>NC_059346.1:46982500-48225000 GCF_019703515.2 Myxocyprinus asiaticus
TAAAATACTGAATCAACTTGGCTACAATGGCTGTTTGAATGAAATGATGGTTCCTCTAGTTTAAAATAAATCACTTTTTAGCCATTTTACAGCAAATACATAATTATCGAGATATAAAATAGAATATTGCCAATAGGCTGAACAATATTGATATATCATTTTTATAGCCATATCGCTCGGCCCTAGTTTGGAACAACATTAGAGTGAGTTAATGATGACAGAATTTTCATTTATGGGTGAGTTAGCCCTTTTTACAGTTGTATTATTTTCACACAATATTTCCAATATGTTTTGCTTTATCTGATTCTCTTATTCACATCTGTTCATATATCAAAATTCCGAACATCCCCATCCACCCAAGACCTCGCAATAAATATATCCCCCTTCCTTTAGCCCTTTTTTATGGTTACTGTCTGTGAATTATATTTTTTTCTGTAGAGGTCAGCTACAAATTATCCCATGAGTCCATGAACCTCACGCCTGCTTGTGCGTGATGCTAATTGTGTAGAAGATTGATCACTCCTCTTATGTACTTGGAGCTGATGAAAAGATCTGTGAAAGGCTGAGAAAATTATAGCCCTCTAAACCAACTGGTGAACACTGCCATGCCTACCCGCCCATAGCAGCTCCACGCAAAGCCACACTCAGTACATCTGGATGTAAGGCCTTCTTTACTGATTCAGATGAATAATACATGGGTGTAAATGGATGAAGCCATAATCTTGCATTTAATAGGCATTAAATATAAATGCATCAACATACCACATCGAAGCACTCTGAGTGCGGCCAGGCCGAACTGATCAGCAGTGACTGTTTTTTGTTTTTTTTTACATTTCTTTTTCATTTTTTTATTTGAATTGGATTTTTGCTAATCCAATTTCATAGGGCTATACTCTACATGTCGAGTTCATGTGAATCGACCCCGAAACATACAATAACGGCATATTAAGCATCTGGGATAGTGTCAGGGTATTGGACTCAAATTTCAGTTCTGATGAGTCGTCAGAGGATTCATAAAGATTTGATACGTCTCCAAAGCTGTACATAAGTCAAAGAGCTTACGTTTTAGATGTTTAAAATATGTTCATATTTAAAATTTAAGTGTCTATCCAAATGTACAAATACACTATATGGCCAAAAGTTTGTGGACATCCCCTTCTAATAAACGAATTTGGTTACTCCATTAAATCCAGTAAAGAAAAATTTTAATGTTTCTTTATGTAATGGCTTGGGCTTTGTGTGCTTCCAAATTTGTGGCATCTGTTTGGGGATAGCCCTTTTCTGTTCCAGCATGACAATGTCCCAGTGAACAAAGTGAGGTCCATAAAGAAATGGTTTACTGTGTCTGTGTACTGTGACCAACATCAATTCTTGTGTCTCAATGAGAGCAAATCCCTGCAGCCATGTTACTACATACAGTATAGTGGAAAGCCTTCCCAAAAGAGTGGAAGCTGTTATTACAGCAAAGGGGGAAATTGATGCCTAAGGTTTTGAAATCAAATGTTCATCAAGCATTATAGCCATATAGTGTATCTACAAATACTAATGTGAAATTGGCACCAAAACCTTCAGTCAGCTATTTGCAGGCTTTAAACTGACACTGGTACGTGTTATTGTTTATAAAGGTGATCAGCACTGATAAATGAAAGTCAAGTGATTCATTGTTTTGCTTAAAAGGTTGAGTGTGGCCAGTGTCATCCCACTTTCCTACTCAGCAGAATCAGAAAAAAAAAGCAAATGATCCTATGCAGCATTGTGCAATACATGACCACTGATGCCTGCATACTTTGGCTGGACATATGCATACTTTGGCCTGCTGTTTTTGTAGTAGGCCTACGTCCACATCTGATTCATGTTGTGTTTTTGCAAGTGAGCCAGTGGATTAAACTTAACTGAACTCAGATTAGGTGGCTTTGACCTACAGTAGTGGAACTTTTATTAAAGTAGAGGTGCTTTTTAGAAAACAGCTCTTTTTGCACTTGTGCTATAGCTGACTTATTCAACTCCCTGACCCTCTCTTTCCCTTCTGTACGGCCAAAAAGCCAGCCAAATATTTTCATAGGAAATAATGAAATTCCTGAAATTATTAGGAGGGAAACCTTATATCATCTGCTCTCTGTAGATTTGTCCCCTGAGCTGGCTTCCAAAGTTTCACAAGCTAACTTCTGCCATCTTTTGATAATTCCTAACAGTTTCTTTTTTTTCTTCTCAAAAACGATGGCGTCATTGTTTGTTATTTCACATCTCCAAAACCTCTCAAATCTCAGTGTGGAAATATGTAGGTTTTTTCTTGGTTAAAGAGTCAAGATTAACCAGAGATCTGCACAACAGATGCATGCCAAAGTGCTCATAAGACAGACCTGAGGCACTGAATGCTTCTAAAGACAAAATAAGGTTCCTTAATATATATTCTGATCAGTCTACAGATATTTCAGGACTTAAAAAAATTGTAACCTACTGAGTTGTTCTCTCAGTAAGTGTAGAATTAAGCATGCAATTTGAGGTCTATACCAGTGGTTCTCAACTCACAGGTCTGTTCTGACAGGGACAGCAGGGAAAAAAACAATGCAAAATGCAAATAATGCAATGCAACTAACCATATACTCATACATAATTAGAATAGCAAAATACCTGTAAATAGGCTAATCAGCATTTAAAATGAAGGAGAAAATGCTTCTCATATCATTTGTTGTTGACGTCAAAGGCTGTGTCCGATCAAACATTTTGGTAAATTTGCACAAATTCATCTAAACTAGCCAAATTAAGCAGATGCCAACACGAAGATTGCATGACACTCCCTCATCCTCGAAAGCCAGGAACAGAACTATGTAAGGTAAAAAAATAAAAATAAAAATACAACTTAGACAAAATTAACTACGGATTCACTTGCTGTGAAATAAACATGTTTTGTGTCAACCACAATACATTTTTTGCTGTGAATTGTTGGCTGTCGAAAGCATGAAATCATTGTAATTGAAGCAGCATTTAGAAACCAAAATTTGTACATTTTCCTATTCAGCCTCTGTCTTGTTAATAATTTTTTATATTATTTGGCCCATGCTGTTCATGGTGGTATTAAGACATAAGGGCATTTTTGTTCACTTTTAAACAATTGGCAATTTTAGTACTGTGTTGGGTTGCCACTTGATAACCAGTGTCTAATTTGGGTCCTGAAGCAAAACCAGTTAAAGGGATAGTTCACCCAAAAATGAAAATTCTCTCATCATTTACTCACCCTCATGCCATCCCAGATGTGTATGACTTTCTTTATTCTGCTGAACACAAACAAAGATTTTTAGAAGAATATTTCAACTCTGTAGGTCCATACAATGCAAGTGAATGGGTGCCAAAATTTTGAAGCTCTACAAATCACAAATAGGCAGCATAAATTGAATCCATACGACTCCAGTGGTTAAATCAATGTCTTCAGAAGCGATATGATATGATAGGTGTGGGTGAGAAACAGATCAATATTTATGTTCTTTTTTACTATAAATTCTCCTTCCTGCCCAGTATGTGGCAATATGCACAAAAATGTGAATCATCAAAGACAAAGGAAGAACAATGTGAAAGTGGAGATTTCTAGCGAAAAAAGGACTTAAATGTTGATTTGTTTCTCACCCACACCAATCATATAGCTTCTGAAGACATGGATTTAACAGCTGGAGTCATTTAGATTACTTTTATGCTGCCTTTATGTGATTTTGGAGCTTCAAAATTTTGGTAGAGCTGAAATATTCTTCTAAAATGTTTTGTTTGTGTTCAGCAGAAGAAAGAAAGTCATACACACCTGGGATGGCATGAGGGTGAGTAAATGATGAGAAATTTTTCATTTTTGGGTGAACTATCCCTTTAAGAACCAATGGTCAGTACCACACAAGATGTTTCCACTCTGTGGTCTTGCTCATTGACAGCTGTACTGGCTTGTAACTTCACAACCACAGCTAATCATCAATTTTCTGCCTAGCGAACATCAAGCCAACTCCCACCCTCCCCCACCCCCATATCCGATCATATCTGGGCAACAATGCAACTTCTTCCTGCACTTTCTGTCAACAAAGGAGTGTTGTTGGATGTTGTTTAAATTCTATTTCCAAAATATTGTAAAACACTGAGCATATTGTGCCTGGTTGGTGATATTTAGTTAGTTGACATGAAATACTTCCTGCAGTGTGACATGCTACACTCCATCTAAAACTATCTTAAACAGCATTTAGCTAATTATTTTAAAAATATCATTCAAGCGGTTCTATGACCTCACATTAATTGAGTGAATTCATGAAATATTTTGTATATTTATCACATTGCAGAACAATTTATCTTAGAATGAACTAGTGCAGGCAAAAGGGGGATTAAAAGAAATGTTGACCAGTCTCAACACCTAAAATATACACTTTAGTTTAAACATATAGCTACATTTTAGCCTAATTAAAAGCTCATACACATGCTTTAGGCTGTACAATGATAGAAATTCTTCTTTAAATAGTTGTACAGATTTCGTATATGATTGGAAATATAGTAGCTACACACGTTTACATGACTTACTCTCTTTCTTTTGAACTGTCATGAGGCTTCCACTGTTGCTCTTTTATGACAGAGAGTGATGACTTCACAAGACATAGTGCCATGGTAGAAGGCTTACATGAATATAAAAAACAGGAAATGGTCATCCTGTCTTCTAAGCCTGTGTCTTCCTTAGAAGGTTAATACATCAAAAAGCACTACAAAGCAATACATACATTTATATAATGTCTCGGCTAACCCAGGGTTTAGCAGCATGACAACAGATACTGTGTTTGATTGGTCCTCACGGTGAGCTGGTTAACAGATGTTCCTCTTAAGATGAGGAATGAGGCTTGACTGTTTTTTTTAACCTTTTTTTCTCTTTGAATAGTGGAGGTGGGTGTTTACTACGTTTGAACGTGTTGGAGGTAGGAGATCAGTGCCATTTATTATTCCTTTTAAAAAAGCATTTTTCAAAAGGGAAATGTTTTGAGAAAATTAAGTAGGGCCTCCCGTAAAGACAGAAGGGGTTAGTGGAGAGGCGATATGAAATACTATACGTCTGCGCAAATATGAATATATGCATGGTAACATGCTGTTGTACTTATGTAAATGTATGTCTCCAGCAAGCCAGCATTCATCACTCCAGAGCGGCATGTCTTTGTTAGACTTGTGTGACAGTTATCACTGCAGGGGAAATACTTGTATGGGAATAACATGCCAAGTGTGTATGAGGTGAAATAATAAGCATTTTAAAGGGGCCGTGTTTGGAACTATCCAAATGACACAATGCATTCCTAACTAGACAGGGCCAGTGACCTCTGACCTCAGAGCTGTCTGCAGAGTAAGGCTCAGGTTTCCTTCCAAATACAAACTCTCTGTGTGACAGCCTCACTAGGGCCATTAAATTACAGAACACTGCTTCTCCTGACAAACATTGACACACACACACACACACACACACACACACACACACACACACACACACACACACACACACACACACACACACACACACACACACACACACACACACTCACTCACTCACTCTCACTTATATGCACACAAATACTTTGTGTATTTTCTGTATGGGCTTTTCCACCTATCATGAGATAGATATCACTGATATATTTGATTAATAAATAAACAATAAATTAATAAAAGTGTGAAACTCATGAATATCATATCCGGGTCATATTTCACCCCAAAACCAAAAGAAAAATCAGAAAAATTATATTTTGCATAAAGGAAATTAAGCCTGTCTTTAGGACTATTACGATTTGTGTGGTAATACATAAAGCAATAATGAGAATCATCCTGTCTGGACACTTGTCTTTTTTCATCATACATTTTAAAAAGTATAACAATTACAACCATAAAATTTTAAGAATATGCAGTTTTATTTTTTTACATTATGATAACGTGAATGATATTTTTTGCATTATAGAAATAAGATTTGGAGGGAAAAATTGTTGAAAATTATTTCACAATTTAAAAAAAATCTTTGAATCTAGAATCTTTGGAGCAATGTTACAAGTGTCTTTCTGTTCTGCTGTCTCAGGGCTTATATGGACGTGAAGGAGCTGAAAGAGGTTTTAAATTTGGATGGATCCACACACTTGAACATATTCTTTGCTAACTCATCTGATGAAGATCTTGCTGGTGTGGCCACGTGGCCCTGGGATAAAGAAGCTTTATCACATTTAGGTAAATAAATACATAAACCACTAAAATGTATACAATTACAATTTTATTACCATAACCAAGGTATATGAATATGGTAATCATTCGGTATCATGTTATATATCAAAATGCCATGGTATTGGCATCTGATACACTCCCTATACAATGGTACCAACACAGTACTTTTAGGACTTGTTCCTGTCGAGAACCCCCTCCCCCTCCCGTTCCCCCTTTACATTATATGGTGCTAAAAATGCTTATGATGCCTTCTTGTTTTGTCTATTTTTGAGGTGGGATCGTACTGAACCCTTCATTTTATGGTACATTTGGCCACACTCACACCATGATCCATGAGATTGGACACAGTCTTGGACTGTACCATGTCTTCAGGGGAATCTCAGAGGTCGAGTCCTGTAATGATGCCTGTTTAGAGACAGAGCCTTCCTTAGAGACAGGAGATCTGTGTGCAGATACCAACCCCACGCCTAAGTACAAGTACTGCAGAGACCCTGAGCCTGGCAATGATACCTGCGGGCGACGGCATTTCACAAACACTCCCTTCAACAATTACATGAGCTATGCTGGTGAGACCTACAGAGACAAACACAAGTGGACATACAGTGGCCCAAAAAGTATTTGCATTTTGTTGAATTTCATTCCATTAGATAACGAACTATTAAACCAAGTGGCACCTGAAATGATACTAGACCCTTTAATGATGCTAGAACCTAACTTCATTTTTCTTATCCATTTTGCAATTACTTTTGACCAATTTGTCTCAAGGTCATTTTTAGTGGATGTATGAAGTCAGTTCACCTTATATGTATACCTTATATGTAATCTGTATATATACTGTATATATAGTACTGTATATACTGTATATATTGTTTATCATTTAAAGCCTATCATACTTCTATTATGAAATGTTTTGCTTGAAATGTGTGCCTGTCCAATTTCTTTAAAAAATATGCCACTTGGTTTGATATTTTGTAATTTAATGCTATAACAACTCTATATTTTAAGTGAGGCTTAAGTATCCATATACATTTTGGGGCCACTGTACACATAAAAATATTACACATACACATGCAAATGTCTTTTGATATCGGATGAGCAGCATTGGTAAAATTCTTGATAAAGAGATAAACAGACATACAATACACATACTGTATACACACACACACGTTCATAGTCTGGAGTGTAATGTTGATGATTCATTAGAACTTGGTTCTTTTTGTTTCCCTAAAGATGATGACTGCACAGATTCCTTCACGCTCAACCAGGTGGCCAGGATGCACTGTTACCTGGATCTGATCTACCAGTCTTGGAGACCTGGCAGTAAACCAGCTCCTGTTCCTCTTCCTCCTCGAGTAACAGGGCAAGACCAAGACTCCCTCACACTGGAGTGGTTCCCTGCTCTTACTGGCCACTACTTTGACAGGTGAAAAAGAACTAGGGGCCAAAGCTGTTCCTAGATCTTACAAATGATTATAGATGCTGTAGAGAGAGGAAACCTGATGCAAAATGATATGCTGCACACTTTGAAATACTTTGAAAGTAACTATTTCATGACGTGTTTCATTCATTGATTTTTACTGTTTCATGCTGTAATTTCCTTAAGGTTTTATTTGTTAATTCCAATTCCATTCTGCAGGTTTTATAATATACAAGTAAAACATGAATGAAGACCCTGAAGTTATTATAGATAAAAAATGAATTAAAGATAAAAAAATTATTGGCTTTAATAAAAATTTAATGTTAAGATACTAAAAAGGTCAAAGTCAACCATTTCAAGGTGTAATCTAGGTCAGAGAGGCTTAATCTCCTGAGTCCCGAGCATGACTGCTGTGTGCATTTTCCATTTACCTTTTTGATTTGTAACTAGTAGCACCTAATAAACATGCAAATAATAATAATAATAATAATAATAATAATAATAATAATAATAATTTCTAGAGCAAATCGTTTTCTTAAAAATGGACAGCAACATATGTGGACATTGGGACTATGTAGTGACATTTTAAAGTATACCAAGCTATAGAAAGTCAGATTTTTTAAATCAGTTTTTTATTATGTTTCCAGGAGTGTTGGTTATTCATGTTTTTGAGACATTACAGACATTACATCAGAAAGTAGCATGATTCATTCTAATTCAAAGTAATGTCCAGCATCATCCAATCACTGCCAACCATGTTAAAATAAAATTATACATGATAAATTCTTATTCAGTGTACTGATTATCATTGTCCCATGTCTGCCAAACATGTTGAGTGGTCCAAACATCAACTGCAGCCTGAAACTGAACTTTTGGTCAGATTTTAGGAGTGAATGCATTTAGCTGCATAGAGAGCTATAGGATGCTCCCTTGCTCCCTATTTAGCTCCCTATTTAAAGTGACGAGCAATAAAAGTTACTATGTCTCTTCCATGTAAATTTGACTTTATCCTTACCAGATGGGACCGTAATGAGTGACAGGACATTTTGTTGATCGATTGGTTTCAATTTATACAACGTCACACTTGGTAGCCCCACTCACAGTAAAATCTTATCGGTCCAAAATCCCACTCCATACAGCTGTATATTAAACATCAAATATGACATGTCGCACAGCAGTTTTGCTCGTCTATTGAAACTTGTTACCCCATGCCTGTTTAGGTGTTACATGTCTCTCTCAAATGCCCTATCCATTAAACAACAATTTGTAGTGTTGCTGTGTCTAAGTTGCTACCTTGGCTGTCTGTTGATTTCCTAGAGAAGTGGGATCAGTGTGTGACAGATGTACTGAAGTTGGGGTGCTCCTGCAGTACGCCTCTAACTCCTCCTCGCCCAGACCCTGCGCCCCCTCTGGCCACTGGAGCCCACGTGAGGCAGAAGGTAAGACTTAACAACGATGATGGTTTTTAACAGAAATTTTAGACTCAAATATTATCCAAATATAATCCATAAAACTCTGCCATGGATGCCGTTATGTGGTAACTGAGATGATTTTGAGAGCAGACTGACCACTCCAGGAAAAAACAAAGATTCGGCAGATCCTTCACCTTTAAAAGGAATGAACACTTCATTAATTTATATCTGTTAACTTAGATCTTAGATGTAACTGTATTGAAGTGCTGTCCAAAACATTCTTTAAATTATGAGTAAATGAACACAACAATAGCATAACTTTACATTATGCTATTAATAAATCATTGCATACAAAGAGACAAACAGACGATTTAGTGGTTTTGTTAGTGGTCTACTTGAAATATTTTTAGGAGTTTTCCTGTTTGAATTTAAACTGACTGCTTTGGCAAAGTGAAAGGGGTCTGTTTCTGTTGACACTTGGAAATTGTGTTTAATTGGTGAGTTCTGTTCAAAACCATTAATGTGCAGTTTTATGGAGTGGGATAAATGATTAAAACATTGCACCTATTGCAGGACGCCAAGTGAGGCCAATATTGGACAGAACAGCAGAGTAATCCTTGAGGAAAAGAACTAGAAAGTGTGGAAAAAATTAGTCATGGGGGTTGTCATAAATTTTGATTTTCTCATGTGTTTATTTTAAGGCTCGAAATATGTGGATATATAAATATATGGAAGAATTTGTCCATAGAGCTTTGTGCACATAAATGAATGTTGTTTTTACCATGGGGAATGAGTCATGTTTTCCTGTGCTGTATCAATGTCCCTGCCCTCATAGGTCAACCTTTGATCCGGTATCACAGGAAGAAGCCCTACTGCTATCCTCAGGCTTCTCCTTATCGGAATTCTGTAGAATCCAGTCCTTTTGGGTTATGGTGTTATTTTATTAGTAAGAAGCTGTCTATATAGAAGTCAGTTTACTATAGTTTGGTATTTCTAATTTAGTCTTTATTTCTATATTATTGTAAAAAAAAAAAAGAAATTGTCATTAAAATGTAGTGTCATTTTTGACAAATTTTAGAGTTTTTTTAGTTTTTAGTAGAGATGCACTGATACTACTCTGTATTAACTGTATCAGGCCGATATTGGGAGGTGAATACTCATACTTGGCATCAGTGTCATCAGTTTTTATTTCAGCTAACGAAAATGCTATTATGCATTTTTTATTTAAATTTGTGTCAATGATAGCAACACTGTACCTACGCACTCAATTTGCACTAGGCTCTACCAGCCAAGACAAGTGTCCACTATTTTAGCTTTAACTGCAAAAGCTCTTGAAAAAGAGAATTGGACTTGACATTGAAATGCTGAAAACAACTTCAGAGACCTGCATTCCCAGGGCTGGCTGTTTTTCTGTTTAATTACTTAATTACTTCATTTGGGGTGCTTTTAGAAATGGGTGAGTCAGACTTGTGGCGGGTAAAGCCGTAAGTGTATGCTTGTATCCCTCAAAGCCAAGTTGGCCTAGCGGTGCCTACTCATAGTCAGCTGAGAAGGCATGCCCAGGCTTGCCATGGCCACAACATTTTAACTATGCTTTGTATTTGGATGGTTTCCCTGGTGTACTCCATAGCCTGGTCCATCTTTCCACTGTTTATAATCAGATACAAAACCTGACTTTGAGGACCCACAGCTGGCTTGAACCTCTGCCCTTCAACATTTTCTGAAAATCACCTGTCTACAACGCTTTCTCGGTCTAATGCATGCCCTCTGTATTTAAAGGGATAGTTCACTTTACAATGAACATTCTGTCATTTACACACCCTCATGTTTTTCCAAACCAATATAACCTTTTTTTTTTCTTCTGTGGAACACTAAATGAGATGTTAGGCAGAATTTAAGTGTCAGTCACTCTTCACTTTCATTGTATGGAAAAAAGATGCAATGAGAGTGATTGGTGACTGAAACAACTTGAGCATGATTACAGAATTTTATATTTGGGCTCAATATTCCTTAAATCATCTAGGTTAAACAAGCAACTTGGATAATTATTTCCCCATCAAGTGTCCTTAGATGCCCTTATCATGTTGCCGGAATTCAAGAAAAGATCAACACAGGCATAACAAATATATGGATGCAAGAGTGCTGGGCAAAGTCAACTAGATTTGCCACGCAAATTACCCTGTGGTCGCTTGTGTTCATGAGAAGGATCCCAGAGTTGATTGAAAACATGGAGAAGTACAAATGTGAGACTCAATACCAGGAATGTTAGGAATGACTTGTGTCTCTGTCCCACTCTTACCTCAACGGTTCATTTGTCTGCCATGCTGCTGTTGTCTAGAAACAGTCCCGTACACTAGTCTGTTTCCTATTGCCATCTATTACCAAGATAACTTACTGATTCTGACTGTCCCTATTGAAAAATACAGCATAGAACAGCATGAATTTCCATGCAGTTCCAGGCTGGCTTATACTGGTTCGGGCTGGTCTTGCTGCATAGCCATGCTGTAGTTTTTTTGTAGTCAAGCTACAGTGTTCATCTCTGTGTCCAAGTATACCTGACACAATGTAATGTAACCGACACGGATGCCAGCATAAAAGTAGTCCATGCGACTCCAGTCAATCAGTGAATGTCTTCTGAAGCGAATTGATAGGTTTATGTAAGAAACAAGTCGATAATTAAAACATTTATAACTTTAAATCGGCGCTTCCATCCAGGGCTCTGATGCTGTTTGAAATGGCCGAATGATGGTCGTTCTTCTGTTGTAAATAAACACCGCTTCTGAATTCTCTCGTGAGCTCACAGACGTGCTTACGTGACATGACATGTAATGCATCATCTGCTGGAAGGAAGCGCTTTTTAAATGTTAATAAAGTTTTAATTATCTATTTATTTTTTCACACAAACGTATCGATTTGCTTCAGAAGACATTCATTGATTGACTGGAGTCGTGTGGATTACTTTTATGCTGCCTAAATGTGACTATTGGACTGTCAAAGTGCTGGCACCCGTAAACTTCCATTATAAGGACCTGACAGAGCTCTATCTTCTTCTAAATCGTAATTTGTGTTCTGCTGAAGAAAGACAGTCATACACATCTGGGATGGCATCAGGGTAAGTGAATAATGAGAGAATTTTCATTTTTTTGATGAACTATTCCTTTAAAACCTAAACCTAACTGATAGCATCATAAAAGCAACCATGTCATTTTATGGTGCTTCTATGACACTTTTGGCTCACATGTCGCCTCATTTACTCTGCTGAACTCGTACCCCAGTCTCTCAGTTAAGCTAACTTGGTTGTGTTTGAATAAGCTTGTAATTGTAGTTGGTAATGTAATGCAAACATTAAAATGTATCACCTTACAAGGCATGCACTACAGTAAAAGTGTACTGATGTCATAAGATAGCATTGTGTGAGGAATAGAACTAAAATTAAGAGTATGAACTGATAATGTGCCGTTTTACTTGTGATTTTTGTGTAAGTGAATAAAAGTCTTGGTTGTTGTAGCACTTCTAGTGTTTATTTCACCAGGAAACGGCCTTGATACGTTCACAAGGCCAGTTGTGGTCCGATTAACTTGTATATTATCTTGGTCTGTTATTCCGACTTCACAGAAATCGGACTGGTGAGATCTCAGTTGGACTCAAGCGTTTACATTACATTTTAAAGGGATAGTTCACCCAAATATGTCAATTCTCTTTATTTCTCTCTTAGGCCCATACAATGCAAATGAATGGGGACCAGACCTTTCAAGCTCCAAAAAATCATATAAAGGCAGCATATAATCCATACAACTCCAGTAGATAAATCTATGTTTTCAGAATCGATATAATAGGTGTGGGTGAGAAACAGATCAATATTTAAGTCCTTTTTTACTATAAATCTCCACTTTCACATTCACATTCTAAAAGTAAATGTTACCCACAAGTTATTCAGAAGACATATATTAATTGTTTTGGATGAATTATCCCTTTAAGATTTAATTTTAAGATGATTTATCAGTCCGACTGAAATTAAACTTTAAAAGTATATGTAATGCTCTACTAAACTAAAACTCACTAAGCTAATTGGTTTGTTTTGGACAATCCTGTTCTTCTTGATGGCTTGCTCTATTTCTGGCTCTGTTCTGTCCTTTCCACCCTTATCCATCTAATATTTCCTCTAATATTCCCTTATTCAGCAACTGAGGTACATGAGGGGACCTATATGGGAGACATTTTGCAAGATTTTGTGCATTTGATATTGTGAAAATGCATCCAGTTTCAGAACATCCTAGTTTGTTTTGGCCATCGAATAGAGCAACAAATACCCACCTTCGAACAAAGGAGATATTTGAGTCTGCGGAGCTAATTAGACGTGTTAGAGAGGTTACCTAGAGGCTTGGCAACCAAATAAATATTAACAAAACGTTTTCCCACATTTTTTCCATTAATCATTTAACTTGCCGTTACAATATAAATGACGCTTGCCTTTATTTGTCATGTAACATGCCAGAACAACTTTATTTAAATTGTATTATTCATTTATTATTTAATTATTTCAATGCAGCTACAGTGGCACTAAAACGTATATGGAGAGTTAGAGCACACTTAAAAATGCTTGATTATCATTTAATTGGATAACAACGACAATAATATCAAACCAAATAATTTCGATAGATTTTAAGTTATAAATAGATTAGGGTTAGGGTTAGGTTTAGTTCAGGGTTAGGGTCAAAATTAAGACAAAAATATTTGGACACTTTTTGAAGGTAACATGTCAATTGTTAATGACAAACTCCAGCTGTGTTTATCTGCTTGAGGGGAACTGGCTTTATACATCCTCAAAAAATTACCTTTGGACCAGTTGGTTAAAAGTAATTGCAAAAATGTGCAGTAAAAAAGTGACTATTATGAAAAGGTCTAGGATCATTAATCTCATCACACTATGTAACACAATTTTTGTTCCTGGGTAGTAAGTGTTATTTCTTAATTGCTTATGTCTCAAAAGTATAGAAAATGGCTATTATTCCCCACAAACTTTGCTTTTGTGACCAGGACAGTGATATTATTTCCAATGAGAAAACGGGCAAATTTTTGTTTTTTCATTCACATAAAGTCAGAAAAAAACAACATATGAATCCAAAATCCTTCTTTATCTGTGGTCCGATGAAGACACCGGCTTTGACCTTTGCCTCAGACAGCTTAGGGAAGAAGTCTTGAAGGTACTTGAAGGCTCCTTATCTAGAGCTCTGACAAATTGTTTCATAAGGCCCAATTTGATGTGCAGTGGTGGCATCAGCACCTTCCGAGGGTCCACCAGTGGCTACCACTTGATGTTGTTCCTCCCCATAGAGAACTTGGTCCGCTGTGGCCAGTCTCGCCTGTGGTAGTGCGCCTTGGTGTCCCTGCTATCCCAATGGCAAAGATAGCAGGGAAACTTGGTAAAACCGCCTTGGAAACCCATCAGGAATGCCACCATTTTGAAGTCTCCTATGACCTCCCAGCCGTACTCATCATACTTCAAGGCATCCAGCAAGGTCTTGATGCTGTTGTAATCCTATTTGAGGTGCACCGAGTGTGCCAGGGGAAGAGACGGGTACTTGTTACCATTATGGACCAGCACGGCTTTGAATATCACTTTAGTATAAATACATGTTAATTTGGATTCATATGTTGTTTTTTTCTGACTTTATGTGAATGAAAAGACACAAATTCACCCGTTTTCTCATCGGAAATAGGTACATTTCAAAAGATCACTGTCCTGATCACAAAAGTAAAGTTTGTGGGGAATAATAGCCATTTTCTATACTTTTGAGGTATAAGCAATTAGGAAATAACACTTACTACACAGGAAAATAAAAAATGACAGTGTCATTAACGCATTACCTTCCACTAAGTTGTCACTAGTCTTTCTGCCGTCCACATGAAAATAAATAATATAAATTCCATTTGTTTTCAGATGCCAATTTTTTATACTATTTTGTTATCTTATGCAATGAAATTCATACTTAAGTATGCCTTAAGTTTCCAAATTCTTTTTGGGGCCACTGTTTATCTGTTTGAAGTGTTTCCACAATAATGTTTGCTGCTGTTTCGTGGTGTTTAAAAATCCATGTACAGTAAGATGATATATTTCAGAGCATTTAAGTTATTATGTGAACCCATTGGTTCAGCTTTGTAATGCAAGCCATGCAGCAGCAGGTTGCAGCAGGGATTAAATTAATGATGCCTCACAGACACTTATTTCAATATACATTTAAAATTATCTTTACTTAAAATAGCAACAAGTTTGGAGTTTTTGGCCTGTGCTCTAGGTCTCATTTAAGAACATTTTTCTTCAAGAGATCCTCCCAGATTCGGTGGGGCCTCCCTGCCAAGCTCACCCCCTCTCTGCCACCCCCATTCAGCAGCCTCACAATGACCTCTTGTCAGTTTCTAAGAAAAACTGGGACCAAGGCCAGAACTCTGCAAATGACCTCCTGCCATCTTACTAAAGGACATCATTTGGCCCTCTTAGAAATTTTTGTTTTGTTTTTACAGTGTCATTCAGTAATCCAAGCACCTAATAATCAGCTGCTATATGTAGTAACTTACGGTAATTGATTTTGTTAAGGTTCATTTCTGCTGTCTTCAAGGCTCATCTGTAAATAATTAGTGGCGCTTGCTAACACTTCTAGCTATGCAAACTCGATTTTGTGCTTGTTGCGTTCGGAAATGTGTTAGCTGCATTTCATAACTCAACGCAAGTGCACGTTATATTCTCAACATTGCCACAATGGGCGCTATAATGGGCATTAGTGTGAAATATCCGCTTTTATGGTGAGTTCTTTCTTTCAAGCCAACTACTGTAATGGCAAATCAACAGTTTGAAGAGAAAATTGCTGTGCAAGTATTTTAAAGTCTTTATAATAAAATGGCATATCAAACAGAAATGTGTTCACTACCTTTTGACTGTTGAGGCTGCTGCCATATTTGTTCTATTTACATGACGTCATGACTGTCAAGTGGGAGTTGAGTTTACAACTTGTAATTAAGAGTTCCATGAAGAAAAGTGGGAATATTTTAATTAGTCTGGTAATTCCAACATGACTTGACGTAAGTATGTTCAATTGGACTGCGTGTTGGCAATGCATTTGCCAAGTGCTCGGGCCTGCATTTGCATACTTGTGGACTTAGGGTAAGAGATTCTTAAACAGCATAGCAATGCCCTGGCAACCACCCACAATGCCCTAGAATCATGCCAGCAAGTTTTGAATGGACATGTACCACTAATTTTCTTCAAAATTTCAATATCTAGTTGTGTAGTAATTTGAAAAGGATTTATTACACATATGTAACCTCATGTTGTTTAAGAAGAAATAACATGACAGTTGTTTGTACTACCTAGTTTCAGTATGAAAATTGTTTAAAACTGAAGTCTGTCATTTCTGAGTCTTGATTTTCATTTGTTGAGGCAGCAGTTACTGAGCTAAGCATCTAAGTCAATTTCACCTGACTGAATCAAGTTGTAAATGATTAAAATTGAACATTCTGTCTTCCTTAGGTCCACCAGACGTGGAGCAGACCTGTGAACCGAGCGTCTGCACATGGAGCCCCAACGCTGGGCTAGACTCAAGTAGTGTTGGCTCAGCATCTTGCCCACACCAGGGCTGCATGCTCCAGCTGGAGTTTGCCTATCCACTGGTGCCCAACTCTCTCACTGTTTGGGTCACCTTCTTTTCTTCAGAGGAAACTGGACTGCCTGCAATCCATGACATCCTTCTCCTGACACTCAGTGGTAACAATATCTCACTGGGTCCACAGTATGTGTTCTGTGACACACCATTAACCCTCAAACTAGACATGATGGAAGAGGTGTATGGGGTGCAGTTCTTCACCATGGAACAGCACCTGGAAATTGATGCTACTTTGTTGGCCTCAAAGCCAGATTACCCTCTGTGCCAGACATGCCATCCTCTACACTATAGGTTGATACGCCAGCCACCATTCACACATTCACCAAATGGGCTGATCCTTCAAGAACCCACTCTGAGATATGTGGACAGGTAAGTTGTGTGCTATAAAGCCATTAACTTGCATGGTATTCTATTGTACCAGGCTGAAAACAACCAACTTAACCAATATGCAGTTCCCATGCTGGTTTATTCTGGTTAGTGCTGGTTTGATGCTTGTCTAGGTGGTGGTTTTTCTGGTATTGCTAGTTAACCAATGCAGTCTTTCTGGTTATGCTAGTCAAAAAGCCTTGTTGAAACACCAGCACACCAGCATCCCGTGTTGCCAACCTTCAAAACACATCATACACTGGTGGCCAGCTACTATTTTTTTTTAACTCTCTGTTTTTAGATAAACTTACAAATATTCAGAGAAGAATCCGAAAAGAAAATTGGTCTTGCATGTCAGAAAGTCTTATTATGAAGCATTATTTTTCATTCTTTTAAAATAACAAACTTGCAATAACACATTTAGCCTACTCTTTTTATCCAAGACATTACACATATCAGTCCCTGCAGGGTTTGAATCTACAACCTTTCAGTTATCAGTCCAGAGCTTTCAACCCTTGGACTACAATACCCCTACTGATATTTTATATATTATGTCTTACATATGGAATAGTCTAATTTATAATACTGTACAAAATTTATATTACATGTATTATAAATGAGTCACATGAATATATTAAAGAATAATTCACCCAAAGTGATAATTCTCCTATCATTTACTCACCCTTATGCCCTCTCAAACTCGTATGACTTTCTTCTTTCTGAAGAACAAATCAAATGAGCTACAGTTCTGAACATTCCCTTAATATGGCTCTAACACAGTTCTAGAAACACTTGCACATTAATTTTGTCCTTCAACTTTGAGATTGATTTGGGTTTGACTATGTTCCCTATGAATCCCTAAACTGTTCCTGCCATGTGTTGATTTGCTTTAGAGTGCTAGGGTTGTCTTAGGTACTATGTGTGAGGTCTTCAGACATGCCCTTTACTCCCTGGGGGTCCAGGTCAGTTCAAAGAATTTCACAGCCAGCTTGTTGTCATCTGAGAGATACATGCTGAAGTGCTCCCAGGCAGTTTAACTTCATGGGATACTCATAAATTCTGAGTGCCACAAAACAGTGGGAGAGCTTTTGAAGAGACCGGGCCTCTCTTGGATGATAGATAGATAGATAGATAGATAGATAGATAGATAGATAGATAGATAGATAGATAGATAGATGGATGGATGGATGGATGGATGGATGGATGGATGGTGTGTGGGCAGTGCTTTTGAGAGTCAGATCTGTTGATCTCATTTGCACTGATGTTTGCTGTAGGTCCTTGGCAATCTATGGCTTGTTGTTAGGGAAATGTCTTGGTGATAAAGGCATTGTTTGTCCACATCAAAGTTGATGTAGTCTTTATTACAGTGGCTAGATCCCTCAGTGTTTTCCTTGTCTGTCTCCTCCATGCCATCCTGCAGAGCATCCTTTTACCTCTTTTGTCCAATTCCTTACAATCCTGGTGGTGGTTCTGCAGGAAGCCGCTCGGGTTTTTTTCATGGATATAACCACTATGGTTTGAAGACAGAGGAACAGGAGGCATTTGTCAACCCAAGCATCTACACATATTTAGTTTGAAATAGAAGATGGCCCTTATAGCCTGACCTTGACAAATGCTTAAACTAAAGCCTCATGTGGTCTTTCATGGGCTCCTGTTGTCTACAGACATAAACACAATCACAGAGAGCCTCCTAGATGGAAAACACAACAGTGACTCTCTACCAAAGTCGGCAGTTCTTAAATACATGGAAAAAAGGTCCTGTCTTACAGTTTTTTGACTATTGATTGTTGACATTTGGAAAAACAGTGCTTGTGTTATCTTGGGGACAAATTTTAGGGGAAGGGAGTTGTAAAATTGTGTTTTTTGATCAGTAACTTTTGTCAAACCCTGCATTGCGTTCAGAATTATTTAATTTTGTCCTTTCATTCACTTCATTCACATATTTTATTTCAACAGCTCTAAATGAAAGTGAAGGTTGACTGAGGCATTTATGGAACGAAACAAAAAATCAAGTTTGTAACAACATGAGGGCGAGTAAATGATGACAGAATTAAAATTTCTATGTGAACTGTTCCTTTAAGAAGGGCTTAGAAATTAGATCCTTTATGCTGTAAGCTTCATAATTGTTACATCTCAGTGAAGAAAGACAAAAAAGAGATATATAGGCCTATTAAGCATCCATTATTTCCTTCTGGAAAATATGTCTCTTCTTAACAATACATAAATGAAGACTTTAGTCATTTAGAAGGCAGGCATTGTCTCTGTTTCCTTTTGTGTGCCATTTGGGTTGGGCTTGTTTTCCAGAGCTTCTGAATGGTGGGCCCTCCAAGAGCACAAGGCAACACCTCAGTTGGCTGGCAGCCAATACTGTACATTAGCTTTCACAAAAAAATCAACTCAGTGGATAGAGACAGGGCCTAGTGTGAACTCGATGAACTTCACTGTCCTCACACTGGGCTGTTTAGGATGTCTTGTCTTGTTTCCAAAAAGTTGGCTGACGTTCGTAAGTACTGTAGTGACAGCTGCAGCAGTCATATGTTATCACTATGCACAGAGCCGTTTAAGAAAAAGACATGCATGTTTCAGTCGAAAATGTGATCTTTTCCTCTTTAAATAGGAATTAGCAATTCATCTCTTTTAGAATTAAGAAGTGCTAATTAGCAGGCATATCCAAACACACATTAAAGCTGTGTTTAGTTTGTAGTATCACTGTCCAAGTTGTGTTAGCTAGGTGTCGAGATTCATTAGCCAACAGATTAATCTACTTATAGATAGTGTGGTTTTTAATTAAAAAGGAAAGGCTTTCTTTATGCATTAATGCTGCACAGCTGTATTTACCAGATGGTGAGGAAATGTAACAGTGTATTGCCAGGGATGTAGCTGTTCTTGGATCAGTGAAAACTCGCCTCATCTGAAATTCTCAAACACACAGCAAAAGTACTGTTGAGAAAGCTGTTCTGAGAAGTACTACAAGATATTCAAGATATACCTTGTGACAAGGAGAAGGGCGTGGCCGGGCCGTGATGGAGCACAGGTGGCGCTGGATCAGCTGATCAGCGGGAGAGCGAGAAAAGGGGCAGCCAGAGATGCCGGTTCGAGAGATAGAGAGAGAGACACGCAGTCGTGTTGCATGTGTGTCTGTGTCCTTAAGTTTTATGTTGTTTTAAGTTCATTTATATTATTAAAGTTTATGTTTACTGTTCAGCTGGTTGTCGCCTCCTCCTTGCCCGTTCTGTTACAAACCTTCACTTCTACTAGAAGCCAAATACAGGAGATTCATTATTCAGTACCAACTCAAGTGATTCCTCGAGTTAGGCTGCCTTATGGGAATTTTACAGTAACTCCTTGCTCTCAGTCTGTGTTTTTGTGAGCGCTGATATTTCATTGCGCTGAGCTAAGTTAAAAGGATTTAACTGCAGTAGTCGCATTCAGTACAAACTCTGTTAACAAAGTCTTTTAAACTAGTCTCAGCTGGTTTGCTGGTCTTTTTTTGGTTTAAGCTGATCTGTTTGGTCTCCCAGCCTGGCCAAGTTGGTGCTCAGTTTGTTTAGCCAGTCTGACCAGCAAAGATACATTTCTTTTTCAGCACTGGACATGCAATTGAGTTAGTTAAAGGTGGGGGATTTTTTACCCAGTGTCAGCTAATGAAATCTACTGTGAACACTTTATCTGTATACAGTTTGCTATTGCTATAGTTTGCTACTGCTACCTGAGTTGAAATATACTACTACAGGCAGGGTTCTTGTCAGTTATTTTGTCCTTTTATTATTGTTTTTGTCCACTATCTCTTTTTATCACCCCTATGTGGGTGGCCTTTGCTGAGTCCACGCACTCCCGATCTTTCATCACTGTGTACCAATTAACTACAGATTGTTTTCATATTGCCCAGTAAAACAAGGGCCTTAAAATGTTTTGTCATTTCCAAAGTGTCGCAAAATTACATGGCCATTTCATCCTCCAGGTGCAGGCCTTGTTCAGCTCGAATTGAGGCACGCAATCACTCATTGTGACTAGTAAAAGCAGCCCCAATCAAAGTGGTGTCTGGCTAAAAGAGGCAGGCTTCCTAATGAGAGCTCTTCAATATGGTAGGGGAATGTGCTGTAATGTCCAATCTCAGCTAAAGAACTGCCACTATAGATCACTGCTGCTATGTTTCAGAGAGTGATTAAACAGCATGGCCACTGAGAACCTCCATAGTCCTTAACATGCTTGGCCATGTTGGGCTCATATATATTAAATAGTATATTATTATCATTTTCAAATGTGTCAATATGATTATGCCACAGAGGGCAACAGCACAAAATATTCTGAAAGAACCAACATCACCCACAAATTTGCACAAGTTGAATGTATGCTGCATGATCTAAGCATACTGTAAACAAGATTTGTATATTTTGCTTCCTCTACATTGAGTACTGCAAAGCTGTTACAAATATGCATGATTAAAAGTTTTATTGAAAGTAGCACTTGAAGGGCCCCAAAGACTTCAGAGTAGATAAATATGGGGATTCTCAACAAGCATTCATTCACAACCAAGAATTTCTATAGCCATTTTTGAAATACCATACTGTAGGGCTGGGTTACGCAATCACCTCACAATAGAATACGTTTTGCGATACATATGTCATGATTCAATATATTCTGAGGCATCACAATATCATAATTGGATCACGATTTAAAATGTGCTAAATGCGTGAAAGAGACTCAGCGTGTCCATGAGAGAAAGAATGAATCTTGATTGAGCAGGTTGAGTTTTTGAGAATATCTCTCGTGCCTCATAGAAGCGGCTTGACCGCACAGAGAAATGGCAGTCTCAGACTTAATGCTTATTTAGAGGACCTGCTTCTTCATTATTGAACTGTAAGACATGATATAAATACATAAAAAGATAGATCGAAATATTGATAAAGGGATCTAAAGTATAGATACAATATCATGAGCACAGGTATTGTGATATATTGATAAATTATTGTATTGGCACAGCCTTATACCATACCACTCTTACTTTTATAATGTTCAACCTCCTGAGACCTGAGTGTGACTTGTGTGTGCATTATTTAAAGTTCAACAACGACAAACCGTGGTTTACAGCAGAGCTCACAGAGTCTTGGACCAACAACTGGCTGACGACCTGAACGTGTTCTACTGCAGATTTGAAAGGCCCAATCTCACACCCCACACCCACTCTGACCTTCACTTCACACAAACACCAACACCTCCTGCAACCCCCCTCCTACCCCCTCCTTCTACTCAACCTGCACTTAAGATCCGTGAAGATGATGTGAGCCGGGTCTTTCGGAAACAAAAGACGAGGAAAGCTTCAGGCCCAGATGGCGTCTCACCAGCGTGTCTTCGATCCTGTGCTAACCAGCTGGCCCCCATCTTCACACAGATCTTCAATAGATCACTGGAGCAGTGTGAGGTCCCATGCTGCTTCAAACGCTCAATCATTATTCCTGTCCCAAAGAAACCAAAAATCACAGGACTTAATGACTACAGACCTGTCGCCCTGACGTCTGTGGTCATGAAATCATTAGAGAGACTGGTGTTGGCCCACCTGAAGAACATCACTGGACCCTTTCTAGATCCCCTTCAATTTGCTTATCAAGCAAACAGGTCTGTGGATTATGCAGTCAACATGGAATTGCATCATATCCTGCAACATCTGGACAGACCAGGGACATATGCAAGGATCCTTTTTGTGGACTTCAGTTCGGCTTTCAACACCATCATCCCAGCTGTACTCCAGAATAAATTACACCAACTCTCTGTTCCCATGTCTATCTGTCAGTGGATTACTAGCTTTCTGACGGACAGGCAGCAGCTTGTGAGTCAGGGGAAACTCACTTCCAGCACCTGTACAATCAGCACTGGTGCCCCCCAGGGATGTGTGCTCTCCCCACTACTCTTCTCCCTCTACACCAATGACTGCATCGCCAAGGACCCCTCTGTCAAGCTCCTGAAGTTTGCAGACGACACCACTGTCATCGGCCTCATCCGAGATGACGATGAGTCTGCATACAGAAGGGAGTTTGAACAGCTGGCTGTCTGGTGCAGTCAAAACAACCTTGAGCTGAACACACTCAAAATGGTGGAGATGACTGTGGACTTTAGGAGGAACACCCCAACACTTACCCCCCACACCATTCTAAACAGCACTGTGGCAGCAGTGGAGTCATTCAGGTTCCTGGGCATTACCATCTCACAGGACCTGAAGTGGGAGACCCACATTGACTCCATTGTGAAAAAGGCCCAGCTTTGGTTGTACTTCTTTCGTCAGCTGAGGAAGTTCAACCTGCCACAGGCGCTGCTGATACAGTTCTACTCAGCGGTCATTGAGTCTGTCCTCAGCTACGAAATCAGACATCAGAAGACTACAAAGGACAATTCGGACTGCTGAGAGGATTATTGGTTGCCCCCTGCCCTCCCTTCAAGAACTATACACTTCCAGAGTGAGGGAAAAGGCTGGAAAAAACACTCTGGACCCAACTCACCCTGCCCATTACCTTTTTGAACTGTTGCCTTTTGGCTGACGCTTCAGAGCTCTGAGCACCAGAACCATCAGGCACAGGAACAGTTTTTCCCTCAGGCTATCCATTTCATGAACAGTTAAATTGCCCCATTGAGCAATAACTATGTGCAATACACAGTTTAACAGATTGTATTTGCACTGTACATAACAGATAACAGATTTGTATTAGATTTGTACTACGTATGTGTAAGTGTGTATGTATGTATGTGTGTGTCTGTGTGTGTATGTACATATGTGTATAATTTATTTTGTTTTATTATTATTATTATTATTATTATTATTATCTATGTCTTGCTGCTGTTTTTGTATTGTTTTTGTATTGTTGTACACTGGAAGCTCCTGTCACCAAGACAAATTCCTTGTATGTGTAAGCATACTTGGCAATAAAGCTGATTCTGATTCTGATTCTGATTCTGATGTCTGCCAAACATGTAGAGTGGTCCAAACATCATCTGTAGCCTGAAACTGAACTTTTGAATGAATGTTTGGACTGAATGCACTTAGCTGCATAGAGAGCTATTGGATGCTCCCTTGCTCCCTGTTTAATGAATGACTTAACCTCCAGTGTGCTGTCTGTCTGCACTGGTCCCAGAACAGTTCGAAATGCACCTTATTCCCATCCGAACTCCATATAAAGCAAAAATGTTCATCTTTTGATTGATTCTCAATGTGAAAATGCACAGTGAATATCGGAATGCATTTACTACTGTTAACGAATAGAACCATATTGTACAGTGATAACAAAATTAAATATAACAAAATGTATATTAAAATGAAGCGAAATGACCCACAGATGTGTTAATGTTGAAATGTATTAAAAAAACATGTTTTTTAAACTTTTCAGGGAATAATGTCCCAAAATCCACGTATGTTGACATCATGTTTATCAGCGTGCTTATGCACGAAAAATGTATGCATTTTTTAAACGGCCATATCAAACGAAACTAGAGCCGCTACTCTTTACACCCAAACAGGTTTCAATGAAAAAACTTAGAGGTTTCTTACCAGAGGCACTTTTGTTGGCTCTGCACCCGTAGACATGCTTCACGGAAATCGACGTCATGTTGCTGTGTCACGTGACTCAGTGCACCAGAAGTTGAACCCTTAAATGACAGTCTAGTGTCTTCTGAACAGTATTCAGCCAGTTTAAATTAATTGTAATTATGCATTGCATATAGCAAAGCCACGCATGTGGACGCGGGTCGCATTAGGAAACTGTGGACAGTATGCAGATTTTATATATGAATGGAATACCCAGATTACCTACTACATTTGCTGAAATGTGCAGTATACAACAGAGCACACTGCTTGAAATACTGTATCCCATTACCCCATCTTTCTCCTTCCAGTGTGACAAATGAACCAAAATAAGTAATATCTGTAATATTAAAGTAATATTAGCTGCAATTGCTATCATTTTTTGATAATACTTAAATCAATTATTTCACAGAAGTAGACTAAAAATGCAAAATATATATATATATTTTTTTATTATAATGTTTTAGTTGATAACTGAGTGCCACAATGTAATGGGGCCAAATGACAACAAAGGACTACAATTTGAAATGTTTATCACTGCATAGTGCATACTTTCACATAGTATGCAGTAAGCAGTATACACTAGAATTTCATTACTAGCCTGTGTTAGATCAAAATGTACAGCTCACAAGGTTTTTTTTTTTTTTTTTTTAAGTGTATTTTCCTGTAGTAATCTTAAGAGAATGAATATTACCTACTTCAAGGTAAACATTTAGGAATTTCACAGTTATAAAACTTTTTTTCCCAGAACTGTGTTGGATCTCTGTATTCTAGCAGTATGTATTTCTAAATTCTTACAGAATAAACTGTAGCAAGCACCACTTGATGGATCTCTTGGGTTGAGTTGCGGTCTGACCAAACATCTGTGGTTTGGTAAATTATACGAGTGGGATTGTGTTATTGTTTTTAGTCTTTTGCTTGATGACATGAACTCTGATTTTGATTTCAAATGAAAACCATTTTTCCCACTCCTTTGATGTCATTAAGTTTTTATATAATTTATCATCATTCTCCTCTTAAACACTTAAAGCAGCTAGCAGCTGCACAGAGTGCTTAACATTATGAGATGCATCTCTTTAAATTCTTTTGAAGGTATACACAAAACACTATAATAAGATTATTCTCAGCATCTGGTCTGAAAGAGAGGAGTACCTTCAGAGAGTCTGATATCGCTGAGGTAGATGAGTGTGCTTTTCTATGGGGCTCAATTACAAGTACCAGGAAAGGCAGACTTATAGATTGCTCTCTTTTACATAGTTTAAGTCAAGCTGCATTGGAGAGGAGACCACTTTGCAAAAAAAAAAAAAAAAAAATTCTCATTACTTTGGCACTTTCTACAAATAGGGTCATTTTTGGTGTCCCATTTCTTTTTTTAAATAATTAGAGGCACAAATATAATGTTCTTTGTAGTGAGAACTATAATATATTTTAGATAAACTATTAAACTAGCATGCAGAGTAGGTGGTTTTAATACATCAGACACATCATCAAATTTCATCACATAATATCTGACCCCCCGCTCCCGGGTGAATCAAATGCTGATTCTGCCCCTTCTCAAGCGTCCAACAATTAAAATCATACATACAACAATGTCATAATTTGTTGAAAAGATATTCAATTCATTGTAGAAAAACATTATTAATTATTAACTAATAAAAACGTAAGGTTAAGATATGCCCCACATTTTGCGTGTTACTTTGAGACCACATGATTTCCTCCCATTACAAAAATGAAGCTTAAATTAAAAAATGTCTTAGCGGTGTAACCGTCCAAAGACAGTAAAAAATAAATAAAATAAAAAAAGGTCTCATTAAAAGATGGAATTCTTCAAAAAAGAAATATTGGCATAAGTATTGTGGAATAATCTTTTCTTATTTGACAAATTCACTGTCAAAAAATAAATAAATAAGCAGTGAAAGAATTTAGTTTTAAAATGGCAATTGACTGTGTTTTAAGTTTTTTTTTTTTTTTATCTTTATGAAAAGGTACACATTTTTCAGGTCAAATAGAGTAAAGAAAACTTTTTTATATTTGTGACTCAAAATTTTTTTTTTAAAGTCCTTGAAATATGTTTGAGAACTTATTTTGAAATGAATGACTTTAGTTGTGTACATAATGCAAGGTGCAAGGAAATAATTTTAATACATTTTACACCACTTTTAAGTCTTAAATGTTTTTATTTTTATTTAATTTTTTTAGAAAAAGCTAAAAATGTATGTAAAAATGTAAAAATGTATAATCAATATGGACATAGATATTACATATACGTACACTATGTCCCACATTTTGGTAACAGGGCTGCAAAGACACCAAACCCCATCGAAAATAAATGTTAAATAAAACGCCTCATATAATATTCTGTTTAACCTCCTGAGGTTGACAATTAACATTTTCCAAAGGTTAAGCACCTCTTTTCACTGTTCATTTGCTCAAAAAGAAAGTAAGAAAAATTAGTTATAGACCCTATTTTGAACCTATTTGTGGAAAGTGCCCTAAATGCTGGAGGCAAGAAGAGAGAACTTTATCATTCACACATTCACTGTTTTTTCAGATTAGGACATGCAGTATTGACCCATTAAAGATGGTTACCACTGAGGTAGTAGTCTCATCTGTTTTTAATTTTGTGTAAACCTCACTGAAGCAGTCAGACAGAGAGAGAAAGGGCAGCACTGCTGACATGCTAGTGTTATATGGGGAAGTGGGAATGAAAAGAAACTCATAACAGAATCTCCTGACTCAGAGTACTCTCTTAAACAAAAACTTACATGCTGATAAATAACCTGTTATGCTGCACAGAAAAAGCTGGAGTAAAGGATGTGAAACTGGTCATATTTATACCCAGTGGTTTTGGCTGCTTTAGTGTCTGGTTACCTTCTTGTTTCACTGCTAATCTACACGGCTCTGTTTTGGAGTTTCAGAGAAAGCTGAAAAATCTTTGAGTTATATTTGATGCGAGTTTGACATTTGATCCACGTGCAGAATACTGTTAAAAAATCATTTTTTTAATCTCAGAAATATTGCAAGAATATGCCCTACGCTATCTTTCTCTGTCGCTGAAAAACCGATCAACACTTTTGTTTTTTCACGCATTGACTATTGCAATGCACTCCTTGCTGGGGTCTCTACATTTACACTAAAGAATTGCAATATGTGCTAAATACGGCAGCTAGAATCCTGACTAGTGCCAGGACAAGTGATCACATCACTCCTATCTTGGAATCCTTGCACTGACTCCCTGTCAGGTTTCTTGTTGATTTTAAAATTCTAATGCTCACTTATAAAGCTTTGCATGGTTTGGCTCCCGAGTATTTGTCTGAGCTTTTAACCCTTTACTCCCCAAAACGTAATCTCCGCTTCTCCCAATCTGGTCCCTTGGTGTGTCCCTCTGACTTGTCTACGTTCTATGGGTGACAGGGCTTTCTCTTATTATGTTCCTAAATTGGGGAACTCACTTCCAGCTAATATAAGAGAAGCACAGACTTTAGGCATTTTTAAATCTTTTCTTAAAACATATTTCTTCAGAATAGTTTTTACTTGACTCTTTTATTTTTGTATTCTATTTATTATTGTCTGTGATTTGATACGCATGTTTATATACTCTATTTGTTTTTATGATTTGTATTATTATATGCTTGAGTTTTTACTGTTAAAGCGCTTTGAGAAGCTACTTTTAAAGGCGTTATATAAAAATAAAGTTTATTGTTATTATTATCCTGAACGCTGTCACTGTGGCATGCTCCCACCCTATTGCCTTCATGGGATAAGAGTAAAGGGCTTGAAGCTGTAGTATTTTCCCACACCACTGCAGGGTATCCCGCACAGGAAAAGTAATGATGTCATGAGCTACCACACATTCCCGAAAGGAGGCTTGAAAAATATTGTTATCGTCCCAAAACCCAAACACAGGAAGGTCATCTGACAGATTGCAAAGTGTAAAGCATGCAACCCCCTTTCTTTCTCTCCATGATAGCTCCAGGTTTTCTCAGAATTTATATACATATTTGACTATGAAATTTTGTTCTTTTTTCGATCGAATGTTTAATAGTTTTAGTATTAATTGTAGTAAATAGTTACACAGATTAAGAGAAGTTTGTCAGACAAAACTGAAAGACAAAATCAAACCAAACAAATGAACCTTGCATTGTGCACACTGTGTAATATTCACTGTTTCTTCTATTGCACCAAATTATTGCACTTTCCAATTAAGTTCTATAGTTGTTTCCGATAAAACAGAGAAAAGGTGACCAAATACTGTATATCTAAAGTTACTTACACTTCCTTTTAATGAAGCACAGATTCTCTCAAATGGAAGAATTTTGAAAATATCCCCATACTCTTTGAAGAGCATTTATCCATGGTCCTATTAAGTAAAATGCACTTTTGACCAATAAATAGCAGGATTTGAGTGAATGTCATGTGCTGCAACTATCAGATTGCCATGCACCAGTAAAGAACCATGGGCCCTTACAAATAGTCAAGTATGGTATCTAATTTCCTTTTGATCCTATTCCAGAACTGTGAGAACCAAAACATGTCAAATAGAACGTCTTTTCCTGCATTGTATTGTATGTAGGCCTACCATACATGCTTGTTTTCTTTCTCTTCAAACTTTTGTATTTTTGCTGGTCAAAAACTTTGTATCTTGGCATTTATTTTTAAGAATGATTTCTTTTGAGTGTTTTCAGTCATGCATGAAGCTCCAGTTACTCAAATAAATGATTATGATTTCACAAACAAACAGCCACACCACAAATTGGTAAAGTAGCCACAAGACATTGATGGCTAAATTGATACTTACTCGCAAAATATTCTTTCCTCTCTGTGTAAGTTGAGCCAACAGTCTACCTCAGGAGTCACTGTGGCTGTTAAGGATAGCAGCAATACTCTTTTAGCTTTGCTCTGCTTCTCCACAACAAACATGTCTTAGAAAAACACAGCCACAAGACCACATCGCGGGCCAGCATCTTCCAGCTCCAGCCTTTGGGGTTGGCTCAGGCTGCGTGTGCAGTTCTAGCAAAGTGTCATCTGGCACTCTGCAGTTCTCACACCACTGAGGCTCTCTGACCCATATTTGACTGTTTGGGAAGTCTGCAGCTGGAGGAGCTTGGGGTGTTTTAGAGCCTCGTGGTGTAGCTGATTGAGTTGAATGTACCTGAACCAGCTGTGAGGCTTTCCGCACACTGCGCGATCTCTCCAAGTTTGTATTTCTTCAGGCAGAAAGTTAAACCCATGTTAAGGATCTGAGAAGCATATGTGCAGCCAGAGGTTTAAGGGATGATCTGCATCCTGATTAAAATGTTTTCATTAACCTAAGCCTAATAAGTAGCTGGGTTCATAGTAGGAAGAGGTGAGATTATTTTTTAGAGTTGAAAAAAAAGGGGGGAAATAGAGGAATAGTTCACAATAAAATTCTGTCATCATTTACACATGACATAAGTCATTCCAAACCAGTATAATGTTCTTGCTTCAGACATATGCAGTCACCTGCAGGACAATTGCAAAATTACACTAAATGCACTTAATACAATTTAATACAGTTAATTTTACGATGATTACACTTTGTGCAGCATAAAATGAGAATTAAATATCAGCTAGTTTTAAGGATTATTTGTATATTAATAATAAAAAAATATAATAATAAATGCATAAAACAGATAAATTAACGAATAGGTAAATGAACAAGTAAATAAATAAATTGCACAGAACTGTGTGGACGGCCACGCACCTCAGCCGGCTGGGGCTATGGGTCAACTGGGAAAAGAGCAAGCTCTCCCCGGTTCAGAGCATCTCTTTTCTCGGTGTGCCTCACGAACGAGCGTGCACAGTCGGTGCTGAACTGTCTGAAGGCGTTCAGACTGAGGACAGCGGTTCCACTGAAACTTTTTCAGAGGCTCCTGGGGCATATGGCATCCTCAGCGGTGGCCACAGCGCTCAGGTTGATGCATATAAGACTGCTTCAGCACTGGCTTCAGACTCGATTCCTGAGATGGGCATGGCGCCGTGGGACACATCGCGTGGTCATCACGCCGATCTGTCGCCGCCTCTTCAGCCCTTGGACCTACCTAGCATTTCTACGGGCAGGGGTTCCCCTAGAGCAGGTCTCCAGGTGCATCGTGGTTATGACGGATGCCTCCAAGACAGGCTGGGGTACCATATGCAACGGGCATGCAGCTGCCAGCTCTTGGACTGGCCCGCGGCTGCGTTGGCACATCAACTGCCTCGAGTTGTTGGCAGTACTGCTCGCCCTGTGGAGGCTCCGGCCATTGATCCAGGGCAAGCATGTGTTGGTCCAGACGGACAACACGGCGACGGTGGTGTACATCAACTGCCAAGGCGGCCTACGCTCCCGTTGCATGTCACAACTCGCCCGCTGTCTCCTCTGGAGTCAGCAGCGCCTCAAGTTGCTGCGAGCCACTCACATCCCGGGCGACCTCAACACCGCAGCTGACGCGCTGTTACGACAGGTTACACTCAGGGGAGAGAGGAGACTCCACCCCCAGGTGGTCCAGCTGATTTGGAGTCGATTCGGTCGAGCACAGGCAGACCTGTTTGCTTCCCGGGAATCCTCCCACTCAGAAGCAGCTCAGAGCAGCTCTTTGTCTGCTTTGGCGGACAGCGGAAAGGGAGCGCTGTCTCCAAACAGAGGATTGCCCATTGGGTCATTGACGCCATCATGATGGCATATCACACTCAGGATGTGCCACCCCCCGTGGGGCTATGAGCCCAGTATACCAGGAGTGTGCAGTGGTTATTAAGTTGGAAGCTTACTGGAGGGGAAGATTACCAGTGAATAATTATTTAAATTACAGCCGGTTTCTCACACAAAGTTAACGCAGAACTTCAGATGATTTGTAATGTAGCATACAAGTCATATGGACAGCTTTTATGATGCTTTTGCATATTTTTGGAAGGTTGAAAGCTTCAGTCCCCATTCATTGTAATTGCATGTGAAACAGTGACCAGCACGGTCTTCAAAATTTCTCAGCTTGTGTTCAACAGAAGAGAGAAAGTTATTCTGGTTTAGAACAACATGAGGGTAAGCAAATGATGACAGAATTTTCTTTTTTGGGGGAACTATTCCTTTTAGCGACTAGTTACACAGACAGATGGTTGTATTGTCAGAGAGAAAAGTGCTGTACCACCCCCCTGCCTCCCCAGTTGATCCTGTGTTTCCTCGTTCTCTTTTCTCCATCTCTCATTTTTTGTCAATTCATTGAAATAGTATAAGAGAGAAAATGCATTTTATGGGGGGTGTCTTGCATTCTTCGGGTGGTCTTTATGGCAGATACTATGCTGCTTCATTATAATGTCCAAGTGTGTTACGCTTAGAGGCACTGCCTTGTGCTGATCCCAGCACAGAGAATGACTAGAGCTTTACTTTTCAGAATTTCAGCTGAGTCTTGCACTTTTATGTACCTGAAGGGTTGTATTACAGTTATGGTGAGTGCTGTGTGTACAGCACACTTTGTACTCTGGGGTCACATTACTATCCTTTCTTAGCATCTAATTGTTGATGCTTGAGGATGAAAGGAGACATTTAGCTTTGTATGAAATCCCTTAAATTAAAGGCAGTGAGTGGTTATCACCCTGTTTAAAGGCAAACACTTAAACTATGCTATGAAGTTTCAGCATAGCATAATTTTTCATGCTTCAGCCATAAACATTTATACGCTGCAAACAGCTATCAACAAACAAATGCAATGTCGGTATAAAGAGATTAGCAGATTACAATTTCTTTGAAAGGTTTGAGAAACACAAAAAATGCATACATATGTACATGTACAGAATGCTTTTGAAACGCAGAAGCAAAAGGTTGTGGACTGAAATTCATCACTCCAGTTTTAAGAGGTGAACTCATCTTATTTGCTGGTTGTTTGTGTGTTTTAGGGACTTAGAGTCTGATGAGACTTACACCTACCATGTGCTGACAGTGTCTAGAACAGCGGAGAGTGAACCATCTCCTCCTCTCTCTCACCAGCTGGGCTCACCCTACTGTGGGGATGGACTCATCCAAAAGTAAGAGATCTTACTCACAGAGCATTAAAATCATACTAACATGTTCAAAGTTTTTTTTGAGTGTGTGTCAAGTTTAAGGTATAAATAAATGTATTAAAATTGATAGAAAAAAGTACATATTATGTGATTTATTTGTTTAGCTATAGAAAATAGTTGTCAATGTGTTTAGTTTCCATGCACTGTGAAACATCCTTTAAACAAAGTATATTTACCTAAAAACCAAAATTGCATAAGATATTGAGTAGGGATGTCCCGATACCGATACTGGTATCAGAATCGGGCCCGATACCATGCTCATGTACTTGTACTCATGCTTGTAAAAATGCAATACCAATAACCAAAATCGATACCATTGATACCGATACCAAAAAAACGCTACCATCTGACGTACAAATGCCATTACATAAACATTCAGCGCACAAATTAATATCACATCATGTCCTAGTGAGATTATTTAACAGCAAAAGCTGCGATTTAATGAGATAAATATATAGTTTGCATGTGAAGCTTTGAATGCTTTGTGTGCTTGTGAATGTGTGGCAGTAGCAGATTTAGGCATGGGCGACATGTGCAGTTGCCCAGGGCAGCATCTTGTGGTGGGGCTGCACGAGGCACCCACATATACCCCCCGGTCAAGGCACCCTAATCCCCCCCCCCCCATCAACAACTTTGGGGGCGTGTTGCGGTGGGTTTCGCCCAGGGCACCATACAAGCTAGAACCGCCACTAATGTGTGGAGATGGTACTGTGCTGACATAAAGACACAAAGTGCTCATACCTTTTAGAGCTCCTTAACTCATACACGGAAAACACCATCACGAGTATTGCATGCTCTGTTTGTAGTAGATGACAGCAGGTAGAGCGCTAATTCACTTTTTAGAGCAAGGCACATACAGACTACATATTTATTTAATTAAATAGCAGCATTTTGCTGTTTAATAATCACTTTGAGTCACATAGTGACCAGATTTTCAGGAGTGGGAAGCTACCATAATTTCAACTTCAGTGCTCCTTGGTCACAACAACACACAGAAACACTTCAAAATAAAAGCTCAATTTAAAGGGAAAAAAGTACGACAGAAATAGATCACTACTGTATAGTTATATAATATTCACTGTCATACTACTACTACTAATAATAAATCAATAGTAATTGTATTATACTTTTATATACTGTACTATACTACACTATACTATACAACACTATACTTAAGCAATATCACACGAGCAAGAGTGCGATATGGCCCTACATCAGCACAGCTGTGATTCGGCCATTGGTAATCACAGCAGTGCTGATTTAGGGCCATATAGCATGATTGCGAGTGTCATTCAGTATAAAAATCGCAATCTTCTCCGCCATTTTGAACAGTACTTTCTCTCCAATGTGGAAACTCTGGTAAGAGGTAAGCGCCTTGAGTTTTTGTAATCAATCAGTCTGTTGTGTCTCTCAGCTGTGATGAGCCTTCATGCTGAAGTTGTTAATTTAAAGCGGTTTAAAGCTATTTCCTAGCTTTAGTAGTGTAGATAGTAATATGAGCGATCATGGAGCGCTGTTGTATGTAAACACTGGCTGACGTGGATTCACTTTATGTCACCTAACTGACTCATATTACACACAAAATGATCTTTTGCCACCACCTGCTGGCTAATATATGTAATGTAAAAAAAAAAAACTACATGTAAGAGACACGTATACAGTAACTCTTAACACATATGCACTACTCTTACACTTTAGTTTAAAACAGCACGAACACAAGCGGAGTGATACACACAATGAAGCGTCTGAGTGCTGATGGTGTCAGACCATCAGTGTTCATGAAACGTCTCTCGTCCAATCAGATTCGAGGACCAGAACTAACTGTTGTATACTATACTATACTATACTATACTATACTATACTATACTATACTACACTACACTACACTATACTATACTACACTAAACTACACTATAATATACTACACTATACTATACTATACTACACTATACTATACTACAATACACTATACTGTACTGTACAATTCTGTCATACTACTACTACTAATAATAAATCAATAGTAATTGTATTATACTTTTATATACTGTACTATACTACACTATACTATACAACACTATACTTAAAAAATATCACACAAGCAAGAGTGCGATATGGCCCTACATCAGCACTGCTGTGAATCTGCCGTTATTCTACACTATACTACACTATACTACACTATACTATACTACAATACACTATACTATACTATACTATTCTACACTATACTACACTATACTATACTATTTTACACTATACTACAATATACTATACTATACTACACTATACTATACTACAATATACTATACTACAATATACTATACTACACTATCCTATACTATACTGTACTATACTATACTACACTACACTACACTACATTATACTGTACTATACTATACACTACACTATACTACACTATACTCTACTCTACTATATTATAATATTCTACACTATACTATACTATACATCTCACATCTGTGATGCTCTGTTATTCAGCACTTTATTTGACAAAAATAACTCCAGTGTTGTATTTTGGATCGTGATGTAAGGTTCTGTTTAAAATCACTTCATTTGATAAAAATATTACAATATCATGTTGAAAATTAATTGTTATACTTTCATTTAATTAAAGTTTTAATGAATTTGTTTATTTAAACACCTTTTTGATGATACAATTGATATAAACAGTTGATATGGAATTAAGAAAAAAAAAAAAAATATATATATATATATATATATATATATATATATATATATATATATATATATATATATATATATAAACAACAGGTATCGAACTCGGTATTGGCGAGTACCAAAAAAATGTAAAATAAATAAAATATCGGTACTTGCACTCGTTCTCAAAAAAATTGTATCGGGACATCCCTAATATTAAGACTTTATTTAGTATTATTAGATTGATGTCCTGCGATGACATACACATAATTTTGCAGCACTGGCTAAATCTTTTATAATTAGGCTATTATGCATGCATTTTTTGTACCTCAAATTAATTGAGAGACTACATGGAATATTCGTGCTTTTCATGTGTCACACCAGAGGAAATTCAAAAATTGCATATTGTGGTACTGTTTGTTATTTTTAAACCTCTTTTTGCCTTCTTTTCCCTTATACATTCATACACATATATATATATATATATATATATATATATATATATATATATAGAATATTGATGTTGAATCGATATTGTTATTCATTCATCTTAAATGAATTTTCATTTCTAAGTATAAACCTCACTAAATGTATTTTTTTATTTCTTATATTCTAACATTTTTTGCAGTGTGTTTTGCATTGCTGACTGACAGAGTTTTTAACACACCTTCGGTGGCAGTTACCTTATTTGTGTAACATAACATTGACTCAATATGACGTTCAAGCATAAATGTGTTTGCCTTTCAGATATCTTGGGGAGCAGTGTGATGATATGAACTTTGCTAATGGAGATGGCTGCTCAAACCAGTGCAAGAAAGAGCCCTTGTTCAATTGTGTTGGTATGTGACCTCAGTCTTTAGGTAAAAATATTAAAGCAATATCCTGGGTTCAACACAAGTTAAGTGCATGACTGTAAATGCAGTTTTTTCTTGTTTTTATAAACATGGGGCATGCGTTAAAAATATTATTTGTAGTAATCCACAGCATTATCCTGTCAACAGAGCTTAACTTGTTTTGAACCTGGAAAATACATAAATACATACATACACACACATATATATATATATATATATATATATATATATATATATATATATATATATATATATATATATATATATATATATATTCTTTGATGTATTTTTAAAGAATGAACCAAAAATGTTTCAGAAAAAAATATATTGATAATATGTATTATAAAATATATTCATATCATTTGGAATATTACTTATTCATTTTTCTAGATATATTTTTGGCCATTTTTTTCTATATTTTAAAATCAAATAATAAAATAACAAAAATAATATATTTCAGCAAGAATAGAAAATAGTTGCTTGGTCCCAATGTTCTGAATTTAAAGAATGATCTGGGAAATTTGGAAAATACTTTTCTTATAAATATAGTTCTTTCTATGTTTCAATTATATTGTGGCCAGAAAAAAGTGCTTTATGCTTTTGACTACAATTTCAAACTATTAAAACAACAAATTGTAACATCAGTTTGATTGATGTTGTGCTTCAGCAGCATTTTTCTGCATTGCTCATTACTTCTCAGCTCTCTATTGATGTCAGTTCTGCATGGGTGTCCAGCCATCAATCTTATGGCTTCAGTCTGTCATCAGTGTCCCCCAGCGTCCTACAGTGACAATGTGAGAAAGGCAGAGAAATTTCTGTTGTACTATCCCTTTATTGTACAAAACTTTTTAGCTAGTTGTGATGTTAATGGAGTGCTTTAAGTTGCGAGTTAATCAGTTCTGTCAAAACAATTGGCCACATAACTGGACCCTCTTATGGACATTTAAGTCCCCTCACAAAGGACTTTACTCTTTGCTGTAGAGCTCTAAGATCTGCCTAACGAGCACTAGCAGACCTTTGTGGCACTTCCTTCTGTTAGCAGTAATGCACCAATCACCTTTTCTTCTCAACGTGTGGACGGAAAGCAGGAATGGAGTAGAAGAGCCCAAAAAAGACAGAGAAAAGAAATGATGAAAGGAGACAGAAGAGAAAAAAGAAGGGCTTTTGAAGTTCGCTGTTGAATGTAGCCTATATTCATCAAGCTGAAGGCTTGCTTGACCTCTAGGCCACCTCTGGAAGTCTGAGGTTGCACAAGTACATGACAGTGCTTAATTGGCAGTTCCGCCTCTTTGAAATAGGTTCAATGAGTTCGTCCTTCATTGCCTTAAATAATGGCCTGTGAAATTCAGCACATTCTACTTTCGTTGCTTCATTAAAGGAGTAGTTTACCAAAAAACATGAAAATACTTTCATCAGTTTCTGTCATCTCATGTTGTTCCAAACCCGTATGACTTCCGCTTTTCCATGGAACACAAAAGGAAATGTTAGGCAGGATGTTAGCTTAAGTCACCATTTACTTTTATTTAATCTTTTTCCATACAATGATAGTGAATGGGAACTGAGGCTGTCATTCTGGCTAAACATCTCCTTTTGCATTCCAGAAAGAAAGTCAAGTGGGTTTGGAACAATATGATGGTGATTAAATGATGACAGAATATTTATTTTTGAGTGGACTATTCCTCTAAGCTTTATAAAGGTTTCAAATCATGAGGAATGCAATTTTTCTTGATCTTTTAAGTTAAAAGATCTTAATGTACTATGAAAACATGCTGCAACTTTCTAAACTCAAAACTCTTCTACCCAATGAAAATGAGCGTTGATTAAAATTAAAATGCAAAAATTACTCTACTCTGTACTTTTTTTTTTTTTTAAATGACCCTGAACCCAATTTTCTGAAAACAGACAGACATGACAGTCTATGTTTACATGTTAATGACAGCTATTGGGTGATCATTATTAATAATGGTGGATTATTAAAAATGTATGATGTGACCCCTTTGCCTGAAATGTTAGAACTCTCAATATCACTTTCAACATTTCTGTTTCCATTCTTGATCAGTTCCAGCTGAACATTTGACATGAATAAAATGTGTCTTATCTCAGCTTAGTGTTTTTGTACAACTTACATTTATGTTTAACGAGCCCCAAGACAAACGTCTGATCAAGGAGAAGTGCAATGATCTACTGTTACATCAATCCTGCAGTTCTTGATGTTTTTTCAGCCCTCTGTTTTTAATGTGTCACGAGAATTGGACGTGGTAACAGTATTAATAAAACAATTCCTGTACATTTTTGGTACAGGAAGTGATGTGACAAGGTGCAGCGTGGATCCTGCTGCCCTTACACATTGTAGCTTCCTCTGAATGATTTATTGTAGCTGCTGTGCGCCTGAGGATGGCTCTAATTTTACATAGGCCCTGCCTGCTAATATTGCTTGGAGGCTGTCAGGGAAAGAGTGTTCAAATTGATAAGTGCATATCGTAAAAACATGTTTCCTGTTTGCTGTTTGCACTGATTGGCACTTAGTAGCTGTTGATTACCAAGATGACTGAACAGGTGACAGGACAGGACAGTTAAAAGCATGTTTCCCTAGTGTCAGCTACACATATCTAGATTTTACTTACACAACAGAGTCTATAGGGAGAGACAGGAATGGGAAATATCAGGGCACCAACTATGATGCTTCCTCAGCATTTAAAATTCCAGTATATTTATATATTTATAGACAGATAGATGTCTTTATTAAAAAAAAGGTAGAAGCCTTTCATTGACTATTATAGTGTGAGTTTAAATGAGATAATCAATTTGCTGGAATTGTGTCTGGGCAGTACAGTCATAAAAGAGGTAATCTGTCTGTCATCATGAATGATTTGATTTATCACTGTCCTTGTATGAACGGCAGTAAAAAATAGACTATACATTAACTCTATGAAGTAATGCCATATGAAAAAATGACTGCTCTTCATGAGCAAGCAACAAAATAGAATGCACTCTACTTAACTAAATTTAATATAAGGTTATTTTGAAAGGAAAACCCTGAGACTTTAAACACACACCTGTTGCATTGTCACCACTTTAAACAAGCTGTTTATTTGCATACTATCCAGATTGCTTAAGTGGAATTTATTTAGCATTCTTCTCTACTTAAAATATGCCAATTAGTTATTTTTAAATACAAATACACTTTTGACTACAAATTATTCCATCAGTTTGATTGATGTTTTGCTTCAGCAACATTTAACTGCACTTCTCAACTCTTCTCCAACTTGTGAGATTGCCATATAGATGTGCCATAGGGGTGCCGTTGTTACTTACAGTTAGGATTAAAGGGATAGTTCACCCAAACATGAATATTCATCATTTGCTCACTCTCATGTCTTCCCAAACCTGTGAGACTTCCTTTCTTTTTTGAAACACAAAAGGAGATATTTATAGCAGAATGTCCAAGCCGCTCTTTTACATACATTGAAAGTGAATGGTGACAACAGCTGTAAAGCAAGGTTTTCAATGAATAGTGACTTAAATTTTAGTCTGTTCCTCACTCAATGCTATTGTATGGCTTCAGAAGACTTAGATTATGGCATACAAGTTGTATGTACTACTGTTATGATGCTTTTATGGAGTTTTTTGTCCTTTTTGGTGCTTCACATCCCCTGGTCATCATCTACTTTTATTTATTTTTTAAAGAACAGCTTCAACATTCTACTAAATATCTGATTAACTTGCCTGCGATTAGCAATATTTGAAATGGGATTTTGATCTCATACATTTCTCATCTCTAACTCTCCTCTGAAGATGAGCCCAGCTTGTGTTACTTTTACGACGGTGATGGCGTGTGTGAGGACTTTGAGCGGGAGGCAAGTGTAAGGGACTGCGGTCTTTACACACCAAGTGGTTTCCTGGATCAATGGGCCAATGGGGTGGAAGTGTCCAATGAGGAGAAGGTACACTGTCCAGCGGAGGTGGCCGCTGGATACCCTGCAGTGACAAAGGTGAGACCACATGCATGTACTTTGGAAGAAAGACAACTTTTACAAGCATACCTGCAGATGTGCACATACACACATTTGGATAGTTGACATGAAATGCATATCTCACTCTATATCTTGACAATGAAGCCAGACTGAACAGTACAGTTTTTCACATTAAAGAGCTGAGAAGTGTTCAGTACATTCTGTTAAGGAGATTTGAAATTTTGCCCTAACCCTTCACACATGGAAGTAGTAAAGAATTGGCTCTTTCTGAGGGACGTCTAAAAAAAACTGTGTTATTTTACTCCCTGGATATTTCAACATGATACATTTCTAATTTTACAGTTTTATTGGCCACTACTCCTCTTTCTCTCCCCTCTTTCGTGATGTTTGTGGAGTGCAAGTCTCTTGTGCCCGAAATCGTGCAAGCTCCTGAATTAATCATGTCACAAAACTATTCCTATCACACTGTGCGCAACCTAAGGATTTATGGCACTGAGAAATGGCCATTTTTCATAGTTGAGCTTAAACCTCATTGTTGCTAGAAACTGTATTTTGGGTCGTAATGGGAAACAGTGGCACATAGGTTACAATGACTTGAAATCATTCCTCATTGTAATATATCGCACAGTGTTGCCAATATGCCTTTGTGTGGAGTTTATTTTACTTTCACTTCATGGTCTCGCAAGTATTGTATATGAATGTAAATCAAAGCCCTGTTGGATTGAAAACAGAGTCAGAGCTTAAGTGAAACGGTTTGTGATCAATGTTAGTGCTGTATCGGAATGACTAATTGGTTTTATTGTGTGGCCAATCAGCCAACAGATGTTCAGTACTGACTGTCGAGCCCTGTGTACAGTAATGTACTTGAATCAGTGGAGGGGAGGTGGTGGAGAGGGGAGCAGTGTCAGTGAGGTTATGATGGCGTACTGAGAGAGATAAAGCGAGAGAGAGAGAGAAATCTCAGGAGACGATAGAAGAGCAAAGTAAGGAGTGCAGAAACTAATATAATAATAATAATTTGTATTTATACAGCGCCTTTCACAATACTCAAGGTCACTTTATAAAGAAGTCATATAACAAAACAAAACAAAATTAAAGCAAAACAATCAGTCAACAACAACAAAAAAATTTATAACCCGGGTTATCATTACACAAAGTAAAAAGGTGAGGTTTGAGTTGAGATTTAAAGGCAGTCAAGTAAGAAAGTTCATGGAGAGAGAGTGGAAGAGAATTCCAGAGGTGAGGGGCAACTACTGAAAAAGACCTGCCACCCACAGAAGACAACCTGAAATTAGGGGTGGTGAGAAGATTAGCTCCAGAAGACCGTAGAGTACAAGAGGGTGAGTAAGAAGATAATAATTCAGAAAGATAGAGCGGAGCAAGTCCATGTAAAGATTTAAAGGTTACTGGCAACCAATGAAGCTCATGTAGTATGAGAGTGAAATGGTCAGATTTCTTCATATGTGTGAGGACCCTGGCAGCTGAGTTTTGAATGTATTGAAGTCGTTTGAGAGTTTTAGAAGGAAGACCAAAAAGAAGAGTATTACAATAATCTAACCTAGTGGTTATGAATGCATGAATAACAGTTTCAGCATCTTTCTTGCTTAACAGAGTCTGAAAATGGGCAATATTGCGTAGTTGAAAAAATTATGCTTTTGTGACATGTTCTTCAAAAGTCAGCATAGGGTCAAATATAACCACTAGATTACGAACAGTTGGAGAGGTCTGAATGGCAACACCATCTATGTCCAAGCTAAGGTTGTGTTCAGAGGAAATAAGGGTTTTGTGGCCAATTAGTAATATTTAAGTTTTTTTTTCAGTTTTGAGTTTCATAAAGTTGGAGTCCAACCAGTATCTGAGATCTTGAATACATGCAGAAAGTGATGGTAGTAGAGAAGCTGATGAGGAGTGATAGCTGATATAAATTTGAGTGTCGTCAGTATAGCTGTGAAAGCTAAGGCCTTGTTGTCTCATGATTTACCCCATAGGGAGCATGTAAATTATAAAATGGAACGGACCCAGCACTGAACCCTGAGGAACACCACGTGAGACAGGAGCAGTGGAAGATTTGTGGTTCTTAACAGTAATTAACTGATGTCTGTCCATCAGATAAGATCTGAACCAGTTTAGCGCAATGCCCAAGACACCTATAGCTGAGAGGCGAGAGATAAGAATGCTGTGAAAAACAGTATCAAAGGCTGAGGTTAGATCTAATAGCAGAAGGATATTAAGCGCTCCAGTGTCTGCTGAAGAGAGAAGGTCATTAACAACCTTAAAAAGTGCGGCCTCTGTGCTATGATAGGGACAAAAACCTGACTGCAAGGGTTCATAAAGATTAATGGTGAGCAAGTGAGCTTGTAACTCGGCACCCACAACTTTCTCCAACATTTTGGCCACAAACGGAAAATTTGAGATGGGTCTCAAGTTTTGTAAAACTGACACATCCAGGCCAGGCTTCTTGAGGATGGGTTTGAAAGCTGCCACTTTCAGGGCAGCAGGCACAGAACCTGATGCCAGACAGCTATTAATTAGGTGAGAAATAGGTGAAGTGAAAAGATAGAGACAGCTTTTGAGAAAGGTTGTAGGGATAGGATTGAGCTGGCATGTCAAAGAATTTGATTTGCTAATCAACTCAGCAATAGTGGTGGGGGAGGTTGAGAAAAATTTGTGAAAAGTGTGACTAGGTGAGCTGGAGAATATTCAAAGAGCTGATTAGAGTCAAATAATTGGTAGTTCGATTCAATTTTATTGTTAAAGAATTGGAGAAAAGGTTCACATAATGCATCAGAGAAAAAATTTGTCCAGAGGCTGTGTGAGTTTTTGAACTGAATTAAAAAGTGTTCTGGGCTTACAAGTTTGATATGATGGAAGTAATGTAGGAAGAGCGTGCAGTGTTCAGGGCAGCTTTGTAAAGTGAGCAATGGTCAACAAGGCATGGACAGTAAGTCCAGTTTTCCTAACAAGTCTCTCAAGATGCCAACCATTAGCTTTCAAGGAATGAAGTTCCGACGTAAACCAAGGGGAAGAATGAGATGATGGTACACACCTAGTTTTAACTTGAGCATATTTATCTAGGACTGCAGCCAGTGTGTTATTATACATGGAGAGAATTTAATTTGGGCTGGAGAGTGTAAGAGAGGATGGAAGAGAGGAGGCACAAATAGAGTCAGCAAAAGATGAAGGATTAATAGGTTTCAGGTTTCAGTATGATATCTTTCTGTTGTTCCTCCTTTTTTAGTTGAGGAATATTAAGACTAAATTCAATTAACATATGGTCTGAAAATCCACCCACAGAACCTAAAATAGAGATGTCACCAAGCCCAGAGTATCAAATAAGGTCAAGTGTATGACCATGAGGGTGTGTTGGGAAATTCACATATTGATTGAAATTAAAGCAGTCAAGAACAAACAAAAAATCACTGGCAAAAGGAGAAACCATATCCACATGAATGTTAAAATCACCCAGCAATTCAGCAGAGGAATGCATAGCACATGCCAAGGTAAGTAATTCGCTCAAATCAGAAAGAAAGCTTGATTGGCTTTTAGGAGGTCGATAAATTAACATAACAAGGAGAGGGGTGGCGCCCAAGATTTTAAAGGACAGATATTCAAAAGATGTTACTTCAATAAAATTTACAGGGACAGCTTTCAAGTTTAGATGAAAAACAGCAGCCAGTCCACCACCCCTCCCCATAAGATGGGGTTTTGCCAGAAATGTATATCCAGGAGGAGTCAATAGGTTTAAATCCATAAAGTCATTATGAGTCTGCCAAGTTTCAGTGATGAAAAACATTTCTAGTTTATTGTCAATGATAATATCTCTGAGTAAAGAGCCTTTTTTAGTCAGCGAGCGAGAGTTCAGTAAAGCACATCTGTTATATCGTGTGCAGTGATCTGTTTCAATCCCACTGTACAATTCATCCCTGGGAAGATATTTTAGAGAGCTGTAGTTTATCGCTTTGGGAAGCGGGCTCGCGGACTGCGGTTAGTGAGGCGAAACAGGGATTCCATGTGAGCAGCCAGGTGAAAGTGGTAGTAGTAGGTAAAGTTCCAATCCTAATGGTTGATAATAAGGTAATTCCCAGTACCATCCAGTAGAATCCAAGAGTAGCAAATATTGTCAAACAGCAGACCAGTAAAGGAACAAAGCCAGATGAAACATGGATAACGAACTACAGCAGAAACAACGTAAAACATAAACAAAACAAACAAAACAAGTTCACCAGTGAGAAGCGGCAGCCAAACGCGCACAGCGTACTCTCACGTGACAGGAAATCCCAGAATATCTTATCTTTCTCTTTTCATGCCATTTTCCCCATTCTATCTCCCTTTTAAGCATTACATAAGAATTGTCTAGTTTTGCGGCTAATTTTGTAACCGTTTCATTCAAATTTTATGAGGCATTTAGAGATGAAAAGATGTTATGAATCCCCCTCGCTCCAATCAGTTCTCTCCCTGCAGAGCTGTCTTGGAGTAGTGAATGAAGTGAACTGCCAGTCACTGAATATAAATCATATAATATTACATCACCTCTAGGTCTATGAACTCCAGGATGATTCCACTCTGAGAGAAAAAAATTATTAGAACATTATGCTTATCTGTCTGTGTAACCAAACAAAGATAGATGCTAATTTTTGTCCAGACAGGTTATATGCAGGTGGAATGTAAGAACAACTGCTGAGAGGTTTTCACATAAAAATTATTAATCTTTTAAAGATTTCTGGCTTATTCCCATTATGTAGTACCTTTTTTTTAATTCTGAAAATGATTATTCACTTTTTTGAAAGTGAATATGGTTGCGATGAAATTTAAATGAAAGAAAGCATTTAAAAGGGTTTACCAGACTTTCAGAAATATGATCTTCTCAGGCTCAGACACCTAAACATTATTAATTATAACTTATCTACACAATGGCTTGAAAATTAACAGGATGACTAACAGAGGTAAAGTCAGCTATAAGCTAACTCAGTGAGGGATTTTGATATTATCATACCGGTTCTGTAATTTTATCACAAGATGTAATGTTTTAGAAGGAGACAAACCAACTAACACCACAAAATCACAGAATTAATCAATTATATCTCTTTTACTGATGTCTGTGCTGTTGTTTTCCCACCAAAACTGATGTCAAAAGATGTCATTCCGGGTTCAATTAAAGTTTAGCTCAATTGACAGCATTTGTGGCATATTATTGATTACCAGAAAAAAAAAAAAAAAAAAATCGTGGTTTTAGAGAGGCACTTACAATTGAAGTGAATGGGGCTGATTTTTGGAGGGTTTAAACAGAAATTTGAAGATAAAATTATATAAAAGCACTTGCATTAATTATAATGTTAAAACTTGGGTACTATTTGAGCTGTAAAGTTGTTTAAATTGTCGTTTTTGTGGATGATTTAGGGTTTTAGGATTTACAGTGTTACGTCAACATGGCAACGAAGTTGTAAAATTATATTTAACTTTACACAAAAAAGGTTAGTAAGCTTTTGTTAGTGAGGTTGCAAAAGACCAATAGGATGTAAAGTGATATTGAGGACATAGTAAAAACCTGTAAATTGTTCAAATTAAATTTCCAATTGTTTTTTAATTTTTTTAATTTTGTAAATTTTTTTTAACTTTTATTAGAGAAAGCAAAAAAAAAAAAAAAAATGGATTTCTTTTTTTTATTTTTATTTATTTTTTTTTATGCTGGTTTGGAATTTTAGAAGGTACATGGTACATGGCCAGAATGACAACATCCACTCACATTAAAGTGATACAATTATTCAAAATTCCCCCCGTGTTCACTTAATTGTAATATTGTGATAAAAGCATCAAAAAAATAATATTAGGACTTAAGTTGGGGGCATGAAAATATACTGCCTAGAAATGACCCTTCTGGCCAAGAATAAACTGGATATTAGGTTTTACTACATTTGTTATGTTTTTGCTCATTTGCTTCAAAGAGGCTGGTAAACCAGACATAATAATTACAGAAAATATATGTTCTTATCTGTAGTAGGATGGGATTCCAGAAAATTTTGCCTTCTTTTTTTTTTTTTTTTTTTTTTACCTGAATTTACCCTATAGTTTGATGTGAAGTTTTAAGTTTGATGTGCCTGCATCTCTCACTGAGGTTAAACTGAGAGATACATTTTATGAAGGGAAAATGGGGTTGATATTAAGACTAGACTGTAACAAGCACACCTCTGCTGATTGAGCAAAAATTAATTGTGCAGAAGTAACAGACAGCCTAAACGTTTGCATTGGTTCCCTGAACTGCTCCTGCTGTTGTTACACATTAACAAACACAGAACACATAATTAGTGCCATTCATTCTGTGAGGCACCGTGCAGCTCTCCAGTGTCACCTAGCGTTACACATTTTCATCCCACAGTTGGGTTCAGGAGGTTCAAAGTGAGGCTTTGCTGTCAGATTACTCTACAGTGTAATGAAATACACTGCCTGCAATTCGCACTGAATCAAAGGAGCAGAGTTGTGAGGACTTGGAGATAGCTGTTCAGTTCAAATGCCTCTACAAAGACATTTAGCATTTTTCTAAAATTAATTACTATTTATGAATAAACAGGCTTTTAGATTAAGATATAGACTGCATGTGTATTTACATTGCTTTTCAAACATTTTTCCTTCACCCCAATCAGTTGACTATATGTCCTGCCAAACTTAAATGACTTTCTTTCTTCTGTGGTACACAAACAGAGATGTTAGGCATAATGTTAGTCTGAGTCACCGTTTACTTTCATTGCATCCTTTTTCCATACAATGAAAGTGAATGCTAACTGAGGTTAACATTCTGCTTAACATCTCCTTTTATGTTGCACAAAAAAAAAAAAAAAAAAAAAAACAAAAAAAAAAAGAAAGTCATACAGGTGAACTATTCCTTTAAGGTACTCTGGCCTAAAAGAGAAGTCATTTTGAGCTTTTCCTCTGGCAAGATGTCCTAAGTTGCCCTTAATGCCAGAGAACAGTTACCGGCGTGTGATTTCTTTTTGATCAGACTTGACCCTCCCTAGAGGCTTGTATGATTGGTTAACTTCACACTCACATAGAGAGCCAATCTCCTTCTTTGTACAAGTAATTTTGAAACCATGCACTCACAGTCACTGCAGCTTGGGCCAGTTCTGATCCCAGTGTGGTGTGCTCACAGTTTTTAGAAGAGAATAGTTCAGTTCCACTTTTCACCCGGATTTCACTGGCTTTCAGGCTGATCTGGAGTGGCACTTTAACCCAGCCACTTGGCTAATTGTGAGCTTCCAGATGGTCTAAATTACCTTTTGATAGGGGACTGCAGGCTGGTAACTTCATCATTACTCTGTTTTAGTACCTGGCCCTTCAGGTAATTTGTGTATAATCTAATTCAAAGAATTGCTGTAATGTGAAGACTGGAAGAATATTTTTTTCTGCCCGTTTGTTATGCAAAACAGTAGACCTTTCCTCAGTCAGGGATGAACTGATTGTACTGTAGGGAGCTCCGGGACTTTTCCTGGTGGGCTGGTTGACTATTAGGTCGGCTGTCGAAATCCAGATTATAAACAAAGTAAATATACATTTCTTTAAAGGTTGTAAAGTTCTGACATTGTCAGGTCGGCCCGTTTAAAGCCATCTCTCTGCCAATGCCCATGTCTCCTCATCTGTGAGAAGCCAAATATGGTGGGAGGTTGGATGTTATGTTAAAAGCACCGTACAGTATATCTCAAATGAATGAAGTCAGTAAATGCACAAAATAAATGCAATCAAATGCACCCCAGCTAGACATTTATTGTTACATGTATATCAAAATGCAGTGAGAATCAGTATATATATAAACTACAGTAGATAAAAAAGTAGGCAATGGTTTGTATTATAGACATATGTTAAACATACAGTAGGGCATTATCTGCTTTGGGTTGTGATGGACTGTTATTCTGTTGGTCATGGACTGTTTTCAATCCACCAGTTATCAGGCAAATTTACCACAAATTAAATATAAGGGGATATAAGGGAGTGAAAATAAAATAAATATAATTTGTGTATGTTTACTCAGAGCTGTCAGTCGAAGGTGTTTGACCTGTCCCATGGTGTGTCTCAGTATGCTTGGTTTCCTTGTGAGGAGTCGCAACAGCACAGCTGGACTTCAAAATATTGGCTAAAGGTAAGAGATGGTTTCAGTTTCAGACACTGATGTCATGTCACATCAAATACACAAATCAGTATTATCATGATTTTGACAACTAGGCCATGTTCTTGAATAAGCAATCAGATTTTAGGGTTAGTTTTAAGGTTATGCTGTAAGCTGGGGTTGGTCATCAAAAACATTATTATCAACCTATGGTTTCCTTCTGAATTTAGAGGTGGTTAATGGTTAGGGTTTGGGGTTAGGGATAGGGATATGAATATGTTGAAAAAATGTTGATCCAGGAACACAGCCAATTTGGTAAAATCCCAGTTTAACACACAACTTACTGTGATTTCACCAAGTGTAGTAGACCATGTTCCATTCTGCCAAATTGTGCCATCCCAAGCACATTTTCCCTCTAATATTAAATTTTGACTCCACTAATGTTTAGGTTTAGGGTTGAGGTTTGGGTTAGGGTTTTAGGGTAAATAAAATATGCATTCCTGTTCACTGTACTACATAATTTACAACTAAAAACACAGCTCACTTTTGGTGCCCACTCATTTTACTTGGAAACTGGAGCTCACAAGTGCCCTTACGTTCAACAAGACTACTAGCTTCGGCCACTGGAGGCAGTAATTTCACTAGGCACAGACCGACTTCAGCAGCAGAACATTCGACCTACTGTCATCAAAATCACAGTGCGATCAGTCATCCCTGGATGTTTGGTTCTAGAACAACATTCTTATGAACCATTCAGAATTTAGGCTTAGTCTTTGAGCTGGAACTGGGACTTGAAAAACATTATTATCAACCTGTTATTTCCATCTAAATTTAGAGATAATTAATGGTTAGGGCTAGGGTTAGGGATAGGGTTACAACTATATTTGATCAACAGAAGTTGTTGATCCAGGAACACATCCTACTTGGCAAAATCGCTTTTACAAATTATGTGATATGAATGGATGTCAGTAAGCATCTTTTATTTCTCATAAGGCTTATTACGCTCATCCTATGGTGGCTGCTGCGGTCATTATCCATCTTGCTGCTGACGGAACTGGTGACATCGACCAGAGACAGCACAACGTTACTGTTCAGCTGGTGGACACTAAAGAGCAAACACATTCTCTTGGTTAGTCTCACCATATTTCAATAATATAATAACCCTCAGTTTACTTCTCTATTTATTAGTATTAATAAAAGCTATTACTAGCCAAGTATACACATTCAGTACATAGTCAGTTTTCTAGTAATCTAATTCTTGCATAGTTTACCCAAAAATGAAAATTCTATAATTATTTACTTACCCTATATTTTTTCATCTATGGAACAACAAAGGGAGATTAGCAGAATGCAGAATGCTGCTTTTTCTTTATTACAAAAGTGAATATTGATTTATACTATCAATCAAGCTCCAAAAGGACAAAAATATGATAATATGCAATAGCTTAGTCTGAGGAAAGACCAGTCCTCCATGCCAAGAGACTAGCCAGATGTTGTACTTAAAATTAACGCTACTATCGCATGAGGTGATATACTGAATATTGTGCAATGATTGAACGGTTTCAGGGGACTGGAGACTGAGTTGCCGGAACAATCCACTGGTTATTCCTGTGAGTCACGACCTGAGCACGGCCTTCTATCGAACAAAGGCTATCAAAGTGAACTTTGGCTCACCTCTGGTGGCCATCTCAGGTGTGGGCCTGCGCTCCTTCCAATATTTTGACCCTATCACGATCAGCGGCTGCCAGAGCAATGAAATCTATAACCCTATGGGCCAAAGGTGAGGAAATCAATCTACCATTGCTTCCACTCATGGCAGTTGTGTTGTGTCAACCATGCAGCATACTGAACTAGTGTTTCAATCTTCTTCAATCTATAAAGGTTTCATGTAAAGGTTTTCATGAATTAGTTTTTAAGAAGACTTAGAGTTTGTTCACACCAAACACATTTTTGTGTCCATTTTTTTTAAAGGTTTTCTATTTAGATATGTGCTAAACAGACATCTTTGACTGTTGCGTCTCACCGTGAAATGAGCAACGTGTTTTAAAGAAACCATGTGGTTCCATTAATTGTGTTGCATCTAGCTTTTCATAAGGCATTCAGTGTGAACAGCCCCTAAGTTGACATGATGCAACTTCTTTCAATAATCTTTGCAAATGTCACAATCCCTTAGTTGCGTTCACTACTCATGTGATGTCATCGAGTGTCAGAAGCCAATGGTCAACAATGCCGAGATGAAGTGCAGTAGTCCTGGATACTTCAATGGAGCGCGCTGCACCATCACCTGTAACCGAGGATATATACTGAAAATTCATAGAGATGATGACATCATCAAAACACAGGTACCACTATGTTTAGTTAATCACTTTTAGAATGTACTGTATAATAAACACTCACTGAGCACTTTATTAGCACCTGTACACCTGTACCCCTACTTATTCATGCAGTTTTCTAATCAGCCAATTGTGTGGCAGCAGTGCAATGCATAACATCATGCAGATATGGGCCAGGAGCTTCAGTTAATGTTCACATCAACCATCAGAATGGAGAAAAAAATGTGATCTCAATGATTTCGACCGTGGCATGATTGTTGGTGCCAGATGGGCTGGTTTGAGTATTTCTGTAACTGCTGATCTCCTGGGATTTTCACGCACAACAGTCTCTAAAGTTTACTCAGGATGGTGCCAAAAACAAAAAACATCCAGTGAGCGGCAGTTCTGCGGACAGAAATGCCTTGTTGATGAGAGTGGTCAACGGAGAATGGCCAGACTGGTTCGAGCTGACAGAAATTCACAGTACAGTAACTCACATAACCACTCTGTACAATTGTAGTGAGCAGAATAGCATCTCAGAATGCACAAACGTCAAACCTTTAGGGAGATAGGCTACAACAGCAGAAGACCACGTCGAGCACTTTATTAGAACCATAGTGTTCCTAATAAAGTGATCATTGAGTGCATGTGGACAGTACTTTATGTGTGTGTGTGTGTGTGGGCAGGTTTAAGTGGTTTACGAGGACTTTTTTTTAGGTTACAAACTGGTAATTACAAGGGTATTAGGCTATAAATGTGGTTTATGAGGACATTTCTAGTGTCCCCATAATTCAAATTGCTTAAAAAACATACTAAACGATGTTTTATTGAAAATGTAAAAATGCAGAAAGTTTTTTGTGAGGGTTAGGTTTAGGGGTAGGGTTAGGGTTAGGGGATAGAATCTATAGTTTTTACAGTATAAAAATCATTATGTCTATGGAGAGTCCTCATAATGATAGCTGCACCAACATGTGTGTGTGTGTGTGTGTGTGTGTGTGTGTGTGTGTGTTTATTTCCTGCAGTAAAATCTCTTATATTTTTGCCAAGAATTTGGACCAGGTTTTATAGAGAAGTACACAACACAATCATACACAGTCACACATGCACACACAACGGCTTATATTAGATTAAGCAATAATTATTGACTCATGCCCTGACCACATACAGAGAAAGCAGCAGTAAAGATTTATGGCTCACGTAGGGTTTGCTAAGCAAACTGTGAGAGGTTAAGTGAATGGTCACAATAGCTGGCGCTCTGAGCAGTGGGCTCTCTGCTGTTGGCTTGATGTTGTTTTTATGTCTTTCTCCCTCACTGGAACCACTGGAATGGTCCATGTGGCTCCAATAAAAGACAAGCTGTAGATTTTTCATAAACTTTACTCTCAACCTCCTCTCTGACTGGAAGTTGTTTTCTTGTTGTTATTGTAATAGGCTGGAAAAACAGTTGACTGAATAGCAACCTCAACGGTCATCTTTGAGTGATGGAAAGGAAGTTCCTGCTTCCAGAAATCACTGTCTGGCAAACATGAATACACTGATAATTTTTCACAAAGCATGGCTGCTTGCTTTGGTTCTTACATATCATGGTTTTGTCTAGGGTTGAGAAGCCCCATTATTTTACATATTTTATTCTTTTGAGTGCTACTCAAGTGTGGTATTTTATACATTGGTTATGTAATTAATTAAATTAGAAAATATGTGTTTTAAATAGTGCAGTTTCGGAGCTTAAAAATCACCTTTTAAGTCAACAAATCCTTTGTAAACATAGCTAGTGTTCTTTGGATCGGCTCATTTATTTTTAATGGGATATGACTGAAAGTGTGATTTTCAATTCAGTTAGTGATGGACTCAGCAATCAGTGCAGTCAATTCAGCTGATTCAGTTTGATTTAACCAACAACTCGTGCTCAGTTTTGCATATTATTTCAACCGATTCATTGCAAAAGAATAATTCATTTGATGCAAATAAAATGATTCATTAATGCAAAGCAATGATTCGTTTGATGCAAAAGTTTGATTCATTCAATCCAAAAGAACAATTCATTTGATGCAAAAGATGATTCATTCGATGCCAAAGAACAATTGTTTCGTTAGTCAGCGATAGCTAGTTTTGTCTTCAAATTCTTGTCTGATGTCATTATGAGTATCTGTAAAATAATTGTTGTACATCTACAAGTCAAACTCACAAGATGGACTTACAGTAGCAATCAATGTGGTCGGTTCAACTGATTCAGGTTGATTTTAACCAACAACTCATATTCAATTAGGTCCAATGATTTGTTTGAATCAAAAGTATGATTCATTCAATGCAAAATAATGATTCTTTTGAGTAAAGTCCGTAAAAAAGTGGCATTCGTTTGATGCCAAAGAACGATTCATTCGCCAATCATCCATAGCTAGCTTTGTTTTCGATTTGTTGTCTGATGTCATTATGAATATCTGAAGAATCATTAGTGTGCATTTGATAGTCTCAACTCCCAACCCTTAGGCCACGTCCACAAGAATAAAGTTTTTTTTTTTTTTTTTTATTGCACTGATTTTGCTCCGTTTGCACCTTTCATTCACACTAGAACAGCATTTTCCAGCACAAAAAAAGGTACTTTCAAAAAAGCTCTCTATAACCGTATATGTAGGAAAATTATGACATTAGGAAACTGTAAACGGAGATTTGAAATGAAAACGGATTACTGTGTATGTGGCCTTAGAAGGCAGCACATGTAACTATGAAAGCATTCTAAAAATGGGCTGGTGTGTGTGTCTGTGTCTCTATTAGTTTGTGTACACGAGGGTCTACGTGTGTCTTTGTGCGTGAGTGTGTGTGCCTTGCACATCTGTTAATTGTGCTTGCATGTTCTGGTTCACTACTGTTTGAACGTATGAAGAAACTGTCAGAGTGTAGTCGGTCAGGATGCTATTTTTTCGAGTCTATTTGATATCAAAACACTGGAGCACCATGCTCAGCTGCCACTGCGCTCCCTGAGGACTTTGTTTAAGGCACGGCCACGGATCAGTGGCACTGTAGATCTGCCAGCCCAGTATGCCCTCACTAAGCAACGAACATCGATTGCTGCAACCCGTTGAACCCAGTTCCACATACAAAAGGCCAGCGTTGGCAAAGGCAATCATTTACCCCACTCCACCTGGCCAAGTGTTAGCACAGTGCTAACTCCACAAACCCTCAGTCATCCATCTCACCCCACCCATTCACAAAGAACATTCTGGGCCATTTTCTGCTCTGGCCCTTCAAAAAAACAACTCTTCTTCTATTTCCCAGCTCTTGTTGTCTTGGTGATATTCATGAAAAAAGAATATTAAAAAAAAAAAAAAAAGAAAAAACAATGAAAAAGTGCTGTGTGTTCTTTGTAAGCACATGAGTTCTACTGTATGTTGGGTGTTTTTTTGTTTTTTTTGCCAGCAGCCACTGTCGATTGAGAAACTTGGCATGTGAGTTATTACGCATTTGGAAAGAAAGGCTGCAGACAGTTTTTCTCTGCTTTTTGGAGGCCTCGACTTATTAAACAGTGGTGCACATTGGGGTCCAGGGCTGGGGGCTTCAGGGGCCATTAGGGAGATGTCTAGTCTAGTTATGTAAGGTAAAAGTGTAGAATTTTCACAAATACCACCACATCTGATACAGGAAATTTAATAGCTCTATATTTATAGCATTTCATTGTAAAAGTGAAATGAATCTATCCAGTATTCACAAAACTTTTGTTTCGGATGCACCCACAGTCATCCACTGTGCAGTATTTAAACCTTGCACTCTCTTATTTATATGACTTGAGATTTGGTGTAGTCAGTGTTTAAAGCAGGCCCATCTGTTGCTTAGAACATAAAATACTTTAATGTTCTTCATCACTGATTGTATGATTTGGTTGTAACCTCACTAGGAAGCCTGTTGAGTTTTGCCTATTTATATTCAGGGTTGAGAGAGTTACTTTTGAAATGTATTCCACTACAGATTACAGAGTACATGCTGTAAAATGTAATTTGTAACATATTCCATTAGATTACTCAAGGTCAGTAACGTAATTTAAATACTTTGGATTATTTCTTCAGCACTGGTAGATTTTTTCACTTGTTTTGACTATAAAAACACTGTCAGTACAGTTAGACAAAATACACATGTTAAAATTACATTCTCTGAAAAACCTAAATATCTTATGCAGTGTTGTTTCTAACAAGATTAATCAAACTGATCTTGTTTTAAGGATTTTTAGATATTTTTACAGGAAAACAATACAAAAATTAATATCAAGAATACAATTTTTGCCCTAATATCAAAGGTCTTACAAGAAAAAATAAATTATGATCCAACATGAATTTTCTTGATAAACAAAATATGATCGTGCCTGGTAACGTGTGCATGTAAAATGGCTAGAAATAGCATTTTAGCTTAGCGTAAAGCTGACAATTTATACAAGGTTTATTTCTGTTTCTTGTGCTCGAAACTTACTTCAAACTTACTACTCTGTCTGCTCGTATGAATGTAAAACATCATAAGAAAGTGTTTCTCCGCTGTTCAAATGCACTTTTGATCGCATCATTTATATGTATAAATGTTTTCCATCTGAAAAGACTAAATATTAAAAGAAACAAATGACAATAAAATGCAAAGTAATCTCTTCAGTAATCAAAATACTTTTTGATGTAATTGTATTCTAATTACCAATAATTGAAATTGTAACTGTAGTGGAATACAGTTACTTATATTTTGTATTTTAAATATGTATTCCTGTTACTTGTATTTCATTACTCCCCAACCCTGTATATTTTTATAGATATACTGCAAATATATACTGTAAATGTATAGATATAAAATATCAAGTCAGATATAATATAAATATAGGTGTAATTGTAATAGTGCTGACAGTTGATTACAATTTTTAATCGTGATTACAGTTTTTTTATATATTTAAAAAAATACATATTTTTATCACGGTTAATCAGATTTTAAAGTGCTGAAATTTGACTCTAAACATACTTCTTTTCCTGTCAAAATGCATTTATTTCCTTAGGAAAGAAAACGAAACAATATTAAAAAAATATAATGCTTTATTAACATTTTCCAAACACAGTATTAAGATAGAAATGCACTAAAATGGTACCAATTCAAGTAACATTAAACGTTTCCCAAAAGTTTGACTAATAGAAAGAACTAGTTTCCCCACATAGGTTGCATATTAATTGCAATGGGCATTAAACCTTTTAAACTCTCATCCTCCATAATATAATTCAGCCCGCAGACTGTAGCGATCCGCTTTGTTACAGTAATCTTGAAGCCACGTTCATGATTCACGTCAGGGTGACAGTGCCGCTTTGAACTCCCCATGAAAAGCGCTTGCAGACAAAAATGTCTCATTCTGTATTTTGGTGATACGTAGTTAAGACTTGCCTTGCTTCTGTGGTAATTAAAATATGCCTTACTTAGGATGTAAAATGCTTTCTGTTACAAGTCCCATCTAGGCTTGTTTTGTGAAACAAATAGCTCCTTTCCCAATCACTTTATCACTGACACGTAATCACTGTTGTGTGTGTTTGTGGTGTGTGCGTCTGTGTAATGACACGAGGGTTTCGCTCTTCCAATGAGCATTTATGCTGGTTTATGCTGTATTAATGGTAAATGCATTAAACGTGATTCAGAACAATTAACACATAAATGGTACGTGTTAACGTGTTAATTTTGATAGCTCTAAATTATAAATATTTCACTAAAAATAAATATTGTAACAAAGTATGGTACTAAAACTACACAGAACACAATTGGCTTCATTTGTGAGACACAAACAGAACAAATTTCTGTGCAAATTACTTGTAAAAAACATACTTACATAAATTGTTGCATTGAATTGAATGCAACATTTAATTTTGCTCATTTTTCATCAAATCATTTTACTCATGTTGCATGAATAAGTTCCAGTATTTGCATTTCTTAAACAACTTATCCCCATGTTTGGTTTTTTTTTTTCATTAAAACATTTGTACAGTATATGGAATTTCATTTTAAAACATTCCCCTAACATTGGATTGTGCATATACAAAATCTCTGTGCAATTCTTAATTCCATCTCTTTCAGTCAGATATACTCTAGATGTTTTATATCTGTTCAATTTTAAGTTTTTAGAGACCATTTTTAAAACTTTTCATTTATTATATTCCATTATAAAGTTTTCTAGTTATTGTAGTGTAGTGTCAACACATTCACTCATTAAAACACTTAATCAAAAGCTTGATTTCATCAGAATAATGATTCAAAATAGGTATTTGATATGATTCCTTTAGAAAAAAATGTTTGGAATATAATATCTAAAAAACATGACAGTTGCAGGGTCTTCGCATTAAAATTTTTAATATGTTAAAGTTATTAAATTAAATACAAACATTTAACATTTATTTTCAAGTTTTGTTTGGAAGGCCGTAACTAAATAACCAAGATTTGATCGGCCACTAGTCAGAATATTTGAGGGTGCTTGTCTATAGTGGTTACAGCCCTGTTTTGCATGTGTGCAATAGTAAGAGTATGATGGCAGTGGGAAGAAGCCCTTGGCCCTTTACACAGGGAAAGTGCTGATCCCAGCACAGTCATTAAAACTTATCAGCTATCTCGAGGGAGCTCATGATATGCGTTCTTAAAGACTCTAGTCAGCGACAAATTAGCCATTTCATCATTAACCTGTTACCGTAACATCATTGAGCGGCTGCCAATACAGTCCTATTTAAAAGCAGCTTTAGGAGCTGTTATAGACAGAGATTGATCTGTGTTTATACAATTGCAGGCCAAGCCCAAGCATCAAGGTTTATGATCTCACAACCCATCATGCACAAAAGGCCAGTTTTGGGAGCAGATAACTACAGCAACAACATCCAATACAGTGTCATGTCTTTGTGGCTGCAACCTTCTGGCTGTCGGCCTCTTGTTTTTGCCAAGGTGTTATTGAAAGCAGAGCATGTCCTGAAATCACTATTAGGCAAACAACATTTCAGCAGCGCAGAGGGAAATGGAGACTTCAAGGTTTGCTTTACCCCCTGTTTTTTTGCGCTTATGTGTGTGTGTTGACTGAGTTTGCTTACGTGTGTTACTATGCATTTGTGCGTGTGTGTATGCGGAGAGAGAAAGACAGGATGGAGGTGGGGTGCAAAAGAAAGTCCAACAGTGGCATCTGTGTTGAATTAGGCACAGTAGTCAGTGGTAGTTAAATACTCGGTGGAGGAGGAATCAGCAGCTGTAAAGTTTTAAAAGAAGGAAACTCCGCACGCAGACACCCCTCTATCCCCCTCCACAACTTGCCACCCCGTGATGGGACGGCAGTCCCCTTCTCTGACGAGCCGTTCTCTGTCTGCTCACAAGAAGGAACAGCCTGTGAAGACATTACACTGCAAAAAAATAACTTTCTTATTCAGTATTTTTGTCTTGTTTTCCAGTATAAATATCTTAACATCCATAAGATACTAGGTCTTGTTTTCAGAGAATACAGCAAAACACCCAAATTTAGTGAGGTTTATGCTAAAAACAACAAGCAAAATACAAAAAAACAAAAAACAAAAACAAAACAAAACAACTGCTAATGGATTAAGTTAAATAAACTAATTTCAAGAGAACAACAAGTTTATTTTTCATACCCCACTGGCAAATGTTTTTTTTTTTTTATTTCTTGTTCTAAACATAAATCTCTTAATCTCTTATAAAATGTTGCTTATTAAGTACAGTTATTTTGTTTTAATAATGTTTAGGTATTTCTACTGGAAAACAAGACTAAAATATAGAGTAAATTTTTTTTTAGTTTTTTTTTTAGAGCTGTCAAAATTAACACGTTAACGCATGAGATTAATTTAGAAAGTAAAACGTGTTATTTTTCTTAATCACGATTAACGCATTTATCGTCAATACAGCATAAACACTGGTTGGAAAAGGATGGAATCTTTGTAATGTGTCCGCCCGGAGTCATTACACTGACGCACACCACAAATACACACAGCAGTGATTCAGTGTCAGTGATAAAGTAGTAAGGAAATGACCTCTTAACGCTATTTGTTGTACAAAAAATAAGCTTCTTAATTACCACAGAAACACGTCAAGTCTTAAATATCACCAAAACGCAGAATGAGATGTTTTTGTCTGCAACTTTTCATGTGGAGTTAAAAGCAGTGCTTGATGCTGGCGCCCTGATACGAATCATGAACGCAGCTTCACGATTGCTGTTAGCAACAGTCTGCGGGCTGTTTAATATTGTGGAGGATGAGAATTTAAGAGTTTTAATGCCCACTGCAATGAATGTGCAATGTATGGGGGGACTAGTTCTTTCAATTACTGTTACTTGAATTTGTGCCATTTTAGTGCATTTCTATCTTATTCTGTGGAACACTTTGGAAAATGTTAATAAAGCATTATATTGATCAATATTGGTTTTTTGTTTTTCTCAAGAAGAAAATTAATGCATTTTGACAGGAAAAGAAGTATATTTAGAGTCAAATTTCAGCACTTTCAAAATCTGCTATTAATTGCGATTAACTACAAAAATTATGCAATTAATCGCGATTAAAACAATTAATTGACTGAAAGCACTATTTTATTGTATTTAATTTTTTTGCTATGTACTTCTAACTCAAGTAGAAATGGCGTGCACTTGTTTGCGTTTTTTATTTGTGTACATGTGACCATGATTACCTACCTTACAGGTGGGTCCCTGGGCATTCAAACAGCCTCCTGTGTTTCTCCTGTTCAACCACAACAGTTTATGTTTTCCTTTTCATCCAACACACACACCCCATGACTGTGGTCATTTCTTTTACTACTTCTGTAATGCAGCCAGTGTCGGCTAATAAACTTTGTGTCTGAAGTGTCATTCAACTTTCAAATGGCTTTGAGAGAGCCAGAGAAGTCTGGGGAGGGAAAGTTAGATGACACATTTATGTACTTCTGTAGCCTCAGAAGTGTTAATAAAGAAGGCAGGTATGCATGCTAACACACTCTTTGGCATTGTTATGACAAATAGACAGTGGTCGCTCTGACCCTAGGGGGAGATGTAGAGTAGTTTGATGGCCATTCACTTTTATTTTTTTTTATTACTTTTTTTTGAGACAGTGATATGAGGTCAAAAAAATATATTTTACTATGTTGCTGCCCTCACATAATGAGGAATGTATGAAGGAACGTACCCTTCAGGATGTCCTCTTTTCATGAGCACTTACAGTTGTGTCCAAAATATTGGCATCCTTGGTAAATATGAGCATAGAAGACTGTGAAAAATATGTCTTTCCCCTTCTGTCACTCACTCGACATTGTGTCGATGTAGTGACACTAGGGGTCGCTCTTGAGAGCCCTGAACACCTCAGATCTTTGAGAAAAGGCCAATGAGAATTGGCAGGTGGAATTTGCATGCCACTCCCCCGGACATACAGGTATAAAAGGAGCTGGCTCGCAACCACTCATTCAGATTTTTTCTTCGGAGCCGAGAGGTTGTACTATCAGCAAGCTGAATACTACTGCTGTTCCATTCACCTCTTAAGAAGCGTATGCTGTTGGATATATGGTGCATTTCCAGCGGCTTTCTCTCCTTCTGCACAACAAGATTGCAGATTTCGCCCCTGGGCACTTCGACAGTGCTAAAAGAGTTTATATTCCTGCTAAAGAGTATATTTTCTCTATTAGAGCACACACATTGACGTTGAACATCTTTTTAAAGACATGTCTTTATAAAGATGCCTTTCCATCTTTGTGTGATTCCTGGATGCGGTCACTATCTCTCCGCTTCCGATGGCCACGGGCGCTGCCTCACGTGTCTGGGCTGCGATCACACTGAGGCAACGTTCGTGGATGGTTCATGTTCTCATTGCGAGAATATGACCATGGCAACGTTGCGGTCGCGGCTTTCCTTCTTCCGGGGGAAAGCCACTCTAGCCACCCCCGTGCCTCGCCTTTTACCTCCGGGTACGAGGCCGGCCCGGCTGGCGCTGGAGGCGATATGTGGGCTTCAATGGGTGCGGCTCCGCCGGGTAAATCCCCGCGGACCTTCTATTCCCCAGCACGCTCGTTTTCCCCCGGCGAGTTCCAAGAGGAGACCAGCTCGCCCCAGGGCCAGCTTAGTGTCCCTTTCGGAGCTTCAGGGCGGGATGAGTGCTCAATCGCTGCATCGGAGAGCATACTGGCGATGTCAGACGCCGAGGACTCGACTGGGCTGCCACCGTCGGGTCAGCCCACCCAGTCTTAGGCTGACGGCGAGATGACCGCCATGCTTGCCTGGGCCACCGCGTGTGTCGGGTTGGAGTGGAAACTTCCACCCTCCCCGAGCCCTCGCGGCTAGATGATTGGTTCCTGGGTTTGGGGCGCCGCTCACAGCCACGCCCCCCCGGTCCCTTTCTTCCTGGAAGTGCACGATTTGCTGACGAGGTCATGGAGGGCAACTTTTTTTGCCCGAAACCAACCTCCCAGCTCGTCCGCTCTCACTACCCTCGATGGCGGGGCAGCCCACGGGTATACGGAGGTCCCTCAGGTGGATAAGGCGGTTGCGGTGCACCTCGGGCAGGCGATGTCCTCCCTCGTGGTCCAGGAACGCCACCTGTGGCTGAATCTGGTTGAGATGAGCGACACAGACAAGGTTCGCTTTCTCAGCGCCCCATCTCCCAGATCGGCCTATTCGGCAACACCGTCGAGGACTTCGCCCAGCAGTTCTCGGCGGTGAGGAAGCAGATGGAGGCTATACAACACATCTTGCCCTGGCGCGGCTCAAGATCCCGTATCCCATCTGCTCGCCGAGGGTGTCCCCCTGCGGCGGCAAAAGCCCAGGCGACTCCGCCTCAGCCTGAGCCCAGTTCTCGGCCCCAGCATAGAGCTCCCTGGTGGAAGCTGACGCCCCCCGCCTCACGGGCCGGCACGAGGACCCGAAAGGCTCCTAAGCGCCCCTGAGATGGACAACACATGGAGCAAGATGTCTGCTGCAAACCCGGAGCTGGTATCCAGACCACTCCATCCCCCGGTGGAGGGCCGGGAGGTAAATCCTTGGTTTCCTTTTCTTTTATGTTCGCCGCACCCGAACTGGCTGCGGTACCCACATTCTCAATAAAAGAGCAGTTTCCTCACTCCCTGGGTCACATAGCCAGTGTTTACGACCGCCGTTATCACGGCAACCTGGCACTGAGCACCTGCAACTTAGACACCGCCTTAAGGAGTCCGGTCGCACCACACTCACACTCACGGCCAGGTGGTTGTGACGGACTACGAGAATGGTCAAAAAGTCCCTCCTCCCCTGACGCCGGATACATGGAGCAAGGTAAGTGCTTCGAGCGTCCCCTCAGCGCAGCCACGAGTTCGAGACGAAGCGAGGCTCCTCGACGTGGCATCCCCTGCTCCCTCCCGCCGCGAGGCCCCACCCAAAGGTATGTTAAATGTGATCGTCCCCTTAGTGCCCCTCGCCCGGAGCTTGGAAGTGTGGCTAGTGCTTTCCAACCCGTCACGGTGGTTGGCCAGAACCATCCAACTCGGCTATGCGATTCAGTTCGCCAGGCGCCCGCCCCGGTTCAGTGGCGTCCGCTTCACTTCGGTGAAGGGCGAGAACGCTGCCACCTTGCGTGCGGAGATCACGACCCTTCAGTGCAAGGGTGCGATAAAGCCTGTCCCTCCAGCCGAGATGAAGAAAGGGTTTTACAGAAAGGCGGTGGGTTGCGGCCAATCTTGGACCTGCAAGTTCTGAACTTTGCAGAGACTCCCATTCAAGATGCTGATGCCAAAGCACATTTTGGCATGTGTCCGGCATCAAGATTGGTTCACGCCGGTAGACCTGAAGGAGGCGTACTTTCACATCTCAGTTCTACCTCGACACAGACCCTTCCTACGGTTTGCTTTCAACGGCTGGGCATATCAGTACAAGATCCTCCCCTTCGGCCTGTCCCTGTCCCCTTGCGTCTTCACGAAAATTGCAGAGGTAGCTCTTGCCCCGTTAAGGGAAGTGGGCGTCTGCATACTCAACTACCTCAATGACTGGCTGATTCTAGCTCACTCTCGAGAGTTGCTGTGCGCACACAGGGACCTTGTGCTCAGGCACCTCAGCTGGCTAGGGCTTTGGGTCAACTGGGAAAAGAGCAAGCTCTCCCTGGTTCAGAGCATCTCTTTTCTCAGCATGATGTTAGACTCAGTCTCGATGATAGCGCGCCTCACAAATGAGCGCGTGCGGTCGGTGCTGAACTGCCTGAAGTCGTTCAAGCAGAGAACAGCGGTTCCACTAAAACACTTTCAGAGGCTCTTGGGGAATATGGCATCCTCGGCGCCGGTCACGCCACTAGGGTTGATGCATATGAGACCGCTTCAGCACTGGCTTCAGACTCGAGTCCTGAGATGGGCATGGCACCGCGGCACACATTGCTTGGCCATCACGCCGATCTGCCTAGACCTTGCATTTCTACGGGCAGGAGTTCCCCTACAGCAAGTGTCCAGGTGCATCGTCATTATGACAGATGCCTCCAAGCGAGGCTGGGGCACCTTGTGCAACGGGCACGCAGCCGCTGGCTCCTGGACAGGACCCCGACTGCGTTGGCACATCAACTGCCTCGAGTTGCTGGCAGTATTGCTCACCCTGCGGAGGCTTTTGCCATTGATCCGGGGCAAGCATGTGTAGGTCCGGATGGACAACACAGCAACAGTAGTGTATATAAATCACCAAGGCGGATTATGCTCACGTCGCATATCGCAACTCGCCCGCCGTCTCCTCCTATGGAGTCAGCGGCGACAGAGGTCGCTGAGGGCCACTCACATCCTGTGCAAGGTCAGGGAGGATGAGGAGCAGGTCACCCTCATGGCCCCGTATTGGCCCACCCAGACTTGGTTCTAAGACCTCACGCTCCTCGTGACAGCCCCTCCCTGGCGAATTCCCCTGAGGAAGGACCTTCTTTCTCAGGGATGGGGCACCGTCTGGCACCTGTGCCCAGACCTCTGGAACCTCCACGTCTGGACCTTGGATGGGATGCAGAAGACCTAAGTGGCCTACCACCAGCAATGGTAGACATGATCACTCAGGCCAGAGCTCCCTCCACAAGGCAGCTTTATACACTGAAGTGGCGTCGGTTTGCAAATTTGTTGTTCTTCCCGAGCTGAAGACCCTCAGAGATGCGCAGTCGTGTCAGTGCTTTCCTTCCTGCAGGAGAGGCTGGAAGAATGGCTGTCCCCCTCCACCTTGAAGGTGTATGTGGCCGCCATAGCGGCACACCATGATACAGTGGACGGTAAGTCCTTAGGGAAGCACGACCTGATAATCAGGTTCCTGAGAAGTGCCCGGAGGCTGAATCCTCCTAGGCCACGCCTGTTCCCCTCATGGGATCTCTCTGTGGTCCTCCTGGGCCTTTGCGGAGCCCCCTTTGAGCCGCTAGAGCCAGTCGAGTTGAAAGCCCTCTCCTTGAAGATGGCCCTCCTGATTGCCCTCACCTCCATCAAGAGGGTCGGGGACCTGCAAGTGTTCTCTGTCAGCAATACCTGCCTGGAGTTTGGTCTGGGTTACACAGGTAACCCCCTGTGATGTATTTTCCGCAGTACGGACTCCCTGTCAGCAGACCTGCGTCTCCCTTCGACAGAGCCCTCTCTGTCCTGGTCGCCATGTTTGTAGAGCTCCTCCCCTTTCAGGCAGGACCTACCACCGCGCCTCTTCCATGTGCGGCTCTGAGCCCACCTGACGTGCTTGCCACATGTTACCTCCCCTTCGGGCAGGATGAGGTCTCCGCAGGGTCTTTTCCCCCTGAAAGAATAGGATAGGAAAAGAACACCTTCCCCGGCGCATATATTGAGCGTTAAAATGGCCCCAGCCGAATAACTGAATACTCTGTGGAGAGAAAACAAAGAGAGAAAAGGCCGCAGCTGGCGCACTCAGCAGCTACTACGCACGCAGTAGCTTGCTTGCACCTGCACCGGCAGTCCACGTAAAATGGTTCAGCTAGTTGTGGCGTTTTGTATAGGGACCCCTAGTGTCACTACATTGACACAATGTCGAGTGAGTGACAGAAGACGAACGTCTCGGTTACTGTCATAACCTCCATTCCCTGATGGAGGGAACGAGACGTTGTGTCCCCCCTGCCACAACACTACCCGCTGTACTACCCTCGGCTCCTCAGCACAAAACCTGAATGAGTGGTTGCGAGCCAGCATAATATCTGGATATGTTAAATAACCCTAATGTAAAAAAATAAAATAAAAATAACAAATAAAAAATCAACAATTTATTGATTAAATTTTAGTATTTGTCATAAAAATATGACACAGTGTCATTTTATAAAGTTAGAAACAATGCCCTTACAAAGGAAAAAATGCCCCTGGAAATCAATTCCAGCGAGCAAATATTGCACCTTAATGGAAAATTCATTTTTGATCCTGTCACACTTTCATGGTGAGCTGTATTTTAGTAAAAACTTTAATTCAAGAAAAGTTTGTGAAAAGATTTTTTGTTCCCTATCTGTCAGTCACTCGACGTTGTGTTGATGTAGTGACACTAGGGGTCACTCTTGGGATTTTTGAAAAAAGGCCAATGAGAATTGGCAAGTGGAATTTGCATGCCACTCCCCTGGACATACGGGTATAAAAGGAGCTGGTATGCAACCACTCATTCAGATTTTCTTTTCGGAGCCGAGCAGTTCTATTCATTGAAGTTGAATTCATCCGCGAAGTTCATTCACCTCATCTGCTGGATTCTACGGCACATTTCAGTGGCTTCTCCCCCTCTGCACCCGTGGAGTGCAGAGAATGCCCCTGGATGCTTCGGCAGAAACAACTAAAGAGTATATTCTAAAAAGAGTATATTTTCTTTCTAAAAGAGCGGCACACATGGAACACCTTTTTAAAGATGCCTTTCCGTTTGTGTGTTATTCCTGGTTGCGGTCATTATCTCTCCGCTTCTGACGGCCACGATCGCTGCCTTACGTGTCTGGGCGCTGCCCACACAGAGACATCATTCGTGGATGGGTATTGTCCTCATTGTGAGAACATGACCATGGCAACATTGCGGTCATGGCTCAGGGCGAGTTCGACATCTCGTTCGGAGCCCGGGAAGAAGACGAGTTATCAAGCGCAGCATCGGAGAGCGGGCTCATCCAGTCGGACGCAGAGGCTTCGACTGGGCTTCCTCCTTCGGGATTGGTCGCCCAGTCCCAGGCCAACGCAGAAATGACAGACATGCTTTCCCGGGCGGCCGCGAGCGTCGGGCTAGAGTGGAACCCTCCACTCTCCCCTGAACCCTCGTGGCTCGACTATTGGTTCCTGGGCTCGGGCGCCACCCACGGCCACGGCCCGCCCCCGTTCCTTTCTCCCGTAAGTGCATGAGGAGCTGACAAGGTCTTTCAGCTCCCCCGCTCTTGCTACTCTCAATGGCGGAGCGGCCAGGCGTATTCAGTGATCCCCAAGGTGGATAAGGCACTCGCGGTGCATTTGTGTCCGCAGAGCACCGCCACCTGGCGTGGGCACCCGAAACTCCCATCCAGGGCCTGTAGGTTTACGTCGTCCCTTACGGCTAGAGCCTATGGTGCCGCTGGACAAGCTGCCTCTGCCCTGTACATCATGGCTCTCCTGCAAGTACACCAAGCCAAGGCGCTAAAAGAACTGCACGAGGGTAGTTCTGACCGAGATTGATGCAGGAACTGCGCTCGGTTTGCCAGGTGCCCGCCCAGGTTCAGCGGCATCCGCTTCACCTCGGTGAAGGGCGAGAATGCTGCTACCTTGCGTGCGGAGATCACTACCCTTCTGTGCAAGGAGGGTATTTATGGCTCCCAGTCAGTTTTGGGGAGAAAAGAGTGGGAAAAGAGGCCTCGGCTGGGCTAGCCTGTCCCTGTAGTTGGGCAGTCGACTTGTTCCTGATGGACCGTTCGACGCTCATAAGAGCGTTGGGGGAGGTTACGTGACGGCCTGGTGCGCTGGCTATGAGGCACACAGCAGTCTACCCATCACACACCGCCAGTTCACGTAACACAGTTCAGCTAGTTGTGGCGTTTTGTATAGGGACCCCTAGTGTCACTACATCGACACAACTTCGAGTGAGTGACAGACAGGGAATGTCCTGGTAACATTCGTAACCTCTGTTCCCTGATGGAGGGAACGAGACGTTGTGTCCCTCTTGCCACAATGCTGAACTACCACTGAAATGGCCGGGACCTGGTCTCGGCTCCTCAGCACAAAATCTGAATGAGTGGTTGCATACCAGCTCCTTTTATACCCGTATGTCCGGGGGAGTGGCATGCAAATTCCACTCACCAATTCTCATTGGCCTTTTTTCAAAAAAGCAGAGGTGTTTGGGGCTCCCAAGAGTGACCCTAGTGTCACTACATCGACACGTCTCGTTCCCTCCATCAGGGAACGGAGGTTACAAAAGTAACCAGGACGTTTTGTTTTGTTTTGTTGTGTTTTGTTCTTTCATGTTTTTTTTTTGTTTGTTTTTTGTTTTTTTGTTTTTTGTTTTTGTGATATTCACCTCAAATATTCAAGGATTGCATTTCAAAAGCTTCCAGCAGCTCTGCTCAGTTTTAGGTGCTGTACATTTCCTGAGAGGGTACAGAACATTAGATAAGCATTGGATTCCACAGACTCACTACATTCTAGGCCATTTAAATCTGCAATTAAAAATAAATAAATAAATAAATAAATGAAAATAGAAGAGAGAACAAAATGGCCCGGTTCAAAGAAAAGCAACAACAAAATTGCTGTTCATTCATCATGGTGTTTTGTGGATGCATGTTAAAGAACATTTGCCACAATAATCTGTGCCTTGCCAGCAAAAACTGTTTGGCTTCACAGAAATTGGTTCAATAAACATCACTGACATCTTTTTTGTAACCCGCCTTTCATCGCTTGTTATAAACAAATGGAGAGATTCGTGGAGACGTGCATGTTCTGTGCTTCATTGAAACGTCTGGACTCTAAGCCTACCTACGGCATGTGTCCAAGCCACCGGGTATGGTTTATGTTAAACTTTACTTTTTATTTAATGTTAAATACCACACACACACACACACACACATACACAAAATGTTGTAACCACATTCTTCTAGATCACAATACTTTTCTTGGCTGAGAAAAGCCTTAAATTTGCTGTCGTGCAGTAAAATCATAAAGCTTTTTTGCATGGCTCACACAATTTAAGATTCATTGAAGAGCTAGTGGAATAATGTTTGTGTTTTGTTCCTGGTGACAAATTCATGACTGTTATTCCTGCTTTGTACACACTACAGATTTTATTAGTTGGTTATTTGCAGGAACAGTAAGTATTTTTTTAGGGTTTTTGTACAAGAACATGATGTTACTGTAATAAAAACAATGATTAATGTGTTGGTTTTGTAATAGTTCAGTTAGTGTTCCCAGTATGTTACAAGAAACAAAGATAACTGAATCCTCAGAGTGTTAAAAGAGCCCAAATAAGCTAAAGGCATAATAGTCTTCATTGTTGGTTCTGCACCATTCATAATTGAATTAAAAATAAAGAAATAGTTCACCCAAAAATGAAAATTCTCTCATAATTTACTCACCCTCATGTCATCCTGGATGTATATGGCTTTCTTTCTTCTGCTTAACACAAACAAAGATGTTTAAAAGAATATCTCAGCTCTGTTGGTCCATACAATGAAAGTGAATGGTGGCCAGAACTCCAAAAAGCCAAAAAGCACATAAAGGCCACATAAAAGTAATTTGAAGACTCCAGTTGTTAAATCCATGTCTTCTGAAGTGATATGATAGGTGTGGGGGAGAAACAGATCAATATTTAAGTCCTTTTTTTTACCATAAATCTCCACCTTTGACCAGCCCTGACCAGTAGGTGGTGAAATGCATGAAGAATGCAAATCTTCAAAAAACAAAAGAAGAAAGTGAAAGTGGAGATTTAAGTAAAAAAAAGGACTTAAATATTGATCTGTTTCTCACCCACACCTATCATATCACTTTTGAAGACAGATTTAGCCACTGGAGTCTTGTGGATTACTTTTATGCTGCCTTTATAAGTGACCTTCAGAGTTCTGGTCACCACTCACTTACATTGTGAGGACCAGCAGAGCTGAGATATTCTTCTAAAAATCTTTAAGAGAATTTTCATTTTTGGGTGAACTATCCCTTTAAACTTCATTTTGAATTTATGTTGCAAACAGGATGCAGATTACAACTAAAATTTGAAGTTCTGCTTTAAACCCTTCGTGTTCTTATTTAAAAACCATGTTATCACACACACACACACACACACACACACACACAACGTATAGGGTATTTCCAGGAACATTAGATTTAATTAATAATCAGTAATGTTTAAAATGCCACACAGAACATTATATTTAATTTTTATATTTCTCTGTGTTTAATACATTTAATTTTATTGTATGGACTATTGTAAATTTTCATAATTGGTAATTTACTTTTGTACAATAAGACATTTTGTTATTGTGTCTGTTTGCCACCAGTGTTACTTAAAAATAGTAATCCACTACAAATGACTAATTATATCTCTAAAATTGTAATCATATTACTTTAGTAATTACTTCATTGAAAAGTAATCACATTACAAATTACTTTACTTTTAAGTTACTTTCTAAAATACTTTTCTGGTCAACAAATTCAAAACATCTATTATTTCTTTTTTTTTTCATTGTTAAACTCAGTACCTCACCTTCTCCTTCACAATGACTCATTACAGGGACATAATTCATGTATTCTATATAAATAATTTATTAGAAATGTAACCTTTTCTTATTAGAAAGCATAACCCTATTATGTACTTAAAAGTATTTGAAAGTAAGTAACTGTAATCTGGTTACAACAATTTTAAATGTAATGCATTACACTACTTTGTTTGGCTAAAATGTAATTAGATTACAGTAACCAAGTATTTGTTATTGGATTACTCCCAACACTGGTTGCCACTTGATGTCCAATGTAACATCTGGGTCCTAAAGCAAAACCAGTTGAGAACCACTGTTCTACATATCACGGAATAAATAGGCATAAACTGTCCAAATTAAAGATTAAATTATTTATGCTTTGTCACATGGAAATTTCTCTATTGTGTGACTGTGTTTCTGTGAATTGCAATTAAGAAAATTCCTCTTCCTGTCATTCCAATTTAAATATCAATTCAACATCCAGTGGGGCATAGCCAACTGAATTCGAATTCCAACTTGTAATTGGAAAGGCGGCCAATTCTGAAATTCTGAATTTCCCCAACCCTGCTCCAATAGGCTGTGATGTTTGTTTATTTCTGTGGTTCTGTAGGGTGAGAGAAGTGGCATTTTCACTCCAGAGAGTGAAGAGTGAAATGAGAGAGTAAGATAGAGCAACAGAGAATACATGTGTTTTTAAATTGGAAGATGTCTTTCCAGGTGCCGCACAGGTCTGAAATGGCTTAGTGAAACAGCAGAAATGACCTCTGTCTGACTCTGACAGCTTTATATGCTGTACCCGAGACATTTATTATCAGCAACTCAGACGGCCCTCTTCCCACTGCTTCCTTTCTCTGTGATTCATTAATACATTAATTTAGCTTTTTTTCTTTTTCTTTTTACTGTAATCTAATGTGTAAAGTGTTATGGAAACAGATGTGTATTATTTGATATGGTCTGGACTGATGGTAAATTGAAATAGTTGCTGTACTTTTACCAAGTGAATTAACAAAGAGAAAACAAAATGTTCTTTTCCATTATTTGAACCTCTTGCCTTTATGTTTTTCCTCTCAACAGTCTGAATCAACGGTGTCCCTCACCTGTGCAGATGGAAAATGGAACAAGCAGGTGACCTGTGAACCTGTAGACTGCGGACGGCCCGACAAGTACCACGTGCACCCGGCTGTCTTTGAGTTCTTTGAGGGCACCACCTATGGCAAGAAATGCACTTTCCAGTGCCGGGAGCCGGCTCAGCTTGTGGGTGGGTAGAGCATGACAGCTCCTTAAATAAAAGGCCCTTGGGATTGAGAGGTCACCTCTATAAATGTCAAATGTGGTTTAGACATCAACATTAAAAAAAAAAACTAAAAATAAATGCTCATTGAGAAAGCAATGCTGTATATTATATAAAATGGAAGTACTGTAGATTTAATTTTGATCTACTCTTAAAAAGAATATTCCAGGTGAACTACAACTTAAGTTCTAAGCATCAAGCATCAGAGTCAAAGTATCATTTATTTCATGGCAGCTTCACCTCCAGAACTTCTGTCTTCCCTGCTGACAGACCAGTTTAGCCAGCATGCAATTCCCATTCTAGTCTAGGTGAGTTTATGGTGGTCTAGACATGTTGTTCAGCAGCCAAACTTAGCTTGTAAAGCTGGTCGACCAGTAAGGTTTTTCTGTTAATGCTGGTTAACCAAAAAAGTCTTGCTCAATAAGCTAGTCAAAAAACAAACCATGCTGTAGACCAGCACAACATATGCTGGTTACCAGCTGTGCTATTATTTTTCATCAGGGCTGTAAGACCTTGTTTACACCTGGTCTTAACATCTTTCGCGGGTGATGCGATCACAAAACAACAGCACTAAATACAGATGTATACAGGGTTCAAAACGTTGTAATTTGATCACTCAAACCACATTCAGAGGTAATCAGATATGCATGTATCCACATTGTATTTGTAGTGCAGGCAGTGTAGTAAGTGATGTATTTTGTCACAAAATCAGAGACTATCCCCTCAAAATCTGATCACAAGTGGTCACAGGTAATGCATTTGACATGCATGTTATTATCAGTTCAGTCACGACAACTCTGTGAATCAATTTTTCAGTATTATAATGGATATGATAAGTTAGTATGTTTGGTCTTGGCCATTAGTGTAGTCTAGGGCATACACAGGCATATGCTGTATGCCCACCTATCTTTCTAAGGATTTTGCGTATGCCCACATAAAATAAGTGATTATACGTATGGCCACCAGAACAACGAGTAGGCTTTTGACCCAGAACTTTCAGTCTGCTTATGCGATGCTGCAGCACCATTGAGTGAATTGTGTTTTAAATGTTATTTTAAAATTGTAAAGAGTTTCTTTCTAAATGTGCACGGAGCTGCGGGAGGCAGGAGCACAACTGATGGCACTAGCAAGACAGACAGTCTGACTAAGCTGATCCACCAATCAGAACATTCATTTCAGATGCAATTGGATATTTGCTAACCAATCATATTATCAGTAAGGGGCGGGACATTTCCAGCGTCTAATGCTGATGCACAAGCATCCCTGGACTAACCATAATTTGCACTGTAAATCTATTTTCCTGTTAAACATAAATATATACTTTTAAATTTAATGTATGCAATTAAACTTTGTGAAAATACTACATGTTTTTGCACAAGTGCTATTTTTTGATGCTCTTCGCAGATGCTGGACAACTGTGTCCCTTAATTATATCAAATGTCTTTTTTTTTTTTTTTTTTTTTGCCTTTTACTGCTGTCAGTGGTGCCTTTTTCTCGTGATATCAAATCATTTCAATTTATATTTCTAAGTAGTAAAACAATTTCACTATACACAGAAAAGTACATTATAGTACACATATAAAACAAACAACCATTCATTCTTATGTAGGCTATATATGGTAATACAACCCCAATTCCCAAAAAAGTTGGGACAGTATGAAAAATGTGAATAAAAACAAAAAGGAGAGATTTGTAAATTATATTCACCCTTTGCTATATTGAAAGCACCACAACTACACATAATATGATGTTTTACCTTGTGAATTATATATATATATATATATTTATTTATTTTTAATTTTTTAATTTTTTATTTATTTTTTAAAAAAAATTTTATGTACTGTAATTTCAAATCAGATGATTGCAACACGCTCCAACAAATTGAGACAGGGACAATTTAAGACTAATAACAATTTGACGAGTTGAAATAACAAGGCGATGTGAAACAGGAGATGTTAACAGGTGAGGCAATTGTGTCATAGTACTGTATAATGTATAAGGAGCCTCAAAAAGTCCTTCAAGAGCAAGGATCGTTCAAGACTTGTCAATTTGCCATCAGATGCTTCAGCAAACAATCCAGCACTTTGAGAACAATGTTCCTCAAAGGCAAATTGGAAGAATTTTGGGCATTTCACCCTCTACCGTGCACAATATAATTTAGTTAAAAGATTCAAGGAATCTGGTCAAATCTCGGTGTGTAACGGGCAAGACGAAAACCACTTATGAATGCGCGTGGATTACTTTCATGCTTATCTTTGATCCCTCAGATGTCACTGTCTTAAAAAACTTCATTCATCTGTAATGGATATCATGAACATGGGCTTGGGATAACTTTAGTAAACCTTTGTTTGTCAACACCATTTGCCGCTGCATCCACAGATGCAAGTTAAGACTTAACTATGCAAAGCAGAAGCCCTACATCAACACTGTCCAGAAGCGCTGCTGACTTCTCTGGGCTCGGTCTCATCTTAGATGGAAAGTAGAACAGTGGAACTGTGTTTTTTGGTCCAAAGAGTCCACATTTCAAAAAGTTTTTGAAAAACACAGCCATTGTGTTATCCGGGTCAAAGATGAAAAGGATCATCTGAGCTATTATTAGCGTCAGGTCCAAAAGCCAGTGTGTGTATGGGCTAGGGGTGTGTCAGTGCCCATGGCATGGGCAACTCGCACATCTGTGATAACACCATGAATGCAGACAGATATGTACAAATTTTGAAGCAACATATGCTGCCATCCAGCACTGTCTTTTCCAGGGACATCCCTGCATTTTCCAGCAGGACAACTTCAAACTACATACTGCCTGGATTACAAATGCATGGCTGTGTGAGCAAAAAGTGTGGGTGCTAGATTAGACTGCCTGCAATCCTGACCTGTCTCCAACTGAGAATGTGTTGCGCATTATGAAGCGTATTAGATGGCAATGAAGACCCCGTTCAATTGTGCAGCTAAAGACCTGCATAATGGATGAATGGGGGGAAATTCCACTTTTTAAACTTAAGAAGCTTGTGTCTTCAGTGCCCAAATACTTAATAAGTGTTATTAGAAGAAATGGTGATGTTTCACAGTGGTAAACACTTGACTGTCCCAACTGTTTTGGAGCGTGTTGCAATCATCTGATTTGAAATTACTGTAAAAAAAAATTTAAACTTACAAAAAACAATGAAAGTCACAGGGTAAAACATCATATAAAGTATAGCTTTCAATATAGCAAAGGGTGATTATAATTTACAAATCACTCATTTTTGTTTTTATTAGCATTTTTCATACTGTCCCAACTTTTTCAGAATTGGGGTTGTACTAGATAACGTGTTAACATGAACATTACTACACTCATATAAGCTATACAATGCTGAACAGTTTATTGTGTATTATGTACAATATGTATTAATTTATTCATTAGAGTGTATTAACAATTTGAATAGCCTAATGAAAGGAACATTAATGACACCTATTAATTTAAATAAATGTTTTAAATAAAAAAAAATTATGGAATTTGTTTTATTTCTTACACATTTTACATATTTACTGTATATAAATGTAAATATATTCATTTTAGAGACTGGGTGAATGTTTCATAAATTCACAGAATGCCCACCTCTTCAGACAGTACTACACCACTGGTCTTGGCGAACTAGATCTGCTTATGCTGCTGCTACTGCAGAGCTTGTATGAAGACAGCATGCACAGACATGCAGTTTCAAGCATGTTGGACAATTAGACATACATACAATCTCTTTGAAGCAGATCTAGACAGATGATTCTGGGGAGGAGGAGGGTTTCAGAGACAAAACTCTTGTGGAGCACTGCGATGAAGCTGGCTATCTGCATACAACTTAGGAAATTTAAATGCTAAACAGAGGGAGGACACTAGTTGATTGGTTAACAGATTACATGTTCAAAGGCATGTGCCATGTAGAGTTTCATGACTGAACTCAAAGTTATTGGAAACAGCAATTAGCTAGAAGTGATGGGATTACCTGAGACAGATGAAAACAGGGCCTAACTTTGTCCCATCCCCTCCGCAGGCAGTAATAATGTACTGACATGTATGGAGGATGGGATGTGGTCCTTTCCTGAGGCTCTGTGTGAGCTCCGCTGTCCAATCCCTCCTCCTGTGCCCAATGCAGTCCTGCAGACCAAACGCTGCAATGCTACAGGCCTTAAAGTTGGTTCCTTCTGCAAGTACAAGTGCAAGCCTGGCTTCCATGTGCCCCACACAGACAAGCCCAAGAGGTGAGGGAAACCAATTTTGTCATTATTTACCCTGTTGGTCAGTTACTATAGGCATAAAGTCTGTTCTACTTTTCTGTCCAGATCATTTGACCAACAGTTACATACTGTCTAGGGGAGGGAAAATCTGAAATCACTTATACACCAATAATTTAGCAGCGGGGGTTAAAATGAATTGAAATAACAAGTCTTTGCGAGCTGTTATACAGAAAACACTGAAAATGTGTGTAAAATCTGTGACAGAAAATGTGAAAGATAATGCTGCTCACTTTTTCCATTGTTCTCCTTGATTGATGAACATGTCACAGGGCAGTTCCTGTGATGTACCATAGGCGTGCATTTAAGAGGCAGTGCACAGAGGATGGAACCTGGCAGACCGGTGAGTGTGTGGCTGTCACATGTGAGCCGCCTCCTCCCATTTTCCATGGTATCTACAAGTGCACAAACGGCTTCCAGTTCAACAGTGACTGCTGGATCGACTGCAACAGGGCGAACCACACGGTGAGACAGCACAGCCACTGCAAGCAGGTCTGTCGCGTTCTCTCTCTCCTTTTTTCTGTTCTCATTCTCTTCTCATCTATCAAGATCTCAGCCCATCACCTCTCATTACTCTGTCTGGCTATGCTTTCCACCCATCATGCACCCCCTATAACTCACTCAGGCTATCATCTAACTATTTATCAGCAGCATGACTGGTAGACTAACGGAAAGATGTCTCATGTGTACTTTCATTCATGTGTTTTGTTTCACACCTTCTAGAATCAGAATCAGAATCAGCTTTATTGCCAAGTATGCTTACACATACAAGGAATTTGTCTTGGTGACAGGAGCTTCCAGTGCACAACAATACAATACAGCAACAAGACAGAGATAATAATAAAATATAATTAAAAATAAATAAATAAAAATAGAATAAAAAGAAAAATTGAATAGAAAATAAAGTATATATAGAAAACACAATAAGACTATATATATATATAGATAGATAGATAGATAGATAGACAGATAGATAAATAAGCAAATTGAAGGGGGTCTAGAAAGGGTGATTTTTCCAGCCTTTTTCCTCACTCTGGAACTGTACAGTTCTTGAAGGGAGGGCAGGGGACAACCAACTGTCCTTTGTAGTCTTCTGATATCCGATTTCATAGCTGAACCAAACCAGACAGTTACTGAAGTGCAGAGGATAAACTCAATGACTGCTGAGTAGATCTGTATCAGCAGTGCCTGTGGCAGGTTGAACTTCCTCAACTGGTGAAGGAAGTACAACCTCTGCTGGGCCTTTTTCACCATGGAGTCAATGTGGGACTCCCACTTTAGGTCCTGTGAGATGGTAGTGCCCAGGAACCTGAATGACTCCACTGCTGCCACAGTGCTGTTTAGAATGGTGAGGGGGGTCAATGTCGGTGTGTTCCTCCTAAAGTCCACAATCATCTCCACCGTTTTGAGCATGTTCAGCTCCAGGTTGTTTTGACTGCACCAGATGGCCAGCTGTTCAACTTCCCTTCTTTATGCAGACTCATCGACATCCTGGATGAGGCTAATGACAGTAGTGTCATTCGCAAACTTAAGGAGCTTGACAGAGGGGTCCTTGGCAGTGCAGTCATTTTTATACAGGGAGAAGAGTAGTGGGGAGAGCACACATCACTTGGGGGCACCAGTGCTGATTGTACATGTGCTGGAAGTGAATTTCCTGTCTCACTAGCTGCTTCCTGTCCATCAGAAAGATGGTAATCCACTGACAGATAGATGTGGGAACAGAGAGTTGGTGTAGTTTAGTCTGGAGAATAGCTGGGATGATGGTGTTGAAAGCCGAACTGAAGTCCACAAAAAGTATCCTTGCATATGTCCCTGGTCTGTCCAGATGTTGCAGGATATGATGCAATCCCATGTTGACTGCATCATCCACAGACCTGTTTGCTCGATAAGCAAATTGAAGGGGATCTAGAAAGGGTCCAGTGATGTCTTTCAGGTGGGCCAACACCAGTCTCTCAAATGACTTCATGGCCACAGATGTCAGGGTGACGGGTCTGTAGTCATTAAGTCCTGTGATTTTGGGTTTCTTTGGGACAGGAATGATGATTGAGCATTTGAAGCAGCATGGGACTTCACACTGCTCCAGTGATCTATTGAAGATCAGTGTGAAGATGGGGGCCAGCTGGTTAGCACAGGATTTTAGACAAGCGGGTGAAACACCAGCTGGGCCATGTGCTTTCCTTGTCTTTTGTTTTCGGAAGACACGGCACACCTCTTCTTCACAGATATTAAGTGCAGTTTGAGTAGCAGGAGGGGGGAGGAGGGGGGTTGCAGGAGGTGTTGGTGTTTGTGTGAAGTGAAGGTCAGAGCTGGTGTGGGGTTGAGATTGGGCCTTTCAAATCTACAGTAGAACACATTCAATTCGTCAGCCAGCTGTTGGTCACCTACAGTGTTGGGGGCAGGAGTCCTGTAGTTAGTAAGTTGTTTCAGGCCACTCCACACTGATGCATGTTCGTTAGCTGAAAACTTGTTTTTCAGCTAAACAGAATAGTTTATTTTAGCCACTCTGATTTCCTTATTCAGTGTGTTCCTGGTCTGATTGTACAAGACTTTATCCCTACCTCTGTAAACATCCTCTTTGGCCTGACGAAGCTGCCTGAGTTCTGCTGTAAACCATGGTTTGTCATAGTTGTATGTTACATAAGTCCTAGTAGGAATGCACAGATCCTCACAGAAACTGATATATGATGTAACAGTATCTGTGAGCTCATCATGATTGGTGTCTGCAGCCTCAAAAACACTCCAATCAGTGCAGTCAAAGCAGGCTTGTTGTTCCAGCTCTGCTTCATTGGTCCATCTCTTTACAGTCTTTACTACAGGTTTATCAGATTTTAGTTTCTGCTTGTAGGTTGGAAGAAGATGAACCAGCCAATGATCAGAGAGTCCCAAAGCTGCTCTAGGGACAGAGCGATATGCATCCTTTATTGTTGTGTAGCAATGATCCAGTATATTTCTTTATCTGGTTGGGCATGTAATGTGCTGTTTGTATTTGTGAAGTTCACCTGTGAGGTTTTCTTTGTAAAAATCCCCAAGAATAATAATAACTGAGTCCGGGTATTGTTGTTCCGTGTCTGTGATTTGATCAGCCAGCTGTTGCATGGCTACTTTCATGCACGTGTGTGGCGGGATATAAACACTCACCAGAATAAACGAAGAAAACTCCCGCGGCAAGTAGAAAGGCTTACAGTTAATAAAGAGCGCTTCCAAATTAGGACAGTACATCTTCTTTAACGTTGTTACATCTGTACACCAACTTTCACTGATGTAAAAGCATGTTCCACCACCTCTCGTTTTCTCCGTTAAATCCACGATGCGATCCGCTCTGAACAGCAGAAAGCCTGGCAGATGTAACGTGCTGTCTGAAATGGCTTCACTCAGCCAGGTTTCTGTGAAGCACAAGGCAGCAGAGGTTGAAAAGTCCTTGTTTGTACAGGTGAGGAGATGTAGTTCGTCCGTTTTGTTAGGAAGAGAGCGGAGATTCGCTAGATGAATACTTGGCAGGGCTGTTCGAAAGCCACGCTGACGAAACCTGACCAGCGTGCCAGCTCGTCTCCCTCGCCTGCATCTCTTGAACAGCACAGCTGCGCCTCCGACTAAAATGTCCAGCAAAGCATCCGAATAGTCAAAAACTGGGAAAAGATTGTCTGGTATGTGCTGCCGAATGTTCAGCAGTTTATCCATGGTGAAACTGATTGGAAAAAGATTACTAAACACAGGACAAACAAACAAAAACAACAAAATAATTGGAGCACTCCACACCGAGGCTGCCATCCATGGTGCCATATTGCTTCATATCTCTACATTAGTGAGTAGCAGCTTTGGAATGTATGAGTGCATATTGGGATGAGTCAACCCCAAGCAGTAGCGATGACGAGTATATTGTTGATTTGCTCAATGAGGAAGAAAACTAAACTTTCGAGACACTTCACAAACTATTTCAGTTCACCTGCTGGACAGCATGACAGTATTATTAGGGGTGTATATCGGACATTTCATCACGATATGATCTTATATTGAATCTATTGGCCTGCAATCCGATATTTGCAGATACTTCAAAGTCTGCTGCAATACGATTTCGATTTGATTTGATTCAGGGCCCTGGAATCGATATTCCGATATTATGTGCCTATTTTACACAATCAGTTAAAAAATGTTTGCCCTCAAATGCAACCAAAATTTAATTTGAATATTTTATTGAGCTCTTTGAAAAGTGCAAATTTAAAAAAAATGACATCCACAACAAAATTAGGTCCTTCAGTTGCTGAAAAAAATAAAATAATAATAATATAAAAAATAACGTCACACACAAGTAATCATCAATTGTTTGATTACAGCTTATTTTTCAGTTTAATCCAATTCAAAATACTTACATACCCAGAGGTGGGTAGAGCAGCTAAAAACTGTACTCAAGTAAAAGTACAATTACTTCAAAAAAATAATTACTCAAGTAGAAGTAAAAGTTCTAACATAAATAATTACTTGAGTAAGACTAAGAAAGTATCTAATTAAAAGAGTACTGAAGTAGTAACTCGTTACTTTTACAAATGACATAATGGACGTTAACTCCCCAATATTCCATTACATAATACACATTTAACATGTATTACAGAATTATTATTACTATTAATGAAAATTCTGTTATCATTCACCATCATGTTGTTCCAAACCCATATGACTTTCTTTCTTCCATGCAACACAATTAGGAGATATTAGACAGAATGTTTGCCTGAGTCACTATTTACTTTCAGTGAATATGTTTTATATATATATATATATTCTTCTAAATATATATATATATATATATATATATATATATATATATATATATATATATATATATATAACCAAGTGAATGGTGACTGAGACTATCAGTCCTTAACATTCTGTCTAACATATTTTGTGTCCCACATAATACAAAGTGTCACACTGGTTTAGAACAACATGAGGCTAGAGAAATGATGACAGAATATTAAATTATGGCTGAGCTTTAATTAATCACTTTAAAGAGATAGTTTACCCAACAATGAAAATTCTCTCATCATTTACTCACCCTCATGTGTATGACTTCCTTTCTTCTGCAGAACACAAATTAAGATATTTAGAAGAATATTTTAGCTCTGTAAGCCAACATTTTGATGCTCCAAAAGCACATAAAGGCAGCATAAAAGTAGTCCATAAGACTCCAGTGGTTAAATCCATGTATTCAGAAGTGATATGAAAGGTGTGGGTGAGAAACAGATCAATATTTGTCATTTTTTGCTAGACAGCAGGGGGCGATATGCAGAGAAGAATGTGAATCACCAAAAATACAAGAAGAAGGATGTGAAAATGATCTGTCTCTCTGTTTCTCATCCACACCTATCACATCACTTCTGAAGATACTGATTTGACCACTGGAGTCATATGGATTACTTTTATGCTGACTTATGTTTGTTTATTAAAATGTTGCCACCCATTCACTTGCACTGTATGGACCTACAGAGTTGAGAAATTCTTCTAAAAATCTTCACTGAGTTCAGCAGATGAAAGAAGGGCATACACATCTGGGGTGGCATGAGGGTGAGTAAATAATGAGAATTGTCATTTTTGGGTGAACTATCCCTTTAAGGGCTCTTGTCAGATCTGGATGAATTTGTCAATAAGAGAGGTTTGGAAACATTTCTAGTAAATATTATGGTGAAAACATGAAAATGTCCCACAAGGACATTATATATAATGCTGAAATATAAACCAAAGAAAGATCATACTTTATTAATGCCTTCTTTTGCTACTTCATAGCTTATATAGTCCTGTGTGGATTCTTATTTCAGTGTAGTTACAGTTTTCAGTTTCAAAAGAATTTAGATCATTAGTTCTGTACAGCAGTACCGCCGCTCTCTAAATGCAGAGTTTGCAGCCTACGTAGGGCACCAACTCACTCGCTGTGTCTGAAACCACCCCCTATCCACTATATAGTGCACTATTTCGAGTGTCCGCAATTTTGTAGAAGTGTCTGAATTCTGAGTGAGCCACTCGTTCCCTACTATTTTTCACTCATTCTTACCCACAAAATGCACTCTAATTTCAAGTGTACATTTGATGTACACTCAGCAATGGTTAATTGCCCACAATCCACCACGGGGAAGATGTACGAGCTGGGGGTTTACTGCTTCCTTCACTCCTGCAATATTTTATTTCATGCTGAATGAAGTAAATTACTTTTTGACAAATCATTACTTGATTAAAATAACATAACATATAGAGAGGCAAAACATACAGATATATTTTAAAATGTACTCTTTATTTGATAAAATGTGCTTACTCTTTATATTAACACACAGTATATATTAAAAATGACAAACGGAATGAAGGTTTATTGTATAAATATATTATTATATAAGAATAACAAGTAAAGGCCAAGTATTTTAAAATTTCATGTTACATTGTTTCCGCGACAGCCCCAGAGCTCCGACACTCACGTCCGAATTCACTTATTTCCTTCACTTACTGCTGAGACATAGTGCACTAACTGCCATTCAATATATAGGAAATAGTGAATGAGTGAACGATTGCAGACACAGCCACTCTCTTCGCCATACGATTGCCTTGCGCCCACACATCGCTCACGCGCGCACCTCACTGTGCACGTGCAGAAATGCTGTCTGTTCGCGCTCCAGTTGTCGATCATGTGAATGGCAGTGATTTACACTTATCTTGGATGTTTACATGGATTTATATAATTAATCCGCCTGAAGTAGCTGCGATAGTTTCCAGGAAATGCGTAAATACTGCTTATTACATGCGGGATGCGTGACAAAGCGCACTGATATATTGCTGCACTGATTTAAAAATGCACACTGATGTCATAAGAGCCCAGTTACACAATCACCCTGAAAATTACCATCTCATTACACAGAAAAGCCCGCGTTAGGATTAGAGCCAAAACTTACCTCAGCGTGCTGCCGTAAGTTGGAGCTGTGATTTTTATCTTGAAATATCAGCTTGTCTTGGTGTTAAATGAAGGCACTGCATGACGAAACCATTCTTTTTTCGAAATTTACTTGAGTGAGAGTAAAAAGTACCCACTTTTAAACCTACTCTAAAAGTAACTTGTTTCCAACTATCCGTGCTGTCCATGGTTTTCTTGGCTACAACTTCCACAGTTGCAATGAAAAATTCTGTTACAGTTAATTGGGATAAATGTTAGTAAGGGTGTTGATGTGTAGATGTGTAAAGTCTTATAACTGATGCTGGAGCTGAGCAGGTGTTTCTCTTTCCCTCGTTAGTGCTGTTCAGAATGTCGGCGTTGTTAAAATGTTTCACATGATGTTGAACTGCTCCATGGTCCTTTAAAATAGCAAATTCTCATGTAAAATTCAAAAGTCGCATGCGCAACGATATCGCAGGGCCCAGACTGCTACTAAAATGGTTGCAAATATGACAAAAAATTATTTATTGCGACTATAATTGAAAATCTAGTCGCCATAGGTGACAGTCGGGTTGTGTGCGTTCATATGCGGTTTCGTCAGATATCATCTTGTGAGTTATTGAATACACCTATAGAGTGCACTTTTCACCGCTTCTGTTTCTGATGAGCTTGCAACAACAAACCCAGCACAAGAGTCGTGACCAAATGACTCTTTTGAACCAGATCTTTTTCATGAATCAGCCGAAAAGAACTGAGGGTTTGAACTCAGGAGCTCAGGTTAGCAGTTTGAATCAGATTCACTTTTTCTTTTCTTTTTGCCACTGCCACGCATACTGTATACAATTGTGTTAAATGCATTTGTTTAAAATCTGCATAATACTGCAGTTGTGGACTGCAATACTGCATAATGCACACTCATAATGACTGTTAAAACAAATGTTTGACTGTATCTTATCGCCATGTACATACCTGTGTTATTTTTGCTTAAAAACCCTGCATGTTACTAATTAAACATGATGAAATTTAAACGCTCCAAGAGTGCAAGCAATAAGTCAAGTCATTTGTAATTTGTATAGCGCTTTTCACAACACATCATTTCAAAGCAGCTTTACAGAAAATTGTGCTTTAACAGAAAAAGAAGCTGTAATATCTGTAATGTCTGAGAGTAATAGTTGTGCAGTTTGATAAAAAAAATAATAAAAAAAGCATTATTGTAAATTGTGCCTTAAAATAAATAAGTAAATAATATTTGTATTTAGACCCAGTGGGCAAGCTGGCGATCTCACACAACAAAACCCATCTTCAGTTTGACCCATTATTAGATACTTTAATACTGCTACCGACAGAGGCTGTTAATGACTATTAAAAATAGCACAGCAATAACGATTTTGTTTTTGGTATTCAAAGGCATGCACATGCAATAGCATTAATATTATTAATATTTGGCGAAGAAAAAAACTTATGATCTTTAAAGTTGTTTATTTAAAAAGTAATGCAAAGGCAAAGATGCCGCTAAATATATTATAATAAATATATAAGAGAACTCGCGTAAGATTAAATGCAAAGGCCAAACAATGCAGCAATATGGAATAAATTATGAAGACAATCCACATAAGATCAGATCATTATTAAAGAGGATGTGAGACAGTGAAGCAGCAATATAATTTACTGTACATGTTGAGAGAATCAATATGATAATTGTTTTTTTTTAAGGCATTTGATGCAGATCAAATAAACATCTTCACTGCTGTTTCAGGATTTCTTTTTTCATGAGTTGTTTCCCAAAGTGTAGAACACCTGGGTTCTCCATTGTGAAGGAGAGCTGCAGAGTGGGCTTGACACATTTCTTGGTTTAGTTTTTTTGTTGTTGTTTGTTTAGGCCATTTTTTTTTTTTTTTTTTTTTTTTGACTTAGTAGGTCACAGGCCCCACTTTCTCAATGGTTATATGATCCCAGTCAAGAAGACACATTTATTTAGTAAGCATCGAGAATCAGGATAAGTACACTTGCAGTTGAGCATGCTAGCTTTCGATAAGAGGTTTCCAAATTAATGGCATCACTCTGTCAATCCACTCTCTCATTCTCTGATTGTGGTCAACAACTAAGCGGTTTTGTGACAGTTGTTGTTGGTCTCAAGCCTCATTTTCAACCCCTGCTGAAAAAAAAGCATAGTTGGTCATTAGCATATGTTGTGTATTTAATGCTAGTCCACAGTGTAGAATGCTGGTGTTCCAAAAAGGCTTTATGACTAGCTTTGCCAGCAAGACTTCCTTGGTCAACCAGCATTACCAGAAAAAAAAGGCAAGGCTTTTTGCACTGTGCAAATAACGACAGATGCTATTTACACTATGTGTAAAAAGCAACAAAAAGCATTCATTTTGCACTAAGTGCAAATGGCATTAGATTCTATTTGCACTCTAGTGCAAATAGTGGCAAATACTATTACACCCCTGTTTAAATACTATCATACAGTATAGGGGCATCACTGCAGCATTTTTATTGTGTTTATTTAGAGTCCCACAGACACACTACACCAACCCCTACCCCTGTCCCCTACCCCTAAACCCTAATCTTCCTTACAAAATTAATCATGGTTTAACTACATTAACCATAGTATCACCATGGTATTTTGTTGTAAAATCATAGTAACCACAAAATGAAACATAGTTACTATATTAACACAATATTACTTGTGTTGGGTTCGAGTCCACCTTAGTCGAGTCCAAGTCAAGTCCGAGTCTTTAAACAATTGAGTCCGAGTCGAATCCGAGTCCAAGAATGAGTCCATAACAGGCCGAGGCCGAGTCCGAGTCCGAATGATTCTGTTCGAGAATCTGAATTAAAATTGTAACTGTAAACACAACATCAATATTTTAAGCTTATTTTAAAAGTGCAGTATGTAAGATTCAGAAACCCTTGTTATTAATGACACCTGTGTTAAGTGAACTGCAGCCTGTTGCTCGTGATCGTGCACACACTGTATAGGGACGCGAGCGAGCATGACTCCATAGGGAAGCGAGACTGAACATGATTCACCGGCATCACGTGAATCATGGAATGGTGGTGGCGTAGTGGACTAAAGCACTGAACTGGTAAGCAGAAAGTTGTTGGTTCAATCCCCACAGCCACCACCATTGTGTCCTTGAGCAAGGCACTTAACTCCAGGTTGCTCCAGGGGGACTGTCCCTGTAATAAGTGCACTGTAAGTCACTTTGGATAAAAGCGTCTGCCAAATGCATAAATGTAATGTAAATGCATCATGATCACAGAGGAGGTAGCATAATTAAAATGACACAGTTATGATTGTTTTACTACAAACTTTGAGACTGTATATTATATTTGATTCTCCAGTGCTGAAACATGGCTAAAACAAAGTGTGGATATAGGTCTGACTATGCGAGACTGTAGTTTGAAGTAATCACTTTTCTTTGCATGATACATTGACTGCATTTATACATAGCCTATGTCGGCGTTAGCTAGCTAGCCAGCTTTATCAATAGCTTTTAGCTAATTTTGTGGGATGATGACAGTAGTTGTTTATAAAATAGACTGTACATTATAAATATGTTATCACAATTCAGTATTGATGTGATTCCTTCACAACTGTCATTTTGATATATCAATGTGCTATTGTTTTATAATAATAGAATGTATATATTTTCTGTATAACCAAGTTATGTTACACTAATGAATGGAGCTTTTTGCATTATCTTGAACATTGTCTAGCATTCATTTCATGTGTTATCGTAGTTTACCTTGCTGAATAATTACAGATGAACATTATGTCAGTTACTGTGAATCAGCATACCTGACATTTAGTATAAAGAGAAGATCGTTGAAATTATTTGAAAGTTACGAAGCAAGGTAGCTTGCAATTCGTCAGCGTTAGCAGGCAAGATCAAGTTAGCTAAAATTACACAGATAAATCCTTATGGCACTATATTTCACATGCTTTGCAGTTAAGCTTACTTGTCCAATAAGAAGAATGCCAATTCAAGGTCGGTTTTGATCCCCAAAACCGAACGAATGTCCCTCCAGGAATAAAATGCCTTGTCGATGTTCACTCTAGTTTTCGCTCGACCACGATCACGTTCCTGCTTAGCAAGATGGGATTTTTTTTTTTTTTTTTGGCTTAGGAAGTCCGGGAAGGGCTAATTTTTTAAGTTGTGTTACAAGCCGTTCACACATTGGCAAAAAAAAAAAGGCGAATATTACATGAAAAATTTTACATATTGCATCTTTAACTTTCACAACTAAGAAAAACAATTGGTCAATATAAATGCAAAAAAAAAAAAAACAAACAAACAAAAAAAAATGATTAGTATCCTGCTGAACAAATTTCAAAGTGGTTTCAGAATGAAAGCATATGCTTTAGGTGTATGAAGACAAAACTGTCCATCAACACACTTCTTATTGTGTTCTGTTGACATTTCAATTATTTGTTGCTTTTTCCCCTCCACTCATACATAGACTAAAGAAAGTGAAAGCTGCATTAGTCATTACAACCAGAGTTATTATTATTTCAAATTGTAATTTAGTTTTTATTTCTACTTCATTTTCAATTTGTCCATTCAATTTAGTTTAGTTTTATCTAAAATTATGGGTGAAATAAATTTAATGTAATTAATTACATTTAATGTGTTTAATAAATTTAATAAAAGGTAATATTAAAACATTTAATAATGGCCATAAAATTAAACACAACAACATAATATAAAAACGTCTTGGTTACTTTCGTAACCTCCATTCCCTGATGGAGGGAACGAGACATTGTGCCGATGTAGTGACACTAGGGGTCTCTCTTGGGAGCCCCAAACACCTCTGATCTTTGAGAAAAGGCCAGTGGGAATTGGCGAGTGGAATTTGCATGCCACTCCCCTGGACATACGGGTATAAAAGGAGCTGGCTCGCATCCATTCATTCAGGTTTTGTGCTGAGGAGCCGAGACCAGGTCCCGGCCATTTCAGCGGGTAGTTCAGTGTTGTGGCAGGAGGGACACAACGTCTCGTTCCCTCCATCAGGGAATGGAGGTTACGGAAGTAACCAAGACGTTCCCTATCTGTCACTCACTCAATGTTGTGTCGATGTAGTGACACCTTGGGTCCCTATACGAAACCACAACTAGCTGAACTGTTACGTGGACTGGCAGTGTGAGACGAGCAGGCCATTGCGTGCCTCGAAGCCAGCACACCTGGCCATCACGTAACCTCCCCGAACACTCCTATGAGCGTCATACGGTCCCCTGTATCTCGGGGACAAGTCGACTGCCCAAAAATGGGGACAGGCTGCCCCAGCCGTGGCCTCTTCTCTTTTCCTTTCTCCCACAAAAATAATGGAAATATTGTTCAGCTGGGGGCCATTAAGTGTCCACGTCGGGGAGGTGTCCCTTCCCAAGGGGAAGACACCGCGGAGACCACACCCTACCCGAAGGGGAGGTAATTGTGTGGAAATACAATTACAAATACAAGCTCTTACCGAGCTTGTCGGCAGTGTCGCACGTGGAGAAGTCCCTGTGGTAGGTCCTACCCAGAGGGGAGGAGCTCTACAACACGGCGACCAGTGGCAGAGGGAACTCTGCCCAAGGAAGACGTGGGTTTACCAATGGGGAAACCATCTTGCGGAAGATACATCACACGTGGTTACATACAGGCAACCGGCACATGTGGAGCACCTACCCCAGCACAGGGCCTATTAGCACATGTGCTGGGCCAGCATCGAGTTTCTCCACCAACTCGCCTGCCACAGGGCTAAGGAGGAAGGACATCCAGGGTCCACGACCTCGTGAACACGGCTGGGGGATAAAAGTGCACATCTCCACCTCCAGGAGGGGGAAGGTGCTATGTGCAAGCGGTACACCCGGCCAGTTGTCCCGCAAACTTACCTGTTCGTACCTGACAACACACGGGCAACCCGGAGATTGTAGAACCTTGCAAAGGTGTTGGGTGTTGCCCAGCCCGCTGCTCTGCAAATTTCTGCTAAAGAGGCGCCATTGGTCAGAGCCCAGGAAGCCGCCACACTCCTAGTAGAGTGTGCTCATAGCCCCAAGGGGGGCGGCATGTCCTGGGCGTGATATGCCAAAGCGATGGCGTCAATGACCCAGTGGGTGATCCCTTCCTGCTGTCCTCCAAAGCAGGCAAATAGCTGCTCTAAAGGTCTAAAGCTCTGCATACGATCCAAATAGATGCGTAAAGCATGCACTGGACACAGCAATGACAAGGCTGGGTCTGCCTCCTCCTGGGGCAGCACTTGCAGGTTCACCACCTGATTCCTAAACAGGGTCATGGGAACCTTGGGCACATAGCCCGGTCGGGGTCTCAGGACCACGTGAGAGTATTCCGGACCGAACTCCAGGCACGTGTCACTGACAGAGAACGCCTGCAGGTCCCCTACCCTCTTGATAGACGTGAGCGCAGTCAAGAGGGCAGTCTTTAAAGAGACTGCCTTTAGCTCAACTGACTCCAGGGGCTCAAACGGTGAGATCCCATGAGGGAATGAGGCACGGTCTGGGAGGGTTCAGCCTCCTAACGCCTCTAAGGAACCTGATGATCAGGTCGTGCTTCCCAAGAGACTTACCGTCAACTGCGTCATGATGCGCCCCTATATACACCTTCAAGGTGGAGGGGGACAGCTTGCTCTTTTCCTCCAGCCTCTGCTGCAGGAAGGAAAGCACGGACCCGACTGCGCATCTCTGGGGGTCTTTGCCTCAGGAAGAGCATCACTTAGGCAACAGATGCCACTTCAAGGAATACAGGTGCCTCGGAGAGGGGGCCCTAGCCCGAGGCCCTCTACCACCGCGGGCAGAAGGCCACTTAAGTCTTCCACGTCCCGTCCAAGGGCCAGACGTGAAGATTCCAGAGGTCTGGTCGCGGGTGCCAGAGGGTGCAACATCCCTGAGAGAGTAGATCTCTCCTCAGTGGAATTCTCCGGGGGGGGGGGGGGGGGGGTGCTGTCGTGAGGAGCGTGAGATCTGAGAACCAAGTCTGGGTGGGCCAGTTATGTGCTACTAGGACGACCTGCTCCTCGTCCTCCCTGATCTTGCACAGGGTCTGTGCAACTTGCATAGCCCCCAGGGCCAGCTGTGTGCCAGCGCGTCTATGCCAAGGGGAGCCTCGGTCAAGGCATACCAGAGCAGGCAGTGGGAGGATTCCTGGGAAGCGAACAGGTCTACCTGCGCTTGACTGAATCGACTACAAATCAGCTGGACCACCTGGGGGTGGAGTCTCCACTCTCCCCTGAGCGTGATCTGCCGTGACAGCGCGTCGCCCAAATGTGAGTGGTTCACAGCGACTTGAGTTGGCGGGCGAGTTGCGACATGCGATGCGAATGCCTTGGCGGTTGATGTACGCTACTGTCGCCATGTTGTCCATCTGGACCAACACGTGCTTGTCCTGGATCAATGGCCGAAGCCTCCACAGGGCGAGCAATACTGCCAGCAACTCAAGGCAGTTGATATGCCAACGCAGTCTTGGCCCTGTCCAGGAACCGTTGACTGCGCGCCCGTTGCACACGGCACCCAAGCCACGCTGAACAGGTGGTGGCAGATCAGTGTGATGGCCACGCGATGTGCCCCACGGCGCCATGCCCATCTCGAGACTCGAGTCTGAAGCCAGTGCTGAAGCGGTCTCATATGCATCAACCCGAGCGGCGTGACCGCCGCCAAGGATGCCATATGCCCCAGGAGCCTCTGAAATTGTTTCAGTGGGACTGCCGTTCTCTACCTGAACAACTTCAGGAAGTTCAGCACCGACTGCGCGCGCTTGCTCGTGAGGCGCGCCATCATAGAGACTGAGTCTAACTCCAACCCGAGAAAAGAGATGCTCTGAACCGGGGAGAGCTTGCTCTTTTCCCAGCTGACCCGAAGCCCCAGCCAGCTGAGGTGCCTGAGCACCAGGTCCCTGTGCGCACACAACAGGTCTCAAGATTTAACTAGAATCAGCCATTGGTCGAGACAGTTGAGGATGCGGATGCCCACTTCCCTTAGTGGGGCAAGGGCTGCCTTGCAGCTTTCGTGAAGACACAAGGCAACAGGGGCAGGCCGAAGGGGATGACCCTGTACTGGTACAACCGGCCCTTGAAGACAAACCGCAGGAAGGGCCTGTGTCAAGGTTAAACCAAGACGTGGAAGTACGCGTCCTTCAGGTTTACCGCCGTGAACCAATCTAGATGCTGAACGCTCACTAAAATGCATCTCTGCGTTAGCATCTTGAACAGAAGTCTGTTTAAGGCCCGGTTCAGTACTCGCAGTTCCAAGATTGGCCGCAACCCACCGCCTTTCTTTGGTATGATGAAGTAGGGGCTGTAGAACCCCTTCTTCATCTCGGCTGGAGGGACAGGCTCTATCGTGTCCTTCCGTAGAAGGGTCGCAATCTCCGTACATAGGGGAGCGGCATTCTCGTCCTTCACTGAGTTAAACCGGACGTCGCTGAACCGGGGCGGGTGCCTGGTGAACTGAATCGCATAGCCGAGTCGGACAGTCCTGGTCAGCCATCACGACGGGTTGGGGAGCGCAAGCCACGCCTCCAAGCTCCGGGAGAAGGGGACCAAGGGAACAATTGCATCGGACGTACCGGCGGGTGGGGCCTCGAAGTGGGGTGGAGCCACAGGTGCCACGTTGAGGGGGCTCAAACCCTGAACTCGTGGGCATGCTGAGTCTAGGGACATCGAAGCACTTACCTGGCTCCGGATACCCACCATAGGACTGGTCAGCAACGGGGAAGGAGGGAACCTGTCCTCGCCGTCTGCCACAACCACCCTGGGGTGGGTGGGTTTGTGCCACAGCTGGGTGCGCAGGGGACCCGCCTCCGCAGTGCCGTACCTGCTGTAAAAGCGCGGTGTCCGGCGGTCGCAACAACGACGGCCGTGAACACCGAATGTGTGACCCAGGGAGTGAGGAAACTGCTCTTTTTCTGAAAATGTGGGTGCCGCAGCCCGTCAGACGTGCGGCAAAATCAAAAGAAACGGCAACAAAGGATTCTCCTCCCGGCCCTCCACCGGGGGATGGAGTGATCAGATCACCAGCTCCAGGCCTGTAGCAGGTCTCCACGTCCCTGTGTAGCCAGTCTCAGGGGCATTTCGAAGCCTTCCTTGGGTTCTTGGCAGTGGGTCTTCTTCCTGCGGACAGCTTTACGCCGGGGCCAGCCCATGGCGGAGCCGGTATCGTTGCCAAAGTGAGACGCCCTTGGTGACGAGCAGACGGGGTGTGGGATCTTGATCCGCACTGGGGCAGGATGTGCTGGATAGCCTCAGTCTGCTTCTTAACCGCTGAGAACTGCTGGGCAAAGTCCTCGATGATGTCGCCGAATAGGCCAACCTGGGAGATGGGGGCATCAAGGAACCGTGCCTTGTCAGCCTCCCTCATCTCGACCAAGTTGAGTCAAAGGTGGCGCTCCTGGACCACCAAGGTGGACATCACCTGCCCGAGAGTCCGCGCCGTGACACTTCACACTTTTCAGTCCTCCTGCTGTGTCCAGGTGTAGTCTATTTCCCTAAAGTCAAGATAAAATTTTTGACAAACTCACCTTGGGCTGACATTTCTTTTCACATTATATTTAGTGTGGATAATAGGTGAATAGAGACTTCACCCCTCACTTGTGTTCTTCATTGTATTTTCTGACTTTTTTGCCATTAAACGCAAGTGCCAGCTTTACAGGTAATACACAGTTGTTGCGCTAAAAATATGTGACGGACTGAGTTTCCATCATGGTCTGTTTCATCTGTCATATTAGTTGAAATGTCCCCCTGATATGTAATTTGATTTTGTCTCGATATAGTCAACATTTTCAGTTAAAAAGGACTTTGCGTAGTAAGCGTTAGTCTGATAAAACGTGTTCTATTTAAAAATTTGCTTTGTACTTTTTAAAGTGTACTTTCGTTATTGATATTTCTGTCTGAGAGCGACAGAGCATGTGTGATGAATGGTAATCTCTTTCCAGCACACACATACAGCACGGGCGCGTGGGCGAGAGAGTTAAAAAAATTACTTTGAAAGAATGCACGCTGCTACTTTCAGCCAGAATAATCACATGTAAGGACATATACGCGTGAAAACTGATGCGCAGTATCAAATAAACAGAATGTATGATAGTACTATCTGTAGAGAGCACATCAATATGAAGACAAAGCCAAATCCCGGACATTTGAGGCAAAAAAAAATGCTTTTTTCAGGTCTGAAAAAGAGGACATGTCTGGGGAAAAGAGGACGTATGGTCACCCTATGTTACATATTTTTTTTGTTTGTTTGTTTTTTTGTTTTTTATTGCATCTCAAATCTCGGCCAGACTCTGAAAAAAATACCAAGTCCGAAATGCTTGAGTCCGAGTCAAGTCCAAATAAAAATGCTTCCGAGTCCGTGACAAGTCCAAGTCCATTAAAACTGGACTCGTGACTCGGACTCGAGTCCGAACTCGAGTACCCCAACTCTAGGAACACCATGGTTAACAGCATCAAAACTATGGTTTCTACCAAAAAACATGGTTACTACAATATTACTATAGTAAAACCATGGTTAATTTGATCCGGATCAACCCTTCTCTCAACTCCCCGACCTTCACTGTGACCAAATCACTGTGAGGAATCACTTTTATTTATTATTATAAGTAGCATTACAGGAAATATTAAGAGTAAATACATGTGAAATAGAGGGACAAAAGGTAGGATTCAAACCCAAACCGTCAGCATGACAAAGCATTTTCACATTGTCGTAATACCCTGAGGTACTACAGTGACACGTGGGGGCGCAGTTTGTCTTAAACTCCACCAAACTATTGGAGTGCAAATAGACACTCCGTTCTCTATTCTCTTAACCCACTAAACATATGACCTGTTACCCAGTTCAACGTCTCTGCCCCATTGCAAAAAATCCAAATATGCTTGCCTTCATTTGACCAGCAGTTGAGCCAAAAGAAATTTGTTGTGGCTGTCTTGAGCTTGGTATCAGCAATGGTGGGCGGAGTTAGTGTAAATAGCCTTTGCCAATGTAGCAGTAGCCAGCTGGTACATGATAGCTGTGCAGTGTGTAAACCTCACTCCCCTGGCCTCCAGTGGTGCACTAGCGACTGACACTAGGGGCTGTAGCCTTTAGCCTCCTTGTTAGCGTGCCCGCCTCCCATGCCGGAGACACCAGTTTGAATCCTGTTCAGAGCGGGTCGAGCAGGACTGGTTGCAGTGGTGCCGTCACCCGGATGGGAGTGAGGGTTAGGGAGGGGGGTGAGTGTAATAGGAGCAAGCTGGTACATGATAGCTGTGCAGTGTGTAAATCTCAGTCCCCTGGCCTCAAGTGGCACACTTGCAACTGACGCTAGAGGCTGTAGCCTTTAGCCTCCTCGTTAGTGCACCCGCCTCCCATGCCGGAGACGCTGGTTCGAATCCCATTCGGAGTTGGTCGAGCAGGACCGGTTACACCAACTAGATGGGCTCTTTGCACATAGTTTAAATAGACACACTAGTTTTGCTGCTGATCAACATGACTATGCTGGTCCACCAGCTATACCAGCACTAACGTTAATAAACCAGCCTAGACTAAGGTGGGAATTACATGCTGGTTAAGTTGGTCTTTTCAGCATTGACATTGAGGAGGCCCCTAGGTTATCTCCCAAACAACTTCGGGTGAAGCTGGTTAATGCCTGAGGTGCCTCTAATGCTTGAAAAGGACAAACAGAACATGCCCATCCAGCAGTTATGCCCATGCCCATCCTTGTTCACCATCGCAGACAGCGACTTTTATTTAACCATTTTATTTTATTTTATTTTTTGTCAAGTGGAATTGCTTAATAACACTGTGTAACAATTTTATTTATAATTTGTTTGTTTTTTTTGGTTTTTTGGTTCCTGGGTAGTAAGTGTTATTTCCTAATTGCTTATGCCTCAAAAGTATAGAAAATGGCTATTATTTCCCACAAACTTTGCTTTTGTGACCAGGACAGTGATATTTTGAAATTTACCTATTTCCAATGAGAAAACGGGCAAATGTATGTCTTTTTCAACATATTAACTCCAATTAACATGTATTTATACTAAAGTAATACAAAAATGACTACAAAAGTGAGAAGTGAGTAGTTTTTTGAGATTTACGATTATACTTTAAATCACTTTCACGAATCAGCCCCCAAATGTAGTCTCCCATCATGTTCTCGTTATACTGTCCTTGTTAGCGGCGTTCAAAGTCCAGTATATCCTGATGGAAGCGCTCGCCTTGCTCCTCTGAGTATGCTCCCATGTCCTCCTTGAATTTATCAAGATGAGCATCAAGGATATGGAGCACTTGATCGTAAATCTTTTGTAGTCATTTTTGTATTACTTTAGTATAAATACATGTTAATTTGGATTCATATGTTGTTTTTTCTGACTTTATGTGAACGAAAAGACACAAATTCGCCTGTTTTCTCATTGGAAATAGGTAAATTTCAAAATATCATTGTCCTGGTCACAAAAGCAAAGTTTGTGGGGAATAATAGACATTTTCTATACTTTTGAGGCATAAGCAATTAGGAAATAACACTTACTACCCAGGAACAAAAATTGTGTTACATAGTGTAATCTTCCATCCTTCTTTCATGAAAATTAATAGAAATGTTGGTCTTTGCTCCAGGTTCCCTCCACCAATGTGATCCGATGTAGAAAGGACGGGAACTGGACTGGCTCCTTCCGTCTCTGTCCCAACCTGAAAGGCCAGTGTTTCCTCCCACAGAACCTCAGCCCAAATATTTATCTCAGCTGCAAGAATGGCCACGGCATAGGTATTGTATCTGCACACACTGTTACAAATCAGTCAGCAGAATTGAGGTGAATCTCATTTATTAGGTCTAAAACATACTTGACATATGTGAATGCAAATGCTTCTAGTTGCACAAGCTCAATTTCATGCATCGTTGTGTTCAAAAACGTGTCCAAAATTTCATTTATGCATTGAATTTTGAGTGCAAGGAGCATTATAGCAGACATTAGCATAAACTCATCTTCTACAGCCAGTTTTTACTTTTTAGAGAATTGTGACGGTAAAGCAAGATTTTAAAGACAATATTGCTGAACAAACCAGTTAAAGTTATTGGTAACACTTTACAATAAGGTTCCATTCATTAACATTAGTTAATGAATTAGCTATTATGAACAAACAATTAACAATATATTTTTTACATCATTTATTAATCTTTGTTAATGTTAGTTAATAAAAATTAAATTGTTCATTGTTAGTTCATGTTAGTTCATATTGCATTAACTAATGTTAACAAATACAACTTTTGATTTTAAAAATGTATAAGTATACGTATGTTGAAATTAATTAACTAAGTTTAATAAATGCTTAATAAGTATTGTTCATTGTTAGTTCATGTTAACGTCCTGGTTACTTTCATAACCTCCATTCCCTGATGGAGGGAACAAGATGTTGTGTCAATATTTGCATGCCACTCCCCCGGACATACAGGCATAAAAGGGGCTGGCTCGCAACCACTCATTCAGGTTTTATGCTGAGGAGCCAAGACAGCGTCCCGGCCATTTCAGCGGGTAGTTCAGAGTTGTGGCAGTAGGGACACAACATCTCATTCCCTCCATCAGGGAATGGAGGTTACGAAAGTAACCAGGACATTCTCTGTCTGTCACTCACTTGACATTGTGTCAATGTAGTGACACTAGTGGTCCCTATATGAAATGCCACAACTAGCTGAACTGTGTTACGTGGACTGGCGGTGCAAGATGGGTAAACCATTGCATGCCTCGTAGCAAGCACACCTGTCCGTCACATAACCTCCCCCAGCACTCCTGAGCGTCGTACGGTCCCCCGCACCTCAGGGACAAGTTGACTGCCCAAAATGGGGACAGGCTGCCCCAGCCGTGGCCTCTTCTCTTCTTTTTTTTCTCCCCAAAAAAGAATGGAAATCGTTCAGCTGGGGGCCATAAATGTCCGCGTCGGGGGAGTGTCCATTCCCAAGGGGAAGACACTGCGGAGACCACATCCTGCCCGAAGGGGAGGCAATTGTGTGGAAATACATTACATGGTCTTACCGAGTCTTGTCGGCAGTGTTGCATCTGGAGAAGTCCCCGTGGTAGGTCCTACCCAGAGGGGACGGAGCTCTACAAACATGGCAACTGGTGGCAGAAGGAAACTCTGCCCAAGGAAGACACAGGGTTACAAACAGGCAACCAGCACATGTGGAGCACCTACCCCAGTACAGGGCCTAATAGCACATGTACTGGGCCGGCATCGAGTTTCTCTGCAAACTTGCCTTCCACAGGGCTAAGGAGGGAGGACATCCAGGGTCTACGACCTCGTGAACACAGCTGGGGGGTAACAAGTGCACGTCTCCCCCTCCAGGAGGGGAAAGGTGCTTTACACAAGTGGTACACCCGGACAGTTGTCCCGCCAACTTACCTGTTCGTACATGACAACACACCGGCTCAACCCAGAGATTGAGGAACCTCGTGAAAATATTGGGTGTTGCCCAGCCTGCTGCTCTACCGATGTCTGCCAAAGAGGTGCCATTGGTAGAGTGTGTGGAGTGTGCCCAAAGCCCCAAGGGGAGCGGCACATCCTGGGTGTGATATGCCAAAGCGATGGAGTCAACGACTCAGTGTGCGATCCTCTGTTTGGAGGCAGCGCTTCCATTCCGCTGTTCTCTGAAGCATACAAAGAGCTGCTCAGAGCCTCTAAAGCTCTGCGTGCGATCCAAGTTGATGCGCAAAGCACACACTGGACACAGCAACAAAAAGGCTGAGTCTGCCTCCTCCTGGGGTAGCTTTGCTTGCAGGTTCACCACCTGATCCCTGAACGGGGTTGTGGGAACCTTGGGCATATAGCTCGGTCGGGGCCTCAGGACCACGTGACAGAGAATGCCTGCAGGTCCCCTACCCTCTTGATGGATGTGAGCTCAGTCAGGAGGGCAGTCTTCAAGAGACTGCCTTTAACTCAACTGCTCCAGGGCTCAAACGGGGCTTCCCGCAGGACTACGGAGAGATCCTACGAGGGAACAAGGCATGGTCTGGGAGGATTCAACCTCCTCACGCCTCTAAGGAACCCGATTATCAGGTCATGCTTCCCTAAATACTTACCGTCAACTGCATTGTGGTGTGCTGCCATAGTGGCCACGTACACCCTCAAGGTGAGGGGGACAGCCGCCGCACCAGCATCTCCTGCAGAAAGGAAAGCACGACCCGACTGCGCATCTCTGGGGGTCTTCGCATCGGGAAGAACACCACTTAGCGAACAGATGCCACTGCAAGGCATAAAGGCACCTCGTAGAGGGAGCCTTAGCCTGAGTGATCGTGTCTACCACCGAGGGCGGTAGGCCACTTAGGCCAGACATAAACATTCCAGAGGTCTGGTCGCGGGTGCCAGATGGTGCCCCGTCCCTGAGAGAGTAGAACCCTCCTCAGGGGAATTCGCCAGGGAGGGGCTGTAGCGAGGAGTGTGAGGTCCAAGACCCAAGTCTAGGTGGGCCAGTAGGGTGCCACTAGGATGACCTGCTCCTCGTCCTCCCTGACCTTGCACAGGGTTATGAGTTCGGGGTCCAAGCCCCCTCAATGTGGCACCTCCGGCTCCACTCCGTGTGCAATGGGCACACAGCCGCGGGCTCCAGGACAGGGCCGTGACTGTATTGGCATGTCAACTGCCTCGAGTTGCTGGCAGTGTTGCTCACCCTGCGGAGGCTTCGGCCATTGATCCAGGGCAAGCACGTGTTCCCGGGCACAGGGTCTGTGCCTGTAGGCTCACTGGGGGTAATGCATACTAGCACGGCCCCCGGGGCCAGCTGTGTGCCAGCGCATCTGTAATGAGAGAAGCCTCGGTCAGGGCGTACCATAGCGGGCAGTGACAGGATTCCCGGGAAGGGAACAGGCTTATCTGCACTTGACCGAATCAATTCCAAACCAGCTGGACCACCTGGGGGTGGAGTCTCCACTCTCCCCTGGGCATGACCTGTCGCAACAGCGCGTCTGCTGCGCTGTCGAGGTCGCGCTGGATGTGAGTGGCTCGCAATGACTTGAGTTGCTGCTGACACCAGAGGAGGAGGCAGCGGGCGAGTTGCGACATGCGACGCAAGCACAAGCCACCTTGGCATCTACTGTACGTTACCATCGCTGTGTTGTCTGTATGGACCAACACGTGCTTGCCCTGTATCAACAACCGAAGCCTCTGCAGGGCGAGCAACACTGCCAGCAACTTGAGGCAGTTGATATGCCAACGCAGTCTGGCAGCCTATCCAGCGGCACCGTAGGCCTTAGTCGCCAGAGACGACGTAAACCTGGACGGGAGTCTTGGGCAGTTCTGCCAGGTGGCGTTTTGTGGGCACAGGAGCACCGCAACCGCCTTATCCACCTGGGGAATCAATGAGTACCACCTGGCAGCCCCACCGTCGAGGGTAGTGAGAGCGGAGTAGCTCAGAGACCGGGTCCGGGCAGTGAAAGGTGCCCGCCACGAACTCGTGAGCTCCTCATGCACCTCCGGGAAGAAAGGGACTGGGGCGGGGGTTCAGGGGGGAGTGGAGGGTTCCATTACGACTGGGTGACCGCACCCGAAGGTGGGAGCCCAGTCGAGTCCTCGGTGTCAGACTGGACCAGCCCGCTCTCCGATGCTGCGATCGAGAACTCATCCACTTCGCGAGTGCCAAATGAGATCGTGAACTCACCCTGAGACGAGCCGGCGGTCTCATCCTAGAACTCGAACAGGGCAAACGAGCGTATTGGGGAATGGGAGGTCCGTGGGGAGTTACCCCACAGAGCGGCTCCCATTGGGGTCCCCAAATCACCCCCAGTGCTAACCAACGCGGCCTCAAACCCGTAGGAAGAAGGACCGAGGCGGGGAGCCGCTGGGGTGGCTTTCCCTCTAACGAAGGAAAGCCACGACCGCAACGTTGCCATGGTCATGTTCTCACAGTGAGAACATGACCCGTCCACCACCGCTGTCTCCACGTGGGCCAGCGCCCAAGCATGTAAGACAGTGATCGTGGCCATCGGAAGCGCAGAGGTAACGACCGCAACCAGGAAATAAACACAGACGGAAAAGCATCTTTAAAAAGATGCTCTCCGTCAGTGCCACACTTTTAGTAGGGAAAATATACTCTTTTATCACAAGAATATATACTCTTTTAGACTGTCGAAGTGCCCAGGGGCGTTCTCTGTACTCCACCGGTGCACGATGGGGAGAAGCCGCTGTAATGCGTCGTAAACTCCAACAGTTTTTTAGAGATGAATGGAACAGCAGAGGATTCAGCTCGCTGAACACAACCGCTCGGCTCTGAAGAAAAAATCTGAATGAGTGGTTGCGAGCCAGCTCCTTTTATACCTTTATGTCCGGGGGAGTGGCATGCAAATTCCACTCGCCAATTCCCACTGGCCTTTTCTCAAAGATCCGAGGTGTTTGGGGCTCCCAAGGGCGATCCCTAGTGTCACTACATCGACACAACGTCGAGTGAGTGACAGATAGGGAACTAATGTTGTTAACTAATGTAAACAAATGGAACCCTATTGTAAACTGTTACCAAGTTAGTTAAACTGCCTACATATTTACAGCTAGCTACCTGAATAATCCAGTTTAATGGCACAGACAAGGTAACTTTATCACCATCTTGAGTACTGGGGTTTGTCACCACCACAGTAACACAAGAATGCATGTAAGTATGTAATGAAGTATGTAACAATAACAAATTATGAATAAATGTAAAAACGGAGGACAATTTGTTGGCCAAGCATTTTACATCTGCATTTTTCGTAGCTGCGTAAACAGTAGTATGTTTCTGGTCTTACTATGTGAAATATGCATGACTATGTAAAGGATATATTTTACTCATCAGTTTTAGTTTTAAGATTTAAAATGACAGATTTTATATCAGATTTAAAATACATTTAAAATTTAAGATATTTACTTTGTAGATATTAGCTTGTCAGTTGTAACACTTAACCTTGAGATATGAGTGTTAAATCTGACATTTAACCTAGTGAAGCAGAGAGCTTAACAGCAAATGTTGGTAATCCACATATTTAGTGGCTGGTTCATGGCTTTACACTCTCATCATACATAAGGGAGAGAGAAGAGCAAATAAAACACTCTGTGAGCGATACAAATAAAATAAAGTAATAAAAGGGGGTACATCAGCAGAGCTGTTGCCATCACTCTTACCTGTGCACATATTCTGAGCACACATGCTGCATACTAACACCCAACATGTAAAATGCAAATGAGAAGGGCTAGTGTCTTTATGGGACTCTACTGTATATTCACATTCACCATGGAAATAAAATTCTAGACTGATTCTAGACCTGTATGTGCTGCCCTTCAGGAGTGGAGTGTGAGGTGGCTTGTAGAGATGCTAGCAGCAGTGTGGTCCTTTTGCCCAGCAACATGACTGTTGAAACTGTGATGAAAGACCACTGGTGGAACCCAACCAAAGTTAAGGTGCGTGGAAAGACATTGTAACATTTGGGTGGGCTCATTTTAAATTACTTTTATAAATGTTCTTGTCTCTTAAGTTTTATCTCAGATTCCAAACTTTAGCATAATTTTGGCTAATGTCACTCTGGAGATGTTCAGTAAATATTTGAGACCTGGTCATAATATAAACTGATTCTTTAAACGTCTATAATTCAGTACCTATATTTAATACTATGCAATTAACACACAATTATGATGTAACTTCTCCGAAGTCATATATAATATAACAGAGCAGGTTTGTAACATAAGCACTAAGGGTAGTCAAAATAAACACTTTATGATATAAACACACTGGAGTAGTCGGCAGTAGTTACTTAAAGCATTGTGATTAATGCTCAGATTAATCATTAACATCAGAAATGGAAATGATAAATGTTTGTTCTGCTCTGTTATGAAATCCAATGTATCATTATGTTTACCTGACCAAGATAGACCACTTTGACTGGACCACACACATTCATGCACTGGTGACATTTGCCTCTTGCCCTTTTCTTCTGTGCCTTAGAAAGCAGGAGCATAGATGGAAAAAGGTTTAGTAAGCCAGAATGGAGGTTCTGTTCCTAAGCAAATAATAGCCAAACCAACAAAAAAAAAAAAAAAAAAAATATATATATATATATACACAGGGTTGGGAGGGTTACTTTTGAAATGTATTCCACTACAGATTACAGAATACATGCTGTAAAATGTAATTTGTAACGTATTCCATTAGATTACTCAAGGTCAGTAACGTATTCTAAATACTTTGGATTACTTCTTCAGCACTGGTAGATTTTTTCACTTGTTTTGACTATAAAAACTCTGCCAGTACAGTAAGACAAAATGCACATGTTAAAAATACATTCTATGAAAAACCTAAATATCTTATGCAGTGTTGTTTCTAAAACAAGATAAATCAAATTGATCTTGTTTTAAAGATTTGTAGATATTTTTACAGGAAAACAATACAAACATTATCAAGAATACGATTTTTGCCCTAATATCAAAGGTCTTACTAGAAAAAAATTAATTATGATCTAACGTGAATTTTCTTGATAAAAAAATATGATTGTGCCTGGTAACGTGCATGTAAAATGGCTTGAAATAGCATTTTAGCTTAGTGTAAAGCTGACCATTTACACAAGGTTTATTTCTATTTCTTGTGCTCCAAACTTACTTCAAACTTACTTCTCTGTCTGCTCGTATTAATGTAACACATCATAAGAAAGCATTTCACCGCTGTTCAAATGCACTTTGGATCGCATCATTTATATGGATACATTTTTCCATCTGAAAGGACTAAATATTAAAAGAAACAAATGACAATAAAATGCAAAGTAATCTCTTCAGTAATCTAAACACTTTTTGAATGTAACTGTATTCTAAATACCAATTATTTAAATTGTAACTGTAGTGGAATACAGTTACTTATATTTTGTATTTTAAATACGTAATTCCGTTACGTGTATTCCGTTACTCCCCAACCCTGTATATACACACAGTGTATATATGTATATATCATAAATAAGATATATATTTATACTGTATATATATATATATATATTATTTATGATTATTTAAATATGACTATTTATAAATATGTAATGATTTTAAATTGAATTATTGTTATTTGAGGGGCTTTCTCAGCAAATATTTACATATGCGATTAATTCGATTAATTAATCGGCATACCATGTAATTAATTTGATTAAAAAATGTAATCGATTGAAAGCCCTATTTCCCATACATTATGTTGAAATGTGAGTTCTGAAGCAGAACCACTGAAAAAACACTGTGTTAGAGTACTCAGGTATTTCCTTTCAGGAAGTTTTTGTTACAAAATATGTAGTAGACACAAAAAAGTTTTTAGACAGTGGTGATACATACCTATTATTTCCTTAGAGTGTATCAGACTAGACCTGGAGTGCTTCAGAAATTATGAGTGATGTGAATGAGCAGGCAAACCAAAAGTTATTTTTCTCAGAATAAGTTTGAATACAACACAGTCTAACCACAGAAATGAACAAAAGAATTGGTCAGTGTCAACCAAAGAATACTTAACCTTAACCATGACGACATTCTGAACTGCTTTTGAACCATTGTCATGTTCCAGATGGTGGGCTCAGCCTCTCATTTAACAGATGACAGTAAATGGCTGTGGGTTATTTTTCTTGCTGTAACATTTTGAATGGGTCTTTCTCTCAGAGTCCTCTGAGTGCGTAAGAGGAGAAAGGAGTGATTTTATCTCAGCAGTAGGGTCTTTGCTTTGTGTCCTCCTGACAGAAGCAGACTGCAAAAGACCAACTGACTCCAGAGCTCAAAGCAATGACTTAATCAAATGACTAATTGAAACTCATGGAAAGAGACAAAAATGTGCCTCGTTCTTCCATATCTTTGTGGAAATTTGTGAGTTCACACTATATCAATACCCCAAACAAGAAAGCTGCATCTACGGTCAGCGAGGCCAGACAGGTCTCAAGGAATATTCATTTCCACCTTTACTATGTCATTGATTTATATATGGACTACTGAATGACATTTTTGGGTGACATCATGCCCACGAGTGGTTATGAGGTTGTCTGGATTTTTCATTCCATATTTGCAATGCCTCCTCTGTATTATTGCAGACTTTGGTGTGGTCTTATTGCTTTTCAGGCTGCACTGGAGCTTTAGGAAGCACTAACAAATCCACCTCCTGAATACAAGAGCACTGCTCTAACATTTACATTCAGATTTACATTTAATCATTTAGTTGACATGTTTATCCAAAGATAATTATTTTGAAATCTGAGGGTACTGTTCAAGCAGCTTGTGTCAGAAGTCCACCAACTTCTTAGCCTTGAATTTGATGTAAGCTTCTACAGGTAGCCAATGGAGAGAGACCAAGAGGGGTGTGACTTGGGCTCCCTTTGGTTGCTTACTGCTTAAAAACCAGATGAGTTACCACATTTTAGATAATCTCTAGAGGCTGACCAACAGAGCATTGTGGTAGTCCAATCTTGAGATGACAAGACTAGGAGCTGCACATCGTATTCAAATAGGAAATGTCTTATTTTTCTGATGTTGTAAAGCATGACCTCTCAGTTTCATTCAGATTTCTGGCAGTTGTGGCTGGTGTTAGTGTTGTTGAATCTATTGTATAGTGGTGTTTTGATGGACTGATGTGTTGGCTAGGATAATGAGGAGTTCTGTCTTCTTTTGCTCCTTCTGGGCTAATCCTCCATATCATAGTTTTTTCCTAGGTCTTGTCCTGTGTAAATCAACCTTGCAGGGGGATTGACCTGACAAGGTCCTTTGAGTTCTTCCATGAAACTGTTGGAGATCAAACTCACATGATTTGTTTCCATCAATTTTATCGATCACAATCAAAGGCAGACACTTGGAGGAGAACGTCCTGTGTATGCATACATGTGCATCTCTTGTAATCTTGCCCACCATAAATCACCCACCATTTCTTTCAGTGCACACAAGCTTGGGAGCCATCAGAAAATGTTGTGTCTTGACTGTAATGGACGGAAAATGTCAAAAGGCCTTAAAAATGAAAAACAGTCTCTGATACAGATAGTATAAAAGTCTATTTAATAGAAGGCAGGTAGCACTTGCACAGCTTGGGCCTTCAGAGAAACTATTAAAAACAAGCACAAGTTCAGGAGAAGACAGTTTAAATTAGCCCTTGAGTAAACAAGCCACTTGGGCCCTTGGTGTAACGTTGAATACTAAGTGTGTGTGTATGTGTGTGCATGGCTACAGTTGGCCAGCAGGGCAAATGCCTGCTTTCTTGGAAATGTTCTGTTTACGCTCAGCCTTTCCATTCCCCATTACATCTGGAGTTCCCCCAGACCCTGTCATTTCACCTCTCTAAACATCCTCTCTACCTGTGCTAACCCAGGAGACTGAGTTGCAGAGGTCTACCGCACCCCTTTTGCGTGCCCCAGTAGGGGTGGGAGCTGGGTAGCACTCCTGGAGTTTAATGACTCTTCTACTTAGCCAAGCTCTTAAGACTGTAATCCTTCAAGCCTAGCTCTTTCCTTGATTCCTAGCTGATGTAACCATACAACCAGATCACTGGGTTCATAGAGGATTTTACTTGTTTGTATTTTGCATGATAGGGAATGAAATCTGTCAACAAACAGAACACAGTTACTTAACATTCAAACTAAAATACACTTCAACCTGTGGGGTTTTTTTTATTATTTTTTTTTAAATGCTGCCCTTACAGTGATTGTCGGTTGCAAAGTTGAAAGAAGTTGAAAATTACGAATTAAAAAAAAATGGCTCCCTTTTAATCCATGAGTGTGAATTTATTTGGCCACGTCCCACAATTGAATGTTGAATTGGAATATGAACTGGAATGATAGAAAGAGGAATTTCCTCAATTGTAATTCAAGACTTCATGTAAATTTATGCATTCTGGCAAATGAAGCGTTCTTCCACCATGGTCCAAAATAACATATTTTTTAAATGTATGTAAATTACATATAATTTTTTTTTAGGTGGCATTTCAAAATTGATTATTAATACCATAAAATGTTTCCGGAAATACCTCATATGTTGTGTGCATAATAATATGTTTATTGGTAATTAATACAGAAATAAAATTGTTTTAACTAATGAATCACACAGTTTTCTGTGTTTAATCGTGATTAATCATGGTACATGATACATTGCAACAAACATTAAAAAAATATTTTAAAAAATATTCAATGACCAGAATTCAATTTACCTTCATTGTGCTACGCTGTGGGATGTGGCAAAAGCCAGCAAATTTTTTTTTTCTATTTATAAATCTTGAAAAATTGATACTGCTGTTTAATTACCAGAGCCAAAATGTAATTTTTCTTTCAATAAAGTTCAAAATGAAGTATAGTGCCAAGGTCAAGCAGTGATGAGAGAGCACAGTCTTTACTCATTTATTCAAACATGTCAGTTATCTATACACATGTCTACTATATTTATAACATAATCGAGTTGGATACAATTAAACTGGAAATGCACACAGGACGATGCTATTCATAAAACCCAGACTGTATGAAAGGCATGTCATAATTGTAACAAATTGTAATAAATAAAAAGCACTATAATGTGAATATATAGTGCATATTTAATGTGAATATACTAATGTCAGTCAATAAACAACACATCATAAGATCATGAAGCACAGACATTATTCACACAACCAGACTACAATGTAAAACATTGTTCCAAACAATTAGTTTCTGTGCTAGGATGTGCAGTCGAGTTGAGCATGTACCACTTTGAAATGTATATATGCCAGTTTTAGCTACAGGAAGTGTAGAAAACATAAGTGAAGTTTCAGGAAGTGAAAAAAACGGATACTGCATTAATTACGTATTTTTTTTTTTTATTTACAATCAACTATTAAACGCAGAATTGAAATAATGAAATTTCCCAGCCCTAGTAAAAATGTATTGTTAAAAACTAATTTACTTACAATTTCTCTGAATTTCATTTAAATTTTATTTTTACTTCCTTAAATTCAAATTTGAATTACAATTCTGCATTCTGTTTGGTGCCTTTATTCAAATATAATTTAAATTCAGGAATTCAATTGGAATTTAAGTAATTCTTAGTTAAATTCTGAATGGTGCACTGCATTAAAACTGTTTTATTTGAAGCTATTCAAACAAAACTTAATCATACTCTCTCCCATACAGAATATTGTATGCACCATGGGACTAAAGTGGTACCCCAACCCAGAGGCACTTCACTGCATCAAGGGATGTGAGGTAAGATCTGACATATTCTACTTTCAACAAGTTGTTTTTGTTGTTTTCTTCCATTTTACTCTGTATACAATTTGTGTTTGCTCACACAAGCTGAACTCTAGTTTTAAGGTAGCATGATAACATCCATTAGCGCCACTTGGATTTTGTTAGTGATAGTTGTTTCAAGTTAATCTCCCATCCATAGCTCTAAGCTCTGTACCTTCGTGGAGGTCTGGCGGAGCCTGTTCTCTGAAGCCTAACCTTGAACAGTTGTTTCTGCCATCTTCTCACACCCTTTGAAGTCTAATACATAAATAATCATGCTGTGTTTGGTGTCTTCCTCTCTTGTACTCTGTGGACCCATCTAGCCTAATCTGAGTCAGGTTTAACTGGGCCAACAAAAGCAGACATGTGGGATTTTTTACCACCTTTGTTTTGTTTTGAAGGGCAATTTGTTTTCTTTTGCATTTTAGAAGAACCTGGAAACCTCATCTAGAGGGTATCATGTTCCCAACTTCCTCAAATCACTGATCTACTGTGTCTTCTTGCTGAAAGAGCTACTGAGGATGTGCTAGAGTTGGCATGAATTATTTACTGATAACAATTTACATTTACTATTGAAAAGACTGAACATTTCTACATCATTTTTAAAAGCACTTGTGGTTCTTGCATTTCTTGCCCTGCTAGTCAGAAAGTGCTCTTCACCTCAGTTCAAAGAAATGCTTTAACAATTAATCTGATCTCACTCTCATTTATACTAAGTCTTGCAGTAATATGGCACTGAGGTGACCAGTCCATTTTTTATTTGGGCCACAACAGCAGACTTTTGAACCCACATCGTCCTGACCCAGTTTCAATGGTTGTAATTAGCAGCCCTCTGAAAGCATTTGGGTCGAGCCAGAGAGATGATTTCAAGCTGGAAAAGGTCACAGGTGTGTTGGGCAACCTTTTGTGCCTGTCAAGATGGAAATGTGTAGCAACTCCCAAGGGAGACACATATAAGTTTAATAGGGCTTCGGTTTCCCCATTAAAAGCAGCCTCCTCCATCCACAAGCCCAGGAATACCAACTCAGTTTTTCCAGGGCAACATAATTGCAACAGACTCAAGTCTGTGTGTCTTTTTTTACACAGTTGTGGATTTATGCAAGTGTGAATGGCTGTCTCTTTCTTTCTTCCTGGGTTTATGTGAATTTATGGATAGACGTCAGTTTATGGTGGAACGATTATTATATGGCAGTGAGCCATATGTTAATTGTGACAATGAAGAGCTTATTTATATAACATTATATTCATCATTGATTAAGGAAGTTGTTTAGGGTTATTTGTATTGTTAAAATTCCATGTTAATGAGCACAGTTGCTGTCTTTTTCTTACCAGCCCTTCATGGGTGATAATTACTGCGATGCCATCAACAACCGTGCATTCTGTAACTATGATGGTGGAGATTGCTGTCATTCTACTGTTAAAACTAAAAAGGTAAGGTTCATTTGTTTTTTACTCTAAAGACTTCTAAAGAGAACACTGTTAAGTTGTTCCTTAATTAGGCTTCAAGTGATAGTTCACCCAAAAATGATAATTCTAATGCCTGTTCTTGCGGAAATTAATATCGTGGTCCATGTTTTCAGTACAGTGTCAGTGGATAATACCTCACTGTAATTCATACAAAAGGACCCAAAAGTATCATAAAAGAAGTCCATGCAACCCATGCGTCATATTCCAAGTCTTCAAAATAGGTATTCGGTTTGGCAACAAATTACTAAAATAAAACGCTAGTCATTTTTAGTTGACATCCATTGCATATTCATGAGAGCGATAAGAGAAGCTTGTTTACCGTGGCTCACGTTCATGTGAGAACTTGCATTGGTTTTAGCGCCAAACAATACAAGTTCTCACGTTAACACACAAGACACTGTGAACGAGACTCACTCATAGCGCTCATTACGTTTTCACCCAAACATACTGTATGCCTTCAGAAGATTTGGAATATGACACACAAGCAGGATGGAATACTTTTATGACACGTTTGGGTTATTTTTAAGCTTTTAAGCAGGAGTTTTCAAAGTCTTAGATCCCCTCTGACTAAATGTATTATTTATTTCTTTATTGCACATTTATATACATGTAATAATAAATATATTCTATACAGACCTATACAATAGCCAAGTAAATAATAAATAAGATAAACATCTAAAAATCTCATCTACTAAAATACAGCTGTACATCCTGGACATTTATTTGAAGTTTTATCAGGTATTGACCTCTAGTGTTACATTATCAAAATTCATGTTTCGGGTGTAGAAGCAATTCACCAATGATGATCAGTAGCCCTAAATTCAGTCTCACACACTCGTTCGTCAATGCGTTATTCACCGGTGAGCATAATTAACGTCTTTAAATATTTCTATTAATAATATGAAAACATACACTACCGGTCAAAAGTTATGAAACACTTACTCATTCTTTATTATAATTTCTTTTTCACTTTTAGAATAATAGTAAAGTCATCAAAACTATGGAATAACATAAATGGAACTATGAGAATTATGTTGTGACTAAACAAAATCCAAAATAAATCAAAAATGTGTTATATTTTAGCATCTTCAAAGTAGTCACCCTTTGCCCAGAATTTGCAGACATGTACTCTTGACATTTTCTCAACCAACTTCTTGAGGTATCACCCTGGGATGCTTTTTAAACAGTATTGAAGGAGTTCCCATCTATGTTGGGCACTTATTGGCTGCTTTTATTATTTGGTCCATGTCATCTATTTCAAAAACTTTTTTTTTATTAATCAATTTTAGTTTTATAATGAAATAAATTAATATGGTGGCACAATTATATTTTTGCCTACAAAACTAATTTCAAACATTTAATCATACACCTTCAGATCAAAAGATTTTTAAGATCATGAGAAACATTTCAGTCAAGTGTTTCAAAACTTTTGACCGGTAGTGTATTTTGCATTATCTTTATTAAAAATACATTTTTGTCCTTATAACAACGGGATTATTTAGATGTATTGTAGCCTAGATTTGTGATAAATTCGCAGCTTGACATGAACCTACGTGATACTGCACTTGTCACAAAAACATGAAGACATACCGATCTAATAAACTTATAATAATTGACACGTCATGATTTTGTTCCACATATTTTTAGATCTTCCACATTTATATTGCCACATGGAGTTCTGGAAAACATTTGTTGTTATTATTAATAATGAATTTAAGTATATTTACAATACATAAAATTGTTATCTTTTTATTTTACATGGTAAATTTATTAACATTCTCTGCACCTCCCCTGACATGCTCAATGGCCTCACTGGGGAGAGCGCCCCCCAGTTTGAAACCTCTGCTTTAAATTGAGTCTCTATTCACTGCTATTGTATTGGATAGGTGGCCCGCAATATTCATTAAAACATCGCCTTTTATGTTATGCATGAGGGTGAGTAATTATTATAGAATTTATATTTTTTAGGTGAACTATCCCTTAAAAGAACCAATAAAATAAACTCAACAAGTCGTAGTTCTTCACAAGGTTTGCAAAATACTACAAATTGTATAACTGCACTGCTACTGTAGATTCATACCGCTAGGCAGGGTAATAAGTCTTGTGTTGTAATAATTATCTCCTTGGAGAGGAAACTTTTAAGGACACCCACACCAGTGGGGGAAACTCTGTGAACCCTTCCCGCAATGCATTGTAGGAATTGTAGATAAATGTGCGAAGCACATGCATATATGTTTTGTTTTGTTTTTTAAAGCCATGGCAACACACAGTTGCACATACAGTGGCCCCAGGAACACACTTAAAAGGATAGTTCACCCAAAAATGAAAATTCTCTCATTTACTCACCCTCCTGCCATCCCAGATGTGTATGACTTTCTTTCTTCTGCAGAACACAAACAAATATTTTTAGAAGACTATTTCAACTATGTAGGTCCATACAATGGAAGTGAATGGTGACCAGACCTTTCGAGCTCCAAAAATCACATAAAGGCAGCATAAAAGTAATCCATAAGACTCTAGTGGTTAAATCCATGTCTTCAGAAGCGATATGAAAGGTGTGGGTGAGAAACAGATCAATATTTAAGTCCTTTTTTACTATAAACCTCCACTTTTACGTTTACTTTCTTTCACATTCTGTAAGTGAAAGTGAAAGTAGAGATTTATAGTATAAAAAAAGGATTAATGCTGATCTGTTTCTCACCCAAAGTGATTGCATCGCTTCAGAAGATATACTGTAGATTAAACCACTGGAGTTGTATGGATTACTTTTATGCTGCTTTTATGTGATTTTTGGAGCTTCAAAGGTCTGCCCACCATTCACTTGCATTGTATGGACCTACAGAGCTGAGATGTTCTTCTTAAAATCTTTGGGTTTTTTTCAGCAGAAGAAAGAAAGTCATACGCATCTGGAATGGCATGAAAGTGAGTAAATGATGAGAGAATTTTCATTTTTGGGTGAACTATCACTTTAAGCTATACTTAAAAATGTAACAATGTCATTGCATTAGATAGCAAAATATCAAACCAAGGGGCATTTATTACAAGTATAAACATGTTTTTCAAGTAAAACATTTCACAAAAAGAAGTTAGTTAGGTTTTAAAATATAAAGCAATAGATATAGTGTTAAAATTAAGACAAAGTATTTGGACACCTACTTGTAGTCAGACATTAGTGGAACATGTCTATAGTTAATGTGATGAACTACTGCTCTGTTTACTCTGCTAGGGCACCAGTGTGAACTTGATGGGAACTGACTTCATACATCCAGTAAAATGACCTTGGTTTGATGTTTTGTCATCTAATGCACTGAAAAGCATATGTACTGTATAAGTTCCAACAAAAGGAATTACCCATGCATTTAACCTTGAGAGTGGTAAAGATGCATAGCTCTATTAAGGTTTTTGTATGCTCGTGTACTGTTCTTCTTCTGTCAGACTTGTCATCCTCTGCCCTCATTCACTTGATCCTCCCTTCCTTTATCCTTGAGCAAGTTTTCCTGGCTGCCAGAGAGAGTGAGGTTCTCTTTTGACAGACAAAGAATGAAGTAACTTTCAAAATTACAACAGCGAACTCTGAAAGCGTGTTGGATCACTCTACCATTGTGTGGTGCCAAAAAGAAAAAAGTTGGCATGTGTGATGACGCATTTCCCGGCAAAATACACAAGTTGTTGTGAAAGGTCTAGAAACAGCATTTGGAACTGGACTCCGAACATTTAAATACAGCTGTAAATCATATAGGAACTTATAAACTCAGGGGGCCATTTGATTTGTCATGCCAGAGGATTACCCAAGCAAATAATAAAACATACTACACATCCTCCTCTCAAAGGTTGAGCTGCTGACCGATAGACTGTCAATAAGCACACATGTATTTGGACTATTCAGCAACACTTTTATTTTATGAATGCATTGTATTAGACAACAAAATGTCAAACCAAGTGGCATCTGCAAACAAATGATGCTAGATCTTTTCTCAGAAATAACTGTACTTTTCTGAGCCATTTTTGCAATTACTTTTAACCAACTGGTCCCAGTATGGTTTTTAAAGGATGGATTCAAGTTCACACAGGTGTAGTTCATCACATTATGAACATGTTCCACCAATGTTTGTCAACCTGAAAATGTTTTTTATATTTAATGCAATAAGATTCATACATTTTAAGTGTGTCTTTTGTGTCCAATTACTTTATGGGAACACTGTATAACCAGGTATGTTTTGTCACTCCTCAACCCGCAGATAATTAAGATGTACCCATCTTAAATACGCCCTTAAGGTACTTAATCCTGAATCCTGAACAAGTTACATGTTGATACAAATGAAACTTTTATGGTATTCTTGTACAAATTTTAAAAGGAACCTGCCAAAACAAAAGAAAAATAAATAAATAACAGGTTCCACCACAGGGTAAGTGCATTTACCAAGTGTAGTTTTTGTATTTAGAGAGCCAATAAAGCTACATTTTTGTCTTGATCATTTAATGCAGCTTGTGATATGACATTTTATCTTAGTTCTGATAATGTATGATTTATTGTATATGGTAAGCACATCTTGCAGAATGACCTGAAAGAGATCAGTTACTGTAGATCTGGGGCATATCAGGTCATCCCGAACAGTACTGAAATTATGTTTTGATTCCTAAAGTCTCCCCCATGCGATGGTTTATTGGATTTAGTAAACATGGAATTCAATCTCCTCACTGAGAGGCTCTCACTGGAGTTCTTTGTACTGTGTCCATTTCAGTGGTCTTAGAGTAAAGGCTGTTTGCATTGTTCATTGGAAGGACTGTGTGTTTTTCAATCCAATGTTCCAATAAGTCATAGTATACATTGCTTGTATTTGTCAGAGCTCTTGTCAGCCAAGGTGCCATCAATAGCGGATAACTGCCCTCACAAGGCCCACAGAGTAATTAGGAAAAACTAGCCTGGGCCTCTGACTGCTATGAGCAGACAGAAAAGCAACATTGACACAAAGCATCCTATTAGTTTGTTGGGATTGAGGATCACCAGGTTTTGAATCTATGCCACATAATGATGAGGTCTTCCATTTTCGAGGTGAGGTCATGACGGAAGAAGTGAATTTGGTCCCAGGTGATGTGCTAAGTGGAGAGAGAGAGACGCTAAACAGTTTTCTTCTAAGGTTCTTCTAAAGGAAGGAAGGAAGGAAGGAAGGAAGCAAAGAAAGAAAGAAAGAAAGAAAGAAAGAAAGAAAAAAGGAAGGAAATAAAGATATAAAGAAAGAAAGAAAGAAAGGAAGGAAGATGGAAAGAAAGATATACAGATATAAAGAAGGAAAGAAAGAAGGGAAGATGCACAGATAGAAAGAAAGAAAGAAGGAAAGAGAGAAAGAAAGAAAGTAAGAAAGAAGAAAGAAAGGAAAGAAGGAAATACAGATATAAAGAAGGAAAGAAAGAAAAACAGAATGAAAAAGTAAGAAGAAAAGAGATAAAGAAAGAAAGAAAGAAAGAAAGAAAAATAGTGACCAGTGGCATGATCTAAGATATGTACTTTCCTTTATACGGTCAAATAAATTTAAACATCTAAACTTGATGTTGATAAAATAAAAGTCCATAGACACATTAAGTGTCAACTACCCATATCCAAATAAGTAGTAGAGTACAGAAATTTAGCAATATCATGTAGTTGTAGTATTGGTGGTATAGACGACTAACAAGAGGAATTACATTTTTTTTTACAATTTTACAAACTGCAATCTGGCAGTATTTTGTGACCAAACCAATGAAAAATGTCAAAACATTCATACAGTCAAAACATTTTAACAGATTGGTCAAACCTGTTCATATTGCCACTGAGGCTGTTGGAGAAATTACAAACTGTCTGTTGACTGTCCCAATGACATCAATACAGAAAAGGTCACATGTTGTGAGAACATTCAGTGGTTGCAAGGTTTGCTGAAGGAAAGGCACACTCACAGTTTAGCTTAGTGTCAAAATCTGCAGACTTCTCAGCCTCACTTCTTTCAAGCTTATGTCAGAGCTTGTCTGACTCTTGTGAAATGCTGATATTTATACTATCCAGTAATCAGACTTCTTGCTTGGCTGATGATAAAACACTGAATAACAGATATCATATAGTTTGTGGCCTCATTTGACTTGGCCAACCGAAACACCCTAGCAACCACATAATGCACTAAAACTACTCAGAACACATTAACAACCACACACTGTATCATTGCCCTAGCAAGCACCCACAATACCCTAGCACAATACCCATGCACCAGTCACATTGTATTCAGAAAATGTAAAAATCTATTTGTTTATTTACTGTAGCCATACAACCAAAACTGACAAGTTTTAAGTACAAACCAAACAGAATTGATCTATTTAAAGCATCCTGGTTACTTGCGTAACCTCCATTACCTGATGGAGGGAACGAGACGTTGTGTCAATGTAGTGACACTAGGGGTCACTCTTGGGAGCCCGAAACACCTCTGGTCTTTGATAAAAGGCCAATGAAATTTGTATACCACTCCCCCGGACATACGGGTATAAAAGGAGCTGGTATGCAACCACTCATTCAGGTTTTGTGTTGAGGAGCCGAGACAAGGTCCCGGCCATTTCAGCTGGTAGTTCAGCATTGTGGCAGGAGGGACATGATGTCTCATTCCCTCCATCAGGGAACGGAGGTTACGCAAGTAACCAGGACGTTCCCTATCTGTCACTCACTCGACGTTGTGTCAATGTAGTGACACTAGGGGTCCCTATACGAAACGCCACAACTGGCTGAACTGTGTTAAGTAGAGGGGCCTCTGCCCAAGGAAGACGCAGTTTACCAACAGGGAAACGAATTAGCGGAAGATATACGTCGCATGGGGTTACCTATGGGGAACCAACACATGCGGAGCACCTACCCCAGTACAGGGCTTAGTTAGCACATGTACTGAGCCAGCAGCGAGTTTCTCCGCGAACTCATCTGCCACAGGGCTCAGAGGAAATCATCCAGGGAACACAGTTTGTGAACACTACTGGGAGTAAACAGCGCACGTTAGCTCAGGGGAGGTGAAAGGCGCTATGCGCAAGCAATACACCTGGCCAGCTTACCGGACTTACCTGGTTGTGCCTGCCACTACACGGGATGAAACCGGTTCCACCCGGAGATTGTAGAACCTCGCAAAGGTGTTGGGTGTTGCCCAGCCCGCTGCTCTGCAAATGTCTGTTAGAGAGGTGCCACTGGTCAAGGCCCAGGAGGCCGCTACACTCCTGGTAGAATGGGCTCGTAGCCCTGCCGGGGGTGGCACTTCCTGGGCGTGATATGCCATTGTTATGGCGTCAATGAGCCAGTGGGCGATTCTCTGCTTGGAGACAGCGCTTCCTTTCCGCTGTCCACCAAAGCAGACAAAGAGCTGCTCAGAGACTCTGAAGAATATCGATTTTTGGAAAAAAAAACAATGAATGAAGGTTTGAATCCAAGCACTTACATCCCATCAGCATGACACAGGTGTATGCAAAACAATCCAAAACACTTCTCTTTGTAATATAACAAAGTTTATTTATGCAGTAATATCAATTAATAATTAATACAATGCAGTCAATAAACTTCCGACTTACAACTATAAACTAAACAGTGATATGATTAGACATGGAAACTAAAATAATCCTATAACACATAAGGTGTGTGTGTGAGAGTGTTTGTGTGTGTAAGGAGGGACGCGCACAAAATGGCGGACGTGACTCTCGTGGAGAGTACGTCATGCGAGACTTCCGGCCAGAGAATATGGCCGTGAATGTGGGCGGAGAGAAACCAGTCAATGGTAGCTTAGGGACAAAGCTGAGCTTTATCACGAAGCTATCTACTAGCCAAAAATGTGTGCAAGAATGTTTGTGAGGGGTCACGTGTGTGGTTAGTGCGAGAGAGAGAGAGAATTAAGTGACGGCCCCAAAGCCGGTTTCGCGATCGTGGGAGAGAAAGCAGCTGTTAGTTTATCACTCAGAGACGCGGTGGACAGCTCGTAAACATTCCCACGGTCTTTGATTCTTTAATGGATAAACTCAGTTTGCTCCGTTTTCACCCGCGATGGCGGAAATACACAACAGTCCAATGTGGTTGGACTACAATACAGCAAATCAAATTCGTGATAATATATACCCTGAGTATTAGCAATGAGCGGACATGGCGGTCTGTAAACTGTACAAGCAATAACCTTGATACACAAGAATAACACACTATAATATTCTATCTCTGCCACGTTTCTCTAAACCTCTTACTTGAATCGTATGAGGATGCAGAATGTGTGTTCATCCGTCCTTTAACTCTGACTTGGTTCCTCGAGGCTCGGGTGATGACGGGAGGCTATTTCCTCACTCTGTCGGCGGGCGGTACGGCTGCTGATTCTCGGCGGGCTGGCAGAGAAATCAGCGACGTCGACTTGATTGAAGAGGGAAGAGAACTCTTTTTCTCTTCACTTCTGCAGGCAAATGGATGAAGATGCGGATTGCTCGGCGGTCTCCTTCGGATCCGTTAAAGTGTTCGGTGGAACACAGAGTAATCTCAACTCGTCCAGCGAGATGGAGATTGTATGGCCACAGTTTCAAGTCAGATGTTACTTCCTTGTGCCATGAGGCTGCACCTGAGAGCAGCGATGAGCTGCGTCTACACACGGCGAGCAAAGTTGCTGGAAGCAAATCCCGGAAGCATTTCAGAGGTATTTCTACTCCTGATGATGTAATGGTTGAGGTGCGTTCCGTCGTGTGCCTCATCCAATAGGAGTTGAGAGTTCGATCCTTTAGTTGTTAGGCCTGCCTTTGTCTTCTTTCTGAATACATGAGGCCCAACAACCACCTGGTCCCTAAAAGGGGTCGTGGGAACCTTGGGCACATAGCCCGCTCGGGGTCTCAGGATCACGTGAAAGTAGCCCGGACCGAACTCCAGGCATGTTTCTCTGACAGAGAACGCCTGCAGGTCTCCTACCCTCTTGATGGAAGTGAGCGCAGTCAGGAGGGCAGTCTTCAAAGAGAGTGCCTTAAGCTCAGCTGACTGCAGGGGCTCAAATTGGGCTCTCCATAGACCCTGAAGAACTACAGAGAGGTCCCATGAGGGAACAAGGCGCGGTCTGAAGGGATTCAACCTCCTGGCGCCTCTTTGGAACCTGATGATCAGGTCATGCTTCCCTAAGGACTTACCGTCCACTGTGTCATGGTGTGCCGCTATAGCGGTTACATACACCTTCAAGGTGGAGGGGGACAGCCGCCCTTCCAACCTCTCCTGTGGGAAGGAAAGCACTGATCTGACTGCGCATCTCTGGGGGTCTTCGCGTTGGGAAGAACACCCCTTAGCGAACAGACGCCACTTCAAGGCATACAGGCGCCTCGTAGAGGGGGCCCTAGCCTGAGTGATTGTGTCTACCATCACGGGTGGTAGGCCACTTAAGTCTTCCTCGTCCCATCCAGGGGCCAAACATGGAGATTCCAGAGGTCTGGTCACGGGTGCCAGATGGTGCCCCGTCCCTGAGAAAGAAGGTCCTTCCTCAGGGGAATTCGCTGGGGGGGGGGCTGTTGCGAGGAGCGTGAGGTCCGAGAACCATGTCTGGGTGGGCCAGTAGGGTGCTACCAGGACGACCTGCTCCTCGTCCTCCCTGACCTTGCACAGAGTCTGTGCAAGTAGGCTCACTGGGGGAAACACATATTTGCGAAGTCCAGGGGGCCAGCTGTGTGCCAGCGCGTCTATACTGAGAGGTGCCTCGGTCAGGGCATACCAGAGCGGGCAGTGGGAGGATTCTTAGGAGGTGAACAGGTCTACCTGTGCCTGCCTGAATCGACTCCAAATCAGCCGGACCACCTGAGGGTGGAGTCTCCACTCTCCCCTGAGGGTAACCTGCCATGACAGCGTGTCCGCTGCAGTGTTGAGGTCACCCGGGATGTGAGTGGCTCGCAGCGACTTGAAGCGGGTGAGTTGTGACATACAATGGGAGAGTATACCGCCTCGACGGTTGATATATGCTACCATTGCCGTGTTATCTGTCCGAACTAACACATGCTTGCCCTGGATCAACGGCCGAAACCTCCACAGGGCAGAGTAGAATTGCCAGCAACTCAAGGCAGTTTATGTGCCAACGTAGCCGCGGGCCTGTCCAGGAGCCGGTGGCTACATTCCCGTTGCATACAGCACCCCAGCCCGTTTTGGAGGCGTCTGTCGTAACCACGACATGCCTGGAGACCTGCTCTAGGGGAACACCTGCCCGTAGAAATGTGAGGTCGGTCCAAGGGCTGAAAAGGTGGTGACAGACCAGCGTGATGGCCACGCGATGTGTCCCACGGCGCCATGCCCATCTTGGGACTCGAGTCTGGAGCCAGTGCTGAAGCGGTCTCATATGCATCAACCCAAGTGGAGTGGCCACCGCTGAGGATGCCATATGCCCCAGGAGCCTCAGAAACAGTTTCAGTGGAACCGCTGTCTTCTGTCTGAATGCCTTCAAACAGGTCAGCACCGACTGTGCACGCTCGTTCGTGAGGTGTGCCGTCAACGAGACTGAGTCCAACTCCAACCGAGAAAAGAGATGCTCTGAACCGGGAGGAGCTTGCTCTTTCCCCAGTTGACCTGAAGCCCTAGTCGGCTGAGGTGCGAGAGCACCAGGTCCTTGTGTGCACACAACACATCCCGAGAGTGAGCTAGAATTAGCCAATCATCGAGATAGTTGAGGATGCGAATGTCCACTTCCCTTAACGGGGCAAGGGCTGCTTCTGCGACCTTCGTGAAGATGTGAGGGGACAAGGACAGGCCAAAATGGAGGACCTTGAACTGATACGCCCAACCCTCGAATGCAAACCGCAGGAAGGGTCTGTGTCGAGGTAGAATTGAGATGTGGAAGTACGCGGCCTTCAGGTCTACCGCCGCAAACCAATCTTGATGCCGGACACTCGCAAGAATGTTTTTTGCGTCAGCATCTTGAACGGGAGTCTGTGTAAAGCCTGGTTCAGTACACGCAGGTCCAAGATTGGCCACAACCCTTTACAATGAAGTAACCCTTTCCTCATCTCGGCCGGAGGGACAGGCTCTATCGCACCCTTCCATAGGTAGCGGCATTCTCGCCCTTCACCGAGGTGAAGTGGACGCCGTTGAACCTGGGTGGACGCCTGGCGAACTGAATCGCGTAGCCGAGTCGGACAGTCCGGACCAGCCATCGCGACGGGTTGGAAAGTGCAAGCCACGCGTCCAAGCTCCGGGCGAGGGGGACCAAGGGGACAATCTCATCAGATGTACTGGCGGGTGGGGCCTCGCAGCGGGGCGGAGCCTGAGGTGTCACGCCGTGTCGTGGCCGTGCTGAGTTCAGGGACATCGAAGCACTTACCTGGCTCCTTGTGACCACCCCCGGAACAGCCTGGGACGGGGGAGGAAGAGGCCTGTCCTCGTGACCTGAGGAGACCGTCACATCGGGGGCAGATTTGTGCCACAGCTGGGCGCGCAGGGTCGGGGAGACCGCTGCTGGAGCACCAAACCTGCCAAAATGGAATGGTGGATGGTGGTCGTGATGATGGACGTGTGCACCGGGTGTGTGACCCAGGGAACAAGGAAACCACTCTTTCTGAACTCTTGGGTACCGCAGCCACTTGGGCATGTGGCAAAATTAATGAAAAGGCAACAAAAGATTCTCCTTCCGGCCCTCCACCGGGGGATGGAGTGGTCTGCTTACCAGCTCCAGAGCAGTGGGTTTCGTCGTCCCTGGGTCACCTGTCTCAGGGGTGCTTCGAAGCCTTTTACAGGTTCTTGGTGGCCGGCCGTGAGACGGGTTGCGTCTGCTTCCTGCGGGGGGCTCCACGCCGGGGCCAGGCCACAGGGGCGCACTGCGGCAGAGCCGGTGCAGTCACCGCAGGGGGACGCCCTTGGCGACAAGCAGACGGGGTGCGGGATCTTGAGCCGTACCAGGGCAGGATGTGCCGGATAGCTCTGCACCTCTGCGCGGATGAATGTGCTTTGAGGCACCGGTGTACACATTAATACAGGACATCATATCAGAGCGAATGGACGAATAAATAACGAAAGAAAGGAAAAAACGGATATCTGAAAACATGTCATCTGAGCAGATAAGTGCCATATCTAAAGCTGTTGTTTTGACTAATTGGAAATATTGATGTTTTGAAATAAATTACGTTACAAGAGTTAGGCAACATTTGTAAACATTAGACATAATAATTGCTAGTCTGCTAAAGTCAAAGTTGTAAAGTTTTTATAACTGCAGGATATTCTGGCCAAATAGACCACGGTAGAAACTAATTTATAGATTGTCATTGTTACCAACCAGTGGTCAGCATCATTTCAAGACTCACGTGTCCTTGGCAAGCCTAGGACTAAGGGATTTATTTATATAAATGATTGCCGTTATAAAGAAAAATACACACATGTGCTAGCAAGTGAAACGTTCTGCACCGATTACAGTATAATTATTGTACTTCACCACACACAACTATACATAAACAATATCAATAAAATATCTTACCTGATCAGTAAGAAAAAAGCCATCTCTGGGTCACTTTTAAATCGTTTCAGATCTCTGAGTTGTTGCCAGCTCTGAAAAGCCAAAGCCAATGTTGATTCGGGTTTTATTCACCCTCATGTTTTTTTGTGCTAGACAAAGGCATTAATTTCAAAGATTTGTAGGTGTTGAAAATGTCTGCAAATATATATATATATATATATATATATATATATATATATATATATATATATATATAATGTAAAAACAAATTCTTGTGAAAGGTTTTTGTTTTGCTGTGTTCAGGGGATGAGTGAGAGCAACGAAAGCATTTTGAAGACACATACACAAACTTAACAACTGGACAAGTGTTGGTTGGTTGTAATAAGAAGTGTGGCAATGGAGGAAATGTTCTCAGCCAGAGCTTGTGGGCACTATGAATGGGCTAGATTTACAGTTGGGAAAATCCCCTACGATGGATGGGGACACCAAAAGGAAAGGCCTGTGTATTTCACAGGGCAATGAGAGGGCATTCCTCCCCTCAGTGCTCCTTACACAAGAGAGCCCTTGTTCCTCTGTCCCCATATGCACACTATAATGTACAACAATTACTGTAATTAAAGAACAAAGTGAAACTTCTTCTAAAATATCTGGGACATATTAGAATAACAAAACAATGTAAATTTCATTAGTATTGGTTGGTATTCGTAGTTTACTTTGTGCGAACCGTCGTCCACATGCGTGGACGTTGTATTTTGGCTTCGCTATATGCAACGCATAATTTAAATGAATAAAAACTGACTGAATACTGTTCACAAGACTCTAGACTCTCATATAAAAGGTTAACTTCTGCCACACAGAGACACAACAGCATGCCGTCGATTTCCTTAAAGCATTCCTATGGACGCAGCACCAACAAAAGTGCCACTGGAAAGAAATATCTTTAAGTTTTCTCATTGAAACCTGTTTGGTTGTAAAGAGTAGAGACTTTAGTTTCGTTTGATATGCCACTTTAAAAAATCTGTTCATTGTTAGCGTGTCGGCACGATGATAAACATGATGTCTACATATGTGGACACTGGCACCACATTTCCTCAAAAGTAGAAACATTTTTTTTTTTTTTTTATAACTTTCAACTCTAACACATCTGTGGGTCATTTAGCTTCATTTTAATATACATTTTGTTATTTTTAATTTTGTTATCTATGTGCAATATGATTCTATTCATTAACATTGGTAAATGCATTCCTATATATTTACTGTGCATTTTCACATTGAGAATAAATGGGTTCATACAAAAGCTGAAAAATGTTGCGTTCAGAGGGCTTATTTGGAATTAGGGTGAAAATAAGGTGCATTTTGAACTGTTCTGAGACCAGTGCAGACAGATAGCACACTGGAGGTTAAGTCATTCACTAAATAGTGAGCAAGGGAGCATCCTATAGCTTTCTATGCAGCTAAGTGCATTCAATCCTAAATTTCAACCAAAAGTTCAATTTCAGGCTGCAGATGATGTTTGGACCACTCAGCATGTTTGGCAGACATGGGACAATGATAATAAATACATAAATTCAGAGTTTTATAATGCTACATTTTATTTTAACATGGTTGGCAGTGATTGGATGATGCTGGACATTACTTCAAATAAGAATGATTTATTCAGCTTTACAGAAAATCAGCTGTAATGTCTGTAATGTCTCAAAAACATGAATAACTAACACTCCTGGAAACATAATAAACTATTTGCTGCCAATATGTTGATAGGTTTCAGAGTCTGTCCAAATGTACAAAGATGTAACCCTAATCCTAACCCCTTGAACTGACACATTTTTATATTTTGTCTGTGCCAGGTGATTCCATTCCCTATGTCATGTGATATTCGAGAAGACTGTGCATGTCGAGACCCCGATGCCCAGGAGAACAACAAAGGAGTCCGCCACCGCTCCATTGGCTGAGCTTCATAGCCCCTGTGGCACCCAGGGGGCCTGATGGGAAACCTTTCCTCTCTACATGCTGCTTATAAGAGGGCCTCTCCACTCACACTGCACTTCAACATGCCAGTCAACATGCCCTTATTTCCTTATCCAACAGCAACAACATATGAGGGTATGACACTCCAAAACAAACAAACACATCAACAATAGATCTCAAAAGGATGAAAAGTGGAAGTTATGGCAGTAGCAACCATTGAAGTTGTCAAACTAAGGCTCAAATAAGCCTGGACTGACAGTTTTGTTGTTTTATGTTTGCATTAATTGATCATTATGTGTAAACTGCAACCATGGAGATGTTGTTTTTATGTACAGACAAAGAGTGGGAAAGGAAATAGAATGCATCGGTTGATGTTTAACTGTAGTCAGAGAATTGAGAAAGGTTCCAAAATTCCAAAAAGATTCCAAAAACAAACAAATATCAGTCAATGAAAGAGAGGACCCTTGATGTTTTCATGATAGCCCAAAACTTCTGACCTCTCAGACTGTCTAGATGACAGTTTAGCCATTTACTGTGTCTTCTCTTATCAAGCGTTCTCTGTCCTTATATTTCTTTTTTTTAAATGTCTAAAGAAATACACATCAAATAACAATGGATACCAAATCCAAATTTGTGTCATTGAAATGAAACAGGCTGCAGACGAATGGCTTGCACTTTTCAGAATGTTTGAGCTGACCTTAAAAATTTAACAATCTGGCAGACGCCTGTATGAAACATGGAGGGGTGATGGGAATGCTTCACAGTGCATAGGAAGATGTACGAGTGCAGCAGCTGTGGCCCTAAATCACAAAATCCTGTAGATCAGCAAGAAATGCACAAAATTTGAAGCCGAAAATCATCAGAGGAGGTGTTGGTCCAATGAATTACAACCTCAGTAGAGAGAGAGAGAGAGAGATGTGAAAGAAGTTGTGTTAGCACAGCTGTTGCTGCTAGTATTGCTGCTTTGGCCATGCAGCCAAATCTCTCTATGGACAGTTTGTAGTTCCATGTAACACAACGTATAGTCTGCCATAGATTTTACCTCTGGTCAAAATGCAGTTTAATTTTAGAGGAAAACACCGCCATATAAACCGAAACAGCTTCATACATGTAGGTCTACTAACAGGCTTCCTTCTGCAAATGAAAGTTGGTTTGTTAAGGTGATCTGGTTTGTATTTGTATGTAAAGTGAACACATATGCTCACTGACCACATTATTTGGTACACCTGGCAGCAGTTCAATTCATAAAATCATGCATATATGGGTCAGGAGCTTCAGTTAGTGTTCACATCAACCATCAGAATGGGGAAAAAAGTAATCTCAGTGATTCTGACCGTGGCATGATTGTTGGTGCCAGATGGGCTGGTTTGAGTATTTGTATAACTGCTGATCTCCAGGGATTTTCATGCACAACAGTCTCTAGAGTTTACTTAAAATGGTACCTGTGATGAGGAGGAGGGCCTGGCCGGGCGTGGCAGGCATGTAACAGTTAAAGGACGGGCAAGGAGGAGGCGGGAATCGGCTGAACAGTCAACGTAAAGTTTAATATCAAACTCAACATAAAACAAACATAAACAATCACACACACATGCAACGCGGCCCCGTGTGTCTCTCTCTCTCTCTCTCTGGAACTGTCATCTCCGGCCCCCCTTTATCTCGCTCTCCCACTGATCAACTGATTCAGCGACGGCCATGCACCCTCATGGCCGGGCCATGTCCTTGTCACAGTGCCAAAAGTTCTGTGGACAAAACGCCTTGTTGATGAGAGAGGTCAACAGAGAATGGCCAGACTGGTTTGAGCTGACAGAAAGGCTACAGTAACTCACATAACCACTCTGTACAATTGTAGTGAGCAGAATAGCATCTCAGAATTCACAACTCATTGAACCTTGAGGCGAATGTGCTACAACAGTAGAAGACCACATTGAGTTCCACTTCTGTCAGTCAAGAACAGAAAGCTGAGTCTGCAGTGGGTATAGGCTCACACAAACTGGACAGTTAAAGACTGGAAAAACATAGCTTGGTCTGATGAATCTCAATTTCTGCTGAGGTACACAAATCATAGGCCCACTACAGCCTCAGTTTCTGTTCTAGGCTGACAGAAGTGGAACCCAACTTCTGCTATTGTAGCCCATCCACCTCAAGGTTCGACATGTTGCGCATTCTGAGATGCTATTCTGCTCACTACAATTGAGTGGTTATCTGAGTTACCATAGCCTTTCTGTCAGCTCGAACCAGTCTGGACATTCTCCGTTGACCTCCCTCATCAACAAGGCATTTCCGTCCGCAGAACTGTCGCTCACTTGATGTTTTTTTGTTTTTGGCACCATTCTGAGTAAACTCTAGAAACAGTTGTGCATGAAAATCCCAGGAGATCAACGGTAATACTCAGAAATACTCAAACCAGCCCATCTGGCTACAAAAATCATGCCACGGTCCAAATCACTGAGATCGTATTTTTCCCCATTCTGATGGTTGATGTGAATATTAACTGAAGCTCCTAATGCATATCTGCATGATTTTATACACTGCACTGCTGCCACACAATTGGCTGATTAGATAATCGCATGAATATGTAGGTGTACAGGTGTTCATAATAAAGTGGTCGGTGAGTGTATATTTTTGTATGTTTTGTACAATATCAACATATTGACAGCATCAACACATTTTTACAAATACTTCCAAGCAACCTGGTCTCACAGAATCACGTTAAAATACTAATATTATTGCAAAATGATTTTAACATGGCACGTTGTATGTTTTACAGCAGTTTCCTGGTAAAATAAACACTAGAGATGCCACAACAATGACTTTTATTCACTTTCACACAAATTGAATTTACTACCTGTTCTCACACAATGCTATCTTATGACAGCAAAACACTTTCTATACCACATGATTGTAAGGCGATACATTTTAACATTTCCACTGCATAACTAACTACATTTACAAGCTTGTTTGAGTATGACCAAATTACGCTGTGTTATAATCAAGTTGCCCTTGCGATGCAAAGGACCTGGCCTACGAATCCTAAAGAGCACGCAAGTGGACACATGAGCAGAAAGTGTTATAGAAGCACCACAAAATGATGTAGTTACGTTTTTTCCTCTCACATATGCTTTTATGACACTATCACTTAGTTTTAGGTTTAAGGTTTAGTTTTTATATAAAACTCGATACGGCATTAACCTTAAAAACCTCATCTGCTTGCGAGAACATTTAACTCACTTTCAGCACCACACAATAGACATTTCATCTCGGAACTGCTGTGATATATGTAATGAACCACGTAATATCACTTTGCAAAAATGTCACCACAATCATGAGTTTAGGCTGCTTTCAAGACAGGTCGGACTGTTGCCAGAACCTTTGCAAGGGAATCGCTTTAGGTCACCGAGTTCAATGTTTCTCAGACGTAATTCCATAGCAGGACTCTCATTTATTAGTATGAAACTTTGTCCAAAAAGGACCTATTTAATGGAAAATGTATTTAGAAATATAATCCAGATTGGATTTATAAAATTAAAGTCATTTGCACTCATTGTTTAACTAAATGTTATTATGATCAAAGTTCAACAAGTATGACATTTAAGTAGAACACTGTTGATGTTATGGTGTGACATTTTTTCAGTCATTTATGATCAAAGGATCAAAGTTTATGATCAAAGTCTTCAGGTGTTCATGCTTAATAAGGTTACATTTCAGATCCTATCAATATATTGATATTGTACGAGCCATGCAACCAGTCAAAAGGTACACCAAGTTAATATGAACAATTTATCAATTTGAGTTATTTATTGGCACAAAGAATGTAATTTAGGCTTCACTGTTGTAAAATCAGCATTTAGTCTTTCATCAAGATTTTTTGTGCTTGTTCAATCTTATTTATCACTTTATTTGGTTAATGGTGCTGTTAAACTATGTAGTGAGTATATCAAATAATGAGAGATTTTGGTCCTCCTTTGCAGTCCAGGATGAATGAGAAGCCATGCATTTTCATCTTACATTTGGTAATTGAAATTTTTCTTTAGTGAATATGCCATAGGTGCTCCCCTTTGTTATTGAGGTGCTCAGAATACCCGTATTTGTGAATAATATCTTATAACATCATAATTGGATAATTGAAAAGTGTATTTATTAGTACTGCAACAACCATCTTTTAGTTAGACCAGTAGAATATACCAATGAATGCCGCCAGTATGTAATTACACTGTAATTAATAACAGGTATTATGTTATGTTTTTATTATTATTAAGAGCACCAGTGTAAAACTGGAGCATACATTGTGAGGTAGTTTCATGCCAATCAACAATCTCATTAAATGTACATACAATACACATGTACAGTACATTTACACATTAGTCCAATGCAAACCAAATGGCTTTTACGCATTTATGAAGCACCATTAAAATCTCCCTCAGCTCTTAAAAGTAAATGTAAAGGGCATCTTCCTCTAGGGAATAGATTAACCATGTAACATGGAAACAACATCTGTCATATTAATTTGATGCATGATTGAGGCTTACAAAGATCATAACCAGCCTATTGAATGATAGGAAGAGGTTATTTTCTATGGAATAAATGTGTAACAAAATTTTTAACAATTATTTTGTTTTGGGGGCCTGGGTAGCTCAGCGAGTATTGATGCTGACTACTACCCCTGGAGTTGCGAGTTCGAATCCAGGTCGTGCTGAGTGACTCCAGCCAGGTCTCCTAAGCAACCAAAATGGCCCAGTTTCTAGGGAGGGTAGAGTCACTTGGGGTAACCTCCTCGTGCGATTAGTGGTTCTCGCTCTCAATGGGGTGCATGGTAAGTTGTACATGGATCGCAGAGAGTAGCATGAGCCTCCACATACAGAGTCTCCGCGGTGTCATGCACAACGAGCCACGTGATAAGATGTGCAGATTGACTGTCTCAGAAGTGGAGGCAACTGAGACTTGTCCTCCGCCACCCGGATTGAGGTAAGTAACCGCGCCACCACGAGGACCTACTAAGTAGTAGGAATTGGGCATTCCAAATTGGGAGAAAAAGGGGATCTCATATATATATATATATATTGTTTTGCAGAAGAGAAGAGTTTAAGGTAAAAAGGGCCTTTTGTGTATGTATTTAATTGGTGGTATTTTTAAAAGTGTATCTTTATCCATTAAACATTTTTCCATTGACCACAGTTGCTGCACTTGGTTTGTACAGTTGCTTTGTCGATGACGTAGTTAAATAGAAAGAAAAGGCAAAACAATAAACAAATTAAAAATTAAATAAAAATAATAAAGCTGCTATGGTCAGACAGGTAATCATAATTGTTAAATGAAATTGTCTTTTTGTGTATGACATCATCAAATAGTACTTTAAACTGTGCGTTTTTTTTTTTTTTTTTTTTTAAACAGTGAGAATAAAAGAGAGATGTGTGTAGTTACATTTAAAATAAAGACATTAATAAATCACTACCATCAGCTACCATCAAAGGATATCCAAAGGAAGAAAAAATCAAAATCAGACCCATGGGGGACATGGCAGTAATGAAAATGAGATGACAGAATATGTAGTCATAGACTACTGAGTCATTGATGACATATTTTAAGTAGTTCTGTCATCATTTCTTTCAGTGTAAAGATCATGTCATGTTTAGTCTCTATAGACTTTTTTTTCCAAATATTAAACTGTATGCTATTATTGCATAGTAAAGGCTTAAAAACTGCTGCTTTAATTCAATTATCACTTGGAAAGAGTGCCTAGGACAAATATGAGTATATGTGCAATTTTATGAACCAGTATCACAACCGGTTTCAGACATCACTGAAAATGGACCATTACTAAGCTTTACACAGTTCTTTACTGAGGTATTGTAAACAAATAGTGATCTCCTTTTCTGTCCTTTTTTTTTTTTTTTCTTGAAAATGTTTAAAAAGGCTCAATGAAAATGAACGCAATGTTATCCTTTTCTTCTGAAGCCATGAAAAACAAGAAAAAATCAAATGAAGTTGGGTGAAAATGTTTGAAGAGAAATTTTTAAACAGTCTACTGTAAACTTAACAGGATCTTTTTTTGCTGTACCTCATGCCTGTAATGTTTGCTGCTTATTCAGTATTTTAGTAATTTAAATCTCTTAGCAATATACAATGTTGTAAATAATATAATTATTTATTAAGAATGTTGTCATTTTTTATTTATATTTTCACAGTTCATCTAAGTTATTTTTATATGTCTACAGTGTTACTTGGTGTGATCAAAAGTCTGTTTTTCCATGCTTTTTTTTTTCTCTCTGTCAGTTCCCTCTGTTCCAGTTTGAAAGTAAAGGTCTAATTTTACCACAAACAAGCAAAATGACCTGCTTTCCCAGCCACTCAATTTGTATAAGGAATAAATAAAATTCTCTAATGCACAAGGAAAATGTTATAGAAATGTCATCTTCGGAAAACTGTACAGAGCGTTCCTTTGCTGTATTAACTTCCACCCATATTTTAGATTCCATATGTTTGTATATTCTGTGGAAATTGGTTAGCGAGATTCTGTTTCCAATAGCTGAGTAGATACATTGACACGGGCTGGAGCCGTGGGGCTTGTGTGGTTTTGTGTAAATAGTAGAATAGGTGAGAGAAACTGAAAGACTGTTTGTGGTGGCTCAGCTGCTGATGTCTGGCCACATATAGAAATCCTCATGTATAGATTCCTTCCTTAATCGTATGTGTCTTCCTAAATGCTCATTCCCGCCACAGAAAGAAGCACATCCTCATGTTCATCCATTCAGACAGATGTACCTCAGAAAATTTGTGCTATTTTGTATACATTAATAAATCATGATTGTGATTTGAAGGTTTAAACATATTCAGATTTCCTATGTGTTGTGTTTGCTTGCAGAATAGCCAGTTTTTAAGTGCATAGTGTATTGCATTTAGTTGCCTGTATAAAATAAAACTCCCCAAGGTCTCTTTGCATCTTATGATAACTGTCTCCAATTATTTGAAAAGTTTTGCCGTTATTTCACTTTAAATTTTATAGCGTCTGTATTTATTCACAGCTGTGAGATGACTGCACATTTTTGATGTCAATATTGTGCCAGTTCAGTAAGCATGTTTTTGTCAAATCAGATACCCTGATTACTGTTGCATGATCAAAATCTTGTTCCCAAAGTTTGAGATGTACAAATTTGATGGTGTGCTACTTTCATCAGAATAGTAGAGCAAATTTAGATGTATTTATCATAAAGTTTATTGTAATAAAATAAATCACATACATGTTATCCGAATAATCATTTCATGTATTGTTGTTGTTTTTAAAAAAAAATTTAGGTTCTTTTAAAACATTTATATCTACATCAAGTATATGTTATTTGTTATATATTTTTTACAAAAGTGTTCTCTTTATTGTTTGTTTTTAATGCCCTGCTCCGTGTTTTGTCTCAAGTCATTGTTTGTTCTTCAAATTTGCAAATTCCTCTGCAACTGCACTGAGATAAACATCAAGACCAGACATAATGGCAATGACCTGGTTTTCTTTCCTGGTATATCTCAAATATGGCCTTGCAGGATCAACTGCAGAGGTTTAGACCTTTTACACTTATGGTCTCCACAAGAACTGGTTAGACTCAAGAAACCCACATTGCTACGTATACATACTTAATGCACTGTTTTGGGCACTTACCACAATACTGTTTTAATAACCAGTTTATTTTTTTTATTTTTGTTATTTCATGAGTATCTATAATGAAAGCAGTTTGCCACTGTTTTTTTATTTTATTTTATTATTTTTTTTTTTATGTATGTAATATTGTGATATTATTTGTCACAGAGCAAACTAGTGTACTGTATATTTTCATGATCTCCTCAAGCATTATTAACAGTAAATACATCAATGTTATTTTTCCTGATATGTATTATTTAGAAAATAAACACTGGTTAATTAAATGCAGATGTACCCCTTTGTGTTTAATTACTGTGTGAAACATGTGATACAAGAACACTTGTATGCACAGTTTCTTCTTAGAGCTTATTATCAGTAATATTGCTCTACCTTATATAAGACATACTGTATATTTAAAGATCCTAAGAAATCAACTTTTGTTGCTTTTTGTCCATGTCTGTCAGCTTTAAGACTGGCTAGTATAATCTTAAAAGTTAACGAAATTAACGTATACCTTTACAGATTTAAAATTGACTGTTTTTGTTTTTCAGAAAAGAAGGGGAAAAAATCAATGGCTCATCTTGTCCACAGGGTTGTCTAAAGTGTTGCCTAATGCTCTCTTGAATAAGAACATCCCCTTCTTTCATACCACCTGCCTTCTAACTACAGCAATAGCAAGTGGCTCTGATGTAAACTAAAAGCTAATGGCTATTTATATATATATATATATATATATATATATATATATATATATATATATATATATATATATATATATACACGTATGTATATGTGTCCAATGGCATTTCTCCAAACCATTTCATAGGGTCTTTAAATAATGTCCTTCAAGCATCATCTTAGTCATCACAAATGACCCCACATCTCTAGCACTTAAGAGAATCCTAAGCTTATAAAACTGCATACATTCCATATTTGTAAATCTACTTTGCTCAAAGGTATTTGTGAAGTTGTGGAATTGCAACCCGATCTCACGAAAATTCGTACATATTTTACAAGTTGGCAATTTCATATGATTTCGTATGATTTCGTTTGTATGAATTCGTACGATTTCATCACGTGCCAATGCCCAGATGTGTAATGCAGAAGTAAGTGTGAGTTCCGCACGCGAGGTGTCTCGGATATGCTTAATTAATATTATGCCCTTACCCAAACCCCTTATCTAAACCTAACCGATCAGTAAAGTGTGTAAACATGACAGGAAGCTGTTGTGTATGACAGAAGCAAGTAATTGTCACGTATTAGATGAAAACGATGTCCAGTGATGTCATTGGCTGTAGTGAAGGTCATACGATATCATATGAATTAGCCAAATTTAGAAAAGTCGTATGAATCCTGATGATTTCGCTGTGAGAGTGTGTTGGGAATTGTCTGATCAAGCTTTTTGAATATGGTAACAGGGTCTTATAAGAGACCAATAACATAAACCAATGCAATTCACCAGTGTTCCCTTCGACCCTATCTATGCCACTCATGCAGAGGGTATAAAAAACATACAGTCCAGTCTTGTCATTTTGGCACAGAAATATCATAAAAAACTTGATTGAAAATTTTACGTGTGGCAGAGAGTGAGAGACACTGTTAGGGAATTTAGGCTCAGCCATGCAGAAGAATTTAGACTCTGGAATTACTGCTGCACAGTGTAAAATCTTGATTGGAAGGAATAGTCTGTGCTACAAGCAGCAGCTGTTAGCACTTATCTCTGGGCAAGAGGGAGATTTAGGCAAAGATTGACACCAAGGTTGTGTGATAAGCTCTCTTTACTCCTTCCACTTATTTTTTAGTGCAAGAGAGAATGTGTTGAAGTCAAGATGAGTTGAAATACAGCTAAGCTAAGGTATATATTTGAATATCACATGGACTGTTTTATTGGAAGTGATTATTATAATAAAAACAATGAAATGTAATTTAAATAAAAAAGTGCTATACAAATAAATTGAACTGAACTGAACTGTAAAGCCTACAGATTAACATAAGTTTCCTGTCAAGGTTGTGATAGAATACAAATTCTGCCTGTTTAACTCAGTTGGTACCTCACGTTAGTGCTGTGTGGTGACTAGTGTTGGGTACAATACTTAAAAATAGTAATCCACTATAAATTACTAATTATTTCTCTAAAATTGTAATCAGATTACTGTACTAATTACTTCATTGAAAAGTAATCACTAACCAACCATAGAAAATACAATTTACATTGCGCTGGAAATTCAAGTTAAACTGCACTACAACATCTTTCCATTGACCATTGTCAGTTGGTTAAACACATTTGCCCTGGCCACATCAGCCAACTGTGTTTGTGTTTGCCTGCAATCGGAGGCCACTCCACACTTTGAATTGGCAGTAAAATTGGCTTGAGTGAGACAACTGTGGCTTTGTGGTTTTAAGAGCAGCCAGTTTAGTCCCAGCCTCGTGAGGTCACCCGGAGGCCCAGCTGCAGCTGAGAGGACATCTGAAATCAGAGCGGGTGTCCCGCTTTCACTGAGGGATTTTCCCCCAGTTTCTGCAAGAGAGGAAAAACTGAAGAACAAATGAGTTTTGGAAATGCACTTGACCTCAGGCGATGGTGGTGAACAATTATACCAAGTAGTCGAGCTTGTTATTTTTCAGATCTATTCTGGGATCCTCAAATAGAGCAGGAACTGGTGAAAATGCATCTGCTAAAGACTGGCGGTTAGTGTGAAAACACTGTAGCCCTATAAACAAGAGCACAGGAAATGAGAATAAATAGCTGTTTCTTTATTTGTATGGAGGTTTTATCTAATTGGAATCTTCTGATGTAGTCCATACTATTACAGCAGTTTCATGAAATATACTATACTGCAGCAGAAAATCATTGAAGAGCAACCGCTTTATTTAAAAATGTACATTACCTTACATTACATGCAGGATAGGGTTTAGTTTTTAGTATCTGTATGATTATGCCAAAGTGTCAGAAATATATGCAAAAACAGTTTGGCTCATTTGAGAAATGTCCTATAACTGCTGGATTCAGCATCATAGTACTGTGAGAACATTTGGCCTCAAAGTTTTGGTCTTTTAAAGGCAGTTTTTAAATATTAATGTGTTAGCCTATTGTCAGTAATTAAATGGATACAGTGGGGTTCAAAAGTATGAGACCACATTCAAATCTGGGGTTTAAAATCTAATTTCAACCTGGAAACAAAGAGAACGTTCTGGGATTTTGAAAAGTTGAAAATTAAGATTCTGCAGTCTGCACTATGTCTAGATCACTAATTTCAAGGTCACTAAAATTAAAACAGATTTGATCATGTCAGCATTACACTGATTTTAAAACTTAATAAGTCCTTTGTACAAAAGGTCAGATTACCATACATCAACTGAAGCACACAAGATGCTCTTTGAAACCTTCTCAAATCATATTTGGATAACTTGCATCATCAAGTTATATATAAATGTGTGCCAGCTCGAGTGCATGCTGCCATTTCAGAAAAATAGATAAATGTTAAACTTTTTGTTGAACATTTTACTCATGTAAATGTGGCATTCAATTCCCTGTCTGTCACTCACTCGATGATGTGTCGATGTAGTGACACTAGGGGTCGCCCTTGGGAGCCCCAAACACCTCTGATCTTTGAGAAAAGGCCAGTTTGCATGCCACTCCCCTGGACATACGGGTATAAACAGAGCTGGCTCGCAACCACTCATTCAGATTTTCTCTTCGGAGCCGAGCGGTTGTATTCAGTGAGCAGAATTACTCTGCCGATCCATTCACCTCGAAAGCTGTTGGATTTACAGCACATTACAGCGGTTTCTCCCCCTCATGCACCGGTGGAGTGCAGAGAATGCCCCTGGGTGCTTCAGCAGCTAAAAGATTATATTCTTTTACTGAAAGAGTATATTTTCCCTTCTAAAAGAGTGGCACTGACGGAGAGCATCTTTTTAAAGATGCCTTTCCGTTTGTGTTTAATTCATGGTTGCGGTCGTAAACTCTCCGCTTCCAATGGCCACGTTCGCTGTCTTACGTGCTTGGGTGCTCGTGGACAGGTAACGTCCTCACTGCGAGAACATGACCATGGCAATGTTGCGGTCGCGGCTTTCTTTCGTCAGAGGGAAAGCCACCCCAGCAGCTCCACGCCTCGGTCCTTCTACCTATGGATATGAGGCCGTGTCGGTTAGCACTGGGGGCGATTTGGGGATCCAAATGGGATGATGAGCTGTTGATCGCAGTATCGGAGAGTGGGCTTGTCCAGTCTGATGCTGAGGAATCGGCTGGGCTCCCACCTTCGGGTACGGTCGCCCAGTCGCAGGCCGATCGCAGCTGGCGGCCATGCTTGCCTGGGTGGCTGCGAGCGTCGGGCTGGAGTGGAACCCTCCACTCCCCCCTGAACCCTCGCGGCTTGATGATTGGTTCCTGGGCTCAGAGCACCGCTCACTGACGTGCCCTCCCCGGTCCCTTTCTTCCCAGAGGTGCATGAGGAGCTTACGAGGTCGTGGCGGGCACCTTTCACTGCCCAGACCCTGTCTCTCAGCTCCTCCGCTCTCACTACCCTCGATGGTGGGGCTGCCAGGGGGTAGTCTGCGATTCCCCAGGTGGATAAGGCGGTTGAGGTGCACCTGTGCCCGCAAAATGCCTCCACCTGGCGGAACCGCCCGAGACTCACATCCAGGGCCTGTAGGTTTATGCCTCTGGCGACTAAGGCCTACGGTGCCACTAGACAGGCAGCTCCGCCCAGCACGCCATGGCTCTCCTGCAAGTGTACCAAGCCTAGATGCTAAAAGAACTGCCCACCCTCGTGGTCCAGGAATGCCACCTTTGGCTCAACCTGGTTGAGATGAGGGAGGCTGACAAGGTACGGTTCCTTGACGCCTCCATCTCACAGGTTGGCCTATTCGGCGACACCGTTGAGGACTTTGCCCAGCAGTTCTATTCAGCACATCCTGCCCTGGCACAGATCAAGATCCCGCACCCTGTCTGCTCATCGCCAAGGGCATCCCCCTGCGGCAAAAACACAGGCTCCGCCGTGGCCCACCCACAGGAAGTAGATGCCCCCCGTCTCACGGCCTGCCAGCAAGAACCCGAAGAAGGCTTCGAAGCACCCCTGAGACAGGCGACCCAGGGACGTGGAGACCCGCTACATTGGAGGTGGTAAGCAGACCACTCCATCCCCCGGTGGAGGGCCGGGAGGAGAATCTTTTGTTTCTTTTTCTTTTGATTTCGCTGCATGCCCAAAGGGCTGCGGTACCCACAATGTCAAGAAAAGAGCGGTTTTCTCATTCCCTGGGTCACACATCCGGTGTTCACGGCCGTCATTATTACGACCGCCGGACACCGCACCTTTACGGCAGGCATGGCACTCCGGAGGCGGGCCCCCCACCCCTGCGCGCCCAGCTGTGGCACAAACACACCCACGTCAGGGCAGTTTTGATGGACTACGAGGACGATTTCCCTCCTCCCCCATCCCTGACCGGTCCTATGGTGGGTATCCGGAGCCAGGTAAGTGCTTCGATGTCCCCAGACTCAGCACAGCCACGAGTTCAGGGCTTGAGCCCCCTCAACGTGGCACCTCAGGCTCCGCCCTGCCACGAGGCCCCACCCGCCAGTACATCCAACGCGATTGTCCCCTTGGTCCCCCTCACCCGGAGTTTGGAGGCATGGCGTGTGCTCTCCAACCCATCGCGATGGCTGACCAGGACCGTCCGACTCAGCTATGCAATTCAGTTCACCAGGTGTCCGCCCAGGTTCAACGCCGTCCATTTCACCTTATTGAAGGGCAAGAACACCGCTGCCCTGCATGCGGAGATCGCGACCCTTCTGCGGAAGGACGCGATAGAGCCTGTCCCTCCAGCCGAGATGAAGAAGGGGTTCTACAGTCCCTACATTGCGTGGTCATCATGCCGATCTTGTTCAGCCCTTGGATGGACCTGGCATTTCTATGGACAGGGGTTCCCCTAGAGCAGGTCTCCAGGAGAGTTGTCATCATGACAGATGCCTCCAAGTCGGGCTGTGGCACCGTGTGCAACGGGCACACAGCCGCCGGCTCCTGGACTGGGCTGTGACTGAGTTGGCACATCAACTGACTTGAGTTGCAGGCAGTTTTGCTCGTCCTGCGGAGGCTTCAGCCATTGATCCAGCGCAAGCAAATGTTGGTCCGGACGGACAACACGGCGACGGTAGCATACATCAACTGCCAAGGCTGCTTGCGTTCCCATCGCATGTCGCAACTCGCCCACAGTATTCTCCTCTAGAGTCAGCAGTGACTCAAGTCGTTGCGAGCCACTCACATCCCGGGCAACCTCAACAGCGCTGCGGACGTGCTGTCGAGCAGGTCATGCTCAGGGGAGAGTGGAGATTCCACCCCCAGGTGGTCCAGCTGATTTGGAGTCGATTCGGTCAAGTGCAGGTAGACCTGTTCGCTTCCTGTGAATCCTCCAACTGCCCGCTCTGGTACGCCCTGAACGAGGCTCCCCTCGGCACAGACACGCTGGCACACAGCTGGCCCCGGGTGCTACGCAAGTATGCATTCCCCCCAGTAAGCCTACTTGCACAGACCCTGTGCAAGGTCAGGGAGGAAGAGGAGCAGGTCATCCTAGTAGCACCCTACTGGCCCACCCAGACTTGGTTCTCGGAACACACACTCCTCGCAACAACATCCCCCCTTCCCCCGGCGAATTCCCCTGAGGAAGGACCTTCTTTCTCAGGGACGGGGCACTATCTGGCACCCACGACCAGACCTCTGGAATCTCCACATCTGGCCCTTGGACGGGACGCGGAAGACCTAAGTGGCCTACCACCCACGGTGGTAGACACGATCACTCAGGCTAGGGTTCCCTCTACGAGGTGCCTGTATGCCTTGAAGTGGCATCTGTTCGCTAAGTGGTGTTCTTCCTGACGCGAAGACCCCCAGAGATGTGCTGTCGGGTCGGTGCTTTCCTTCCTCCAGGAGAGGCTGGAGGGGCTGCTGTCCCCCTCCACCTCGAAGGTGTACGTGGCCGCTATAGTGGAGCACCATTATGCAGTAGAAGGTAAGTCTCTCGGGAAGCACGACCTGATCATCAGGTTCCTTAGAGGCACGAGGAGGCTGAACCCTCCCAGACCGCACCTCATTCCCTCATGGGATCTCTCCGTGGTCCTATAGGGCCTGCGGGGAGCCCCGTTTGAGTCCATGGGGTCAGTTGAGCTAAAGGCACTCTCTTTGAAGGCTGCCCTCCTGACTGTGCTCACAACCATCAAGAGGGTAGGGGACCTGCAGGCGTTCTCTGTCAGTGACACGTGCCTGGATTTCATTCCGGAATACTCTCATGTGGTCCTAAGACCCCGACCGGGCTATGTGCCCAAGGTTCCCACAACCCCATTTCGGGATCAGGTGCTGCCCCAGGAGGAGGCAGACCCAGCCTTGTCATTGCTGTGTCCGGTGCGCACTTTGCGCATCTATTTGCATCGCACACAGAGCTTTAGACACTCTGAGCAGCCCTTTGTCTGCTTTGGAGGACAGCAGAAAGGGAGCGCTGTCTCCAAACAGAGAATCGCCCACTGGGTCATTGACGCCATCGCCTTGGCATATCATGCCCAGGACATGCTGCCCCCCTTGGGGCTATGAGCACACTCTACCAGGAGCCCCAACACACTCTACTCCTGGGCCCTCACCAATGGCACCTCTTTAGCAGACAACTGTAGAGCAGCAAGCTGGGCAACACCCAATACCTTCGCGAGATTCTACAATCTCCGAGTTGAGTGTGCGGGACAACTGGCTGGGTGAACCACTTGTGCATAGCGCCTTTCCCCTCCTGAAGGGGGAGATGTGCGCTTTTACCCCCCCAGCCGTGTTCACGAGACCGTGGACCCTGGATGTCGTTCCTCCTTAGCCCTGTGGCAGGCGAGTTCACGGAGAAACTCGATGCCGGCCCAGTACGTGTGCTAGTAAGCCCTGTACTGGGGTAGGTGCTACATCGACACAACGTCGAGTGAGTGACAGATAGGGAACGTCCTGGTTACTTTCATAACCTCCGTTCCCTGATGGAGGGAACGAGACGTTGTGTCCCTCCTGCCACAACACTGAACTACTTGCTAAATTGACCGGGACCTTGTCTCTGCTCCTCAGCACAAAACCTGAATGAGTGGTTGTGAGCCAGCTCCTTTTATACCCATATGTCCGGGGGAGTGGCATGCAAATTCCACTCGCCAATTCCCACTGGCCTTTTCTCAAAGATCAGAGGTTTGGGGCTCCCAAGGGCAACCCCTAGTGTCACAACATTGACACAATGTCTCGTTCCCTCCATCAGGGAAAGGAGGTTACGAAAGTAACCAGGACGTTCTATATATATATATATATATATATAGAGAGAGAGAGAGAGAGAGAGAGAGAGAGATAGATAGATAGATAGATAGATAGATATAATATTTTTTATTATTATTATTATTATTTGCTTGTGATTTGCTTGTGATTTAGAAGTCCACATTCTATACTGTTCTACACCATTTTGACCCATCATGGTCACATGTAGGTATTAGGGATGTGCCTGAAGCTAAATCCCTTATTTGGAAAGGCACAAATAACGACTTCAAAAGGAATAACGAATTCTACTGATTAAGAAAAAAATATTATTTAGACTGAATATCCAACAAGCCCAGGGATAGAGCAAAATTTTATATAAACATATCTAAAATGACAACACAATGGTGAGTCTGTGAAGCCAGTATTGTCACATACACACAGTCAATGTTGGGGATTGACAATACTTACTTACAGTTGCGAGTCTCGAAATGTCCTGTTCATTCAACAGCTTGTAGAAGCTCAATACTGTCTCTATGAATGGACAACAGAAGTCTTAGGCCGTATTCTAACACTTATAACCATAGTGACAGTGACTAAAGAAAATATAAAAGATGGCGGTGTTCATACCACTAGCAAGTCTTATCACAATTGACTATGCCTTATTAAATAAATAAGTCTAATCGAGGCGTGAGTTCATGCGTCAGATCATAATTAACTGACAGAAGCCTTGCATAATTTTTAAGGGAGTTAAAGTACAGCATTTGAGTCATGCAGCTCGTACCCAGACCATAAAACTGATGAGCTCCGGTGAAAAAGTCATCTTGGGGTCTTGGGATGACACACAGCTCATACCTCCGTCTCCATGAGTTCAGTAAACTCTACATCAAACACGATCACGCACATGTACAGTGCACCATGGCTTTCACATTAAATCACGTAACACACAACTAGTTGTCCAGTAAGGTTCCGTTCACACAGTACGGGTTTGCCGAAAATGCAGTTGTGAGTTGTCAGTTCGGTTATAGAATGCGGTTGTCACGCTAGTAAAGAACCAACCTGTGTGTGAATTGAACCGTATTAAGCACTGAAATACAGGACTGCCAACTATAATCTGCTGCTCTGTGAACGTGTCCTTTGACTAAAGTATAAACTTCATGAATTAAAATGTGCATGGTGTTATTTTAAGTTCAAAACGGCTGTCCGCATTGCAATCTCCATTAATTGTTCACGTTTCCGAAATCTGAGCTTGTCAAGATTAACACTAAGATACTATACCATTTACATTTTTAACTTTTTTAAATGTCCATGTTAATGTTTAAAACCTTCTGAGTGAGATATATGAAAGCATGCTTCTGTGTATCACTCAACACGCAGGCAACACGCAGTGTGTGAGGTGAGTGAGGGCTTAAGTTTCTGATCAACAAGAGCGATTTCTTTCTAAAACAAAGAGAGTGCAGTGGCCAGCAAAGAACAAGCACAGAGTGTTATGTATAGGGCTGTATAAAGATCACCGCAAAGACTTTGCTGGCGATATAAAATTAAGCAATATTGTGAATATTGCGATGGCGCACTTTGTATTTTGGCCACTTGATTTCCTAAAGAGCGCATCATTAAACAAATTTTATGCTCCTTCAGGGCTGCAAAATTAATCAAAATAACATAAATTGTAGTATGGGGTCAGTTCCTAAACTTAGTGAGCTGCCTTGCTGTCTCCTGCCAACATAGGCTCTTCTATGGCAGCATCCTTACTGAAATGGTGCCTCATAAAGGCCAGTTCACACTGCTCCAACAAACGCCAACAGACACCAACACTTCAAACATTCTAAAGTTGGCTGTTGTGTTTATAATGTTGAGAAACATAACTATTGTGTTCACATTGATCCAACAAACTTGCTTGTCGTTGTTCGCATTATAAAGAGGATGACTGACAAGGAAGAGATTGCGGATGAAACCAAACATGCACAATTTAATATATAAATATTATGCACTATTAATATTATTGATTAAACATGTTTAGCATGTAGTGACATTAGGCTACAGCCAAGTAAACACACCTATGTTGTAAAAACGTTTTGTATTTGCTGGGAACTTATTCATACTGAAAGTTCCATTGTATTACATATGAGATTATGTCCATAAAATGTGGGGAAAGTTGATATTTTTATTGTAGATCTACAAAGAGTGTGAACTAGCCTTAAGAGAGCAATTTGGAATGCTCTACATAGGTGGCAACTCTGCGCGTCATTCAAATAGCGCTCGTCACGCGCACGTGAGACTCAACTCGCAACTGATTTCATTAGTTGATGTGAGAGGAACAATCCGATACTCTAATGAGCATAAATAAGCATAGTACACACACATTCTGGGTAAAATAGCCAGATTTCTATGATATAAAAAAAAATTTTTTACCAATACTTTTCAGTATTTAATGTATTAAAAGTATACTTATAATCCAAATTTTTCTCGTTTCGTTCTCCATTTTGGATTTATTTTTCCGCCAAGCTCATCACCGTGCAATCTGGGATTGCCTACCTGGGGAAGGATACATACAATGCTACCTTAAAATTTGTCCAACTTTTGAGGTAGCATAATTAAGATACCTATGTTTTGGAACAGCCTTCCCGTCGGAAGCACGCCTGTGATGTCTTAAAATAAGCTCACTAGGTTTTAGACGGATCCATGGTCATATGTGATTGCTAAACCACAAAAGGCTGTGAGTAAATGAAAGTAATATCCTACATGATTTGTGTGCGCTTAGTGAATGGGGGACATGCTCTTCTGTGTTCCACACTGGGCTGAAGAGCAGTTCACATACATTGTGAAAGCAGACTGCAGGTGTATACATTTGCACAATTCCAAACATCTGTTACCATTACAAGTTATTATGCAAATCAAAAAAGCGACACAGTACCGCAGAAAATGAGATGGCAGGGTTTCACTAGATTTGTATTGTGGAAAAAAAAAAATGCAGTGAAAAACATTTATTTACTTTTGCATAGGCTTAAAAAAATCTCATCTTTAAAATAATATAATAATAATAATAATAATAATTCAGGATTATAATAATATTGCATATTATTAATATTATAATAATATATATGTTGTACCTTATTTTGTTTGTTTGTTTGACAATATGGATGACAAGACAGAACAATTCACAGCTGACAACATATTCAGCTTTATCTGGTAAGAAAAATAAATAACATAATTAGTCTAAACATATTATTATTTGTATAATTAATATTATTATTATAAAAAGAAGAAATATTTTTATGAATTATATAAGGCATATTAGCTATATAAAAACTATAAATGAAATAGTGTTGGCCTTTCGTTTAGTTTTGACACATTTTTTATTTAAGTCCTGCCCACACAGATAATGGCTTCGCTGCACACCCCAAGTGGGTTTGATCAGAAAGACTGTGGTATTGGCGGAGGATGCTGGCAGTGAACTGTACATTCCCATTGAGGAACAGCATGTTAGATTCTTGTCAATATGTGGAAACAGTAAGTCTTTGAGGCTGTCTCTTAAAGTAATGCAGTAATGCACATTCCCCAATGAAAATATAAACTTGTGTGTTATGGTTAGTGGGAATAAAAGCTACAATAATGAAAAGCATACCAAAAGAGAAAAGTATATAGCACCATATAGACCCCATTTTGTGTATGGTAAAATGTGAAGTTTGTGGTACAAAATGTACCCAGGCCCTATATAGTATGTGATATTTTTATGGCTCTATGATTACACCCACAGAATTCACTGCTGCTGAAAAAATGCTCAAATACACACGCAGATCTGCAGTGAAGATTCCAAGGGATTGTGTTACTTTCCAGAATTCTCCTGGCACTCGATGAAGACACAGGGCCATTACCCCTGCATAGTTGCTCAAATAGTTCTCCCCATATAATTTCAGCATTAATGTTATAGCAAAAATTAGCTCTACCTGATCTTTTTTTTTTTTTTTTTTTTTTTTGCAGCATCATGACTACCTCATCACTCTCTGCTCTCCTAAATCCCCATAGACATGTTCTACCCGGTGTGATCCTTAAAAAAAAAAAATGCCCAACAGTAGACATTCATACATTTCAAATTATATCCCACACAGAGATGGGTTACTGAGGCAACAGCAAGAGCTATACAACAACAAAACATACAAAATCTGCCTATGCTGAAAGCTTAAAGTGTTAGTTCCCCCCAAAATGAAAATTCTGTCATCATTTACTCACCCTCATGGTACTCCTTTTGTGTTCCACGGAAAAAAGAAAGCCATTTGTGTTTGGAATGACATGGGGGTGAGTATAATGACACCCCTTTAAACTTTTCAATGAAATAATGAATCACTGAAACTTCCTTGAAACTTTTTAGAGAAATTATATATGGGGATCATTTACACCAGTACGTTTTTCCAACATCCGTTGCTTCTCTTTACATACCTTTAAAATCACAGACATGGAACAATGGCAAAGCGAGAGAAGCAGCATACCTTAAATTAAGAGTTTGCTTTGATTTATTAATGAGACAAGCTTAAGGATTTCGGTCATTATATTTTACAGCACTGTTTTGTCTCATGTTATGATGCCATAAAAATTATCGCTATGTCTGGAATGGCTTTTGATTGAAACAAGGACATCTGGATTTAGGTCCTTTCACACTGCAAAATATTTTCTGATCTAATAAAAAAGACTGTAATGTTTTTAATCATTTTTCTGTAAGGTGATGTTGGGAAGGTAGGGTCACATATAAACACAAAACACTCGTTAGTGGATACTGGAGAATAATTCTGAGGGTTCTTGAGTAATTAAATGCAATACAAACCGTTTTAGCACTTTTAGCAGCACTTATGAAATAGAGGGTCCAGTGTTTTGGGGTTTATTATACAGATGTCCATTAATGGGACAGTTCACACAACATTGAAAATTCTGTCATCATTTACTCACACTCATGTTGTTCCAAACCCATATGACTTTCTCCCTTCCATGGAACACAAAGGGAGATGTCAGCCAGAATGTTAGTATTAGTCACCATTCACTTTCTTTATATAAAAAAAAGATGCAATGAAAGTGAATGGTGAATGAGGCTGTCAGTCCCTATAACATTCTGTCAATAACATCCATTTGTATTCGATGGAAAAAAGAACTTCATTGTGGAACAACATGAGGGTAAGTAAATTATGACAGAATTTAATTTTGGGGTGAACTATCCCTTTAAGATTTATTGTAATGAAAATTTAAATGCTCTAAATGAATAAAGGAAACTTCTCAGAATACATGTATGCCCACTTAGTATATATACTGTATATATAAAGGTTATTTCAAGTATTTCAAGAATTTTGTTTTAAAGAAAACAGTGCCGTAGTACCCCCAGTGATCAAGCCAAATGTGACTGTGGCAAGGAAAATCTTCCTAAGAGGTTTTGTTAGAAAATTTAGATAATACTAGTCGTATGTCTATTTAATGTATTATGTTTTAGTTATTTAATGAGAGACTTATTATTTAATAATTTAATCAAATCGTTATTAAATTGTAAATATAATGATTAAATTGTAATCTTTGGAGCCCATCCTAAGACAACTGGAGGGATGCTGGCACATACAATAATGACTAAACTGTAATCTGTGAAGTCCATCCTAAAACAACTGGAGTCCATACTAAGACAGCTGGAGGGATGCAGGCAGTGGTTAGTGAAGCATTCCTCACTGTCTGGCTGGTAAAGGCTGTAGCTGGCAGCAGACATCACTGAAGAGATAAGTTAGGTGTTTGCCTGGCTAAAGAGATGAACCTTTAGTCTAGACTCTATAGTCTAGGGAGAGTGTATCTCACACATTCTGAACATTGCCAGGAAGGCTATTTCATAGTTTAGGGGGCATATAGGAAAAAACTCAACCTCCTCTTATGGATTTTGATATTCTAGGTGCTATCACAAGACCTGAACTATGTAACATAAATGAGCATGAAGGATAATGGCCTCGGTATACTAGTGGAAAAGTTCTTCTTCGTTCTTCGCTCAAAGCAAAAAAGAAGTTCAAAACAGCTGAGCAACAGTATACTGTTTGCGAACATTCAGACACCAGACACACCGCTGCTGAAGGTGTTTAGAGGAGCATTAAAATATGAGGACGAACAAGACTACATGTAAAACCTTAACTAATGTGACATTAAAATGTGTTATCAATGAATATAATTAACATGAGATCAGTAAAAGAAGCTGTTTTAACCACAGCTTTTAATCGATGATGATTTAAAGTAATATACCTGTATATGTAATAGATAATGTTTAATTTGTCATGTTTACATTCTGAATTTATAGCGCTAATGCGCTAATATGCATGCCATAATATGCACCAGTTACACTCAGTTATTGTATTTTATGATGACTTTGATACTACTACAAAGATTGCTGTATAAATGAGTGTTAATGGGCAGAATACAGACAAAAGAATGATAATAGGAATATCTCACTTTGGGCAGATGTGTGAATGGCTTTTTTGTAGACTAATTAAAAAAAAATCACATGACATATTCTTGGAAAATATCTCTAAGTGAATGATCATAAAGATGTAGGTAAGATTGCACTGAAATGACATCACACCTGTTCATTCTTCGATTTCGTATGAAGTATACCATGGCCTTTACAGTATAGGGAGGCAGAAGAGTGCTTTAGTACAGTACCTAACTGGCAGCCAGTGTGAAGATTATAAAATAGGGCTGATATGATACGAGTTTCTAAGTCTGGTAAGAGCTCTAGCTGCTGCACTTTGAGCCAGCTGAAGCTTGTTTATGGAGAATGCAGAACATCCAGACTGAACATTACAATAGTCTTAGGGGTCATGAAAGCGTGAAATAGCTTTTTTGCTTTAGAAACTGAGAACATGTTTTGTAATTTAGCAATCTAGGTGGAAGAATGCTGTTCTACAAATATTAGAAATGTGTTTTTCAAAAAACACATTGCTGTCAAGCATGACACCAAGTATCATAAATATGACAAAAGTTTGTAACTCATATATTTGCATTCTCTCTACTATGATGGGGCCTCAATTCTAAACCACTTCATGAATACCATTTCTCTGCAAGAAAGAGCATAATTGGATGGACACAGCTTTTTTCTAATATTTTTGACCAATATGAAACAGTTGATATGGGCTTATAATTAATCACTTCTTAAGGATCAAGCTGTGGTCAAATATTGTACATGAATGTGACAATTTGGTAAAAGCAAGAATTTGTATGCATTTTTCTAAAAGTTATATCATTCATATAATCAGAAATAATGTCATTGTTTAATGTTTTCATATGATCTGTTATGTGATTAATGCTGACTTGGAACTTTGCCTTCACATTAAATCATGCACATGACATATTATAACAGCAAATGGTCTGTAGGCTTTAACTTTGGCCAGATACTGTGTTTTTTTTTTTTCCTCTCTCTCTCTCAACAGAAATGCAGCACCATGCACCTACAAGTCATAGAAAATAATTTGGCTAATAAACATATCTCATAGTTTTGATTGGAACTACATTTGTTTGAGCACAGATGAAAGAATAGGATTTGACAGCTTTGTTTTGCAGGTTCGCTTTCCTAATCTACTTGGATTGAGTCCATTCTGCTGAGAGCACTCTGAAAGCATGCCAAAAAAGCTCTTGAAAACTGTCTGACTGTCACGCTTATCTGCACTATGACATCACACAATAGAGGAAATATGGCTGTGCAGATCTGAGGTCAGTTGGGTGAAGATTTCTCCAGCCAGAAAAATCAACTGATCTTGCTACTCAGTAAAACAGTGAAACAACAAAAGACTGCTATTAATGGTAATATTTGAGTCAGGTGACCCTCTCAAGTACTGCATTGGGTCAGAGCCAGTGCAACACATAGTTGTGTGAACTCACGCATGCCTTCAATAAAAGAGGTGCGATACACAGCTGTTTTGAATTATTGTGGAATTTTGTTTGTGTGAGAAAAATGTTGTGGAAAGCAGGAAATTCTTGTTTTGTTTTTCAGTGTAAACCTTATGGTCTCCCTCGCATAAGAAAGTTGGAAAAGGTGGGTTTCTCCTATAGATATGACACGTTTTGCTCTGAGTGAAATTTGATGCAGGGGAACAGAGGTAAATTTGAATTAGAAAACTTTTGTGTATTGAAACATGCTTGAGGGTAATCTTTCGCTATATTCACACCATGTTCGGGTCCAAGGGTGGGGAGTATTGTCCTCTTAGATTTTTCTTGTTCCCCACAGAAACTTCTGACACTCCAGAGAAGAGAGAACTTGCCTACCATAAAGATCAAAAATTTGCTTCTTAGTTCCAGCCGATTCACACAGTCAGAGTTCATACTGACATCAAAATTTACTAACAGGTGTGACTAGGGCCACCACTGGCCAAACTGATGCCCTATTCAGAGCTCCGCAAGCGTCAGCTGGGGGGGGGGGGTTGTTGTGTGAGGCGTGGTGCGAAAGTGCAAGTGCGAGGCGATCGTCAGTGTTCTGCGAATGCTGTCGGGTCCTTGTATAACTTGCGAGAAAGGTGAGCCGGTGGAGTTTCTGGTGCCCCCCTAGGGTAAGGGTTGACTGCATAATATGCATATAGGGAGAGATGGTACTGGGTGTGACACTCAAATTGAAGTTCCATTACTAAAGGGACAATTCCTCTGGAGCACTGTGGTGTACCTTGCTTAAGGGCACAATTGTTATAGCTCATTGCTCATTCCTTGAGCAGGTTAAATTATCAACCTTCTGGTTACCGGCTCTGGTTGCCAGTGTCTCAGCCTACCACCCCACTCCAGAGTGAATGATTACTTCACACTGTGGGTATTTTGGGCTGCTTTCATTCTCTCAGATATATTGTCAAAAACTCTCTGCTCCCATTATGTCCCTTTTAAAAAGTCAGAGATGTTACATATGACTCATTATAAAAAGGATCCTGGATGCTGATTGGTCAATGCAGCGTTCCAGCTATGATAAACAATGAATAGTAACAGTCACTAGTTTTTCTCTCATCTTAACACTCAGCCACTTTACTGCAATGTCAGTTTCCTGTCAAATATTAATATGCTGCTATATTTGCACTGTTCATCATCTACTGCTGGTTTACTATATTTTCTGGTTTATTTATTGTTGCTCTACAACTAAACAGCACGTAATTTTACAGCATTGTTGTTATCTGCTATATACTGTACTGTAATTCACATAATATTTATTGCAATACAACGCCCTGTACCTCAGGAGTTCCTCTGCAGTCCTCTATGAGACCAGTCTGTAGTATGACTATTCTCGTTTTACATAAAGAAGGTTTTTATACACTTTCTATTGACTATTTAGTTTTACATACATAAGATTTGTATTACTTACATACTTTATAATATTACCTTTGTATTTACTAAATCTTTGTTTGTGTCTTGTCTTGAAAAATTGTATACACCATCAACGTCCTGCAATCTGAGCATCGTCCTCAGCATTTCAATGTTCAGTAAACCCTCTGTAAGCTGTGCAAATGATTAATAAAATAAATAAAACTTAAGCTTGAACTTGAAGCAGAAGAACAGAAGGACTTCAGTTAATGAAAAAATGTGTGTCCTTAATATTTTTATTATGCAGTAACTGTTTCTCAAAAGCAATAAGACACTCAAGCATTTGCTGTATTGTGAATACAGTCATGACTGCAGGTATTCCACTGTGAGCAATGCCTAACGTCCTTTAGCAGTGACTACACGGTAAATATAGCATGACCACTCATACCTTTCTTAATTACAAGATTTATAATAAAAATAATTAATGTATGCAGGTCTTAAAACAAAACTGGCTTCACTTGTTTATTTGCAGTAAACAGGAATTTGGTAGATTCCCAAAAGTAGGGGACTTCAGTGTTGGAAGGCTATATTTCCCCAGTTCGTATAAAAAAATAAATAAGATAAAAAAACACAACCCGAAGTGAATAATTCCTGTGGCCAGGAACCAATCCCCAAATGATTCCATGGTTTTCTGTCATTCTAACGATGTTGTGTTGCCCTGTATGACAGACTGGTTCATTAAGCTTACATACATATAGTCACATTGTGACAGCACATATATTGTAATGTACTGCAGCCTGGACTGACCCTTCCATGGCAGCCCTGATGAAAACAACTCATTACGGTTGCTTACCTCTTCAAAATCTGACAAAACTGTACTCACTTTCAGGGGTTGCACTTACAGTCCCACATATGGACAAAAGTTGTCACGAAACATTACAATTTACCTTACGACTTGAGACAATGCTCCATGCCATTCTTTGCCTCATGTAATACAGATAAGAAGTCATGTTTGCTGTTTCTTTCGGTTTATCAAGACATCTGAATGGACTTAACACTGAGAATTCATTTTGCACAGTATATTACTATTACCAAAACCGATGGTATGGCTATATAAACACAAAGAGATTAGGATAGTGCCTAGTTTTACTCATATCATCCCAAAAAAAATAAAAAAATAAAACGTAATGAAAACTTAATTGAAAGGAAAAACTATAAAGAATTTGCTTGGCAATCCGCTAAATAGACCAATATCAAATGGCACCTAAATAGTTTTGAATTCTTAATAGAGAATATTCATGTTTCTGTTATATATTTGTTGTTCTTGTTTTCTTTGGAAAGTCGCTTTCTCCTTGCACCAACAGGCCAAGGAATCTTAATAAAACTGCAGGCAGCAGACAACATATTTGGAGTCTGATGCATTACCATAGCACTTCTGTACTGCCTTTGGTTTCCTTTCCTTCTTAAGCATGCAAACAAGAGTAATCTGCAGTTGAGCCAGTCTGAAATGACCTTTGGAGGCACCAGAGATGTGTTAACATGGTCACTGGGATGAATTGTTTTTGTTTTTTTGGCATATACAGTATGTGCTCTTGGAGGCCTAACTTAATGTTACTAATGTAAAACCCACACTGTGGGTTTTAAATTTTTTTCCTTGGCTCTTTTTTGGACCCAGGTTAGAGACTGAGGAAATACAAACCAGCCTCAGTTTTTTTTTTTTTTAAGAAAAGAGGTTAAGCTGTCTATAATTGTCCATATTTTTCTAATCAGTTCATGGCACTGTTTGAAGGAGACTGACTTAAGCATACTTGGGGTTGAATGATGCAAAATGAAAACTTTGGAGTATTTCAAACATTGGCTGAGGCATTTGAGAGCGGAATATTTACAGTGGGGAAAAATGAAAGATATAATAGGAAACATTTGAGGCATTGAAAGAAGGCAGGCAAACACAGCCGAAAGGACTATGTGATTCTGGTATACACAGAATTTGAAAGGCTGCCCAGATGTTTAAGAGATTAAATGATATTTTAGGATTGACCAGGTTTCACCTCATATGCTCTCTAGTGATATTAAGAGTTTTTATGACAGTGAATTAAAAGTGAAGTGTAATTTTTTTTCTGATGTTAGAATGCTTTCTCCTATTCCAGTTTTATATGCAGAGACAACTATGACCTTCATAGGATGATTAACTGGTAAAGTTTAACACTGTGGCCAGTGTTTCAGTACTTGAGACCAGACTCAGTCTCGGACTCCGTCTTGAGACCATATTTTTATGGAGCATTTGGACTCTGTCTTGACTTGGACTCGAACAGGTGTGGAATCAGACTTTTCCCTGAGACCAGTCGAGCCCATTCAAAAAATAAACTATGAGCATTCAGATCGAATGCATTTTTGCATCCATTCACACTGTTTTTCAGTCATTTTCATACATTTACATTAACATTTAAGCATTTGGCAGGCTTTTATCCAAAGTGACTTACAGTGCATTTTAATCAGTTTTCCTATGTAAACATGTACAAGATGAATGTCTTTAACTGCTGTGTTTCCTACGAGCTAAACAGAACTTTAACTCAAGACACCTGTGCTCTGCTGTAAAAAAGCTGCTTCTTGCTTTTTAGTGCAAGAACTTGTTCGGTCTGAATGGCCTTAAAGCCCCGATATACTTCATACAAATTCGAAGAACAAACGGGTGTGATGTCATTTGAACAAAAATGTGGCCAAATAGGTGTTTCTGAATTTGTTTCGGTGGTTCATAACAGCACGCCTGGGCAAACTTTTAGGAAAACATATTGGCTGCTAAATACCTTCTTACTGCCATCGGTCCATGCCATCAGTTAGTGTGACCTGAAGCCTCCACCTACTTTGAGGTCGACAGTCGATCCCCAATCAGTCGTTCAAGATCAGTCAACATGAACACATCGGGTTGCAGTTATTAGTGAGCTGGTGCAAATTTATCCACATCTATACGATCATTTACATAGAGACATTTTCCAAGACCATGTCATACGAATTGTTTTTGTTTACAGTAATTGGTCTACAAAAGGAATCAAATCTACTTATATACTCTTAAGTTTCCATTCACTCATGTGCCATCTGCAGTGAAAGCCATTCACACATCTGCCCAATGTAAGATATTCCTCTTATCATCAATCTTTTGTCTGTATTTTGCCCATTAACACTCTTTTATACACCCATCTTTGCAGTAGTATCAGTGTCATCATAGATTACAATAACAGAGTGTAAACATATTATGGCCGCGTATAGTGCATTAGCACCATGAATTCAGAATGTAAACAAGACGAATTTAACATTATAATGCTCATCTATTACTTTAAATAATCATCAAGTGGTTAAAAAAAGCTTCTTTTACTGACCTCATGTGAATTCTACTCATAGAATGAGGCATAAAGTCATTGATAACACATTTTAATGTCACATTAGCATCTTGAGTGTCCTCATATTTAAATGTACTTCTAAATGCCTCCCATATGGTGCGGTATGGTGGGTGTCTGAATGTTTGCAAACACTATACCGTTGCTCGGCTGTTCCGAACTTCTTTTTACCCATGAATGAAAAACGAAGAAGAACTTCTCCAGTAGTAAATCAGGGCCTTAAAGGGGTCATGACATGAGGAATCAAATTTTCCTTGATCTTTTGAAATATAAGAGGTCATTGTACTATAAAAACATACTGTAATACTGTGTTCTATTAAACTTCCTCCTTAATAGAAAAGAGCATTTATTTAAACCAAGCTGCAAAAATGGCTCATTTGGAATTTGTGGAACTTGTGACGCCACAAGGATTTTTCGTCATTGCACCCTTGGCCCCACCCGCTGGTGCTCAGTCAGTCAGACAGGTGAAAAGGAGAGAGATGGGCCTGTCATGGGAGATTCATCCAAAGTACACTTACACGGGACACCTTCACAGGCTTTGACCATTATCATACATCTTGCGCCGCTTTTAAAAGATGTGATGTCAAGTCATAACTCTAAAATAGAGACCCCCATTGTGTTTCATTCAGCTGCACTGTCATGCTTTTGTGCTGTTTTAAAGGCATCCTGGAGCGGTTTAGCACCCATCTGTGCTATTTTTAAATGTTGGTCTTTTGTAAACATGGACGACTTTGATCATTTTGATGCATTTCCGCACAACACCGGTGAGGTGCACTGCGTTTTAAGAGCGTACAAGCACAACTTTTAAAAACGCATCTCATTCTGCTGCTGCCACTAACTGGGAGAAACACATGCAATCCTGTGTGTAAACAAACACGGAAGATGTGAGACGTGAAGACCAGCATCTCTGCTTTGGCATGTTGAATCCGGTTGAAGCACACCAACGGCAAGCGTGGATTGCACATTTTTGGCTTATATTATGAGCGTGGAACTGTTATTGAAGGATGAAGCAGTTAAAATACTATTGGATTGCAAATCCGTGAGTAAACAATTTCATTCATGAATATTTCATATATATTGATATGTTTGATAGTTTATAGTGCTGCTTGTGTGAAAATTATTACATATGACTAAATTATAACTATGTTTGTACAAAAAACTATACTAATATTATAAGTGGACCTCAGGGAAGATAATACAATTATTTTTAAAAAAAAGAGTACAGGTTGCATGAATGCTACACATACTGAAGAAAATATAAAATACTTCTCTCTTAGAATTAAACGGAATTAAACACAAAAAACTTTGCGTACCTCGTGATGAAATCCTGCAGGCGGAGGTAAGCAGAAATGTTTACTTGACTTACAATGAATGGAATATAGTCGTACAATTGAAATTAAAAACAAATAGAAAGTAAAGGTTTAGAATACAGTCAGATTTAATAAATTATTGTTAGGATGACAGGTCTATTTTAGTTATATTACAGTAATACTGTATTTTGTATTGTATAAATGTTTACTTGACTTCCAATAAATGGAATATAATAGTACAAAGAAGCTACTAGTTTTTATTACCATGCTAATCCACATAGGCACCTTGCACATTTAATTAAGTGTTTTAATGACAGATTTGAGAGATGTCATAACTGTAATAAAATTGTGTTCACTTAACCCAAGATATGACATTTATTTCATTTGTATTATCTTCTGGTAATATAGTTTAAAACAACATAAGCCTAAGCAAATAAAATATTAGTGTAACATTGGCTGGTGCTGGCATTGAAAAAGATGATGACGATGGTGTAAAGAACCAGAGTGCAAATTTATTCCAACGTGTATTCCATAAACCCTAACTACAAACATGAAGTAAACATAAACATAAACTTGACAACATAAACTTGGCTTGGCATAACTAGACTTGACTCTCCAACAAAGTTACATACAAACAATCAATACCTGACAATAGATCATGGAAAACATGAGGGTTAAAAACATGACATGGGAGAACACATGACAAAGATAACCAATAAACACAAAGAACTCTAAACCACACATGAACATGGAGGAAAACATGAAATCACATGACAAGGGAACCAAATCAAATCAAATCAAATCACTTTATTGTCACACAGCCATATACACAAGTGCAATGGTGTGTGAAATTCTTGGGTACAGTTCCGATCAAAATAGCAGTTGTGACAGTGATGAGACAGTACCAATTTACAATAACACCAAATTAACACAACACAATTTAAACATCTGATATACACATAATTACACTCAACAATATACAAATAATAACATACACTGTACAGTATACAATACGCACTATATAGATACACATTATTCAATAAAAATAAAAAATAAAATATATAAAAAAGTATATATAGTATATATAGAATGTACAGTATTGTACTGTATTGACATTCAGCTGTCAGTTGATAGTCAGTTATTAAGAGAGAATATAATATAATAATAATATAATTTATGACAGTCCGGTGTGAGATATAAGAGTAAGAGTAATAAAGTGCAGTGCTGATGTATTTTGATCGTGGGAGATCAAGAGTTCAAAAGTCTGATTGCTTGGGGTAAGAAGCTATCATGAAGTCGGCTGGTGCGGGTCCTGATGCTGCGATACCGCCTACCTGATGGTAGCAGTGAGAACAGCCCATGGCTCGGGTGGCTGGAGACTCTGATGATCCTCCGAGCTTTTTTCACACACCGCCTTGTATATATTTCCTGGAGGGAGGGAAGCTCACCTCCGATGATGTGTCTGGCAGTTTGCACCACACTTTGCAGTGCTTTGCGGTTGTGGGCGGTGCTATTGCCATACCAGGCGGAGATGCAGCCAATCAGGATTCTCTCTACAGTGCAGGTGTAGAACCGTGTGAGGATGTGGCGGTTCATTCCAAGCTTCCTCAGCCGTATCAGGAAGAAGAGGCGCTGATGAGCCTTCTTCACAACGACTTCAGTGTGGATGGACCATGTGAGTTCCTCAGTGATGTGGACACCCAGGAACTTGAAGCTGCTGACTCTCTCCACTGGTGCTCCATTGATGGTGATGGGACTGTGTTCTCTGTCTTTTCTTCTGAAGTCCACCACAAGCTCCTTTGTCTTACTGACGTTGAGGGAGAGGTTGTGCTCCTGACACCAGTGTGTCAGAGTGTGCACCTGCTCTCTGTAGGCTGTTTCATCATTGTCAGTGATCAGACCTACCACCGTCGTGTCATCAGCAAACTTAATGATGGCATTGGAGCTATGTGTTGCCACACAGTCATGTGTGTACAAGGAATACAGTAGTGGGCTGAGAACACAGCCCTGCGGGGCTCCAGTGTTGAGGGTCAGTGATGAGGAGATGTTGCTGCCTATTCTAACCACCTGGCATCTACTTGACAGGAAGTCCAGGATCCAGCTGCACAGCGAGCTGTTTAAGCCCAGAGCCCGGAGTTTCTCATCTAGCTTGGAGGGCACTATGGTGTTGAATGCTGAGCTGTAGTCTACAAACAGCATTCTCACATAAGTGTTCTTTTTTTCCAGGTGGGAGAGACCAGTGTGTATTGTAGATGCAATGGCATCATCAGTGGAGCGGTTGTTGCGGTAAGCAAACTGCAATGGGTCCAGTGATGGAGGCAGCACAGAGCAAATATAGTCTCTGATTAGTCTCTCAAAGCATTTGCTGATGATGGGGGTCAGAGCAACAGGACGCCAGTCATTTAAACAAGTTATTTTTGATTGTTTTGGAACAGGTACAATGGTGGATGTTTTAAAGCATGTGGGGACTACAGACAAAGAGAGGGAAAGGTTGAAAACGTCCATAAAAACACCAGCCAGCTGGTTTGCGCACGCTCTGATGACGTGGCCCGGAATGCCATCTGGGCCCGTGGCTTTGCGGATATTCACCCGTCGGAAGGATCGGGTTACATCCGCTACAGAGACGGAGAGTGAACTAACCTCTGTAGCTTCGGCCGCGAGAGCTCTCTCTGCGAGGGCGGTGTTATTTCCCTCGAAACGAGCATAAAAAGTATTTAGCTCATCCAGGAGAGAGGCAGCGGTGTTCATGGCGGAGTTTTTATTCCCTTTAAAGTCCGCGATGATGTTAATTCCCTGCCACATGCTTCTAGAGTTGGTGGTGTTAAACTGTCCTTCAATCTTGCTCCTATACTGGTGTTTTGCGGTTCTGATAGTTTTTCGGAGGGCATAACTGGCTTGTTTATGCTCCTCCACGTTCCCGGAATTAAAAGCGGAGGTCCGCACATTAAGTGCCGCGCGAACATCACTATTAATCCAACGTTTCTGATTCGGATAGATCCGTACTGTTCTGGTCGGAACCACGTCCTCTACGCACGTTCTGATGAAGCACATTATGCTATCAGCGTAAAGCTCGATGTCGTCATCAGAGGCGGACCGGAACATCTCCCAGTCCGTGTGATCAAAACAGTTCTGTAGCGTAGAGTCTGATTGGTTCGACCAGCACTGGATCGTTCTGAGGGTGGGTGCTTCCTGTTTCAATTTCTGCCTGTAAGCGGGCAGAAGCAGAATGGAAGAGTGGTCCGATTTGCCAAATGGTGGGCGGGGGATGGATTTGTAGCCATCCCGGAAGGGAGAGTAGCAATGGTCCAAAACCCGGTCCCCTCGTGTGTTAAAACTAATGTGCTGGTGATATTTTTGTGCGACTGATTTTAAACTGGCTTTATTAAAGTCCCCAGTCACAATGAATGTGGCCTCAGAGTGCGCAGTTTCCTGCTCACTTAGAATCCCATACAGTTCCTTGAGTGCCCGGTCTGTGTTGGCTTGTGGCGGGATGTACACAGCAGTCATAATGACCGCTGTGAATTCCCTTGGTAGCCAAAATGGTTGACACAGAAGCATAAGAAATTCTTGTCCACATGACAAGAAACAGGAACTAGATTTTCAAAATAAAAGACATGAAAAACTTGAACCAACAAAATACACATGACATATCCCCCCCACTAAGGGGCGGCTCATGAACACCCCAACACATGAACAAACACATAAAACATGGCATCAACCCAAAGTTCTGTAGGGAGCTGTGGGGCGGGGGGGGGGGGTTCTTTAAGCATGGCTATACAAGACATGGCGTGGAGCGTGGCCTGGCAGAGTCAATGGAAAGTGGGGGCCTGAGAGGCTCGAGGGGCGGAGCCATGGAAGGCGGGGTCGTGAGAGACTTGAGAGGCAACACCAGGGAACTTGGTGCCTGGAGAGTAGCCAACGGCTCGAGGGACCATGGTGAAGCCAGAGGTTCGGAGGACAATGGTGGAGATGGGTGAGGTGGAGCCGGTGGGACTGAGGACCAAGGCGGAGCCGTAGGGAAGGAGGTCCCCGGGAGAGCCGCAGGCTTGGATTGACGAAGCATAGCTGTGGGATTGGAGAGCTCAGGCAGAGCCAGGTGACCGACTGACCAAGGCGGAGCTGGAGGGACAAGGGACCCCGGTGAAGACGATTGGCCGAAGGACCATGGTGTAGCCGAAGGGACATAGAGCCAAGGTGAAACTGAGGGCTCGGAGAACCAAGGCGGAGTCCAGGGCTCGGAGGGTCTAGGCAAATTCGGAGGGTCAGAAGTTCCCCTTGTCTGATCCTGAGGAAACATCCATAGGGTGGGTACAAGGGCGGGAACCATCTCCAGGTCCAGTAGCTCAGATGTGGCTATGATATGGAGTGGAACAGACTCAGGCATGGCTGTGATGTGGCATGGAGCAGGCTCAGGCATGGCTGTGACATGACATGGAGCAGGCTCATGCATGGCTGTGACTTGGCATGGAGCAGGCTCAGGTGTGGCTGTGACATGGCATGGAGCAGGCTCAGGTGTTGCTGTGACATGGCATAGAGCAGGCTGAGGCGTTGCTGTGACATGGCATGGAGAAGGCTGAGGCGTTGCTGTGACATGGCATGGAGCAGGCTGAGGCGCTGCTGTGACATGGCATGGAGCAGGCTGAGGCGTTGCTGTGACATGGCATGGAGAAGGCTGAGGTGTTGCTGTGACATGGCATGGAGCAGGCTGAGGATCCGGGGCAAAAAATGGCATTAGCTCAATGACCATGACGTGGAACTCTGGCTCGGCGACCATGACGAGGAACTCTGGCTCGGCGGCCATGACGAGGAACTCTGGCTCGGCGGCCATGACGTGGAACTCTGGCTCGGCGGCCATGTCGTGGAACTCTGGCTCGGCATCCGCCTCCCCCATGGCGAATGTGGAACCAATAATCTGCAGGGCCAGGTCGATAAATTGAGCCAGGCTGTGGGTACTCTGACTGCCTGGCATCAGCAAAGAGATGGCATTGGAGAGATGACTTCATCAGTCCAAAATGAAAAATGTCTTTGAGGGCAATCTCATTAAAGTCCACCTGGCATGCCAGACCGCAAAAGTCCTCCACGTAATCCTCCAGGGGTGGATGAGGTCGAAGAAGCTGGATTGCTGGGTTCACATTGCGGTCAGGTATTCTGTAATGTTTTCTGGTGCTGGCAATGACAAAGACGATGAAGATGGTGTAAAGAACCCAAGTGCAAATTTATTCCAACGTGTATTCCATAAACCCTAACTACAAACATGAAGTAAACATAAACATAAACTTGACATAACATAAACTTGGCTTGGCATAACTAGACTTGACATAGACTTGACTCTCCAACAAAGTTACATACAAACAATCAATACCTGACAATAGACCATGGAAAACATGAGGGTTAAATACATGACATGGGAGAACACATGACAAAGATAACCAATAAACACAAAGAACTCTAAACAGGATAAAAAGACAATCAACCAGTGAAAACAAGACACATGAACATGGAGGGAAACATGAAATCACATGACAAGGGAACCACATGACAAGAAACAGGAACTAGATTTTCAAAATAAAAGACATGAAAAACATGAACCAGCAAAATACACATGACGATTAGGTACATTTGATATATGAGCCTAGAGTCAGTTTAGTTGTTTACACTGTACATTTAACACATTCATTAAGACTGTATAGGCCTGTAGGAGTCTTGATTCAGACTCGACCCTCTTCTGGTCTAACCTACTCTGGTCTTGGTCTGGACTTGGACTCGGATGAGTTGGTTTCGACTACAACACTGTCTGAGGCTTTGTGGCGCTATCGAAACAATGCTCTGTTTGTTTTAGCTTCCCGAACCAGCCCAACACAGAAATATTGGCTTGACCAATTGCATGGATTTGGGGAGGGATTATCTGTTTGTCCTGGTTGGACATGGCAAACAGGGGAATTGTTTGGAAAATATTTTTGAAAACCATGATTAGTTTTCCAATTCTATTTGGTGACAATAGTGTCACAGAAATTACACATTTTATTTAAAGAGTAGGTTACTGGCATGGTTAACAACACTAGATGAAATCTTAACAGACTGTAAACTCCACACCATTTCTCAGGGGGCTTTCACACTTGCAGTTTAGTCCGAAACAGAGCTCGGTTCGCATGAAAATTGGTAATAATGAAAGCTGACCAGGGAACTAGCCGTGGTACCGAACCCGAGACTACATGTCGGAAGTGGACTGAGCTCAGTTGCATTGGAAATGTGGTACAGTTCGCATGAGTGAGAAAGCAACCTGTACTCAGGTCCGCACTTGTTTAGGAAGTAAAATAACTTGCGCATGTGTTTTTGTCAATTTAAGCATGACGACATCATCAGTTACACATAAGTGTACCATGAGTGGCAAGGGAACATAAGCAGCGTTGCAAATATTGTTCGCAACCAGCTGTCCCCTATTCTCCTAGACCTGTGTATCTGCTGAATTGTTGTATGCGAAGCACAGAGGCGTAAGTGTCGTTCACTCTGGTGTGCATAATGAAATAAAAAAAAAATAATAAAAAAACACAAATATAGCGACCCACGTTGTGTTCTCCATCATGTGCATGTTTGTGATGATGCAAGTTGATGACGGAAAATCACCAGGGTTCAACAGAATCTGAAGAGTCTGAAACCAGACCAACGCTGCAGGGGGCGCTGGGAACAATTGCACTCGGATTCAGACTGCAGCAAATATGCCCAGTATGAAAACCACCTCAGTTTAGGCAGCTGTGAATACTTTCAGTGTAGTCAGAAGTAGATCACTGTCAAACATAAGGCTTGATCCACTGATCTGGACAGCTGCCAAATGACCTAAAATAATCTATTGATGGAATTCTCTTTGAATAATAAAGTAATGAAATAGTGTATATACGCTGTGTCCTCATGTAGCTCAATGTTGAGGTGGTCGGAAATGGCACTACAGTCTGTCTTACATAGGGTGGCCAGATGTCCCATTTTTCCCATGACAGTCCTGTATTTAAGCACCTTTTCTAGTGTCCCGATTTTTCTGAAAAAATTGTGTTTTGTCCCATATTTCCCCTCTCCTAAAATGTCTCTATCGCCTATGCAGCTTTCTCAGACACATGAGTATTCTAATCAAAGGTAGCCAAGGATACGGCTTGTAAAACCAATAAAATCACACTGTGTTATTTGAAGTACATGATTGGATTAAACTATCCAATCACAATCCCCTATCAATAGACGTCCAGTTAGTGAACTTATTGAAGAGTCAGTTTGAAAAAGCACACAGATGAAACTGCAGCTGGAAAAATGTCAAGGAAGCTTGCATGTACATTTAATGAGGATCTTCAAAAAGAGTTTATATCTTTAAAAAAGAAGTCACAGACAGAGTCTAGTAAAGTGAGGTGTGAGATTTGTGGAGCTCGCTTTTTTATCGCCCATGGAGGCCGCACCAACATCATGCAGCATGTTCATACAAAAAAGCATGTGGATGCTGCTAAAAGTAAGTGTGCCACATCAAGTGTTAGCGATTTTTTTTGTGAAGCAAAGTTCCGAATCTAACAAGGTGCATGCAAGTGAAGGACTTTTTGCTTATCATCCTGTTGTGCACAGCCATAGTTTTCGGTTGGCTGACTGCACTGCAAAATTTAACAAGAAATTGTATGATCTGAAATTTTCTTGTGCCCACACCAAATCTGAAGCTGTCATATGCAATGTACTCACTTTTGTGCTGCTGGACTATCAGAAATTACTGCAGCATAGCAACACACATTTCCTCTCTCTTGGTCCAGCTCTTGAAAGAATACTACACATTTTCAATGGTCAGAGTGCATACTTTCTTTTTCAAGAAAAATGCCCAAAGTTTCTAAGAGACATTTTCAGCGATCCTTGCACTTTGGATTGGCTTCACAGTCAAGCAAATAGTCACTTTTAACCATGCACTGGAGACAGTAGAGCAAGACCACACATCAGCCACAGAAGTGGCTTTGCACATTCATGACCTGAGAAACGTCTTGCAGGCCAGGCTGGAGGAATCATTCATACCCTCTGACATTAAAAAGCAGTTGGATGCCCTGGTTGATACTGGTGACATGCGAATGGATGATTTCTTTTGTGCAGTGAGAAACTTTTATTCAGCATCAGTGGATTACCTCCAAAATTGGAGCCGCTCATTGGATAACACAGAAAAATTTGAGTGGGCCCTACTGAGAGACATCCCAGAGTGGAAAGACATTCAGAGCAGCCTCAAACACTTCTACTCCAGAATCCCTGCTCTCAGTTTGATAGACGAAACCACTCTCTTTGATGAGTGGGCTTGCACGAAAAACATTGTCACTCAGGGCATCACAGAGTGGAACATGAACAAGATGGCCATGTCTGAGAGATGGACAGGTGTTTTTTATGAGCTGGAGAGCAAGACCATCAACTTCGTTTACTTCAGTTACAGATGCGGATGCACCCTTTACTTCGCATTGATCTGCGCCTAGGTAAGGATATGTCAATTTCATTTTAGCTGGGAGGGGGCAGTCCTTTTTTCCACAAGCAGGAATCTGGTCACCCTAATCTTACAGTGAATAATTCTCTATCATCACTATAAGAGCAAAACATGCTTCATATTTACTCAAACTAATCATTCCCTCTCAGACATTTCAGTTGTTTAAAGTGCAACTGGCTTGAGTTGGATTCATTTCATAACATACCCATAGAGATCCAGCTCGGAACAAAATATGCCTCTGCCTAATGACTCTTAATGAATTTTATAGCAAACAGATTACTTGTGTGTGTGTGTGTGTGTGTGTGTGTTTATATGAGCAATTCTTCTGTGAATGGTGTGTATGCATTTTTGTAAGCAGATACCTGTGCATTTGTAAAAATTCCATGTCTGAATGTGCGTAGTTCCTTACTAAACAGTATTCAATAAACAGTATTTCAAAGGAGTAGGATGTCTGAATACGAAGTATACATAATGTATTGCATCCTGAGATTCTGAAGTGTGCAACCAGTGGACACTTTACCATTCCATAAGGCCATGGAATGATGTTACAACTTTATTCTCAAAAACAAATTTTTTTTAATTATTATTATTAATTCAACATGGCACAAAATGCTGTCGTAAAAAAGCCATCAGATTTGAAAAGTGGAAAAATAAAAAATGGCCACGAACCGTGAGACGGGCAGCTCTTTTCAAGCATAATTGCTAAAGGTATTAAGAAAGTTGTTCCTTGTGGTTAAATTATAGGCCTATTTGTTTATCTACACTCGACTACATTATTTTTGTAGTATGTAATAGGTCAAAGAACATACAAGTCAAAGGAAAGTACTAAAATGGCGGATGTAGTATGTCCAGGAATGTACAGTATTTATACTACACATCTGCATACCTGAAGAATTTACTTTATTAAAGAAACATTCTGGATTCGATACAAGTTAAGCTCAATAGACAACATTTGTGGCATAATGTTGATTACCACAAACATTAATTTCGACTCGTCCCCCTTTTTATATATATATATATATATATATATATATATATATATATATATATATATATATATATGTATAAAAAAGCAAAAATCTGGGTTACTGTGAGGTACTTACAATGGAAGTCAGTGGGGCCAATCCATAAAGATTAAAATACTAAAGTTTATAAATTTCAAAAGTATAGCCACAAAATGTAAGCAATATGCATGTATGTTAACAAGATTTTATTGTGATAAAATCACTTACAAGCCTTTTCTGTGCAAAGTTATATCCAATTTTACAACTTTGTTACCATGATGATGTAACGCTATACACCCTAAAACCCTAAAACGACTGTAAAATCAACGATTTAAACAACTTGTGTTAAAACCCTCTAAAAATTTCATTCCAGTCTTCCATTGTAAGTGCTTGTGCCTCTCTGTAACAACCATTTTTGCTTTTTTAAGAAAAGGAGGGACGAGTTGAAATTCATTTTTGTGGTAGTAAAAATTAAGCCACAAATGCTGCCGATTAAGTTTAATTGTACTGAACCCCTAAATATTCCTTTGACAGTTGAGATGTTCTTTATCAAATTCAATGCGTACTCTGAAAGCATGGGTATTCGGATGTGACAAGAGAGAAAACATAAAGAGATGGAGAGAGAGAACAAAGAAGAGGGCTGGGTGCCTTTAAGAGATGTAGAATCCTGGCTCATCGCCCATTCTCCAATCTGCTGATGATGAGGCCTGTGATGAGGAAGGAACCAGGATCCATTTTTAGCGATGAGTTCATCCTTTACAGCAGGAAAAAAAAAGCGGAAGAGTGCAGCCATAAAAATTGCAGTCAACGTCGTTCTGACATTCAGTCTGCCAATACCTGACAGGACGTAGCATCTACACTTATGTGAATTTGGTTATCAATCTATGGCACCTTCCAATCCTGAACACACACTGCATAAGAACACATTAGTTTCAATAATGATGGACCTAGGGGAACAGTACCTTTTCTAGAATGTTCTACACATCGCCTGTTGCATTTCTGAGTAAGAAACCGAGAACTTTTGGTTCAGGGGCATTTCTTCTTCCATCATGTATGTATGTATATCAGTGGGGACAATTCTTCTATTATCCCTGGCATATTAGGGTATAATTATTATAAGTTTATATAAACAATAGGGGTCTTTGGTATGTCCCCATATAGATAGCTGTGTATGTGTGTGGGTGGGTTTGGGTTTACGAGGACATTTTTTTAGGTTACAAACTGGTAATTACAAGGGTATTTGAGGACATTTCTAGTGTCCCCATAATTCAAATCACTTAAAAAACATACTAAACAATGTTTTTTTGAAAATGTAAAAGTGCAGAAAGTTTTTTGTGAGGGTTAGGGTTAGGGGATAGAATCTATAGTTCGTACAGTATAAAAATCATTATGTCTATGGAGAGTCCTCATAATGATAGCTGCACCAACATGTGTGTGTGTGTGTGTGTGTGTGTGTGTGTGTGTGTGTGTGATGCAACTTGCATACTTAATTTAGTGCTCTTCTTTTCTAAGAATGTCAAGGCTTTATTGATGTTTCCGAATAAGTCAAGTAGGGATTGAGCTGATGAATTTAGAAGTTAGGAGAATTTCTGTCACATTCTCTCCAAACTGAGAGTGCTTTCCTACCCCTCAAATGCAAACAGAGAGAGAGAGAGAGAAACACAGAAACACATCCCCATCATTTCCCTACCATCCCTCTATAAGTCCAAATGTAGACTGTCTGGTGAGACAGTACAGCGCTTCAATAACAGCTAAACTTATGATTGTAGCACCATCTATGGGTATGACTTAATGTTTCCTGAAATCACAGACATTCTGTGACATTCAATACTCTATCTTACAATATTTTAAACAACATTATGATAAATCTTTTGTAATAATTATGCAGTTTCTATGACCAAATTCACTGACTACATGGAATATTTGTACTTTTAAAAATTTCTTTGTCACACCACATGACCAGTTTTAAAAGTATAGCCACAAGATGTAAACAATATGCATGTATGTTAACATGATTTTAGTTGATAAAACTGCATACTAATCTTTCCTGTGCAAAGTTCTATCCATTTGTACAACTTTGTTAACATGATGATTTAACGTTGTAAACCCTAAAACGACAGTTAAAATGACAATTTTGAATGAGGCCCCATTCACTTCCATTGTAAATGCCTCACTGTAACAACAATTTTTGCTTTTTTTGGTTAATTTAAAATGAACTAATGAAAGCAGAAGGGTGATTAAAAATGGTGAAAAATGTGAAATTGTGACCAGTCAGAGCACCTAAAGAATACACATTTCCTATACATTAATTTCAATTTTAAGCTAAAATCTTGATAAAAAAAAAAAGGTTAATGGACATGTTATATGTCAACAATATCTAATGGCAGTGATTTAATGCCACCATGCAAAGTATAACAGTGACTTTATTTCTTTTTCAATTCATGAAAATAAAATATTTTTTATTTTATTTTTTAATATTTATTTAAGTAATGAAGAAATAATTAATCTCAAATATTTACTAGATAAAATTGCAAGATAACATGATTGGCACTTTTTTCTTTCTTGATAAATACCTAAAGGGAAGCAATGTTTATTTTTAGCAGTAGAACACATTTTGGTTGACATTTCTGGATCTGGATAACCAGCCCCTTTAAATACTAGATTTAAACCATCTTTACATCACAACCTCCCTGTGAAAAAAGCATCCTCCTCATTCTACAGACATCTGGATTGTGTGCGTCATCACTATCGTCTCTTTGACCTCCTGCCTGTCTGTGTCTGAGACAGCGTGTCCTGTGTGAGTCCTTTCCTTCACCTACAGGATCATTAATATAGCTATGACTCATCAGTGCAGGTAATTTGTGCTCAGTAAACATCTGCTTTTAGAAGCTCATAATACACACAAGATTTTCTGTGACTTAAAGAGGCTTTCTTATTGATTGACTTTCAAACTGCATTTTTTTTATTATTTATTTAATCTGTAAAATACAAATGCAAAATCCAGTAGTCATGAGTGCTGTGCTGCATTTACTAACAGCTCAGTAATTCAATGTCAGTGGCGTGCCTACAGAGCTGCCTTAAGGAAATAACTCTTACAGTAATTGTAGATGAAATACTTGGTAAACATGTTAAGGTGTAAAAACACTGCTGCACTGATGGTCATAAAACGTATTCATACACTAAATAGTTGTGCTGACGCAGCTGCGTGTATCAGAGAAACGTTTGGAAACAGAGGTAGAGCGAAATCAAAAGCTTTCATTATAGCCTACATAACGCAAAACATGGTTTTCACTTTCCTCCAATTATGTAGCTGTTTTCTTACACACGGATAATTTCCTTTAATTTGTTTTTGTAGAACATTAGCCTCAAGTTAAAAGGAGTGACTTCTACACCTCCCAAAACTGCATGAAGAGGTAAAGTTCAACCTATAGAAGAGGAATCTGTTCTTGCACTAAATATTTACACACCTCTCAGCTTTCATGGGACATGTTTAGACAGTGAAAGAATGAATGAATGAATGAATGAGTTATTTGCACTATGTTTTTTCTAAGTTCTGATATTACAAAGTTATGCTAAAAATGACAAAACCTTCTGACTGACTGACTGACTGCCATATTTGTAATGTACATAAAATGGCAGTGGCCCCAGAAATATTTGGACACTTAAGCTGCATTTGAAAATATATGTATATCAACATATCAACACTTTTTTCTCAGACCTTTTTTAGACATTTTACAATTCCTTTCAACCTCGTCCTAGGTTCACACAGTTCACACATGTCCTAGCAAAGTAACCACTGGTGTTGTTCAATCTATTATTAATCTACTAATAATCTATATATTAGTAATCTGTTGTTTTATCATTTTAAACCTGACTAACTTGAAAATGTTAAAACATGTGCTTGTGCTTATTGAATGTAATTAATTTTAAAAAAAAATAGTTAAATCAATTGACAGCTCTAGTAAAAAGTGAAAACACTGATGTGCAAAAATTAGGTGATTGTCATTACATACCAGGGGCATGCACACTCCTGGGCTGAGGAGAAAGTAATTTCACTTGTATATAATTAATTTTGCAACTGCTTTTTATGCAAAGCGTCAACGCGATTTATATATGATGAACAGCACATGCTGTACATGAATAGAGCATAGATTAATAGTAAAATAATTTTCTGCGTTCACTTTACACCTCTCTAATCTTAAATGAAATGCCAATTATGTCACTACCACTCCACACCCCACACAACACCCCATTCACTTTGCAGAACTTTCTCCCCAGAGTCATCTCCTCACCTGAAGACAAGCAAACCTGGTGAACACAGGCTTTATATAGTTGACAGACGTTCCATCACAAATTCCAAACTTTATGATGTCACGAAGGGCCAGCTCCAAATTCTATGACAACGGATGTCATAATAGTGGTGGATGCCAAAGCTGAATGTGTGCGCGCGTGAGCAGGGTCAGTGTAATCAATGAGCAGACTAGAATTTTCGACGCAAAGTCGAAGACGTATGCTCCTATTTACAAGAATCGAGTAGCAACGAGAATAAACAGTCCAGATCTACTCTGCTTAAAAAAATAATTTGGACACATTCTGAATCATCATGAAGACAGCCTCTCAAGTTTTTATGTATTAAATAAAGCATTGTGGGCCTAATTTAAAGGGATAGTTCACCCGAAAATGAAAATTCTCTCATCATTTACACTCAAGCCATCCCAGAAGTGTGACTTTCTTAAGCAGAAAAAACCCAAAGATTTTTTAGAAGAACATCTCAGCTCTATCAGTCCTTGCAATGCAAGTGAATGGTGATCAGATCTTTAGTTCCAAAAATTACATAAAGAAAAAAAAAGCGACATATATTCAGAAGCGATATGATAGGTGTGGATGAGAAACAGATCAATATTTACATCCTTTTTACTATTAATCTCCACTTTCACTTGGAAAATAAAAATGTATCTGTTTCTCACCCACACCTATCATATTGCTTCTGAATATATGGATTTAACCACTGGAGTTGTATTGATTTCTTTTGTGTTTCCTGTGTTTATTTTTTTATTTTTTTTTTTATTTTTTTTAGCTACATCTGGTCACCATTCACTTGCATTGTATGGACATACAGAGCTGATATGTTCTTCAAAAATCTTTGTTTGGGTTCAGCCAAATAAATAAAGTCATACACATCTGGGTTGGCATGAGGGTGAGTAAATGATGAGAACATTTTCATTTTTGGGTGAATTTGGTATCAACCAAAACAACTTGTACAGTGATATGAGCTCTCAACAATCACCACATAACAAATAACTGAAAGTGATGCAACAGCAGTATAAATTACAGTAAACAGGCAAAACGTAAAATAATAAATAGTGCACAGTAATCTGCATTAATTATTTATGCTCCGGTGCATTGCTGGGAATCCTCTTTGGACTTACTGTCCACAGATTCCACATCTTGCTAAAAAATGCTTCTGTATGACCGATATCCAGAAAATAAGTCATGATATATTTATTTACTTTTTGGGGGCAGTGCCCTCTCAGCCAGACCACTGTTCCCCCTCTGTCAAAATGTTATATCTGAACCAATTTTGATAATTTAGTTATCTTTTAAATTAGTTTTACTTTTTTTTTTGACAGCCTGAATATTCAACTCAATTGTAAAATAAATTAAATAAATAAAGCTAATTAATTCTTAAACTATTTGTGGTGATTACTTGAACATTTCAGGTGAAAAATGACTATCAATTGACTGCTCTCTTCTTAATTAGAAATATGTTGTCTGCCATATAATTCAGTCAGAGCTCATAGGCTCAAAGGCTAAAAGAAGGAAATGGATTTTAGAAAAGGAATTTAACTAGGATAAGGATTTAAATAAAAGTGCAAGCATGAAGAGATGTGGTCCTCAAGAAAAGAGTTTTAACACCAGCACACGGCACATTCAGTTGTTCTAATGGCACTTTTCCACTGCACGTTACGGTTCAACTCGACTCTGCCCGCTTTACTTTTCTGAGCTTGCTTTTCCACTGCAGTTTAGTGCAGCCTCAACGTGGGTGGGATTATAGGCTGATCGTCATAGTTGCGCCGCCTCTACTGCTGTAGAGCTACTAACTTACTCCTCGGCTACTTACGAGAGGAACGTCTGCACCTCGTTTATTGACCACGGCGTGGTTTTGTGCACAGCCATTTCTTTTTACAATTCGAAAGTCGCGTGAACAAATGATACTGCTATCGCTGTTGCTAACTTTAAAACTAGTGGGTTGATGTCCCGTGTCGCAAATCTAGTGACGCTGGTAGTGACTATTCTCTCTGACCAATCAGTGATCTGCAGGGATTTGACGTCACATTTAGTATCGGCTCGGCTCGGTTGGAACCTCGACCGAAAATTGATTTTATTTATTTTGAATGTTTGGTGATGTTTCAGTTGAGCTTATGCATGTGCATATCTATCAAAGCCATGACTCGCACTGCCATTCAGATGACAACAAAGGTATTGGGGGAAAAAACTTCATTTTCACTTCTTAGGGTAAAGTAACAAATCTGTGGCCCCTTTGAAATTTCAAATGCCCCCTCGGGTAAATTATCTTTGCTCCAACTCTGACGGGAGAGTCGAACCACTCTGTAAAGCCTTCTCCAGCACATCCCAGAGACTTTCAATGGGGTTAAGGTCAGGACCCTGTGGTGGACAATTCATGTGTGAAAATGATTCCTCATGCTCCCTGAACCACTCTTTCACAATTTGATCCCTATGAATCTCGGCATTTTCGTCCTGGAATATGCCCGTGCCGTCAGGGAAGAAAAAATCCATTGGTGGGATAACCTGGTCATTCAGTACATTCAGGTAGTCAGCTGACTTCATTTTATTGCCGCATAACGTTGCTGAGCCTAGACCTGACCAATTGAAGCAACCCCAGATCATAACACTGCCTCCAGAGGCTTGTACAGTGGGCACTATGCATGACGGGTGCATCGCTTCATGCATTTCCCTTCTTGCCCTGACGCGCCCATCGCTTTGGAATAGGGTAAATCTGGACTCATCAGACCACATGACCTTTTTCCATTGCTCCACAGTCCAATCTGAATGCTCCCTAGCAAATTGAAGTTGTTTTTCCGATTAGCCTCACTAACAAGTGAATGAATGTTACATTTATATAGAGCTTTTCTACACTCAAAGCACTTTACATGAACAGGGGTCTCATCTGAAGGATGGCTTTCTTGTCAGTTGGCTTTCTTGTGGCCACACAGCTGTTTTAGTCCCAATCCTGTAAGTTCTTGTCGCATTTTGCGTGTGGAAATGCTCTTAGTCTCATTATTAAACATAGCCGTGAGTTCTACTGTCAATTTTTTACCAGTTGACTTCACCAAGCGTTTTAGTGATCTCCGATCACGATCATTCAAGATTTTTTTCCGACCACATTTCTTCCACGAAGCTGACAGTTCACCACCATCCTTCCAGGTTTTTAATAATGTGTTGGACAGTTCTTAACCCAATTCTAGTGATTTCAGCAATCTCCTTAGTTGTTTTCTTTGCTTGATGCAGGCCAATAATTTGCCCCTTATGAAACATAGTAACATCTTTTCCACAACCACCGGATACGTCTTCTGACATGGTTGTTTAAGAAATGAGAAGCTACACACTGTATCAATTAGGGTTAAAAGAATTGTTGCCAACTGAAACATATCAAGCACTGCAATAAGTATCTGTATCTGCTTATTTAAATCCAAACGGTGACTGTTTTTTTGGCCAGGCTGTGTATTTTAAGCCTCATGTTGCAAAAATTTAAAGGTGATTAAAAATGGTGAAAACTCAACATCAATGGTGACAACTCCTTTGTGAGTCCTGATTTATTTTTTTATTTTTTTTTATTTTTTTTTTGTCATCTGCTCACCCTAACCTTAGGAAATTGAGGAATTAGGCCAGTGATAGGCAACTGTTCAATGATATGGCATTAAAAAAAAAAAAAAAAACCAATCTCTGTCTGTCCTTGCAATGCAAGTGAATGGTGACCAGACCTTTAGTTCCAAAAATCACATAAAGGAAACATGAGGGTGAGTAAATGATGAGAGAATTTTCATTTTTGGGTGAATTATCACTTTAACACACAAGCCACAATAATGGTATCAACCAAAACAACTTATACAGTAATATGAGCTCTCAACAATCACCACATGACAAATAACTGAAAATGATGCAACAGCAGTATAAATTACAGTAAATAGGCAAATGTAAAATAATACATAGTGCACAGTAATCTGCATTAATTATTTATGCTCCGGTGCATTGCTGGGAATCCTCTATGGACTTACTGTCCACATCTTGCTAAAAATGCTCCAGTTTGACTGAGATCCAGAAAATAAGTCATGAAAAAAATACTTTGTGACTTTTTGAGTTTTTAACTGCACAAAATATGCAATGATCTGCTCATTAAAAGGTATGTGTAGCCTATAGTTATTATTTATATTTGCATTTGTTTATTTGTTATATATTTTTGAAGCGTTGTGTTTCTATGTATAGGCCCTAATTAAGTAATTAAATGTTGTATTTTTTTTTTAATTCACATTTGCACATAGTTCTGCCTCACCTTTCATTTGCCTTGCGCTAAATAAGCATTTTTACATAGTTGTAGTATTTGACATGGAATTTCAAGCATTGTCAGGACTTCTAAATCCACACTGTATCAATTAGGGTTAAAAGAATTGTTGCCAGCTGAAACATATTAATCACTGCAATAAGTATCTGTATCTGCTTATTTAAATCCAAATGGCGACTTTTTTTTTTTTTGGCCAGGCAGTGTATTTTAAGCAGCATGTTGCAAAAATGTAAAGGTGATTAAAAATTGTGAAAACTTAACAACTCTATTTTTTGTTATTGTCATCTGCTCACCCTAACCTAGGAATTAGGCCAGTAATAGGCTAATGTTCAATGATCTTGCAATAATAATAATAATAATAATAATAATAATAATATTATATATATATATATATATATATATATATATATATATATATATATATATATATATACACACACACACACACACACACACTACCGGTCAAAAGTTTTGAAACGCTTGACTGAAATGTTTCTCATGATCTTAAAAATCTTTTGATCTGAAGGCGTATGCTTAAATGTTTGAAATTAGTTTTGTAAGACAAAAATATAATTGTGCAACCATATTAATTTATTTCATTATAAAACTAAAATGTAATTAAAAAAATATATATATATTTTTTTTAAATTGATGACTTGGACCAAATAATAAAGAAAAGCAGCCAATAATTGCCCAACATAGATGGGAACTCCTTCAATACTGTTTAAAAAGCATCCCAGGGTGATACCTCAAGAAGATGATTGAGAAAATGTCAAGAGTACATGTCTGCAAATTCTAGGCAAAGGATGACTACTTTGAAGATGCTCAAATATAACACAGTTTTGATTTATTTTGGATTTTGTTTAATCACAACATAATTCCCATAGTTCAATTTATGTTATTCCATAGTTTTGATGACTTTACTATTATTCTAAAATGTGAAAAAACAAGTGTTTCAAAACTTTTGACTGGTAGTGTGTGTGTGTGTGTGTATATATATATATATATATATATATATATATATATATATATATAAAACAGTTAGTTCTGGTCCTCGAATCTGATTGGACAAAAGACGTTCCATGAGTACTGATGGTCTCACACCATCAGTGTGTATCACTCCGCTTGTATTCGTGCCATTCTAAACTAAAGTGTAAGAGCAGTGCAGATGTGTTAAGAGCTATCTGTCTCTTTATATTTAATTTTGTGACATTACATATTTTAGTAAGCAGGTGGTGGCAAAATACCATATTTGTGTGTAAAAAGAGTCAGTTAGGTGATGTGAAGTGAGTCAGAGTCAGTCAGTGTTTTTATTCATCAGCACTCCGTGATCGCTCGTATTACTGCTACACTACTAAAGCTAGGAAATAGCTTTAAATGGCTTTAAACTAACAACTTCAACATAAAGGCTCATCACAGCTGAGAGACACAACAGACATTAATTACACAAAATCAAGGCACTTACCTCTTACTTGACTTTCCACATTCCACATACTGTTCAAAATGTATAGTGAATGACTCTTGCGTACCTGGGTAGGGTTGCACCAGCTGTGCGTAAGGTTTCACGTAAGTTGGGACGTAAAGTTCACACTAAGGGCTTAGTAACTATTAGTTAGTTTGTAATTAAGTCAGTGCTTAATTTGGTTGCACCACCTGTTCTTAAGGCAAGACTTAACTAGTAGGTCATAAGCTCTCCATAAAGTGATGCGTAGTCGCATAATATGACGTTTGCCTGTATTGATCGAATAAGCAGCCTTCAAATTTGACACAGAAGTGTTAAAAAGCCGTGACTTTAGTTTTATCTTGTTATGGTTGATGTTCAGACCTTATTTGTTCACGTAACTGTCAGCTGTAATAAATTATATCGCCATTAAAATACGATACATAATAAAAGTAGATTTGATAAATAGCATATTTGCCCTGTGTAAATAACAATATATAGGAGCTGTATCTAAAAGAAATAAGTAGTGATAAATAAATACTAATACAACAGGCTGGAAAAATAGACATTTATTCATTTTAATATCCTATATATATTTTTGAATGTGTTGAAATTTGACACCGGTCGACGCACCCTGAAAACGGCACCATTAGATCGCTTTCATGCTGAAGAGCCGCTTAAAAATCTTTTTTTTTTCTCTCTCTCGTAAAAGTAAATGAGTGTAAATGTCAATGTCGGCTATTTTTCCACTGAGAAAATAGGATGAATTTCACCAAAATGACATTATCTTCAGAAAGCTGACTAACAGCATCATCGACAGGTGATCGCACATGCTTCATATCTCTCTCTTCTCTCTCTCTCTCTCTCTCTATCTCTTTCTCTCACACACACACACACACATCCTTGTTTCTCCAATAACATGTTAGAAACAGTCCAAGCTGTGATACACGTAGTTCTGAATTGATGTTTTTGAAAGGCTTGGACGCATTTGTTTTCAACCAGCAATGGTAGATTCTGGTCCGTGACGTAAGAAAACAGTTCCATGCACAAATGCGTTTTTATGACCGTACACAGTTTTTCCAAAAACTGTTGCATATAAGCAATATCATATATATATATATATATATATATATATATATATATATATATATATATATATATATATATATATATATATATAAAATATATATATATTCTAAATCATTTGATTATTAAGCGTGAATTAATGATTAATCAACAAATAAATGTTTCCTAGAATGTTTTCCTCTTGCATTATTGTGGCGCTTTGCTGCCCTCTGGGGATTTTTAGTGGGACACACATCCTCTACATGAGGAGGCTATCATACAATTATTCCCAAATATGTGTCAAAACAACAACAATATAATGAACAGACCAGTTTTTTTTTTCTTTTTTTTTTTTTTTTTCTAAAGTGATATAAAAATGTGGAATTAACTTGCCTGAATGTATTTTTATTCGATCATTGTTATGTTACAAAGGCAGCAATGAGTGTAATATGAACCCACAAATAAATACAAGAAATAATTATTATTAGAGCAAGAACGATATTGTTAGGATGAAGGCAGGAGAAAACTCTCCCTCTGAACTGACTAGTGCCTTGTAGATCAACATGAAATACAGACTTCTGTTTACAAAACATGCTCCTCTATGTTCAATCACTACACAGCTACTACTAAATAGAAATGTGGGTTTTCTTTTTTGTTTCTTTGATTTGTGACCAATTGTCTAATAGCAATGACAACAAACAGAATACCTTTAGACTTTTAACATCACAACAACTGTTAGTTCATATATTGTATCTCAGTCTCTATTTACAGAAGGAATCACTTCTTACTTTTGAACCCAGAAACTGACTGTTATGATGCATTATGGCAGAGCATTGATACAATATGTATATAAAGAATGAAGTTCTGGTCTCTTGTTTGATATAATGTTTTTTTTTTTTTTTTTTTTTTTTTTAAAGAAATACTACTGTAATAACCAACTATATATTGCACTTCTAAAACATGAGAGGGTTAGATCCAAGTCCATTATACTAATAGAAATGGGTGTTCTGTTTGTAAATATGTTTTTCCAGAGTAATATTGAGAGCATATAAAGAATACACATTAAAAACAATGGTGAGGTGTGGTCTAAACCTTGTTGAATTCCACATATTTGATGTGAAACAACAATAGTTGTTAACAAAAAAAAAAAAAAAAAACTGTAGTTTATGCAAAAGATAAAATAAGAATTTAGACTTACATGTCATCTTTTACATACTGTGTCGACTGCCTTCCAGAAAAAAAAGGACATTAATGTTAAACAATACTTAAGCAATCCTTTTCCCCCAATATCATCTCAACATGTAACTGGAATTTATCTTTGTAATGGCATTTATTCTCTGGCGTATGTTGAGGTATAGTGTACACAAGAAAATCTATCTGAAATAACGAAATATCTTGGTAAAGCTAAACAAAACAGTACCAAATTGTCTCTTTGCTCCAATACTCAACAACTTTGCATCTTCCATGATGTTGGATCTTCCATTGTTTTGGGCACTGATAAATTGACTTCAGTCAACCCTTCCGGGCACATTCATGACGCATCACTGTCTCATAGCCAAAACCATCCAACAGGGTGCAGCAAAGCATCATTCAAAAGCAAATAGTACAAATTGACGTAAAAGATCTAACAGTCTGAGCTCTCCAAGGTGCTTAGCGACTGACGTGTAAACATGAAGCCGTGCATGAAATGGATAGTGTGAATGTAGACACGTCCTGTTGTACTAAATCCACATTTCATACATCTGTTGCCTGTCTCCAGCAATACTGATCTGAAAAGTTCTACAGTTTGTTTTCATAGCTTTAAGATAAATCTGTGGAAGAGTTGGGTCTCTTTTGGTTGGATAATTCCATGTAAATGTCAGATCGGAGGAATCGAGGGTACGAATCTCTTTCCATGAGTCCAAAGATTCTGCTTTGAGCCAGGTCAAAGCAGTCTGCACAGATGTTCTCCATCTTTTCCTTGATGTGCTCCCTGGTGTATGAGTCCAGATTAACCTTGGAAACAAAACAAGAGTCTGCTTAGGATACATCACATATTCATTTTGGACTCGGTTTCTAACTCATCTGCTCCCTGGAATCCATTAAACATTGGAAATGTCTGATCATTGACTGCTGAAAATAAGCAGACTAAAGAGTTTAATTTTAATTGCTAACATTTGAATAATTTCTATATATTTTATGTACATATAATAGCTTTCTCTAACTAATATCTATAGTATTATTGATTATTTGCTTTGCTCTACTGCCTTGTTGTTACAAAATATTATTTTCTTAATCAGTATCTTTGGATTGTTTCCAGTAAAAATAACTTAAATCAGAAAGGTGCACAAGATATCAAGACTCTTTTCAGAGAATGTATTCTGTTTTGTTCCAGTGGCCATTTATTTACTTTAGCATAAACTTCATTAAATGTACAATTTTATTTCTCATTTTCAATCATCAATTTTTGCAGTGTGGTTCTATTACGCAGTTATGGTAACTTATAAGAAAAGAAAACATTGCACTGTCTTAGAGGTTGAGCATGTACTCAATACAACTTTGAACTTTTCATTGTGAATTCTGTTTAAGCCTTCACAAAGGTATTGAATGTAGTGCTCATTGTCTTGTGACAGATCTGCTTTTAAAGATACGTTTCATCAACTAATACAGAATTAATAATATCACAATCTGCAAAATGATAGCCCTTCATATTAGTGACCAACAACTACTATAAATAAACAGTCAATCTCATAATCTGTTGGTAGCTGTTATTAAAAGAATCATAATTTACTCACCCTCATGTCAAGAGATTCCATTGTTTAGGGCTAAAAACAACGCAAGTTCCTGCGTGAACATGCGAGCCACTGTAAACGAGGCTCTGTCATGTATCATGAAAGAACGCGGAATGGATTTTTGTTTATATTTTTGTTTGTAATAGGCTGGTTGTATTCTACTCTTTGAGAGCTTTGCAATGACATATGACACATGGCTATTTGATCAGTTTTATGTTTTTACTGAATACAATAATCTGTACAGTGCAAAATTATTAATAAATTATCAAAACGGAACACTTCTGATTTGTCTGCAAATTTTTTCATTTTGGTCAGTTTTGGTCATAATGCCTACGTGCATTGTAAAGTAGAGCTTCTAAGCTTTAAAAACGATACCTATTTTGTGTTGGTCAAGACTGTAGTTATTCATATTTTGATCATAATTTTTTTCTCGATGGGCCCGAGTTTAAACGAGGGACGTGTCGAAGTTATTTTTGTGGTAATCAACATTAAGCCACAAATGCTGTCGATTGAGCTTAGCATGTATTGAACCCAGAACATTCTTTTAAATTTCAGTTATTTCTCATCAAAACCTATCGTATGCATTCAGAAGACTTGGAATATGTAGTATGGGACGTACAGACTACTTTTATGATACTTCTGGGTCATTTTTTAAGCTTTAAAATGACTAACTATCAGCTGCCATTGTTTTGAAAAGATGGACTGGGCTATTCATTAAAAATTCTCCTTTTGTGTTCAGCATTAGAAAGAAAGTGATACAAGTTTAGAACGACAGGAGGGTAAGTTAAGAGAGTTTTCATTTTTGGTTGAACTATTCCTTTAATATGAACATGACTTGATAACATAAATCCGTTATTTGATATGTATATATATATAGAGAGAGAGAGAGAGTAGGCACTGTAAAGACTTTTTCAGCTTACCTCTTTACAGGATTGTATGGAGATGTACTCAGTGAATATCTTCTTTGCTTTGGATGCCATTTTGGACAGTGATTTGATCCTCTTGAAGTCCTCACATGCCAGCCAGAAATCCAGATTCTCTTCGCTGAACTCTGTTTGTAGGAAAGAGCGGAACACTGCCAGGCCATCTGAAAGAGGACAAAATTATTCTTAGTTTAGTTTATTTATTTCCCGTTATACAACAAAAAGACGTAAATTAATAAATAATCATAGGTTTATGCAAATTGACGGAAAAAGGTGTATGCTGAAGCCTTAGCTTATTACACCTACCCTTTATACATATATTATTTTATGCAGATCTCTTTAGAGATATACACATTCTAAACATTTATTTACCCAAAAAATCCAACAACAAAAATTTACTTACTAGTATTCATACCTCAGTTTGATATTTGTTAATCATCTTATTTTTAAGTTTTTTTTTTTTTTAATCTGTTTAGTGTTTTACACATTTCATTTCTTTATCAAAACTATTCCACAAATTAACTCCTTTAACTGATATACATCTTTGTTTTACATTTGTTCTAATCTTAGATTTTGTAAACATGCAAAATCCTCTTAATTCATAATGACAATTTGAAACAACCTCTGGACACAGTCTGGAAGCATCTTATTTTTTACTTTATACATTATTTGTGCAGTTTTAAACTCCATCAAATCTCTAAATTTGAGAGCATAAGAGTTTATAAATAAATTGTTTGTGGGTTCATAATAATCAGCTCCATTTATAATTATTTTATCTTAGCACTATATAAGTCTGAAAGAGAATGAGAATCTGGGGTAAATCTTTGAAAATCTGGATTTGGAATACAGTGTGAATCCTGATTTGAAAAACTCTGCTGACTACAATTTTAAAAAAGTAACATTTGCTTCAGTGCAGAGATCAATATAGCTGTCATTTCAAATAAGAGAGAGGCAAATCTTACATTTGTGAGAAAGCAGTGCATCGAGCGACTCTGCCCATTTGAGAGCTTCTTCTGGAGATGCTCTGTGAACGAGAGCATACAAAGTGGTCAACAAAACTATTACTCACACTAATGAGCCATACAAAGCTAATTATAGTACACAAAGTAGGTCATCTACTCAATATCTCAAAACGTCATTATTGTTTTATTAGCAGAGATCTTTCAATTCAATTATTAGGCTTCACCTAATATAATTAAACAATAGATAGATAATAAATAGATTCTGCTAAGGCAAGCATCACTATTACCATTTCAACAAATCCCTACCCCTAAATATTAAACTTTGTTCTACGAACATAAACAGATGTTTGATTGACACCTAGCAGAAGATAAAATGGGCAAAATAATACCATAGATTTACATTGAAGGAGGCGGTCAAGTCGTATCTAGGGTAAAGAATATCATAGAGTGTTTGGGATGGGCTCTTTTGACATTTTGTCAATAAACAACCACCCAGAACACACTAGAATGCACATTAATGTTGGTGTTTTTTGCATTGGCAAGCACCACTAACATATTCTTCCAACATTTAAATGAGACACAGTATTTGTGCTGCCCTGAGGTCAGTTCAGGTGAAAGAGGAAACAATCACGTGTACTCACTTATCTGACTTGAGGATTTTCTCAAGCTTGATGACTGGATTGCTGCCATGTCTGTCGTTGCTCTTCTTCCGCAGGAAAGTCAGTCGATTTTTCATGTCTTTGGCCCTGTGTGAGGAAGACAAAACACACTATATCAGGTGACTAATTGGCTACCGTAATTGTGTTCTTAAAGAGCCAATGGGAAGAGATCAATTGTCCGTGTATTGTGGCTACAGCCGTGAGATTTATTGTGGAAGGAATACTTATAGTAAAGGCGTTGTGCTTTTGCCCAATAAACATGAGAATGGAAAGTATTCTGTTAGTATCTCTTAAAGGAATATTCCAGGTTCAATACATGTTAAGCTCAATCAACAGCATTTGTGGCATAATGCTGTTTACCAAAAAAATAATTTCGACTCGTCCCTCCTTTTCTTTAAAAAAAAAAAAAAGCAAAAATGGAGGTTACAGAGAGACACCTACAATGGAAGTGAATGGGGCCAATTTTTGGAGGGTTATAATTTTATAAAAGCACTTACATTAATGCTTCTGTTAAAACTCTTGTATTATTTGAGCTGTAAATTTGTTTAAATCATCATTTTTACTGTCATTTTACAGTTTGTTGACTTCACATTGTCATGGCAACAAAGCTGTAAAATTAGCTATAACTTTACACAGAAAAGGTTAGTAAGTGATTTTATCACACTAAAATCATGTTAACACATGTTTACAATATATTACTATACTTTTGAAATAATTAGTATTTTAATGTTTACAGATTGGCTTCCATTGTAAGTGCCTCACTGGAACCCAGATATTTGCTTGTTTTAAAGAAAAGGAGGGACAAGTCAAAATGTATTTTTTTGGTATTTAATATAATGCCACAAATGCTGTCGATTGAGCTTAACTTGTACTGAACCCGGAATATTCATTTAAACCAAAAAAAAAAGAAAAAAAAAAGAAAAACACATTTATTTATATATATATACTGCATAAAGAAGCCTATTTTATTTTTGCATTGTGAATTATTTTCATTGCAATTAAGCACATTTCCCTCCAAAATTATCACTACTGTAATGTGGAAAAAATCTCTAATACAGTAATGAAGACCATCCAGTCCATCCACAATGAGCAGCATCAGGTAAATTCAGTGCTTTAAATACTACCATGGTGTAAACTGGAAAAAATATATCCAGACAATTCTTAACAGTTTTTGTGAGATTCAACCAATAAAACTGCAGATGGAGTTCTTGGTTATACATATGGAAAAAGAAGAAAGAAAGAAAGTGGTTTGACTCACAAATTCTTGGATTTCTTCTTTTTAAAAGCACTTTTTCCTGTGTCACATTTACAGTTTGGCATGCCACAAACCTGTGGAAGATATCCAACACCATGTTATGTTGTTACACTGATATTTAAATATACTGATATCAAGTAATTCTTGAACTCAGAATGCATTAGTATTTGCAGTTTGACTTTGTTGCGGTGTATAATGAAGATACACACCCTCCTCCCAGTGAAGAGCAGACAGATCTGGTGAACAGATCCTCCATTCTTGGTCAGCTCTTTCCTTAGAGTCTGTGGCGAGGGGATGGCCCAGCGCTCTGGAGTCTCCCGCTTGGCCTCTATACAGTCGATGGCCTGATCGGAGATGAAGCGAGGAGATCTGGGCTCTTGCAGCAAACTGCCCTCACTGTGCGTGCGTCTGTGGAGAGACCTCTGCACACACAAGCCTCCACTCTGCTGCCCACCAGCAGGAGATGGTTCTACCATACTCCTCCTCTTCAGAAAGCCTTCATCACTGTCTGCTTCCTCATCATCTTCCTCATCATCTTCATCATCATCATCAGTGGATGGTGAAGTCAAAGCATCTGCGTTGAAGGAGCGATCCAAACACAGCTTGGGAATGACGAGAGGAGATGAAGAGGATGATGAAGATGTGGGTCTGGCGCCAACACTGATCGTCTCGGATGCGCTCTCACCCTCCCCCTGCTCCCTCTTCTCCAGATCTGACTCCTCTCCACCTCCTTTCACCTCCTTCGGTCTCTCCTTCCAGATCTCGGAGGTCTCCATGTGTGCAGGTTTGCAGCTGTCTTGTGAAGGTGGAATAGCTTGGCTTGCATCTCCAGAGCTGCAGTGCAGGTCTGGGTAAGAGAGTCGCTGAGCTGGAGAGCTGCAGTTGGTTCTTCTCATAATGGGCGATGCAGAGGGGCATGATGGGGAACAGGGCTCAGACACACTGTGAGAGCTGAAGCCCAGCAAACCCAGATCAGTCTGTTCGGCTGCTTTTGGTTCCAGCATCTGTTAATAAAGAGATTAATCTGAAATTGAACAGATGGCTTTAGATTCAACAAACACTGAGTACGTCTGGTTGTGACTCTGAAGAACCATTAGAGGAAATCTCTGTAGCTTGGTGCAAAAAAGCATTTACTTATTCAGAGTTTTCCTGTAAAAATATCTAAACATCATTACATCAAAATATAAATGTACTTAAGCAAAGATATGGAGTTTATTTTTTTTTTTATCACATTAGCTCATATTTTGTTATTATTTTAAGTGTTAAATTTAACAAAATTTAGTGAAATTTACACTTAAAGGAATAGTTCACCCAAAAATGAAAAAAATTTCATCATTTACTCACCCTCATGCCATCCCGGATGTGAATGACTTTTTTTCTTCTGCTGAACACAAACAAAGATTTTTAGAAGAATATCTCAGCTCTGTACGTCCTTTCAATGCAAGTGAATGGTGACCAGACCTTTCAAGCTCCAAATATCACATAATGGCAGCATAAAAGTAATCCATACGACTCCAGTGGTTTAATATATGTCTTCTAAAGTAATGCAATCACTTTGGGTGAGAAACAGATCAATGTTTCAATCCTTTTTTCCTATAAATCTCTACTTTAACTTTCCGTTTCAAGTGAAAGTGAAAGTGGAGATTTATTGTAAAATAATATTGAAACATTGATTTGTTTCTCACCCAAAGTGATTGCATCACTTTAGAAGACATATTAAACCACTAAATATGCTTTTTGGATTGTTAAGCAGCCAGCAGGCATTAGATTTCATTGTATGGACAAACAGAGCTGAAATGTACTTATAAAAATCTTCATTTCGGTTCTGCTGAAGAAGGAAAGACATACACATCTGGGATGGCTTAAAGGCAAGTAATTCATGAGAGAACTATCATTTTTGGGTGAACTAATCCTTTAAATACACATTGAGCATCACCTTTGCCTTTCAGAGCATGTATGCACATAACACGAGACCAGTTGTAGTCCGATAAACGTATTACTTTCTCTAGGTCTGTTAGTCTGACTTCACAAAAATCGGACTAGTACGATGTCAATCGGACTAAAGTGTTTACATGACATTTTAAAAAGAATAATTAATATTAGTTTGACTGAAATTGAACTATTAAAGTGCATATAAACAAACGAAATTATTTTTTTGAAGTGCTTTACACAAAACATCCCAATAAAGAAAATGTATCCCATATAAACCATTTTCTTTACACAAACTGAACTCTTTGTCAGCTGTGGAGGTAAATCACTTGACTACTGCCTTACACGATATCACTTTATTTTACTGTGTACTTGTTATACATATTACATGTAATGGCTATGGTAATAACAGTAAATTATGCATAATTACAAGCAACTAACCCTAAATCAAACCATAACCACAAACCTATAGTAAGTACAGTACATGATGTTACTTAATATTACTGAATACTTACGTGTGTAATTGCACTGTAATAAGGACACTGTAAAATAAAGTGACCCCTTATACTTTACTATGTAAAACCCTATAGCATTTTAGATTTTTAAATTTTCTGAAGAAAATTTGTGGTGCTTGTCCTTGCAAATCTCTGTGCCACGACGCTAGGGTGTTGTGGGTGGTTGCCAGGGCATTGCTATGCAGTTGCTAAGGTGTTCGGAGTTGTTTTCAACACAATGCTATGTGTTTTTTAAAGGGGTTCTCAATGGTTGCAAGGTAGTTGTCAGAATTTTTGGTGGTTGCTTACTGGTCCAAGTCAAAAGAGCTCACTCCCAAGTCTCTATGATATTCTGGTCCCTAGATTGGGTCGCTTCTGTAAATCTATGGGATTTTTTCTTTTCTTTTTTTGTCCGCCAGGTGGAAATTGAAAATAGTACATCAGATTGCTTAGAAAAGTGATAGCACACCTCTCCTCAAGAGGCTGCATGATTTGAGGTATAAATCATGTCTGTAACACAAAGCGTGCAGGTTGAGATTTTGGGCAGAAGAATAATATGGATCATAAATAATTCTGCTATTAAATTAAATTGCTAAAGTAATTAAATTACAAATTATATATATTAAGTAAATGAAAAAAAAAACAACTATCATTTATATATATAAAGTCCCTTGCAGTTACAGGGGTTTCACAGAAGATGTAAGTAAATCAATAATCATCATAAAAGCAGCATATTAAAAGACCATGAAATGTGAAAACAGCATTTACAAACATCTAATATCCTAGACAACTGAATAAGAAAGCATATCATCAACGCTGCAATATTGCATTATATTGGGTATTGCTTTCTAAAGCAGTAGGGGTAAAGGAAAGGTGAAGAGAAAGAAAATTAAAAAGGGAAAAATTCTTTTAAGTGGAAAAGGTTAATGTATTCATGCACTTTACAGACCTAATAAGCTCATAAAATAGTTTGCTGGTGGAGAGACTGACTCACAAGCTTTTAAAAGAAACAGCACAGAATATGTGGCACAAGGAGGTAAACAAGAATTCCTGACATGAACCAACATTAATGCATTAAGCAGGCATTTCTACGTAAGCTCATTCAAGTGTATGGTAAACATTACATGAACAGACATATCTATTATTAAATATTAATATTCAAGATTTAGTTTTCACAGTCCTTAGATCAAAGTCACGTTGTATGTCTTGTGTCAGGTTAAGATACAATGAAGTGTTTAAACTTACATACATCAATAATAATTAATACATCTTACTCCACCACACCTTCTCCAATATCACGCACGCCAATCAAATCAGAATGGAGGTGCTAAATATAAATAAAATCTTATTTCCGGCAATCAGACAGCAAAAGCAATTCTGTTCTGTTCCTTATTTGTTAGTAACTTTGGAAAAAAATTGTCTGCTAAATGTAAAATGTAAATGTAAAAGGATGAAACACACAGGACATGCACAAAAAACATCTATTCCATGACCTTACCTTCACAAAGATCCAATGTTTCTCCCTTACAAACAAATAATGTATTCCTCCATCATACTAGCATGCATTACAACAGCCTTGTTCTCTCTCTCTCTCTCTCTCTCTGCACTCTCTTTCTCTCTCTTTCACGCCGTCACATGTGCGTGTCTGTTTGTGCTAGTCTGATGATGATGCCGCTGCTCTCCCGATGTCACTCGCCCAACGAGCGAGAGAGAGAGCATGAATAAGAAACAGAAGACCAAAGGTCTTCACTACACTATGTTTAAACTTGTATGTACACTCTATTGAGTGTAGTGGAGAGAGCATCTGTCCCTTAGACTGTTAGAAAGTCAACATGAACTTAAAATTGATCCTGTTTACTTTCTTAATATACATTCATGTTTTTTTGTTAACAATTCATCCGTACACATTATTGCAAAGATAAAAAAAACCTCTTGTATTTATCTTTCTTAAAATTGTAATAACTTGCTCTGCCCAGCTTTCCTTTTTTGATGACATTGCCAAGCCCTCTTATTTTTCAACCCCTCCCCTCAAATTATCTGTCATACAGTATACACAAAAAAGTGCTAACCTGCAATTGTTATCTCAAGGATCTATTTCTACCTTATCTAACCCATAAATTTTACTTAAGTTGGTGTAACCTTACATTCTCAAGTAAATTTTGTCCGATTAAATGAAATTTTTAATGTTACTGTAATAAATTTAGAGGTTACTATACCTCATGACATACATGTAGAAATAACAGCTCATGATCAAATCAATCCCTGATGATAATATTAAGTAGGGTAATATTGAGTAATATTACAGGTTTTTTAATTACTGTATTGGTCTGATTAGGCTGATATTTTAAGCAAATAATATCAAAGCTTATTGTTTCCAATTCCAACAATATACTCTTTATTTTTAAGGCAAATTTCAAAAGTACTAAAAGGTTATCCATCTTTTCTACTATACATTAACATTTTTTGTTGCTTTATTTACAACTTTGCATATAAAATTCTCTAAAAGTGCTTTAGTGGGAACATATTAAAATAACTGGAAAAACAGTGTAGATTTATAATATTCTTCAATATAAGCATTTCTTTAAAATAATAATTTAATCCGCCAACATTTTTAAGCTGTTGCATCCCTAAACTCAAGTCCTATCCTTTTAGCTATTATTTCTCATTTAATATCCTGTTTCACTTTGAAATACATCACATTACGAAAGTAAAATATGTTGTGAATGCCATTTCACGTTGACTTTTGAGGAAAGAGCAAAGCTACAAGACATTTGAAGGTAAAATATGGAAACAGCCCTCGGGAGGCAACGTCAGATCGCATATGTTAGCCCTATTTATGAAGCACTACCTCTCCTAAGCTATTATACTCCATATCTGCTAGAGAAATGCAGACAGGCTTTGGCTAAATGTGAAATCCAAGCATGTGTGTGAGTGTTTGTACACGTGTTTGATTTTGTACCTGATCAGGGCCGATTCTGTCCCTTAGGGCAAGCTGCTTGTCAATATTGTCTCTTAGACACTGGACAACCCTCCTCTTCTGTTCAGCTGAAAAGGCTTCCAGGCTGAAAAGACACTCAGTTCTCTACAGAGATACAGAAACAGAGTGTGTAAGCGACACTGAGGGAGTGTTTGTGAAAGAATGTGTATATTTGCACGAAAGGAGAGAATTACTCATCACAGTCTAATTTATTTGGGAAAAAGGAGAGAATTGAAGGTTCTTTCATCTTTAAAGGTTTATTCAAATAAACCTTTTAAAGGTGTGGCCTCCTTCATGTTACATCCATAAAAGACCATCTTTTAAAGACACATCAGTGTCATATGCTGTTATGCAGGAGAACGTCATAAAAGATACGCACTCATACACACTCACACATTCATATCAGTGTGTGAGTGTGTATGTGCGAGGTGTTGTCAGGGAGATGGGCAGATGGCTGGGTTGATGAATGTGTTTGCTCAAATGAGCTGGCTACGTCTTTCAGGCACGTTTACTCTAGAGAGAAATAGCAGCTTTAAGGGCTTTTACATGTGACGTAAACCCTGAGAGGCCCTCCATTTAACAGCCTCACACTATTTACTTCCCGTAAATATTTACCGCAGGGGCATCCTGTTGGGTCACTGCTTCGGGAAACACATTAAACCGCATATGATTTTTATTGCAGTGCATTGTGTTAAAGAGATTGTTCACTCCCAAATCAGAATACATCATCATGACTATTTTTTTTCCCATGAACGCAAAAAAGGAAATGTTAGGCAGAATGTTCAGTAATATTTCACTTTCATTGTGGAAAAGATGCAATGATAGTGAATGGTGACTTAGGCTTACATCCTGCCTAACATTACATCCTTGTGTTCCACAGAAGAAAGAAAGCCATACGGGTTTGTAAAAACCTGAGTGTGAGTTAATAATAATAAATAATGACATAATTAACATTTCTGGGTGAACTATTCCTTTAAATTGCACTGTAGACAAGGATCTGGGCTAAATGAGTAGGTTGGTGGTGCAGGATCTCACCTCTATCCAGTAGGAGATGTACAGCCGTAGTTTGTCAGCAGGAACTGGAGAGAAGGAGAAAGAGGTGTGAATTTCTTCATCCTGAAGCTGCTATGATATGAAAATGGCTGTCATGGTGTATGTGTGTTTTTTTCCCCATTTCCTGACTCTTGGGGTATATATGTGAACCCCAACATGTACATCGATATATGCCACCCATATGTAAATTAGATATACTAGAATAATTTAAATTTACTAGAAAACCTGAAGCACTACAAAACACACATATGCTTTGAAATGAATGTGTAGTTGATATGCTAAGCAGTGATAAAAGTGTCCTGCAGTGTGACATGCTGTTAATCATCAAAACTATGTAATATTTTTCTAATTCTTTATAAGTGTTATGCCTGCAGATTATTGAGATACTACATTGAATATTTGGACAAAAATGCATATCACATCACAGGAAATCAAAAGTGAACTTCAAAAAAGATAAAAGATTACACATTTTGAAAACTTAAAAGAAATGGTCACCAGTTAGAGAACACCAGTTACAAAAAATATACACATTCCCTTATACAAATATACATTTTAACCTAAAATCTTTATGTTGAAAAGGAAGGTTCATATGTTATGGTAATTGTCAACTACCCCAAATAAATACAGTTGTGCTCAAAAGTTTGCATACCCTGGCAGAAATGTTTACATTTTGGTCTTTTATTTAAGGATAGCGATCATATGAAGCCATTTATTATCACATAGTTGTTTGGCTCCTTTTTACATCATAATGATAACAGAAATCACCCAAATGGCCCTGATCAAAAGTTTACATTCCCTTGAATGTTTGGCCTTGTTACAGACACACAAGGTGACACACACAGGTTTAAATGGCAATTAAAGGTTAATTTCCCACACCTGTGGCTTTTTAAATTGCAATTAGTGTCTGTGTATAAATAGTCAATGAGTTTGTTAGCTCTCACGTGGATGCACTGAGCAGGCTAGATACTGAGCCATGGGGAGCAGAAAAGAACTGTCAAAAGACCTGCGTAACAAGGTAATGGAACTTTATAAAGATGAAAAAGGATATAAAAAGCTATCCAAAGCCTTGAAAATGCCAGTCAGTACTGTTCAATCACTTATTAAGAAGTGGAAAATTCGGGGATCTCTTGATACCAAACCAAGGTCAGGTAGACCAAGAAAGATTTCAGCCACAACTGCCAGAAGAATTGTTCGGGATACAAAGAAAAACCCACAGCTAACCTCAGGAGAAATACAGGCTGCTCTGGAAAAAGACGGTGTGGTTGTTTCAAGGAGCACAATATGACGATACTTGAACAAAAATTAGCTGCATGGTCGAGTTGCCAGGAAGAAGCCTTTACTGCGCCAATGCCACAAAAAAGCCCAGTTACAATATGCCCGACAACACCTTGACATGCCTCACAGCTTCTGGCACAATGTAATTTGGAGTGACGAGACCAAAATAGAGCTTTATGGTCACAACCATAAGCGCTATGTTTGGAGAGGGGTCAACAAGGCCTATAGTGAAAAGAATACCATCCCCACTGTGAAGCATGGTGGTGGCTCACTGATGTTTTGGGGGTGTGTGAGCTCTAAAGGCACGGGGAATCTTGTGAAAATTGATGGCAAGATGAATGCAGCATGTTATCAGAAAATACTGGCAGACAATTTGCATTCTTCTGCACGAAAGCTACACATGGGATGCTCTTGGACTTTCCAGCATGACAATGACCCTAAGCACAAGGCCAAGTTATCCCTCCAGTGGTTACAGCAGAGAAAGTTCTGGAGTGGCCATCACAGTCTTCTGACCTTATTATCATTGAGCCACTCTGGGGAGATCTCAAACGTGCGGTTCATGCAAGACGATCAAAGACTTTGCGATGACCTGGAGGCATTTTGCCAAGACGAATGGGCAGCTATACCACCTGCAAGAATTTGGGGCCTCATAGACAACTATTACAAAAGACTGCATGCTGTCATTGATGCTAAAGGGGGCAATACACAGTATTAAGAACTAAGGGTATGCAGACTTTTGAACAGGGGTCATTTCATGTTTTGTTTTATGATTGTGCCATTCTGTTTTAACCTACAGTTGAATATGAATCCCATAAGAAATAAAAGAAATGTGTTTTTCCTGCTCACTCATGTTTTCTTTAAAAATGGTACATATATTACCAATTCTCCAAGGGTATGCAAACTTTTGAGCACAACTGTATGTATAAATATTTACACACATATATATATATATATATATATTGTAATAATGTTATAATGTTATTATATTTATTGTTATTACATTTATCCATTGTAAGTGTGGCTTAGTGTATATATATATACACTACAGGTCAAAAGTTTTGAAACACTTGACTGAAATTTTTCTCATGATCTTAAAAATCTTTTGATCTGAAGGCGTATGCTTAAAAGTTTGAAATTTGTTTTGTAGACAAAAATATAATTGTGCCATCACATTAATTTATTTCATTATAAAACTAAAATTTAATTAAAAAAAATACGTTTTTGAAATTGATGACTTGGACCAAATAATAAAGAAAAGCAGCCAATAAGTGCCCAATATAGATGGTAACTCCTTCAATACTGTTTAAAAAGCATCCCAGGGTGATACCTCAAGAAGCTGGTTGAGAAAATGTCAAGAGTACATGTCTGCAAATTCTAGGCAAAGGGTGACTACTTTGAAGATGCTAAAATATAACACAGTTTTGATTTATTTTGGATTTTGTTTAGTCCCAACATAATTCCCATAGTTCCATTTATGTTATTCCATAGTTTTGATGACTTTACTATTCTAAAATGTGAAGAAAATAAAATATAATAAAGAATGAGTGTTTCAGAACTTTTGACCGGTATTATATGGACACTTAAGCCACACTTACAATGGATAGATGTAATAACACTAGATAACAAATAGTTAACCAAGTGGCAGCTGCCAATGTATATTAAAAATGGTCACAATAAGGGCTACACAGTTAATCAAATAAATAATCGAAATTACAATTAGAGCAGCCACAATTATATAATCATGAAAAGTGTCAATTACAACATTCCAGTTAGGTCTACTCCTAAACAGCATGTCCGTTGCTCAATTTCTGTTTATAATATATAAAAAAATTCAATAACAACTTTGGTTTTCATGAGGGACAATTTGAAGTTGTTTAGGCAATGTATTGATTTACTTATGTATAAAACTGCAAGAAATGACCTTATCAGTTTATTTTGGATGCAAAGCTTACATAAAGTGGGTAGCATCAGGATGCCACACACAAACTACGTATTTTGATGTAAATTCTATCAATCTAAATTACGATACAAAGGGACTTCAGCAATTACGATTTTTGTCCTATTACATCTAGTAACAACATTAGTAACAACAATGTTATTAATACATAACATTCACAGGCTGAATAGACTTTCACTGTAAGTGCCTGAATCACATATTAAAGGGCAAAGTTCAGCACAGTGATGGTTATTTCAGAAACTGAGATGTCAAATAAAGACTGGTTCAAGATAAAAATGACCTCTGTGCCACATGCTGCTGTACAGTATTTCTGTCTGCAGGAAGGTAAAGAATACACAGACCCGCCCACCCTGCCTATAACAGGCTATACCGGAGACATGACCATTGTTCACAGCAGACAGAGAGGGTGAGGAGAGCTGGACTTTCATAATACACATACACACACACATTCACACAGCCCTGACACCTCCTTCCTGACTGTCGCTACTAACACATAGTCACAAATAACACAGGGTGGAACTCCTTAACATCCCCTCCACTCAAAACAATCAACCCAGGGAGAGATACTTCACACACACACACACACATATAAACAGACAAACAGAGGGATGGATCAACAGACAGACAGATACTGTAGAAGATAGACAGACAGACAGACAGACAGATCGATAGATAGATAGATGCTGTCCGACTTCTGAACCCAGTAAATTTGAAGTTTTGTGTATTTCCATATGTTTATCTTAGCCAGATGTTATGCTGCCTTTGCTTTCACTCTAAATTATGCAAAAAACATACAGTATACTGTACAAGTGTCCTTATTTTTCACCAAATAATGCAGTAGTTATAGTACAGTAGAGCGTACCATCCTGCAGGTCTATCTGATGGAGGTAGAGTGGACTCTGCAGTACATTACAGCGGCCTGGTTCATCCTCCCTGGTCAACAGCATCAAGTCTGTGTAGATGAACACTGTTGCCTATAGGGGGCGATACAGTCAACAGTCAGTACCACACTGAAACATCACCGTCTGACCTTCATGTGTCACTCAGCTTCTGACCAGGTAAAGACAAAGATGATTCAGTAATATGAAAGACATGAGGCTATTTCTTTCATTAATTACATCTTTAATTTAAACTAGAGTCAGCTAATGCAGATATATAATTACACAAATCTAACATAACAATAAACTGTCCTTTCCTCAGTGATCTGCTGGTAATTGTGCCATTCTGCTACAGTTTTGTGATTTTTGTAACTGGGTGTCACAGTCTGTCTCCATCATGTTCTTCAAGGACTCTTATTTTGAAGTGTTACGTTGAGTTATTGAAGTGTTACGTTGAGTTATTGAAGTGTTACGTTGTGTTAAGTTTTGATGTTTAGATTTATAGTTTGTTCTTCTCCAGTGTTTGTTCCATTCCACAGGAACATCCCCGTAACCACGCTCCCTGCTGGCCGGAAGAGGAGGAGAAGGAAAAGGACTCCTCCTCCCCAGTCTCTGCCTATGCTCATTACCACGGTGGTCGTTCCCCAGGCTCTGCCAGTGCTCACGACCACGGAGGATGTTCCCCACTCTCTACCCAAATCAGCCCCGAGCCTTCCACGGCTCTCAGCCCCGAGCCTTCCATGGACTCTTCTCTCGATCCTCTCATAACTCCGCATTCCATGGCTCTATCCCTCGAGCCTCCCACAGCTCCGCCTTCCATGTCTCCGCCCCTTGAGCCTTTCCTGGCTCTGCCTTCCACGGCTCCTCCACCTTCCATGGCTCCACCCCCAGAGTCTTCCACAGCTCCGTCCCAGAGTCTTCCACAGCTCCACCTTCCATGGCTCCACCCCCAGAGTCTTCCATGGCTCCGCCTTCCACAGCTCTGCCCCCAGAATCTTCCATGGCTCCGCCTTCCACGGCTCCGCTCTCAGAGCCTCCCATGGCTCTGCCTTCCTCAGCTCTGCTTCCCTTGGCTCGCCCTCAGAGTCTTCCATGGCTCCACCTTCCATGGCTCCACCCCCAGAGTCTTCCACAGCTCCGTCACAGAGTCTTCCACAGCTCCGTCCCAGAGTCTTCCACAGCTCCACCTTCCACGGCTCTGCCCCCAGAGTCTTCCACAGCTCCGCCTTCCACGGATCCGCCCCAGAATCTTCCACGGCTCCGCCTTCCTCAGCTCCTCCCTCAGCTTTGCCTCCCTTGGCTCTGCGCTCAGACTCTTCCTCGGCTCCGCCCTTAGAGTATTTCACAGCTCCGCCCACTTCCACAGAGTCTCCTCCTCCAGCGGTTCCGCCTCCTGATCCATTTCCAGGCCTGAAGCTGCCCCCCAGGCCCCCAGATCCATTCCCAGCCCTGAAGCCACCCCCCAGGCCCCCGGATCCTTTCCCAGCCCTGAAGCCGCCCCCTAAGCCTCCTGATCATCCTCCTTGGATCTTTCTTCTTCTGCGTCACCCTACCCTCATCATCCGTTTTTGGGCGCCAGGAGTCGCCCTTTAAAGGGGGGGGCGGTCATGTCACAGTCTGTCTCCATGTTCTTCAAGGACTCTTCTGAAGTGCTACGTTGAGTTATTGAAGTGTTCCGTTGAGTTATTGAAGTGTTACGTTGTGTTAAGTTTTGATGTTTAGATTTATAGTTTGTTCTTCTCCAGTGTTTGTTCCAATCCAGCGATTACTACTGTTGAGCTTTTTGTTTGTTCCACTCCAGCGTTTATTCTACTCCTACGAGTATAATTAAATGATTGAAAGAATCTACTCCTGTGTCTCCTCTCTTCCTCTTACATTCCTAGACACCAACGTTACACTGGGTATATAACATGTCTGGTATATATTTTTCTTTCAATAAAAAATTAGGCTTCATTTTCTTATTTTTTTCTTTTGAATTTGGGGAGAAATATGGCCCATACATGTTCTTAACATGCTTTGTTAGATTCACCCAGTTAAAGTTATAATCAAGTCTAGTTAAAGGTAAAGAGTGTAATTTTTTCACCATCAGCAGCACCAAATAGAATTGCAAAAATAATCATTATTTGCAAACAAGTTTCCCCAAATACTCCCCATATATCATTTAGCCGGTTAGAACAGGTAGTCCCGCCCCAAACACATGCCATTGGTGGATCTAATGTCACTATGTTGGTTTGCTCAAACTGTTGAAAGTGCCAATCTTTAAACTCTTCAGGGGAAATCAAGCCACAAATGGCTTATTTAAAATTGTCTCTACACATTAAGCTGGGAGAATTGAAAGTCAAGTAAAAAAAAAAAATCACATACTGCTTTCACAATGCATATTTTTACAAAGCAGGTTTACAAAAAAACATGCCTCAATGCCCTCAGTCAGCAAAAAACAATAAAAAAATTAATAAAAAAATAAATAAACTTCCATAAGATTTTTTTAGTATAAAAAAATATGCACAGCACCTTTAAAGTTACAATTAGGACCTGAAAAGCCCAATTTGATTCATTTTGGAGCCAGCAGGCTGGTTGGGGTGCTTTGCCTCAAATGGTGCCCATTGCCCAGGCCTGGAATTTGTCCAACTTAATAAAATCAGCCCATCTAAACCTCAGTAAAACACACGCACTCGTTCTTGGACACTGAAGGAATGTGGTTAGCGATGAACAGCTCATCCTTCTTAAACACTCTGATCTTTAGAAACTCTTGACTGCAAGAGTTTGACTGCATTACTCAAACAGGTCTCTAGGCAAAATTGAGGTCAGCAGGCATACAGACGGAGGCCCTGACAGGGAGCACAAAGGATGTGACAGACTCCTAAAGAGAATTGCTATAGATACGAAGTAGATTTTAGGGGCTATTGTGGCACTCTAAGATTTATCTTTGCACAATATTGCTCATGCTGAGGAAGCCAGAGGTCAAGTTATTCCCAAACTGCAGGTTTCTTTAAAGCTGCAGCTGAAAAAAAAAAAAAAAAAAAAAAAAAACTCAGATCAAGATATCTGCTTTTCCTCTATGAGGAGCACATATTTTGTGTCGGGCATTACGGTCACCGAGACAAATATCCAACAATCGTTCAATGAAATGGATCTAATAGAATAGGTAGTGTTTCTTCTAGTGCAAAACTGCTTCAGAGTCTCTAGACTTAGAGGCTTTTAGAGTGGTATTATGAGAACAATCTAAAAACCTTACAGAGCAAAGAAAAGTCAATTATGCTGAAAGGGGACACCAGTTCTTTACAGATACAGGTCACCTTCAGAGCTCACAAACAAGATATTATAAGAATCCCTTCTGCATATTTTATCTAAGACAAGAGATGTGTTTTAGAGTCCCGGAATTGGATTAAGGCCTTACACTGAAAGGATTTGAAAGGCCATGCTATCAATAATTAAAGCAGACAAGTTACATAGAATAATCATGACAATGGGCTACACTGAATGTTGACAGATTCATCACATATAAAATCTCGATCTGCTCCTCTCACAAAGCTATTGTATGGCTTCAGAAGTCATATACACTACTTTTATGTGTCTTTTTTCTTTGGTCATTTTCATTTAATTTTCAAAAAAGAGACAGTCTGCAAAACATCTTTTTTGTGTTCCACTCTATATAGTCATACTCTTGGTGTGAATTATTGGGTGTACTATTCCTTTAATATCTCAATAGTTTTTTGCTAGACAGTAATGAGATTAAAAAGAGAGCAACTGGAGACATTTTTTTAAAGCTGAAGTGCATAATAAAATGTTAAAATATTTTCCCCTGTCCTAGCTTACAATGCAGAGACAACTGTATGTAACTTTCATAGGTTTTCATAAATGTATAGGTTGATTCCCCACAAAAATTTACACATTGTGACTCTGTCGTGCTAAAAAACATTGCTCTGTTTCACCATCCCAACCAACCTAGCATAGGTCACTGGCTCAACAAATAGTGTTAGTTTGGGGCAGGGCTACAATGCAGATGGGGCAAGTGTTTGGGAAACCTGCTTGAAAACAGTTTTATTTGGAGATGCTAGTGGTGCAGACATTACACACTTCAGCCTGTCAGGTGTTTTTCAGATTTTTCCATCAGTCCTCCTGAGATATGAAAGAGCAACCTCTGAGCAATAACATTTTCCACAGGGAAAAGCGAGATTGCTGTTACCTTAAGAGCTATGTGTTTACTGTCATGAAGGATCATTTCCTCTGATAATATCAGGATTTTCTCAGGGCTGCACAGGTCCAGTGGCTGAAATACACCATAGTTAAGAGGTTTAATGACATGATTGGCTGCCAATCACACACAAAATTCTGGCAGAAATGGTCCTTTAATGACGTTACATTGGCAAAAGGCTGTGTATTTGTAAAACTTGTCAAAGATGAAGCTGTAGGGATAATCACATTTACCAGCTCAAATATGGGTCATTGACAAATAAGGTTTTCCAGGGTGATAAAAATGAGAAATATTTTAAAAATTTGATTTTTTTTTAAAATAAATAATAATAAAATATTATTCCAAACTATTTATGCCAACATTTCTTTTTTCAAAAATTTCAGCTTTTACTGTATTGAGACTTCTATTTATTTATTTTTTACTCTCTCCAGACTTTTTTTTTTACTTTAAACCCCATTTAGAAAGAAAATATAAAAATGAATTTGAACTTAAAAATGAAAAACATTTTCATCATAGTACTGGTGTATTAAAGTCATTATTTTGCATGAATTGCATTTTTAAAGTATTTTGAATAAATAATTATCGTTGACCCATATATAAACATAACAGCATATCAGTCATTAGATTATAGTTGATCTTTTAGATCAACCAAATTTAAGCAGACATTATTATGAATAATAAATACATTAAAAACATTAGACAATGTGATCCAATATTAAATGAATAAACTCAATGCACCTGCACAAAAATAGGGAAGATGAGAATCTTAGGGGCCAGACTAACATATGTCCCATAGTTAGAGTGGGGCAGGTGGGACTGGACGATGGTGCAGTTCTGGTAGTTGGCAAAACTCTGTCTATAGGATGAGGGAGCCATGGTGGCAGTCTTACTGCTCATAGACCTGCATAAGGTGGCTTGTGCTTGCAGTTCCCCATCTTGCAGGTATCCTGGACTCTGCTGCAGCTCTCTGCTTGGATGAGTCTGATAGATTCTTCCTATGAATTGACATTATATGTGATCAAACACTTACAAAAAAGTACCAAAGTACTATTACCATTTTGGACATATTCAGTATCATTGAAATATTGTTGGTTGTTTTTTATTTTTATTTTTTTTTGGACATGTACCATGGTAATACCATGGTATTCTTTGGAGTACCATGTACATTTCATGGTATGTGCCATGGTATATATCAAAGTACCATGGTATTACCATCTTGGGGAGTTTTTCCTTGCCAATATTGTCTTTGGCTTGCTCACAGGGGGGCTTGTAAGGCACAATTTTTCTTTTTTTTTTTCTATAAAGCAACTATGGAACAATATGTATTCTAAAATTAACTGAAATTCAACATTGAAAATGATACTCTACCATGGTAAATCCACAATTCTATTTTGTAAATGAAGACTGTGCTTGCATACTGTTTATTTACAGATACTGTTTTCTTTCATTATTTCCTCTTAAAAGCAGACTTGTGTAGAAATGTCAATTTTACACTAATCTTAGATGAGTCTACTAAATTTGTACAAGAGAAACGGACAGCTCTAAATGTCTTACCTAGAGTTCCCAGCGTTCCATTGCTGTCAGAATACACCGGCTGCAATATCTGCAATGTAAAATATTCAAACAAGTAGGATCAGCCTTCACAAAAATGGGTCGGTTAGAATAAATAAGAATATATCTCCTGGCTACTGTTAGTGTGCATGAACTGGCGTGCTGACACAGAAAGAAGCCATGGTTCCTAAAGACCAGCATCATGCTATGATGAATGATCTAAGCATCTGGATGCCAGATAAAGTAATAGCACTGCTTCCACTGAAGAGTAAAGCTCAAATTGAATGTTTGGCAAAGGCTACTGACAGCTGCTTGCCTCCCCAACCTCTAAGAAAAGCACTCAGAATCACTACATGCGATATGCACATTTAAATAAGTTGAACATATATACTGTATTTCAAATTTGTACCTGGTTTCCAGGGCTGACAGGAGATAGGATGATGTAGTTGTCGCCATTTGATGATGTCACACGTGTACCTTTGAGGGTCTGAGTACGTGTTTTGTAGTCATTCTCCTCTCGTTTCCCAGTCCAAGACCACAATGACTCTCCTACTCCATTTCCTGTGTTATTGTGACCACTACCTTTCTTACGCCGACTCGGTTTGTGGTTGGTGGGTCGAGAGAGCAAAGGTGGGGTTTTGTTTTGTGTCTTTGTAATAGAAGTGTCAAAACCGGAGGGTTTGTAAGAAGGCCTGTGGATGAGTCCCTCATAGTAAGGCTTCATAACAGGCACTGTTCTCCATACCACCACTGTGATCTCATCACGACAATTCCTACAAGAAATAAGATCATGTTAATGATCTGTACTGAACGCATTGCAAGAGAACTGTTAAAGTGACCTTTCACCCAACCTTGTTCCAAACGTATTAGACTTTCTTTCTTTTGTGGAACACAAAAGGAGATGTTTGGAAGTATGTTAGTCCCAGTCGCCATTCACTTTCATTCAACTAGTCTCATAGAATAAACTTTACCAAACCGCAGTTTGATTAATTCATCAACATGAGTACAAGCGGTACTGTAACTAGGAAACAACTCAAGAAGTCACTGTGTTTAGTATTAAAGTTTATCTCTTTAGATTTTCCACGAAAACTTGCCATGCACAGAATGACACTTGTGTTTGTCTCCCGTGGATGCATTGTATGTGCAATGATGTGATGAATGATAGTGTCTGTCTGCCGCGAGCCCGTATGCGTTGCAAGTGTTATAAAGAATGTGAGCTGCTCTCTGAACGGGATTTATTTAAACACAAGCAGGTATGAGAAATGCATTATACCATAATAACTGCGATCATGAGCCTGCAAAGACACTAACTGTACGTCATCACAAGCAGTTCAATTACGCGATTTGGTACGATTGCGTTCATATTAGCAGTAGGGCTGCAACTAACGATTATTTTGATAATCGATTAATCTAACGGTTATTATAATGATTATTCGACTATTCGGCGATTATTGCAACGATTAATCATTAGCTATTAACGGATTATTCAGCTTGTGCCCTGACTTAAAAGGTTTTATTAAACATGCTTACTAACAACAAAGAGGATAAAATCATCTTTTAAAAATACCTCTAAATGACATTCACTGAATAAAAGGGAAAAAAAGACTTTTACTAGGTTTAATTCAGTAAAGAAATTCACTGCAAAATAATCCTATTGTTATCAAGTGTTTTTGTCTTGTTTTCCATTTAAAATTGTCTAAAAATCCTTAAAACAAGATACATTTACTTGAGAAGCAACATATAAGATATTTAGACTTGCTTTAAGAGAATGTATCTTAAATATAAGTGTATTTTGTATAAAAGTGTATTTTTTCACTTGGTTATACTTCTGCGAGTGCAGTAAAGACAAAATGTACTTATATTCAAGATCTATTCTCTAAAAGCAAGTCTAAATACCTGATATGCTGCTTCTCAGGTGAATTTCATCTTTTTTAAAGGATTTTTAGATATTTTAAAATATTTGTATTTTTAATATTCAACATTCTCAGATAACAATTTTTTCTTCTTCAGTAAAGCTCCTAAAGAAATGTACGTTGTTTTAAAGGAGTTTTAGATGTTTATATTGGAAAACAAGCCAAAACAAAAACAAATCAAAAACATATTTTGTTGCAGTGTATAATGGGGCGAAGACTACCCTCTCCCACCTTTTTGTTCACTCCAATCCATCTTTAACTCACAAAAAAAACAAAAAACTCTCACTTATTAATAAAGCTGCATATTGACAAATTTCTTCATGATAAGAAACACACAGTGACACATATATTATGATTCAATAAGTCACGAGCCATCACGTTATAATCTAGCTGCATTAAGCGCGCGCGCTCGAGGGATGAGTGCCCCCTCGACAAGAGTGTGCATCAGCTGGGTGCAGTTTCAATCTCTCCCCCTAAGATCAAGACACTTCACGCAACTCATAGAAGAGGCTCTGACCGCACAGAGAAATGTCAGCTTCGGAGTTTGTAGTTATTTACATGACCTGCTTCCATATTATTTTAACTTAAATGCAGTTATATTTAATGCGTTATAGCTTTATTAAAGATGCAACCTAAAGGAGTTTCCTTTAAAGACGCTCGACACGCAAGTTTTGCTTCAGCGGAGCGGCAGCTCCAGCTCCACTTATTCCACAACGAGTGGTTCTGTATTTACTTATTTAGTATTTTTGCATTATAATTCCCTCATATTTTGCGATCTACATCACCTGAAGCTGTGAAAGTTTAGATTGCATCTGGACTGTGAGCTGTGTAATTCTTCGTCTCCTCAGTCAGGCGCAAATTGCAGTGCTGCACTCGCACGTCATCATTACAGTTTAATGTGATCTCATGTTACGTTAAATGAGATCAAACGACTATTCGACAACAAACATTTTTGTCGACAATTTTTTTGTTGTCGACGTTGTCGATAACGTTGACTAATCGTTTCAGCCCTAATTAGCAGCGAACCGTACCAGAGTTCACATGAACCGTACCCCAGACCACCTTTTCAAGCAGACCCGGGTGCAGTTCGTGGGTGCGCACCCGAGTTCGGAAAACAGCGTTCACATTATCCAAACAAACCGAACTTTGATGTCATTCGACCCTTGGTGCGCACCAAAAGTGCTAGTGTAAAAGCAACCTTAATGTGTTTTGAGAGGCTGTCATTCTGCCTATAATCTCCTTTTGTGTTCCATGGAGAAAATAAAAAATCCTACAGGTTAAGAACAACATGAGGTTGAGTAAATGATGTCAGAATTTTCTTTTGGGGTGAACTATCCCTTTAATACTTTTTGACTCCCCAACTATTACCGTTACAGAATCGAAGTGATTGAGACTGTGTTGTGAAACCTATGGCCACAGAAAGGAAAAATAATCAAAACAAAACTACAGACCTGATGGCATGCGCCAGTTCCACACACTTCCAGTGTTCAACTGGCTGGCCATTCAGTTGTAATAATGTGTCCAGCTGTTGTAACCCAGCCTGATGAGCTGGTCCGCCTGAAGAAAAAAAAAAAAAACAACAACAGAGAAAGACACTCGAGCCAATCACACCATAGTCAAATAAAGCATAAGTATACCCATAGGAAAGAACAACCACAGATGGGTTCTCTTTAATATCATAATGAACTGTGCTCAAATTTGCCAAGATACCAAAGTCATTTACCATCAAATTCTTCCAAGACCAAATTATCTGAGCTATGATATCTACACGAATAACTCTATACATTAAGCCCCCGATCTATAAAAGAGCAACCTCTGAGCAATGCAATTTTCCTCCTGGTAAAACATATGCATACATTCACTACATTACATAATTTACAGCCCACAGTACAGGCTAATTATGGAAGTGACATGAAATTTTTATAGAATGTGTTTAAAGTTACCTGGATCAACAGCTTGGACCCGCACAGGTGAGTCAGAGCAGATGGTGAAACCAAAACCATCTTTTCCTCTCAAAATGGTCACCTGTTTGAGAGACCATATTGCATGTTTACATAAGAAAAGTGTGAGAGTTTTCAATCAAAGGTTGGGGTCAGCTCATTTCTAAATAAAGTCGTAAATTGAAGGGACAGTTCACCCAATAATGAAAATTAATTAAGTCATCATTTATACTTCTTCATGTTGTTCCAAACCTGTATGACTTTCTTCAGTGAAATACAAAAGGAGATGTTAGGCGGTATGTTAGTCTCAGTCACCATTCACTTTCATTGCATCTTTTTTCCGATACAATGGAAGTGAAGGGTGACTGAGGTTAATACTTAGCCTAACATCTCCTTTTATGTTCCATGGAAATAAAAAGTAATAAGGGTTTGGAACAACATGAGGACGTGCACAGTAAATGATGACAAATTTTAATTTTGAAATGAACTATCCCTTTAAATAAAATGCAATGTGTTACGAAGATAGCATTTCTCCAATAACAAACCCTAATAAATTGATCATTTGTTTTTAATGGAATATAATGAAAGCTTCAACCTTTAAAGAGACATTCAGGAAAAAAAGACCTTCCATAGTGTCAGAAGACCTACCAGTAACTGGTTCAGAGAGTGTGCCTATATGTGTGTGTGTGAGTGTGTGCTGAAGACACAAACATGGATGGTGCACTGTACCCCAGCAGTGTGAAGACAGAAATGCCAAAGCAGCAAATAGTCAGGGATATTAAAAACTACAAGCTGAGAAATTAGTCAGGGTTGCTGAGTGACCAGGGAGCCTTTCTTTTTCCTGGCAAGAAAAGGAAATGACAGGGGCCGAAAACTGCCCTGGCACTGACAAAACAGCAGAGAATGAATATTTGGACAGTAAAAGTTCAAAATGGCAACAGAACCTGGAGCCAAACTAAATAGGAAATGTAGAGGGAGGGGGGTGTCTCGCATTTAACATGACACTGACCGCACAACAACAAAGAGCCTTGTTTAGCAAGGGAGAGCGAATAAAAAGAGTGATGACAGCTTTAGAACTTTCACTGCTGTTCCTCTTCTCTCCTCTGGGTCGACGCGGATGCCCTCCTTACAAGCTCCATTAATTACTCTGATGAAATAATTATCCAAATCAAATTCCACTGAGTTTCCTCTTTTCCATTGCTCCCTTCTGCTGTTCATTTGTTCTCAATTGTTTCTAACAATGATATTCACCTGTTAGAACATATAACAATGTTGGCAATGCTGAATATAAACTAGCTCTTGTTATGAGAATACTCGTGCTTGATGCCGTATTCCAGTTTAAAATGTAGTAAGGTGAGAGGTCTTGAGTAATCATTATATGGAGATTTAAACACAAGTTTGGGAGGAGCTTGTTCATCTAGTCCTGTCAATCACAGCACAAGGATATACAGTGGGGTCCAAAAGTCTATGACCACTAGTGCTTCAATTTTGCTTCTATTTAGTATTTTTAAAAACAAAACAAAACTACAAAATTACAAATCTTATTATATGCATTACATTTTAAGTGAAAAGTTCAAATTAACTTGACAACAATTTCTGAGTATATGATATGTCTCTCTTTTGCTTCAATGACAGCATGCACTCGAGTTGGAATGGACTCCATAAGTTTGTGCAAAACCTAATGTGGTAATGTTTTTAGAATAATTTTTTTTTTAAGTGTTTCAATGGACGCTACCTTTTAAATACTAAAAAAGTCACATTTACTGACATTTGATTAGTCACCTAGAAGTGCAGTAACATTTCTTCTTCATTTTTACATCCTAACTTTTTTGTTGTTGTTGTTGTTTCAAATTTTTCAAATTCCTAAACCTTAATGTTTATTTCCAGGTTTAAATGACAAAAATCCCAAATTTTCAACATGGTCTTTCAGACTTTTTGACCCCACTGTATATTATGCCATATTCAATCCAGCTTGTTAAACTAATCCAAGAGGTCTGACATGTAGAAATGTTATACCCATCATCAAAAGCATGTTGTCAACCTACATAATACTGAGTTCTGAAGACTTACTACTACTTTACCACTTTGTCATTTAGCTCACACTGTTATCCAAAGTTTACACACTTCACTTATAACAAGTACCCTGAAGCAACCCAAGTGCCTTACCCAAAGGTGAAATCTCATGGATCACCCATTGTGAAGTTCAAACCTGCAACCAGTTCAGAACTTCAACCATTAGGCTTCACAGCCACAATGTCGACTAATAAGAACATTAATATCCCAAAACATTCCCAGACATTCCTAATGACTATCTCAGACCAAACCTGCCATAACTCCTTAAAAACTTTTTCTAACTCCAAAACCAAATAAATTAAAGTAACGGAACAAACCTGTGGCAAGTTTCGTTCGATGCAGAGCCTGCACAGTCCGTGGATTGTATGCATAGCTCACCGTATATACATCCACCTACATCTACGCCACTGTACTCGACTCTTGGTGTCTTCAATAAAAGTAGTCACACAGGTGATGATGCTTCCCTTCGTTGTTGCTGTAGCACGGCTATGCATGCCCACTCATGGGAACTGCTCTGAGTAGAAGAATTACAGGAAGCCACCTTCCAACCCCCCAGTCAGTGGCCAGGCAGTATGTCTGCTCTCGATAAGCCAACATGTTTCCTGAGTAGCTCATAACAGTAGTGGCTAAACTCACTCTCTCTCTCTGCATTGAGATGGAGCTCACACAGCTTAATTTATTGTAAACACAAACATTCATTATGAGCCAGAGACATTAAAGCGTGTTTAATGTTTGTTTAACGAAGAGTAGGACTGTAGACTGAAAGACATGGACGTCTTAATATCTAAAATAAACTAAATTCTGTAACACAACTAGAGTAGTATCTGTGTAAAAAGCAGCACAATTAGGCAAGGACGTAACCAAACATGATTAGAGGGAATCACAGGTAAAATTGTAAGAATTGTTCATTGAAAAAAACTATACTGATCGACCACTAAACTGAATATTGGGGAGGGATCTGTCCCCTTCAATGTCTGAGGTGGTTACAGACCTGTAATCAGGTAATTTGTGTCAAAAATTTCACATTTACAAACTCTACAATAGTCCATATCACTGTAAAAAAAAAATAAAAAAAAAATAACCATATCACTGTAAACAAAAAAATAACCTAACCTAAAAATGTTCTTTATGCGGTAACATAATAACTGGTTTTATTCAAGGTGCCTTAAAGGGATAGTTCACAGAAAAGGAGCATTCTGTCATTTCACCCTAAAGTCACTCAAAACACGTATGACTTACTTTCTTCAGAGGAACACAAAAGGAAAATTTTTAAAAAGTCTACACAGGGTTTATTTGCCATATATTGTAAGTGAAAAATCACTCTGGTCTGTCAAGCTACAAAAAGGACAAAAAACACCATAAAACTGCAGTAAAAGCAATCGATATGACTCATGCACAATAATCCAAGTCTTCTGTAGACATCGATCACTTTGTGCACTTTGTCAATGATTTGATTTGATTTGATTTGAGAGTGAATAACGACTTAAATTTCATTCTGTTTAACAGAAATGGAATGGCTTCAGAAGAATTGGAATATAGTGCATTAGTCGTATCAATCACTTTTACTGTGGTTTTATGTTTTTTGTTTTTTGTGTTTTTCTAGTTTTTTGTTTTTTTCAGCTTGACAGACCATAGTCACTATTTATTTTCATTATATGGTGAATAAACCCTGTGAAGACTTTCACAACATTCACCTTGTGTGTTCCACAGAACAAACAAAGTCATACTGGTTTGGAACAACATGAGGTTGAGTAAATCATGCCATATTTTTTTTATTATTATAATTATTAATTATCCCTTTAAGATCACAATTGCACAATTTCACTTTTAATAGTGTAGTATGCTGATATTTTCCCACTTACAAAACCCCATTACTAGAAACCCTGTAAAGTCACCTACATATTTTGAAAAATGGATTTCGGGAAAAGAGGAAGGAAAGAAAATAATGATTAGCAGCGTATTTGACCGGCCTCCACGTAAAAATGCAGGGAACCAGCAAGAGTGTCAATGAGACGGGAATCAAACAGGGATAAATAATAAGCACCAAGCGGGATTGGGCTTCCTATTACAGCCACTTTGTTGGCTTTCCCATTTCCCAGCTTTGTCTGAGGAGAACAGAGCGGGCGGAGAACAGTCCTGGGAAAAGTTGCTCCCTAAAGTGGATGGGAGGGTTTGATGAGTGAGTGTGTGTGTGTATGTGTGTGTGTTTACGTGCGTGTGTGTCGGAGGTGTGGGCTGATGGCTGGACACAATCATGCAATATCCAAAGCACATCCTCATATATCTACAGTCCGTCTCATTAGTGAATGCAACAGAGGCACTTGTATTTCCAAGCCGATGGAGTCTGTCGCATCACTGATGGCTCTCTGCTGAAAAAATTATCAGCCTGCAAGCAGCCAGTCAAATTAGGCTGGCATTTAAAAGGCCTGCACTTAAAAAGTGAAACTTTGCCTTTGTTACAGCAAATGCAACCTTTATCTGGTCATTAAAAATTACTTTAGTTTGCATAGCCTAATGTAGTCAGGTTGATTATTTACTAGTCATATTTACTTGTTTTTCCTGACAAAACAGTGTGGTTAAATCTAATTTTACTAAATTCAGAGTTTAATCCCATCACATCTGGCAAGTACAACAGCACCAAAGAATTGTGAGAAATCAAACATGAAATATAGGAAACTGTAACTGAAATACTACATAGTAACTGCTCAGTCTATGAAAAAGATGTTACCTCTTCACTGATGTTCATCATGTAGTAACATCTAGATTAACTGGTTTTATTCAAGTCAAATATTATTTAACATTAATGAATCAGCCTGAATTCAATACACAAACAAAACTCATTATAAGAGTTAGATCACAAAGAAACAGCTCCCTAAGGTAACAATTGCATGTTACCATTTTTTTTACAGTGTTCCCCAAATAATGCTAATAGGGCACGACCTTCCGGAGTCATCAATATTTCAAATATCTGTCTTGTTTGTAGAAATTACACAACATTTAAAATTCCAGCAATTCATAGGTCTCAATATACAACCTACACTGTATAATGTAATACCATGCAGATGTACATTATTTAAGTCAAAAATATTATTTAATATGAACCTGACTACATTAATTATAGTAATATTTTATGGGTCAGATCAAGATGAAATACCTCTTCTACCCGATTTGACCAATAAAACTGAATTCCATTGATGCAGACAGGGCGATTCACTCATCTATTCACTTATAAATAATAATTTTGACTTGAATAAAACCAGTTCATTTAGATGTTATTGCATATATGTTTTTTTGTTTTAGTTAACCTGACAAAACACACTGTAAAAAGTGGTAACCTGCCATTTTTACCTTAATGTGCTATTTCTACCCGATCTAACCCTAAAAATTACTTTTATTGGTGTAAACTTCATGTTGATTCAGTAATGCTAAATAATATTTTTACCAGTATAATATATATACCAGTTAATTTAATGTTATCACATAAGGCAAATTTTTAGGTTAAATTTTTTTTTCAGTGCGTTAAATAAAAAATAAAAAAATCAGTTGTTTGCATCTATTTACTCATATATTTATTTTTTTAAAAATCAAAGACTTAAAAAAAGAACAATTTACAATCAAAATAAAAATTCTAATTACACTTACTGTATATGACTGCATGTTCTTTGGACTTGTGGTCTCGGGTCCAGCTTCATAGTTGGACACGGCGGCTTCTGAAAGATACACAAGAGAGTCCCACGAGTCCCAGGATGACAGATTGCTCTTTGAGTACATCTTAGCCCTGGGTATAATTGTCTCTCTAACCTGACACTCTTCCAGCAGAGGAGAGAGGGCAGCAGAACCCGGTCAGCACCGTCTGCAGGCTTTAAATTAAAGTGATTCTATCTACACCATGATGAACTAAGCCTGTATCCATGTGACACAGTGCTTACTACCCCAGAAGAGAGAGACAGAGGGGGAGTGTAAGATAGAGAGAGAAAGAACAAGAAATCTACTCCCCTAAAAACATTACCCCCACCCTAACAACCAGCGACAGACTCCCCCACTTTGTAACCATAGAGATTACGCTCCCAAGAAACAATGTCTTTTAAAACATTCTTCGTGGAAACAGCATTCAAGAGAGACACAATACAGCTGGCTCTTACTCTTAAAGTCAGCACAGTGCCTTGAATTAAGTCCTCTCTCTCTCTCTCCTTCATTCCTCCACTTCTCTCTCTCTAATCAAACTTAATCTCGGCTGAATTTCTCACATGGCACACGTGTCCTTCCATCCACATCCCAGGAGCAAAATCCTCCCTGTTGTGAGTTGGAATTAAGATGATCACTTACATACATTGAATGAAATGCACATTTAGATCTGTCCTAATATTTCAAAAGTTTTCTTGGTAAAGGTCATTATAAGAAAATGCATTGGGAGGGAGAGAAGATCTCTAAAGTGGATTTAAACTGACTTAGACATGGCATGATGCTTTAGCCTTTTAATTCTCATCTCATTCCGACAGTTCATCACAATAAGCCAGCCCCCGGCCCCCAGATCTTTGTTACTTCTCTCTGCAGGGATGCTGTACGTTTCAACACCAAGTCCTCTATAAAAGGCAATGCTTGTTAATTTAACATAGCATTTTCTGAGTAAGTAAATACATTCAAATTCCATTCAGAGCACCTGGTCGGATACAAATAACTTTCGTGTACTTAAAGGGTTGGTTCACCCATAAATGAAAATTCTGTCATCATTTACACACCCTCATGTTAATCCAAACCTGAATGACTTTTTTTCTATGGAAAGGAGATGTTTTGCAGAATGTCTGAGCTTCTCTCTTCCATACATTGAAAGTGGATGGTGACTAGGGGCTGTCAAGCTACAAAATGGACAAAAAAGTAGTCCAAACGACTCATGCACTACTTTCCAAGTCTTATGATGCCATACAATAGTTTGTGTGAGGAACAGACTGAAATTTAAGTTGTTTTTCCACTTAAAATATTACTTTGAAAACCTTGACAGATGTAGTCACCATTCACTTCACTTGTATGAAAAATAGCAGCTTGGACATTCTGCTATAAATAAATGTTTTTGTGCTCCAAGGAACAAGGAAAGTCATACAGGTTTGTAACCTCATAAGTAATAATGACAGATTTTAATTTTTGTATGAAATATTCAGTCTTATATTGCTGAAGAAAAATTATTATGTGGAATTTGTCCAGCTTAATTGAATTAATCTGTCATCATGTTCTCACCCTCATGTCACTGCAGACCCATACGCCTTTTTTTTTTTTTTTTTTTTTTTTTTTTTGGTGGAACAAAAAAAGAACAATCTAGCAGAATGTCTAATGCTGCTCATTTCCATACAATAAAAGTGAATGATGACTACAGCTGTCCCTGGTCCCCATTCACTTTCATTGTGTGGAAAAGAGCAGCTTGGAATTCTTCTAAATATCTCCTTTTGTGTACCACGGAAGAAATAAAGTCATATGGCCTTGTAACGACATGAACTAAGAAAAAACAGAATAAGAAAGAGAGCAAGACAAGAGAGAGAGAGATAGAAAGCAGCATTGAATCTTACCAGCGGTCGGTCTGATGCGACGTGAGGCCACTTTCAGATGTTTGCTCCTGCCCAGCTCTTCTCCCAGGAGATAATACCAACCTTTGATCTCCTGTCAGTATACAATGTGAGAAAAACAGTCAGACAGAAAGAGGAAGAGACTGCAAGCTGCAGCCATGGGAAAAAGCTGCTCTTTTCTTGCAACGTTTTTCACAATCCCAATATCTGTTGACTTGTTCATGCATCCCTCATAGGGACAGAACCTGTGGTTGTTCGCAGCTCATAGCACTGTGTGTGCGTGAGTGTGTGCATGTTTTTGAGACCTTTGCGGGTCAGCACCCGATGCCCCGTTTCTCTCCTGCTTATCCAGATGGTAGCGTGTTATATAAAACCATCCATCTGCCTAAATCTAATTTTTCAAAAATGATCACCCTCCGAGAAATGTTTTAGTGTCTTATTTGATAACGTATGTGCATAGCACTCCTGCTTTTGACAGCAGGACAAAATGCAAACGAACAAGGACATCAGATGCAATATTTCACTCTTTTCCAGGCAAGCGTGCAAAATAAAGGCAGTATGCCAGTATGTTTGCAGTGTGCTGCTCTTGGTAATTTTAGGTCATTTTTCAAGCCTCAATAAGCTGTCCAACTGCAACTTCCCCCACTGTAAGATTATATGATGGTGTGGAGGAAATGCATTGACAAGTGGAGAATGAAATGAAGAGAATAGCTTTAAAAAACAAGAAATTATATCTTCCTTAAAATATATATATACTTAACTATGCGCATAATTATCTACACATGTACTTTATATGTAATTATCATATGGAGCTTCTTATGATTACACATTATTATTGCTTTTGTAATTCTTTGCCATGCATTATTTATAACCTGGAAACTTTGCTACATCTTTATCTATATAATTATTATAATCCACAATTCTTTCATATGCATATACACTCACCAGCCACTTTATTAGGTACACCTGTACACCTACTTATTCTAATTATATCTAATCAGATAATCGTGTGACAGCAGTGTAATGTATAAAATCATGCATATACGGGTCAGGAGCTTCAGTTAGTGTTCACATCAACCATCAGAATGGGGAAAAAAGTGATCTCAGTTATTTTGACCGTGGCATGATTGTTGGTGCCAGACTGGCTGGTTTGAGTATTTCTGTAACTGCTGATCTCCTGGGATTTTCACGTGCAACAGTCTCTAGAATTTACTTTGAATGGTGCCAAAAACAAAAAACATCCAATGAGCGGCAGTTCTGCGGACAGAAATGCCTTGTTGATGAGAGAGGTCAACGGAGAATGGCCAGATTGGTTCGAGCTGACAGAAAGGTTATGGTAACTCAGATAACCCCTCTGCACAATTGTAGTGAGCAGAATAGCATCTCAGGATGCACATGTCGAACCTTGAGGTGGATGGGCTACAACAGCAGAAGACCACGTTGGGTTCCACTTCTGTCAGCCTAGAACAGAAACTGAGGCTGCAGTGGGCCTACCATTTGTGTACCTCAGCAGAAATCCAGATTTGTCAGACTGTCTACTCATCAATTGTCTACTGTCCAGTTTTGGTGAGCCTGTGCCCACTGCAGCCTCAGTTTCCTGTTCTAAACTGACAGTAGTGGGACTCTGAGGGGTTTTCCACCTCAATGTTCAACGTGTTGTACGCTCAGAAATGCTTTTCTGCATAACACTGTTGTAATGTGTGGTTATTTGGGTTACTGTCACCTTCCTGTCAGCTTGGACCAGTCTGGCCATTCTCCTCTGACCTCTTTCATTAACAAGCCTTTTTCACCCACAGAACTGCTGCTCGCTGGATTTTTTGTTTTTGATTTTTGCACCATTCTCTACACTCTAGAGACAGTTGTGCGTGAAAATCCCAGGAGATCAGCAGTTACATAAATAGTCAAACCAGCCCGTCTGGCACCAACAATCATGCCACGGTCTAAATCACTGAGATAAAACTTTTTCCCCGTTCTGATGGTTGATGTGAACATTAACGACATTAATGATTTTCTACATTACACTGGTGCCAGTCTGATTGCTTATTTATTATTACAAGACTTGCTAAATAAATGTACAAAAATGGGCATGAAACATTGATACGAGTTGAAATAATTGTATTAGCTTACTTGTAAAGATCACGGTGATACGAGATCGCAATACCCGGATGACCGGTCTAGTAATCCCTGGATATGTGGATATTATTCCGAAATATCAGACCGCTGGATGGGGCAACTGACCAATCAGAATCAAGTATTCCAGCACTGCGTAATAACTAATGTTAACGTATACTTCATTGTAAAGTTTTACCATAAATATTGTCCAAACCATTTTTCAAATGCTGTAGGTGAAGCAGTATGGATTAATGTTCAGTGAGTGAGTTCATGTAAACATTAAAAAGTGCATTGACAGTGGGATATTTACCTTAGATGAGGTGATGAGAGAGTGGACGCCAAAACTCATACAGCCCAGGAAATCACTGCGCCTGTGGGCAGAATCAAACACTCTAATATACAAAAACACCACAGCAGACAGGAAACTTTTGAACTCCTGATAACTTTGCATTGATGATATTCATATTGGTTATTCTAAATAACATCATGTTCCCTGCCCAGCGACACAGCTGGTATAGAAAATCCAGCCGATAACATATTGATTTTATATTGTATGTTGCACTGCTAGTGCTTCAGATATAACTGTATTATTGTACACCTGAAAAAATGTTAACCTTTTGGTAACATCTAAATCAGCTGGTCTGATTCAAGTCAAAAATATTATTTAACATCATTAAATCAACCTGAATGCATTAGGTTACACCAGCAAAACTAATTTTAAGGGTTAGATCAATGAAAGAAAATAAAGTTTTACCTGGATGTCCGATTGCGATTCCACACTGTCACCAAAAACCTCTTCTTATGATCATCATCATCCACATTTCTGGAACATAAGGGCAACACTTGAAAAGCTCATCCATCAATGTCCAGCTTCATCCAACAACACAATGGCCTTCTCCTCCAAAGACTTCAAAAGTCTTAAAAGAGATTTGCCTTTATTCAACAAAAGAGAAGCAGCAGACCCAAGCCTAAAGTCTCTGTTGATTCTCAAAGGCAGAATGACTGAGTGAGATATAGAGCCTGTCACGCAAGTGGTTAGGAAGCACGTAATGTTTAACATAAATTATTCAACTATAAGATAATAAGACACTCCTCTACTTCCTCATTTTAAATCCCAGAACACAAAGTGTTCAGTTTGAACATCAAACATTGTTTGCTAAACAATAAAACTACAAGATAATCACTCACAACATAAAAGTCTCATTGAAAACAGGACTCTTGCAGTCTAGAACGGTCCTGGATTTCCATCGCTTGCTGTGGTCAACATATGGAGCAATGGCTATCTGCAATATACAATAAACACATGTTAGCGGTTACTATCAAATTCATTAGTTTAACATTGCTAGAGGACATCTTCATCATATACAGAGGGAAAATCAATCAACACTTGTATCTGAATACAAGTGGACAGCTGCCAACACAACTGATGCTTTCTCATGCCTGAAACCTGCCAAAGATGACATGAACACAGGTTCATTTGAAGGGCAGACATTTAAAGAGAATTATGTGACAAATAATGACAAAAATAATATCCTATCATCACCAACTGTGACCAGGACAGTTATCGTTGTTTCTCTATTTAAATATTGTGTCTGAGCTGTGGTCCACTAGGTTGTGCACATGCTCATGACAAATGAAAGCTGTTGGCTCATGGAGACCCAGTTTCGAGTTCGGTCTGTGTCATGTCCTGATTCCATTTATGCTTTCTCTCCCCTACTTTGCCTTCTACTCTGTAAGAACTTGGTTACATGCAGTTGTTATCTTAAGGTGCAATTTCAACTTGATCTAACCTTTAGAAATTACTTTTGTTGAATAAAGCCAGTTCATTTAAATATTACCACATAAAGCAAAATTTTAGGCTACCTAAAATATTTCTTATGATACATGCAGTTGTTACCATAAGGAGCTTTTCTACTTTATCTAATCCTTAAAATTAATTTTGATGGTGTAATCTAATGTATTCAGGTTGATTTAGTGAAGTCATTCAATTATTATAATTTTTTTTACTTGAATAAAGCCAATTAATTAAGATGTTAACACATAAAGCATAATTTTAGGTTATAAATATTACATATATTCATATTTTTGCTGCTTGTTCAGTTTACTTAATTAAAATACAATTTCAAAACAATTCTAGAACATTTTGTCACAACTTTGTTTCATTGCGTTCTATCCATTTAAAATGTTAAAATGGAAGTTTACTTAATCCATTTGAGTTGGGACTACATGAATAATTTTGTGATGTTAATGTAGCATTGATAAAACTGGTTAAAAGGTTTATTTGAGTTACATTTATAGGTCTAATTTTGTTGCGTTTACACAATTCAACTAGGTTATTTCTACACAAAGTATTTGTGTTGAGATTACATAGTAATTTTAAATTATGAACCACTGTCCATGATTTAATCAAGTTCATCCAAAGAGCTATTTATTTTTAGTGTACCTGACCATTTTATTTATTTTTTTTAAAGTGGACATTGTTAAAAGGGGTTACATTTGTTAAAAATGTGCTTCATGTGGTAGCATCTAAATTAACTTGTTTTATTCAAGTAAAAAATTTTATTTAACCACTGAATCATCACATTACGTTTTATCAACAAAACTAATTTTTAGGGTTAGGTCATTAAGAAATAGCTCCTTATTTCTACTAACCTTTAAAATTACTTTTGAAGGTGTAACGTAATATTTTCAGGTTGATTTAGTCATATTAAAGGTGTACTCAATAACGTTTTTGTTTTTGTCATTTTGGACTTACACTGACACTGAGCGGCTTTCATGCAGCATAATTTAAAATCAATAGTTTTCTGTTACAGATGCCATTGTAGAAATGTAGTATTCACAGTCAGCCATGATTAATCAATGAGTGAAAGTGTCAGATAACAGGACAGTTACTGAGATTAAGCGAGTAGTATTTGGCTGGTCATGTGATTCTAACATGGCAGCCCCCATGTGCGGACCCCCTCCATGTAGAATAAAACAGCTTTTATAAGGTTACTGATATGACTGGAGTCTTCATCTCATGTAAATTGTCATGATTTTATACATATGTTTCAAAATTACAATTTATTTCTTTAGGAGTAAAGCTTTTTAAATTACATTTAAATAATATTTTTGACTTGAATAAAGCCAGTTCATTTAGTTCTATACTATACAGCAAAGAAATAAAAAAAAACTGTGGCAAAGAAATAAAAAAAAACTGTGAAAAAGAAAAAAGAAAAAAAAAATGGTTTGAGTAATTTTTTAGGCTCCATCAAAGTCACATGAGCTTATGTGCCATGCTAAATATTGCCTGCACAGTCATAAAAACACACTGCTTATCAAATGTGTACCCACCTTGACATATGAGTCACATGGTCTGTACTCTCTTCCCATAAGTCCCCTGGCTTCCAAAACTGTGAAAGACATCAGTATATGACAACATTAGTGAAAAATACTGCCTGCAGTGTAAAAAGTGGATGTAAGTCATACGTCTTTTATTGTCATTTGCACAGATCACACATGATGGAAACTGAGCATTGAAATTTGTGAGGGTTTGTTAAAATACAAAAAGTATAATGACAAATACTTCTTTGGATATGTGCATTTTTACTTGATCTAACCCTTAAATATTTGTTGGTACAATCCAGTGAAATCAGGTTGATTCATTCATAACTTTATTGAATTAGAACCAGTTCGTTTACATGTTTAGGTTTAAGTTACCTTACAAAACATATTATAGTGTAAGGGATTCAGATTGTTGTTAAGAAATTAAAGTATAAAGATTTCCTGTATGAAATCATTGCAAGCAGAACCTATTAAATACAATTTTATATTGACGCATGAGAAGAGCTTCATTTAGAGCAAACAAACTGTTAAAATTCAAAAGTACAAAGTACAAAAACTGTTCACAGACATGTAATAGTGCTTACTTTGAACACAGAACACCCCATTGCCAGGAGTAACTATCAGTTTCAGTTGACCTGTGTACACAAGATACAAAAACTAATTATATAAAGGGTTCACACACCTTTTGACCGATACATTTCTATGACTGAAATAATTTTATAAAGATTGCACTCACAAAAAGCAATGTCAAGAAAGATTAAGAGCTTTATATTATATTATTTATCATTATATTCATTTCCATGATTTCCATAATAACAGTTTAAAATTCTGATATTTCCAGGTTTTCCATAACCATGGTAAAATAAATAAATACATTTGTAAAAAATGTAAAAAGCTAAAAAAAAAATCCTTTCATGTGAAGCATCTTGCATTGGACATATAAGGAATTGGACGTGAAATTGAAAACATGTAGAAGTACCCGACCAAAAAAGTTTTCCCAGTATTTAGTGCAAAATAATGCTCATTCCAGCAGTAAGAGCGCAAATTATAAGAGCATCTCTTAAAAGAAAAACAATTTTTTACTCAAAGCCTGACACATATATTTCTTCCAAAACATCAGCAAAGCCTGTCACAAACAGGTCATCTTGTGCCACAACGATATGAGATGTGCAGCCAAACAAGTGAATGTTAAAGTCTTTGCCTCAGGATACATTTGACATCAAAAAGCAGATACAAAAATGTTATTGATTATAAAGAATATTTAAGCATGTATCACTTAAACACAGTAGGTCAATAAAGAGTTGAGCCAGTAAGACTCACCATGAGTTTGTAAAATAAAGGACGATCTCTGCCATTGGCTTAAACAGCCCAGTGTCTCTCTCTTTGCCCTCTTACAGTCCATATCATAATAAAACAGCAGCCAAAAATTTTAAAAATGTCTGTAATTGTATGCATCACACATGAATTTTCAAAAGAACTGGTAAATTCATTCAAATTTGATGCCTCACAGCTATTCATGAACTTAACCCCACTATGCATATGTTGCAACTAGAGAATAAAGCACAGCAAGAGAAAACAGGCATACATTTCAACCGCCTTTCATTTTGAATAGCTGATAAGACAGAAAGAGCTGTGATTGGTCAGAGGGCAGCACTGAATGGAGTGAAAGGGGGTGTGCCATGTGTGGGGGAGGAAGGCCAAGTCCACCTGCTGTATAATAATAAACAAAGCCTTTGGCTGAGGTTGCTCTTTTGTGCTTATCTGAGATCAGTTACATGGTTTCGCTTATTATGTTTTAGTGCATATTAGCAAATAATTTTAGAAAAAGAAACAGAACACAAACACCTTGGACTACCCCTCTCCTTTCTTACAAAACATATTAAAAAATAAATAAATAAATAAAAAACCAGGCACAAATGTATTATCCTTATAGTGGAAGACTTTTTTTTTTTTTTTTTTTTTGTCCTGAAGAGAAAACAAAGAATAAATTCCCAAAATACATATAATTGCTTTAAAAGCAGCCTTAAGGGAAAGTCTTTTTTCTTGTCCGTTAAAGGACTTTAATCTCTACGAGTCATTCATTGACACACCATGCAGGAAATTAAATGAATCATTGGCTCATTAATTCCTAGATCTGGCTATCCATCTGCAGTTGTTAAATCTAGATTGACAGATTTCACTGATGAACAAATGGTGCTGCTGTGTAACCATGCTAGCTGGACTCAAAATAACTCAAAATGTTATTATCCCTTGTGTGGCTGTGGATGGTATGCATCCCTCAGGAAGAGCAAAACCATGTTGATTGCATAAAGCATTTCATAGCCTCCTTTGGGAAAGAGAAGCCATGGAAAATGCATGCAACACATCCAGACAGACAAAAATAACAATAAACAGCTGGCAGCGGAGCATGCAGTAATGCTGTCAAATTAATTCGGAAAATGATATTCCAAAAAATGTAACAGACATAAAATGCATAAAGCTTAACATTTGTGAGATCACTGAGATGGGACACTATAACCCCAGATTTTAGCTTTCTTTCTACAAATATACAATTGTTCTGCTATTGTCAGGAGGCATTTACAACATCTGCCAATGACCATTGTAGCAATTACTGACTGTCCTTTCAGTGAGCACAAATGATTTGAACAGAATGTACAGAAGTAGGGATCCATGCATAACAAGATCATGCAATGAATGCTTTATTCATTTAAAATATTAAAAAATATATAAAGGGTGACGTGTTGTCATTTGGATAGTTTTGAGCTTTTCACTAAAGCTTTACAATGTTATAACCAAATGTAGAATTGCTGAGTTTAGCAGTAAGGTCTTAAAGGAATATTCCGGGCTCAATTCAAGTTAAGCTCAATCGACAGCATTTGTGGCATAATATTGATTACCACAAAAAATTATTTCACCCCTCCTTTTCTTTGAAAAAAGTGAAAATCTGAGTTACAGTGAGGCATTTATAATGGAAGTGAATGGGGACAATTTTTGGAGGGTTTAAAGACAGAAAAATGATGCTTGTAATTTTATAAAAGCACTTACATTAATTCTTCTGTTAAAACTCAAGTATTATTTGAGCTGTAAATTTGTTTAAATCGCTGATTTTACTGTCATTTTAGGGTTTGTTGACATTACAATGTCATGGCAACAAAGTTGTAAAATTGGCTATAACTTTACACAGAAAATGTTAGTAAGTGATTTGATCACACTAAAATCATGTTAACACACACATTGTTTATGTCTTGTGGCTATACGTTTGAAACAGTGAGTATTTTAATGTTTACAAATTGGCCCCATTCACTTCCATTGTAAGTGTCTCACTGTAACCACGATTTTTGCTTTTTTTAAAGAAAAAGAGGGACGAGTCGAAATTAATACTTGTGGTAATCAATATTATGCCACAAATGCTGTAGATTGAGCTTAACTTGTATTGAACCCAAAATATTATTACAATATTTACATTTATTCATTTGGCAGACGCTTTTATCCAAAGCAACTTACAAAAGAGGAATAATACATCATAAGCGATTCATCTTAAGGAGACAGTAGTACGAAAAGTGCTGCATTACAAAGTTTCAATTGCATCAGAATAGAAGTATCCAAGACAGATTAGAGTGCAACAAGAATATATATATATATCACTTACTCATTCTTTATTTTATTTATTTATTTGTTTCACATTTTAGAATAATAGTAAAGTCATCAAAACTATGGAATAATAAAAATGGAACTATGGGAATTATGTTGTGACTAAATAAAATCCAAAATAAATCAAAACTGTGTTATAGTTTAGCATCTTCAAAGTAGTCACCCTTTGCCTAGAATTTGCAGACATGTACTCTTGACATTTTCTCAACCAACTTCTTGAGGTATCACCCTGGGATGCTTTTTAAACAGTATTGAAGGAGTTCCCATCTATGTTGGGCACTTATTGGCTGCTTTTTTTCATTATTCGGTCCAAGTCATCAATTTAAAAAAAAAAGTTTTGTAATTAAATAAATTGCATAATATGGTGGCATAATTATATTTTTGTCTACAAAACTAATTTCAAACATTTAAGCATACGCCTTCAGACCAAAATGTTTTTAAAATCATGAGAAACATTTCAGTCAGGTGTTTCAAAACTTTTGACCGGTAGTGTGTGTGTGTGTGTATATATTATAAGTGCATGGTCAAGTGCTCATGGAAGTAATTACAGCAGTGATTTTTACTTGTTATTTGATACGACTTTTAACATCTCTATTTTAACTAATTATTTGATCAGCTATATATTTTATTTAGCTATACAGCTATATATCCTTTAGATATTTATATTTTTAACACAAAAATTGAATTAAAATAGCAAATTAACTATCATAACTGGACACTACTCACACTGAGGTCATGTAACAACAATGTAGGCAGCATACTATTGTTGAAAACGGTTATCGCACAAAAATGCCTGCTGTAAAACAATAGTAGACAGTAGAGAGTGTATCCTGTACCACTTTCAGTAAGCCAGAATTTCATTTCAAACATAGCCAATTACTTTCCAGATTCTCATGCTCTGAGAATTCCAGCATTGCTATCTAGTGGCTGAAAGTGCAAATCATTCCTGTAATAAATGTTCACCCGTCTCTGCCAGAATGGTCTGGGAAACACCAACAAAAATATTGCATGTGTCATTAATGTGTGAGTAACCAATGCTTGCAGAAAGATGAATCTCTTACTCTTTCCTCTGAAACTAGAAGGGTGAATCTTCTTCCTCTTCTTGGGAGCAATTTCTGTATTGTTTCTAGCTGTGGTTCTGACCACTGCAGCCACTTTAACCTGTGCAGATGTACTCTGGCTCACAGCGTTGCCCCATTCCCTCTCATTTGGCCTACCAGCACTGACACTGCAGAAATCACAGGAAGCAGTAACAGAATGAATAAAAGAACACAATGTGTGTCTAAATGATATTCAATATGACACATTGAATGAGTGAGATGAGATTCTATGATTCTATTTTGTATGAGAGCAAATTAACCATCACCTCCATCATCCATGCTATTTGTTTATTTTTACATAGTGACTCTTAACATTAATAACATTTCCATTTATTCATTTAGCAGATGCTGTTATCCGAAGCATCTTTCAAATGAGAATAATATAACCCGCAGTAATTATGTTAAATCTAGATTAGAAGTGTATGTGCAGAAAGTTAGTTATTAATTATTGTTAACATGGAGGACCATACATGGATACGTATTATTCCATTGGTCTGATATATCAAAGCTAAACAGTGGACAGTGTGTGGTTTGTTATGGTCACGCAGCATTAAACAGAAATGTTCCACTCTGGCTCACAAGCCTCAAAGACACAGAGGTTCTTTACTTTGCCTGTTGGCTAGGTGCCAATGCCCTTTTGTCCCTGACAGATCTGATGTATCTCGCAGAAGATCTCCTCTCTCTGCTGTCTGTAAGTCTGGTTCTCTCTCTGCACGGTTTCTTTGTTGATGGGCCCTTGGGGAGGGACAGGTCCTGTAGCCAGAGGGTTTCCCTCTGAAGTCTCTTCCTGCGGGCACAGCCAGAGGTGTTTATGTGTTTGGCAATAACATCTAATGACAGAGTGATAGACAAGTGCACCCAGCAGGAGGCTCTGAAATTATCTTAATCCACTGACAATCATGCAAGAGCTGTCAGTGCTGGACGGCCGTAAAGGTTATGCTATTTTAACCTTAATTTTATATGTGAAATTGGTACAGTTATTTGGCTGATTGTACACACTAAATGTTGTTAATTTGCTATTTTATAAATGATTTAATACCATTTCAACAAGGAATGCCACTCATTAAGTTTAATTAAGGTATTCTGGACAAGTTGAAGGAAATTTCTCCTGACAGCCCAGCAGGAAATCAGGTGCTTGCAGGAGTGAGAGGTCAGGGACACTGTTCACTCCAGACAAAACATTTTAATCTTTAGGTTTTATGGTTGACATGTAATTTTGATTCAATTTAGGTTGCTATTTATTACTTAAACAGACTTTTTACATATTTAAAACATTTTTAAACAGACCCAAAAATTAAAAATGTCATCCCATATGTTAAAAGAGACTTAAATATTGATCTGTTTCACACCCATACTTATCATATCGCTTTTAAAGACATGTATTTAACCACTGGAGTCATTTGGATTACTTTTATGCTGCCTTTATGTGATTTGTGGAGCTTCAAAGTTCTGGTCACCATTCACTTGCATTGTATGGACCTACAGAGTTGAAATAGTCTTCTAAAAATCTTAATTTGTTCTCAGCAGAAGAAAGACAGTCAAACACATCTGGGATGGCATCAGGTTGAATAAATGATGAGAGGATTTTCATTTTTGGGTGAACTATCACTTTAAAGTACCTCATTATAAAGACATTTACGCTACAGTGGCCACAAACATTTGGACACTTACTTGAACAATGTATGAATGTATTTTGCATTAGATAGCAAACATTTCACAAAAAAAAGACTTATAGGTTTTAAATTATGAAACAATGGATATACTATACAAATCAAGAAATAAAAAATATTTGGACATGTCCGTGTGATGAGCTGTGGTTGTTCTGCATGGACGCTGACTATCTAAATTCACAAAAAAATACCTTATGAAAGAAAGAAAGGAAGAAAGAAAGAAAGAAAGAAAGAAACGTTTAGTTAGTTCTGAGAAAAGGTTTATTATAATTTACAGATGGGCTTTTGGGGACACTGTATTGAGTGTTTAACCACAATAATGTAAAATTAGTTTCACGTCAAGTTATATAACATCGTCGAGGTATAAAATGCAGTTGTTTGTGCCAGACAAAAAACAGATGTAAACTTTACAACTTTATCCTGTAATCATGAACTTGCTGCATGAGTGCATCAGTGATCACAGAGGAAGCACAAGAGCGTAAAAGCCACAACATTGATGTGGCACTCAGTTCTATTACACTGTGCGTTTACAGTGGTCTGTTAACATTTAAGTTAAATCTTGAACCGTCACAACTAAACTGAGCTTGAAAGATAGTATCTCTAAGTAGGCGTTTCCAAATGGACTCTGAAATATTCCAAACAGAAAACGTCATTTACAATAGTTCAGTAAAGCTGGAAATGTATTATGAAAAAAGGCTTTTGCATAATTTCGGGGAATTTTTATTGGGAAAAATATTCAATAACTTTACTCTTATACAGTGTAGTGTCACCAAAATCACTTCACACATCAGTGATCTCCTGTTGGTTATACTACAACACTTAGTTTGGAAAAAAAGGCTTTTGCATAATTTTGGGGAATTGTTACTTTTGTGAAGTGTGTGAAGTGATTTTGATGGTACTACACTGTATAAGAGTAAAGTTATTGAATATTTTTCCAAATTAAAATTCCCCAAAATCATGCAAAAGCCTTTTTTCCAAACTCAGTGTTGTAGTATAACCAACAGGAGATCACTGATGTGTGAAGTGATTTTGATGATACTACACTGTACAAGAGGAAAGTTACTGAATATTTTTCCCCAATAAAAATTCCCCAAATTATGCAAAAACCTTTTTTTTCCCTAACTAAGTGTTGTAGTATAACCAACAGGAGATCACTGATGTGTGAAGTGATTTTGGTGACACTATACTGTATAAGAGGAAAGTTATTGAATATTTTTCCTAATTAAAATTCCCCAAAATTATGCAAAACCCTTTTTTTTTTTTCCAAACTAAATGTTGTAGTATAATCAACAGGAGATCACTGATGTGTGAAGTGATTTTGGTGACACTACACTCTATAAGAGGAAAGTTACTGAATATTTTCCCCAATAAAAATTCCCCAAATTATGCAAAAACCTTTTTTTTTCCAAACTAAGTGTTGTAGTATAACCAACAGGAGACCACTGATGTGTGAAGTGATTTTGGTGACACTACACTTTGTAAGAGTGAATTTATTGAATATTTTTGTAGTATCGCTTTTCGGTGTTGCACTTTATAGACGGTCCCTGCGCAATCATCTCTCAGCCGGCTACATGTAGAGACCAGTCTTATTTATCCAGCTTGTTTTTATGAAAATTAGGTTGTAGCTCGTTGTCTACCTTACTACAGTTGGAAAGAGGCATCGTTTGTGTTTTAACAACGTTTCGCTCATGAATTACTGATCCGGGAAGTTCGAAGCTGTAAATGTATTTCCAACTTTACCGAACTATTTACACTTACCTTTCTCGGATATCCATACAGCGGGCGTGTTGTCTGCCATTGTCCATCTCTATAAACACATATGTCCTGCTATTCTGTTTATTTTTGTACCAGCTCTGAGAAGTCCAGATGTTCCGCCGAAAGCATTCAAACTTCAGAACTCCCTCATCAGTTCTTCTCGCTGAAGAGGAAGAGTGTGTGTGTGTGTGTGTGTGTGTGTGTGTGTGTGTGTGTGTGTGTGTGTGTGTGTGTGTGTGTGTGTGTGTGTGTGTGTGTGTGTTCTGCGACAGATGGGGCTGTATGGATTTAACCACCAATCCGAGCGCTGCATTTTAAACGCACGGGGTTTGAGTAAACTCACACTACAGAAGTAGTAAGGATGAGGGAGTAACGGTTACTGTATAGTGTTTTATGTGATTCGTTTTATCAGTTAATTACATTACTGTTACTGGTTTCCAGTCATCCAAATTATTATTTGGTATTCTGCATATTCAGACAGAAATCTTAAAGGGATAGTTCCAGCGGCGTAGCTAGACCCTTGCTGACAGGGTTGAAGCCCCAGTTTTTTTTTTTTTTCTTTTTTTTTTTTTGGATGAAAAAAAGTAAGGCTTAATGTTCATTACATCAGGGTACACAAGCAACAAGGCAGGCTTCAATTCTGGTTTCAAATGTAAATTAATTCTGATCATTGAGCCTAACTTGCATTAATTGACAGTTCACACTTTGATTTTTACCTGCTGTTCCTGCTCAAGTTCATCAGATGAATTGTTATGAACGCCTCGTGTGGGAGCTTTCTATTTTCTCTCACAGGGGTGCAGCTTTTCTGTATCAGAGGCACTGAGGTTTTATTATGCAAGCCATATTTCTAAATATATAATCTATTAGCCTCATTTCTAATTTTTTTAACAATCCACACACCAAGTAGATTTTAATGCTTGCACCAGTGATCTTGTTCAGTTAGTCGGGAGTCGATACACGAGAATAAAGAATGTTTATTGCAATGGAATTTCCTCAAACGCAACTCAAAATAGCAGAACAGTGAGCTAAGAGCCTAAATAGCACAATACATGGGTCTTAAATTGATAAAATCTCACATTAAATTCAAACAAACATGACTGCCTGTATATGCGCTCTGCCTGTGCTGGTTCACATTTCCATGTCATGTGCGTGGAGTTAAACTGCTGCATTTAAATAGCCTCTTTGTGGTGCCTTGATTTTTAAATGGTTTAAAATCAAATGACATTGAACTTGTCAAATTATTGTACTTAAGTCTGCAGAGCAAAAGTGGGGAAAAAACACTGTCTTACCATTTTCCAAGCGTTGAAACTTTACTTTGTTAAAAACAACCTGGAATCAAGTTTAATAGCAGTCATGAAACCCAACGCAGGTGTTTATAAAATTAAAGTGATTTTTTACTTTTCTCTGTAATCCCATGATGGCGTTTTATTGCCACGTTAAATAATAGAAATTAAGATTTCAATAATAAAGTCGTAATATTTTGCGAATAAAGTAAAAATTACGAGAATAAATTTGTAGCATTATGAGATTAAAGTCGTAATAGTTTGAGAATGTCGTAGCATAATGATATAAAATTTCGTATGAGAATAAAGTAAAAATTATTAGAATAAAGTCTTAGCATTGTGAGAATAATGTAGTTGTGACAAGGAGGGCGTGGCCGGGCCGTAAGTTTGGATGCCTGGCACTGAATTACCCCAATCAGCCGGGAGAGGGATAAAGAGCAGCCAGAGACGCCAGTTCCAATCCCGCTCGGAGTGGGTCAAGCAGGACCGGTTACAGTGGTGCCATGACCCAGATGGGAGTGATGTTTAGGGGGGTGAGTGTAAAAGGAGCCAGCTGGTACAGTACGCACTCTGCAGAGTGGCAGATCTCTGCCTTCCTTACAAAGGAGGAAACGGGAGCTGGGTGAACAGTTCACGGAAGACTTTAATTAGACACAGTTTCACTTGGACACAACATAAAACTGCTTTTCAGCACACACTCACCGGCACACACACACATAGATCTGTGTGTCGCTCACACTGTTTGTCTTCCCGGCCCACCGCAGAATGCACACGTTCGTCGGCTGCATGCATATATCTCTCTCTCTCTCCAACTGGTGTCTCTGGCTCCTCTTCATCCCTCTTCCAGCTGATTGTGGTAATTCAGCGCCAGCCATCCATCTTTACAGCCTGGCCACACCTTCCTCGTCATTGTAGTATATTGTGTGAATGAAGTAGAAATTTTAGAGAAAAAAAATCTCAATATTAGGCTAAACAGAGCATCATTATCACAATGATAGAACGGATGCCGAGCCAGCAGTTTCATTAATGCAAGAGATGGATGTGGAGGACGTGGTTAAATCATACTTTAGGATAGGATTTTACAATAAAGAAATCCTTGGTCTTTTGGCGCATCAGTAAAGAGTTATTAGTATCCGGACTCCGCAGTGGTTCAGTAGGAAATTTAATTTATTCAGGAGAAAGAACCAGACAGATTCGATCAATCCCACTCGGCATTGTTATTGGGTTTTCCTCTCTAAACAATACTGTAACTGAGAGGATGTTACCACATATACAATATCTTGATATGAACTTATATAATTCACAGCAGTTTCAATTATTCTTCGCTTCACTTGAGTGTGAGCCTATATCTCACGCCTCCCTTGACAGACACCCACATGTTGAATACTCTTGTACTAATGCACACCTCATTCATGAACAGAGAACATGCAAAAACTTCCCACAAATTCAGCTCAGTTGTAAAGCCAAGTTATCTCCCTGGTTAGTGGTGTTGTATGTCTTTACTCACCCTCATGCCATCACAGATGTGTATGAATTTCCTTCTTCTGCAGAACAGAAACAAAGATTCTTAGAAGAATATCTCAGCTCTGTAGGACCATACATTGTAAGTCAATGGTGACCAACATTTTTAAGTTACTAGAAGCACATAAAGTCAACATAAAAGAAATCCATATGACTCTAGTGGTTAAATACATGTCTTTTGAAGCGATCAAATAGATTTTGGGTGAGAACAGACCCAAATTGTATGAATTTTTTACTCTACATCTTGCCATTGCAGTCTCTGGGAACAATTTCTTTATTTCCGGCCAGATTACACTTCCTAGTGCTTGACGCATGCGCAGAGTGCTAGGAAGTGTAATCAAGCTTGGAATCATGATCGCCAAGGAGACTACAGATGTAACAGTTTATAGTGAAAAAAGAGTTGGTTCGCTTCAGAAGACATGGATTAAACCACTGGAGTCTTATGGATTACTTTTATGCTGCCTTTATTTGCTTCTAGCAGCTTTAAAGTTTTGGTCAACATTCACTTGCAATGTGTGGAACTTGTGCTCAGCAGAAGAGAGAATGTAATACACATATGGGATGGGATGAGGGTGAGTAAATTATGAGAGAATTTTCATTCTCAAAATCAATTATTGTTAGGTGACATTTTTTTTTGTTGGGAAATATTTGTATGAAAAATAATGCTTGCACACATTAATATTTGGTCAAGCCACCTTTTGCTGCAATAACTGCTTTAAGTCTTTTGGGGTACATATGAACCAGCTTTGCACACAGTGACGAAGTGATTTTGGCCCATTCTTCTCGGCAGATTTGCTCCAGGTTGTTCAGGTTGGTGGGGTGACGCATGTGAACTGCAATTCTCAAATAGTGCCACAGATTCTCAGTAGGATTGAGATCAGGACTTTGACTGGGCCACTGTAGGACATTTATCTTTTTGTTCTTGAGCCACTCCAATGTTGCTTAGGCCTTGTACTTGGGATCATTGTCACGCTGAAAGGTGAATTTCCTCCCAAGCTTCGGTTTTTTAGCGGACTGAAGCAGGTTCTCTTGCAGTATTTCCCTATATTTTGCTCCATCCATTCTTCCATCCATTCTAACAATATGCCCAGTCCCTGCTGATGAGAAGCATCCACACAGCATGATACTGCCACCACCATACTTCACTGTAGGGATGGTGTGTCTTAAGGCATAGGAAGTGTTAGGTTTGCGCCACACATAGCGCTTTGGGTTTTGGCCAAAAAGCTCTATCTTGGTCTGACCACAAAACCTTCACCCACATCGCAGCTGGGTCACTTACATGGTTTCTAGCAAACTCCAGAAGTGCTTTCAGATGGTACTTTTTGAGTAACGGCTCCTTTCTTGCCACCCTCCCATACAGGCCAGCATTATGCAGTGCTCTTGATATGGCTGACTGGTGCGCCATTACTCCACTCCCAGCCACTGAACTCTGTAGCTCCTTCAAAGTGATTGTTGGCCTCTCTGTGGCTTCTCTCACAAGTCTCCTTTTTGTTAGAGTGCTGAGTTTTGAGGGACGGCCTTTTCTTGGCAGTGCATGGGTGGTGTGGTGCGGCTTCCACTTCCTGATTACTGATCCAACTGAGCTCACTGGGATATCCAAACATTTGGATATTATTTTGTTCCCTTTCCCAAATCTATGCATTTTTATTACTCTATCTCTAACTTCTGTGGAATGCTCTTTGCTCTTCATTTTCTTTCAGATTCACAGCCTGACCAGTGATCCTTCAACAATGGGTTTTTTTATCCAGAAAATGTGATTCCAACTTTAATGATTCACAGGTGGATGCCAATGGTAAAATAATTGTGTCCGCGTCAGGGCAATTTCTTTCATCGGTGTAACCTGGCAGCTTCCACAGCACAGGGGTTGAATACTTATGCAAGCAAGATATTTCAGCTTTATATATATATATATCCTAACATAAAACCAATGTCACCTAACAATAATGGATTTTGAGTTCCAGTGTTTTAAAATAAAATATCAAACAGAATGAAATTTCATTGCACCATTTGTAATTCAGTAATATGAGATAATTGGTCAGGGGTCTGAATACTTTTGCAAGGCACTGTATATATATATATATATATATATATATATATATATATATATATATATATTATTTACACACACACATACACACACACACACACACACACACATATATATATATATATATACTGTATATATACTCTGGTGCATTTTGGGCTGCCACCTGCAGTTTTTCACATTGCAATTTTAGAGAGTTATTAATAAATAATATTGTATGTGTTTATAATATTATGATAAATGTTGTTGTTTTTTAAACAAAGTCATAAATTTGTAAACATGTAATTCTGGTTCTGTTCACTCTACCTCACTTTGAAAAGTCTCATTTTATTCCGCTAGATGGCAGCAAGCAGTAGAAAAAAAAGTTTTTTCTCTCTCACATTCCATCACAATATACAGATCTGAAATGTAGGTGGCGCTGTAGCTCATTTTAGCCCTCAAAGATATGTTCGTCCATAGATATTCAGTATAATTTTCAAAAGTAATATAACAAAAGATCAAGAGAATATAACACAGTCTCATTGTAATCTACACAAAGACACTTTTATTTCACCAAGAAGCTTTGGCCAGTTTTTGACACCACACCACAATAAGATACAGATATCAGCATTAAGATTCACACATACACTCTTTCCATTTAGAGTCGAGATTTTGGTGATGCCTGTAGACCCCTCTATATATGTATATACACACACATACAAACCATACACTAATATTTTACAATCAGTTCATTTTCAATACAACGACTTAGTAAATGTACATGTCGACACAAAGCAACAGAAGAGCAAATCCCAAAGATGCAGAACAAATATACTAGTGTTGGGTTCGAGTCCACCTTAGTCGAGTCCGAGTCCAAAAGGGTCCGAGTCGGACTCAAGACCGAGTCCATAACAGGCCGAGTCCGAATTAACCTGTTCAAGAATCTGAATTAAAATTGTAACTGTAAACTCAACATCAATATTTTAAGCTTATTTTAACCTTCACAACTAAGAAAAACAATTTGTCAATATAAATGCAAAAAACAAATGATTAGTATCCTGCAGAACAAATTTCAAAGTGGTTTCAGAATGAAAGCATATGCTTTATGTATATGAAGACAAAACTGTCCTTCAACACACTTCTTATTGTGTTCTGTTGACATTTCAATTATTTGTTGTTTTTCCCCTCCACTCAAACATACACCAAAGTAAAAGCTGCATTAGTCATTACAATTGTTATTATTTCTACTTCATTTTCAATTTGTCCATTTAATTTTGTTTAGTTTTATCAAATATTATGGGTGAAATACATTTAATGTAATTAATTAAATACATTTAATGTGTTTAATACATTTAATAAATGGTCATATTTATATTATATAAATATATAATATAAATGGTATATTTAGGTGAATAGAGATTTCTCCCCTCACTTGTGTTCATTGTATTTTCTGTCTTTTTTGGCATTGAAATGCAAATGCCAGTTTTACAGGTATCACACAGAGGTTGCGCTTCAAATTTGTGATGGACTGAGTTGTACAATTTGGTATTGACGTATGGTCATCCTATGTTACATTATTTATTTACTTTTTGTTTGTTTGTTTGTTTTTCATTGCGTCACAAATGCCATGGACTCGGCCAGACTCAGAAAAAAAATCCCAAGTCCGAAAGGCTCGAGTCTGAGTCAAGTCCAAGTAAAAATGCATCTAAGTCCGTGACAAGTCCAAGTCCATTAAAATTGTACTCGTGACTCGGACTCGAGTCCGAACTCGAGTACCCCAACTCTAAAATATACATCAACACATTAAGATAATTTTTTACCATATTCATATACCATATCTGTCACAACAGAGGCTATATTTACTCTTAAACATGTGTTGGGGTAAACGGATGCTTGAATGTATTTTTCAATTACATTTTACCTTTTATTTTATACTAACTAATCCCTTTGGTCTTTAAAACCCCCTATTCAGACATTTTCCACTGTTGCATCAATAAATAAATTAATTGCACTACATTAGGTATTCCCAGTAAACAAAATTGACACTTTTCTCCTTACCAAACACTTCATAATATGCTGTATTTCCTAATGTATATACAGTTCAGTCAGATATTATTAGTATTATTGGGAAATACAAAGGCTATAGTGAAAAGACACTGTGGATGGAACAAACATTGTGGGATCAAAGTATTTTTCTAACTTTCAGAGTTAGAATACATTCACATACAGTAGCACATAACAAGTCTCACAAATCGGTGGAGTTTACTTTGTGTTTGTCCACTATCCCATAGTGCTGAGTAGACAGAAATATACTGTAAGTTTAAGTACGGTAGACACACATTTAATTCGAGTGACCTCTATAAAGAATATGCTGACACTGTCTAGTGTGTAAACACAAACATTACACAGTATCTTCAGTCTAACTAACATTGCCGTGACTTCAGATATTGACACATAATTCCACAATGGGCATGTCACTCAGAGGCCGATAACAAACTGATTAGTGTATACAGTAGTACAGATGGAGGGAGTGATTAACCCAACAGCCCTCCAGAATTCTTCATTTGTATCTTTCAATACAAACTGGAGGAATGGTTCTATGTGTCAAACGAAGGATGTGAACTCTCACTGTGAGAAGGGCTTCCTTTGCTTGGACGGCTAAAAGAAAGAGAAAAGAATTGCAAATAAAACAAAAATGAGTGGGATAGTAAGAACAAATTGTTAACAAAAATGTTAATGTCCTGTATAAAGGGCCCCCCCCCCTTTCTTTTTTTTTTTTTTTTTAAGTAATATTAGCATTTGGTAATTTGTGGTGGGAAACATTCATGTAAAGAATTGGAAAAGATTAAAGACAAATATACGAATATATGAACTACCCAAGAAAAATCAGAGAATTAAAATACATCATATTAGATTTTGTAATTCTGCCTTGTTGATTATTAACAAGTTAAATCAAGAAATAAAGTATGTAAAATCAGAACAAGAGCTGCTCTCCGAAGGACCCTTTTCACATGTGGAAAGTAAACTATAAGAATACATGGGAGACCATAGCGAATATTATTTTAACACTTCCATTTGCTCCAACAGTAAAAGAAAAAAAATCCACTATTACGATTCCATGACTTTTAAAAATAGGAGGAAATAATTGAGAGAGATTTATTATGGCAGTCAGAAGAGAGACATTTAAAAAAAAAATTATGTCACTCACCCAACAGCTGTATTTGAAACCCCAATCACATAAGTGGAGACTTTTATTATCATTATTATTAATTCTATATAACACAAATAACTATTTTATAAGTTTACACAAAATAAAAATAAAAATGAAAACCGTTAAAATGATTGCTAGATTTACACTGTTAAATTAAGGTGGAAATGCGTCATCATTCTGTGAAAAGGGTCCATGAATTTAAATGAATTAAATTCAATAGTGTAAATAAAAGATGAAATCCAGTAAAGATGTAGACAGTATTGTATAGATGGCAGTATAGAAATGCAGGGGAGTAAGATGAAACTTGTCTAAATGTTAAAAAAAATGTGAGAATGTAGCAGTCAGTGGTTATCATCTGTCAGTTCATTGCCAGTGTTAATGCTCAGTGAGCGAGTCTGTGGTTCTGTTGGATCTGGTCAGGGAGGCTGGTGCTCTTCGACTTCAAAAATGACAACAGACAGATTGATGGATGCAGACACACAGAGGGACAGTCAGACAGCAGGGGAAAAGACACACAATTAGGAACAACACATACGAATTTTGTCACTGGACACAAAGACATATGCAGTTGCAATGAACAGTGACGGTATATTGAAAATTAACAGATATATAATAGACACAGTGGCTTTGTCAAAGAATTCATGAACAGCTGAAACTCATGTCTTAAGCTTTAGGAAGCACTTATAGGACTAGGAAATCAGAATATTGCTATTATATCTAATTCAGTGTGAAAAGAACACTGAAGTTATAATTTAAGCAAAATAATAATTTGAGTCCTTCAATGAATAATCCATCTGAACTCCACAAAATTTGCTGTTAATGTAAACTGTTAAACAAATAAAAGAATGTAGTAAAAGAATGTAATCAAGTATTAAAAGCACATGACACACAAAAACAGACAGCACATCACTGAATCAAAATCAACAGTTATGGAAGGACAAAAGTATTAAAATTAGCTAGATGAGTTCCATTGTGGGATCTGTTACACACACACACACACACACACACACATAAGCAAAATAATAAAACAAAAAGCAAAATAACAAAGCAAAAAAGCAAAAAATAACAACAAAAACAGAGCAAAAAAAAAAAAAAAAAATTTACAAAGAGCAAACAAAATGAAATAAAACTGTCGGACTATCCCACATTAGCTTCATTTCTAAGAGTGTATGGGTGTCTTTAAACCAACATTACACTAGACACAGACACATCTGAAATGGGAGGCTGACAGTCTGGCTTGGTGGACTGGGATGAGATTTAATTTGTCACTGAAATGAAATATTAATTTTTGTAAACCTTAAATGCAATGCTAGAACCTAAATACACACAGCAACATACATTAAGACAGATCTGTTTTTGTATAAAGATTTATTACCAAATACATTACCAAACATGGTGGCACATCTTCTTTAAGGATTATGGAAATTAAATGTCAGTACTACACATAGTTAAAATAACATTAGAAACTAAAATACTCAGACGAAAAGAATTGTTTAACAATTGGTGGACTAATTACAATGGACATATAAAGAGAATGAGGGGACAGCAGATGTTAACACATTTAAAGATGGATCCATGCAAAAGAGGGGGTGATGTCACATAAGGACAAAATGTGTCAGACATACCATTTGCGTAACTCCTCATTGGTCACTGATAGAAATTCTGAAAGAATAACCGGAATCATTGTGGGAGCGGTTTAGTGGGACTGAGATTGAGGAGAAAATGGTCAACAGGAAAGAGGCAATGGGAGGAAGCAAAAACGTATTATCTCCATGGTCTGTTCTTTAATTAGTCTGTTTAGGTGACTTTTCCTCCCAAACACTAAAATGCATCACGAGAGAATGATCTCACAAAGCGGATGCAGTGATGTTTATTTATAAAAAAAAATAAAAAATAAAAAAAATGAATTTAATGAGTTCAAACATTATTTGAAAGAATGTGCATGTGGATTACCACATAAATGGATGCAGAGGACATTGGAAAAGAAAACCAGCATAAGTGAGTGGTTTGTTAGTCCAGGTCTGTAGGTTTGACTGTCTATAGGGGTGTGAAAGAGGAGTGAAGGAGGAGAATTGCTGATCTTTCTTGTGTTAAGGATCAGGTCAGGGCAGAAGGGCTGGAAAGGGTGTAAATGGAGGGTAGTTTGTAGATCATTGCTCTCAACCATTAGCACTTGTATTACTCCTCAAAAAACCTGGAGTCTGAATCTGAACAATTACATTGAAACATCATAACTGTGTCAAACAACTCATACATGGCAAAATGGTGATACTGTACATTTTACAGGGATGCAAACTCATGAGAGGTGAAAAAGGTACATTTTCAGTTGATTTGTTTGTTGTATTTAAAGGGAACGTGACATGAGGAATCAAATTTTCCTTGATCTTTTGACATATAAGAGATCATTGTACTATAAAAACATACTGAAAATTTCAGAAAGTAGAAACTTCCTCAATAGAAAAAGGGCATTTATTTAAACCAAGCTGCAAAAACGGCTCGTTTGGAATTTGTGGAACTTGTGACGTCACAAGGAATAAATACATCTGCATATGCAAGCCTTTTTTTCATCATTGCACCCTTTGCCCCATCCACTGTTGCTCAGCCAGTCAGTCACACAGGTGAAGAGAGATTGAGCCTGTCATGGGAGATTCATCCTAAATGGACTTACACAGGAGACCTTCATGTGCTTGTCTGAATTTAAATGTTTTTCTACATAAACATGTACAGACAGACGTCTTTGACCGCTTGATACATATCTCAGGCCGCTTTTAAAAGACGCGGTGTCAAGTTACAACTCTGAAAAGGAGAAGCTCTCTGTCATTCAGCTGAGCACAAATGCATCATGGATGCATTCTTTTGCTCATCTGCACTATTTTTAGTTGCTGGTGTATGAAAACATGAAGAAATGATACTGGAAACAGGATGTGGATGTGTCTTCAGCATATTTTAGAGTGGATTGTATGTTCGGCTCATTACATACCAGCCAATTCAAGCTTTGCAAAGGAACTGTTATTGAAGGATGGGGCAGTTAAAAACACTTGGACGCGATCGCGAAAAAACATGAGTAAATAGTTTAATTTATGAATATTTCATGTCATGACTGTGTGATAGTTTATGGTGCTGTCATCCTGTTTACACCGTGTGAGTCTGTTGTCGCGACGCAACGGCTTGAGGCTGTCTACACTGGGTGCATCGACACAAACTTTCTAAACCATTTATTTGTGTTGTTGGCAGTAGTAGCGCCACCACATGCAGCGCAAAATGTAATAGGTCGGCATGTTTACTGTTGGCACAACGCAATGCGTTGCAACAGACACTTCCAAGGTAGACAGCATCATTGATTATAATGGGTTCTACTGCTTTTTACACAATGTGACTCTCGTGTCTGGTGTAGACAGGGTGTGTGAGTGTTAACATTTGTGCCTGAGATGAACAGTTTAATATATTCGGATGCAATGTGTTGGATGTGCATTATGTGTAAACCCTGACATTTAGTTTTATAATGTTGTTGAGCTGGTTCATTCTCTTCGGACTGAGTTTCAAATATGGCTGTATTTGAGGGGCTGCATGATGTTAGCCAATCATAACATTGGGCGTTTACGTTGATGTTTTAAGGAGGCGCTTAGGCCAAAACTGAGCGTTTCAGACAGAGGGCCAAAAACAGGGTGGAAAATTACAATTTATTACTAAATTTTAATGAAAAAAACAAAAAACAAACACATTTTACTAACAGGGAACCTCTTGGAAAATAATAAAACTATACAAAAAACTTTTAAAATATATTTTTTAAGTGTTTAAACTTAAAGTACCAATTTCAAGTGATTTTATGAGTAAAATGTAGAAAATTGTACCAAACAATTGGGCAAACTGGCTTAAAAAAAAAGTGACTTTAGCCAAAAGATGAGTAGTTTGCATCCCTGATTTTAAATATTTTAAGTATGTTTGACACCATCTCTACAGGGTTCCTACACCATTTCACCAATGAATTTAAAACAAACCAATGGAAAATAATTTTTAAAATAACTTTTATAGAGATTTCTAGCTGATTAACTATTTTAGAGCTGAACTAAAAAATAATAATAATAATAATAATTTCATTATTCCAGGAGATTTTCATGACTTTTCTATGACTTTTTATGATTTTATTCATTTCCATGACTTTTCCAGCCTAGGAAATCACAATTTAAAAATTCCCTGATATTTCCAGATAAACTACAGATAAACTGTCTGCTTTGACTCACCTAGGTACACCTGGTGGGGCACGGTTGGGACGAGAAGGGACCTGGGGTGGAGGCCCACCGAAGGGGTCAGGAGACGCACCAGGTCTGGATGGTACAGGAGGCGCTCCAGCAGTAGGGTGGCCTGGGGCAGTGCGACCACCAGGACGAGGGGCCCCAGGTGGGGCCCGACGCTGGGGAGTGGGACTAGACATTGGAGACCTGTTCAGAAAATGAAAAATAAAATAATAAAAAAAATAAAATAAAATAACATGTCTATAATTTTGCGGCTAATTTTGAGGAAAAATTGAGGCCATCTATATGGCAGTGTACTACTAGAAGTTGACCAAATACTTGTAGAAGATATAAGCATTTAATAGAAGTCTTTCTCTTCTGGGAAAAATGTAACAAAATATTGATGGCTCATCTTATATGCAGGGCCGTATACAATTTTATGTCCAATAAAATGTTCTCTAGAATGAGAATGTCCCCTCCCCCTATTTCCACTGTCTTACAATAAGTAGCAAATCATGGTTTAACCAGGCTATAAACCAAAGACTATTGACTTTTTAAAGAAATGTCCTGCCTTAACCTCCTGTTTCAATAGGAAATATGTCAACACAGGAACTAAAATTGCATTAAAAGGATAGTTCACCCCAAAATGAAAATTCTTTCATCATTTACTCACCCTCAAGCCATCCCAGATGTGTATGACTTTCTTTCTTCAGTAGACCTCAAATGAAAATTTCTAGAAGAATATTTCAGCTCTGTAGGTCCATAAATGCAAGTGAATGGGTGGCAAATTTTTAAAGCTCCAAAAAGCACATATAACCATCATAAAAGTCATCCATACAATGCCAGTGGATCAATTAATGTCTTCTGAAGCGAAACGCTAGGTGTGTGTGTAAGAAATAGATCAAAATGTAACACTTTTTTACTCAAAATGTTTGTTTCCAGCCAGCTCGCTGAAAAGGGTTGAGTTCAAACTGCCTCTAGCGTGACGCAAGCGCGAAAGCCTCCTCTGCATATACAGGTGCATCTCAATAAATTAGAATGTCGTGGAAAAGTTCATTTATTTCAGTAATTCAACTCAAATTGTGAAACTCGTGTATTAAATAAATTCAATGCACACAGACTGAAGTAGTTTAAGTCTTTGGTTCTTTTAATCGTGATGATTTTGGCTCACATTTAACAAAAACCCACCAATTCACTATCTCAACAAATTAGAATATGGTGGCATGCCAATCAGCTAATCAACTCAAAACACCTGCAAAAGTTTCCTGAGCCTTCAAAATGGTCTCTCAGTTTGGTTCACTAGGCTACACAATCATGGGGAAGACTGCTGATCTGACAGTTGTCCAGAAGACAATCATTGACACCCTTCACAAGGAGGGTAAACCACAAACATTCATTGCCAAAGAAGCTGGCTGTTCACAGAGTGCTGTATCCAAGCATGTTAACAGAAAGTTGAGTGGAAGGAAAAAGTGTGGAAGAAAAAGATGCACAACCAACCGAGAGAACCGCAGCCTTATGAGGATTGTCAAGCAACATCGATTCAAGAATTTGGGTGAACTTCACAAGGAATGGACTGAGGCTGGGGTCAAGGCATCAAGAGCCACCACACACAGACGTGTCAAGGAATTTGGCTACAGTTGTCATATTCCTCTTGTTAAGCCACTCCTGAACCACAGACAACGTCAGAGGCGTCTTACCTGGGTTAAGAAGAAGAAGAATTGGACTGTTGCCCAGTGGTCCAAAGTCCTCTTTTCAGATGAGTGCAAGTTTTGTATTTCATTTGGAAACCAAGGTCCTAGAGTCTGGAGGAAGGGTGGAGAAGCTCATAACCCAAGTTGCTTGAAGTCCAGTGTTAAGTTTCCACAGTCTGTGGTGATTTGGGGTGCAATGTCATCTGCTGGTGTTGGTCCATTGTGTTTTTTGAAAACCAAAGTCACTGCACCCGTTTACCAAGACATTTTGGAGCACTTCATGCTTCCTTCTGCTGACCAGCTTTTTAAAGATGCTGATTTCATTTCCCAGCAGGATTTGGCACCTGCCCACACTGCCAAAAGCACCAAAAGTTGGTTAAATGACCATGGTGTTGGTTTGCTTGACTGGCCAGCAAACTCACCAGACCTGAACCCCATAGAGAATCTATGGGGTATTGTCAAGAGGAAAATGAGAAACAAGAGACCAAAAAATGCAGATGAGCTGAAGGCCACTGTCAAAGAAACCTGGGCCTCCATACCACCTCAGCAGTGCCACAAACTGATCACCTCCATGCCACGCCGAATTGAGGCAGTAATTAAAGCAAAAAGAGCCCCTACCAATTATTGAGTACATATACAGTAAATGAACATACTTTCCAGAAGGCCAACAATTCACTAAAAATGTTTTTTTTATTGGTCTTATGATGTATTCTAATTTTTTGAGATAGTGAATTGGTGGGTTTTTGTTAAATGTGAGCCAAAATCATCACAATTAAAAGAACCAAAGACTTAAACTACTTCAGTCTGTGTGCATTGAATTTATTTAATACACGAGTTTCACAATTTGAGTTGAATTACTGAAATAAACTTTTCCACGACATTCTAATTTATTGAGATGCACCTGTATATTCATATGTAGATCCCTTATTAGCAGCTGTTCCTATGGCTGTTACTCTTTCCACTCAAACACAGTTTATGCAGCAGTCTGAGCAAGGAGCTCAGTCTGAGGCATCTTCTCCCTTCACTTGCATTCAAACTGATTCAGACAGCTCTCCTTGTTGACCGTTCTAAGATGGCGCCACAGTTGACTTTTCCAAACCAGCCAAATGAGGCATCTATGTATAAATATCTATGCTCCTCTGTTGTAAACAACACTGTGCTTCCGCGCTTAGACTTATGCACTTACGTCACGTGAGAGGCAGTTTGAACTCCACCCTCATCAACGAACTGGCCAGAAGTGAAGATTTTTAGTTAAAAACATTTTAAATATTGATCTATTTCTTACGCACACCTAGCATTTAGCTTCAGAAGACATTATTTAATCCACTGGAGTCGTACAGATTACTTTTATGTTGCCTTTACGTGCTTTTTGGAGCTTCAGACATTTGGCACCCATTCACTTGCATTTTATGGACCTACAGTGCTGAGATATTCTTCTAAAAATCTTTGTGTTCAGCAGAAGAAAGTCATACACATCTGGGATGGCAATGATGAGAGAATTTTCATTTTTGGGTGAACTAATCCTTTAATCATACCATTTCCTGGGGTCTGTAACTAATAACCAGACCAACATGTAGACAGGCCTGACCCGAAAATTCAACTGGATGAAAATGTGAAAATGAACAGCCCTGTAATTTATATCTTATTTGAAATGTAGGTGTGCATTGAAATTCACATTCAAAAACAAGTTTTATTGATTAAAAAAAGAGGACACAGTACCTGCGCCCTGAAGGTCCTCCTTGTACCTGCAGCCAGGAGTCATCCACTGGTGGGGGCATGGCAGTGGACACAGTGGTGGTGCTAATGTCACCGATGATGTTGAGAGCTTCTCTCAGAGCGTGGTACATGCGCAGCATCTCCTCCCTGTGTTGAGCCTGTTCTGGTGATTCCTCCATCAGAGTGTTCTGGTCTCCACATGAGTACAAATTAGCCAGCAACTCAGCATGGATGAACTCCTTAGTCTATGAGAAGAGGAAGAGAGGCAGAAGGCAAAGAGAAAAAGTGCTGTGTCAACTGCATTTGTCTTATTGCAGGGATAAAAGTATAGTTCACCCAACATTGAAAATTCTCTCATCATTCACTCACCCTCATGCCATCCCAGATGTGTATGACTTTCTTTTTTCTGAAGAACACAAACAAAGATTTTTAGAAGAATATTTCAGCTCTATAGGTCCATACAATGCAAGTGAATGGTGGCCAAATCTTTGAAGCTCTAAAAAGCATTTAAACGCAGCATAAAAGTAATCCATAAAACCAAAATACAAATCCTTTTTCACTATACATCTTGCTATTGCAGTATTTAGGCACGATCATAGTTTCAAGCTCGATTACACTTCCTAGTGCTTGACGCATGTGCAGAGCGCTAGCTAGCTCTAAGAAGTGTAATCAAGCTTGAAATCATGATTGTCAAGGAGACTGCTAATGTCAATATTTATGCTGCCTTTATTTATTTTTTGGAGCTTCAAAGTTTTGGCCACCATTCACTTGCATTTTATGGACCTATAGAGCTGAAATATTCCCCTAAAAAACTTTGTTTGTGTTCTGCAGAAAAAATAAAAGGCAGACTCATATGGGATGACATGAGGGTGATTAAATGATGAGAGAATTTTCATTTTTGGTGAACTATCCCTTTAAAGTCATACCAAGAGCAGGGGTAACAGTCAAAAACAGAATTCTAAAAAATATTCCTAATGAATCATTGTGGGATTTAAATAGGAACCCTTTGTGAACACTTTCAAATTCAAATTAAATTCCTTTTTTTCATCTTATTTTTTAAGAATGTCAGTTAATCCAGTAAGATCTTTTTTCATTCTTAGAGGATTTCATATTTGAACCCATTAGGATCTTTTAGGATTGATTCCAAATTATTATAGATAGATAAAAGGAATACTGATAGGTGAAAGTGGATCAAAAGAGTAAACCAAAACCCGAACAGCAGATGCATATAGTCATGGCAAAATGTTGCTTACGTTGTTGATCATGAGATGCATGATGGTCTTGGGCATGAGGTCTCGCACAGTCTTGTTGACGATGGCCATGTAGGAATCCACCAGGTTCCTGATGGTCTCCACCTGCCTCTCTAGCTGAGGATCCATGGAGTGCATAAAGCCTTCCGAGCTGTTCTCCTCACTGGCATCACTCTGCTGATGACCATCAAAACATACAGATATTTACATATGACTAGGATTAAGAACACTAGTGATATGTTCAAGAACAATAAGTGGAATAATAAAGCTAATATAATTCATCATATCATTAATTACCCAACTTTTCACAAATCATGAAAAGTAGTTCTATAGGCATTGATCAGTGGTGGGAGTGGTGGTGTTTTCATTATCGAATGAAAGTTCTGTGAAATGCAACACATATTGATGTCCATAGAAAATAAGTTTCCATATGACACTGAATTTTGAGACAGTTATCAACTTACCTTATCTTTATCCTGCAAATTTAGGCATGGACCAGCAAAGAAAGGGTTCAGTATTAATGGAATATATAAATCTTGGCAAATCGATGTAGTTTGTTAACATGGCTTTGTTAAAAGTCATTTACATGTGGCAGTTGTTAAGTTACGTGAGTAATGAGAGTTGATCAATGATAGTATGCACGTACAATGATGCGCTCTGGGTAGACACCTGCACGTAGGAAAGATGCTTTCCAGCTGTCCACCTCCTCCTGAGTGTCGCTAGCCAACTCCAGCTGCCTGTAGTCTTTATACACGTTTCTGAGAGACAACAGTTCAACAATGTATGTGAACAAAAATATTCATGATTTCATGCTATGCTGTTCTTAAAATTAGCACAATACTTTCAGAGTAATACATTAGGCATTCTATACTTGCTTACCATTATTTTTTAAGAGTATGTTTTTTCTCTAACCTTTGTTCAGTGTTAAAGAGGGCAAACACGTGCTTGCTGGACATAAAGCTCTTTTCAATGTCTCTGAGCTTCAGGTTGTCCAAGGGCAGCATGTACTTCTTCTCTTTCTCCTGCAGGCGGCAACAAAAACAATTAAAAAAGGAACAAAGAGCAAAAGAGAAAATTTGGAGACCAGGCCCCAATTGTTTCCCTTACATTTAATGACTGTAATTTGCAGTAAATGCCTATAGCAATAGTGGTTAAAAAAAATAAATAAATAAATAAAAAATGCTTCAATGATGTTTGGAATGGAATATGAAAGGGATGGTTCACCCAAAAATGTAAATTCTCTCATCATTTACTCACCCTCATGCTATCTCAGATGTGTATGACTGTCTTTCTTCTGCAGAACACAAAGATTTTTAAATGAATATCTCAGCTCTGTAGGTCCATACAATGCAAGTGAATGGTGATCAGCACTTCAAAGTGCCAAAAAGCACAGACAGTCATAGTAAAAGTAATCCATGTGACTCCAGTGCTTTAATATGTTTTCTGAAGAGATGCAATCACTCTGGGTAAGAAAAAGATCAATATTTGTATAATGTTTTACTATAAATCTCCACTTTAAATTTCACTTTCAGAATATTGATTAAATATCGATCTGTTTCTCAACCACACCTATCATTTAGCTTCTGAAGATATGGATTTAACCACTGGAGTCGTATGGATTCATTTTATGCTGCTTATATGTGATTTTTGGAGCTTGAAAGTTCTGGTCACCATTCACTTGCACTGTATGGACCTACAGAGTTGAGATATTCTTCCAAAAATCTTTATTTGTGTTCAGCAGAAGAAAGAGTCATAAAAAAAGTCATACACATCTGGGATGGCAAGAGAGTGAGTAAATGATGTGAGAATTGTAATTTTTGGATGAACTATTCCTTCAGTGTACTGCTTTCTGCATAGTACTGTAAATTGCTGACTATTTAAAAAAAGTGAAACTATTATTATCTTGGAACAAAAATATGCATATTTTTGCATAAAAAAAATATATATAAAAAAAAAAAATGCATGCGTGTATAAAAGTCTTGGCGGTCCATTCAAATAATGTGTCCAGAAAGAGGTGTTAAAAATCATGGTTGATATTTTGTCACACTGGTCAAGTCATTCCATGTATACAGAGAGTTTGCTTACTGTGTAAAGTATGTATACTGCAAAATTATGAGCATTATGGTAATGCGTTATTGTTATAACCAGACTTAGCACTCTTTTATACTTGTATCATGTGTTTGTGTGTATGAAAAGTCAAATTCAGAGGGATTAAATGGTGCTGCTTAAGTTGTTATGCTTTGGTCTAATCAGCTTTCATACTAAAGGGTTAAAAATAACTTGTGATGCTGAGTATTGATTTCACACTGGAAGCCTGCAGTGGCACACTTAGCATCATGCTTTATGACTCACACAGTTAATCAGCATCAGAGAAGCTGCAGATGGAAACCTGTAGTAGAAAATGAATTAAATAAACTATGCTCTATTAAAGTATGTTTCTCTCATTTTTCTGCGGGGGACAGAAAGAGAAATGATTCATCATTCTGATTGATGCTTATCCCTTTTAAAATTTATACAGGATTTAAAAGCTATAGAGCAGGAGAGATAACAGAATAAAGTGAGTAGGAGGAGAAGAGGCAGTGAAGATGAAATTGTTTGCATGTTAAAAGTGTGATGCATGCATGCAGCTGAAGAGTAACCTACTTGCAAACAACCAAAGGAATGCACTACAGCATCAATGCAAGATTCTGTGTAGTGCTGAACTATTATCAGTTACAAGACAAAACTTAACAAGTCTGTTTTTGATGGGAATTTGTCCTCCTCTTTTTTCCACAACCCATATGGACCTTAGTTAGTGTAGATGGCATATTTTATTTTACATAAAAGAAAACAAAGCTGTGAAGAAAGAAGCAGTGATGGACCAATATATCAGCCAGGCCGATAAATCGGCTAATATTTGGCCATTTTGAGATTATCGGCTAATAAGTCAACAAACAGCTTTGGCAAAAGCTGGGAAAAGTGGGAAAACTCCCATATAGACAAGTCCGCCTGGCTTAGTTAAGTGAAGTAAGCCGCTAGACCCATTTTGCAGTCAGTTGTTCTGTAACATTCGATGGAACGTTAGCAAGGAAGTCACGAGACCTGGATCTAGGTGCGGCAAAACAGTATTTAATAAAAATAAACAAAGTACAGAATAACGGGGTAAACACAGGAACAAAGGAAACATCAATGATGGGCAAAGGTAATAATGCATCTATCTATAATGCAAAATATCATCTGTGTAAAGCAAAAGCTTATGCGCCACACCTCCCGCCACCACCCCTGGAAAATCATCTTCCCTTCTTATCGCGGCTGCTAATGGTTCCAGCGCAACACCTCGCTGGTAAAATGCAAGAGCTGTCCATGGTACTAAAGCAGCTATGCAGCGGCGGGATATAGTGATGCGCATGCGCCCTTGGTGCAAAGCATGTTGTGGCACGCGGTGCTTCAGCCAGCACTGCAGAGGTCTCATGTGTAAGAGACCTAATGGAATGGATGCCACCACCATTAATCCCAATGCTTTCTGAAACAGCTTCAGTGGAAGTGTTCTCCCCAGTTTGAACTGAGACAGACACTGTAGAATGGCCTGAACGCACTCGCTCATGAGGTGCGCGCACCTGCTCGTGGAGTCGAGACAGACTCCCAAAAAGATTTGTTGGCTGGGGAGAGCATGCTCATCACATTGTTACTCGCTGGGCAGAGGTGTGCCGCTACAGCCTCCTCCACAGGGGGTAATTGGGCATAACAGTTTTCTTCCCCGTGATCCACATTAAAGAAGATGGTGTCACTGCGTGAGCTGGCCGAGGCTGTTCAGGTTCTTCTGGGGGAGATTTCCAACAAATGTTAAAGGCTGAAATCAATGTTTATATGGAGACCAACTGGTCCTCAGTATCCTCAGTGGGCATGGCTTGGGAGGCGCTTAAGGCAGTTCTTAGGGGTCGGATCATACAGTATGCCTCATTCTTCAAAAAATCCAAAGCACAAGAACTCGTTGAGTTGGAAGGGAATATTAAAAGTGCGGAGGCAGAACTTGAAGCTCCGAATGTCATCTGATGGTCTCAGAGAATTGACCCAACTGAAATATAGATATAATACTATTTTGTCGCGGAAAGTGGAGTTTTGGTTATTCAGGGCAAGACAGTCATATTTTGAGTCGGGAGACAAGGCAGGGAAGCATTTGGCTAGATATATAAAGCAGAGAGAGTCTTTTTCTACGATTCCCTCACTGAAATCTGCTGGTGGTGAAATTTTTACCTCGGCCATTGATATTAATAATGCTTTTAAAGAATTCTATCTTGATATCTATAGTTCCACATCTTCGTCTGCTGATGTGGATATTAGAAATTTTGTGGAGCCATTAGAACTCCCTAAACTGACGACTGAGCAAAGAAATTCTCTTGATTTTGCGATAACCTTGAAGGAGCTTGGCGAGGTAATTAAGGCCTTGCTCCAGGGCCAGATGGCTTTGCTGCTGAGTTTTTTTAGATCTTATACTACAGAACTGGCTCCACTTTTGTTAGAAGTTTATACAGAATCATTAAAGAATGGAAAGCTTCCGCCAACCATGACACAAGCCCGGATCAGTCTGATTCTTAAAAAAAAACAAAGATCCAAGCGAGTGTAAGAGTTATCATCCAATTTCCCTGATAAAGCTAGACATTAAAATATTGTAAAAAATTTTGGCTAACCGATTAAGTAAAGTTATGACATCGCTTATACATATAGATCAGGTGGGGTTTATTCGGGTCCACAGCTCTTCTGGCAACATTAGGCATCTCATCAATATTATGTGGTCAGTGGAGTATGATCACACTCCGGTCGCTGCCATCTCACTTGACGCTGAAAAGACGTTTGGTATGGTAGAATGGGATTATCTTTTTAAGATTTTAGAAATGTATGGATTCGGGAGTACATTCATTTGTTGGATTAAGTTACTTTATAGACATACTGTAGCAGTGGTACAAACAAATGGACTAATTCAAACCCAGCAGGGTTGCCCTCTTTCCCCAGTATTGTTCTGTCTTGCCCTGGAACCATTAGCAGCCGCGATAAGAAGGGAAGATGATTTTCCAGGGGTGGTGGCGGGAGGTGTGGCGCATAAGCTTTTGCTTTACACAGATGCTATTTTATTATGCGTCTCCGACCCCACTATGCCTTGCCTCCACAGAATTATTAATTCCTTTTCTAAGTTCTCAGGGTACAGAGTTAATTGGTCTAAATCCGAAGCTTTGGCTCTGACAGCGTATTGCCCAGTAATGGCTTTCCAGCCAGGCGCCTTCCAGTGGCCCAAACAGGGCATTAAGTATTTGGGCATTTTATTCCCAGGAAATTTGTCTGATTTAGTTAGAGTTCATTTTGATCCCTTAATAAAAAGGTTTTCGAGCGATGTGGGCAGGAGGGCTTCATTACATTTATCTATGATTGGGAAGGTTAATGTTATTAAAATTAATTGAAGTCCAAAATTTAACTACCTACTCTCCCTGTAGATGTCCCCCTCTCTTATTTCAAGCAATTTGATAGCATAGCGAAGTCCTTCATTTGGAATGGCAAGTGTCCCAGATTACATTTTATTAAGTTACATAGGCCGATTGACAAAGGTGTGCTAGGCCTACCCAAGATTTTGAGTATTATTTGGGAAAATAATACTCAAGTAAAAAGTACTGTTAATTCTTAAAAAATGTAGTTTGAGTACGGTTGCAATGGTATGAGATTTTCACGGTACAATAACCGTCTCAGAAAATATCACGGTTTCACGGTATACGGTATTACACAATTATTATTATCAGTTACAATGAAAACAGAAGGTTTTTTTTGTTTGTTTGTTTTTTTTTTTTTTTGGTTGAACAAACACTTTATTATAATTGAAACTTGAAACCATTTTTACCACAACATTTTTTTTAATTGAAGTATGTGTAAAAAAAGTCTCCCTTTTGAAAATAAATAAAATAAATAGAATAAATAAGAAAGCTAACAGAATTATAATAATAAACCGAATTATAAACATGATAAAAAAAAATAGCATGTAACTATAACAAGTTATATAACTAAAGCATGTTAGTTTACATGTTAGCATAGCATGTTAAATTAACTACTAAATGAAAAATAACATCAGCTGTGTGAGCTTTTAAAGTAATGTTCTATGATTATTAACAATTAACATATACTGTAGGTGCACGACAGCGCAGCCAGACTGCTCCTGTCTGTACCTTTATCTCAGTGGTTTTACATTGGAAATCAAGTGGCGACACACCATAGTAAAAACGTAACCTGTATTTAATGTATCCAATTCCCATTGGCCTTTTCTCAAAGATCAGATGTGTTTGGGGCTCCCAAGAGTGACCCCTAGTGTCACTACATCGACACAACGTCTCGTTCCCTCCATCAGGGAATGGAGGTTACGAAAGTAACCAAGACGTTTTATTCATTTAAGTTTGTTAAAGATTACTCAATTTGATTTGATGAAAATTTGTCATAAAATTTAAATGCATAAATCTTTAAAATGGGCTAAAATATTTTTCTGAGTGGAAGATAAACTTCATTAATTTACAAAAGACCGAAAAATATGTTGCATGTTTTGAAGTATTTCCCATTACATGACACACAACTGCTGCTATTGAGGCCCTATGGCACAATGCAATTTCAAATCCAATTCATAATAAGATCACACATACAATGCCACGGTGGAAATGCCAAAAAATCTGTCTTACCTTCTAACTGTAAATAGTCGTCGATGGAGATTGTGATCCGGTTGATCAAGTCTTTTTTCAGGAACTTCAGTGCAAACCTCCTCTCACATGCCACTTAGGCAATGCCAGAGTTAGGAACTTAAGAACTTGTAGGCAAGCCTTATGACATTTAAAGTTTTTGTGTCTGTTTGCGCTGTTTTTAAATAGTTTTTCTATGTAAACATGCGTTAGACCCACGGTTTTCAGGGGAGGCGGTGGAAATTGATGATAAGTTCACCAAGTAAAATCAAAAGATACATAAATACAATAAAAATTTATTGTTAAGATAAATGAAAATTAATAGCTTAATGGACCATAGTCCAGCTTAATAGACCGCAGCTTTATGACGTTATAATACCATTAAATGTTGTGAACGAATGCATATCACGCGAGAGCGCATCCATCTCTCCGCTCGCATGTGGATATCCTTTGTTCTTGCACAAAATGTCTCGGTTACGTACGTAACCTTGGTTCCCTGAGACGAAGGGAACTAGACATTGCGTAGCAAAGCATATGGGGAATACCTTCTCATATGACCTAGTTGAAACCTCTCTACAATAACGGCAATATTCTAATATTGGCTATGGTGTTTGAGCCTTGCCTGTTTTGGCACGAAACTGTCCGCTATAAAAACAAATGCACAAACACCATTTTCTCAGAATTTCTGACTGAGAACAAGGAGCGCATCGCTCGTACCTCAAGAACACTGAGTCTTGTGGTGCAGCTAGCGTTTGCAATGTTTCGTCCCCTTCGTCTCAGAGAACCGAGGTTACGTACGTAACTGAGACGTTCCCTTATGACTCATTACACTCGATATTGCGTAGCAACGCATATGGAGAACAGAATCCCATCACGCCGCACTACATAACATAACTTCCCAGAGAGGAACATGACGCCGCAGTCTCGTGGGACGGCGACCAACATGAGTATGCTGCAGTGAGTGATCCTCGTTTTGGCCAGGAGGGGAGCACTCATAACACTATATGAACTATAGTCAAATAGTATGAATTAACTCCTTATGAACCTAGTTGGGAAAGGAGTTTATTTATAATGGTAATTTATGGGAAATTATAATGGCGTTTGTGTAAATGATGGCCCGTACCTTTTGTAATTACATTTTTTTTATTGATTCTTACTATAATAAAGAAAAGCAAAAACATATATACGGTATATATATATATACACAATCAACATTTAAACTCCACAACCACCCCTCCCAATCCCCAACCCCGCCCGGTGGTTACACATGAGTTTCCCAACAAACAAATCTAAGTTACCCAGACTTCCAAATGACACCTCTTCAAAAGCCACCACCCTCCCCATCTCCGTGCACCACTCCCGAAATGAGGGTGCACCAGCTGACCTCCAACCCCTCGAAATAATCTGCCTGGCGATCATCACACAGGTCAGAACCCAATTCTAAATGTGACTATTCCCCACATCAATAACCGCCCCATCGCCCAAGACCAAGCCTATACAATCTAGAGGGGGTCCAATAAAATCTATGTAAAATCTTGAATTGCATAAGGCGCACCCTTGCATCTTTAGATGCAGACTTAATGTTTTTTAGAATCCTAGCCCACACTCAGGGGTGTAAAGTAACGAATTACAAATACTCACATTACTGTAATTAAGTAGTTTTTCCCAGGAATTGTACTTTAAGTAGTTTTAAAATGTTTTACTTTTACTTGAGTACAATTTAAGTGCTGTAACTGTACGTTTACTGCGCTATTTTCCCACTGTCTGTGTTTGCTACTTCCCTGTCCTGATTTTATTTTTATCCATCAACATGATTGGATAGGGAGAGTGACTCCCGTCAAATCAAATCACATGTAAAAAACTTGAATGGCAGCTGCAGATCGGCGCCAACTGTTATGGATGTGGAGGATGCCTCAAACACAGTTCAACACCTGAACATCACAGCAGCACCTGAAAGGTCTTTTCGCAGTGAAAAAGGCCAAATGCTTGACTGTGTTATGTGAGTTTAACTTGCTCAAGCCAGATATCAGCATTAATCCTGCCTCTAATTTGAAGAAACATATCGAGGTAAATTTCCTATTTCTGCTTACTAGATTCTGTGTCTATAATGTAGCCTGTAAATTAACTATCTATCACTGAGATTATTGGGCTGATGTGAGAGATCAAGGCGATGTTATCAATAGGGCTGGGCGATAAAATAATGTTGATGTTTATCTGAAAAAAAAAAAAGAGACAGAGAGTAAGAAAGAGAGATGTCCTTGTAATCGATGATAAACTTTTGAGGATCTACACCTTGAACAGGGGTGTTCATTACATCGATCGCAATAGCAAGACAACCACTGGTTGGTTGATCTAGATAAAATAATAAAGATTGACTTTTTATTTCCTGGTGTCTGTAGCTGCGTGCTGTTTGATTGACAGGCAGCTAATGTTTGTGCGCTAATGCAGGTACGCGATTAAATGGTCAAATACACTTTATAATTTCGCCAATGCCCGTCTTGATGAGGCATTAATGTAAATGCAGTCGGTTTGGTCTAAAGTGAACGTAAACAGTGGGAAAAAAAGCATATTTGCATCAAAATGTTGGACTTGAAGTGTGCACGTAACCGAATTGAGCACTATCTAGTAGGCCTATGTCATATAAAGGCTATTAATCAAACAATACTAACAAGGAAACCAGAAAAACACACTACTTTTGGCTGAATAACTTGAGTAGCTTTAAAAGTATTAATGTAATAGAATAAAAAAGTGACATTTTTAATAATATTGTTAGTTTTTTTTTTTTTTATAATACTGACCCCCTGATGTAGAGATTGTGTTCATTTGTATAATAAATTACCAGGAAAGTAGAGATGATAAAATATTTTATAATTATGCTCAGCCTTTATCATGTTTTTTCTAATGCCTGATAGAAAAGTATCAACATTTGTAGAGCAATACTTCAGGCAGAACATTCCACCAGTCACAAACTTCAGAAAATTGTGCATCATGCACTAAAATGAAAACACAACTATTTCTGGACTTAAAAGAAACAATGTTCCACACTGATTTAGTCCTTGTATCTCAAAAGGAGGACAATGTGGCCCCCCATGTGCTACTTAAAGAAATCGTTTTCTCAAAAATAAAAATTATCTTATCATTTACTCACCTTCATGCCATCCCAGATACACTATATTGCCAAAAGTATTCGCTCATCTGCCTTTAGACGCATATGAACTTAAGTGACATCCCATTCTTAATCCATAGGGTTTAATATGACGTCGACCCACCCTTTGCAGCTATAACAGCTTCAACTCTTCTGGGAAGGCTTTCCACAAGGTTTAGGAGTGTGTTTATGGGAATTTTTGACCATTCTTCCAGAAGCGCATTTGTGAGGTCAGACACTGATGTAGGACGAGAAGGCCTGGCTCGCAGTCTTCGCTCTAATTCATCCCAAAGGTGCTCTATCGGGTTGAGGTCAGGACTCTGTGCAGGCAAGTCAAGTTCTTCCACACCAAACTCACTCATCCATGTCTTTATGGACCTTGCTTTGTGCACTGGTGCGCAGTCATGTTGGAACAGGGAGGGGCCATCCCCAAACTGTTCCCACAAAGTTGGGAGCATGGAATTGTCCAAAATCTCTTGGTATGCTGAAGCATTCAGAGTTCCTTTCACTGAAACTAAGGGGCCAAGCCCAGCTCCTGAAAAACAACCCCACACCATAATCCCCCCTCCACCAAACTTCACAGTTGGCACAATGCAGTCAGACAAGTACCGTTCTCCTGGCAACCGCCAAACCCAGACTCATCCATCAGATTGCCAGATGGAGAAGCGTGATTCGTCACTCCAGAGAACGCGTCTCCACTGCTCTTGAGTCCAGTGGCGGCATGCTTTACACCACTGCATCTGACGCTTTGCATTGCACTTAGTGATTTATGGCTTGGATGCAGCTGCTCGGCCATGGAAACCCATTCCATGAAGCTCTCTACGCACTGTTCTTGAGCTAATCTGAAGGCCACATGAACTTTGGAGGTCTGTAGCGACTGACTCTGCAGAAAGTTGGCGACCTCTGCGCACTATGCGGCTCAGCATCCACTGACCCTGCTTTGTCATTTTACGTGGCCTACGACTTCGTGGCTGAGTTGCTGTCATTCCCAATCGCTTCCACTTTGTTATAATACCACTGACAGTTGACTGTGGAATATTTAGTAGTGAGGAAATTTCACGACTGGACTTGTTGCACAGGTGGCATCCTATCACAGTACCACGCTGGAATTCACTGAGCTCCTGAGAGCGGCCCATTCTTTCACAAATGTTTGTAGAAGCAGTCTGCATGCCTAGGTGCTTCATTTTATACACCTGTGGCCATGGAAGTGATTGGAATACCTGAATTCAATTATTTGGATGGGTGAGCGAATACTTTTGGCAATATAGTGTATGTATGACTTTCTTTGTTCTGCTGAACACAAATGAAGATTTTTAGAAGAATATTTCAGCTCTGTATATCCATACAATGCAAGTGAATGGATGCCAAAATTTTGATGCCCCAAAAAGCAAATAAAGGCAGCACAAAAGTAATCCATATGACTCCAGTGGTTAAATCCATGACTTCAGAAGTGATATGATAGGTGTGGGTGAGAAACCGATCAATATTTAAGTCCATTTTTATAGACATTCTCCTCCCTGCCCAGTAGATGGTTACATGCATGAAGAATGTGAATCATCAAAAACAAAAGAAGAAGAAAGTGAAAGTTAAAGTGGAGAGGGAGGAGAATTTATATTAAAAATTGACTTAAATATTGATCTGTTTCTCACCCAACCTATCATATCTCTTCTGAAGACATGGATTTAACCACTGGAGTCACATGCATTAGGCTACTTTTATGCTGAAATATGTGATTTTTGGAGCTTCAAAATTTTGGCACCCATTCACTTGCATATTCTTCTAAAAATCTTAATTTGTGTTCTGCTGAAGAAAGTCATTCACATCCAGGATGGAATAAGGGTGACTAAATGATCACGAGAGATGACGTAAGCCTACAGGACCTGGATGGGAGTTTTGGGCGGCCCCGCCAGGTGGCGGCGCTCTGCGGGCACAGGTGCACCGCAATCGCCTTATCCACCTGTGGAATCGCCAAACACCCCCTGGTAGATCCACCATCGAGGGTAGTGAGAGCGGGGGAGCTGAAAGATCGGAATCGGGTAGTGAAAGGTGCCCTCCACGACCTCGTCAGCTCCTCATGCACCTCCGGGAAGAAAGGGACCGGGGCGGGGCGCGACCATGAGCGGCGCTCTGGGCCAAGGAACCAATCATCGAGCCGCAAGGGTTCAGGGGAGAGTGGAGCATTCCACTCCAGCCTGACGCTCGCAGCCGCCCGGGCAAGCATGTCTGTCAGCTCCGCGTCGGCCTGCGACTGGACGACCATAGCCGAAGGTGGAAGCCCAGCCAAAGCCTCAGCGTCGGACTGGACGAGCCCTCTCTCCGATGCAGCGATCGACAGCTCATCCTCTTCACGATCTCCGAATGAGAGCGCGAACTTGCCCTGAGACAAGCCGGCGGTCTCATCCCAGAACCCAACGGGGGCAGACGAGCGTGCTGGGGAATGGGAGGTCCCCAAATCGCCCCCAGTGCTAGCCGATGCGGCCTCATACCCGTAGGTAGAAGGACCGAGGCGGGGAGCCGCTGGGGTGGCTTTCCCTCTTACGAAAGAAAGCCACATCTGCAACGATGCCATAGTCATGTTCTCGCAATGTTCTCCCGTCCTGAACGATGTCTCCGCGTGGGTGGCGCCCAAACACGTAAGGCAGCGATCGTGGCCGTCAGAAGTGGAGAGGTAACGACCGCAACCAGGAATTATACACAAACGGAAAGGCATCTTTAAAAAGACATTCCCGTAAGTGCCACTCTTTTAGTAGAAGAAAATATACTCTTTTTAGGAAAAGAATATACTCTTTTAGCCTGCCGAAGCGCCCAGGGGTGTTCTCTGCACTCCACCGGTGCAGAGGGGGAGAAGCCGCTAAAATGCGCCGTTAATCCAGCAGATGAGGTGAATGAACTCGGCGGATGAATTCAACTCAATGAATGGAACCGCTCGGCTCCGAACTCAGTTTAATTTGATGGAATTTTGTGTAACACCCTGCCATTCATAAGACTTATTTACTATATTTAAGAATTCGATAGCCATGGTGCCAAGCCTTTGTCATTTTCCCATCTAATTCACCCTCACTCTCTCCCTTCATGATTTACAATCTTCTGTCAAATAAGTGGTGAAATCGCCAATATATATATATAAACTAAACTACTTCAAAGAGTTCTCATCAAAAAATCATCCACGTGCAGCAATGGATTTTTGCAGATCTTTGGCATTCTAGCTGTCAGTTTGTCCAGATAGCACTTGCCATAGATGTGGCTGTCTTGTCGGGCACTTCTCACGCACCTTACAGTCTAGCTGATCCCACAAAAAATCAATGGGGTTAAGATCCATAACACTCTTTTCCAATTATCTGTTGTCCAATGTCAGTGTTTCTTTGCCCACTCTAACCTTTTCTTTTTGTTTTTCTGTTTCAGAAGTGGCTTTTTCTTTGCAATTCTTCCCATAAGGCCAGCACCCCTGAGTCTTCTCTTTACTGCTGTACATGAAACTGGTGTTGAACGGGTAGAATTTAATGAAGCTGTCAGCTGAGGAAATGTGAGGTGTCTATTTCTCAAACTAGACACTCTGATGTACTTATCTTCTTGTTTAGTTGTACATCTGGCCTTCCACATCTCTTTCTGTCCTTGTTAGAGCCAGTTGTCCTTTCTCTTTGAAGACTGTAGTGTACACCTTTGTATGAAATCTTAAGTTTTTTGGCAATTTCAAGCATTATATAGCCTTCATTCCTCAAAGCAATGATTGACACGAATTTCTAGAGGAAGCTGTTTCTTTTTTGCCATTTTTGACCAAATATTGTCCTTAAGACAAGCCAGTCTATTGCATACTGTGGCAACACAAAAACAAACACAAAGACAATGTTAAGCTTCATTTAACGAACCAAATAGCTTTCAACTGTGTTTGATAAAATGGCAAGTGATTTTCTTGTACCAAATTAGCAATTTAGCATGATTACTCAAGGATAAGGTGTTGGAGTGATGGCTGTTGGAAATGGGGCCTGTCTAGATTTGATCAAAAATGACTTTTTTCAAATTGTGATGGTGCTGTTTTTTACATCAGTAATGTCCTGACTATACTTTGTGATCAGTTGAATGCCACTTTGGTGAATTAAAGCACCAATTTCCCTCTGAAACAGCAAAATCTGTACATTATTCCAAACTTTTGGCCGGCAGTGTGTATATACAGTATATACACACTGTAAAAAATTTCTTAATTTTAATGGTAAAAGACTGTAAAAATGCTACAGTAAAAAAACTTAAATTGGTTAATGAGTACTTACTATAAAATATACTTATTTTAAAAAATATATATATTTAAGAAGACAATGCATAATTTTTTTTTAGATGTAAAAATATGATTTTCCCGTATAATTAACGGATAAAATTTATATTATGTTTAACAAGAGAGTTAATTTTAAGGTAAATTATTGTTAGAATTACAGTAAAAAACAGTAATCGGGTGTTCCCAGAATTCCCTGCGTGACCCATTACATTTAATTATATTTTATGGGAACAGTTATATTTCTTCTTATTTTTTTTAAGAATTGTATTATTCCCTTTTCTCTCAGTTTGGAATGCCCAATTCCCACTACTTAGTAGGTCCTTGTGGTGGCACGGTTACTCACCTCAATCCGGGTGGCGGAGGACAAGTCTCAGTTGCCTCTGCTTCTGAGATCTTATCACGTGGCTCGCTGTGCATGACACCGCAGAGACTCAGCATGTGGAGGATCATGCTACTCTCCGCGATACACGCACAACTTACCACGTGCCCCATTGAGAGCGAGAACCACTAATCACGACCACAAGGAGGTTACCCCATGTGACTCTACCCTCCCTAGCAACCGGGCCAATTTGGTTGCTTAGGAGACCTGGTTGGAGTCACTCAGCATGCCCTGGATTTGAACTTGCAACTCCAGGGGTGGTAGTCAGCGTCAAAACTCTCCAAGTTACCCAGGCCCCCGTTTCTTCTTATTTTTTATATCAGTTATGTACATTGGGGTGTTCTGTATTATATCTGATGTATGTTTATTGCACAAGTTTAATTTCACATGTGTTACCCTGATGGTGTTTAGGTTTTGTATAAGTGACACTGAGCTCTGTCTCTACATGTTTATTGGTCATTGCTCCTGGAAGAGCCACTATTGGTGAACTTCATGTCATCATGTGCCCTTCTGTAATTACTACGGTGATTAACAATACATTGTAAAGTTTTTTTTTTTTTTTTTTTTTAATAAACAACAGGATTTCTTTTTTACAGTGTGTATATATATAAACCTCCTTTATTGTCTTCGTATTCAGTATTCAAATTCTTTGGTTCAATAATTTATCCTGTAATTTGTTATAATTTTCCTTCACTACACGATATCCAATAATAACAGACTTCAGAGTGACTCCCAAGTTTGGAAAAACAAAAATGTTGAATCACTCGCACAGTCTCATAAAAACACACAGTAAGCTGTGTCTGGAAAGCCCAGGAACAGAGCTGCTGTATTTGCTTTCTTAGTGAGTGATCATTAGACATTTTTGGCAGATTTGCACCAAACCTCACATTATAAAGATGACTGTACCAAGACTGTGGCTTATTGGTTATGATTCATTTAATGAGCAAACATTTTGTATCTGTATTGCCACAAATACTGAATGAAAATGAGTCAAAATGACACAAAGTGAAATCTTTTTGATTGAAAACACTTGAGTCATTACCACAAATATAAATTGTATATACTAATATAAATATACAATTATAATTATAAAAATACAAAAAGCTTAAAGCAATGTTCCGAGATCAATACAAGTTTAAGACTACTGTGACATAATTCCTGTGGGTGAATTTATATCTATGTGGACAGTCCCTATAACCCTTTAAGCTCTGTAGGTGTTTTTAAAGATTTCCTGTTTCAGTGGCATGCCCAAAATTAAAGGCTTATAATTCGACAAAAAACCAAAGAGGGTCAATTGTTTGATATCATTTTAAAGAAACCTTTTAATTTTTTTTAATGATATAGATTATGTTAAATTATAAGACTCTCAGTCTAAGAAACTGCTGAAAAAAACACAAAAATACTTTAGCCAAAAATGTACTTTTTATTTTTTATTTTTCTGATTTGACATTATATATCTTAGGGTGTAAATAATGTAGCTCCAAAATAAAAATAAATGTTGTGTTGATACAACAAAGCAATCAAAAGTTATAGCATTACAAAAATTATTTATACTAGTTATCAAAAAAGTCTCCAAGTGTCCAAAAGCCTCTCCAAACAAATTAAACATAATAATTGTACATAAAAACTAATTACATATGCAAATACAACAATTACTAAAGGTATGCTCTCTCTCCAAAGCATGCAGGCATGAGTAACGAGATCTCATTCAGTTCCATTTTGTGTCATTTGAACCATCATCGCATCTGTGTCATGTACTTGGTGCCATCTCCTGGTGGCCATATGTAATTAGAGTGAACAATCCTCTCTGCCCATATTTGGATGACTTCCACCTCTGGTTGCAGTGATCTGAATTGGTTTAGCGTTCCATGATGCTGGACATCATACTACATAATTTCCAAGGAAGTCATCTGATCTAGGAAAGCTAACGTGTGTTTAGCCAGATTGCACATTATGTGCTGTGTATCCGAATACATTGTGTGTGGGCTCGTTTTAAAGATAATCACCTTATTTAAGTAATGGTATGTGATATTTTATATTCTATTTATTTTTTGTGAAGTTATAAGCAAAACTTATAAGTAATACCTGTTTACATGTAACATGTATGTCAAAGACATGTACTTCGCTATTACTCGCAAATATTTTGTCTGTAAGTAAAACAAATAGGCTGATTGTATTCTACTCTTTGAAAGCTTTCCTACGACATATGGCACAAGACTATTTGATTAGTTTGTTGCTTTTACCAATTACAATAATAAGTACAGTGCACAATTATTAATAAATAATTAAAATGGAAAACGTATGATTTGTCTGCAAATTTCAGGAGTACTTGTTCAGTTTTTGTCATAATACTTACATGCACTGTAAAGTACAGCTTCTAAGCTTTAAAACTATATCTATTTTGTGATGGCCAAGACTGTAGTTATTAATATTTTGATAATTATGTTTTTTTCTCTGTGGGCCCATTCCGAGCTTAAAGTGTTAAGGATTTACTAACTTTACATGGTCATGATGGGAGTTGATTGATTGGATACAAGTTTAACACTACTCTCAAGATATATTGAATAATGTATAAATAGGGGGCAGTGGTGGCTCAGCGGTTAAGGCTCTGGGTTACTGATCAGAAGGTCCTAGTACTGCCAAGATGCCACTGTTGGGCCCTTGACCCTATCTGCTCCAGGGGTGCCATATCATGGCTGACCCTGCACTCTGACCCCAGCTTAGCTGGGATATGTGAAAAAAAAAAGAATTTCACTGTATATGTGCAAAATGTATAATGTGTGATAAATAAATATAATTATTATAATTATAATGTTTACATCTTGTGGCTATAGTTTCAAAACAGTGTGTATTTCAGACTTCAATTGTAACAGCATAACTAAAATCACAATTTATGCTTGTTCTTACAAACTGATGGATGAGTCCATATTCATTTCTGTGGTAATCAACAGCATGCCACACATGCTATTTATAGAGCTTAAATTGTATTGACCCCATAACATTCCTCTAAAAACCTCACAAATTCTAATTCATTTTCAAAAACAGGGCTTCAGAACCGCTGACTAAGCAGAGAGCCATTACAATAGTTCTTTCTCCAGTAACACAACACTGTGTCTCGTGACGGAATAATTTCTCCATCTAAACTGTCAGTATGAGAGATGAATGTCCACACAAGCCAATGTAAGGGGAGCCCCCGACCCCAGGGACAGATCAAACAGTGTAAAGTTGATTTATGTCTCCTGGTTATAGGTCATCTTTGTGTCAGTGTCTTTAATAAGAACCCTCCTGCATTGTAGAAGAATGTTCTGCGGTGGGACTGAACTTTAGTCCTGATGTGAACTAAGCGAGACTTCCCGTCAGTCACTAAAGCACCATAACTCTTGTCTGCATGCATGTTTAAAAGCACGCATATGTGTGTGTAATCGTTAGGGGGGCTGTAAGCCAGTATAAAAGGCCCTTTATCCAGTATGCAGAGAGGAACTGAGCTTCAGAAGAAATAGAAGCATGAAGAGAGGTACAGGCCACGGGACTGCACATCTGGAGATATTACAATTCCATTTCCATGCCAAGAAACTCAGTCAGCACCACCACCCACACCCTCACTCACACACACACACACACACACACACACACAAACATACAGTATATAAACACACACAGATGCCAGAAATACATCACAGTCTGACAGGTCTTCATTAGTACCAGCTTTCTCTGTGTTACTTTTTTTTTTTGACCTCTGACCTTTTACTTCCTGTTTAACAAGAAAAGTAGCATAAACCAATGGCGGAGGAAAAAAGAAAAAAGCTCCACCTCTTTCGTTCCCTCTCCCTTTTTTCATCTCTAACAGGGGAAAATCTAAAGTCTGCCACGTCGATTCTGAAAAGTCCACTTTTGAGAGTACGAAAATGTAATTATTTATGATAGATCTCATGCGTTACAAACCAGGCTTGCAATGCAATTCAAAATGCTGCATCACTTATAATCTTGTCTTTTTGCAAAATTTCTGTTTTCAAAGACTTTGCTGATGATTTTTAGAGGGATTTATGAGTCGACGGGGGTGAAAGGGCCAGGAAATCCAATGCTTCTTGCCACCCACATTCTTTGCCTTCTACCACCTTCAAACACTCTGAGGTTTAAAAGGGTCCTCCTCTCCTCCACCTCCCCCACTCACCCACCACTCTTTGGCATCTCACATACTCGGACGTCCAGCCCAACAGAGACAGAGAAAAAGAGAGACAGAGAAATGGATGGATGGATGGAGGTTTTCAGAGGACAATCGGATGGTCTGATCACTAATGCCAAATCTGATTGGCACGGATAAGAGAACTTTGAGGTATTTCCTTTTTTTTTCTTTGAAGTATTTATTGTTTGCATATGGGAGAGATGGATCTGAAAGTTAAAAGTTAAGTAGGGACAATGTACTGGATAGACTAAAATCAGAAAATGCTACACTGTAAATTTTTTTTTATCCTTTTCTAATAACAGTATTGTTCCATCCATTTAATATAACTTACTATAACTATAAAACATTTTGTCCAGTTTACTCGATTTTATTAGTTTTCAGAGTTTCAACTTGATTTTCTTCATCTGCAATACAATTTAAAGTGGTCAAAAGTGTAATGAACGTATCACTGCAGTTTTTACTTTGGCCCCACTTCCATTTTACTTCAAATTTTAGGGCATCAATTATAGTATGTTTAAGTTTTCAATTTTAGTGGGTTGATTTTTTTTCACAGAAGGAACTGTTAATGGACACATGAAATAAAAGAGTTGCATTTATATACTGTAAAAATATTGTAAAAAAAAAAAAAGCTATAATGTGTCTTGGCAAATATCTCTGAAAAAATATTAATTAACTGACCAAACACACTGAATGTTTGGATAAAAGTGTAATTTTTACATGGCACAATACATGCTGTGATACTGCATTATTTCCCCGCAAAAGTAGCTTATGTGAAATCCAACCTCATAATAATAATCATTACCTTTCATTTTTTTCTTCTATGTATGCTCATTATGACACCACCAAGCACAGACATTAGTAACATTTTCACTTTGAAGGTGTGTGAGAAATTTCATTTAAATGTTGTGTTCAATAGATAAATTATATGTTCACTGTATGTGCATTAACGCCTTTGTATTATGTACATGTATATGTGTGATCCTAAAGGTTTTGTACATGTTCATTCCAGTGCTGTTGGACCCATCTCATCTCCCTGTGAGGTGTCATGCCTGCCCAGCTTTCCCAGTGTTCAGACTACCTGTTCAGGGCATAGAGATTGTACAGTAGTCTGCACATTGGTTAGGCTGTGTGGGAGGTGCACACACATCATCCCGTTCTGTTCATCAACACTGAAGTCTCACCAAAGTATACATGTTTCTGTACATCTTTTCAAGGAAAACTGCATGCCTTCATGTGCTTAGCAATGTCTGTGTGTGTATGTACTTAACTATAGTTTGTGGCCAATAAAAATATGTCCCCAGAAGCAAAATCTAAATATGAAAACTGTAATGTGCTAATTTAGGAAAAACTTAAAATTTAGGAAAAACTTATAAATACAAAATATCAAATATTATTCTTCCATTTGTAAATTTTAGCAAAATCCAAATCAGAAGCAAAATCTAAAACTGAAAAAATGGAGCAGGATGAGACAGCCTCATTTGAGAAAAAAAGACAAAAAAATTATATATATATATAAGAACTAATTACATATGCAAATACAACAATTACTAAAGGTATGCTCTCTCTCCAAAGCATGCAGACATGAGTAAAAAAATCTCATTCAGTTCCATTCTGTGTCATCTGAACCATCATTGAAGGCGTATGCTTAAATGTTTGAAATTAGTTTTGTAGACGAAAATATAATTGTGCCACCATATTAATTTATTTCATTATAAAACTAAAATGTAATAAAAAATTTTTTTTAAATTGATGACTTGGACCAAATAATAAAGAAAAGCAGCCAATAAGTGCCCAACATAGATGAGAACTCCTTCAATACTGTTTAAAAAGCATCCCAGGGTGATACCTCAAGAAGTTGTTTGAGAATATGCCAAGAGTACATGTCTGCAAATTCTAGGCAAAGGGTGACTACTTTGAAGATGCTAAAATATAACACAGTTTTGATTTATTTTAGATTTTGTTTAGTCACAACATAATTCCCATTATGTTATTCCATAGTTCCATTTATGTTATTCCATAGTTTTGATGACTTTACTATTATAATAAAGAATTTAAATACAGTTATTAAATACTCATTAAAGAATGAGTAAGTGTTTCAAAACTTTTGACCAGTAGTGTGTGTGTGTGTGTGTGTGTATATATATATATATATTATTATTATTATTATTATTATTATTATTATTATTTTATTTATTTTTTTACCCCTTAATTTACAAAAAAATTTCTTTTAGAGGTTTGATTTAGGGTTTACAGGGTTTGGGCTAGGTATAGTCTGCAGTAATCATAATTATCATTATATATACAATAGAAGTCTTTGGTATGTCCCCATTTAGATAGCAAAGAAAGAAAGAAAGAAAGAAAGAAAGAAAGAAAGAAAGAAAGAAAGAAAAAGAAAGAAAGGACAAACTGATGTGAGTATGAGGTTGATTTTGCTGGAAAATAAAAGAAGCATTTTCTCTGATGTTAATTGTAATTTCATTCACTTGGACCATAAGGAACTGGAAGTGAACATAACTGTCGTTTTTTTTTTTTTTTTTTATAAAAAAAATTATATACAAAAGAGGGATTTTATTTAAAACAAGAAGTCATTTTGGATTATGAACTCTTTTGTTTTCAAAGGACTTTCTCTGCATGCCTAAACTCAGTGAGGGCTTTTGGGAAGTGTTGGACCAAAATCTGGTATGTATGGTAATGAAAACCATATGCCACCACCCCAACCCCCAGAGCAGTCCTCTCTCAGCCCCTGGTCTGCTTCTACTCATACCTCCAGTCTGGACTGACAGTGGGGGTGGGGTGGGGGTCATGGTGGTACCTGTGCTTGATCAGACCATTAAGATGGCAAAATGTCTGGCCATTACTGAAATATGAAACAGAGCTTATACACAATCTGAACCGCTCATCTATACCATGTATACTGTATGACCTCATCCGTCGCTTTCAGATAGAATCCATCTTTTCTTGGAACCAATCGAGCAGTGCATTTAAACTGGTGTAAAGATGGTTTCATTGTAAAATAGACTAAATATAGTCTGATCTGATGGCGTAAATAATACTAAACTTCTACAAAGGCCAGAGTACTTGAAAAGAAAACAAGGCTGCTTCAGGGCCACTGTCCCACTGTGCAGTGTGTCTATTGTGTGTTATGCTAGATAAAAAGCACTGGCTCTTTGAACAATTTCAGAGGAACGGAAGGAGACTCACCTCGTCATCTTTGTACCAGGACAGATTCTCAGCCGTCAGGACAAACCAATATTCCTTTGCTCCTCCTTTCATAATTCCAATGTTATTGATGGTCAGCCAGCCCTTCCTGATCACCTAGACACAGGCAAATGCAAGAGACATAAGAGATAATGTACAGTCAGATGATCATTATTTTGTTTATCAAATATACTGTATAGATGAATGGACTGCGGAGTGATTCCAGAAATATGAAACTAGTCACGGTACAGAGGGCCAAAAAAGCATTTGGCCTCTTGAGTCACAGTTAAAATGTATGAATGTCATCAGTTTAGATAACAAATTATCAAACCGAGAGGCATTTATTTTAAGAATTGCACACTTTTCAAGCAAAACATAAAAAAAGAATTAAAAAAAAACATTAATAATATAAAAATAGATATACTGTTACAACAGATATAAATCAAATTTTCTACCAGTTGAGCTTCAGGAACAGCTCTCAAGAGGGCAATGGGTTTCCATTGAAAACTTCATTTAATTTCACAGAAGCTTCTTGAATGCAGTGCCATTGTGCAAAAAAGAGTTAACTTTATTGAAATGGTCAGAAATAAATTATTTCTGTGTTGAATTCTGTGGCAATTTGTTTTAAAAATACATCACAATAAAGCCCATAATAATGAGAATGCAATGCAATTTTATAAAATACATATAAAAAAGGCCAAAGTGCATTAGCAGACACAAACACACACACACAGGCACAACACAGAGGCTGCACACTATGAACACTCACCATTATCTCATCCTGAGGTGCGTTGGCATAGCAACAGCAGCAAAGCAAAAGACAGGGTTTAAGATACAGTAGGTAATTATCAACTGGAAAAGTCAGCAGTAAGAATAGACAAAATGAACACAATACACAAGTAGAAGAAAGATAGTGCTGTGAAAGTTCAGTAACCACTGCACACAGCTGGTAACAAAACATGCAAATATATATATATGTTTTTTAAATACTTTGTTTATTTGAGTTTTTAACAATAATTCTCACAATGAAGGTGGAAAAAAATAAAATAAAATTACAAGCAGATACCCAAAATACTTTCCCCTTCCCCTACCCATGCAGCCATGGCAATATAAAAAAATTGAGTCAACACGTTTCATAAGTATTCAGTACCAACACTCAAATGTCAAATGTCCCTCATTTGTCCAGCTTATCAATTATTGTTCCATGCAGAAGGCTGAACTGAGAGAAAAACCAACAAACAAACAAATAAAATAAAAAAGTATTAAAAATATTTTTGCATACATACATACAAATACATAAAGTGATAATAATTCTAACAATGACAATAACAATAATAATAATATTAGAGAAAAAGGTTGGGAATTTGGGCGTTTCACACTACAGGCAGGTGCAATTCTTCAAAATATGTTAAAAAGGGGGACCATGTTTCACGAAACTTGCATTTCGGACCTCAGATAGTAAATTAGATCTTTTCAAGTTGAATGCAAGTCATTACTTCTTTAATCCATCTGCTGTGTGTTGGGGGGTCAGCCCTTTTCCAATGTAATAGAATTAAACGTCTCGCCAAAAGCATAGTAAAGGCGATAACTGTATACGTGTCTTTCTTAAGCGCTATACTCTAAGGCCTAGTGCCGAAGATGGCTATCAAGGGGTCAGGGTCAATAGGGATACCATAAATATTTTTATAGGACTCGAAGATTTTCCTCCAGAACTCCTCCAGCCTGGGACACGACCAAAACATGTGAGCTGTCATGGCGGGTGAATGCAAACACCTATTACATGCAGAGCTAATGTTGGGATAAATCTTAACTAGTTTTGTGTTAGTGAGATGAAGTCTGTGGAGTATCTTAAATTGAATAAGATCATATCTAGCACAGGGTGATGAGGAGTGCACCTGGTCTAGAACACCATCCCATTCTCTCTCCATAAAATTAATGCCCAAATCGTGTTGCCAGGCTGTCCTAATACCATATAATGTTGCGGATCTATAGAGGTTCAATAGAATATATACATGAAATGAGTCCCCTGCTGTTTGGGTTCAAATCAAGCAATGCCTCAATGGGTGAGGGAGGGGGTAACCCGGAAAGGAGTTAAATACCTCCTTAAGGAAGCTTCTAATCTGCAGGAATCTAAAGAAATGAGATCTGGGCAGAGAAACATTATGTGCAAGCTCTTCAAAAGAGCAAAAACTATTATTTAAGAATAAATCTTTTAAGAGCCTGATCCCTTTCTCTTCCCAAATACAGAATGCAGAATCCACATAGGATGGAGGGAATAGACAGTTAGAGACAATGGGGCCCAGAGTAGAGACTGCCTGCAAACCGAAATGTTTCCTAAACTGGGACCAAATTCTTAAGAGTGTGTGTAACTACTGTGTTTGGAGATCTAACATAATTGTTTCCTATCAGAGGGAGTGAGGTGCAAACTAAGGATCTAAGACGAAATCTGCTACACACCTGTTCCCCTTGCACCCACAGTGGGGTATTTTGTGGGTCTAGGTCAGACACCCAGTATATGATTTTTTGAATATTTCTTTCCCAGTAATAAAAATAAAAAATTAGGCAGCGCCATCCCTCCCTGACGTTTTGATCTTTGTTAAAATGCCTTCCTAATACGGGGGGGGGGGGGGGTTGTTTTCCCACAGGAGGGAAGCTGTTAATGCTCAATTGAGATCACGAATAACAAAGGGGAGAGGGGACACCCCCGCCTGGTACCCTGCTTGGGAATTTGGCATTCCAGGGATGTACTTGGAATACACATTGTTCGTGCACACTGAAGCTACTGGGAGGCGTATAACAACCTAACCCAAGAAATTAAGTCTTCTGAAAAGCTAAGAGTTTACTGTTTAAGAGTGTTAAAGATATATTCCCACTCTACTCTGTCAAACGCCTTTTCAGCGTCAAGAGAAATTATGGCTTCGTGCTCATCTGGGCGAATATTTGTGTATATTACATTAAATAGACATCGCAAGTTATTAAAAGGGTTATGGCCACGAATAAATCCTGTTTGGTCATTTGAGATTATTGTAGGAAGAATGAATTCTAAGCGAAGGGCAAGGACTTTGGCTAATATTTTAAAATATGTACGACTCACAAAGGGTAGCGTCCTTGTAATCTTTTGGAAGAAGAGAAATTTAAGTTTGCGTAAGTGTCTGAGCAAGGGATCTTTTAGCAAAGAACTCTATTATAGACTGCCACAAGAAGAGGGCCCAGTAAAGCTGAGAACTTCTTGTAGAATTCTGTAGGGAAATCGTCTGTCCCTGGAGCCTTACTGCTCTGCATTGCTGTAATAGCACTTGTAACTTCTACTTGCTTTATGAGTTTACCGAGGTCCGAATTAAGACTGGCATTTATAGTTGGTAGATTCACTTTTGTAAAAAAGGAATCTAAGATTGCTGGATCATTAGGATACTCTGAGGTGTATAAAGTAGAAAAAATTGGACAAAGCTATCATTAATATCATGTAGAGTATACACCATAGAGCCTGAGGGGGCTCTAATGTGAGTGATCATTTTCAAGTTATTAGACTGACGAGCCTGAGAGGCCAGTAGTTTGCTGGCTTTGTCCCCAAATTAATAAAATATATGTCGAGTTTTTAACAACTTTTTCTCTTCATGTGAAGTTGACAGTAAGTTATTTTCGGTTTGAAGGTGCAGCCTTTCTTTGTATAAGTCAGGGCTAGGAGATATGGCATACTGCCCATCCAACCTGCTAATTGCATCTGAAAGATCCTTGAGCTTTGTAGATTTGTGTTTTTTTGGCATGGGAAGAGAAAGAAATTATTTTGCCACGTAAATACGCTTTCAGTGCTTCCCATAATGTAGATCTTGAAATATCTGGCATATCCAGGTAAAACTCTATCTCTTTTGTTAGATAAGTAATTAATTTTCCATCCGACAAAAGTAGAGGATGAGTACAAAAGACGAGGGTGCATGATCTGATATGACAATGCTGTGATACAGAGTTGTTGTAATAAAAGGCATGAGACTCTTATCTACCAAGAAAAAATCTATGCGACTGTACGAGTGATGTACAGGGGGAAAAAAGGAGAAAACTTTGGAGGAGAGAAAGGGGAATCTCCAAGGGTCTAGTAACCCATATTGCTCACAAAAATTCTGAATACTTAAAGCAGACTTGGAGGGCTGTACAACTTTGGTTTAGGATCTATCTAGGGATGTATTCAGAACACAGTTAAAGTCCCCACCTATAATTAAAACATAGCCATCAACGGGTGGAATAGTTGCAAAGACTTTACTGAAAAAATTACAATCATCAAAATTTGGGGCATATATTTTAACAAGAATTACTTGCCTTCCAAAAAGGCAACCTGTAACGATCACTTAACGGCCGGATGTGTCACTAATGACATTTTCACTGGTGAATGAAATATCCTTCCTCATGAGAATAGCAGTCCCTCTGCCCTTTGCATTGAAACTCGAGTGTCCTCCCCAGCCCGCCTAAGTTCAATTACATCCGAATTAAGAATGTGGGTTTCTTGAAAGAAAGCAATACCTGCATTTAACTGGCGTAAGTGAGAGAAAATCCTATTTCTCTTGATGGTATTGTCATGCCTTTCATGTTCCAAGTTGTAAATTTAAGTCAGTTTTATTAAACTTGAACATTTTATCAGAAGAAAAAGTGTTTGTGAGCATACAGAACGAGGTGTAATAAACCAATTATAATAAACAACATAAATGCATTGGAATGGAATTGTGTGACTATTCGCTGACTCAAACTAACATAAACTAAAAACTGAAAGGTTGTACAGATACCCACTCCTCCCCTCCCCCCACCCATCCACCTCCCCCCTCCTCTGCCCCAAATGGCACACTATCAACATCAGAAAACAAACATCTGCTGATATACTGAGAACCATAACTCACCAGCTCACATCTCTACTCCGTTAAAACTGATCAACAACTGGTAAAGGAAATTTTCAATGCACTCTGAGAGTGTAGTGATGAGTGGAGACCAGTCCAGACCCTCAGAAAGTAGAACATTAAATCCATTACCGAACTACATATACTTCACTCAAGGTTCAAATAGTCTCTTCAGCACATTTTCCTTAACACGAGCCATGAAATTTCCTGAGTGCTGTTAACAAGAGTTTATATTAGACAAATGTAGAGGTGAAGATACTGTCAGTGGTCAGCCAGCAATGATTCTGTCCACACTAGGAAATGCATCCTTTATTCATTCGTCAAGAGGGGAATAATTCCCCGGACAAACTCCGTAGCTAGTTGTGGGGAATCAAAGAAGTGTCTCGTTCTGCCGTGGCTAATCGCAGGTGCGTGGGTAAAAGCAAACCGAACTTGATACCAGCTTCCCTGAGTTGGGCTTTGATCTGGTTGAAAGCCGCTCTCCGTTTGGTTACCTCAGCACTGACATCCGGGCAGAAATGAATCCGGGATCCTTTGTATAATATCTGTCCCCTTTCCCATGCAAGTCGGAGAATCAATTACCCACCTGGTAATGTTGCGTTTGGATAATGAACGGCCTCGGAGCTTGATTTGGTTCTGGCGGGGGGGGGGGGCAGAGAGCTTGTGATCTGTCAACCTCCGGAGCTTTGATAAAACTCTCTTTCCCGAAAACTTCAAGCAACAGAGTTTCGATAAATGCTGTAGGATGCGTACCCTCAGAGCCTTCAGGTATACCAATCACTCGAATGTTATTTCTCCTGGAGTGGTTTTCCAGGTCATCAAGTTTGGCCCTCAGCTTTTAATTGTCTTTCGACAGCATTAAGCACACTGATTCCAGGGCAGTGACACGACTGTCCACGTCAGTAAGAGATTCTCCCACATACTTCAGCTTTTGTTCCTGTTCCAACAACAAAGTTTTCACGGCTGAGATAGATGACTTAAGTTCTGCAAGAATCTCCGCTCTGAGCACCGCCACCTCAGAACTTATACCTCCAAGGAGTTCTCTGATATCGTCTCCCTGGTCCGAGGCGGCCCCTTCTGCACCTTGCATAGTGTCACCGGCATCCTCTGTGATGTAGACCAGCTTTTTAACATTGGCTCTCTGCATGTTGTGCTGCTAAAGGTCCTGCTTTAAATCCCAGAGGTGCGTCGAAAAATAAGTGCTAAATAAGCAGTTAAATAAAGGGAAATGCTCAGAGCAGAAACTTTACGACTTCTCACACCGCCATCTTACCAGAAGTCCCCGCAAAAATATTTTTTAAATAAATTGGACACAGTTATTAAATAATTTTTAGATAATACTGTATTTGTGAATTGCAGTACATCCAACAATTAAATACTGAGGTTCTGTTTCAAAACATAGTGAGCTGCCTCACTGCCTACTGCCTACATAGGCAGCACATCCTAAGTGATATGGAACTCCATAAGTGACTAACAGGATACATGATACAATATTTCTACATACATAACAGCTCATAGGAGACTTGACTCACCATTCTATACAGGTAAGGTGAGAGGAATGTGATATTCTAATGAGCATACATAGCACACACACATTTTGTGTAATATAGTTAGTTTTCTGGGGGCCTGGGTAGCTCAGCGAGTATTGATGCTGACTACCACCCCTGGAGTCGTGAGTTAAAATCAAGGGTGTGCTGAGTGACTCCAGCCAGGTCTCCTAAGCAACCAAATTGGCCAGGTTGCTAGGGAAGGTAGAGCCACATGGGGTAACCTCCTCGTGGTCACGATTAGTGGTTCTCGCTCTCAATGGGGCGCTTGATAATTTGTGCGTATTATGCACAACGAGCCACATGATAAGATGCGTGGACTGACTGTCTCAGAAGCGGAGGCAACTGAGACTTGTCCTCAGCCACCCGGATTGAGGTGAGTAACCGTGACATACCGGGGACCTACTAAGTTTTGGGAATTAGGCATTCCAAATTGGGGAGAAAAAAACAACAGTCAGTTTTCTATTATTTTAAACAATTATTTATTGATCATCACTGCATTTTTTGATTGCCTTTGAATATGCGATACATGCAATGTTGACTTCAGATTAGAATTTTATCAAAACAAGGTATTTTAGGAGGCAGAATAATTAAGCTGTCGACATTTTTTTTTTAAAGTTCTTTTAAATTGACACAGTGCCTTAAAAACATGACACTCATGCACTGAAAAAACAGCGAGGCACAACACAATGCTCAAATATGTCCATCTAGGGCATGTTTACATAAAAAAAACAGCGCAGACAAACACAAAAATATATTCGTGTGAATGGCCCCTTAAAATGCTTCCTCCAGACAGAGCTCACCAGTTTTTGGAACAGAACATGAGAGTTACAGTATCAGACTACAGACCTTATTCTGGTGTTCTTGGATGTGTTACTGTAATGTTTTAGGGATGCAGCACACAACTGTGAGGTTTGTGTGGTCGATGCAGACTGTAGCATCTGTTTGCTTACCTGATTACCAGCAGCCTTCTTCTTATTCATCTGACTGCTTCTCTGCTGGGCACTGAAAAGACAAACAGATAAAACCAAATGTCCATCAAAATGTCCAGGAAAGCACAAAGAGATTGGAATTATGAACAACTAATGGTCACTAATGCTACAAAATGCACACATGTCCCTGCTGAAAAGCACAGCATAGCTGGAAAACAGTATACGTTGTGTTTAGGATGCTGGTGTCCTGGTGCCCCTGTGGCTTCTTAAATAGCAAGACTTACTTCCTCAACCAGCTTCGCCGGAAAGACCATGCTGATTGACCAGCTTCACCAGCAATGTTTTGTTCGAACAGACTGGCTATGCTGGTCCACCAGCTAGATCAGCACCAAACCAGCATAAACCAGCCTTGAAACCAAATCATCCTGGTCTGAAATGGTCTTTTCAGCAGGTATCATTAGATTTGATCATAAATTCCATGTATTTGTTCTTATACATACATCAACTGAAAAGCATGGTGTACCAATGCGTTATAAATAATTTGTAGGAACATTTAGGAAATTATCATACATTCACATTTAGAATCAGCCTAATCACATGAAAATTACATGACCGTGGCAATATTTTTGCAAAACGAAAATACGTGCTGTATTACGCGTTTTGCTGCAGTTTCCCAGTGAAATTTCCAGTGAGGGGCACCACAGGCAAGTGAAATGGTGTAATCAGATGAGATTTTTAAGGTGAATGCTAGATGTTGCTTTTATTGGAGTAAAATGTACCTCCCTAACCTAAAACTTTAACCTAAACCTAACCGATAGTGCTATAAAAGCAAATGAAAGGTGAACAAAACAGACATCCTAACTGTAAACCAACCCCTAAATCTATACTATAGTGTCATAAAAGCAAATGAAAGGTGAACAAAACAGACATCCTAACCCTAAACAAACACCTAAACCTAACCGATAGTGTTCTAAAAGCAAATTAAAGTAAAACAAAACAGACATCATTACCCTAAACCAACTCCTAAACCTAACTGAGTGTTCTAAAAGTGAATGAAAGGTGAACAAAACAGAAATCCTTACCCTAAGCCAACACCTAAACCTAACTGATAACATTATAAAAGCAAATGAGTGGTGAACAAAACAGACATCCTTACCCTTAACCAAGACCTAAACCTAACCGATAATGTTATAAAAGCAAATGAGAGGTGAACAAAACAGACATCCTTACCCTAAATCAACACCTAAACCTAACCGATAGTGCCATAAAAACAAATGAGAGGTGAACAAAACAGAAATCCTTACACTAAACCAACACCTAAACCTAACCGATAGTGCCATAAAAACAAATGAGAGGTGAACAAAACAGACATCCTTACCCTAAGCCAACACCTAAACCTAACTGATAATATTATAAAAGCAAATGAGTGGTGAACAAAACAGACATCCTTTACCTTAAACAACACCTAAACCTATCCGATAGTGCCATAAAAGCAAATGAAAGGTGAACAAAACAGACATCCTTTCCCTTAAACAACACCTAAACCTAACTGACAGTGCCATAAAAGCAAATGAGAGGTGAACAAAACAGACATCCTTACCCTAAACCAACACCTAAACCTAACTGATAGAGTTCTAAAAGCAAATGAAAGGTTAACAAAACAGACATCCTAACCCTAAACCCACACCTAAACCTAACCGATAGCATCCTAAAAGCAAATGAGTGGTGAACAAAACAGAAATCCTTACCCTAAAACAACACCTAAGCCTAACCGATAGTGTCATAAAAGCAAATGAAAGGTGAACAAAACAGACATCCTTAACCTACAAGTGTTAAAATGAATCTCCATACAAGTCATGATGCTATAGTAAAAGTGTTTCAATATCAAAAAATAGCAATGTGTGAGTAATAGAGCAAAAAATAAGTCTTTATAAAGTCCTTACGAGACTCGTGATTTGTGCGAACGTGAATAAAATGCACAATTTTTGTGGTGCATCTGGTGATAATTTCACCAGGAAACTGCAGGGAAACATGTAATGCGGCACGCAAAACTCAGTTTGCAAAAATGTAGTTATAGTAACATTTATTCTAGGCTAGGTCTAAGACTAGGTTGCTTAGAATGATTCTATGTACATCATTTTAAATGAAGCTCCAATGTGTTTCCTGTGAACAAGTGGGTTCACAGAGAATACAACCCCAGTCTACCATCATTGTGCCTTTGAACAAAGCCTCAGCTGATTTAATGATGGTCCATTAGTCCAGTGGTAAACTGTTCTTCATAAAAGCATTCAATGAATAAGATTTTCAATCCTTGTTTCATTTAGCCTAATGATCTCTTCACAGTCATGTTAGAGTGTTCTAGCTGTTTGCAAGTAAAGTAGTAAACAATAATGTTAGTAAATAGTGCAGGCCAATGTTCTTACTTCGCAAAACCAATGAAATCCTCATGATTAGTGTTCATGTAGGCCAACTCAATGTCAATTAGCAACATGACCTGTCACCAGAAAAAAGAAAAAAACAAAACATGTTTCATTGCTTATGTTTCAATTTAAAATATACTTTGGTTTCATCACATTCGTTTTTATGTCTGAATGATTGGGAAGAGTGTGGTGGGTGGGCTGTACCTGATTCTTAGTGCGACTCTCTCGATCACGGATATGCTGGGTGACAATCCTCTCCATTTCCTCTCTAAGCAAGGGATACTGAGCCAGCTGTCCCAAAAAAACACAAAACACAGACTGGATTAACAACCACTGACACAATTAGTAGGATTTATGAAGCAAATCTTATTAACAGGCAAATTAACAAGGGATTATTAGTTAAAGGATGCATTTTACGAAATAATTTCTGGGTAGTATTTCACCCCAAAATCAAAGGAAATAATAAAAAATTAAAATAAGATATAGTATTTTACACAATGAAAATGAAGCCTATTTTAAGAACAATTAAGATTTTTTGCATTGTAGCATTATTTTCATGACAATTAAGCATGTTTTCTGCCCAATTCCGAATACTGTAATGCATTCAGATGTTTTACTTGAGTTTATTAATAGTTTTTCATTATTCTCAGTGATTATTCTCATAAGATTCTCATTAATCTAATACAATAATGATAGTAAATCTGTCCAGACACATTGATTTCAATAAATATAATGCAAATTAAATGCAATACAAAAATTAGTACCATGGTGTCTAAATACTTTACAATGTAAATAACATATCTTTTTTTTAGCACTGCGGTAATGAGATTTTTCACATACTGTATTGACAATTGTGAAGTAAGCATAACTGTCATGATAATAGTGTAACAAAGCCAATAATAATCCTACTGGTCCTAAATATAGAATTCATTTTTCTATATGTAAAATATAATTTCTTATGTTTTACTTTGGGGTGAAATATGACCCAGTTAATATTGCATGTTTTTGACAGGCTTTGTGAGATTCACCCCAAAATGATGTGAGGTGGGGTTTGACTTTGTACCCTTGTATTGCATTAATGTCTCAGTCTCAGTCAAGTGTACATGAGGCTGAAAGGCATATACAGTACATGACTACAGTGATTTGCAGAGGGTACAGGCAGTAAGCTTTACCTTCTTGGTGCACAGCCTAACCGTATTGACCAGCTCAGTGATTACAAGGTCCACACATTTCTGACAAGGCTCTTTGATCTTGGCGATCTGCCGTTTCACGATAGTCTCAAAGGCCATGTCTGGAGTGAACAGGCCGGTCCTAACAAGTAACAGTGAACAGAATAGTCAGATATCTGAAGGATGTGTATTACTGTGTGTGTGGCAAAGACTGCTCACCTGATACCGTGAATGTTCTTGATGGCATAACTGATCTCCTTACGCAACTCTTTCTCATCAAACTCCATCTAGTCACCATTAAAAGACAGAGACACTGTAGTACAACTTTGCTGAAAAAAACATTGTAATCCAGTCTAAGATGTTTAGCTGGTCTCATTAGCCTGGTCAAGCTGGCTGGTCTGTTTTACTGGATTTAGAGGGGTTTTGGGCACTTGTCAGCTGGTCAAGCAGGGAAACTAGCTGGCCGACTAGCTAAACCAGCTAAACACCAGCTTAGTCAGGCTGGAAGACTAGCGGCGGTACTAATTACCGGCTAAAGGAAACCCTGCTGCTGTCTCCAAGGTTCTGTCACAGCATCTCTTTTTGATAGTGCACTAGCCAATGCAGAAGTTGGAGACATTGCTGGAACCCTGCAGGTAATCTACACTGTTATTATTAATTCCACCGGTAACAATTGTGACCAGGATCTAAAAGGAGTTTTTGATGTAAGAGTTGTCAATCATAAATGACAGTGCAGACTTTATTGCATGTCTGTCAAAACTCCATAAAAAGAAGCAAATAAATCCTGTCATAATACTTACAACTACCATATTTTGTACATAATTTGAATTGAGTTGTGCTGTGTTTATTTTCTGTTATTCAACTCTGTTGGTGGGGTAGGTTTTGTGTGGATGACTGAAAAATACATATCGATGAAGCATATTTTGTCCACTCATGTTTATAAAGATATTGCGATTAATCGCAATTAAAAAAAATGTTTTTTTTGATTAATCATGATTAAATATTTTAATCGTTTGACAGTCCGAATTATAATTCATCCATCCATCTTCTATACCCGCTTGTCCTATGTAGGGTTACAGGTAATGCTAGTCTCGGGCCAAAGGCAGTGAAACATCCTGGACAGGTGGCCAGACCATCACAGGGCTATTAATTATAATTGTTAGTTTAACTGTTTTGTCTGCTGTTTGTTGATTGACCGCTGGAACCATGTTGGTTTTCTCAAAGAAACAACACAGCTATATTATGTGTTACCTGATAAAAATTACCTTAACCAGCTCGAAGGGGAAGCGCTCATGGAAGATGCGATTGATCCTCGCACCTCCGGACAGCTCCACTGTGTCGACCTGATCTCCTGAACCTTCGATGCACTTCTCGAAGTCCACCGCAAACTGCTGCACCATCCTTTAAACCACAGAAAATTGAGTTTTACGAGTGAGTCTCAGAAAAGGCACATACACTCTCACAAAAACAGACACACACAGAAGGACATGTGCGTGGGCAGGAAATGCTGAGGTGGGTGGTAGGTATTTGTAACGTGTGCGCAGGCTGAAGACAGGATGAAGGTAAGACGATGAAGTGTAGAACCCAAGTGCAGTTTTATTTACAGTGCAATAAATCCTAAAAACATGAATCCAAAGTAAAACAAAACCTTGACTTGACTTGACAATAATATAACAAACAATGTTAGAGGCTCAGGGGGCAGAGCCACAGGAGGCGGAGCACCAGGAGGCTCAGGAGATGGAGCTACTGGAAGCAAGGTCTCAGCGGTTACCACGGAAGAGGTATTAGGGAGTCCAGCAGGGGGTGCTCACCCTGTGGACTGTGTAGGTCCTAATGCCCCAGTATAGTGATTGGGACACTATACTGTAAAAAGGCACTGTCCTTCGGATGAGACGTTAAACCGAGGTCCTGACTCTCTGTGGTCATTAAAAATCCCAGGACACTTCTCAAAAAGAGTAGGTGTGTAACCCCGGTGTCCTGGCCAAATTCCCCCCATTGGCCCTTATCAATCATGGCTTCCTAATAATCCCCATCCATTAATTGGCTCTATCACTCCACTCTTTCCTCTCCACCAATGGCTGGTGTGTGGTGAGCATACTGGTGCACTATGGCTGCCATCGCATCATCCAGAGGAGAGTCTCCTGTTCACTAAAAGTGCTATGAGTGTAGTGTCAGAAAAGTGCTATATTAATGTAATGTTCATTCATTCATTCATCTAGGGATTCAGAGGGCTCAGAGATCAGAGCAGCTAGGGACTCAGTGAGCAAGGTACTAGGGGATACAGAGAGCAAGGCACTAGGGGACTCGAAAGAAAGGCACTACGGGACTCATCAAGGCACTAGGGGACTCAAAAGTCAGGGCACTAGAGAGCAAAGTACTAGGGAGCATGGCACTGGGAAACATAGCACTGGGGAACCAGGCACTGGGGAGCATGGAAAAGGGAAGCATAGCACTGGGGAGCCTGGAAGACTCGAGGGGCGGACTCATGGAAGACTCGAGGGGTTGAGCCATGGTAAACTCAAGGGGTGGAGCCATGGGAAACTCAAGGGCCAGAGCCATGGAAGACAGAATCTCAGGGAACTGGACAGACTCGGGGAACTGGACAGGCTCGTTGGCAGCCTTGGGGAACTGGATAGGCTCATCGACAGCCTCTGGGAACTGGACAGGCTCGTCGACAGCCTCTGGGAAATTCATCGACAGCCTTTGGGAACTGGACAGGCTCGTTGACAGTCTCGGGTAACTGGACAGGCTCGTTGACAGTCTCGGGTAACTGGACAGGCTCGTTGACAGTCTCGGGTAACTGGAAAGGCTCGTCGACAGCCTTAGGTAACTGGAAAGACTTGTCGACAGCCTCGGGTAACTGGAAAGACTTGTCGACAACCTCGGGGAACAGGATAGGCTCATCGATGACCACCATGGTCAGGAGCGCTGGCAGCGACCGGAAAATGCCTCAGTGGCTGTGAGCACAGGCAGTGACAGGGGAACGGCCTCTGTGAGTGCAGGCAGTGACACGGAAACAGGAACCCTTCTCCTCCTCCTCCAGATGGCCGAGGCTTCAGGCACTGACTCTGGGACGGTCGAGGCTTCAGGCGCTAGTTCTGGGATGGTCAAGGCTTCAAGTGCTGGCTCTGAGATGGATGAGGCTTCAGGCGCTGGCTCTGGGACGGTCGCGGCTTCAGGCGCTGGCTCTAGGATGGACGAGGCTTCAGGAACTGGCTCGTTGACCGTGGCAGGCTTAAGCGCTGACTCGTTGACTGTGGTGGCCATGACGGGGGACACAGACGTGCCGGCCATGATGGGGAACTCAGGCTTGGCAGCCATAATGGGGAACTCTGGCTTGGCAGCCATGACGGGGAACTCTGGCTTGGCAGCCATGACGGGGAACTCTGGCTTGGCAGCCATGACGGGGAACTCTGGCTTGGCAGCCATGACGGGGAACTCAGGCTTGGCAGCCATGACAGTGAACTTTGATGAGGTGGCCACTGTAGGAGCGCAGGGTTCCTCACCAGCTACTCCCACAGTGAAAGACGATCCGTTCAATTGTAGAGCAAAATCAATGTATTAAATCAGAGTTAAATTAATAAAGCCTCCAGGCAACAAAGAATACAGTGACTCATCCAAGCTACTATAGAAAATGTGTTTAAGGGAAGCCTCACCCACGTCCACCAACTGACAATGCCCACAAAAGTCCTGGACATAGTTCTCAATGGGTCTATTTTCATCACAAAGATGCATCAGTTTAACTGCTGGGTTCATAATTGCAGAAAGGATGAAGGCAATATGATGTAGCATAGAACCCAAGTGCAGTTTTATTTACAGTGCAATAAATCCTAAAAACGTGAATCCAAAGTAAAACAAAACCTTGACTTGAAAATAACATTACAAACAACAATACAAAGTTACACATACAATACTCGATACTCTGGTATTCAAACATGAATCCAAAACAAAACAAACATAAATGACTATGACTATGACTTGACTATGACGTTACAGTATTGCACTCACTGAAGTAGTGCCTTGGTTTTGCGGGTGGGATCATCTGGACGGAAGTGCTTGTACTCCTCCACCTCCTTCTCAATGGACAGTAGCTGGCTCTGCAGTTTATTCCTCAGTCCGGGTAAAGTGTCTCGAATGTGGTTAGTTAGTTGCTTGATGAAAGTGGAGAATCTAGGTTACTGGCCAATGTTTACCAAATCATAGTCTTTCTGGTCAGCATACGCTGATTATCTCTGGCAATTCTGTATTAATTCTGTTTATTACCTTCCCTTGCACAGTCTTTTAAATTTGAGGCCAATTCTTCTAATGGTCCAAGGTGGTCTAGTGTCAAATCTGAAATTTTCTTGAGCATTATGCACCAGTGTCAGAAATCAAGTTTTTTATTTAAAGGAATATTCCGGTTTCAATACAAGTTAAGCTCAGTGGACAGCATTTGTGACACAATACTGATTACCACAAAAATTACTTTTGACTTGCCCCTCCTTTACTTAAAAAAAAGCAAAAATCAGGGTTACAGTGAGGCACTTACAATGGAAGTGAATGGGGCATATTCGTAAACATTATTACTGGCTGGTTTAGAAATATATCCACAAGATTTAAACAATATGAGTGTTAACATGATTTTAGTGTGAGAAAATCGCTTATTAACATTTTCTGTTAAGTTATAGCCAATTTTGCAACTTCGTTGCCATGAAGATGTAATGTTAATAAACCCTAAAACGACCGTAAAACTGAAGGTTTAAACAACTTTACAGCTCAAATAATATATGAGTTTTAACAGAAGAATTAATGTAAGTGCTTTTATAAAATTACAAGCTTCACAGTTCTGCCTTTAAACCCCCCAAAAATGGACCCCATTCACTTCCATTGTAAGTGCCTCACTGTAACTTTGATTTTTGCTTTTGTTTTTTATAGAAAAGGAGGGAATTGTCAAAATAATTTGTGTTAATCAACATTATGCCACAAATGCTGTCGATTGAGCTTAATTTATATTGAACCCAGAATATTCCTTTAAGTGGAAATATTTGACACCTGGAATTGATTATCAGGGGCATTTTTAACCCTTATGAGGGCAAACTTTTTCTAACATATATTTTTCTAACATATTTTCCATCAAAACCACTTGATACTTGTTATACATTCAATAACACTTTTAACAACAGATATCTAATAGCCACAGGTCACTACAGTATCTGAAATACTAAACCCATAAGTACAGTATATAGGTCTAGAATAGCATATTATGAAATACATCAAATGTCAGATAACAGATAGAAACAAAGAAAATAACTATTGGTACACTTTGTTCCCCACATTTTACATATCTGGGCCATTTTTATTATTTTCAGTGGCATTTTTGCCTCCATCCCTGCTTATGTTCTGACTCTGCTCTATCCTGCAGTAATCTTAAGTCTGACATATCTGTGTGGCTACATTGTACCTCAAAACAACATGAAAACAATGTAATGCATCATTAGAGGTAGACCGATATATTGGTTTTACTGACTATTCTGTGCTGATAGTTGCTTTTATTTATTTTTTATTTTCTTACAACCACAACACAAACACGACTATATACAGTACCAGGGTACATACTATAACTAAATTGCCACCCCAAGAGGTGAGAAAAAAGGAATAACAGATATCCATAATAATAACTATATATATATATATATATATATATATATATATATATATATATATATATATATATACACATACATACACACAACACTTAGTTCTGGTCCTCTAATCTGATTGGACGAGAGGTCTCACACCATCAGCACTCCGATGCTTCACTGTTTGTATCACTTTGCTTGTGTTCGTACCATTCTAAACTAAAGCGTAAGAGCAGTGCATATGTGTTAAGTGCTATAAGTGTCTCTTTACCTTTAATTTTGTGACATTTCATATTTTAGCCAGCACGTTGCAGCAAAAGACAATTTTTGTGTGTAATATGAGCCAGTTAGGTGACGGGAATTGAGTCAGCGTCAGTCAGTGTGTTTTCATTCATCAGCACTTTAGTACTATACTACTAAAGCTAGGAAATAGCTTTAAAAGGGTTTAAATTAAAAACTTCAGCATTAAGGCTCATCACAGCTGAGAGACACAACAGACTGATTAATTACACAAACTCAAGGCGCTTACCTCTTACCAGAGTTTCCACATTGGAGAGGACATACTGCTCAAAATGGCAGAGGAGACTGCGATTTCTATAGTGAATGACTCTTGCGCATGTGAAATAGGGAGGAATGCCCCCACTTGGACGGCTATTTTTCCACTGAGAAAATAGGATGAATTCGACCCAAATTACATTATCTTCAGAAAGCTGACTAACACACTACAGCATCTCCCTAAATAAGTACTGCTGTGATTACCTATGGCACTCGGCCTACGGCCTCATGTCTGCGGCCGCAACACAGCAGTGCTGATGTAGGGCCATATTGCACTCTTGCTCGTGTAATATTGCTTAAATATATATATATACACACATATACATATACATACATACATACATACTTATATACAGTATATACACATACAAACATACTCATACATACAGTTTTGTAATGGTTCCAACAGGAAGGAAGCGGGAGGCGGGTTGGCAGTCCAGGTAAATCAGCTTTTATTCAAGCGTTCAGCTCCACAGACAAAGTATAGGCTTTTCAGCTTCATAAACAAAGAGCAGGCTTTTCAGCTTCATAAACAAAGAGCAGGCTTTTCAGCTTCACGCAACACTAAACAGGCTTTCAGATACAGACGTGGCTTTCAGCTTTACGCAACTCTCTGCCTCACTGGCGTTCTCGGCAGCCTTTTCAAGCCCATCTCCGTCGTCACTGTAACGAGAAACAGGTGTTACGCATCATTATTCACCAGGTGATTGTCCTTACTGCTTCCTCTCTCCCCAGTGACAGACACACGACCACATCCCGCTCCACATACCCCCACCCCCCGACTCAGGCCCGGGCAATGTCCGGCCTGCCAACTCCCCCCCATTCCTGGAGAGGAAATCAGCCACAACCATCTGTGGCCCCGGCCTGTGGACCACCTTAAATTTGAAGGGCTGAAGTGCCAAGTACCAACGAGTGATCCACGCATTGGTATCCTTCATGCGGTGGAGCCACTGAAGCAGGGCATGATCTGAATGGAGGATGAAGGCCCACCCCAGCAGGTAGTAGCGGAGGGTTAGGAGCGCCCACTTTATGGCAAGACACTCTTTCTCGATGGTGCTGTACTTAGTCTCTCTCAAAGAGAGCTTATGACTAATGTACAGCACGGCATGCTCCACACTTTCCACCTCCTGCGAGAGCACGGCCCCCAACCCCCTCTCTGATGCATCCATCTGTAAAATAAAGGGGAGAGAGAAGTTAGGAGCATGTAAATGCGGCCCACCACAGAGTGCAGATTTCACTCTCATGAAAGCCTGTTGGCATGCCTCCGTCCACTGGACCAGATCTGGTGCCACCTTTTTGGTGAGATCAGTCAAGGGGCTGGTGACATCAGAAAAATTAGGAAGAAACCTTCTGTAATAGCCAGCCCCATGAACTGTCTCACCTCCTTTTAGGACTTGGGACGTGGGCAGGCCGCTATCGCTGCGGTCTTATCAATATGGGGATGTACCTGCCCATGACCCAAGTGGAACCCCAGATACCCTACTTCCACCCGCCCAATTGCGCACTTTTTTGTGGTTTCGGGTTTGCCGTGAGCCCCGCCTGCCTAAGCGACCTCAGGACGGCTCTCAGATGCTGCAGATGCCTCTGCCAGTCATTACTGTATATAATGATATCATCTAAGTAGGCAGCGGCATACTTAGCGTGTGGCCGGAGGATCTTATCCATGAGGCACTGGAATGTGGCAGGGGCCCTGAACAAACCGAATGGAAGAGTGACGAATTGGTGTAATCTGAATGTTGTGGAAAAGGCCGTTTTTTCTCAGGATAATGGAGTTAAGAGGATCTGCCAATATCCCTTAGTTAAATCCAATGTCTAATAAAATTGAGCCGCACCTAACCGATCGAGCAGTTCGTCAATTCTGGGCATTGGGTATATGTCAAATTTAGACATTGCGTTGACTTTCCGGTAATCAACACAGAACCGGACTGACCCGTCACTCTTAGGTACAAGAACAACCAAGCTCGCCCAATCGCTGTGTGATTCTTCTATTACCCCCATCTCGAGCATTGCCTCTAATTCGTCCCGAATCACCTTTTTTTGTGTTCGGGTACGCGGTATGGCCGACTACGCACTACCACTCCCGGTGGGGTCTCGATATGGTGTTGTATGAGGTTAATCCGACCAGGAAGAGGCGAGAACACGTCCGCAAACACTTTTTGCAACCTGGCCACCTCCGTGAGCTGGGACGGTGAGAGGTGGTCTCCACAAGGGAACGGGGTGAATGGATCGGCTTTGAACTTCACCTCTGGCCCGAGCTCTGCCCTTTCTGGAACTACCGTCGTCATGGACATGGGGACCGCCTCTCTCCACAATTTAAGGAGGTTGAGGTGGTAAATTTGACATGTCCCACCTCTATCCGTTCAACTTCATAATCGAGATCCCCGACTCGCCGTGTAACCTCAAAGGTTCCTTGACACTTGCCGAGTAATTTGGAGCTCCACGTGGGGAGTAATACAAGTACTTTGTCTCCCAGTGCAAATTTCCATAGCTGGGCACCCCTATTATACAGCCGGCTTTGTGTCTCTTGAGCTTGGAGCAAATTCTGTTGTGACAACTGACGAAGTGTGTGTAACTGTGCTCGAAGATCAAGGACGTACTGAATTTCATTTTTGCTCTGGGAAGGTCCTTCCTCCCACGCCTCCCATATGACGTCAAGCACCCCGTGGGGCCTGCGTCCATACAGGAGCTTGAAGGGGTAAAACCCCGTAGAGGCTTGCGGGACTTCCCTGACTGCAAATAATAGGAGGTCCAGCCATTTGTCCCAATTTCTAGCGTCCTCGTGTACGAACTAACGAATCATGTTTTTAAGGGTTCGATTAAATCGTTCCACCAGCCCGTCATAAACGCTGGTGCAAATATATTTAATCCCCAGCAATTCATAAAGTTTGTATAGTGTTCGTGACATAAACGTTGTGCCTTGGTCGGTGAGGATTTCTTTCGGAATCCCCACCCGGGAGATCATTTTGAAGAGTGCCTCCGCTACCCCGCATGCTGAGATGTTGCGTAAAGGCACTGCTTCCGGATATCGTGCTGCATAATCCACCAGGACTAATACAATACGGTATCTGCGTGCTGACCGTTCTAATGGCCCAACGAAGTCCATTCCAATTCTTTCGAAGGGGGCCTCGACTAACGGTAATGGGCGCAATGGCGCTCTTGGGGTGGCTGGTGGATTCACCAACTGACATTCATGGTATGCCGCACACCATCTGCTTACATCCCCGTGAATACCCGGCCAATAAAAGTGGGCCATTAAACGGTGTAGTGTTCTCTCCGTTCCTAAGTGACCCTCCATAGGATTGTAGTGAGCTGCCTGGAAAAGTGTTTCCCGATGGCTCCTCGGGACTAATAGCTGGGTTGTATTTTCATGGGTTTGAGTGTCCTGTGTAGTTCAATTCAACCGGTCCCTAATAACTGAAAAGTAAGAGTATGTGAGGGTGACGTCCGGCTGAAGCTGCTGGCCATCAATTACTCTCACTTGGTCAAAGGCGTGCATAAGGGTTTTGTCATGTGACTGCTCTAGAGGGAAGTCCCCCTCCGGGAGTTCCCTGAGGGCAGGAATATCGGAGGATTCCCCACCTGCATCATTCTGATGCTGAGCAGACGTGGACGGCCCTGGCTCCGCCTCCCCAGCCATCGCATCACACATCACACATCGTGTTTTCGGTTTGCAGGACCCATCCACACACAACGCTTTCAATAATCTTTTAAACCCTGGCCAATTTGTTCCAAAATCAGCGGATGGGTGAGGTGTGAATTAACCGCGGCCTCCACTCTATGTTTTACACCCCGAAATTGAATAACGGTGGTCACTACCGAGTATTCGTAAACATCCCCGTGCGCTCACCTCACCAACACCTTGTGATTTGTACCCAAAGTCATGAACTCCGTCATGAACCAAGCCATGGTGGATCGAGGTTTGATTGCAACCCGAATCCACCAGGGCTTGGTATCTACGCCCCTTAATCCTTACCGGTATGCGATATGTCCCAGCTCGATTGGGGGCAGCCTGTGGCGTGTCGGGGACCCGGATCCACGTCCCCACTTCTATTACCAGACACCTGGATGTGTCCCGGCTCCCCGCAAATCCAACAGACCGGCCCAGGCTCCCCAGCTGCGCCTGTGGCGGTGGAGACATCACCCTGGGAAGGACGACGATGAGGGGTAGGGGAGGGGGTCAGTGCATAGTGCAGCCCGTGGAAGCGGGGCGCCGGTTTGGGTAAATACGCCCCCTTTTTCAGGGGGCGGGAACAGGTCAAGAGGGAGGAGAGGGAGGAGCAGAAGGGGGAGTAGAAGAGAGAGGGAGAGAAAGACTTGGACTGCTCGCCGGCTTCGGGGTAGGCCGCCATGTGGGCTTCGGCCAGCTGGACGGCGTCATCCACTAATGTGGGGCGATGGCACTGGACCCATTCCGAGTCTTCTTGGGTAGACGAACGGTCAGCTGCTCCAGCACCATCAGCTCTATTATGTCCTCCATGGCGCACCCTTCCCTGGCTAGCACCCATTTTCGCCAGGCATCCCGGAGCTGCTGGGCAAATGCAAACGGGCGGCCGACTTCACTCAGCGTAATGGAGCGGAACCACTGGCGATGTTGTTCGGGGGCATGGCCCAGCCGTTGCAGGACAGCGGTCTTCAGTTTCACATAGCAGTCCAGGCAGTCCACAGCTGCCAGTTGTTGCACCACGAGTTGGGCCTCCCCGGAAAGCAGTGATAGCAAGTGGAGGGCCCACTGGGCTTAAGGCCAGCTGGAGGCAGTGGCTAAGTGATCAAAGAGGCCCAGGAACGCCTCTGGGTCATCCTGAGGGCCTATCATCGTCAGGAGGAGGTGCAGCTTCATCGCTGCCTCCAGGGTCGCGGCGGAGGATCCGCCTGGAGTTAACCAGCTCCGTAGAGCCTGCCGAACCTCAGACTGGGCCCGGAGGAGCTCCTGGAAATGATGCTCCTGGGCAAGCAGGGCTTGGTGATGGGTCTCCTGGATGCTAGCCAGGGTGTGGATGACTTCGCCCAGCGGTGAGGTGTCCATGGCGACCAGTCTTCTTCCTTCGATGTCCCAGGTTTCGGCACCAGTGTAAAGGTTCCAACAGGAAGGAAGTGGGAAGCGGGTTGGAAGTCCAGGTAAATCAGCTTTTATTCAAGCATTCAGCTTCACAGACAAAGTATAGGCTTTTCAGCTTCATAAACAAAGAGCAGGCTTTTCAGCTTCACGCAACACTAACAAGCTTTCAGATACAGACGTGGCTTTCAGCTTCACACAACTCTCTCTGCCTCACTGGCGTTCTCAACTGCCTTTTCAAGCCCATCTCTGTCATCACTGTAATGAGAAACAGGTGTTACACATCATTAATCACCAGGTGATTGTCCTTACTGCTTCCTCTCTCCCCAGTGAGAGACACACGACCACGTCCTGCTCCACAAGTATATACATATATAAAACAGAGAAGAAGAAAAACAGAGAAATACCACACAACCACATACATTAAGCATTCATGTGGTCCCCATCAACTCTTTCCTGAGGTCGTGGTCCCCTCCCCACATTTCCCTGCGCACATCTTGGTTGACTAACGTACTCACACGATCCTAACCATTATAACAGCTGTTGAGGCTGATTCTAAACTATAATTAATTATCCTGATGAATTTTTAAGTCAGAAAGGTTATTAATAAAGTCTATCCAAGCCTTAATTGTTCTTGACTTGGCTTTGTTAATCCTCGTTGTTGAATACGCTAACAATACAATATTTTAAAGTTCTATGAGCCACATTTTATTTGCAGGATAATTAGGTTGATGCCATATTTTAAAGATACATTTTTGGCTGCCATTAATGCATTGTGGAGTATTCTACGTTGGCTAATAGTAAAATTTAGATCATAATCATCATTCAACAAACAAAGGCTAGGATGTTTTAAAATATCCATGTTACATAACTCTGACACAACCTGAAAAACCTTGCCCCAGAAAGTACTGATGCATTGACAATTATAAAACATGTGATGATATGTCCCAACTATATTAGAATTACAAATTAAACAAAAGGGGCTGGGTACATGCTGCAATTTATACAAAACACACGGAGTAGTGTAGGCTTTATGGATGAGTTTGTAATGTATGAAATGAAAGAAATACCTTCCCATTTCCAGTCCCAATAAGGTATATATGGACTCAGTAGGTGTGGGAAGTGTGTAGGAGCCATGGTCAAGTAACACATTGTAGATTAAGAAAATTGCTCCTTGTATCTGTGACCTTTTCAAACAGTTAATCAAAGGGTGAGAGTCCAAATTAGAGTCCCAAGGTACTCCATAAGCACGCAGTGCACTTCTTAACCTTAAATACAAAAGGTAGGATTGTCTGGGAAGATTAAAAAACTCTCTCAGGTCCTGAAATTACCTAAAACCTTGATTATTGAATATACTGTATCACCCAGGGTTTGTATACACCTTGATCAGACCATGGCCTAAAAACAAAAGGTTTATTTCCAGATAGTATAAAGTGGTTATTCCAAATTGAAGACTCAGCTGAGAACTTGTAATGGCATCCCATAAATTTACAGACATCATGGAAACATTAAGAGAGTTTGCCACTATTGCATTATGTCCAAACGTCTAGGCTTTCTTTTCAGCACTGGTGCCCCCCAGGGATGTGTGCTTTCCCCACTACTCTTCTCCCTGTATACCAACGACTGCACCGCCAAGGGCCCCTCTGTCAGGCTCCTGAATTTTGGAGACGACACTACTGTCATCAGCCTCATCCAAGATGACAATGAATCTGCATACAGAAGGGAGGTTGATCGGCTGGGTCAATGGTGCATTCATAACAACCTGGAGCTGAACACGCTCAAAACGGTAGAGATGATTGTGGACTTTAGGAGGAACACCCCAACACTGACCCCCCTCACCATTCTAAACAGCACTGTGGCAGCAGTGGAGTCATTCAGGTTCCTGGGCTCTACCATCTCACAGGACCTGAAGTGGGAGACCCACATTGACTCCATTGTGGAAAAAGGCCCAGCAAAGTTTGTACTTCCTTCACCAGTTGAGGAAGTTCAACCTGCCACAGGCACTGCTAATCCAGTTCTACTCAGCAGTCATTGAGTCTGTCCTCTGGACTTCAATAACAATAACTTCAATAATCTGGTTTGGTTCAGCTACGAAATCAAACATCAGAAGACTACAAAGGACAGTTCGGACTGCTGAGCGGATTATTGGTTGCACCTTGCCCTCCCTTCAAGAACTGTACACTTCCAGAGTGAGGAAAAAGGCTGGTAAAATCAATCTGGACCCCACTCATCCAACCCAATACCTTTTTGAACTGTTGCCTTCTGGCCGACGTTACAGAGCACTGAGCACGTCAGGCACAAGAACAGTTTTTTCCCTCAGGCTATCCACCTCATGAACAGTTAAAAACTATACTATAATTACGTGCAATACACAGCCTAGTCAATTATATTATTTAACGTATCTTACCTCTTCTGCATTACATTACCTTGCACTGTATATGGGCCATTCTACAGAATTGGTTCAGAGTTGGAAACATCTTGAAAAAAATGTGTCTTTTTCCACAAATTTTGTATGTATGCAAACTGTATAATATCCAAGGTACACATTTCTAGTAATTGTGCAGTTAATTCTCATATTGTATTTTCAAAAAGTGTTGGAATATTTTTCCTCTCTCCAAATTTGTCACTACTGAAACACAATAATATATAATTTAATAAGAAGGGTTATATTGACCTATTAAGATTTTGTATACATCTACCTTGTAAATATATTTTTTGCTATTTTATTAAAAAGTTTTCACAGGTAAATCCATAACAATTACAATTTTAACAATATTTCAAGTGTAATTTATGAGATTTGTTGTATTTTTAATCCAATCTTTCTTTGTAAAAGGCATTAAGTTGATCATATTGATTTCAAAGTTAAGGATTCATTAGTTTGAATATACATTGAACCAAACACTATCATAACATCTTCGTTGATAATTCAATATACTTTATTTTTTGACAAAACATCCCATGTTTCGGTCGTGACTGCACATTTTCGGTAGTGACAGTAATGTTTTGGTAGTGACCACAATATTTAGTTTGACACGGCTGAATCAGACTGGCAACATTTTATGTTAATACAAATAACTAACTATGTTGCACATATGCAGCCAGCACATAAAGCAGACACACATCTGACAGTAAATATCTGATAAGAACACCTAGCTGAAGAGCTATTCTAACTTTGGGTCTTGAAGAGAGTGCAAGTGAGATAAGGTATGCACACAGATTTTTCTACCTAAAAAAAAAAAAAAAACATCTTACAATGTAGACTGTTTCAGAATCACTTTCAGTTTTATTTTCACAGAATGTCCATTATAATAGACAGCAGTATTATTTTAGTGTACAAAAACAGTCACACTTAACAATGTCAAATAAAATGGATTCCATCTATAGCCTAACATTACAGTAAATCAAGGAACACATTTAACCTCCATTCCACTCTCTCATGTTTTATTTGTTCAAATTCTGTGTTTCTTCCTAACTTATTGTCCATTTCTACATCTCAGATAAATAACATATGAACAATGTCACCAACATTTAGCTTTTGAGTTATTCAGATAAATCTTCAGAACCACTGAACTTGTGTGTGTGTGTGTGTGTGTGTGTGAGTGAATGTGTGTGCTTGCATAAAACATTAATTTCAGGATACTTTTTTTCCTTGCTTCTCAGAAGACAGTTACATTTTTCACATACTGCTTTGAACACTGCTGGGTTGATTTGGACATGCGATTGTGTGTGTGTGTGAGAGAGAGAGAGAGAGTGTGTTATATTTCAGCTGGAATTTAAACCACATCACATTACAGAATTTTAACTCACATACTAAAACACTACTAAAACATACTAAAATACTAATGATTTGCAAAACTGTACTAAAATTTTGTTTATTTCCCCCAAAACAATGATGTCACAACCAAAACTTCACCACATGTTTCGGTCATGACTGTTTTGGTAGTGACAATTTTAGATACTTTTGAGCCTAGCTCAAAGATGCTAATCAGCACATGGTTAGCTAGCACAGTTCTGAACTGTTGTACACACATAAATACTAAATTATATGGAATAACACCCCAAAAAAAGTTTGCTTAATTACAGAAAAAGGTGCTTGGTAGTGACGTTCCTTAAAGTAACACACAGATTTTCAGACTTTTGAACACATTTACCTCAAAATGATGGGAACTATCTACTCACCATGTAGCTATGAGAGAGAGGGACACAAGAATATTTCCTGATCAAAAATGTAGGGGTGTGGTTAAAATCAGTCTCAGCCAATGGACTAAAACATACACTGTTTCGGTAGTGACATGAAAATGCGGGACACATTTATTTACATAAAGTTTCATGATTTACAAAGAAAATATAAAATTTTAAATAAAAAACGTAACTTTTAAAAAAAGCAAAAAGATATTTTTTAAAACAACAATGGATTAATATGCAAAAATTATTTAAATATCATTTTCATAAGTTGAAATTTAGGGGTTAGGATTCGGGACAGCCACCTCCCAATTGAAAGTACCCAATAAATGATGATTTTATATATATTACTCTTACAGATATTTTAAATATTATTGTGGGTTTCAATACATAATAGAAGGATCTTAGTAAACATCTAAGATTTGAATACTTAAATGCTTTTTAAATGTGTTTTTTTGGTTGTGGGACAGCAGTTTGCACCAATTCTGTCGAATGGCCCATATAACAGATTTGTATTTGTACATACTATATATATTTTTGTCTTATTGTGTATTTCTATATATAATTATATTTCTGTTCGCTTTTTTCTATTTTTTATTATTATATCTGTCTTGTTGTTGTATTGTTTGTGCACTGGAAGCTTCTCTCACCAAGAATTAGTCACTGTATGTGTAAGCATACTTGGCAAAAAAGCTCATTCTGATTCTGATTCTGAAATACCTGTGAACAATAAATCTTGTAAGTGGTGTGGAAACACACTTGAAGCCTCTATTTCCCATCACACAACCTCAGAGTCAACATCCAACCATGTGCTAAGTGTTTGCAACTGAAATGCTCAAAAATACAGCTGAAAATTAGGGAACGCCAGTCCTCTCTTAACAGTTCTTCTTTGCAAAGTTTAAGTCTAATTCTTGTGCATTTCTTATTCCAAATGAACTTTGATAGCATAGAGTCCATATCTTTAAAGAAAGTCTTATATGGAGAAAGAGGGATCATAGAAAATAAAAAGGAGTGTCTAGGAAGAATATTGGAATTGTGGATGGCACAGAGACAACATCACAGGATATCGACAAAGGCATAAAGATGGACTTTTCCTAATTAATTTTGTAACCACTAATGCTGCTGAAATCATTGAATACTTTAAGGCACTGAGGGACAGAAGTAGAATTGTTTGATAGATATAATATGATGTCATGAGCAAAGAGGGAAATATGATGTTTAGAACTAGATATAGTAATAGGGGAAATTATTTGATCCTGTCGAATTGCTTGCGCCAGTGGCTCTAAAAAAATGGCAAAAAGCAGATGCGATAAGGGGCACCCCTGTCTCCTACCTCTTCCAAGTTGAAAAAATGCTAGAAAAACATAGCCCTGTTGACACAAAGGCAGAAGAAATAGTGTAAAGCAGGGGTCTTCAACCATTTTCAGGCCAAGGACCCCTTGGGAGAGATGGAGCAGGGACCCTCGTTATATATTGTCTGAAAATTGAGTGTTGCATTTTATTCCTATAAAAATTTGTATGGTACCATATTATTGTATGTACATATTTTATGATGTTTACATTACAAAGCCATTAAAATAATCATTAATTTCAGTATAGAAGAGGTCTGCAACCTTTTCGACATGAAGTGCTATTTTTAATTTTCCTTTCACTGTGCCACACCCCCTCCAAAAAACAAAATAGACAGACAGAAAAACAGAAGGACAGACTGTCCATGCAGAATAAAAAAAACTTTTATAAGGTTACTGATAGGCCTATACCTGGAGTCTTCATCTCATGTTAGTGATCGAATTTATACATGCATATCAAAATTACAGTTAATTTCTGTAGGTGGAAAACTTTGTAATGAGGACAAATTACTGTATGCACCTTTAATTATGTTGATTTGACAGTCACCGTCAGTGTAGCCTATTCCAGCTTGATAATCTCAGCGTTAAATATATATTTCGACATATTACATATACATAGGCCTATACTGTATATTAAGTAAGTATAGGCTATTGTTCTGAAAGCAAAAATCAACTAATAATACAAGAAACTGTAGGCTGACATTTGCACACCGCAAAAAACGCAAAGCAGACGCATTTACTTACACAACCCTCTATTGCAGCGCTGCTTAACCTGATATGCGTTGCATTAATTTGGTCTCTGTGAAAACAGTTTGTATCTATGGCATAATTAATCGAATTGAGAAGTAAGGGTTCAATTAAGTCCCATATTAACAGATACAATTCTGGGGACCAAGCCATCTAAACCAGGGGCCTTTCCCGCCTTCATTGATTCTAAAGCCTCCTTTAATTCTGTCAGTGTTATTGGTGAATCAAGAAAGTTACACTGCTCAACATTTAAATGAGGAAGATTCAATTCTTTCAAAAAAACCACTGCATTGTTGTTCTTCAATGCTCCACACAGAGGTGTAAAGATGAACATAGTTTTTAAATATATCATTCACCTCCTTTGGAGCCGTGTGAAGCATACCCACACTGTCTTTAATGGCTGTTATTGAGGACAAAGCCTCACTATGATTCAGACTCAGGGCAAGCAATTTTGTGGGGCATTCTCCATTGAAGTAGTACTATTGTTTAGTATGATGAACCAAGAATTCTGCCCTCTTTTGTTGAATTGCCTTATAATCAGATCTTAAGTTCCCCAAAATCCTACTTTTTTGATCAGTAAAACTTTTTTTAAGATCTTGCTCTGTTATTTTAATCTGACCCTCAAGATGGCTTAATTCTTGCACTCTAGCTTTATTAATATGAGATGTAAAAGAGATACAATTCCCTCTTTGAAAACACTTAGTTGCTTCCCATAGGGTTTGTGCATTAGCGGCCGAACTAACATTTTCAGAAATAAACACTATTAATTTACTACGGAACTGCTTAATAAAATCTACTTTACATAACAGCGTCGTATTCATTTGCCATCTCTTTTGTCTTTGAGGTCTATTGGGAGGGGATAGGTTACAAATAATAGCAGAATGATCAGAGAGCAAAATAGGCAAAATATCAATATGGTTTAAATTAAATTAAATTATTCCAAGATCCCAAAAAACAAGTGTGGTGATGTGGGCGTGGCCAAGCAATGTCTGTGGAGAGCAAGGCTGGGAGACGAAGAACGGTAAGGATTGACACTTTGGGGGAATTATCTCTAACAGCTGTTTTATGTTACAGTGAAGAGCTGGAGAGAGATAAAGAGCGGCCAGAGTGGCAGTTGAGGGAGAGAGACCTGAGTCTTACAAGGGTATGAACTGCAGTGGCAGAGAGTGTTTTCATTTGTGTTTTGGAGCTACTGATCTTTGTTTGGCTTAATGCTGAAATATAATGCACAGAATAAATCACCATCAAGTGTGTAAGCTGGTTCCCGCTTCCTCATTTTCCCCTGAACTGACCTGAGAGTTGTCACAGTGGTGCCGAAACCCGGGAAGAGGGAGGCATCGCTGTTATGGACTCCTCGCCGCTGGCAGAGGTGATCAAGTCCCTCGCTGGTATCCACCAAACCCAGCACTAGGCCCTCCTGGACCTGTGCACAGAGCAAGAGCAGCGGTTCCAAGTGCTCCTTCAGTCCCAAGCTGAGGACCGTTAGGTGTTACGGAGCTTAGTACCCCAGGGGGAAACTTCAGCCGTGACCCCGGCCACAGCTTCGGCCATCCCCCACGTCACACTCATCAAGATGGGCCTGCAGGACGACCTGGAGGCCTTTATCGAGTTGTTCGAGCGGACGGCCGAGTCCTGGGGATGGACCAACAACCAGTGGCCGGTCCGCCTTTTGTTGCTGTTGACTGGGGAGGCTCAACTCGCAGCCCAACAGCTTCCGGTGATAGACGTCCTAGATTACGAGAACTTGTGACGAGCCATCTTGTAGCAGGCCAGCAGCAGAACAGCATCACCAGTGCTTCCGCTCGTTAACGTTTGGCAAATTTGGCCGCCTGTTTGCATTTGCACAACAGCTCTGTGACTCCTGCCGGCAGTGGCTGCTGGCAGCAGGACCTGACGCTGTGGCATTGATCGATCTGGTGGTGCTGGAGCAATTCATCTCTCAACTGCCGAAAGGGACAGTGGAATGGGTCCAGTGCCACCACCCGGTGTTGCTGGATGAGGCTGTCCAGTTGACTGAGGACCACTTGGCGGTGTATCAGGGGGCCGGAAAGCCCTCTTCTCTCTCTCTCTCTCTCTCTCTCCCCTTCTCCCTCCTCCCCCGTCCTATCCCTACTCCCCGGAAACGGGAAGTGGTTCCCCCAAAACCGGCTCCCCGGTCCCATGGACCTTTTAACCTGTCATTTCCCCCATCTCTCTCCACTCTCCTCCCCACATTGGTGAATTTGCTGCCACGGGTGTGGCCGTGAAGTCTGGGCTGGTCTGTAGGAGCTGTGGGGAACCTGGGCATTTCCAGGATCGATGCCCCGTGATGGATGTGGGGGCATTGGTCCAGATACCTGATATGCCACAGCCACCCCTGATCAAGCTGGAGCATGCCGGATACAGTGAGTATTAAAGGGGGTACATACCAAGGTTTTTTAATCAAACCAGTGGGTGAGGGTAAAGTGTGTGCACGGGGATATTCAAAATGACCCTTTAGAGAAGGTCATCATTCAATTTCAGGACTAAAGCATAGTGTCGAAGCTGCGGTTAGTCTCTGCCTCTCCCATCTGCTAATCTTGGGTATGAATTGGCTGGCATTTACTACTTTATTAAGGGGAATATGTGTGGACGGATCCTGCAACAAAGCGTATTGGTGTATGGTGTGTGATTTGCTGGCTGGGCCATGCAGTGCCAGGGCCGTCCACATCAGCTCCACGTCAGGAGGACATAAGGGAGGGGGAAGTCTCGGCTTACCCAGCCCTTAGAGGATTCCCTGCAGGGGATTTTCCTCTGGAGCAGACATGAGACGAGACCCTTAGGCATGCCTTTGGCCAAGTGAAAGTGCCTGATGGTCAACGCCTCCAGCCAGACACTGCACTTGCATATCCGTATATTTCAATTATCAAGGATCGGTTGTATCGAGTGACGCAGGACACTCAGACAAATGAGGACACAACCCAATTGTTAATACCGCGGAGCCGTCGGGAAATGTTATTCCAGACGGCTCATTATAATCCGATGGCGGGTCACTTAGGGCAGGAAAAGACACTAAACCGTCTAATGGCCCATTTCTATTGGCTAGGCATTCGCGGGGATGTTCGCAGGTGGTGTGCAGCATGCCATGAATGTCAGCTGGTGAATCCGCCGGCCACACAAAAAGCACCATTGTGCTCCCTTCCATTGATCGAGGTCCCCTTCGAAAGAATTGGTATGGACCTCGCCAGGCCATTAGAACGGATGGCACGCAGACATCACTTTGTGTTGGTTCTAGTGGACTACACAATGCGATCTCCAGAAGCAGTGCCTCTACGCAACATTTCAGCATTTCAGCAAGTGGCTCGAGCCCCTATTATTTGTAGTTCGAGAGGTCCCGCAAGCCTCCATGGGGTTCTCACCATTTGAATTGTTGTACTGGAAAATTGGGAGGAGGGACCTTCAAACAGCAAAAAATGAAATTCAATACATTCTTGACCTGAGAGCAAAACTCCACATATTGGGACAATTAACACAGGAGAATTTGCTCCAGGCTCAAGAACATCAAAGCCGGCTGTATAATAGGGGTACTCGACTAAGGGAATTTACACTGGGAGATAAAGTCCTTGTATTGCTCCCCACATCACGCTCTAAATTCCTGCCAAGTGGCAAGGACCCTTTGAGGTCACACAGCGAGTTGGGGAAATTGATTATGAGGTGAAATTAACGAATAAAGAAGGAGCACGTCAGATTTACTACCTCAACCTCCTAAAACTGTGGAGAGAGGCAGTCCCCGTGACTATGGCGACAGTGGTTTCGGAAAGGGAGGAGGTCGGACCGGAGGTGAACTTAAAAGTCACCGATCGAGTCACCCCGGTCACTTGTGGAGACCACCTCTCACCATCCCAAAACACGGAGGTTGCCAGGTTGCAAGGAGAATTCTCCGACGTGTTCTCGCCTCTTCCTGGTCATAGGAATCTCATAAAGCACCATATCGAGACAACCCCAGAGGTAGTAGTACGTAGTCGTCCCTACCAATTACCACAAAAAAAGTAGTTCAGGAAGAATTAAAAGCTATGCTGGATATGGGGGTAATAGAAGAATCCCCATTTGGTTCCTAAGAGCGATGGCTCGGTCTGGTTCTGTGATTATAGAAAAGTCAATGGGGTGTCTAAATTTGATGCATATCCGATGCCTTGGATTGATGAACTGCTCGATCGGTTAGGCACAGCTCACTTTTATTCGACACTGGATTTGACGAAAGGATATCGGCAGATCCCCTTAACTCCCATGTCCTGTGAAAAAATTGCATTTTCCACACTGTTTGGATTACACCAATTCGTGACCCTTCTGTTCGGTTTATTTGGGGCCCCGGCTACGTTTCAGTGTCTCATGGACTGAATCCTCAGACCGCATGCTGCTTATGCACCTGCAGCATCTGAGGGCTGTCCTGAGGTCGTTGAGATGGGCAGGACTCACGGCAAACCCAAAGAAGTGTGCAATTGGAAGGGTGGAAGTACGGTATCTGGGCTTCCACTTGGGTCACGGGCAGGTGCGGACCCAAATTGATAAAACCACAGTGATTGCAGCCTGCCTGAGACCTAAGACAAAAAAAGGAGGTGTGACAGTTCCTGGGGCTGGCTGGCTATTCTCACAGGTTTGTGCCTAACTATTCGACCATCACCAGCCCGTTGACTGACCTTACTAAAAAGGGGGCACCAGATCCAGTTCAGTGGATGGAGCCGTGTCAGCAGGCGTTCACGCAGGTGAAAGCTGCACTTTGCAGCGGGCCGTTATTGCACTCTCCCTTTTATCTTGCAGACGGATGCATTGGACAGGGGGTTACTGTCCCAGATGGTGGAGGGGGAGGAGTGCCCCATGCTGTACATTAGTCGCAAACTCTCACTGAGGGAAACTAAGTACAGCACGATAGAGAAGGAGTGTTTGGCCATCAAGTGGGTGGTCCTCACCCTTTGGTACTATCTGTTGGGGCATGGTTTCACCCTCTGTTCGGACCACGCCCTGCTCCAGTGGCTCCATCGCATGAAGGATGCCAACGCATGGATCACCCGTTGGTATCTAGCTCTCCAGCCTTTTAAGTTTGAGGTGGTCCACAGGCCGGGGGCACAGATGGCTGTGGTGGATTTCCTCTCTAGAAATGGGAGGGGAATAAGTGACAGGCCGGATGGCTCCCAGGCCTGAGTCGGGCGATGGGGGTATGTGGTGATGTGGGCGTGGCCGAGCGACTTCTGTGGAGAGCAAGGCTGGGAGAAGAACAACGTTAAGGATTGACACCTGGGGGTAATTCTCTCAAACAGCTGTTTTGAGTTACGGTGAAGAGCTGGAGTGAGATAAAGAGCAGCCAGAGCGGCAGTTGGGGGAGAGAAACTTGAGTCTTACAAGGGCACGGACTGCAGTGGCAGAGAGTGTTTTCATTTGTGTTTTGGAGCTACTAAGTTTTGTTTGACTTAACGCTGAAAAGCACCAGAGAATAAATCACCCTCAAGTGTGTAAGCTGGTTACCGCTTCCTCATTTTCCCCTGAACTGACCTGAGAGTTGTCACAATAAGTAAACCAACTATGTCAATTAAAAAGGCAAATTTTCTATTCTGGAGTATAATTACTCCCCTGGAAGCAATAGTATGAGATGAGAAGGCAATGAGTTTAAAGTGATTATTCTGACAGCGGGTGACATCTGATGCCCTAAAATGAGATTCTTGTAGGAGGGATACATCAGCTCGTTTACAATGTAGATAATCCAAACATTTCGTCCTTTTAATGGGAGAGTTCAAACCAACACTTTAAAGTCAATCATCATGGTAGTTCGGCGATTTGATAACAATTTATAGAGGAGCAAGGGTTTTCCAATAATGATCGTACACATGCACATAACAAACACCCCTGGTAATGATGTGGCATGATGTGACAAACCCTGGAATTACAGAAAAACATAAAACCAAAAATGGGACCACAAAAAGAACATGTTATGAAGGGCATCCTGCAGAGAGGTAAAACACACTCTCTTATCTGCCTGGAAAATAAAATTACTCAAGAGCCATGCACTCGAACACCAAGGTAGCACAGATACTCACATTCCTCACATCCAAATGTCAAATAGCACTATTATAAAACTTACATCCCTACTTTGAAGTCTGTAGTTCAGTTAGTTCAAATTGTCAAGTTTTAGTCATCTGCCTTCTCTGTTGGCAAGGCAACGTCCATCTGTGGACTAACTTCCAGAGTGGAGACAAACCTCTCAAGGTCTCCCGGGGTCTTGAAAAGCAACTGCTCTTGACCGTTCCTTACTTTGACCGATGCTGGATAAAACAGAAATGACTCAATACTAAGTTGTTGGAGACACTTCCTTTTCTGAGATGTGCCTTTACTGAAATCGGGAAAAAAATACACAAATTACCCCCCTCAAACTGAAGCGGTGCCGAGCCTCTTGCTCCCTTCAGAATTGTTTGCCTGTCGTTGTAACGGAGGAGCTTAAACATCAGAGTGCGCGGCCTGTTTCTGGAGGCAATGTCATCCGTGTACAGGTGGTGTGCACATTTAATTTCAATCGTCTTACCCCGCAAAGCCGGAATCCACATCGGGAGTTGGGTCTGCAGAAATTTTATTGCATCCTTCAGCTCCTTCACGTAAGCCCACCAGTCTTAAGTTGTTTTGTCTAGATTTGTCTTTGTAAAAAAACAACTTCTCCTGAAGTTCATCCAGAAGGGACGTGCTTGTGATTGAGTCCTTTTTAATATCTCACATGGTAGTTTGGACATAATAAAATCTGTCATTAAAAGATTTAACATCTCTTTCAAGCAGATTGAGTCAGTTGGAAATTGTCAGCATCCCCTCACGCATGATTGAAGCCATGCTGATCTTTATGGCGCTCTTTAAGTTGCTTATCTAGCATCTCAGCTATGGCGGAGTGAAGTCAATCATCTTCTTTTGTTTTTTTCTTGGACGGTGAGAATGATAACTCCCGTTTGGATGCCATCAAAAATGTCTCAGAGAGTTTCAATAATAAAGCATGACTTAGTATGATGTAGGGATAACTAATAATTAAAATTAGACATTTGGATTAGAGAGCGGTAGATATACGCGACCATCACCATTCGCTGCGCATGCGCACTTGATGGATGCTTTGAGCTATCGGTTATCGGCCAAAATCTATGCAGATAGTTGGCAATAGTTTTTATTATTATTCCTTCGTGTTCCTCTGTGGGCAGTGCTATTTTGATTAGATAATCAAGTAATCTAAATTGAAGTGAGGGCATGAAATAACAATGCAACTATATGAAAGCGTGCCCTATCAGCACATACATTGTGTCTCCAACTTCATATCTAGTGAATAATAATTGACCTTATTCCTCATTAAACCTCAAGAAATATATATACCAACTCTTCATCTGGTGAATATACTGTATAGGTTATTAAAAGCTTAATTTGGTAAATACTTAAATATAGAGTATTTTAACAGAGCCAAGACTCATGTCATTCCAAAATAAGAGTCCCTTTTTTTGGCTTGTTTACAGTTAAAAGTCCCACATTATGCACCAAATCAACAATAAACTGAATCTGTAATTTTTTTCATGTTGGACTCTTGTAGCCTCTATGTCTGTGCCCATTATAGTATAGTAATTGTTTTAACATTCTTCAAATCAAATTAAAAAACTATCTGCCGATTAATCGGTTATCGGCCTTTTCCACCACTTTAGTTATCATTATCAGCAAAATCCACTATCGGTCGACCTCTAGCATGTAATCCCAATTTAATGTCTGAGGCTAAATTCTGTTGAATCAAAATGGAAGTGGAATGAATAAAGGACTGAAAACATATTGGAAAACATATGTACATACACACCTGATTAAGCACTTTCTGCAGGTAGGGAGTCCCCATGCGATCAGCCAAGTGTCGATAGGCTGGGTGGGTGAGAAAGAACTTCCTCTCTGCTGCCATGGCAGCAGTGATGTCCTTCTTGCCATCAATGTCCTTCTGACTGCGGTTCACAACCCCAATGTAGCCTACAGGGAAGCATCACCTACAGTGAGTCTGATGCAGTTACATTCAACCAGAATGACCGAAACAGTGTATAATGTCACTAATCTATGTCTAAAACAAAGAAACAAGCTAGTTCTATCTAAACCAAAGAACCTTGCTAGTAGTTGAAGCTAGCCTCAGTCACCATTCACTTCATTGCATCTTTTTTCCATCCAAGAAAGTGAATGGTGACTGAGACAAACATACTGCCTAATAGGGATGTGCAGCAAAGCCATTATCTGTATCTGTGTCTGCATCTAATGCTATGGCAAAATTATCTATATCCGTATGTAACCGGATGTGGGTGGGGCTTAAACCGGAAGTGCGTAAAAACCAAATGCCCATTTAAAATTAAATCATCCTGTTCTAATTATTTTTAGGTTGCAATGCCCATTTTTAAATGTAACTCTATTATATTTATAGCTTATTGTGACGAGTAGGAGGGCATGGCAGGGCCATGAGGGTGCACGGCTGACCAGTGGGAGAACGAGATAAAGGGGAGCCGGGGACGCCAGTTCGGGAGAGAGAGAGAGACACGCAGCCGCTGTATGTGTGTGCGTCTTTGTTTTAAGTTGTTTTAAGTTAAATTTCTGTCATTAAAGTTACATTGACTGTTCAGACGGTTCCCACCTCCTCCTTGCCCACTTTACCCGTTGCATTTATATATGTCTAAAATATGCCTTGTATAATCCAGAACATTATTATTTCATAAAATAATAATAATAATTTCACTGTGGCAACCCCTAATGGGAGCAGCCAAAAGAAGTAGTAGTATTAGTATAATTCAAAGATATTATTATTATTATTACCAGATGAAGCTGAATATTTGTTAACTATGGATTGTTCTCTTCGTCCATATTGTCAAACAAAAAACAAAACAAAAAAGCTACAAATAAATGACTAAAAATATTCTGTTTAGATCTGAAATAACTGTGAACTGGCTAAATTTACATGGTCACAAAAGTCAGATTTTGTACTCACTCAAGACACAGATCGGATATTAAGGAACACGTGTAAACAGAAAACACATAAGATTGGATTTTTTCGGATCCCATATAAGCAAATCCCAAATGTGGTTCTAAATTAGATACATACATATCTGATATCTGGACATCTGATCCAAGTCTAAACACTCCTATCTGATTCTTCTCGTATTTCTGACATTCATATCTGCTGAAACAGAATATTCGTTTATATCTGTACATGTATAACAACGTTATTCTGGACAAACGAAATGACAAGCAATTGTGAAATGTCAAACACACATTTTGCAGCAAGAGATATTTTTACCAAAATTAACAAAAGATGACAATAAATCCATATAGCCTACAAACTAGTGAAAGCACCTTAAGCCTATCAGAAAGTTTTACGATACACTCAAGGCTGATTTTGTGAGCACATATTTTAAAGGGATAGTTCACCCAAAAATGAAAATTCTTTTTTTACTATAAATCTCTACTTTCACTTTCACATTCTTCTTCGTTTGTTTTTGGTGATTCGCATTCTTTGTGCATATCGCCACCTACTGGGAAGGGAGGAAAATTTATAGTAAAAAAAACCAAAAAAAACATTGATCTTTCTCATTGATCATTGATGTTTCTCACCCATACCTATCATATCACCTCTGAAGACATGGATTTAACCACTGGAGTCGTATGGATTAACTTTATGCTGCCTTTATATGCATTTGGAACTACAAAGTTCTACAAAGTTCATTCACTTGCATTGTATGGACCTACAGAGCTGAAATATTCTTCTAAAAATCTTCTTTTGTGTTCAGCAGAAGAAATAAAGTCATACACATCTAGGATGGTATATGGGTGAGTAAATGATGAGAGAAAATTAATTTTTGGGTGAACTATCCCTTTAAGTTTACACTTTAGTCATACTGGATTCACAGACTCATCACTGTGTTGTAATTTTGGATATGTTTCTTTAAATTATGTTAAAAAACTTTCTCCTATCACAGTTTAATGTGACGAGACAACTATAAGTAAGCTGACTTTACCAAAGAGTTTTACGACGGTGGATCTTTGGTGCTATCAAAGCATTGCCCTGTTTTTTAAGCAGTCCGACATGTCAACTTCTGGTTCAACCAATGGCGTAAGTTTAGGGTGTGACCTGTTTCACAAAACAATTATAGAAGACAGGGGGAGTGTTTGGAAAACCTGTTTGAAAACCATTTCCACCAAAGCTATGTATGACAGTTACAGTAGTAGTATTCCGAACTCAGCCAGTCATTCTTTTTGCTAATTTTTATGTTTGGTCCCAGATATTACACTCTGCACTTTAACTCCTTTCATAATTGCTAAATTATATTCATCTAGTGGACTTAATAGCATTCCTGATAACTTGTCTTGTCTTATCTTGATCAAATATTCTTTAAAATGTAAAGTTCTGTAGAAATTGGGAGAGTTACTGAGAGAGCCACATCACTGTTGTGTCCTTCAAAGGTACTATGTCTCAATGTTGATCCAAACGGATGATGTATACTTTGCTAAAAAAGCATCTGATAAATGACAAGAAATCACTTTCAGTGAATAAAAGAGGGGGAAAAGGCCATCTGCAAATTCAAACAAGAATACCAGTCACTAAAATCCACAAGTACACTAATTCATTAATAGTGCTTCAAAGGCTTCAAATGTACAAATGTACTCCATAAATGACTTCATCTTGAAGAATTTTGCAGGCATAATAGCCATTTTTGCACTCCTGAGTCATTTGAAGCATTTCTAGGTCTGAGTGCCTTTACAGACAAATAAAAACATAACATACCTCTCTGCTTTCTTATACAAGATTTGTTTAGCTTCTTTGAGAGAACTTTTAAAGAGACCAGAGATGTGTTCCTTCACCATCTTCTAGTGTTAGTGCAATGGCATGCAAGCTGTATCAATGGTACAGATGGGTTTATAGACAGGTGGGCATCTAAAGATTTATACAAGATCAAGCCAGTAAGCAAACAGACCTCATTACTCTAAAATTACTTCCTTTACGGTATCATGATGGCCATTGAGGATTAGCAGCAGTTCATGTTATTATTTTATAAAAATAAATACATAAAAAAGGTAATGTAAGACAAAAAGTGCACTTTAATTGATTTTCTATTTCCAAGAATAAAACAAAGCCATAAATGGATGTGTTATTTATAGGGAACAAATACGAATGCTTGTTCTTTGTAGACTGAATTTACCTCTACGTAAAGGAAGAAGCTTGTTTTCTAGGATATCACGTGCATCAGTTCCTTCATCCATTAGATCCAGCTTAGTGATCACACCAATAGTTCGCAGACCTGTTCAAAAACAAATAAACATTGATGCATAAACAGATGAACAGATGTATCTCTGCAATTATGAGTTATATCTGATTAACAATTCATGCCTAATGTTGTCTGTTGCCATTTATATTATGCAGATGGATTTGACAACAATCACCAAGATCATTTTAGTGACTACTGGATAAAAACATTCCCTGAGGGTCCACAGTTGGCCAGGTTATTTTTGGTCATATTATGTTATTTTGATATTGCAATGATGTAATTCATTTTGAAAATGTAAAAGCAATAGTTCATCCAAAAATGAAATGTGTATGACTTTCTTTGTTCTGCTGAACACAAACAAAGATTTTTTAAAGAATATCTCAGCTCTGTAGGTCCATGCAATGCAAGTGAATGGTGACCAAAGTTCCAAAAAAGCATATAAAGGCAGCATAAAAGTAATCAATTTGACTCCAGTGGTTTAATCCATGTCTTCTGAAGTGATCCAATCTGTTTTGGGCTAGAACAAACTAAGATATACATGCTTTTTCACTATAAATCTTGACATCTGCAGTCTGCACATGCATCAAGCACTAAGAAGTGTAATCGAGCTTGAAATTATGATTGTGCCTAGAGACTGCAATAGCAAGATGTCCAGTGAAAAAGGAGTTACATTTTGGTCTGTTCTCACCCAAAACCGACTGGATCACTTCAGAAGACATGGATTAAAACACTGGAAACTTATGGATTACTTTTTTGCTGCCTTTATGCTTTTTGGAGCTTCAAAGTTTCGTTCACAATTCACTTGAATTATTTGGACCTACAGAGCTGAAATATTCTTCTAAAAATCTTTGTTTGTGTTCTGCAGAAGAAAAAAAGTCACACATCTGGGATGGCTTGAGGGTGAGTAAATGATGAGAGAATTGAAATTTTGGGTGAACTATTCCTTTAAGATGATAAAGCAATTATGATATACAAGTATCTTATTATAATAGCCTTTTATATGAGCATCTTTTAACAGCCTTTAATGTTCACACGTTGATTGTCCTATAAAGTGCTTCACAACTCTTCATTATGTGAAGCAGAATGATGAATGATAAGCTTAATGTTTGTTTAACTGTATGACTAGTCTTTAGTAAATAGGGCTGCTGTGAATTAATTAAGTGCTCTAGTGGTTAGTTAATATCCTCTCAGCTATTTTTTGCAATATATAAAGAAAAACAACCAACACACCCTGAGGGTCCACCTCTTTGGCAATCTTGAGGGCATCTGAGTTGGCCAGGTCAGAATTGGCAGGAGACACAGCCAGCAGCAGGCAATTATCCTTAGTCACAAACTGCATTAGCATGTCCTTGATCTGGAACTCTATATCAGCTGGCTGGTCACCTACGGGCACTTTGGTCATGCCAGGCAAGTCCACGAGGGTGAGATTCAGTACTGTTGAAGAAGACACAATGTGACACTGTTACAACCTATATGAAAAATAATAGAACAGGGGTCTTGGTGGATAGAGGGATGGAAAAGGGGCCCCTTGTTACACAGAGTTGCTTTTTATGCCTTGTGTTTAATACTATATTAGTGTAATGTACAGTATACTTTGTCATGATGCTTACATTACAAATCCACTACAATAATCAATATTGATATACAGAGTCATATATTAATACATTACACTTTAATTTTACTGGAAACATTTGAATGCGAGAGAGGCAATGAAACATTTACCTAAACTTTAGCTTCTCAACTTTAGCTTTGAACTTTTTGGTTGAAGTTAATATTGTATGTTTGTTTAACATATATATTTTCATTGGTAGACCCCCTTGTTAAAAAACTCTGTAATAGAATATGTCAGTCTGATTATGTTTAAATAACTGTCTCTATATAAGTGTGTAGGTACCATGTGGCGAACTGACACGCAGGTTGATAGGGACCGGTGAAATGCCTTTGTTTTGGCCTGTGAGGCGATCTGTTTCAGCCTCAATCTCTTGACGAACTTCATCAAAATCGGTAAACTTCTTCCCCTTGCAATGCAAAAACTCTGCATACTCTGAAAACAAGCAATTGGGAATATTATAGACATTTATAGACAAATAGACATTTTACCAAAACTTTAGTTCAGTTTCGTATTGGAAAAAATGCATTTAAAACAATCACTTTTATTGACAAACACAATAGTGTGCAGAAAGAAGCAACATTTTTACCAGTAGGGCAGTGGATGAGCTGCAGCACTAGGGGGCGCCGAGTGACAATACCAGAGCCACGAGGCAGAAAGTCCCTGAAAGAGAAGACAAAGCAGCATTGAATATCATTCATTTCAATACATAAAGTGTTCAGTATCAATGAGCATTTCAAGCATGCAAATGCTGCATGAAGTGCTGTGCATTACACAAAAACAGTGTGGTTTCTTGTATAAATAAATTATGCAAATGATCAAATAAATGTAGGCTAATGGTGATGCTGCTACATTTCAAAGTGTTTTTTCAAGCCAAAAAGAGAAAAATACATATGGATGTATTTTTTAAATAAATGCAACAACAACAAAAAAACTCTCAATTTAATATATAATGGCTACGTTCATGCCAAAAAAGAGCTCATATTGATAAACAGATGTTACAGACTTTAGAAACATTAGAAACATGTCTGGTTTGGCAGCTGTGTGGATGACACATTTTGTACTTTGCAATTTGATATACATGTCTGTAATTGGGATATTTAATACTAAGCCTCCCTTACAGTAAAAGTAGGAACTGTGAGAGACGGTTATGTAATAAATAGGTTTGAGAAAGAGATTTAAGAAATGTGTTAAAGTTTGTTGCCGTAACCAAACGGTAGGTAGGTTGATTCAGTGATAATATGTTTTACTTGAATAAAACCAGTTAATTTAAATGTTTTATTTCCTTTTTGTTTTTTTTGTTTTTTCCTTCAGTGATCATGATCTAAGCTTGTTAATTATAGGTAGCTAATAAATAGTTAGCTATAATTTAGTAGGGTACAATGGGGCTAAAGGCCCCCGTGGGGTAAAAGGCACTTTTGATTTTATTTTCTCCCAAAACACTAAATAGAAACAAAAACTATCACATTGCTTTCCTTAACACATTGCAAAATATTCCTGATCCATGAGATCATTGCGTGCAGTGTCTAGATTTTGAATTTGAGGTAATTGGATTTAATATTTAATAATTTTTGTAATGTTTCAAATTTATGAGCTAATGAGAATACCTGAAATTATCACATTAATTTTAAGACAAAATACTTATTTTGTCATTTTCATTTTTGTTTAAGGTGATTAAATAAAAGATAAAAAAATAACTGTTAAATAAGTGAAAGGATAGTATTTGGGATAAAAAGCCACCCTGTTTTAGGGGCTAAAGGCCCACATTAAACACACTGTTTTTCTTAAGTAGGGTGAATAGATTTGTTCTGAAAAATGTTCAAAGTGGGCTCACATTGACTGATCCAATCACAATGGAGATTCATTTGTTTATAGAATACTTGAGATGTTCCTAAATGCCAAATGTGATTGAAATGATCAGGAAAAGGTTTCTAAAATGATTATTTTGAATAAGAATTATCTTAATTTTCTATTAAAAAAAAAATTTATTAAAAAAAAAAGTATTTGCCTAAGTTGATAGATTTTGCCCTATAGCTATTGTCCCTTTATTTACACAATTTTTTTTCACTTTAACCCCCCTATGGGCCTTTTGACCCAAATGTGTGGGCCTTTTACCCCAAGTGTGGGGTAAAAGGCTCCCTCACCAACTTTCAAAAAATAGTAATAATAATTTTAATTAAAACAACCTTCCGTTATTATTTATTTTCACAACAAATTATGTTTCCATCAATATTCAATAAAAAGAAATGTATCTTTTCAATCTTGAAACACTTTGTGACCAGAAAAAAAGCCCATTTTCCTTAACATGTGCCTTTAGACCCCATTGTATACTCTTAGAAGAAAAGGTTCTATCGCTTGCTTCATATTTGGAACCCATAAAAGGTTCTATATAGAACCCTTTTTATGGGTTCTATCAAAAGAGCCCTAAAGGGTTCTTTGAGCCAGATGAAAATGTTCTATATAGAACCTTTTATGGGTTCCCAACATGCAACCATAACATTTAGTTTTTGTTTTGTTTTTAAATTTATTTTTTGTTTTAATACCAGGAGAACATTTAAAGGATATGCAAACTGAATAGTTCATAAACTATCACTATGAAAGTGAAATAACCATATAAAAGACATTTAAGTAGTGTAAAGAAAAACATTTTTAATAGTTTGTATTTACAACAACACAAGCAATAATTAACACAATTCATAATGCAATAGTTATGAGAATTGACTTTATAAATCCACAGGTTTGTAATAATAAGTTAAAAGTTAATTAGTAGTAATATTATTTATATAAAAATCATAAACATTAAATCATTTAACTTTAACTATATGTTAACATTATTACCATAAGTAAGATTAATAAACAATTTAAAAAATAAGTAAAAATAAATAAAAACAAATGACCAATGAAAAGCTGTTAAACAATTTTTGCAATGGGGCAGATCCAGAAGCATTTTATTGCCACTGGTCTGACAAACTGAGTGAGGTCTTTTGGATACAACAAATTAAACAAAACTTCAATTCACTTCAGCCATCTCCATGTCATCAGTCTGATGCCGACTCTCTGCACTGAGGGGTCTTGACACCATATAAAAGTTTAGGATGTTGATGGGTGTGCTGATCCCTGTAAGTATGTGTAACATTTAATAGACCTGCTGTCAGTTTGCAGAGTAATTAAAATCAAAGAAATTGGTATCTCTCTAAATTACATCTTAAAACTTACATGAATAGGAGTGTTGTGTTTTATCTGTACGAAGATAGTCAAACTAGTAATGCTGCACTCCAGAGCCACTGCAAACAGAAATTAACCATTATTTGGTATCATAAAAACCTTGATGCAATGCAAAATAATGAGAAATAATAGAAAAATATTTACCTTTTATGACATTGTTTATGTCAATGTTTTGAAGTCAAATGTCCACTTTGACTTCCACTTGTCATGAATCTGATTATGTTGATGGCCAGAACTTCAGAAGTGAAGGTCTTTTCTAAAACCCATGTTAAATTAACATGGCATCTTCAATAAAATATACAACTACAAACACCAAATACTCACAAGTTGAGAAATTGAAACATTTCCATCTCTTCCTTTCTTTGACTTTGGACATTTGACATATTCACACTCTTGAATACAGCTCAATTAATCTCTTTATATCAGTGCAGTTGACTTAATTCAATACTGTGATGTGCTCCTGGAGACTTGTTTATTTTTTTCCATGTTTTCTAGATGCAAAGAGAATAAAATTATAACATAACCTCAGGATTACTAGTCAATTCACAATAGAGATTTTAGTGATTCAAGTTTGAAATTATTTACCTCCTGGCAGAGAATATCACAGGCCTGGTTGAAACAGTTTTGTCAACATTTTTTCTTTGTGCTTGCTGAAATAAACATGTAATTCATAAACGACAAGGAGTTAGGTAAAAAAAGAAATACATAAAATTAATCAACAAATTAATTTACATTTATTACTTACTAAGGTACCATCGCCCTCAAGCTATCAGCTCAACCGCCTTTCTGTGACCATTGAAATTTCAAATAGGATGTTCACGCGTTTTGATCACTCACGTCTTAAATGTGCCTTTGCGCAATGTAGATAGGAGGAAAAAACAGCACTACTTGCTCAAGTTGTTTGCTGTTTATGATAAACACAATTTTTTGCATCTTTTGTTTAATTATGAGTCAAGAATAGACTATACTATAGACTCTAATACTAAGATAAACCTGTCGTCTAAATGAGAAAGGACATTGGATCTGATCATCTGCCATTTATCCTTTTCTAATCAAACCCAAAGCTGTAGAAGTACACTGTATAAGTTTTATTTTTATGCAGTATGAAATGCAAATGCCAATGTAATGTAGTGTAATGTTCAAAATTATTTATAAACAAAACTTTCAATAATGTAATTTATGCATACACATACGCAATACATAAAGTACTGTGCAAAAGTTTTAGGCACTTGTGAAAAATGTTGCATAGTGAGGATGTCTTCAAAAATAATGACATAAATAGTTTTAATTTATCACTTAATGTCATACAAAGTCCAGTAAACATAAAAAAAGCTAAATCAATATTCGGTGTGACCACCTTCACCTTTAAAACAGTACTAATTCTCCTAGGTACACCTGGACACAGTTTTTCTTGGTTGTTGGCAGACAGGATGTTCCAAGCTTCTTGGAGAATTGGCCGTAGTTCTTCTATCTATTTAGGCTGTCTCAATTGCTTCTGTCTCTTCATGTAATCTCAGACTGACACGATGTTCAGTGGGGGGCTTTGTGGGGATCATGACATCTGTTGCAGGGCTCCCTGTTCTTCTATTCTAATCTTTTCTATTTGTAAATGTAATGTTTGGGAGTCTAACATTTATATTTCCTATTGACACACTAAAGTTGAAGATATAAATAACCATCTTAAGACAAATGCTTTTATGAAACATCTTATGTGCCTAAGACTTTTACACAGTACTGTACATACTCACATTAAGCAATTGTCAACCCAGTGAACCCTTCTGTGCAAAAAGTGTTATTTGTTCTGTAAATCTTTGTAAATAGAACCTTTTTGGCATAAAGGGTTCTCTGGAGCTGAGTAAAGAACCCTAGGGTTCTATATAGAACCTTTCTAAGAGTGTACCCTAATACAAATTATGACAGTGCAATTATGTAATTCATCTTGAAAATGTTGATGAAGATGATAATGCCATCATAAAGTTGATAGATAAGTATCTTATCATAATTGCCTCTTATATCACCACCATCATCATCTCTTATGAGCATTTAATGTTCACACTTTGATTCTCCCATAAGCTGCTTCACAACTCTTCAATGTATGATTAAGCTTTAGTGAATAAGGCCAAACACAGTTTATTTTAGGGCTGCTGTGAATTAATTAAGTGCTCTAGTTAGTGCTGTTTGCTAAGGCACACATCACTACTACTGTTGCTCATCCTTGAACAAACCTCTTATCCACATTATTAATTTGTGGTGTGTAACTTCCCACACTTTTTATGCTAAGGACATGAATGTAGAACAGAGATGTCTTTTTACTCTTCTAAGTGATCAAACTTACAATTTCCACCTGTTCGACGATAAAACATCAGAATCAGAATCAGAATCAGCTTTATTGCCAAGTATGCTTACACATACAAGGAATTTGTCTTGGTGACAGGAGCTTCCAGTGTACAACATTACCAAAACAATACAAAAACAGCAGCAAGACATAGATAATAATAAAAAATAAAAAATAATTATACACATATGTACAGACACACACATACATACATACAAACATAAACATGGGTAGTGCAAATCTAATACAATATGTTATGTACGTGCAAATACAAATCTGTTACATACAGATTTTTTTTTTTTTTTTTTTTTTTTTTTAGAGGAATGAAATGGCAGAAGAGGTTGGATAAATATAAGAAAGACTAAACTGTGTATTGCACATCGTTATTGCTCAATGGGGCAATTTAACTGTTCATGAGATGGATAGCCTGAGGGAAAAAACTGTTCCTGTGCCTGACGGTTCTGATGCTCAGAGCTATGAAGCGTCGGCCAGAAGGAAACAGTTCAAAAAGGTAGTGGGCAGGGTGAGTGGGGTCCAGAGTGATTTTTCCAGCCTTTTTCCTCACTCTGGAAGTGTATAGTTCTTGAAGGGGGGGCAGGGGGCAACCAATAATCCTCTCAGCAGTCCGAACTGTCCTTTGTAGTCTTCTGATGTCTGATTTCGTAGCTGAACCAAACCAGACCATTATTGAAGTGCAGAGGACAGACTCAACGACTGTTGAGTAGAACTGTATCAGCAGTGCCTGTGGCAGGTTGAATTTCCTCAGCTGGCGAAGGAAGTACAACCTCTGCTGGGCCTTTTTCACAGTGGAGTCAATGTGGGTCTCCCACTTCAGGTCCTGTGAGATGGTAGTGCCCAGGAACCTGAATGACTCCACTGCTGCCACAGTGCTGTTTAGAATGGTGAGGGGGGTCAGTGTTGGGGTGTTTCTCCTAAAGTCCACAATGAACTCCACTGTTTTGAGCGTGTTCAGCTCAAGGTTGTTTTGACTGCACCAGACAGCCAGCTGTTCAATCTCCCTTCTGTATGCAGACTCATCGTCATCTCGGATGAGGCCGATGACAGTGGTGTCATCTGCAAATTTTAGGAGCTTGACAGAGGGGTCCTTGGCGATGCAGTCATTGTTGTAGAGGGAGAAGAGTAGTGGGGAGAGCACACATCCCTGGGGGGCACCAGTGCTGATTGTACAGGTGCTGGAAGTGAGTTTCCCCTGTCTCACAAGCTGTTGCCTGTCCGTCAGAAAGCTGGTAATCCACTGACAGAAAGTCATGGGAACAGAGAGTTGGTGTAATTTATTCTGGAGTATAGCTGGGATGATGGTGTTGAAAGCTGAACTGAAGTCCACAAAAAGGATCCTTGCATATGTCCCTGGTCAATCCAGATGTTGCAGGATATAATGCAATCCTATGTTGACTGCATCATCCACAGACCTGTTTGCTCGATAAGCAAATTGAAGGGGATCTAGAAAGGGTCCAGTGATGTTCTTCAGGTGGGCCAACACCAGTCTCTCAAATGACTTCACGGCCACAGACGTCAGGGCGACAAGTCTGTAGTCATTAAGTCCTGTGATTTTTGGTTTCTTTGGGACAGGAATAATGATTGAGCGTTTGAAGCAGCATGGGACTTCACACTGCTCCAGTGATCTATTGATGATCTGTGTGAAGATGGGGGCCAGCTGGTTAGCACAGGATCGAAGACACGCTGGTGAGACACCATCTGGGCCTGAAGCCTTCCTCATCTTTTGTTTCCGAAAGACGTGGCTCACATCATCTCCACAGATCTTAAGTGCAGGTTGAGTAGCAGGAGGGGGGAGGAGGGGGGTTGCAGGAGGTGTTGGTGTTTGTGTGAAGTGAAGGTCAAAATGGGGTGTGATATTGGGCCTTTCAAATCTGCAGTAGAACACATTCAGGTCATCAGCAAGTTGTTGGTTCCCTACAGGGTTGGGGGTAGGAGTCCTGTAATTTGAGTTGTTTCATGCCACTCCACACTGATGCATGGTCGTTAGCTGAAAACTTGTTTTTCAGCTTCTCAGAGTATCTTCTTTTAGCCACTCTGATTTTCCTGTTCTGTGTGTTCCTGGCCTGATTTTACAAGACTTTATCCCCACCCCGGTAAGCATCCTCTTTGGCCTGACGAAGCTGCCTGAGCTCTGCTGTAAACCACGGTTTGTCATTGTTGAACTTTAAATAAGTCCTAGTAGGAATGCACATATCCTCACAGAAACTGATATATGATGTAACAGTATCTGTGAGCTCGTCCAGGTTTGTGGCTGCAGCCTCAAAAACATTCCAATCCGTGCAATCGAAGCAGGCTTGTAGTTCCCGCTCTGCTTCATTGGTCCATCTCTTTACAGTCCTTACTACAGGCTTATCAGATTTAAATTTCTGCCTGTAGGTTGGAAGAAGATGAACCAGACAGTGATCAGAGAGTCCCAAAGCTGCTCTAGGGACAGAGCTATAAGCATCCTTTATTGTTGTGTAACAATGATCCAGTATGTTCCTGTCTCTGGTGAAGCATGTGATGTGCTCTTTGTATTTGGGCAGTTCACGTGTGAGATTTGCTTTGTTAAAATCCCCAAGCATAATAACAACTGAGTCCGGGTATTGTTGTTCTGTGTCTGTGATTTGATCAGCCAACTGTTGCAGCGCTGTGTTCACACACGCGTTTGGTGCGATATACACACTCACCAGAATAAACGAGGAAAAACTCCCGCGGCGAGTAGAAAGGCTTACAGTTCATAAAGAGCGCTTCCAAATTAGGACAGCACATCCTCTTTAACGTTGTTACATCTGTACACCAACTTTCATTGATATAAAAGCATGTTCCACCGCCTCTCGTTTTCCCCGTAAACTCCACGATGCGATCCACTCTGAACAGCTAGAAGCCCGGCAGATGTAACGTGCTGTCCGGAATGGCTTCACTCAGCCAGGTTTCTGTGAAGCACAAGGCAGCAGAGGTTGAAAAGTCATTGTTTGTGCGGGTGAGGAGATGTAGTTTGTCCATTTTAATAGGAAGAGAGCGGAGATTCGCTAAGTGAATACTCGGCAGCGCTGTTCGAAATCCGTTCCCATGGAGTTTGACCAGCACACCGGCTCGTCTCTCTCACCTGCATCTCTTGAACAGCAGAGCTGCGCCTCCAACTAAAATGTCTAGCAAAATGTCTGAATATTCGAAAACTGGGAAAAGATTGTCTGGTATATGCTGTCGAATGTTCAGCAGTTCGTCTGACTGGAAAAAGATTACTAAACACAGGACAAACAAACAAAAACAACAAAAGAACTGAGGAGCTCCACACCGAGGCAGCCATCCGCGGCGCCATCATGATGATTTGTAAAAAATCTCAAAGACTAACAGAAAAGGAGCAGTATAGGGACCAGAATATCATTAGGAGATTTGGAGATGGGCTCTTTTGACTTGAACCTTTTGAAGCTCATGCTCCCCACCCTTGGGCCTGATGTCACTTTGCTTACATTCATTTACATTTACTATAAAGGGGGGGGGGGGGGAACGGACATGAGCTTCAACATGTAACTATCGCAAACAGTGTGTATTTTAACGTTTATGGCCCCATTCATGTAAGTGCATTACTGTAACCACGATTTATTTAAAAAAAATAATAATAAACAAGTCAATTATATTTATTTATTTTGAAATCAACACTATGCCACAAATGATGTTGAGCTTAACATGTATTGAAACCGGAACATTCCTTTAACACAGAAATGTCATATCATTTCCATTTCCAGGAAATGACTGTATTGTAGTAGTACTGTGTTGTAATCACACTGATTAGCTGTATCTGTTTTACAATAATCTCTTAGAAATTTACACACTTTTATTAACTGTAATAGTGGGATGTCCACAGTACAATGCTGGCTAATTGCACGCATGGATGAATACATTTTGTGCGTTTTTTACAATTTACTGGTTTATTTTGCTGCTGCTGTTTTTGTTGTCGCTTTTAGTTACTTGTTTTGTAATGTTCAGAGTTTACTTTTTACACTAAAACAAATAACTCTTTTGCTGAACTTGATTCAATCGTGGACAGTATTTCCACATGCTGGAAATTAGTTTTCTTTTCAGATTAACATTTTTATTGGTTGCTCCTCAAGCATGACACATAACAAAGCAAAACATTCATGTACTAAGTGAGCAAAAGATAGCCTGATTTCCAAAAGGCTTAAAGTTAAAGATGACACATTTCTTTAATATTTTAAGCAATTTTACCTTTTTTATTCATCTTTTACAGTTTCAAAATAACAAAAAAGGACCCTGCATGGTCAATACTTAGTAACACCCCCTGGCAAGTATCACAGCTTGTAAACGCTTTTTGTAGCCAGCTAAGTGTCTTTTAATTTTGTTTGGGGGATTTTCACCCATTCTTCCTTGCAAAAGGCTTCAAGTTCTGTGAGATTCTTGGGCTGTCTTGCATGCACTGCTCTTTTGAGGTCTATCCACAGATTTTCAATGATGTTTAGGTCGGGGGACTGTGAGGGCCATGGCAAAACTTTTTGGAAAATCCTGATTTCCAACAAATGTTAAAGACTGAAATCAATGTTTATATGGAGACCAACTGGTCCTCAGTATCCTCTGTGGGCATGGCTTGGGAGGCGCTTAAGGCAGTTCTTAGGGGTCGGATCATACAGTATGCCTCATTCTCCAAAAAATCCAAAGCACAAGAACTCGTGGAATTGGTTCTTGTAGAGGGGAACATCTATAGGGAGAGAAAGTAGCAGGTAGTTGAATTTTGGAATACAATTCATTTTAATAACATTAACCTTCCCAATCATAGATAAATGTAATGAAGCCCACCTGCCAACATCGCTCGAAAACCTTTTAATTAAAGGGTCAAAATTAACTAACTAAATCACACAAATTTGCTGTGAATAAAATACCCAAATACTTAATGCCCTGTTTGGGCCACTGGAAGGCGCCGGGCAGAAAAGCCGTTACCGTACAGTATGCTGTCAGAGCCAAACCTTCGGATTTAGACCAATTAATTCTGTATCCTGAGAACTTAGTAAAAGGAATTAATAATTCTGTGGAGGCAAGGCATAGATATAGTAGGTTCAGAGACAAATAATAAAATATCATCTGCGTAAAGCAAAAGCTTATGCGCCAGACCTCCCGCCACCACCCCTGGAAAATCATCCTCCTTTCTTATCGCGGCTGCTAATAGTTCCAGGGCAAGACAGAACAATAATGGGGAAAGAGGGCAACCTTGCTGGGTGCCTCTATCCAGAGTAAAATAATATGAAATTAATACATTTGTTTGTATCGCCGCTACCGGGTGTCTATAAAGTAACTTAATCCAATAAAAGTATTCCCGAACCCATACATTTCCAAAATCTTAAAAAGATAATCCCATTCTACCATATCAAACGCCTTTTCAGCGTCAAGTGAGCTGGCAGCGACCGGAGTCTGATCATTCGCCACTGACCACATGATATTACTGAAAGGCCTAAAGTTATCAGAAGAGCTACGGCCCCGAATAAACCCCACCTGATCTATATGTATAAGAGATGTCATAACTTTACTTAATAGGTTAGCAAAAATTTTTGACAATATTTTAACATCTAGCTGGATCAGGGAAATTGGATGGTAACTCTTACAGTCGCTTGGATCTTTGTCCTTTTTAAGAATCAGACTGATCCGGGCTTGTGTCATGGTTGGTGGAAGCTTTCCATTCTTTAATGTTTTCGTATAAATTTCTAGTAAAAGTGGAGCCAGTTCTGTAGCATAAGATCTAAAAGAATTCAGCAGCAAAGCTGTCTGGCCCCCGGAGCCTTGCCTGTGGGCAAGGCCTTAATTACCTCACCAAGCTGCTCCAAGATTATCTCAGAATCAAGATAATTTTTTTGTTCAGTCATCAGTTTAGGAAGTTCTAATGTCTTCATCAGTAGACGTAGATGTGGAACTAGAGAGATCAATATAGAATTCTTTAAAAGCATTATTAATATCAATGGCCGAGGTAAATATTTCACCACCAGCAGATTTCACTGAGGGAATGGTAGAAAAAGACTCTCTCTGTTTTATATATCTAGCCAAAAGCTTCCCTGATTTGTCCCCCGACTCAAAGTATGACTGTCTTGCCCTGAATAGCCAAAACTCCACCTTCTGTGACAAAATAGTATTATATCCGTATTTCAATCAGTTCAATTCCCTGAGGCCATTAGACTACATTCGGCGCTTCAGCTCTGCCTCTGCACTTTTACTATTCCCTTCCAATTCCCTGAGTTCTTGTGCTTTGGATTTTTTGATGAATGAGGCATACTGTATGATCCGGCCCCTAAGAACTGCCTTAAGTGCCTCCCAAGTCACGCCAACAGAGGATACTGAGGACCAGTTGGTCTCCATATAAACATTGATTTCAGTCTTTAACATTTGTTGGAAATCAGGATTTTGCAAAAGGGATACTTTAAAGCGCCAACTATATGATCTCTTTTTCTCCGTATGTGGCAACACTTCTAAACTCACCAGGGCGTGATCTGAGACTAAGGTGTTTCCAATTGAGCAATCAACAACGGATGAAATGAGGGACTTAGATATCCAAACAAAATCTATCCTAGAATAAATCTTATGGACTGATGAAAAAAATGTATAGTCTCTACCACATGGGTTCAAAAGTTGCCAAATATCTGCAAGACCAAGATTTTTACACATCCTGAGAAGCGTCAGTGTTGCTCTAGGTGGCTTACACACTTTTGCTTCACTATGATCAAGGACTGAGTCCATCAAAAGATTAAAGTCTCCTCCCAATATTATATCATAAGGTGTGCCAGCGGCTTGCAACATCCCTTCAAGATCTATAAAAAAGCCCTGATCATCAGCGTTAGGTGCGTAAATATTAGCCAAAATAAGATTTGCCCCTGAATTTCTGCTAAAATAATAATGACTCTTCCTAATTTATCTTTGCTCTGTTTGAGACATTTTAATTGTAAATGTTTATTTATCAGTATAATGATTCCTCTACTCTTACTTGAGCCAGCACTAAAGAAAACATGTCCACCCCATATCTTCCCAAATTTTTCAGCTTCCTGCTGGGAAAGATGTGTTTGTTGAAGAAACACTACATCATATGTCTTACGCTTTAGAAAAGAAATAACTTTCCTTCTTTTTATGGGGTGCACCAACCCATTCACATTCCATGTGGAGAGAGACAATCCACTCATATTAACATTTGACATATTGGTATAATATACATTATACAGACCACATTCCCCATTACTGCAACAATCAAATTCCGAACTCCCCCCGAACCAAACAAACAGAAAAAGGAAAAACGTGCGCATTAACCCCGCGCACGACAGCGCCAACCGGCGTCAATCCCTCTAAACTCAAAAGGTACATGTACGCATACGAGAGCCCCCGCGACAACTTTACCATCGGATTGCTCAAGTCCGGTGATTCTGCACAAATTTTGTAAGGCAAAATTACATAACAGAAAATACTTTGTAAAACAGACCCCAGCCAATAGGCAGAATAAACACAAAGAACATATAGATTCATTCACAGAACTGACTCGAAGGTGTGTTCCTCCACAAAACAAATTCCAGCTGATATAAAGCCGTTCAGTTTCCTCGGACAGACAGACAAGGGTTCAGTGAGCCAGTTGTTATGAGTTCGGCAGATGACGTAATCATTCTAATGTCCCTTAAAAATATTCCACAAAAACAAACTCCAGCCAACAGGAGGCATAAGCACAAAGAACGAACAGATTCAACTACAACTGTCCCGAAGGAGTGTTATTCAACAAAAAAAGCACCAGCCACTAGGCGGAACAGCACAAAAAAACAAAAAAACAGAACAGGTGCCCCGGTTTCTCGAATGGTCAAGTGTGTATTGAGCGAGTCAAATTCACTCGGAGGCTGCATAAAAACCTACGCCATGACTTACTCAGTCCGTTAACTTTATAAAAGACATCCTTGTGTAGGCATGAAGATATTTTGCAGTCGTTCTTAGTATCCATTCTCAATCTGGCCGGGAACTTCAGTGTAAAAGCGATCTTCCATCCATGCAAAAGTTTCTTGAAGGAGTCATTCCACAAAACAAACTCCATCCGCTCGACGGAGCCAGCGTAAAAAGAAACAAAAATATTCCTCAGACAGCCAGAGTAAGTACAGCGAGTTAATCCACTCTGGAGCTACATGAAAAACCCCAAATGGCTTACTCACCCATTGTTTTTATAAAAAACAGTGCTTGCTTTGGACACGTAAATACCCTGCGACCATCCTTCGTTTCTATTCTCAGTCTGGCCGGAAACATCAGTGCAAAAGCGATCTTCCATTGATGTAAGAGTTTCTTGCATTCCTTGAACCGATCGTGTTTCTCTCGTCGCATTCGCAAAGTCCAGGAACAAGAAAATATTGTGATTCTTCCAAGAAAGCTTTCCTTTCCTCCTCGCCTCGCGTAACACAAGATCTTTATCGGAAGATCTCAGAAATTTGGCCAGAATTGATCGGGGCCTGTCTCCCTCAGCAGATCTGCGAGCCGGGACTCTGTGAGCTCGCTCGATTTCCAGTTCATGGCCTGTTATGTTGAGCAGACTCGGGAAGAGCTCGTCCAGGAATTTCACCATATCTCTGCCCTCTTCATGCTCAGGAATTCCAACAATTCGAATATTGTTCCTTCGTTTCCTATTTTTGAGATCTTCCAATTTTTCCAAAATGGATTCCAAATCTGTTTTTGACGCGGGCGGATTAGCAGATAATTCCCTGTCCGATGACACCAGGTAATCGATCCGTTTCTCGACATTCTCCACTCTTGTAACCACATCAAGGAACTTCGCCTCCATGGCAGTGATCGATCGCCGTATCACAGTAAGATCCTCCAAGTCAGCAATGATCTTCGTCAGCATTGGCCGACATGTTCAGCATCTCTCGCTGCATTTCCCACACTTCCCTGACTAAATTGACTCCCAGGCTCGCGGCCTGCTCGGGGGAATCAACTTGAGCACATAAGTGTCTTTTAATCTCTCCAGAGCCCGAGGATTTTGAATTATTTGACATATTGTCCTCCTAGAACAGAGTGTATCGAATCTCACCAGTTTATGTCATTAAAAGTGTTAAAACTAGCAAAGTGCGCAGAGCTTGCAGTTCACACATTCGATCCTCGCATGGCGTCAGGCGACCCTCCCTGAAATGAGTTTTCTTAACTTAAAACTACTATGTTATCTCAACACAAACACTTTATGTAGAAAGAACCTACAGTAGTTGAATTGGGTAAACCCAAAAACATTTGACGTGTGAATGTAACTAATTTATATGTCTTTTATTTATTTATGTACTAACTAGTGAATGTGAATGTTAGAATGCTAAATACATGCTTGTTAGAAGCACTACAGTGGTGGCGTGCTTTTCACCACTGCAATCCGACGCTTTGCATTGCACTTGGTGATTTATGGCTTGGATGCAGCTGCTCGGCCATGGAAACCCATTCCATGAAGCTCTCTACGCACTGTTCTTGAGCTAATCTGAAGGCCACATGAACTTTGGAGGTCTGTAGCGATTGACTCTGCAGAAAGTTGGCGACCTCTGCGCACTATGCGCCTCAGCATCCGCTGACCCCGCTCTGTCATTTTACGTGGCCTACCACTTCGTGGCTGAGTTGCTGTCATTCCCAATCGCTTCCACTTTGTTATAATACCACTGACAGTTGACTGTGGAATATTTAGTAGCGAGGAAATTTCACGACTGGACTTGTTGCACAGGTGGCATCCTATCACAGTACCACGCTGGAATTCACTGAGCTCCTGAGAGCGGCCCATTCTTTCACAAATGTTTGTAGAAGCAGTCTGCATGCCTAGGTGCTTCATTTTATACACCTGTGGCCATGGAAGTGATTGGAACACCTGAATTCAATTATTTGGATGGGTGAGCGAATACTTTTGGCAATATAGTGTATTTATCTTGCACAAAAACACATAAAATAACAATTAATTTGAACATTTACTTTCCCTTTGAGTCCCCTGCAAATCATGCTGGGAAAAGCTAATCCCCTGCCCAGTTCCATTAATGCTACATTAACACCACAAAAAGTATTCATGTAGTCCCAACTCAAATGGATTAAGTAAACATCCATGTTAAAAATTTAAATCGACAGAACATAATGAAATCAAGTAACAAAATGTTCTAAAATTGTAACACTGTTTACAACTCCTACTAAAAGTTTTTCAGAGATAAAAAAAATTTAAAAAGCAACTTACTGCAACAGTATTGTAGTATTTCGAAACATTATATTATTTTTGTACTTTAACATTGCCACACAAAATAAAAGTTGTCATTTAGCTTATTTTCTCCAAGTAACACAGAGCAACCAATTACATTCTACACTACATGCATTACACTACTGACTGAAAATTAATTCAAATTAATTCAAATAAATAAAGCTGATGGTCCCAGTCAAAGGGAACACTAATCTTAAAAAAAAAAAAATATTTACAGTATTATCCGACAATGGCATTTATTTCACAGTAAAAAATCTGAAAACAGTATTTTATTGTCAGAAATTTTCTTGTAAAATCCTGGCAATTTGTACAGTGCACACCATTTCATGACAAACAACTGTCACTGCACACCACTGTGCATCCCTTCTTTTAACAGCTGTAAGCATTGAACTGCCAGTCAATGGAGCTGTTTGTGACTGACAAGCTTGACAGACACTTTAGTTTCCACAGAGCTCACAGTGTAGCATGACCAATAACACTGTGTGAACTGTGAAGGTCTTGCTAAATAACAATGAGGGTCTGATGAGAGCACAACCGCATCACAACGTTACTGTTGAGACTTAATATCAACCTCACTCTGATGTGAATGTTTGTTCACATGGCTAAAACTGTAGCATACAAAGCTTACAGTGTTCAGAGCTTATTGAAGGAGGACTGGAAAACTGCTATCCATATGAGCGATGTGTTTCTGAAGTGTAGCCTGAAAATAACCCTTCTGTATTACAAATGCAAACGTTCTTCCTGATCCCCCCCCCCAAAAAAACATCCCTGCAGGCATAAACTGCTCCAAGCAGCCTAAGGTGGTTTCCTGGCCTTACCTGGTTTAAGCTGAAGTTTAGCTGGTCTCCCAGCCTGGCCAATGTGGTGTTCAGGTGGTTTAGCTGCTCGGCCAGCTGGTCTCCAAGTCTGACCAGTTGGCATGTGCCCAAAATCACACTAAGACCATCAAACCTGTCCAGCTAAGACCAGCATGCCACCTTAAGCTGGTTTAAGCAGTTTTTTTTTATTTCAGAAGGGATTGCATCTTCTAAAGGCAGTGTAAGAAAAGTCTCAAAGCTTTAGGCAAGCTTAGGTTTTAGGCTTTGTAAAGCAAATGCCATATCAGTCACTTTGCACAGTTATCATCTTATTTTCAACACATAATGCTACACCGTCCTTGCAGTGTAGGCAACTTTGAATGGTTAAATAGACCCAAGAAGAAAAAGACAATTCACAATTTAGTATGCAAAGAAATGCAAGAAAGAAGACCGATCGCAATTCAGAATGCAAATGTTATAATGCCAAAATTGCTGTTGGTTAGATTTTGAAGGGTTAGCATTCAAACGATGTACTGTATGTGAATGGAAGATTTTCTTTCATTTTTAATCTCGAATTTTTCAAATGGTTTATATAAATCAAAATAGAGCACCTAAAACTTTGGAAATGATCTACAAAACAAAAGCTTTTTTGAAGGATGTACTTTACGAGGCTGGAGCTGAACTGATTACAGAAATTGTGGATAAAAAAATAATAATATCAAAACAGTGCTGCCTTGTAAGTACTGTCATTTATTGGGCTCTAACATGTAATTTTGTGGCCGTCTTAGATCAAGAGATCTCAACCTCCCCAAATGGATGTTTTGAAGAACTGTCCATAGTCCTGAATACAAACAGGGTTCATCTGGATGTGAGCCAGATATAAGATAATGATGATAGTTACAGGATAGCAAACAGTTCAAGAAAAGGGTGGAGGCAAAAATAGTTTATAAAACTGATAAAAAATATGTCCAATTAGCCTATACAAAATGAAACCGGTGACGTGATGAAGAGTAGCTTATCACCAGCCTTCCTCAATAGGACTCTTCCTTGAACTTAAAAGCACACACTGGGGCATCGGACCTGGGATAATAGTGGACCTGAGTAACAGCGGCCCTAACTGGAGCTGAAATCTGACGTTCAAATGAGAAAAGAGCGAAGAAAAACAAGAGGTAGCAGACAATTTATGAGTTTCTTACAGAAGAATAGTCATTCATAAATGTCAACATAGCTACTTAACTAGATATTAATGTTAACAGGGTCCAACATTAACACTCGACATACACCACATGCGGAAAAAAAACATTATGCCTTTGGCAAGTAAATAAAACAGAAATATTCTCCAGTTGGCCAGTAACATTATTAGCAACTGCATCATTACATGCTTTACATTGAACTGTGAAAACAATTATCTGACTCGTGCTAAATAAAGTGTTTTTACCTCAGAGGAAAATTTACCATCAGATGTTTATCTATGATATACATGAGATACATGTGGAATATCCCTCACATTTAAACTAAAGCACCAAAAGAATATGTGAGGAACAAATCATGACAATGTATTAAATTTTTTTCTGAGAGGTAAAAAAGAAGTTACACTTTATTGACACCATGACTAACCTGTGTTGTTTGTCACTGATATGCAAGGGGGGAAAAAGCTATATACACAGCTACTGCATATATCAAATGCTTTGAATTTACATGATTTAATCATGTACATCCATTCCACGCGAATAAATTAGGTTATAGCAACATATTTTTTATGGTTTAGTTCATTAATTCTTTGTCAAAAACATAATTTTTCACATAATTTCAACATAATGGAATGAAGTAATTTTTAAATGACCCATTTAAGTAGCATCAAAGTGATTTTGTGTCCCTAATATTTTTGTCACATTACTGATTTTTGTTTTAAAGTTGTGCTAGTTAGCTAACTTCTAGCTAGCAAAAGCATACATTAACATGCTTAATTCTAAGCTACTTGAGTAAAGCAACATACAGCATGGTGTTTGTGTACCTGTCCTCAACCTTAACAAAAGCTCCACTCTTCACCACGATGGTTCACTGAAATCTATAATTTTAACAGTAAAAGAATGTAAAAGTGCTACAATAAAAAAAAACTGTTAAATGGTTAACAGATAGTTTCCTTAACATATAAGGTAAAATATTATAATATATTTAACAAGACAATAGATGTAATTTTATGGTAAAATTATTACTGGGATGTTCTGTGTTACATTTTATGTAGTTTGGATGTTTATTGCATTATTTTAGTGTCAAATGTGTTACCCTGAAGGTGTTTCATGTTTGTGTGAGTAACACTGTGCACTGTCTCTACATTGCTCCTGGAAGAGCCACTCTTGATGAACTTTAAGTCACTATGTGGCCTTTTGTAGTTACTATCCATTTTAAAGCGAAAAGCAGATTTTTATAGTTCCAGAAGGTTAGTATATTAAGTTTATATAATTAAATAATATAAATGGTAGTGAACTGTAAAGCATAGGGCATCAAAATTACATTTTGTAAAGCCTGTGTAACCGGTCCTGCTCGACCCACTCCAAACGGGACTCGCACCGGAATCGTTGGCATGGGAGGTGGGCACGCTAATGAGGAGGCTAAAGGCTACAACCTCAAGCGTCAGTCGCTAGTGCATCTCTTGTGGCCAGGGGAGTGAGGATTACATACTGCACAGCACCTACCAGCTGGCTCCCATTACACTCACCTCCCTAAACCTCACTCCCTTCGGGGCCCCAGCACCACTGTAACTGGTCCTGCTCGACCCGCTCAGAACGGGATTCGAACCGGCATCTCCGGCATGGGAGGCATGTGTGCTAACGAGGAAGCTAAAGGCTACAGCCCCTAGCATCAGTCACTAGTGCACCTCTTGAGGCCAGGGGAGTTTGGTTTATATACTGCACAGCTATCACGTACCAGCTGGTTCCCGTTACACTCACCCCTCTAAACCTCACTCCCATCCGGGTCATGGCACCTCTGTAACCGGTGCTGCTCAATCCGCTCTGAACGGGACTCGAACCAATGTCTCCGGCATAGGAGGCGGGCGTGCTAACGAGGAAGCTAAAGGCTACAGCACCTAGCATCAATCGCTAGTGCACCTCTTGAGGCCAGAGGAGTGAGGTTTACACACTGCACAACTACCTACCAGCTGGCTCCCGTTACACTTGAAACATGTTCATCTTTTTTTTTTTTTATGGGAAATTTCTGGCAACAACAGCTGCCAGTATTTTACTGTAAATTTAACTGAATTTTTACCATTTTTACAGTGTAACAGAATCAGTTCTAAATCCCAAAATAACAACACTAAACACAACTAAGTCTCGCCCTTTTTGTTTTCTTGCTTAAAAATGCATAAAATAACACAGCTTGAGAGCAGTAACGCCTCAGAACAGACTTAAGAACATGGTGCTCCTCTCTTTTTATACATCTGTGAATTTTCCAACAAGAAAAGTCGTAAATTTGTACATTCATAATTCGTTTAGGCATTTTTTTTTTTACTAATTGTTTTGCTTGATTCAAAGAATATTTGTGTTTGAAAATAAAACGTTATGCATTATTTATAAAAATATATATAGTTTATTATTATTTTTATATATATATATATATATATATATATAATAAAAAATAGCACTGTTAAATGTCTATCTAAAAAAACTTTTATGTGTTACCCCCACCACGAACCCAAATTGTTTAGGGGGTCCTAAAATAATTGGCAATAAAATCCGTCTCGATTCGAAAAACAAATGTCAGGGAACACTATAGGTACACCCGATACGAAGAGCCGGTGAACATTAAACCCAACTGACTTCAATCCGCGTTTTCAGTAACGTCTGCGTGCATTTATATCTTCTGTGTATGGCTAATAACAAACCCTGAAATAACAGTGGAATGATATAATAACGGATCTCTAGATTCTTCTATTATTGTGCATAACGGGTCCTTTTCTTCCAATCACAGAAAGCTATAGAGCACCACACGCGCCTATGATGCCCAAAATGCGCTCTAGTTAGGCAGCTCGCTTGGTTTTGATACACATAAAACCAGAGGACACACACGTCTGCCATCAGCATCATTTTCTGACACTCTTCCCCATTGGGGGATGCTAAATGCGGGTGATGTACACGTCGAGAGACTGGTGGAAGACTTTGAGGACTCTATGTTTAGCATTAAATAAAACATGGAACTGAAAAGAGGTTTATAGTGTCGGTGAGTAGATATCACAAAATCACCTGATTTATAAGCGCAACCTGCCTGAAAACAGGCCAGTAAGAATGATCTCGCTCCTCATTGTTATAGATAGCTCGATGATATTAAAAATAAACATTGATACATGATTATGGTGCTTGTTTCTTGCAGTGCAGTGTGTGACTTCTAAATATGCTTGTGTCTCGATGCACGTAGAATATAATGTTGCACATCAATTTGGCGTCAGATGTCACTTACTTCCCAACGAAGTTCTCTAATACCGAGCTTTTCCCCGCGCTCTGGCCGCCGACCACCGCGATCTGAGGAAGGTCCAGGTTGGCATTTTGTCCGATCGCAGAGAAGGCGTCCTGCAGTCTGTTCACCAGAGGAATCAAGTCCTCCATTCCCCGATTGCCCATCTTTAGGGAAAAATAACCTGCTCTAGTTCACAATGTGGGGAAAAGATGAGGGAATCGACCCTGAATGGAGCACCGCAATTTCTGAATGTTGTCCCTTGCAGCGTTTCCTTTAATTTTACAGGCAGCTTTGCAAATCGACATACGTCCTCCTCCCAACCCGCAGCTCTCTGCCTGCGTCCACTACACTGTAGTGACTACAGCTTCTGTTTGTGATCTGCGGGTGGGATGCGGCGATGAGGCGCCGGCTGCAGTACCTTCTCATGCCACTGGGGGCGCCATGATGGGGACCTGTAGAGACATGACATGGGCGTTTATAAATAAAAATAACAATAAACTTACTTTCGTTTGGAACGACCATTCGAGTGTCGTTTCCTTCATATTTTGTACTAATTTTGTTTTCTCAGGTCAAGCATAAGTGCAAGGCCTAACACGTGTGCAAAAAAGCTAAACAAAATAAGTCATTAATAATTTAAATAGAGTGCCTGTCTCTTGATTTCATGTCACTGGTGTTGTCAGTGTTAAAATCTTGTATTTTGAAAATACAAAAAAAGTTGTGGAAGAGAACCTCTAAAGTCAAAGTTCAGAGGAAAAACAGGCTACTCAAATGTGCATACAGTGATTTTCCCGCCATGTTGAAAGAGTAATTCATTTACATTTTAACAGTATTGTTTTTAAATATGTCATTGTTGTTTAATGTTCATGTGAAAGTTTTTTTTATTTGAAAACATTTGATGGTAAATGGTATGATTTATTGATTTTTGTCTAATCAGTGGTGTTTGTTTTGTGATGCTATTGACACCATCTTAGAAAATTAATCTTTTACATTTATTATTATTATTATTATTATTATTATTATTATCGTTATTGCCAGGGTATTAACAAAAAAATAAAAAATACATGAGAAAAGTGCAAGTGTACGGACTTAGATTAAACATTGTACATTATAAAAGGAAAAAGAAAAGAAATGCACCAGGTATAAAAGCATAAAATGTGGCAAACAGCAATACAAATTTTTTAAGAGAATGTGTCACTGGTGTTACAAACCTTGCTTCATTCGTGAAACAAAATGTCACGATTAACAGAGAAAAAGGAGTTATATTTTGGACTGTTCGCAGCCACAAACGATTGGATCACTTCTGAAGACATGGATTAAACCACTGGAGTCATATGGATTACTTTTATGCTGCCTTTATGTGCTTTTTAGAGCTTCAACGTTTTGGTCACCATTCACTTGCATTGTATGGACCTACAGAACTGAGATATTCTTCTAAAAATCTTTGTTTGTGTACTGCTGAAGAAAGAAAGTCATACACATCTGGGATGGCATGAGGGTGAGTAAATGATGAGGGAATTTTATCCCTTAGAAGAACTATCCCTTTAAATACGGCGCTAATCTATATAAGGTACAACTGTATTGTGCTTGTCCTAACAGATGACTTCGACACGCTTAAAATATTACTAGCAAGTTAATTTATTGCACAGTAATTTGTTTTAATGTTGCATTTTCTCCCAGGCGAGGGAGGGCGCACTAACGTTAGTTATGCCTAACTTACAAAAAAACTAATGTACTAGAAGAAGAGGCGTCTAGACGACCATAAATACTAATGGAGTAAAGCTTGTTTTCATATCAAATGGTGAGCCCTTTCACATATTTAACCCAAGTTGTTTTAAAAATCAAAGCAGAAACTTTATTTGACGTAGATATCAAGCCTTTTCAGTCCTGCCTCATGCTGTAACAACATCATCATCGGGTGTATCTCACATGCAGTTTCGTTTCAAGTGTAAAATAATTCAATTTTATGCTGTCGGATTTACCTTCGTCGAACAAAAATATGATTATTTATAGAAATGTACCACTTACCTAAAAGTACCATGGTATTATTGCCATTTATTTTTGCATATGGTAATACCAATGGTATATAAATATTGTAATCATTCATCATGGTAACTATCAAAGTGGTTTGACAAACTACACAGTACTTTTCTTTAAGTCACATATAGCTAATCCACAGGCCAAGGCATGGTGTTCTGTGTGTGGAGCTAAAATAAGTTTATCTACCAATTGCCGTTATGGACTGGTCATCATATGTTTGTGTTTATATGGACGTAGCACTTGATCATGTCTAGGTGCCTATATCTTCTTATATTCCCTAAAATGTAAATGTTTGCACATGGGAACATTGCAGTGTGCACCTCAGCAGGAACAAGAATACTCAAAATCAAAGAGAAGCAGTTTAACCAGCAACACATGCAGAAGATGCCTGGAACAGCCCCATTGGAGCCTGGTGGACCAATAGCACCAGAAGCTTCACTCGTGTCTTCAACTGATTGTGATCCTCATCAGTCTCCTCAGCAGAGGCTTGAACTACATGTGTTTTCTGGAAGGCAGTAAGGAAGGACCTCTACTATTATGCATGCACACGGTTATTGGTTGCATTTTGTAACTCTCTGTCTCTAGTAGACTTCTTTGGGGTCAGTCATTGTCAAATCAGATAGGGCTGCACCGACTCAGATTTTGTTTACAGCTTGCATATTTGTTGTTTGTGACCTAAAATGAAGGTTTGTTAAGTATTTTTATTATTTGTATTATTATTATTATTATTATTTTTATTTTTTTTGCAAGTTTAAGATATTTAGTATTTATTTCCAGGCCAAAAAAAGTTGCATCTGGAAAGCCATGTGTAGTTAATGAGATCTGAAGGCTTATGATTGGACTCATACAAATTCCATCCATACGTCCATCTTCTATAGCCGCTTGTCCTATGTAGGGTCGTGGGTAGTGCTGGAGCCTATCCCAGCTGTCTTGGGCCAAAGGCAGTGAAACATCCTGGACAGGTGGCCATTCCATCACATGGCTAACACACACAGACATACACATTCATCTACGGGCAATTTAGAGTTTCCAGTTCACTTAAACAGCATGTTTTTGGACTGTGGGGGAAACTGGAGCACCCGGAGAAAACCCACGCGAACACTGGGAGAACATTCAAACTCCACACAGAAACGGTGAGCCGGGACTCAAACCGGGGACCTTCTTGCTATGAGGCAACACTGAGCCACCATTTCAAGATCAAGTTTTACTAATAAATGTGTTTTGATCTTAAACCATTAGGACTGGGTAAAAATATAGATTTTCTGATGCATCGCAATCTTCATTTGAACGAACTCAATATCGATTCTTAAATCAGAAGATCGATCTTTTACTGAATGCGCAACTCTCTACAATGTGAGTAAATGACGAGTCATTTATCCAAATGTCCATGATTAGCCACTGGCTGGTAAATGTTCAGATTTCACTCACCAGTGATTGAGTGATATAGTGGCAAAGAAGTTCTGCATCCTTTCACTGCATGTAGAGAGTAATGCATTCAAAGACGAGATCCACTCAATCCATTTGTTATTGAATAATGTCTCTTTTAATATTATTTCTGTTATTTTAGAGTCAGTTGTTGATAAAAATCAACGAAACATAAACATTTAATTATAATCACGAATAGCATAGATGAAATAAAGAACCAATTTGAGTCCTCTCTCGTTAATGGACCCTTTTCATATACCCGGGTTGGAGAGCGGAAGTAGACGCATAGCAGGATAAACCTGAATGGCGGTGAATGGGAGACCACAAATTTAACTTGTGCTTACCCTTTTGCTCCAACAGCAAAAGAAAAAATCAACAATTACGCGTTCATAGTTTGCAAAAGAAGATCAAAGATATACAGGGCTGGATAACATCAGTAAGAAGAGAGAAACAGGCTGCATTTTCTGACACTCCCTCAGCAGCTGTGTTAAAAGCCTCATCTCAGCTGGTAACTGATTTTTTAAAACGTATTCCAGGGTAGGGTTACTCCGATACCAAAATTTTGGCTTCGGTATGATACCAGCACTGGTACCTTGGTATCGATACTAAATTGTTACTATAATCAATAAATAAAAAGCCTCAGATTTTTGATGAAATTACACAGAAAATGACTTGATTAAAAGAACTGCATTAAGTCTCAGAGATACAAATTATGCGCTTTCCGTTTAAATTTTTCTGGATTCCATGATAAATGTTTTAATTAAATGTTATGATCAAATGGTATTTAATCAAATTGATACATACCGTTTTAATCAAATAATAATATATATATATATATATATATATATATATATATATATATATATATATATATATATATATAATTTTTATTTACAAAAAAATTTCAATTTTAATTTTGGTCAAATAAAATGCTGCACAACAGAGCTGCACAGTATTAATGAAAACATTAATGGAAAAAAAATCTGATTACCTGTGGCACAAGGCTGCTTGCATTTGTGATATTGCTTACAGATTATAAAAATAATAATAATACAGCCATTTGATATTATATAATTGTTATTATGATCGCTACTTTTTGAATATTACATTTTTATACAGTAGTTATATGTTTCTGTCTTCAAATTGACGCATCCATTTGAATAGAGCTTTCATGTTAGCGGGACGTTTATTTTGACAGACCTTTGAGTTCTTCCTGCTTTTACGGGTTAGTCATATCAGGCTTCCCATTAATGCTGGGATACTCCTGTCCCGACTCTCGAGCTAAAGTATCCGAGCTGCACCGGAGGAGTTCATTTAAGTGGTAACAGCCGTTTATACTCTAAACACACTGCATGAAAATTAAGCACCAGTAGTGTTTGTTGCGTTTGTGTGTGTGTGCGCATGCGTGCGTGCAAGCGCGTGTGTGTGGGAGTAATATGACAGAGCATTGGTTGTGTGGGCTTGGGTGTTCGCCCCGTTTCACGGCCGGCCCATCAGGAAAAGCCCCGGTTCTCCCTATGGCCAGTCCGCCCGTGCGCGCAACCCTATTCCAGGGTAATATAATACAAAGGACAATGTTATAAATGTATACTAAATATTTTTAAAATTGGAAATATAAACAGTTTGTTACATTTACATTGTTAAAGAAGGTGGAAACATCATAACAGGTCTGTTAATTGGGTCCAAATGTGCTAATTTGAAGACGCTCTTTACAGAACTGCCAGTTATCTTAAAGAGACAGTACCGATTTTTAGCACATGTTTTACAAATCAATGTATATACTTGTAAATGGTATAAATAATGCATTAAACAACAAACGTAACAAAATGTAATATATGTAATATAATATCATATTTATAGACAGAATACATGGATTTGTACATTTTTAAAAGCTTAAATGTGCCCAAAATGATGAAAAACAAATAAAATATAATTAGTAAAATTAATATTTTCATAATGTACCAAGTTAGAAGATCCCCTGTATAATGAACCACATTAGCTGGGAGATAATTTCTTTCATATGTAAGCAAAATGGACATTATAACTAAAATATACCCATATGAACTTATAGTAAATCAAAATCTGAATTATATAGAATCGAGAGGTTGCGAATCTGAATTGAATAGAAAAATCTATATCAGTACCCAGCCCTATAAACCATTAACTTTGACTGACTTTTTGACTTTTTTTTATATAATAGATTCATATATTTTAATGTGAGATATTAAACATTTTTCGGGTATGGCACAGTTTTTGCTGTTCAAAACAAAGCATGAACTAAATCAGAGTCAGCTGCAACAGCAACAAACTTCTTTTATTTTGCTGATTTGACTTTTACTGACACTTTGTTAAATGTAAGTTCTGAAGCCCTTCAAAGATTGAATATGTTTGCCTGGGTTTATGTACAGTGATGTAAGAAATTTCAGTGTCTTTCGATTGTGCATCCATTGTTAAATGTATTTGTAATATACAGATAATCACCTAAACAAATTATTCTCTTCCTCCAAACTCTGCCAACAGACCGCCAGCACCATGTCCTCCTCCTCTTCTCCCTACAATAAGACCATGCCAAAAGAGCCACCGATCCCCAAAACATCTCATACAACCAGTGCCAGGTAAAAGACACCCACCTCATCCTATATGCTGTTATTTGTATTAGATTTGACTTTTAAAAATACATTTCTACTGTATTAATTTTTTGTATCTTTTTTTTTTTTTTGATCATTATAGAAGTACGATTCACTCATACTAAGCAAGTCCCAACAGTGTTTCTAGAGAGAGGGGTCGGCCAATCTATTCTTGGACCGCCTCCCATAGGCACTTCTGCAAGACATCTCACTATGAACTTTGTGCCTGGTCGTTATCCTTATCCATGTGGATCACACATCAGTAGGGTAGCTAGCATTCCTCTTTACCATGCCCTTACACTAACAGGGGTATAGTGAGTCTTAATGAAACACTTGAAAACATATGATGTTGCATTTCTCGGGTTGAGAGTTTTTGAATTTTTTTATTTTATTTTCAGGAGAGTTCTGTGCAGAGCCTAGACCGAAAGAGGGAGAATATGTTAAACATAGCAGGGAAAAGTGATGTAAAGATGAGAAAATCAAACACCGATTTAGACACGGGAAAGGGGGGTGAGTACACACTGAACGCTTTAAGAAATGCTCCAACAGAGAGTATGCTATTGTCCAATTGTAAAATATGCTGTAACATTTAATTAAAAATTTAGGGAAGCATCCAAGATACATAAACAGTTTTTTCCTTCTTATGCATTGAATAAACTAGAAGTTACCAATGGACAAATTCATTCTTCAGTGCTAGAACAAGGAGAACCAGCTTTGACAAATCAGAGAGGTCAGAGGTAATCTTGATCTCCAGACACTTATCTTGGTTCTTGTGCCGTTAATGCATGAAACATCATTGCAGTTAGACTGGCATTAATTAAACTTTACTCTCTGTGTTTCTCATGAGGTAGACCAAATGAACTGGGGGAGGAGTCTGCAAATGGAAATCAATTACAGCAGCCACCAAAAGCAAACTCAGCAGAGATATCAGACCATGAAGGTATGCAGTCTCATTATTCCAATTACAGATGTACTGAGGAAATGTCACACCTTCTGATTTAAGTACAGTGATATATAACTTTGTGTTGCATTGTAACATTGAAAATATTTATATGTATTTCCTGATGCAGAGGAAGAAAGTGGCACTGCACAGTTTGAAGATGAGAGCATGTATCAGAACAGAGCAGCAGAGGTGCACTATCCCACCATCCATAATACATTTTTCCAGCTTTACCTTTGGGCGTTGTAGATGTCCAATACATTCCCAATAATTCATACATCTATAAAATGCAATTGATTTGCCACCTACTCTTGTTTTGAATAATATTTAGGCACTCTATAAGAGTATGTTGGATATCTGTGAATGTTGTGTTGTTCAGGTTCAGGGTGTTGGTACCTCTCTTAAAGTGACCATCCAGCGCAGTAGTGAGAGTCGAGCCTTCAGCACTAAACCTGATGAGATGACAGCAGGTGCAGGCCATGATGGCGAGAGAGAGAAAAGCAAGCACACTGTCAAATTCACCTGCTACATTTGCAAAGTCACCTGTCCTGACCAGCAAGTAAGACATAACTGTACACTAATAAGGGTAGTAGTCAGTCCTAACCTCCTGCGACCCCACGTACATGTGTGGACTTTGTATTTTGGTTTCGCTATATGCAACACATAATATAAATTCATTTAAACTGACTGATGTCAGTTCAGAAGACTCTGGGCTGTCAGTAAAGGGTTAAACTTTCGACTCTCGGAGTCATGTGACCAAACAACATGGCGCCGACCACAGTGGAGTTTGTCTTTTGGAAAAATTCCAACAAAATGACATCTGGTAAGAAACCTAATTTCGTTTTTACATTGAAACCTGTTTGAGTCAAAAGATTAGAGTCTCTAGTTTCATCCGATATGCCATTTTTAAAATTGTAGCGATTTATTGTGAAACGCCACGCTGCTAAACACAATGTACACTAATGTGTACTTAAACAAATTTTTGACATAGAAATCCTCTATTTACTGCGCATTATCACATTGAAAATCAATGGGTTCATCCAAAAGCTGAAAAAAGTTGCTTTCAGAGGCTGTATATGGAGTTAGGATGAAAATAAGGTGCATTTCAAACTGTTCTGAGATCAGTGCTGACAGACAGCGTGCTGGAGGTTAAGTCATTCACTAAATAGGAAGCAAGGGAGCATCCTGTATCTCTCTATGCAGCTAAGTTAATTCAATCCAAACTTCTTATCAAAAGTTCAGTTTCAGGCTGCAGATGATCATTGGACCACTCAACATGTTTGGGGACAATGGTAATCAGTGCTTAGATTCAGAATGTATAATGTATAATTTTATTTTAACATGGTTGGCAATGATTGGATGATGCTGGTCATTACTTTGAATCAGAATTAATGATGCTAATTTCTGATGTAATGTCTGTAATGTCTCAAAAACATGAATAACCAACACTCCTGGAAGCATAATAAACAATTTGATTAAACAAATCTGACTTTCCATAGCTTGGTATTATTTAACATTTCACAACTTAGTCCCACTGTCCACATATGTTGCCATAAATTTTTAGGAAAACTATTACTAAACGATAAGTAAACTGCTCTCTCTCTCTCTCTCTCTCTCTCTCTCTCTCTCTCTCTCTCTATATATATATATATATATACATACATATATAAATACATATACATACATACATACATATATATATATATATATATATATATATATATATATATATATATATATATATATAATAGTATATATTTTTTTTTTTTTTTTTTTGCATGTTTATTGGGTGCTACTAGTTACAAATCAAAAAGAGAAATGGAAAATACACACAGCAGTCACGCTCGGGTCTCAGGAGGTTAAAGTCATACAGTACACTTGTTGATAATGTCTTCAGCAATAAGGGAGGACCCAGTTTGACTTTCCCTGCAGTATATGTTAACCAATAATTAAAACAACAGCACATACTAAAGATTATGCCTAATGAAGTATCTGACATGTGCAGGGCTTCCAGGCACACATGATCAGTTTGGATCATCAGCAGCGTATGATAGAAATTCAGAATGCAAGTAATGCCTGCTTGGCCACACTGTCACCCCAAGCCCAGGAGCCTCTGCAAGGCACAAACAGGTAAGTGTTTTTTAAACTTTTTTTGTGCTGTAGTATCTGTAAAGAAAGACAGATGCTATGGTGGACAGAGAGAGCAAGGGAATGAGGAACATGACATGGCATGGATTGGAATCCATAAAAGGTGTAAGGAACAACCATAGAACAGGGTGTGTGTAATCATAATGCTTTTATAAGTGATTATTGGGTTTCACAGGTAGCCAAGCATTTTTAGCAAAACAGACAGCATCAATTAATTAATATTCATTTCAACCATTTTACAACACTTCTGTTGTTGTTTTGTAACAGAGGCAGGAGGATGGGTCATCAGCGCTGGTGTCCTACCTGCCAGTGTCATTTTTCCGGAGACCTTATAGAGCACAGACAAACAAAGAAACACAAGGTGACCTTCACAATATTGTGAAAGGGACATCCGGAGAGATGGGGAGTAGTGTTTAAATCATTGACTAGTCAAAGCTGTTAAAAACGCTGTCTTGTTTCCTCCTTAGCTGGCAAAAGTCTCCTCTAGACCTTTCTGCACTCTGTGTGAACGCTACTTTAGAACTCCTCGCAAGTTTGTGGAGCATATGAAGTCTCCTGAACACAAGCAGAGGGTTGAGGAGGTTTGTGTTCATAGTTTGTATATATATATAATTTTAGATATTTTAATTTGAAACGTAATTGTTTTAAACTAGGTTCCCAGGGGCATGGAAAACCTGGAAATATATATTTTTACAATTGTGATTTCCAGGCCTGTAAAAGTCATGGAATTGAATAAAATCTTAAAAGGAAAAGCACATTTTTATTTCTAGTTATGCTCTGCTGTTAAAGGGATAGTTCACTTAAAAATTTAAATTGTCTCATCATTTACTCACCCTCATGCAATCCCAGATGTGTATGACTTTCATTTCTAGAAGAATTTCTCAGCTCTATGGGTCCATACAATGCAAGTTCATGTTGAGGCCAGATAAAAGTAATCCATACGACTCCAGTGGTATAATCCATATCTTCAGAAGTGATATGATAGGTGTAGGTGAGAAAGATCAATGTTTAAGTTTTTTTTTTTTTTTTTTACCATATATCTCCACTTTCACTTTCAAAATGTGAAAGAAGGTTAAAGTGAAAGTGAAGATTTATGGTAAAAAAAAAAAAACTTAAATATTGATCTTTCTCACCCACATCATATCGCGTCTGAAGATATGGATTAAACCACTGGAGTCGTATGGATTACTTTGTGATTTTTAGAGCTTCAAAGTTATGGTCACCATGAACTTTGTATTTGCATTATATGGACCTACAGAGCAGAAGAATGAAAGTCATGCACATCTGGAAAGGCGTAAGGATGAATAAATGATGAGAGAATTTTCATTTTTGGGTGAACTATCACTTTAAAATATTTCATTGACCAGATATTGCTCTTTGTGATTGCCTATGTAGAGTAAAACTTGCTAATATTTGAGACATTTGTGCACTATAAAGTATAATTGCAAATCTGCCCTCAAAATCTCTTTACATTTATGTAAACTATATCCTTATGTGTTAATCACAAAGTACAGCAAAGGTCATGTAAATTCATTGGTCAAAAGGTGTGGGAATCTTGATTAGATGACAAGCATATTACTTTCAATATTTGTTGCAGCTAAAAGACGAGGGTGACCCAGAGGTTATGGAGGAGCTCATAACAGTAGATGCTATCGGCTGCTTTGAAGGGGAGGATGATTATGAAGAGGACAGAAATGAAGATGATGTTCCAGTGTTTGAGAAGGTAAGTTGCTTGACTTCACATGACCCTAGATGCCCTCATGTTCCTTTAAAAGGAGCTGGTATTGAGTGTTTACTCGAATTTTGTGATTAGCATCCTGCTCATAGGGAGATTCTTGAAGAGGTGACTGATTATAAGGTGTATGATCCAAACACACAGTATGGTGAGTATGGCTTAAACCACATATCTAGATTTTTAAAGAACCATTTGTGAGTCACATCACAGCTCTCTGACTCATGCATTCTGACCCTCAGGTACTAGTTTTGTGGTCCCTGTCGCTGGATTCCTCTGTAAGATATGTCATAAATTCTACCACTTTGAGTCGTCTGCACGGGAAACTCACTGCAGGTCTCTTATGCATTTCCAGAACTTACAGGTGAGGAAAATAATGGAATTTAGTAATTTAACGAGTAATAACTGTATAAGTCTTGCAGAGACTATCTACATAAAGTCCGCTCTGCTTATTCCAGCCAAGAACTGGCCAAATAGTCAGAAAGCTGATGTCTGGCCAACATGCAAACGACTAACTACAGTTTTCTTTTTGCGTTGTAAAGGGTGGGCAAATCTAAAATTGATGATGCCACAATATTATACCAGCATGCAATGTGGTAGCTTATTCAAATAATACAGTGTAGACTCGATAAACATACAATACTGAAGGAATTATTTGAAAATGTCCGTGGACATTGTGGTCAGAATATTTTAATCTGTCCAAGTTCTAAGTACTGATTATTCCTGGGACAAATCTGAAAACAAAGCAGAATATACAGTTCTGCTCAAGTATATCCCATCTACTTGACCAGGGTTTCTGCAGGTCCTTAAAAAGTCTTAAAATTACTTTTTAAAATGTAAGGCCATAAAAAGTCTTAAATTACAAGAAGTCTTAAATTTTTTTGCTGAGGTCTTACATTTTGGGACGTGAATAGAGGAGATGCTTAAAACAGCAGAATCTGTGTGAGTCAAAATCATCTCTCTCTCTCATGCATCCATGATTTAGCAGCTGACACTTGAGTTTAGTGTGAGCGCACGCAGGGAAGTGCATTTTCACGGAACTTACGATGTTACACATGTATAAACTTTATAACACTATTGCTCCTGATTACAATCGACAAAGCTGTCAACGTGACAATTTGCAAGTGCGCGAGTTTGGAGCAGTCTTTTGACTCCTTTGAAATCATTGCACTTCCTTATTTTACATCACCTTTGACAAGAATTGTAAAGCTAACAGAACGACTCAGCTGCAGAGTTACACCTGTTATATCTCTCATCTCCACCTGTCTGACATATACAGGGATTTTCTGTGCCATCTGAATCAGTCAAATATATTTTTTTTTATAATATACAAAACAATAATAATATAATTATAATAATAATATACATAATATGAAAATATATTATCTATATTTAATATTTAGTATACAATCTGTTTTCAGTATACATCATAACTAATTATGCAGCATAGTTCTCTTTCATAATTTAATCTGTTAACATTTTCAATACATATTGTCAACTTTAAACCGCCATTTTTAAGGTAACTGACGTGTTTTGACTTTTGCTTGAGATATTACACACAAAAATTAAAATTGTCATCACTTAACTTCATGCTGTTGCAAACCTGTATGACTTTCTTATTTCAGTGGATGTCAGAAGGAGATATAAGGGAGTTTCAGTCACCATTCACTTACATTGAATGAAAAACAAGATGCAGTGACAGTGAACGGTGACTGAGAATAAATGTTTTGCTTAACATCTCCTTTTTCTGTTCCATGGCAGAGAAAAATTCATACAGACTCAAGAGTGACCAGTGATGACAGAAATGTCATTTTTAAATGAACTGCCCTTTAACTGCCTGTTAAAGTATTTGTTCAAGTTATCTGCCAAGAAAAAATATATAAATGTTATTCAGCACATGCTAGACCTTGTTCACAGCAGCGCCATATCACATCTTCGACGAGAATGACAACAAGCTTTGCGGTATAGATGTACAGTCTCTTCGATGAGATGTACTGCAGTTTAAAGTGTTTTTGGATCGTTCCGTGTACAAAACATTGGAAAAAATATATTTTTAAGGACACTCAGTGGACAAAAAACTCCAGGCAACATGAGTTGTGGAAAATCAGATGGGATACTGGAGCTTTTTACAGATTTACATCATGCATGCCATTGAAGAGATGGTAAGTCTATCCCTCACAGCCTCGTTTCCATTCCCATTAAAAATCAAACATGGCGCTATTGTGAATAAGGTCTATAGACCAATCCTCTTGTTTACAGTAAGTGGTGGCAGAAAGCCCGCTGACTGTTGTGTTAGATTTGACAGATTAGATGATTAAACGAAAGTATGACACAAAACCATCATAAATACAAACATATTCTTAGCGATACAATTACTATAATGATATGAGTTAATAACAAACATGTAATCATGTTCGCTATACATTTTTGCTGCAAACTTGTGAGTTGAAATGATCTCCTCAGTCCAGTCAGCTGTGTTGATGGCTTGAAGCCACAGCAGTCAACGAGAGCCCTCGAAATCATTTTTCAACAATGTAATCCAACAAAAGTTTATTTTTTGCACATGGTTTTTGCCAACACTTCCGTGTTTGACATAAGTGGTGACGTTGCCAAAGCATTGGTCTATTGCATCACGTCTTGCTGGAAAGCAAGTGACTAAAGAGAAGGGTCACAATATAGGCTACATACGTTAGGCTACATGCATTCTTAATGAATTCATTTAGAGTTTTAATGTTGTATTAACTTGTTTAAAACAAGAAAACACATGAATGCACAATAAAATATAAAAAAAATGTCTAGAGACATCCAAGTAGTCTCAGTGGTTTTGTATTTACCAGCTAATGAATTATGTAATGTGTTTTTTTAATTATTATTATTATTATTATTATTGCGAAAGTGGTCTTAAATTTTTCTTTTATTTGGCCTTAAAAAGTCTTACATTTCATTCCTTCGAACCTGCAGAAACCCTGTTGACACTTACTGCCTCAAACCGACAGATTAAAAACCTTTGCATAAAGCCAGCCAATCGAATAAGGTTTTAGGATTTTGGCTCTTGCCATGTTTGTGCAGTATAAAAGATAGGATCTAGTTAGAACTGATCCGAAGTCAAATGATTGGATTTTTATTTCATTTTCAGAAGTACAACACCCTGAAGACGCAAAAGAAGCCACCTCATGAGGAGTCTGAGAGTGATGCCTCATGTAGCAGCATCATGGGGAATCCTCGAGACCTGGAGGTCATTGCTAACTGCTCCAATGAGACTGAGATTTCTGTCAGCAGCCAATCAGATCTCAACAAATCACATAGCCGCCCCTCGAGAAAACGCTCAAACTCAAGAAAGCTTAAGCCATTTAAAAGGCATCCCAAATCCAAGACTCTATGCTCAAAAACTGCTGCAGCTTCACAGAACCCAACTGTCATCATGCAACACTTAATATGTACTCCAGACTTTGGCTCAATGTCTAGCAAAGAGTCACTCCATCGTAAAAGTAAGAGGCCTGATTCTGGTGTTCAGCTACAGTGCTCAGAATTTGAATCCAGTGAAAAATTAAAAAGCCCCTGTGACACAAACTGTTGTTTAGAAAAGCAAGAAAATGGGAGCACAACACCCACACACAGTTTGTGTTATGCATCACAGCTGAACTCAGAGAAAAATGTTACACAACCAATGAAATTTCCACAAACAATCAGCAAAGACCAAACAAAAAAATACCCCTAATGTTCAAAATTGTTCAGGCAACAGTAAAAGCCCTGTGAAAACTGTGAAGAAAACCTGAGAGAATGCAATACACCAGTCCAACAGTGTCACAAAATGCCTATTACTATTTTGTAATACTTATGAATGCTTTATAAATGTGTCATTTAACGTTGAATATGAGTGTATTTTAAAAAATCAGTAATGGTTAGCACAGATATCTGTACTCTCTGTACTATATGCATATCTGTAAAAGATTGCATATGATGCTGCTGAAGCAGATAACGTTTTAAGGCATTGCTCAATTGTACAGCTATAGTGGACGCCAGCAAAATTTGAACCTGATCTCCTGTTCATGGTGTGGTGCTTCTGACACTGAAGCACCATAAAGTCTGGCATCTTGTCTATGAATTTAAATCTTTTTATTAACTATTTGTGCATGGGTTTCAATGGTAAAAAAGTGTTTGGTCATTTCGATTTTATACATTTTTTGGGACATTAGACATTTTCTGAGGCACCTTGGTCAGCTTTGTTTAACATTTGTGGCAAAAGAACACAAAACTCTTCAGACTCGCTTCTGAAGAACACTCATTCTCACTTTCCTACATTTCTATATTCCTATTTTTTATGCATTTTGTTGGTAACACTTTGTTTTACTTTATTATGATTTATAAATGAGTAATAGTAATTTAAAATCAATTCTAAATGTAACTGTAAGCCAGTGTAAAGACATAAGGACTGGAGTAATGTGCTCAGATTTTTTGGTTCAGGGAAGAATCCTGTTAGCAGCATTCTGAATGAGCTGCAAGACTTTTTGGGAAGGCCGGTGAGGAGTTCTTTGCAGTAGTCTACCCTACTGATGATGAATGCATGAACAAGTTTCTCTAAGTCTTGATTGGATACAAAACATCTAATTTTCGCAATATTTTTGAGATGCTAGTAGGCTGATTTAGTTATTGCTTTGATGTGACTACTGAAACTAAGTGCTGACTCCGAAATGACACCAAGATTCCTTACTTGATTTTTTTGTCTTTAGACCCCCTGGAGTCAAGGTATGTGTTCATCTTGGGAATTTCGATTTTGTTGCCAAATACAATGACCTCTATCTTGTTGTTTAACTGAAGGAAGTTTAGGCACATCCAACTTTTAACTCAATCAACAGAGAGTCTATGGGGCTGTAGTCATTTGGCGATAGGGCTAGGTAAATCTGGGTGTCGTCTGCATAGCTATGGTATGCAATTTGGTTCCTTTTCATAATTTGGCCTATGGGTTGAACAGGAATGGTGCAAGAATTGAGCCTTGTGGGGCTCCATAGATCATTGATGTCCACTCAGATTCATAGTTCCCTATGTTCACATAGTAGCCTCTCACATCTAGATATGACATGAACCAGTTGAGAACCATCCCAGAGACCCCTACCCAGTTTTAAAATCTGTCTAGTCTGTAATTAAATATTGTTCATTGTTAGTTCATGCAATATATAACATATATTTTATTGTATAACTAGAAACTGGAATCAATGAATTACAAACATAATACCATAGAAAACACATATGGGTCGTATACTAGAACCCACTTATGCATTCTTTACCTATTGCAGTAACTAATTTTAACAGATAAATCATTGGCGAGTTTTGATGCTGACTACCACCCCTGGAGTCGTGAGTTCGAATCCAGGGTGTGCTGAGTGACTCCAGCCAGGTCTCTTAAGCAAACAAATTGGGCCAGTTGCTAGGGAGGGTAGAGTCACATGGGGTAACCTCCTCGTGGTCGTGATTAGTGGTTCTCGCTCTCAATGGGGCGCATGGTAAGTTGTGCATGGACCACTGAGAGTAGCATGAGCCTCCACATGCGGAGTCTCCGCAGTGTCATGCACAACCAGCCGTGTGATGAGATGCGCGGATTGACTGTCTCAGAAGTGGAGGCAACTGAGACTTGTCCTCCACCACCCCGGTTGAGGTGAGTAACTGCGCCACCACGAGGACCTACTAAGTAGTGGGAATTGGGCATTCCAGAATTGGGAGAAAAGGGAAACAAATTAATAATTATATATATATATATATATATATATAAAATCCTTATTCTAAAGTTTTACCATTTTATTATTTTATTTTTATTTATTAATAAATATATATATACACACACACACACACACACACTCTGGTGGCCAAAAGTTTGGAATAATGTACAGATTTTGCTCTTATGGAAAGAAATTGGTACTTTTATTCATCAAAGTGGCATTCAACTGATCACAATATATAGTCAGGACATTAATAACATGAAAAATTACTATTACAATAAAACATAAAAAAAAATCAGAACTTCTTAAACTACTTCAAAGAGTTTTCATCAAAAAATCCTCCACATGCAGCAATGATAGCTTTGCAGATCCTTGGCATTCTAGCTGTCTGTTTGTCCAGATACTCAGGTGACATTTCACCCCACACTTCCTGTAGCACTTGCCATAGATGTTGCTGTCTTGTCGGTCATTTCTCACACATCTTACAGTCTAGCTGATCCCACAAAAGCTCAATGGGGTTAAGATCCATAACACTCTTTTCCAATTATCTGTTGTCCAATGTCTGTGTTTCTTTGCCCTCTCTAACCTTTTATTTTTGTTTTTCTGTTTCAAAAGTGGCTTTTTCTTTGCAATTCTTCCCATAAGGCCTGCACCCCTGAGTCTTCTCTTTACTGTTGTACATGAAACTGGTGTTGAGCAGGTAGAATTCAAGCATTTGTATTCATTCCTCAAAACAATGATAGACTGATGAGTTTCTAGAGAAAGCTGTTTCTTTTTTTGCCATTTCTGAACTTATAATGACCTTAAGACATGCCAGTATATTGCATAGTGGCAACTAAAAAAACAAACACTTTCAGCAGTGTTTGATATAATGGCAAGTGATTTTCTAGTACCAAATTAACAATTTAGCATGATTACTCAAGGATAAGGTGTTGAAGTGATGGCTGCTGGAAATGGGGCCTGTCTAGATTTGATCTAAAATGACTTTTTTCAAATAGTAATGGTGCTGATTTTTACATCAGTAATGTCCTGACTATACTTTGTGATCAGTTGAATGCCACTTTGGTGAATTAAAGTACCAATTTCCTTCCGAAACAGCAAAAGCTGTACATTATTCCGTCTGATATCCAGCAGCCATATCACCCTGTACCTCAAGACTGGTTGCTGAAGCTAAGCAGGGCTGAGCCTGGTCAGTACCTGGATGGGAGATGTCCTGGGAAAACTTAGGTTGCTGCTGGAAGAGGTATTAATGAGTCCAGCAGGGGGTGCTCACCCTGCGGACTGTGTAGGTCCTAATGCCCCAGTATAGTGATGGGGACACTATACTGTAAAAAGGCACTGTCCTTCGGATGAGACGTTAAACCGAGGTCCTGACTCTCTGTGGTCATTAAAAATCCCACTTCTCGAAAAGAGTAGGGGTGTAACCCCTGGTGTCCTGGCCAATTTCCCCCATTGGCCCTTATCAATCATGGCTTCCTAATAATCCCCATCCATTAAATGGCTCTATAACTCTTTTATATTTTATTATTATTTAACTTTTTCTCATCTTTTAGGCGATATGGTATTTGAAAAGTTTTAGGAAGTGCCTTCACGTGTTCTTGTGAATTTAAAGGAATATTCCGGGTTCAATGCAAGTTAAGCTCAAACGACAGTGTTTGTGGCATAATACTGATTACCACAAAAATGTATTTTAAATCGTACCTCCTTTTCTTTAAGAAGAGCAAAAATTTAGATTACAGTGAGGCACTTACAATGGAAGTAAATGGGGCCAATTTCTGGAGGGTTTAAAGGCAGAAATGTGAAGCTTAAAATTTTATAGAATTACTGCTAATTCTTCTGTTAAAACTTATTATTTAAGCTGTAAAGTTGCTTAAATTGTAATTTTTAGGTGATTTGGAGATTCAAAGGCCTGATCACTATTCACTTGCATTGTATAGACCTACAGAGCTGAAATATTCTTCTAAAAATCTTCATTTGTGTTCAGGCAGAAGAAAGAAAGTCATACACATCTGGGACGGCATGAGTAAATGAGAGAGTTTTCATTTTTGGGTGAACTATCTCTTTAAAGGAATACGTTTTGACGCTCTGCGCATGCGTCAAGCACTAGAAAGTGTAATTGAGCATGAAATCATGATCCTGTAGAGACTGCAATGGCAAATACAGTGAAAAAGGAGTACTATTTGGGTCTGTTCTCACCCAAAACCAACTGGATTGCTTCAGAAAACATTGTTTAAACCACTGGACTAATGGACCCTTTTCACACGTCTGCGTGCCATGAAGCGGAAGTCGTCATAGTTGGCTAAACTTGAATGGCGGTGAATAGGGGACCACTGCAAATTTAATTTTTGCTTACCCGTTTGCTCCAACAGCTAAATAAAAAAATCAACAATTATACTTTCACAGCTTTGCAAAAGAAGATCAAAATATACAGCGCTGGATAACATCAGTAAGAAGACAGAAACAGGCCAAATTTCCTGTCACTCCCTCAGCAGCTGTGTTAGAGAAGCCTCATCGCAGCTGTGGTAACTGATTTTTTAAAACGTATTCCAGGGTAATATAATAAATATTTTACAAATTGGAAATATAAAAAAGTTTGCTACATTTACATTGTTAAATAAGGCAGACATGCGTCATAACAGGTCTGTGAAAAGGGTCCATATCGATTACTTTTGCGCTGCCTTTATGTGCTTTTTGGACCTTCAAAGTTTTGGTCAACTTGCATATAAGGACCTACAGATCAGAAATATTCATCTTAAAAATCTTCATTTGTGTTCTGCACAAGAAAGAAAGTCAAACGCATCTGGGATTGCATTGCATTGGAATTTTCACTTTTGAGTGAATTATTCCCTTTAAAATTCCTTTTGGTCTAATATATATATATATATATATATATATATATCACACACACACACACACACACACACACACACACACACACACACACATTGATTAACTCGTTTTAATCCTACAATAATGTAATAAATAGGCTACTTTTTAATCTATGAATTGCATTTGCTTTTGTTTATTCATGGAATGATTAGTTATTTCAGAAATGAAGGTATTTTCTGTTACTAGCACTTGGCTGTGTACTCTGTGAATTATATGTCTACTAATACTATGCAAACCACCGTGTTGGCCATTACACTGAGCCTACGGCGTACGCAGAAGTATAATTCAACCTTAGGTGAAATGTAAATTGATGATTCACAAATAAAATTACCAGTTAGTACACGTGCGGTCAAGAAAAATACCTTCCGGGTAAAAAAAGAAAAACCAACAACAACAACTTCCGGGTGGAGAGACTCACGTGCTCGCGGAGCGCATGAAAACAAAACTGATCGTCTCATGCAACAGCAACGGAACACCACTATATGGATAGATTATAAGCTGTTATAGTTGTTTCAAATGTTGATCCAATTGAACACTTTATATGATGTTAGCAGTTCTAGACAGCTGCAGAAACATTCACGCTTGATCTAGAGTGGCTGGAAATATGAATTATGCTGCTCTTCTGCTTTCTACCTGCTAATGAGTAACGTGAAAACCCTCGGGAAAATGTTCCCTTGCTGCATTAGAAGGCGTTTTCTGCTTTTAGTCCAAAAAATGCCTCAATATCATCAGAATAGATTTAAGTGTAGTGCAGAAACTAGTGATGACAGTTCTGATCAAACCAGCCTGCTGATGCGACTGTTCGCTGATCGCTATTACATTTCTCCTGGTGTTTTCCACAGCAAAACCTGTACATATGGACCTTTAGGAACAGAACTGAAGAAAAACATTCACGAACAGTGGTGGACGTCTGTAGTCAGATCAAGAGCACAAGTGCTGGGGATCAATACTTCACTGTACGGTGGAACATGTGAGGAACCTGTCAGGATTGTTAACTGTGGGGCCATTCAAGAAATTCTCAACCAGAACAGTTTCACGAAAGAAGAAGCAACTCAAAAGATTCAAAAACTTCTTCAAGACAGTGTGCCTGTTCGGACGAGTCTCCTGCAAGGTGAGTGTAGAGAAAGACCAGACTCCCCCATTCCTGTCTTTGGGACATTGACAAACAACTTTGTCCAAAGTGATAAAAATTAGAAATCTTTTAATAATCTAGTTAAATAAATAAATAATAATAATAATAATAATAAAGTTTCGAGTTCATAGAAACGTAATCTGTGTGTTCTGGTTTCATTGATTAATTTTTTTTTTATATATATATACAAAAATATTGTTAAAGGAATGTTCCGGGTTCACTACAAGTTAAGCTCAATCAACAGCATTTGTGGCATAATATTGATTACCACAAAAATGTATTTCGACTCGTCGACTATTCTTAAAAAAAAAAAGCACAAATCTGGGTTACAGAGAGGTACTTACAATGGAAGTGAATGGGGAAAATTTTTGGACGGTTTAAAGGCAGTAATTGTAGAAAAGAACTGACATTTTCTTTTAAAAATCGTGTTTTTTTAGCTGTATAATTGTTTATGATTGTTTAAGGGTTTGTGGCGTTGTGTCGTCATAGCAACAAAGTTTTAATATTGAATATTACTACACAGAAAAGTTTAGTAAGCTATTTTTATCACACTAAAATCATATTTACATGCATTTTGTTTATTTCTTGCGCAATACTTTTGAAACGGTATTTTAACGTTTACAGATTGGCCCCATTCACTTCCATTGTAAGTGCCTCTCTAGAACCACGATTTTTGCTTTTTTTAAAGGAAAAAAGGTTCAAGTCTAAATAAATTTTTGTGGTAATCAATATTATGTCACAAATACTGTTGATTGAGCTTAACTTGTATTGAACCTGGAATATTCCTTTAATTAATCATGTGGTGTATATATATTTGTATTTATATGTATTGTTGTTGTTTTGTTTTTGTTTTTTTACATTTTTCACAAATTTCTGAGTCAAGAATATCAAGAAGTTTTCTCAGGGTTACACCACATGACCTGAACTAAATGTGCCTTTTCAAAAAAAAAAAAAAAAACTTGACACATAATCATGATGGTTTAAAGGGACCCTATCTGTTTTATGATCTTTGTCAAAATACACCACAAAATGGCTGCCTTCGATTTAGTGGACAAAAGCTTGTTTCACTGCTTATTTTTTATTTTATTTTTTTTAAGAAATATTAATACAATTATTCTTCACTACTCATGCCAAACAAATTTCAAAAATTTCAGGATTTAATGATACTGTCTCTGGATGGTTATACCACATGACCTTTTTTTAATTTAAGCCCAAGAAAAAATATCAAAATGACTTTTAACTCAGAAATTTTAAATGTGTTCATCATAGAGGGGTTTATTCAAGTAATTGTTTTGTGTGAAATTGAATAATTTAATAGATCATACAAACAATGTCACATCATTTACCCATTTACTAGAGAATCGGTAGAAGTATTTTTGTGAATTGCACACATGGGATGTAAAGGTAGTATGGATAAATATGAAATTGTATATGCCAGAGCAGTATAGTTTACATTTTTAAATATATATATATATATATATATATATATATATATATATATATATATATATATATATATATAAAATTTATAAATATATATATCAAATTGACTTTAAAATAATGAAATGGATATTGCACACATATGTTTATTAAATAGCATGTTAAATTTATTTACATATTGCTCAGAAGTTTATATTGCACTCAGTGTAGAAGTTGCACTGCCAGGAGACCTTATTTGGGGAGAGTGAACCTGCAACACATGCGTCAAACTTCACTTAGGTCCTCTGTGACTTCGTGAATATAATTAGGAATAAGGATTGAGGGGTTTATGGTAGATCCTGATATGATTTACATATTTAGGCAAAGATTTGTATAAGAACAGAAAAGCTTTTCCCCAGTCCCAATCTTGAGGAATATTTCAGATATCAGAAGATATCATTATGTATCATCTGGAAATTTGCTGTTTATCCCTCAAGGTGCTTTGCAGCAGTATATTCAGGCTTTGGAGCTTGTAAATAGGAAATTGCCCTTTGGATTAGCAGAGATAGGTTGGTGCCATCGACCTGATGAACAGCTCAGACATGCACCCTTTTGGTAAGGCCTAATTATCAATCTCTCTTTTTTCTGCATATCTGACTTTCACCAAAGAAATACTAATATCCATATTTAAATCATGTAAATTATGTAAATTATTAATTATTAATTAATATAACTTATTTGTCTCACATATGATGAAAGATGTAACTTTTTCTTCAACTTCTGTTAGTTCCTCTGAGGTAACTGAATCGTTGTTGGTCTGGTTCTGTTCTGCTCGAACCTCCTCACAGTGGATGGATTTCTGGGCTCGTCAGAGACTGCAGTGGTGGAGAAAGGTAAAGCATGACTGCATATAAAGCTTGAGCTTACTTGCATTTTCACATTATTCAAAGAGTTATTTAATTAAAAGGGGCTGGTTAAATTAAAGCTGATGCGTGTAATTTTTTCGATGTTAAAATAATTTCTCGTATCCCAGCTTAGTATGCAGAGTCAAATATAAGTAAGCCTCTTGTAGGTTAATTTCACCTAAAAGTGTAACGCTGTGGCTTTGTGGCGCTATCAAAACATCCTCCATTAGTTTGAAAAGTCATCCAGCCAAACACAGTGACATTGGTCAATGGATTGAGTGTGGGGCAGGACTCTCTGTACAACCAATGGAGGACGCGTGGAGCAATCTGTTTGAAAACGGATTATTTTTGCAATTATATGTGGTGATGCTAATGATGCAAAATTATACATTTCAGCTTTAAGGTTTTAAGGGTATTGTCCAAAAATGCTTTAGAGATAACCAGAATTGTAAACTTGTAATGTAGTAAGACAAGAAAGAGGTGTCAAGGAAACAGGCTAATTAAAGTCATGTAGAAGAGGCATGGAATATTTGATTAATAGCATGCTGAAACACAGTTATGGAACATGAGTACAAGACCACCTGCTGCAGTTTGCTTTAGGTCCGTCTGACTTTAGTATGTGTGATGTGGTGGATGAGGAACTGAAAGAGGGGGCAGCTCATGGCATCAAAGTCCTTTATAAATTCCCCTGGGGCCCAGAGACCCTAGAGACACTTTGGAGCCTGGGGGACGCTCATCTGCTGAAGACTCACCAGGGAACAGGCACAATACTACAGGTCAGAGCAAAGTGTGTGTGTGAGTTGAGTGTGTGAGGTGAGTGTGTGAGTTGAGTGAGTGTGTGTGTGTGTGTGTGTGTGAGTTGAGTGTGTGAGTGTGTTAAATGCAGTAACTGTATATGGTATCTTTATAAAAACTATAATTTAGTTTATATTCCAATGAAATATTACTAACTTGAGAAGTAGAATATTCCACAAGTGTAAAGTATACAAGATTTATTGTTGGATGAAAATAAAATTAGTTTTTACAGAAATCACTAGGCTCAATACAAGTTAAAGGAATAATTCATCCAAAAATGAAAATTCTCTCATCATTTTCTCGCCCTTATGCCATCCCAGATGTGTGTGACTTTCTTTCTTCTGCAGAACACAAACAAAGATTTTTAGAAGAATATTTCAGCTCTGTACGTCCATACAATGCAAGTTAATGGTGGCCAGAACTTTGAAGGTCCAAAAAGTACATAAAGACAGCATAAAAGTAATCCATAAGACTCCTGTGGTTAGCTCTATATCATCAGAAGCGATATAAGTGTGGGTGAGAAACAGATCAATATTTAAGTCCTTTTTTTACTATAAATCTCCACTGTCACTTTCACATTGTTTTTCTTTTGTTTTTGCTGATTCGCATTCTTCGTGCATATCGCCACCTACTGGGCAGGGAGGAGAATTTATCGTAATAGAGAGTAAACGATGAGAGAATTTTCATTTTTGGGTGAACTATCCCTTTAAGCTCTATCGACAGCAAATGTGGCATAATATTAAATATCATTGATGTCCTCCGTGTATTTAGAAAAAGATTTTAAAAAAAAAAGTTAAAATCACAGTTACAGTTAGGCACTTACAATGAAAGTGAATGAGGCCAGTCCATAAACATTAAAATACACACAGTTTGAAAAGTATAGCCACAAGATGTATACATTATACAGTGGCCTCAATAAGTATTTGGATACTTAGGCTGCGCTTAAAAATATATACATATTCCTTGCATTAGAGAACAAAATATCAAACCAAATGGCATTTATTGTAAAGAAAGATAGCATGAGCACACTTTTCAAGCAAAAAAATGTAAATAAGCTTGTTAGGTTTTAAATGATAAAACAATAGATATACTGTTTAAAATATGTGGACACTTGATAATGGCTTCATTAAAGATCACTGTTCAAGTGTTTTAGTATTTAGTTTGCAATCCTTTCTTTCACAGAACTTCTTGACAATGTCATGGTACATGGGTTACATTTGAAATGTTTTCCACTACAGATTACAGAATACATGCTGTGAAATGTAATTTGTAAAGTATTCCTTTAGATTATTCAAGGTCAGTAACATAATCTGAATACTTTGGATTACTTCAGCACAGATGTTTTATTTGTTTTAACTGTAAACCAGTAAATAACAAGTGAAAAAAATCTGCCAGTACAGAAAGACAAAATATACTTAATGTGTATTAAAAATACATTTTCTGAAAAAAGCCTAAATATATCTTATTAAAACCTTAAATATATCCATTAAAGTAAATATAGCTTGTTTTAAGGATTTATAAATATTGTTTTCAGGAAAACAATACAAAACTTCTCATGAAGACTAAGATTTTTGCTGTATATCTTTGCCTTAATATCAAAGGTCTTACTAGAGAAAAGAAAATTATGATCTAACGTGGATTTTCTTAAAAGAAAAAAATATATAATTGTCCCTGGTAGCAGGTACATGTAAAAGGGCTAGAAATACCATTTTAGCTCAGCATAAAGCTAAATGTTAACATGGCAGTTTACACAAAGTTAACTTTTTGCTGCTCCAAACTTATTCCAAAACCCAACAGACTGTACATGACAACATGTTTTTCTGATTGTATGTGGATTCTCTCTGGGTGCTTCTCATTTCTGAAATTGTGCATCCCCCTTTCCTTGAGTCCTAGCTCCACCCTTTTAGGATGCAAAGAAAGGAAACAAGGATGGAGCAATCGATGCGAGATATTTGATAATTAAAAGGTTCGCGCAAACGTTCCTCTGATCGCATCATTTATATGGATAAATGTGAACAGACTAAATATTAAATGGAACAAATGATGGGGGCTGGGTAGCTCAGTGAGTATTGACGCTGACTACCACCCCTGGAGTCACGAGTTCGAATCCAGGGCATGCTGAGTGACTCCAGCCAGGTCTCCTAAGCAAGCAAATTGGCCCGGTTGCTAGGGAGGGTAGACTCACATGGGGTAACCTCCTTGTGGTTGCTATAATGTGGTTCTCACTCTCGGTGGGACACGTGGTGAGTTGTGCGTGGATGCCGGGGAGAATTGCGTGAAACCTCCACACGTGCTACGTCTCCGCGGTAACGCACTCAACAAGCCACGTGATAAGATGCGCAGATTGATGGTCTCAGACGTGGAGGCAACTGAGATTCGTCCTCCGCCACCTGGATTGAGGCGAGAGAAAAAACTAAAATGGAACAAATGACAATTAATTGTAAAGTAATCTCTTCAGTAATCAAAGTACTTTTTGAATGTAACTGTAACTTGTGATTACCAGTTATTTAAATTGTAACTGTAGAGGAATACAGTTCCTGATATTTTGTATTTTAAATACGTAATCCCATTACATGTATTCCGTTACTTCCCAACTCTGATGGCATAGAATCAACAAGTTTCTGTAAAAGCTGTGGTGGACGTTTCCTCCAAGTTTAAACCCCCACAGTGCATCCACACTAGAACATCGACGATCTGACATTTTCTTCTTAATTTTATTCCATAAGTGTTCTATATGCTTTAGGTCAAGGCTCTGTTGATTCAGTGTTGTTGTGTCAGGCTGAACAGGTCACTCCAAAAAAGAAAAGAGGAATTTTTTTTAGCACCCCAGAGACACAGTGTTTACAGTTTGAGAAATGAACATACAAATGGCTTACTTACAGTTGTCTCTGCGAATTGGCCTCATTCACTTCCATTGTAAGTGCCTTACTGTAACGATGATGTAAAACAAATAAAATAAAGAAGGGATGATGTGGCAGGGTCCGGGTGGGGCCGGGTCATGATTCCGCACACCCAGCCCCTAATTAGGCTGATTAAGCCCGAGAGGGATAAGGGCGACCGGAGACGGCAGTGCGAGAGAGAGAGAGTTACGGGCAGCTGCCCGACACCTGTGTGTGTGTTTGTCTTTTTGGTTCAGTTTCTTATTAAACTATTATTTAATTATCAAGATGGTTCTCGCCGCCTCCTTTCCCTCCAACCCCTTTACAGACGAGTTAAAAATATTTTCTGTGGTCATCAACATTATGCTACAAATACTGTTGTTTGAGAGTAACTTGTATTGAACCTGTAATGCTGTTAACATGTCAATGCATCAAGTCACAACATTGCATTGAATGTTTGTTTGTTTTTTCTTCTAGTGCAGAGATGGAAGGAAGTCTGTAGTTCCTCATGTTATCTCTATCAGTGGGAATATGGACCGAGGCATGCTGGCTTACCTGTTCAACTCACTACAGCTGCTGAAGAAAACTGACAGAAATATGAAACTTTATCAGAGGACAGTAAGCAAGCTAACATTCTCTGCCATTTTTCAGTTTTCTTAACTGGGTGAAAAAGAGCGATGTAACACATAATTTATAATGGAACAAAATAGAGAGACTGACAGGGTTTTTTCTTTTTGTTCAGGTTTTGAAGCTGCATCCCACTTTAACTCCTGTGAAAGTGGCCCTAGATATGGGACGGGGCTCTAATTTAGAGCTTAGACAGGTACTTACTATAAAAACGAAAAGATCTTCAAGGCATTTGGGGTTCCTCAGCTGCTACACCAACACAACCCTCTGGAGATGATCCAGAGGAGCCTCAAGTATCCTATTTAATGTACTCGAGGAACTTCAATATATATTTCAAGAGCCTTGAAGCCTTTCCTTTATGGTGGGGTTACTGAAGGAACCGTTGACAGTGTCTAGAGTTCTTAAGAATTCTTGCAGGAACTTAGTGTACGTTTTTCAAGCCAGATCCACAATAATCCATTTTTATTTGAAAACACCATTCCCAGTTTCCTAATGTCATCGTTTCCAAAGTATGCGGAAATAGAGAGCATTTTCGAAATTCTTCTATTCAGAAACAACGCTGTTCTAGTGTGGATGATAAGTTAATGTAGCGAAATCAATGCATTTTCACACAAAAATGTATTCGAGTGAGAGCTTCAGAGATCTTAAGATATACTAAGAGGTTCTCCAGAGGGTTCCACTGGTTGTGCAGCTGAGGAACCCAAATTGGGTCTCGAGTGTCTTTTAATGTGTACAATGAAGGCTAAACATTTAGGACCATTTTGATGTGTTATCTGCCAAAAACACTTCTAACAAAATGACAGAATATTCATACAAATCCATTTATATCAGACAAGATCAAGATTTTGTAGAAATATGTTAAGACAATCCAAATGTGTCTCCTAAGGTTTGTGAAGGTCTGCTCCAAGAGTTTCTTGACGCTGGAATTTCCACCTGGCCTGGATACCTGGGCACAATGCCATCATCTCTGGAGATTTTACATACAAAGTAACTGAATCTGTTCATATTTTTAAACAATATTCTCTGACAATACAGTAAATCAGTATTTAGAGGTCTTCTGTCGGCTGCAGGTATGATGAGATGGGTGTCCTCTTCACAGTGATGGTCAGTGAAAGCACACTAAAGAATGGCCTTCTGCTGATCCGCAACAGAGACACCACCATCAGAGAGACTATGCACATCTCAGAGATCAAACACTTCCTGCTCAAATACATATCTGCCTCAGACAATCTCTGATTATTCTCATCGGAGTCTCAAAGATACACAGCCTTGTACTGTAATAATATTATTAATATTAGTCTTTTGATAACTATGTTGGTAATAAAATTACTGTAACCAAATTGTTTTTCTACTGGTGTAAAATGTTGTTGTATGCCATTTGTAAAAGTTCTTTATGTTAAAGAAAAAGAAGTGAATAAAATTTCATATAAAGCTATTGTATGATATCAGCCTCAAACCACATTAAGTTTTGATCACTCTTTATAATATCTCTATATGCCAGTTTGTGGTCTTGCTCCAGAGGCAACAGTGAGCGCATTTACAGTACATGCATGTTTTTACACCGATTAATGAGCAGACAATGCGTGTGATCATGTAAACGACTTGAACAGCTTTCCTTTATCGGGGTAAGGTCATAAACCGTTTAAGCAAAAACCAATCTGCACACATAAGCTGCATCCATGTACTGTTAGAGTATGTTATGTATTTGATGAAGAATTTGATACGTTGTTTATGTGTGCAGGTGAGTAGTTTGAAAAGATGCTGGATATACCTCATCCGGGAATGTGGGCATTGTCCCATGACCCGAATGTATGACGTAATAGCAAAAAAATAGTTTACTATGGTTTTGTTAAACCAGCCCCATTTTTGCACAAGGAATTACTTTCATGGTGTATATAACACTCATGGTCTCATCTCAGCTCCTGAGGCATGATGGGACAGAACAGTGTACAGTGGATGAGCACTTCAGAATCTCGCCAGAAGTAGTGGGTCATCCGGGAATTTCACGATTATTGTTTTATGAATATTGAGGATTCGGACATACAGTACTACTCCATTGGCATATTTTTGGCATACTATATAGTAGGGAAATACCGTATGCATATTTGGACACAGCTAGACATTTTTGCCCATTACCCCAATTTTGCGTTGTATATAAACATCCCTAGCGGCGTTATAAAAAGGCTTTTCTAATGTGCGCAAGTGTTATGTGCATGCCTGTTTACATTTTAACATCAAAAGCAAAGAACAATCCAATGATTTCAAGTCTCAAGTAAACACAATTTTCTTGCTTTGTTGGATTGTTTGTTTTTTTGTTTTTGTTTTTGTTTTTTTAATAAGATGTTTTTAGTGTAATTTTTTCTCATCAGATGAAAAATGTATCTTTTTGCACTGAATTCCAAGGTCTATATTTGGAGAAAATCAAACATAGCACATCACCCAAAACATACCATACTTACTGTGAAGCATGGTGGTGGCAATTGTATGTTGTGGAGGTGTTTCTATTCAGGATTGAAGGGAAATGGATGCTGCCTTGTACACTCTTGGGTGGACTTGAAGAGAGCAGTCTATCGCCACTCACCCAGTAATTTGACTGAACTCGAACAATTGTGCAAGGAAGAATGGGCAAATATTCCCCAATCTAGGTTTGCGAAGCTAGTAGAGACTATCCAAACAGACTGATGGCTGTCATAAAAGCAAAAAGTAGCTATACGAAGTATTAAATCCAGGTATATTACCTTTTTTTATTACTTGAATATTTTAAGGAAAAACTTGTAAAAAAGTAATAAATAAATAAATAAATTTTTTTACAAAAAAAGCTGAAAATTTATATTTTTTAATGGGTTTTGATTTCAAGCTGTAAGACAAATAAAGTGACTATTCCAAAGGGGTATGATCGTAAATGGTAAATATTAACACATTGTCTTATATTAACATATACATAAGAATGAATGGTTATTTGTTCTATTTGTGTATTATAATGTGTTATCTGTGTATAGTGACATTGTTTTCCTACTTAGAAATATACATTTAAATAATTTCACGAGAAAAATCACAAGAAAAAAAGGCATTTAATCAAGCAATTCAAAAGTCCTTAAATTTGAGTCATGTAACTTGGGTCACCTACCTCTGCTATTTTGTAATACTTATAAATGCTTTATAAACATGTCATGGGCTCTTAATGACCTTTTGTTTCCCCTTGATATGTTGAATATGAATATATTTAAAAATCAAAAATGGTTAGCACGGATATCTGTACTTTCTGTACTATATACACATCTGTGAAGTGTGTAAAAGGTTACATGTGATGCTGCTAAAACAGATAACGTTTTAGGGCATTGCTCAAATGTACAGCTATAGTGGTGTTCATGTGGTGCAGTTTAATCTTTTCATTAACTAAACAGCAAAGGACATCAAAGCTTGTATTTGTGCATGTATTTCAATGGTTAAAAAGTGTTTAGTTATTTTAATTTAGTGCATTGTATGGGACATTAGACATTTCCTGCACTGAAACAAATTATGTGTTGGATTTACTTAAAAAGCATGATGCAAAAATGCTACATATATATTTTAAGTAAATTCAGCTTAGAGTCATTTTATGTTTAGATTATGTTACTGACCTTGAGTAATCTAACGGAATACGTTACAAATTACATTTTACAGCATGTATTCTGTAATCTGTAGTGGAATACATTTCAGAAGTAACCCTCCCAACCCTGACTATAATACACTTTGAAAATTCATACACTACATGGCTGAGCGCATTGTATATTTTATAAGTGCATAGAGTATAGTGTGTCGTTTGGGACACAGCTCATGTCTTCTATAGGTGTGGGTGAGAAAAAGATCAATATTTAATTCCATTTTTACCATAAATACACATCCCTGCCCAGTAGGTGGCAGTATGTACGAGAATGCGAATGACCAAAAACAAAAGAAGAACGTGAAAGTGAAAGTGGGGGACTTCGTAAAAAGGACTTAAATATTGATCTGTTCCTCACCCACACTTATCATATTGCTTCTGAAGACATGGATTTAACCACTGGATTCATATGGATTAATGTTATGCTGACTTTATGTGCTTTTTGGAGCTTCAAAATGTTGGTCCCCGTTCACTTGCATTGTGAGAACTTTTAGATATTCTTCTAAAAATCTTACATTTGTGTTCAGCAGAAGATAGAAAGTCATACACATCTGCAATGGCATGAGGGTGAGAGAATTTTCATTTGTGGGTGAACTATCCATTTAATGCATTATGAACTAACAATGAACAGTAGTATTTTTCGTAAACTAACATTATCCGAAATTAATACATGCCGTAATGAAATATTGTTCATTGTTAGTTCATTATTCCAAATGCATTTATTATTTTTACCAAATATATAACCTTATAGTAAAGTGGTGCCATTTTATTTTATTATAATTTATTCATCATATAGAGGTATTTTTTATTTTATTTATTTCCGTTTATTTTTTATGTATATTTTCTATAGGCAATATGGTTCTACAATGACAGTAGACTGTAGTAAACACTAAACAGTCAAGACTTCTCGGCTTGAGCTCTATATTCTGGCTGCAGTAGTACACGTGGCATGCAGACACCTTTATGTCCTACAGAGGGCGACAGATCAGACAGCGGGGCATTATGGGGCGGAGATGGCATTCTAGCACACACATACAGACGACAGCAAGGCAAAGCTAGTGCGAAACCTGTAACACATCTGAGAGTGGGCACAGATATCGACAAACACAACATAAAGCATCAAAGGCGTCTTGGCGTGAGGAACCGTCGCTTGGTTTTGCTGTCATGGCGCAGAATGATTTGATGAGCAACGCGGAGGACGTGGCGGATCAGGTGAGAAGAGAACAGAAGGCCCTGCCAACTGACACACAAAATCACGGAGAGTTCACGGCATTTGTGTCGTTTCCGAAACCAGCGGATGTTTCTTACTCAGAGCAAAGTCCGCGAAATGTCCGTGTCTCTGTTTGGAGTTAGACTCATGTTTGTATTGTAGGAACTCAACCACTAGTGTTTCTCTTATGAAATGTTAAAACCGTAGAAAGCTTGAGTAATACCTTCAATTGGCCTCAAAGTCAAATATATGTCTTTATCCTAATGATTATGCTCTACTTTACAAGGATGCTTTCGAGTGGTGATGCACCCCAAAGTGTTACAGTGACATGTAAACTTGATCCTTGAACGATTTTAGCTAATTAAACGATGCATAAATGCAAAGGTGATGCATTATGTTGGTTTTTACGGTAACCATTGTAATGTTAAAAAATAAGGTTGTATTGACCATATGCAACAGGAAAATGACATCAGGCCATCAACGTTAAGTACATTAGCATTGCAAAAGCAGTTTACCCTCCCAGTAGATTTGCATGATTGTTGCATGTGTTAGGGGTCTTATTCATACTGACTGTACGTTTTTGCTTATTTTGAGCTAAATAGCAGTAAATAACTTTAAACCTTTAGTTACTAAGGGTTTGGTGAATGTTTTGTGCTTGCATTGGTGCATATGGCATCATTTGATCAGTCTTGGGATTGGCAAGTCCATGAAAATGCCTTTAATGTTATCATCCCTGTAGATATATTGCTTTATATCCTAATCTTCATGGTTTTTAGTTTAGTAATTAAGGCCAGTGTCAATGACATCTGTAATCCTAATTCTTTATTATGCTTTTTTCAACTTGATCTGTATCATACAGCTACATATGTATTGTTAAACGCACAATATTGCTTGATTAAGGAATTATGCCATGTAACAGATGTTTCCTCAAGACAAATCCATGCTGAGAAAGGAGGCCCTCTGATAGCTAGTATGTGCTGACAGACAAACAGACATTGCCCCTGAGGTCTCTTCCCATTCATTCAGTCTTGCTTGGTACTTGTTGAATGCTCATTGGCTCATTCTCGTTTGAGTGCTGATGTGGATAGTCTGGAGGCGGGGCTTAGCAGTGCCAAGTGTCAAAGCTCAGTGTTGTGTTAATCATAGGCAGATGTAAGGAGTATTATTATCAAAGTCTGCCCGGCATTTACTAAAGTGTTATAATTCAGTGCTAACAATTTGAAGTACTATTCAGTAATTCCTTGAACATTAGTTCATCACAATACGAGTTTACCATTGTCTATTATAAACACATACTAGGTTATCACTTTTAGCATCATTAAGTCAATTCAAGAATCAGACAGGTGATAATTGTCCTTTAGGCCTTTCTTCCTGACCTTTTTCCAGATTTTAGTTATTTGGACTAAAATTTGACTTTTTGCTGGTCTGATCATTTAGGTCACTTCTAATAAGCTACCTCATGTTACGTGTTTATTAATAGAATAGTCAGTAGTCTATGTAATAGATAATATCTATATCCTTGTTCTTCTCTGTACATCTCTACTGAACACTTATAGCATGAGGAAGTGCTAAAGATTTATTGCTGGAATGTAGCCCTTGTGTTCATGAGTCATCCGTGGATGTATGCTTGGCAACCTGTTCTCTGATATTGGCTGAAAATGTGGGGGAAAGTGAAAAGGGTAATTGGAGCTCAGAGGTTGAACATTAAACAGCACACATTTAAGAAGCTGCCTTAGCGTTTGCTTGATGTAATATGCAAGATGTGGAAAGCCCAAACATTCACTCTAGTAAAATCAGTGGATTTATAATTTTGTAAAATGATTTTGTGGAGTAGCCTAAGATTTTGTCACATTGTAACTGCGCTATTTGTTCATGTTCTATTGGTTTGATAGTATCAGATTATTGAGGTCATTAGTTAAATGTAACACTGGGATTTAAATAGCTTTTTGAAGTCCAGAAATCTGGGCTAGACACCAAAAATGAATGTCCTTCCATTGACTTTTCCTTTTAACATTGTTCTGTCTCAACACAGTCCTGAATGCTGACCTATAGGCCTTAGACAGGTTTTCAAATTGTAGTCTGTAGTTATTGCCTTAAAGGGGATTTCTGTCCTCCGTGGAACACAAAAGGAGATGTCAGGTAGAATGATAGCTTCACCATTCACTTTCATTATAGGGAAAAAGATGCAATGAAATTGAATGGTGACTGAGAATAATATGCCACCTAACATGTCCTTTTATATTCCACATAAGACAATATGTTATATGAGTTTGCAATAGTATAAGGGTGATTAAACACAATTTTCATATTTGGGAAACTATCCCTTTTAAGTTGTCTTCAGAATGGCATTAAAGGAATAGTTTGCCCTTAATTAAAAATTGTCTCATTTACTCACCCTCATGCCATCCCAGATGTGTATGACATTCTTTCTTCTGCAGGACACAAACAAAGATTTTTAGAAAAATATCTCAGCTCTGTTGGTCCATACAATTCAAGTGTATGGTGACCAGAACTTTAAAGGTCCAAAAAGCACATAAAGTCATCATAAAAGTAATCCACAAGACTCCAGTGGTCAAATCCATGTCTTCTGAAGTGATATGATAGGTGTGGGTGAAAACAGATCAATATTAAAGTCCTTTTTACTATATATTCTCCTCCCTGCCCAGTAGGTGGCGATATGCGAATTGCCAAAAACAAAAGAAGAATGTGAAAGTGAAAGAATGTGAAAGTCGAAGTCTGCAGATTTCAAAGCATTTTGAATGGTTTCCCCTCATGATGTAAGTGCTGCTTTCACAACTTTCACGTCCGTAACGCTGGTTTATCTCCATTTATGTGAAAACGACAATGAATAAAAAATAAATATTACATGTTCTTAGGAGTCCCAAACCTTCTAAATTCTGTGGCTATTATTATTTCTGGATTGTGCATTTCAGTTTTTGCAAAGTGTGTGGTCTCACAAAAACTCGTGTCCATTTTTGTCACATCCGTAATGCAAGCTCATTTCCCGATCGAAACTGGGAAAAAACTTGTCCAGACTGAAACTTTTCTGATATCTGGACTCTTTCTGTGGGGGTCTATGATTATACTTAAAAATTGTTTTATATACTGGTAATGATTTTATATATATAATAAAGTTACTTTTCACATTTTAACTGAAAATGTCACATCCATAATGCTGGAATTGCCCTTTTCCGGTGTTCTTACTGGCTTATCTAATGTATGCAAGTTTTGGGTGCGTACCTCTTCAAGTTTTGACCTCAAAGGCAGAGATTAAATCGATTATTTCAAATCTCATGTAAATGTGGTTTTCTTGCTTTGTCTGATTTAAAAAAAAAAAAAAAAAAAAAAGCTGATTTTGGGGAGTTATCTGTGAATTGGTGTGCATGTAAATGGGCTCAAGTATTCTCTTCTGATAAACAGAAAATGAATAAACAATCAATTTTATCAACTAAATATCTCTGTCCTTTTTTTCATCTCTAGTTCCTACGGGTAACGAAGCAGTATCTGCCTCACATAGCGCGCCTCTGTCTGATCAGCACGTTTCTGGAGGACGGCATTCGGATGTGGTTCCAGTGGAGTGAGCAGAAAGAATATATCGAGACAACGTGGGGATGTGGGTTCTTCCTTGCCATGCTCTTTGTCTTAATCAACTTGATAGGGCAGCTGGGTAAGAGTGATTCAGTTTATTCAGTGGAAAAATCTTTGACACAATTTAGATGGCTTCTGTAAATGTCTTTAGATTTCTGTTGAATAGTTTGTTTGTTTTTATTAGAAAAATATTTTATAATCTTATCTGTTGAACAGGTGGCTGTATACTGATCCTGAGCAGAAATTTTGTGCAGTATGCCTGCTTTGGATTATTCGGAATCATCGCCTTGCAGGTGTGAGCAGGATTATTAAAGGAATATTCCATGTTTAATACAAGTTAAGCTCAACCGACTGCATTTGTGGCATAATGTTGATTACCACAAAATATTATTTTTACACGTCCCTCCTTTTCTTTAAAAAAAAAAAAAAAATAATAATTTTGGTTTCAGTGAGGCACGTACACTGGAAGTGAATGGGGCCAATTTTTGGAGGGTTTAAAAGCAAAAATGTGATTCTTATAATTTTATAAAAGTGCTTAATTTAATTATTCTGTTAAAACTCGTGTCTTATTTGAGCTGTGAAGTTGTTTAAATTATAAATTTAACAGTTGTTTTAGGGTTCATGCCATTATGTCATCATGGCAAGTTGCAAAATTGGATATGAGACTTTACAAAGATAAGGTGAATAAGCGATTTTGTCATACTAAAATCATGTTAACATACATAACGTTTATGTCTTGTGGCTATACAATTGAAACTGTTAGTATTTTAACATTTATGGATTGGCCCCATTCACTTCCATTGTAAGTGTCTCACTGGAACCCAGAGTTTTGCTATATTTTAAGAAAAAGAGGGAAAAGTCATAATTAATTTTTGTGGTAATCAATATTATGCCACAAATGCTGTCCATTGAGCTTAACTTGTATTGAACACGCAATATTCTTTAAGTTCTTTTACTTCAACATAGAACAACCTTAAGGGCCATTTAGACTGACTGAGTTCTTGCATTAAAATGTTTTTAAAAAAAGTTTTTAAAAGATCAATTATTTTTTAACTTGACACAGAATTTTAAAATAGAGACGCTGACAAAAGCAGCAAGACTCGAGGCAACATTCAAAGACATCCGTCTAGCGCATGTTTACTCAGAAAAACAATTCAAAATCAGCACAGACAGACACAAAGCACGCTCCGTGTGAACGGCACCTAAGACTTTAATTAAACATCTTTGAATAGTACTGTAATTATGTTAAACTGTTTAATTACAATCATGATCTTTATCCGTTCCAGACTGTTGCCTATAGCATTTTTTGGGACCCAAAGTTTTTGATGAGGTAAGCTTTTTTGAATGATATGGTAGATGGAAATATATCATCCAACATGGATTATGCTTTGATCTCATCTATATTGATTTCTGTACTCTCTCTGACAGGAATTTGGCCCTGGGTGGAGGTCTGTTGCTGCTCCTTGCTGAGTCCCGCTCTGAGGGCAGGAGTATGTTTGCTGGAGTTCCCACTATGAGAGAGAGCTCTCCTAAACAGTACATGCAGCTCGGAGGTAGAGTCCTGCTGGTGCTCATGTTTATGACGCTGCTCCACTTTGACACGAGCTTCCTCTCGGTGAGCAAACATCCACTGCTTGGTTAAATGGTGAATCTCATAAAGAAGTTTCTGGGTCATATTTCACCCCAAATCAAATTAAAAAAATAAATAAATAAGAGATTATGTAGTGCATAAAATAAAAGAAGCCTATTTTAGGACCATTGAATTTTTTGCCTAGTGACATTATTTTCATGACCATTAAGCAAATGCCCCCCCAAATTATTATATTGTAATGCAAAAAATATCATAAAAAAATCTTTAAAATAAGATTAAAATCAGCATAAATGCAGTACAGCAAATATTACCATGAGGAATACTTAAAGGTATAGCTCACCCAAAAATGAAAATTCTCTCATCATTTACTCACCCTCATGCCATTCCAGATATGTATGACTTTCTTTCTTCTGCTGAGCACAAATTAAGATTTTTAGAAGAATATTTCAGCTCTGTAGGTCCATACAATGCAAGTGAATGGTGACCAAAACTTTAAAGGTCCAAAAAATACTTAAAGGCAACATAAAAGTAATCCATGGTTTAATCTATGTCTTCAGAAGCGATATGATAGGTGTGTGTAAGAAACAGATCAATATTTCTATCATTTTTTACTATAAATATCCACTTTCATTTTAACATTCTTTTTTTTTTTTTTTTTTTTTTTTTTGGCAATTCACATTCTTCATACGTATCGCCACCTACTGGGCTGGGAGGAGAATTTAAAGTAAAAAAAGGACTTAAATATTGATCTGTTTCTCACCCACACTTAACGCTTCTGAAGACACATATTAAACCACTGGAGTCTTATGGATTACTTTTATGATGCCTTTTTGTGCTTTTTGAGCTTCAGAGTTCTGGCCACCATTCACTTGCATTGTATGGATGTACATAGCTGAAATATTCTAAAAATCTATGTTTTTGTTTAGCAGAAGAAAGAAAGTCATACACTTCTGGGTTGGCATGAGGATATGATGAGTAAATGATGAGAATTTTAATTTCCTTTAAAGATGTCATTTACAAGTATTACAACTTCAATGTCACAAATACAGTTTTAAAAAATCTTACTATATGTAGATTTAAATTGTTCCGTATGAAGATTATTTGTTTGTTTATCCTTTTATTCATTTCCACTATTTATTATTATTTGCTTGATTGATGGATCTCACCTTGTTTTTGCCGTGTAAATAGCATTTGATGCTGATATGGCATTAAACAATAAAATTCGTGCATACATTCTAACTTGAATAAAATATATAATTTTTTCACTATATTGTTATGGGAATGACGGGAAAAAATCTTAATGGTCCTAAAACTGGCTTCATTTTCTTTTTTTGTAAAATATAATAAATTTTTTGTCGTCTTTCCAAATAATGCATAGTTTTATCACACACTAATCAAGGGCTTCAAGTTAATATTGGCAGCTCCTGTAAAAATGCCTACCAAAATGGCAGCAGAAATATGGCATTCAGAATATTACAAACATTTCCTTAAAGCACCTTTTTAGATAGGCTTGCATGCAGATCTTTCAACAATTGTTTTTAAAAACAATGTTATAATTGATTGTAAACTTGAAAACAGCCTTCACAAATGAATGTGGAGAATCATTATCATTTAAAGTTAGCCTTTTTCAGCATGTTTATTGGTGTTTTCTCATAAACACAGCTCTGTGCCATCTTATGAGTTGGCAGAATGTCCAAAACTTTATTTCACCAGTTTCAGCTGTTTGTGAGGGTAAGTGTTTCAGGCTTACTCATCAGGATACAGATGCTATTATGGTTGGGTTGCTTTAGATTGAGGTGTTTTTGCAGCTTTTTTTCAATGGATGCTTTTTTTTTTTTTGCGTTGGGGAGGATGTTTTGAGTTCTGAAACTTAGTTTGTTTTTATAGTACAATGACCTCTCATATGTCAAAATATCAAGAAAAATTTGATTCCTCATGACATGACCCCTTTAAAAAACACACCCAAAAGTTTAATTAAAAGTAGTACATGCAGCCTGTGCGCCATATTCCCAGTCTTCTGAAGGCATAAGATAGGTTATATGGTTTTGCAATGACATGAGGGTGAGTGATGACAGAATTTTCATTTTTGGGTGAGCTATTTTTTATGGTGTACTTTGTCCATTGTACTAAGCCATTTTTGCCACTAGAGGTCAGACTTGGTTAGATATTTTACTATCACACAGATAATTGGAGTGTTTCTTTGTCCCATTTAGTTTTGCATTAGCCACATGGCTCATTGACACAGTTTTTGTTATAGTATTATTCTTATTGTCCTAAAGCTTTTTTTTTTTTCTGTCTTTTTTGTATACTACTATTCTGATGCTAGTGAAACTTTGTAATGCAGCACTTGTTGTACTGCTGTCTCCTTAAGATGAATCGCTTATGATGTATTATTCCTATATTAAGTCACTTTGGATAAACACGTCTGCCAAATGAATAAATGGAAATGTAAAGTACATGTATATCTGTGTTTTGGTTTAGATCTTGCAGAACCTCGTGGGTACAGCTCTCATTGTCCTAGTAGCTATTGGCTTCAAGACTAAGCTGGCTGCTCTCACCCTGGTCATCTGGCTGCTGGCTATTAACGTGTACTTCAATGCTTTCTGGACCGTACCAGCCTACAAACCCATGCACGACTTCCTCAAGTACGACTTCTTCCAGACCACATCTGTTATCGGAGGCCTTCTGCTGATAGTAGCACTAGGTCCAGGTGGAGTGTCTATGGATGAGAAAAAGAAAGAGTGGTGAGACTGGACTGAACTCAAACTGCTCACTCACTCGCTCTGTAGTTTTCCTTTTGACAGTAGTATTTCCATGCATTTATTACGCAATCCAGGTACCCTACTTGGGGAGGACTGAGCTGAATTAAGACGTGGCCTAATAAAGAACCCAGGACCAACAGAATGACCCATTCTCCACATCTCATGCACTGCCTGTTTTTTCATCTTGCCTGCGTACTGAATTATTTCTACCAGCACTTTTAGACATTAGTTTATCATATTTATTTTCTAAGGATCGGGTCAGATTCTAATATTTGGAAAATTTGGATTATCCACGTTATAAACATGTTATAAAAGTTTAACTGCAACAATTGATGTAATAACAAATTGTTCTCCATTGCCCTGTCATTTTTTTTTTGTCTTTTTCATCTAGGTGCCAATTACAGTCAGCTTACCAAAGACATAACCATTTCCTTAGCATGATTTCCTTGTGATTCTGTATAGTAATGTTCTGCCTTCAAAGTTCATCAAGAGGAGAGGTACACAAAAGTACATTTGTGTTTCTATATCAGCAAGAAATTTTTATTTAATGGGTCATTTTTTGTAATTTTCTTTCACTGGGCTGGTCTTAAACTGATGTAATTGCTGTGTTGAAATTTGCTATACACTGGTTATTTTATATGGCACAATGTGTAAATCCCTGTCAACAGGCCTAACAAGTCACAAACTAGTCAAAATCAATTAATATTCTCTATCATTTTAAAAGGGTGGGAAATAAAGATTACGTAAATAATGTTAAATGGCCTTTAAATATATAGCATTCCTTTTACAAAGATTTGTTGGCTTCTCATGTCAGTGTAAGTAATTGTTAGTTTTGTGTTTGCTGTCTGTTGTCAGGTCACTTTAAAGTATGCAAAAGGTGAATTATAGTATTTCTCAAAACAAGCAAGAGAGTGAGATGCGAAAAATGAAACCCTGTGGTTTGTCAAACTCTGTTTTTCCTCTTTGTACAATAAGAAATAAAAAAAAAAATATATATTGGTTTTCTAAATGTTTTAAAAATGTGTTTTGACATATAAAGGGAAAAGAAAAGAAAGTGCCAGTTGTTTAGTTTTGTTTTATCTTTACAGCTAACCATATCTTTCTATCTGTCATTAAAAGATAAATTAAAATGACAGAGATATTCTCTGTTTGAAGATAAACACTGTTTGAAGGAGATCCCATTTTAATTTGATAATACAGTAGCAATAATGTTTGTGGTAATTGTTTTTTTTGTTTCCTTTTCTTTTTTTGTCTGAATCCTTCGTTACCAAGACAGATTTCCATGCCAATATTTTGTTTATTTGAATGATTATCTATCGACAACAGGTGTTGTGCCAAACACAGGCATTGGAGATGCTTGGTAAACTATTGCAGCTCTTAGTTTGAGCAGCAGTAGAGGTCGCTGCGGTGTTTCTAATGGTTTATATCAAACTTCAGGACCACCACTGATATATTAGTCACATGGTGTTGGCGTAACCATAGATTCAATTACTTTACCCTGCCAAGTCTTCAAATAAGGTACTGCTTTCCTTTTATAATACATGTTCTTTGCTACTCTTCTGTTTCGTTGTAAATTACAGATTGTCACAATGCAACGTCCAAAAATAGGCCTATAGCTACATAATGATTAATATTCATAATGAGCATGAAAGTGTATAAATATCTCATTTGATAGCATCTTGTTTTTACTATGTGATAAAATCCGATTTGCAGTATACCAATACAAAATATTGATACTGCTAAGTTCCAGAAAGTACCACAATACAGTAGTTCTCAACCTTTTTGACTCCAAGGTCCCCCATGTCAGAGAAAATATTCGAAGGCCCCCCATGAAGGCAATGAGATATTTATATTTTCAGATATATCTAATAAAATATATTTTCATTTGATACTTCTACTGTAATGATGACAAAGCTTGTTTTCAAAGTTTTCTAATGAAAGAAACTACTGGCATCAATAGATTAAAACAATTAATCATGATAAATTAGTGATTCCAGAAATGTCTAGAACTGTATATTCTTCAAAAAAAAAAAAAGCAAGTTGTTGAAGGGATATATTAAATTTTTTGCATTTTCAGTAAGTTGAATTATAATAATTATATTAAAAATTGTAATAATCTACCTTATTTTAGAAAATATCTTGAGGCCCCCTACTGGGTCCCGTCCCCCTTGTGAGAACCACTGCAATAGAAGACAATGAATTGCCATATTTCTTTGGATATGCACCATGATATTCCTTGATTAACCTTAGAGTACAATTTATATACTATAGTATATGAATATGATAATCATTCAGTACCATGGTATATATAAAAGTACCATGGTACTCCCATCTGATACCATCTGTCATGTATTCCCTGTGTTTTTGCTTAAGACTTTTATTTTGAAATTCTTGTTTAGTTCCCTGTTCCTGTTTCCTGTTAATTTTGTAGTCCTTTGAATTTTCTTTTCATGATTGGTTTTCCCCTGATTGTTTTCCCCAGGTGTTCCTCCTTTCCTTGTTTGCCCATTTGTATTTAAGCCCTTGTTTCCCCTGGTTTCTTTGTTAGTCTTTACATGTGTTGTCATGTTCTGTGCTTGGTTTCCCTGTGTTTTTTGTTTTGTTTTTTTTTTTAAATATTCTGAATTTCTTTGTGTATCCTTTTGTTAATAAAGCTGTGTTTAGATCCTCATTCCTCGCCTGCCTCGTCACAGGAAGACTGACCAAAAAATGGATCTAGCAGCCATGTTCACTCAATTGAGCCGGGCGGATTTACCCATTAGGGAATACTCCTGTTTCTTCCATTGCTAGCCTCACAGGTTTTGAGGACTCCCATCTCAAGGCAATATACCGAATAGGTTTAACCTATTATCGGTGGAGGGAATTGCCTGAGATGGGAGACTACACATGGAGGGAATATGTGAGGTTAACCCAGGACACTCTAGAATCTGAGGATCCTCCTCTCCCTACGTTGAACCTGGCTTTAATTGTCTCGAAGCCTTCCACGGCCCCTGTCTCCAAATTGTATGATCTGCCACTGATGTCGGTGTGTAGGTCCATGAAGACCCTACTTCAAAGATTGTCTGCGCCCACGCCTGCCATGGCCAGCGTTGCCAGCCTCGTCCGTCCCAGAGCCAGCGTTGTCAACTTCGGCCATCCGGAGTAGAAGTTTCTGTTTCCGAGTCTCCGCCCATGCCCGCGACCACGGAGGTCATTTCCCAGTTTCCGCCCATGTTCTCTACCACGGAGGTCATTCCTGAGTCTCTTCCCGTGTTTGCCGCCACGGAGGTAGTTTCCCATTCATCCAGGACTCTTTGTCTCGAGCCTGCCATGGCTCCAGAGCCTATTCCTTCTGCGGCTCCGCCCGCTCCCCCAGAGACGACTCCTACAGCGGCTCTGCCACCTGACCCTGTCTCGGCCCTGCGGCCACCTCCCAGGGTTCCTGACCCTGTCTCGGCCCTGCAGCCACCTCCCAGGACTCCTGACCCAGTCCCCACCTTGAGGTCATCTCCTTGGTCTCCTGGCCGTCTGCCTGATCTGCTCTGGTCTACTTGGTCCTCTGAGCCTGCAGCTTCGCCCTGGCTCTCCATCCCTCCAGCTCCGCCTTGGTTCTAAGCCTCCCTGACTTTGCCTTGTTCCTCTGCTCCCCTTGTGCCCCTCTGAACTACCCGTTTTCCCCCACGCCCCATGGACAATTTGGTTTTTTGTTTTGTTTTTGGAGCATCTGGAATCCGCTCCTTAAAAGGGGGGGCTCTGTCACGTATTCCCTGTGTTTTTTGCTTAGACCTTTTATTTTGAAATTCTTGTTTCGTTCCTGTTTCCTGTTAATTTTGTAGTCCTTCTAGTTTCTTTTCATGATTGGGTTTTCCCCAGGTGTTCCTCATTTCCTTGTTTGCCCATTTGGATTTAAGCCCTGGTTTCTTTGTTAGTCTTTACATGTGTTGTCTGTTCTGTGCTTAGTTTTCAGTGTGGTGTTGTTGGGGGGGTTTCTCGTTCTTTTGTTAATAAATCTGCTTTTAGATCCTCATTCCTCGCCTGCCTTGTCACACCATTGTACCACCAAAGAACTTTTTGTAAGTGTGAGCTGCATGCGTTTTTTTTTTTTCATTTTACACAAGCAGTTGTCTTTATCCACTTTTATTGTAATTTTTCAGGAGTCCATCCTCACTTCCTCAGCCTTAAGCCAAGCAGTGATTGCTCTGTAAAGAAAACATTATTTGTACACAAATACAGCCTGCTTTTCTTGGCTGCAGTAGCTCAGGTTTGAAAATGTTGTGGGTGTGGTTAGCGTTCCGATACAGGTCAATGGAGATACCCCAGTGCTCTGTTTTACCATATGCACAATTAAAGTAGGGGGTGGGGTTATATACACCAAAATGAAAATTCTGTTATTTACTCACCATTTTGTTCCAAACCCATATGATGTTTCCCCTTTTGTGGAAGATGTAGTGAATGGTGGCTGAGGCTGTCAGTCCCTAATATTCTCCCTAACATCTCCTTTTGTGTTTACGGAAATAAAAAACACACCCACAAAAAAAGCAACACAATTATAGAAAATTTTCTCAACTTGATTTCATTCTATTTATTTTTATTTGTAAAATGGTTGAAGTTTACTACACCATTTGTGTTGGGACTACATGTGTACTTTTTGTGGCGTTAATGTTGTATTGCTGAAACTGAATTTCCATTTCCTAGCATGCTTTACACAAGACTCAACAGAAAGAGTAAATGTTAAAATGAAGTGTTATTTCGTGTTTTTGTGCAAGATGAATATAAATGGGGATACTTGTTAGTGTTTTATGTTGAGATCTAGAGTTTGTATGTTAAAGTTTTGGGGGTTACCATGATAGTGAAGGGTGGAGCTTGAGCTAACGAGGACAGGTAGATGTCTCGCATGAAACTGGTTACTTGCTTCGTTGAGCAAATGCTGTTCTAACCTTAGCCTAGTTACTAAGCTATACTCTTTAGTACTTCTAACCAGCATGTATTTAGAATGCTAACTTTCACTTTCACTAGTTGGTACATAAAAAATAAAGATTTATTTTGAGTTACACTGACACGTCTCATTTTGTAGGGTTTGGCTAACTCAGTTAAGTTCTTTCTACACAAAGTGTTTGTGTTGAGATACCATAGTAGTTTTAAATTAAAAACACATGGAGCCATGTCTACGATGGAATCAAGTTCAGCCAAAGAGCTATTTTTTGAGTGCATATGGGTTTTGAACAACATAAGGTGAGTAAATGAAAACATAATTTTAATCTTTAGATGAATTATCCCTTTAACAGGGAATCTTCTAGTTAAAGATGCAGACAGACAGATCTAAGAAAGTTCCAGCATTCCTGTTTGCATGTTGAAGGTTTCGGTTCCTCTCAAGGAAATGTGTGAACAGTTAAAGATGAATGTAGTACTTTAAGAGTCAACCTCAGGCCACACTTTGAGTTGGTCTTCGTGGGGGTCACACTTTTGAAGGAAGAGGGTGACAAGGTCAGCCTTCAAGTCCCATCAAAAAGATGTTTCTTCCTCGCTTCGGTCTGTTCACACCCTCATAAAGTGGCAGGAACACACAGACAATGATTTGTCACCAGAAACAGCCCTGATAATGTCCAATTTCATGGGAGCCAGAGAAGAGGCCAGGATGGTCAGCCACAGCTGGAAGTGTGTGTGTCCACTGTGGGCCAGGCCATTGTTGGAGGCCCAGCCGCAGGCCACTGTGTGTGGGGGACACTTTTATTCTGCCAAATGTCACCATTAACCATGTGCTGCAAAATCGAAGGCATTCATGAGCGATGCTCCTCATAAGCCATAAAAGGGGTCATCGGTGAGGGTGACTCAAGTTCAACAAGTCAAGTTATGGCCAGATTCAATGGTGTCATGCTTGTACTGCTCTTTGATGTGACGTGTGTGGAAATGTGGGTTCTTTCTCACACTTGTTAGTGCTGTCAATCATCTGATAGATTCTTTGGTTAAACAGTTGTCTGTTCTCAATGCTGACACTGTGAAATCAATGATATTGTTGACAGATCGTCAGATAATTTCAATCAAGAGTTGTGCAGAGTTGGTTTGTGATTGCTGTCTGGTAGGTTCAATGTGCTTTTTCTTTTTTCTCCTAGTCTTAGGCCGAGAAATTTTCGCTGTACACCTCCAGCTTGTACCGGTTCTGGATGCTGATTGGTCAATACAGCGTTCTGTGCTAACATACACAATATAGTAACAGCTATGACAGAAAACACCTGTCCATCTATTGTGTATATCACTGCACAGCATTAAGGCCAGCTATTAACTTTAGCACAAGGTAAGAAATTACTGTTTCCTAATTACTGTTTTACTATTTAAGAATAAAATTATGAATCAAAACTATGAAATATCACAAATGGAAGTATGGGAATTATGTAGTGATTAAAAAAATGTTTAACAAATCAAAGCTATTGTAGCTATCTTCAGCTTCTTCTATGCAGTAGTCACCCTTTGCCTGGATTACAGTTCTGCACACTCTGGTCATTCTCTCAACCAGCTTCATGAGATATCCACCTTTGGATGCTTTTTTAACTGTATAGGATTTTACATAAATTCTGGCCACGTGTTGACTGCTTTACCTGCACTATTTAGTCCAACTCATCCATTTAAATGTTTAAAAAGTATTTTAGTTTTGTAAAGAAATTCATACGAAGGCGCAATTCTTTTCATCAACAAAACTAATTTCAAGCATGCATTTAAGCATACCTTTAGAACAAAAGGTTTTAAATTTCATAAGAAACATAAATTCAGTCAAGTGTGTTCAAACTTTTGACTGTATATGTTCTAGTGGAAGGATGGCACTTAATTAAGACTTTAATAAAAATGTGTGTCCTTAACACTTTTTTAATTATGTAACATTTTTATAAGAACAATAAGGTACTCAAAGCCATGCTATTTTGTAAATAAAAGAGGTTGCAACCCTCACAACATAGCACTCTCATGGTCCTGTCACCTTGTCAGGTTGAGTTTTTGTCTGATGGGACCGTGACATCATCACCCCATGTTCTGTCTTGTGTTTCGTGTCCTGTCTTTGTGTGAGTACCAGACGGGGTGAGTATTTCTGTAACTGCTGATCTCCTTGGATTTTCATGTACAACAGTCTCCAAAATTTACTCAGAATGGTGCCAAAAACAAAAAACATCCAGTGAGTGGCAGTTCTGTAGACGGAAACACCTTGTTGATGAGAGAGGTCAGTGGAGAATGGCCAGACTGTTTCGAGCTGACAAAGTCTATGGTAACTCAGATAACAGCTCTGTAACTGTGGTGAGAAGAATAGCATCTCAGAATGCCATTCTAAGATGCGGGTTGGCGCTGTTTTGGCAGCATGAGGGGGACCTACACAATATTAGGCAGGTGTTTTTTAATGTTGTGGCTGATCAGTATATATATATATATATATATATATATATGTATATATATGTATATATATACACACACACAGGGTGGGAAGGTTACTTTTGAAACGTATTCCACTACAGATTACAGAATACATGCTGTAAAATGTAATTTGTAATGTATTCCGTTAGATTACTCAAGGTCAGTAACGTATTCTAAATACTTTGGATTACTTCTTCAGCACTGGTAGATTTTCTTGTTTTGACTATAAAAACTCTGCCAGTACAGTAAGACAAAATACACATGTTAAAAATACATTCTCTGAAAAACCTAAATATCTTATGCTGTGTTGTTTCTAAAAGAAGATTAATCAAACTGATCTTGTTTTAAGGATTTGTAGATATTTTTACAGGAAAACAATACAAAAATTATTATCAAGAATAAGATTTTTGCCCTAATATCAAAGGTCGTACTAGAAAAAAAGAAATTATGATCTAATGTGGATTTTCTTCATAAAAAAATATGATCGTGTCTGGTAACGTGCATGTAAAATGGCTAGAAATAGCATTTTAGTTTAGTGTAAAGCTGACAATTTACACAAGGTTTATTTCTGTTTCTTCTGCTCCAAACTTACTTCAAACTTCTCTGTCTGCTCGTATGAATGTAACACATCATAAGAAAGTGTTTCACTGCTGTTCAAATGCACTTTTGATCGCATCATTTATATGTATAAATGTTTTCCATCTGAAAGGACTAAATATTAAATGAAACAAATGACAATAAAATGCAAAGTAAACTCTTCAGTAATCAAAATACTTTTTGAATGTAACTGTATTCTAATTACCAATGATTTAAATTGTAACTGTAGTGGAATACAGTCACTTATATTTTGTAATTTAAATATGTAATCCCGTTACATGTATTCCGTTACTCCCCAACCCTCTATATATATATATATAATGTTGCAACCTTATTCTAAAATGCTTTAAAAAAAAATTCACATCAATCTACACTCCATACCCCATAATGACAAAGCAAAAACCAGATTTCTGATAACTTTGCAAATGTATTAAAAAGAAAAAAAAACTGAAATCACATTTACATAAGTATTCAGACCCTTTGCTCTGAGACTTGAAATTTAGCTCAGGTGCATCCTAGTTCTCTGGCTCATCTTTGAGATGTTTCTACACTTTTTTTGGAGTCCACCTGTGGCAAATTCAATTGATTGGACATGATTTGAAAAGGCACACACCTGCCTATATAAGGTCACACAGCTGAAAATGCATACCAGAGCAAAAACCAAGCCATGAGGTCAAAGTAACTGCCTGCAGAGCTCAGAGACAGGATTGTGTGCGAGGCACAGATCTGGGGAAGGCTACGAACAATTTCAGCTGCACTGAAAGTTCCCAAGAGCACAGTGGCCTCCATAATTCTTAAATAGAAGAAGTTTGGAACAACCAGGACTCTTCCTAGAGCTGGCCGCCTGGCCAAACTGAGCAATCGGGGGAGAAGGGCCTTGGTAAGAGAGGTGACCAAGAACCCGATAGTCACTCTGGGCTCCAGAGATCACTGCAAAACTCCACCGATCTGGGCTTTATGGCACAGTGGCCAGACGGAAACCTCTCCTCAGAGCAAGACACATAAAAAAGCACCTAAAGGACTCTCAGACTGTGAGAAACAAGATTCTCTGGTCTGATGAAATGAAGATTGAACATTTTGACCTCAATTCCAAGCATCATGTCTGGAGGAAACCAGGCACCGCTCATCACCTGTGCAATACTATCCCAACGGTGAAGCATGGTGGCGGTGGGGGTGTTTTTCAGCGGCAGGGACTGGGGGACTGGTCAGGGTTGAAGGAAATGTAAACACAGCAAAATACAGAGATATCCTTAATGAAATCCTGGTCCAGAGCACGCAGGACCTCAGACTAGGCAGAAGCTTCACCTTCCAACAGGACAATGACCCTAAGCACACAGCCAAGACAACACAAGAGTGGCTTAGGGACAACTCTGTGAATGTCCTTGAGTGGCCCAGCCAGAGCCCGGACTTTAACCCAATCGAACATCTCTGGAGATACCTGAAAATGACTGTCCATCGACGGCCCCCATCCAACCTAACAGAGCTTGAGAGGATCTGCAGAGAAGAATGGCAGAAAATCCCCAAATCCAGGTGTGCAAAGCTTGTCGCATCATAGCCAAAAAGGTTGTAATCACTGCCATAGGTGCGTCAACTAAGTACTGAGTTAACAGTCTGAATTCTTATGTCTGTGTGATTCTTCAGTTTCTTCTTTTTAATAAATTTGCAAATTTATCAAAAATCTGGTTTTTGCTTTGTCATTTTAGGGTATGGAGTGTAGATTGATGTGAAAAAATAAATAATTGAAAGCATTTTAGCATAAGGTTGCAACATAACAAAATGTGAAAAAAATGAAGGGGTCTGCATACTTTCTGAATGCACTGTATATAAATGTATTTTACATGGTGTAAAAATATGAAGGGAGTTGCATTTTTCCCCCATGATGCTGGTAGAACTCTAGGCCCTCCATGATAGACTCAAATATGTTTGAGTTTAACAGGCATTTCTTATGGGAGAGCTACTACAATTATGGACAGGTGCAACGAAAAACTCTGTGATGTTATCACAAAATCAAAAGTGCATTTAAAATTTTAAAGCATGCAGAATGCAAAAGTAATTTTTGATGATAAAAATATCACTGAAAATTTTTTATGATAAAAAAGAAGAATTAGGGGATCAGTACATTTTGAACAATTTACTGCCATTGCCTGATTAATATGTAATTATGTAATCCATAAAAAAGTAACTCTAATTTGAGTATGAGTATTTTAAAAGTATTTTATAAGTACTTGATTTGGCATTGTTAATGATATATAAAGTATGGTAGTGAAAAATGCATATGCACCAAAATCACATCCCGTCATGCCTGAAGCATGGTTTCTGTATTATTTACGTTTAAATTCTGGCTACCGCAGCTGCCATTTTTTAGCAGTTTACTTTTACTTACTGCATGATTCAGACCCACTAACAGTCATCTTGGCAAGTCATTTTTTTTTCTTGTGGTGTCAAACTTTGATTATGACATAGATCCACCTTTTGCCTAGTCCACATTGCTCTCAGGTGATCTGTTCATCGAGTGCTGCTGGTTCTTCCAGTCTTGAGGGATCTGTCAGTATCAGCCACTCCCTGCTAGACACACTTCCTTCAGCCCTTTATCCCTGACATGAAATGTAACATTTGCTCTTATTATCAGTGTTTGATAAACACAAGAGTCTCTTTGATCACGGCAAGGGCAACCTGTTGATGTTGTGGTGGAGGAAAGGAAAGAGAAGGAGGGGTGGGTGCTAGAGAAGAATGCCTCACTGTGCTGCACAGGAAGTAAAACCAATCTACCGGTGATTTCCATTGTTTTCTGTTGTTTGATTGACATGATGCCAAGAGGTTCTAGCCTGAGGGACTCTGTCCTCAGATTTCTCTATAGGTCGTGAGTTAAATCAAGACCATTTTGATATAAAGTGGCCCCCACAGCTTAAAAATGTATGAATGTCATTGCATAGAGAACAAAATATCTTCTGCATATGCAAGAGCTTTTCTGAGAACTTCACTTCTCTTGGCCATTTTTGCAGTTACTTTCAACCAGCTGGTCCCGAGGTGATTTTTGGTGGAAAACAATAACACTCAGGCCACACCACACTAATACGTTTTCGTAAAAAAAAAAAATAATAATAATAAATTTAAAAAAAACTTTGTTTTGGCCATGTTTATGCCCCTTATCTACACTGGAATGGCATTTTCCTCCAACAAAAACGAAGACTTTCCATAACCGCATACTTTAAAAAAACAATGGCTTTGGGAAACTGAAAACGATGTTTTTAAAGCAAAAATGGATTAGTGTGGACGTGGCCTCAGGTGCCTCTAGCAGAGTAACCACAGGTGTGTTAATCACATTAGCTATGGACATTTTTCACTTAGCATGACAATCAGAAAGTGTCCAAATACTTTTTGTATTATTAAGCAGGAGATCTATGGTTTTTATGATTTGAAACCTCAAAAACTTCTTTTTTGTGGAATGTTTTGCTTGTTTAAAGTGTGCTTGTGCTATCTTTATTTTCAAAAATGCCACTTGGTTTGATATTTTGTTAGGCTATGTCATAAAATGACTTTATACATTTTAAAGTGTGACAGTGTCTGAATACTTTTTGGGGACCTTGTCCCTCAGAAAGAAAGCATTTGTTGATAACTGACATTTGTACTGACAGAGTGTGAGAGTTGTAATTGTCAAGTGAGCAACAGTTTCCATCTTTACAGTCCTTCAATTTATTCAGCTCACTCTCCTTTTTCTCCTTCACTCGCTCTCTTTTCCATCCTATCTGGCTAACTGTCCTTTCTATTCTCTCCCTCGTTCCCCTGCCACCAGTTTATTTTCTCTGTCCTCTTAAGGACTCAATTGAAGGGCAATGAAGCAGCTAATGTGCAGAAAGATAGAAATTTACTTGCTTTAAGTTCATGCTGCAGACCCCTCTGAAAGAGAGCATTCAACTGCCCATCGCTCCAAAATAAGATGTGATTGAATAAAGCCTGCAAGCAGGTTCTTAGCTGCTACATGATGGTTTAGTTCATGGCCCATTTGCCTCCAATGCTCTCCTCTCGCTCCCCCACATATTTTTATCTTTTCCTCTCTCGCCGAATGACATCTTTTCGGCCAGGCCCCCTGCTGAGGAGGTTTAAATGAAATGCATTGATACAGGCACAAGAAGCAATTTGTCTCTTGAACTGTTTCAAGGATTTAAAGTGAGTCAGAGAGAAAGTGAGAGAGATTGAGAAGGTTGTCCGTGATGTTTCCATCCGAGAGAACTGGCCTGCCACGTCGGACAACTGGACAACAGGATGAATTGAGTTTTGACAACACAGGCTGGCAGCAAATGTACTGAAAATAAATGTACAATTTTTTTTCCTCCTGGAATTTTTGGAATAACTGGTTTTTTTTACAACACTTTTTATATATATATATATATATATAAGTGGCAGGTGCAAGTGCTTGTGAAGAACATCTTCTCTTCAAATTCAAGTAGATTCTGCTCTTGTGTATTGCACCAAAGCACTCCATAACGACTCCAGGGACAAGTATCTTCAAGCAGAAAATTACTTTATGTTTCTCTTTTCACGCTCACCCATGTGCTAAATACAGTTGGGAATAGCACCAATTGATTACCCTCCACTTCAGTGTAATTGAATGGCTTTAATTAAGGGTAGAAATACATTTTCTTCCTGTAACTGTTACATGTTCTCATCAGATCAAGCATATGTGACCTCACAAACTAAGTGGCACAAAGCAGCATTTAACCTCTTAGACCATCTCTGTCTACATGTCACACACTGTTTCGCTCTCATTTACCGTTTCTCACCCCAAGTCTCTCACTCTATCTGTCTCTCTCTCTCTATATCTTTTCACTCTCACACCTCCTGCTGTGAATGTTTGTTCAGGTGGAGTGAAACCATCAAGACAAGAAAATATCATTGTTTGTCTTTTTTCTATTCTTGCTGCCCCATTCCATTTTTGTGACTTTATTTCTCTCTCTGATCATCTTGTCCTCCACACCAATCCCTGTACTTACAGCCCAGCACAGAACTCGCATGAACTATCAGAATGGACAGCATTAATACAGTCTGAGACCACACTGAAAATCTGGGTTTCAAAGTCTAAGTTTAACTATAAAATAAAATAAATGTTATTATATAAAATGAATAAGAGATATTTAATAATTAAATAAGCAGTTTTGTGACATTGACAGTGTTAACTCCTTTAAAGGTCAGATTTTCTTGCTTCCATTAACCCTTAAATGCATGGGAATTTGCCCAAACACTGTTACATATTCGGGTCTTTAGAGACCCCGCACTCATAACTATCACAAATGAATCTACAAAATGCCCAGATAGAGTAAAATTAACAAAATATTTTCAAGACAATTAGAAAATAATAGAATTGAATATATTTTGATATATTTTGATGTTTTATTTGTCATAAATCAAAGAGATAATGCAACAAATCAGGACGACTAGAACAGGATTCATGACTTCCACATTGAAATTTCATTTGATGTAACTGGCTGTCAAACACATATTGAGCTACACATAACACATAAGATAAACACATGCTGCACATAAGTTGCACATAAGTATTTTCTCAGGCACTTTTTGAGTCTAACTAGATTCATAAGTAATTTCAGTAGTACACACAAATGACAATAGTCAAATCATACTGTTCATGTGTTGTACTCACTATAGTTTACTTCCATGTTGTTTCTTCATCAAAAGGCAATGTCAATCAGTGAAAAATCAGCACCACCTTGAGTAAGAAATAACAGAAATGTATACATGCATATGGGATACTAATAATTGAAAATTTTTGATAATTCATTGATAATTATACTTTTGGTACTGAAACCATTTTTTTTTTTTTGTAATCATTTTTTGTAATAATTTTTTTAATTAATTTTTTATTTTGGATTCTTTTCTTTTTTTTCCCTTTTTGTTTGTGTGTGTTACACTATTTATAAGGGATAGATTGAGGAATACTAAAGAGGTGTGAGCACAATGAGATCTCAGGTCATTAAGACCCGAGGTATGGGTTAAAGCTCACAAGATGTACAGTACATTATGCACATTATTAAACATTATTCAACAATGTTAAATCATGCTGGATAACATGGATCATCAGGCTTTGCACCAACTTGTGAAATTTTTCATTAAAGAAAAAGGGGAACATACCAAATACTAAGTAATTCTGAAAGTCATGTTAATTTTTCAATTCAACTTTTCACTCAAATTGTTATTGTTGGAAAAGGCAATTGTATTAAATAAAAAAAAAAGCAAAAATATATATATATTTTTTACTAGTGGTCTCAGAAATTTTGACCTCACTGCATGTGTTGCACTTGCAGTTCCTAAAAGCTGACTTCAGAAAAAACCCTTCTTATGAAACCACTTCACAATAAGTAGAAAAACTCATAAATGTGTATATATATACAAATGGCAGCACAGTGTTGCAAAATATTAAAACAGCTAAATATTTAATTTAAATGTCTCAAATGAAACCCAGCAAGAGATTTATATATTTTGAAAAGCTGTTTTATTTTCTCTCTTTACTTACACACAGATGAATCTTTGTTTGTCACTTTCTACTCTTAACCTTAATGCAAATCACAGCCATATAATCAGCAAATGAAACCAATTTGAATAGACTTTAGAACAACCATTTAACCACAAACACTCTTTTTAAAAGGCATGCCTTTGCCTCTGCCTCCTCATTTCTTGGAAAGACCATGAATTCTCATGCTGCAAAGAAAGGACACATGGCTGTAATATTTTCTTCATGGCTGCATCTGCAGTGACATTGTGCACGTGTTCTGAAAGCAAGAAAAAAGAGAGATTCCAGCATTCCATATTGATAGACTGCGCGACAGATTGCATGTAGCGAGACTACGCCTGGCTCATTCATAGCACCACTTCATTTATTTGAAGTTTTAATCTAATTATTAACTATTTTGGGGGATGATAAGCTTTGTGGCTGTAATAGGCAAATTGTATGCCCAAGCTCTTGTGCCGTTAAGAGCACCAGTACAGAGGCCAATCCCTGGGGGGGTGAGGGCGATGACAAAAGCACTTGTCCAAAAATATTTTGTCAAGTCTTTTATGTGCCATTCTAACAGGGCTTACATTGGATGCCTGAAAGAGGATGAGAAAGGCTCCTTTAAGGCTTGATTGGCAACTGCAAACACACTAAATGCTAATGAAGCCCAGATGGATTGAAGATTAGCACCATAGTGTTTTCTGCTCTCTTTCTCCATGTCCACAAAAGTTTCTCTCTGTCTCCGCAAATCCCCCCTGCCACATCACCTCTGCAGTCTGCCACCCCTGTTCCCAATCCTAAGCCCTTTTATTGCTCATTTCATACTATTAATAACCGGGCCAATGGAGCCCCCCTTTTCAGGCGGAGAGGCGGACAGTAATTAATTCATGAGATCTGGCCAGAGGAGGGGCCTTTGTGGTGGGGCAGAGACTGGGACCAGAGTGAGTGCAGGTGGGGGAACTGTCCCGCATCCATATTCCGACTGAAGTTCACTGTGTGATCGTACCTTCCTCATTATACTTTGAATCCTGGATATGGGTAGTCAACGCAAAACATGTCCATGAGCTATTTTATAAAAATCAACTTTAGGAATTTGGAATCAAATTTATAGATAGTATATATTTTAGGTTTTGAAACTGGCCACCATTTCTTTTAAATTTTCAATCAAATGGTGGCGGCGTAGTGGACTAAAGCACTGAACTGGTAAGCTGAAGGTTGCTGGTTTGATCCCCACAGCCACCACCATTGTGTCCTTGAGCAAGGCACTTAACTCCAGGTTGCTCCAGGGGATTGTCCCTGTAATAAGGGCACTGTAAGTCGCTTTGGATAAAAGTGTCTGCCAAATGCATAAATGTAACTTTTTGTGTTCACCAGGTAGTTTTAAATGGTCCTGTGGTGTGACAAATATTCCATATAGTCTTTCCATTAATAGGTGGTCATACAATTCTAAAATGATTTGCAATATGCTGTTTAAAATAGTTTTAGATGTAGTTTAGAGTGTTACACCACAAAATACTGTATGTCATTTTTGAGTATTGAATCTCAGCTACCCATATATGAATCAATTATACACAATTGCAGTTATTTATTAGACTGCTTCCACTTTTATATATCTCTTGACACTTTTAGACTAGAATGCACACACACTCATACACACATCACATGGCCTAGGTCTCCCTCCTCTTTGGACCCTGCTGCTGTATAGAGCTGGTGGGACAGAAGGTGCAGTGGCACATGACAAAAGCAAGGCATGAAATTCAATTAGGAAAGGGTCTGCTCAAGATTTCACAGCCTTCACTGTAGAGAATAGCTTTTGATATATTGGTATTCCTATTTACAGCCCATCTAGGCATTGCTCTCATTAGTAAGCACCCCACCTCCGGCCCTCCCTTTCCCTTTCTCTGCTCTCTCGCCAAATCTCTTTATATCTCTCTCCATTTTCTCGTTCTTCCTCTATCAGAGATCTGCCTATTCTATTAACACTAAAAATTAAATTCTCAGAAATTTCAAAAATTGTTGGCCCACAAAGTTTTTATTAATGGAATTATTGAAATGCACTTTAAAGAGCACATTTACATGCATTTCATTTCAATCTGTACCTTGCGATTGTACTTCGATTGTCAAATTAATTCTAGCTCATGAAAAAACTCTAGTTTTTAGAGCTGAATTCAGGTCAAATTGTCATTCTTATGTCAAAAAGTGGCACAATTTACCTGAATTCTTCCTACAAAGAAAGTGTTGTTGTTGACATGGTTTTTAAGTTTTTATGGAAGGTCCTGTATCCCAGTAATTGTTTAAGTAACGATTCAATCTGCCACAGCCTACAAATTTTGAATACACAAGCTGTTGTCCATGAATTTAATATTTATAATATGTACTGTACACAGTGCCAGTCCTAGCCTGTGTGGGATCTGTCAGTGTGTTCGCAACCCACAAAATGATCCCCCCACCTCTTAAGCCTTTCTCGCAGAGCATTTTTTTTTTTTTTTTAAGTAAAACAACATACAGTAAGTCAATTATTGACTCACTGTTTGTTGTTTTACTTTGAAAATTAGTATTTATAAGTTTTTATACCGACAATAAGCCAATGGTATCTAAGGTGGCAAATTTCAATAAATAAAAGGAACATAAGGCCTGTCTGCAGGGTTAGTTAGTAGGGCACTTGCGGGCTGTATATTACCGGGGTCTGTTCTGGGTTTTTTTTCACTTCCTGAAACCTCACTTATGTTTTTTCCCACTTCCTGTGGCTAAAATTGGCATATGTAAAATTTGCAGGAGGTACATGCTTGACTCGAACTGCACATCCTAGCACAGAAACTGATTGTGTGGAACAGGAAAGGCTTATTTATAACGGACATAAACACGGGAGCAGATTTACTGTACAGAAAATAAAGACTTAAATCTCAAGCGGTGAACCAGGTGTGGGAGAGATATGGACAAGCTGTTGTATCTCTTCACGTCACCCAAAAATGCTCACTCTGTCATCTGAAGCAGTGTTAAAATCCGTGCGAGAGAGAACCAGCATGTTCGCGAGAGAGAATGAACACAGACAGAGAAAATAGTTTTGAGATTTAAACTTCAGCAAATTAAACTTCGGCATTCAATTTGTTTTATATCTGTATGTATAGTGTCTAATAATGAATTGGCAATGTAAACTTACGTTTATCTTAACAAATCTTGAAATGAATTGGTTCTGCCCATTTGATTGTAACGAGTGGGTGCTGGCGCTGGGAATGATAAAGACGATGACGATGAAATGAAGAACCCAAGTGCAATTTAATCCAAACGTGAAATCCAATACAAAAGTAGATCCAAATGTAAATAAAACAAACTTGACTATGACATAAATTTGACTTAACATGGCATGACTAGACTATGAACAAACATTACATCAACAATACCTGACAAGGGACAATGGAAAACATGAGGACTTTAATACTAGACATGGGAGAACACATGACAAAGATGACCAATGAACAGACAGAACTGATAACAAGATAACAAGACAATGAACCAATGAAAACAAGACACATGAACATGGAGGGAAAACAGGACATCATATGACTAGGGAACACATGACATGAAACAGGAACTAAGCTTTTCAAATAAAAGACATGAAAAACATGAATCAACAAAATACACATGACATAATATTCCAAAGTTCTGTAGGGAGCTAGGGGGGGCGGTCTTGAGGCATGGCTTGAAATGGCATGGCGTGGGGCGTGGCCTGGCGGACAGGGCGTGGGGCATGGGACCAGGGCAGAGTCAATGGAAGGTGGGGCCCTGAGAGGCTTGAGGGGTGGAGCCGTGGAAGGTGAGGCTGTGAGAGACTTGAGGGATGGAGCCATGGAAGGCGGAGCCAAAAGAGATTTTAAGGGTGACACCAGGGAACTTGGTACCCAGAGTAGCCGAAGACTTGAAGGGCCAGGGTGGAGCCGGAGGCAGGGAGGACCAAGGCGGCGCTGGAGGCTCAGAGGAGCAAGGCGGAGCTGGAGGATCGGAAGACTGAGGCGGAGCCGGTGGGGCTGAGGACCAAGGTGGAGCCATAGTGATGGAGGTCCCAGGTGGAGCTGACGGATCGGAGGGACGAGGCGCAGCCAGAGGATTGGAGAGTCAAGGCGGAGCCAGGTGACCGACAGACCAAGGAGGAGCCGGAGGAATGAGGGACCCTAGCAAAGCCGACAGGCTGAAGGACCGCAGTGGAGCCAAGGGAACGCAGAGCTGAGGCAATGTCGAGGGACCGACAGGCCAAGGTGAAGTCCAGGGCTCGGAGGGTCCAGGCGGGGTCGGAAGGTTGAAAGTTCCCCTTGCCTGCTCAGGAGAACTAAGGGTGGGTACAAGGGCGGGAACCATCTCCAGGTCCAACTGCTCAGATGTGGCCATGACATGGCATGGAACAGACTCAGGCGTGGCTGTGACGTGGCATGGAGCAGGCTCAGGTATGGCTTAAGATGGCACTGGCTCGGCGGCCATGACGTGGAACTCTGGCTCGGCGGCCATGACGTGGAACTCTGGCTCGGCGGCCATGACGTGGAACTCTGGCTCGGCGGCCATGACGTGGAACTCTGGCTCGGCGGCCATGACGTGGAACTCTGGCTCGGCGGCCATGACGTGGAACTCTGGCTCAGCATCCGCCTCCCCCACAGTGAACATGGAACCAATAATCTGCAGGGCGAGATCTTCATTTGCGGTCAGGTGTTCTGTAACGAGTGAGTGCTGGCGCTGGCAATGATAAAGACAATGATGATGAAATGAAGAACCCAAATGCAATTTAATCCAAACGTGAAATCCAAAACTGTAGATCCAAACGTAAATAAAACATAAACATGGACTTGACTTGACTTGACTTGACTTGACTTTGAACCAACATTACATCAACAATACCTGACAAAGGACAATGGAAAACATGAGGGCTTAAATACAAGACATGGGAGAACACATGATAAAGATGACCAATGAACAGACAGAACTGATAACAAGATAACAAGACAATGAACCAATGAATACAAGACACATGAACATGGAGGGAAAACAGAACATCACATGACTAGGGAACACATTGCATGAAACAGGAACTACATTTTTCAAAATAAAAGACATTAAAAACATGAATCAACAAAATACACATGACATTGATCCTATTATTAAATAATTCTACTAGAAAATGCCGGATGATTTTGTCAAACTTTTAATTACAGCATGTCCACTGATTTTATTGCATTTATACATATACATAAAAAGATTTATACCTGTAAAAATATGTCTAATGAATTAAAAATTGAATATTTTAACATTTTTAAATAATTAAAATAAATTATGACTGACCAATTTCTTGCAAGTTCTTTGAGACAAAGTATAAAGTAAATATATTTATGATTATATTTTAATGTTGGTTTTAATGTACCATGTACCATGAATAATCATGATTAATCACAGAAAACTGTGCAATTCATTCATTAAAACTGTTTAATTGATTCACAGCCCTAATATAAATATGTCGGCCTTTAGTAACTTTAGGTTCTTTGCAATCCACAAGCATTGTACAGATTGTGCTGTCATATTATTGGTGCTTGTGAAGACGATGATGTAGAGACAGAGGTTGGAAGTGAAAGTGGGTGTGTAGCCTGGCTAGTTAGTGCGGACAAATGAACCTCTCTTATGAAAGCACCGTGAAGTTATGATCCCCACCCCACTCCTTTTGTTGTCCAGGGCCCATTGGGTAACTGATGACTGGGAAGTAATTAGTCCAGGCTTGAATGTTGGCAGGTACGGGCAGCTGTCCTTTGTATGGATGTCAGTGTGTGGTGTGTGTGTGGATGGTAAAGAGAGAGAGTTTGTATACATGTGTGTGAGAGGGAGGGGCCCATATAGGGCGGAGGGCAGTCTGAGCCCATCTGTTTGAGTGAACCCCTCACAGCTGTGGCTGTGCAGGAGAAACCAGAAAGGGTTTGTGGGGACCCACCTCACGTACAAAAAGTGACATGTAATTGTTACAAATTGTAATATAAATTGAATAGAGGGGCTGAGGTCCCTATTGGTCATGCCTTGTAATGATCCAAAGATTATGAATATGGCTTAATCACCTTTATTATTATACACTTGTTTGCATTTAGAATGTTGGTATGTCAATAGATTTTGTGTGTGTGATCACTAAAGAGGTATTGGCTATATAGCCCTTGCTTTGTTGGGGAAATGTCCAAGTATTTGGACATTTATGACACACTTAAAAATATGAATGTCACTGCAATAGACAACAAAATATCAGTGTGGCATTTATTTGATAGAAATACAGCACAAGCAAAACACTTCCAAAAGAAGTTTGTTAGGTTTGAAATTGATAAAACAATGGATTTTACATGTTAACCTCTTTGTACATACTTTGCAACATGGCAAGTGATGGAAGCATGTCAAATATCTCATTATATTTGAGCAGTTTGACCTGTAGTAAATGGGTTTGTGTAGGTAATCAGGCCTTCAGAGCACATCTCAGTTCAAAAGCCTCTTTGGTCTGATGATTTGAAGGCAGAATCTATTTTGTATCCATCATTAGCTCCATTTAACCACTTTCACTTATCAATAAATATTTCATCAAATCTCTGCATTATTTACCTAATTGAATAAAATAATGGCTTACAGCTACAGTTAATTTACAATTTACAGCAAACATTTTGTTGCTTATTAGTACTTAATAGAAAACTTTGTGTTTACCTTTGTCATTTGAAATGGTAAGAATTTCTGTTCTTCATATTGACAATGCAAAATTATTTTCTCTCTGTTGCCAACAAATGAATTATTTTCATCTCCTTGTGTGCGCTGCATGTGAGTATGTTTGTGTGTGTGTGTGTGTGTGTGTGTGTGTATGGAGGGGGGCTGTTTTCTGGAGGACCACTCTTTGAGATAAAAGGAGTATGTCTAACTGCCAATTAAACATTTGCCCGATAATAGCAATTATATCCAATTAGATTATGTTTTTTCAATATCGTTTAGATTTGGTCATTTAGATTAGCCAATATAAATATAAATGCAACACTTAGCACAAAGCTGTCAAGCTCTGACTGCCTGTCTCATACAGTGCATCTGGAAAGTATTCACAGCGCTTCACTTTTTCCACATTTTGTTATGTTACAGTCTTATTCCAAAATGGATTAAATTCATTATTTTCCTCAAAATTCTACAAACAATACCCCATAATGACAACGTGAAAGAAGTTTGTTTGAAATCTTTGCAAATTTATAAAAAATAAAATTTTTTTTTAAAAAAATCACATGTACATAAGTATTCACAGACTTTGCCATGACACTCAAAATTGAGCTCAGGTGCATCCTGTTTCCACTGATCATCCTTGAGATCATCCTTACCCACCTGTGGTAAATTCAGTTGATTGGACACGATTTGGAAAGGCACACACCTGTCTATATAAGGTCCCACAGTTAACAGTGCATGTCAGAGCACAAACCAAGCCATGAAGTCCAAGGAATTGTCTGTAGACCTCCGAGACAGGATTGTATCGAGGCACAGATCTGGGGAAGGGTACAGAAAAATTTCTGCAGCATTGAAGGTCCAAATGAGCACAGTGGCCTCCATCATCCGTAAATGGAAGAAGTTTGGAACCACCAGGACTCTTCCTAGAGCTGGCCGCCTGGTCAAACTGAGCGATCGGGGGAGAAGGGCCTTAGTCAGGGAGGTGACCAAGAACCCGATGGTCACTCTGACAGAGCTCCAGCATTTCTCTGTGGAGAGAGGAGAACCTTCCAGAAGAACAACCATCTCTGCAGCACTCCACCAATCAGGCCTGTATGGTAGAGTGGCCAGACGGAAGCCACTCCTCAGTAAAAGGCACATGACAGCCCGTCTGGAGTTTGCCAAAAGGCACCTGAAGGACTCTCAGACCATGAGAAACAAAGATTGAACTCTTTGGCCTGAATGACAAGCGTCATGTCTGGAGGAAACCAGGCACCGCTCATCACCTGGCCAATACATCCCTACAGCGAAGCATGGTGGTGGCAGCATTATGCTGTGGGGATGTTTTTCAGCAGCAGGAACTGGGAGACTAGTCAGGATCGAGGGAAAGATGAATGCAGCAATGTACAGAGACATTCTTGATGAAAACCTGCTCCAGAGCGCTCTGGGCCTCAGACTGGGGTGAAGGTTCATCTTCCAACAGGACAACAACCCTAAGCACACAGCCAAGATAACAAAGGAGTGGCTACGGGACAACTCTGTGAATGTCCTTGAGTGGCCCAGCCAGAGCCCAGACTTACTTGAACCCAATTGAACATCTCTGGAGAGATCTGAAAATGGCACCGACGCTCCCCATCCAACCTGATGGAGCTTGAAAGGTCCTGCAAAGAAGAATGGGAGAAACTGCCCAAAAATAGGTGTGCCAAGCTTGTAGCATCATACTCAACAAGACTTGAGGCTGTAATTGGTGCCAAAGGTGCTTCAACAAAGTATTGAATACTTATGTACATGTGATTTATATTTTTTATTTTATTCATTTTTTTAATAAATTTGCAAAGATTTCAAACAAACTTCTTTCACGTTGTCATTATGGGGTATTGTTTGTAGAATTTTGAGGAAAATAATGAATTTAATCCATTTTGGAATAAGGCTGTAACATAACAAAATGTGGAAAAAGTGGAGCGCTGTGAATAAATTCCGGATGCACTGTATATTACTGCCAGTGTTGCTTATATTACTGCTGATAACATGCACACTTTAGCCTCCCTTTTTTTGACCAACATTATTTTGAAACAAATTGCTGTAATAAAAAGCTTGCATCTATATCTTTACATTAACTCTAAATTTAGCAATTTTTCGTTGCATTCTAATTAAAATAATTTGATTACACTGCTTCCTTGAGTTCTTCATTCTGATTGGTCAAACGATGTATTCTGCTATCAAATATGTTTTAATAATGACCGCTACTTGTCCCAGGCAACTAATTTCCTACCAGACTGATCACACTGTGAAATTGGTCTGTTCCTTCTGAAATTCCCCCAGTGGCCGAAGCTGGAAGTGTTGTGAACGTATGGGCAAGTGTGAGCTCCAGGTTTTGGGTGAAATGTCCACAGAGTGGCACCAAAGTTGTGTTATATTTTTATTTGTAAGTAATGTAAAACAGTCAACAGAAATGCATATTTGATTGACTCCCTAACACTAAACTTTTTCATTTTAGAGCAAAAATGCACCTTCTGAGTTACACTCGTCAGTGTTAATGTGAAGGCGAATACTTCCTGGTTTCTATGAGACCAGAACCTGTTTTTGAGGCTGCTGTCAAAACAAGCTGTCAGTAGCCCCTCAGGAAAAGATGCTTGCATTTGAATTGATGCAAAAATGTTTAATGGTGGATGGCGCTTAAATGTAATTTAGCAGAATAGGATTGAATTCACCGTGCATGAAATTTCAGAAGTAACATGTTAATTTTAAATGAATATTTAATACCAGTTTTTTTTATTTATTTGGTAAGTAGCCTTGTAATAAGCCATATAATGTACAGTCAGCCAGTCATTATCATAAAGTAAACCCCTTCAGGTTGATAATGTTCAGCTGACTGTATATTATCCCTTACTTATTATATGTAAAGTGTGTCAGCATTGCCTGCTTGAAGTTGTGAGTGGGTGCCCATCGTTCTTTTGATGCTCTTTGGTTAACACAGTGCAGAAATGAGGCCCTTTCCCCTATCCAGATGAGCTGAACCTAATTACTGGTTTAAGTTTCCCTCTCGAGTTGCTCCCTGCTTTTCTGACAGGGTCAGAGTCACCCCAGATGACTGAGCATGTGACGGATGAGGTACTGTTAGGGGAGATGCAACTTGCAGATAATCAGCTCAGATTAGGAGCACCTTTTTTCAGACACACATACACCTGTGGAGGAACAAGGACATCCCTTCCCCACTCCTTCTCTTCCTCTTTCCCTCCCTAGCTCCTGTTCCGTTGTTCCTCCTGTCTGGACAGCCACAAAGCCCCTGGCTGTGTCTACTGCCTTGCTGCCTAGTCAGTCAATGACTTCAGGGGCAGCGTTTTGTGTATAAAGGTATCTAGGATGGAAACTAGTTTCAGACAGACGTCCATGGCATAGTAACATTATATCTAATGATCTAAAACAATAAAACTAACTTAAAAGGATAGTTCACCATCATTTACTCATCCTCATGCCATCTAAGATGTGTATGACTTTCTTCTGCAGAACACAAATTTATTTTATAAGAATATTTCAGCTCTGTAGGTCCTCACAATGCATGTGAATTGTGACCAGACCTTTGAAGCTCCAAAAATCACATAAAAGCCACATAAAAGTAATCCATATGACCCCAGTGGTTTAATCCATGTCTTCAGAAACAATAAGATAAGTGTGGGAGAGAAACAGATACAATATTTAAGTTCTTTTTTTTTTTTTTACTATAAATCTCCACTTTCACTTTCACATTCTTTTACATTTTGAAAGTGAAAGTGGAGATTAATGGTAAAAAGGGACTTAAAAATTGATCTGTTTCTCACCCACACTTTTCATATCACTTCTGAAGACATGGATTATACCACTGGAGTCATATGGATTACTTGGCCTGTTTTTGGAGCTTCAAAGGTCTGGTCACCATTCACTTGCATTGTAAGGACCAACAGAGCTGAAATATTCTTCTAAAAAAACTTTGTTTGTGTTCTGCAGAAGAAAGAAAGTCATACACATCTGGGATGGCATGAGGGTGAGTAAATGATGAGAGAATTTTCATCTTTGGGTGAACTATTCCTTTAAGAGATAACCAAGCAAATATTTAGCAGCTACAATAACAAAAAATTTAGTTACAAGTTTAAATGTAAAAAAAAAAAAAAATTTAATACTCCTTGACAACATTTTTGCTCTTTCCACAAACCATTGAACCGCAAATACAGAATAATGGGTAACCATAGGCAGTGAAGGATACATTTATGCTGCCTTAAAAAAAAAACTACATGAAGTGGTTGCATCTTAGTAGACAGTATATTTCTTAAACATTGTATTCAGACGTGCCTTGGTGCCTTCCAACCTCTGTATACTGCCTGACAAGGCAGCATTTGTAAGCCCCGTGTTGCCTGGTACTTCTCTTCTCTTTGTGTAAAAAGGCTGGTCCTGGGGTGGGGTCAAAGGTGACCTTGAAGGCCCTGTGCCTCAAGGTTTAGATGCACCGTCCTGTCCTAAAGCTTTAGCTTTATGGGCTTTAGGTTATTGAGGCTCCTCTGAAAAGGCCATAAGGCTGTGTTGTGCATGAGAGGAGACATGTAATGAAGTGGATAATGGACCTGGAGTTTGCTGGACAATGCCATGCAGTACGACCCTGAGAACTGATGCTCGTCACTATGCCACATAAATGAAGAGCATGTTAGTGAACTTAGTAATTGCAGGTAAAACGTTAGATCAGAGGTCCAAAAATTGTATACTGCTCACTGTTAGATGGAAACAGAAATTTTGAAGAATATACTGGTCACTCTTTTCCTTGCAATTACACTGAATGGGGACTGGAGGTTTCAAGCTTAAAAAAGAATACAAAGTAGCATCACAAAAGTAGCCCATGTGAGTGGTGCGCTATTTTGCGAATCTTCTGAAGTCATGCCATACTGTAACTTTTCATGAGAGTACAGCCTGATCTAATGAAATTACGTGACTGTGGCCACATTTCTGCAAAATGATATTATGTGGTTCATTCCATATATTGCGGCAGATTCGAGGTGAAATGTCCACTGTGTGGCACTAAAAGTGAGTTTAATGTTCTCCAAAACAGATGACGTCTTTAAGGTTAATGCTTTATCAAGTTTTAAATAAACAAAACCAACCTTCCTAACACAAACCTTAAACCTAAACCTAACCGATAGTGTCAAAATCAAATGTAAGATGAAAAGCACAATTTTTAAACAAGTTTAAACCAGATGGCTGCATTGCAGTCTCCGTTTATTGTGCACAGCTCAGAAACCTGAGCTTGTCAAAAGTAACATTATACCTAAGATACTATTTCATACACATTTGCCACTTTTTGAAATGTCTATGTTAATGTTTAAAACCTTTCGAGCAAGATATATGAGAACATGAATCTACAGTGCATCCAAAATGGATTAAATTCATTATTTTCCTCAAAATTCTACAAACAATACCCCATAATGACAACCTGAAAGAAGTTTGTTTGAAATCTTTGCAAATTTATTAAAAATAAAAAACGAAAAAAAATCACATGTACATAAGTATTCACAGCCTTTGCCATGACACTCAAAATTGAGCTCAGGTGCATCCTGTTTCCACTGATCATCCTTGAGAACATCCTTACCCACCTGTGGTAAATTCAGTTGATTGGACATGATTTGGAAAGGCACACACCTGTCTATATAAGGTCCCACAGTTAACAGTGCATGTCAGAGCACAAACCAAGCCATGAAGTCCAAGGAATTGTCTGTAGACCTCCGAGACAGGATTGTATCGAGGCACAGATCTGGGGAAGGGTACAGAAAAAATTCTGCAGCATTGAAGGTCCCAATGAGCACAGTGGCCTCCATCTGTCAGAGTTTTTGCTTTAATGGTATATTTTGGCCACTAGAGGCCCTCATTGTGTTTCATTTCAGTTTCCCGCCATTGTATCATGTGTTATTGTTTTCACATGTGCCTCCTTCTGGGCTGTGTATTTAAGCTGATCACTTCCTTTTGTTTCTTTGCTTGGTTATTGATGTTCCTAGCCAGTTGCTGCCGTAAGTCTGCTCTAGTTCTAAGTACTAAACTTTGAAAGCCTTTTGGATTGTTTTTTCCCTGTGTTTATTATTGCTGTTTTTTGGTGTCTTTTACCTGAGTTCTTTGGAGATTATTTTTTCCCTCCTTTTGGATCCTTTTTGGACTAAAGATTTTTCTGTTTTGTGATTGTCAGTAAGAAATTGCTTTTTGTACCCTTTTTGCTATTTTTGTTAATAAACTCTTCTGAGTTCATTTTGAGAACGCGTCTGACTATTGGGTTGAACTCCCTTCTGTGGCTCAGTGGTGGAAATTAAGACTCTTGCGCCAGAGACCCAAGTTCGAATCCCAGCTCTGACAGAATAACCAAGCCACATTATGAACCCAGAGACACCTAATGCTCAAGGACTCCTGGCCACAATTGCTCAGCAGGAGTCCACAATCCAATGCCATGAGTTAGCACTAGTCCAACAGGAGACTGTGATGGCTAAACACTCACAAGTGCTGTCTGATCTTATGATTTCTGTCTGTCAGATCCTGGACCAGCTGCCCTCTACTGCTGCCTCGGTACCCCTTCTGGATTCTCGAGTGCTCTCTCCTCTGATTGAACCACGCCTACTTCCACCACAACAATTCTCAGGTGATCCCAGTGCATGTGATGGGTTCCTGACTCAATGCTCTCTCACATTTGAATTACAACCATCTTCCTTCCCCTCAGATTGGGCCAAGATCGCATATGTTATCACCCTCCTTTCTGGCAAGGCTCTTTCTTGGGCAACAGCGGTCTGGAAGGCACAGGCACCCTTCTGTTCAAGTTATTCTGTGTTTGAAAATGAGTTCAAGCGTGTCTTTGACCACCCCCTCAGTGGCCGGCAAGCCTCTAAGAGACTCCTCACCCTCCGACAAGGTAATGGCAGCGTGGCTGAATATGCCATACAGTTTCGGACAGCTGCAGCATGGAGCGGCTGGAACGACGAGGCCCTCATGGTGTGCTTCCTGAATGGTCTGTCTGAGGCAATCAAGGATGATATGGCTACCAGAGAACCTGCTCGTGATCTCGAGACCCTCATGGATCAAGCAATCTGGCTGGATAATCGCCTGAGGGAGAGAAGACTGAACCGGCCATCTGTTTCCACATTGTCTGCCAGTCCAGCACTTGCTCAAATGCTACCAGTGCCCCACAAGTCCTCGGAACCCATGCAATTGGGAAGAACTAGGCTTTCCCCATAAGAACGAGACCGTCGCATGAGAGAGCACTGTTGTCTATATTGTGGAGCGTATGGTCATTTTCGCTCCGCCTGCCCCGAGCTTTCGGGAAACGCCCAGTCCCGTACAGGCAAGGAAGGACTGTAACGGGAGTTACACGCACAGCTTCACCTTCCAACTCTGGATTGTTCCTTCCCATCACACTCACTTGGGGAGATCAAAAACACCAAATCCAGGCTTTGATTGATTCTGGTGCTGCTGGGAATTTCATGGATATTTCCTTTGCCAAAAGTCTCCAGATTCCTATTAATTCCCTTCCTGCCCCCCTAACTGCGACAGCCTTGGATGGAAGACCGTTAGCTCCAGGGAAAATAACCCACCTCACTTCTCTCCTTTGTCTCGTCACTTACCAGCACCAGGAGAGAATGTGCTTTCACCTTATACAGACTCCAGAGTTCCCTATTATCCTCGGTCACCCCTGGCTCCTCCAGCATAACCCACACTTTGACTGGTCCACTGGCGCTGTTCTCAGTTGGGGTCCCACCTGTCAGACTACATGCTTGGCCCAGAACTCCCCTGATCTTGTTCTCGAGTCCCAAGAAGCCCTAGATCTGTCTCAAGTCCCTGCTCAGTACCACCACCTCAAAGCAGTGTTCAGCAAAAGGAAGGCCACCTCCTTACCTCCTCATCGCCCCTATGATTGCGCCATTGAGCTGCTCCCAGGAACCTGTCCCCCCAGAGGTCGTATATTCTCTTTGTCTCCCCCGAACAAACCGTTATGGACAAATACATTAACGAATCCCTTGCGGCAGGTATCATCCAACCATCCACTTCCCCTGCTGGAGCTGGATTTTTTTTCGTTGGGAAGAAGGATGGCGGACTCCGGCCATGTATTGATTACAGGGGCCTTAATAAGGTCTCTATTCGAAACCGCTATCCCTTGCCGCTAATGGCCACTGCTTTCGAAATTCTGCAAGAAGCCTCCATCTTCACTAAGATTGACTTGTGCAATGCCTACCATCTCGTGTGCATCAGACAAGGAGATGAATGGAAGACCGCCTTCAAGACGCCCACTGGGCACTATGAATATTTAGTTATGCCCTTCGGTCTCACTAATGCTCCTGCAGTATTTCAAGCTCTCATCAGTGATGTTTTCAGAGACATGCTCAACCAATTTGTGTTTGTCTACTTAGACGATATCCTCATCTTCTCGAGTTCCCTCCAAGAGCATGTAAAACATGTCAGTAAGGTTCTCAGACGTCTTCTTGATAACCATCTTTATGTTAAACCTGAGAAATGTGAGTTCCATGTGACCAAAGTTCAGTTCCTGGGGTTCATTATCAAGCCTGGCCAGATACAAATGGACCCTCAAAAGGTTCAAGCAGTTGTGGATTGGCCCTCCCCCTCGTCGGTAAAGGAAGTACAGCGTTTCCTTGGCTTCGCCAATTTTTATCGCAAGTTCATCCGGAACTTCAGTACTGTGGTGGCTCCTTTATCTGCCCTCACCAAGGGGAACACAACCAGCTTTAATTGGGGACATGAAGCAGAGTTGGCCTTCAGCAAACTCAAAAGCCATTTTACCTCTGCACCTATTCTCATTCTCCCTAACCCAGATAAACCCTTCATCGTGGAGGTCGATGCTTTGGATGTAGGGGTTGGAGCTGTGCTGTCCCAAAGGGGGGGGGACAACAAGTTGCATCCATGTGCATTCCTTTCCCACCACCTTACACCGACTGAGATGAACTATCATGTAGGGGATCGAGAGTTACTGGCAGTTTAGCTAGCGCTTGAAGAGTGGAGGCATTGGCTTGAGGGGGCCAAACACCCATTCCAAGTATTCACGGACCACAAAAATCTGGAATACATTCAGCAGGCAAAGCGACTCAACCCCCGCCAGGCACGTTGGCCCAATTCAAGTTCATCTTATCCTACCGCCCCGGCTCTAAGAACCTAAAACCTGATGCTTTGTCCCGAGTATATGTAAACACTCTTCAGGAAGATTCTATTGCATCGATTATCCCCAGTTCCAAGATAATAGCTCCTATCAGGTGGGATCTGGAAAATACTGTAAAACAAGCCCAAGCCCGAGAACCTGACCCAGGAGGGGGGCCAACCCACTGCCTGTTTGTCCCTAAAGCTGTCCGCTCCCAGATCCTCCAGTGGGGACACTCCTCTCATCTCACTTGTCATCCTGGTACCTCTCGCACTCTTGAGTTCATCCAAAGACCATTTTGGTGGCCAACTATCAAGGAGGATGTGACAACATTTGTAAACGCATGTCCCACGTGCAACCAAAGTAAGGTCCCTCACCGTTCTCCTCAGGGGCTATTGCATCCTCTCTCCATACCTCATAGACCTTGGTCTCATCTTTCCATGGATTTTATCACTGGACTTCTGCTATCACAAGGCAACACCACTATCATGGTCATAGTTGATAGATTCTCCAAGGCCACCCGATTTATTCCTCTGCCCAAACTACCCACCGCTAAAGAAGCTGCTGAATTGGTTATAAACCACATCTTCCGAGTCTTTGGCATCCCACAAGACATCGTCTCTGATCGAGGACCCCAATTTTCCTCCCAATTCTGGAGGGCATTTTGTCAGTCTCTGGGGGCTACAGTGAGTCTATCTTCTGGGTTCCACCCGGAGTCCAATGGGCAAACGGAGAGGCTTAACCAAGATCTTGAGACTACACTGAGGTGTATGGCAGCTAACAACCCACCCTCTTGGTCTTCCTTCATTATGTGGGCAGAATACGCTCACAATACCCTTTGCTCCTCTGCTACAGGCATGTCCCCTTTCGAGTGCCAGTTGGGATACACCCCTCCACTATTCCCTGAGCAAGAAGTGGAGGTTGCAGTTCCCTCTGCTCAACAGTTCGTTAAACGTTGCCGCCAGACATGGAAAAAAGCCCGACTCAAGCTCTTGAAGGTCTCTCAGCAGTATCAGCACCAGGCCAATCGCAGACACAGACCTGCCCCTAAGAACATTCCCTTACGGGTGGAATCTCATAAACTTTCCCAGAGGTTCTTTGGCCCCTTTAAGATTGCCAGGAAAGTAAACCCAGTTACTTATCGTTTATACTTGCCTAAGTCTTTGAAGATAAATCCCACTTTTCATGTCTCATTGTTAAAACCTGTTTTGTCTTCTCCTTTTTTTGCGACAGGTAAACCTCCCCCTCCTCGTGTCATTGGTGGCCAGCCAGCTTACACAGTCCACAGAATACTGGATGCCCGTCGAGTACGTGGGTCCCGGCAGTATCTTGTGGACTGGGAAGGCTATGGCCCTGAGGAGCGCTCCTGGGTTCCTGCCAAAGACATCTTGGACCACAAACTAATTCAAGAATTTCATGCTCGCAAGTCCAGTCATCCGGGAGGGAACGTCAGGAGCCGTTCCTAGAGGGAGGGGTCCTGTCAGAGTTTTTGCTTTAATGTTATATTTTGGCCACTAGAGGCCCTCATTGTGTTTCATTTCAGTTTCCCGCCATTGTATCATGTGTTATTGTTTTCACATGTGCCTCGTTCTGGGCTGTGTATTTAAGCTGATCACTTCCTTTTTGTTTCTTTGCTTGGTTATTGATGTTCCTAGCCAGTTGCTGCCGTAAGTCTGCTCTAGTTCTAAGTACTAAACTTTGAAAGCCTTTTGGATTGTTTTTTCCCTGTGTTTATTTTTGCTGTTTTTTGGTGTCTTTTACCTGAGTTCTTTGGAGATACTTTTTTCCCTCCTTTTGGATCCTTTTTGGACAAAAGATTTTTCTGTTTTGTGGTTGTCAGTAAGAAATTGCTTTTTGTACCCTTTTTGCTATTTCAACTCCCTTCTGTGGCTCAGTGGTGGAAATTAAGGCTCTTGCGCCAGAGACCCAAGTTTGAATCCCGGCTCTGACACCATCATCTGTAAATGGAAGAAGTTTGTAACCAGGACTCTTCCTAGAGCTGGCCAAACTCTAGGAGACGGGCCTTAGTCAGGGAGGTGACCAAGAACCTGATGGTCACTCTGACAGAGCTCCAACATTTCTCTGTGGAGAGAGGAGAACCTTCCAGAAGAACAACCATCTCTGCAGCACTGCCAGACAGAAGCCACTCCTCAGTAGAAGGCACATGACAGCCTGCCTGGAGTTTGCCAAAAGGCACCTGAAGGACTCTCAGACCATGAGAAACAAAGATTGAACTCTTTGGCCTGAATGGCAAGCGTCATATCTGGAGGAAACCAGGCACTGCTCATCACCTGGCCAATACCATCCCTACAGCGAAGCATGGTGGTGGCAGCATTATGCTGTGGGGATGTTTTTCAGCGGCAGGAACTGGGAGACTAGTCAGGATCGAGGGAAAGATGAATGCAGCAATGTACAGAGACATCCTTGATGAAAACCTGCTCCAGAGCGCTCTGGACCTCAGACTGGGGCGAAGGTTCATCTTCCAACAGGACAATGACCCTAAGCACACAGCCAAGATAACAAAGGAGTGGCTACGGGACAACTCTGTGAATGTCCTTGAGTGGCCCAGCCAGAGCCCAGACTTACTTGAACCCAATTGAACATCTCTGGAGAGATCTGAAAATGGCACCGACGCTCCCCATCCAACCTGATGGAGCTTGAAAGGTCCTGCAAAGAAGAATGGGAGAAACTGCCCAAAAATAGGTGTGCCAAGCTTGTAGCATCATACTCAACAAGACTTGAGGCTGTAACTGGTGCCAAAGGTGCTTCAACAAAGTATTGAGCAAAGGCTGTGAATACTTATGTACATGTGATTTTTTTGTTTTTTTCGTTTTTTATTTTTAATAAATTTGCAAAGATTTCAAACAAACTTCTTTCACGTTGTCATTATGGGGTATTGTTTGTAGAATTTTGAGGAAAATAATGAATTTAATCCATTTTGGAATAAGGCTGTAACATAACAAAATGTGGAAAAAGTGAAGCGCTGTGAATACTTTCCGGATGCACTGTATGTCTCACACGCTGTATAGGGCTAGAATCTCATCGCAATGATTTTGCTGGTGATATAAAATGAAGGAATATTGTTAATATCATGATGATTTTAATGTGCTTTTTATTTGGCCACTTGATTTCCTAAAGAGTGCAACATTAGACTAATTTCATGATCCTTAAAGGCTGCACAATTAATCAAAATAACATCAAAATTGTGATATAGTAATATATTTATTAACCTGCAAAATGTGGGTCATTTTATGAATTATTCCAGGCATTTTTGCAATATAAAAATGGTAAATAGAATATAGTTTTATGGCTTTTATTTAGATTTGACGCACTTCAGGTTTATGCCCCGCTCACATACGGTTATATCCGAATACAGATACAGATAATTTTGCCATTGCAACAGATACAGATACAGATAATGGCTTCACTGCACACCCCTAATAGTAATATGTAATAGTAATCACATCCAGGTTAGAGAAGTAGCAGTGTCTGATTCATAAAGGAGTTGTTCTTTTGAGTCAAATCTTTTCAGTGAATTGGTTGATCCGATAAAAATTCTCTAAATTATAGTTTACAAATTGGACGATTTTCAAGTTAAACTGTCAGTGATCCATCTGAGCAGTGCTCTAGTTTACAGGTCACTGAATGGAAAGATTTTCAGTGAATAACAACTTCAATTTTGGTCTGTTACTCACACAAAGTTATTGCAAAACTTAGAATATAGCAGACAAGATGTATGGACTATTGTATGATACTTTTATGGTGCTTTTTCATCCTTTTTTAAGCTTAAAAGCTTCAGTCACCTTTCATTGTAATTGCATGGAAAAGAGCGACCAGTATATTCTTCAAAATGTCTCCTTTTGTGTTCCATGGAAAAAAGAAAGCCTTATGTAACAACATTAAGGTGAGTAAATGATGACAGAACATTCATTTTTCGGTGAACTATTCCTTTTATCCTGGTTTTTAGTCTGGCTGTTTCTCTTCAGTTTCGTTTTTTCTAATGTTATACAGGAGATGTGCCCCTGTTGCAAATGAAAGTTGTCATTCAGGTTTGGCGCTTCTCTTCCATTCATAAACAAACACATCAATGCTCTTTACTGATTGATCTGGTATTGATAACTGTATGACAATTACATTAACGAGAGCATACACTTTCATCAGTCAGTAAATTAACATCTTAATATGGCTGCCTTTATTTTGGCACTCAGCTGCAGATCATTAAATGGATACACGTTGTTTTCTCCACCTTGGAGCAAATGCAAAGAATGTTCCTCTTTCTTTTTCATCCCCCTGTTTTCCCCATTTGTCTAGAAAATAATCATCCTGGTGTCTTTCTAATGAAAAAATAATAAAGGAAAGTAAAATTTGTCTCTGCAGTTTGCATATTGCATATGGTGTAATCAAAACAAAAGATACAATATGCTGTCAGTAAAACATAATTTAGATAAGCACAAAGACATTAAGGCATCAAGGTAACAGAAAGCAGAGAATTGTTCGTTGTGCAAACAAAAACATTAATTACGATTTTTTTTTCCATCTCTCCTCCTTGTGAAACAGCAGAGGCCCTTCAATGAATCAGCCTTAGAAACGTCTGTCCTTTCAGGCCCGCATGTGTGCCTAACAAATGAAGCGACAGCAATTTCAAAGAATTGTCATTTTAATGAGAGCGATTAATTATGGTGGCTCTGTATAGCTTACAAACATCAAAACTGTGGGAAAGGGTGAGTAGGCTTCTCCCTGCTAGACTCCATACAATATCAAATACATTCATATGCTTTATTCACTGGCACAAAACACCTTATACAGTCTCTTAGACAGTCCAACACCATACCGCGTCTGGTGGAGTGCTCTGAATGGCGGAGTTGCTGACCTTGGGAGGAATGATAGAAAAAGCCTCCTTTAAATATTTTATGTGTGGCTTATTCATCAGCTTACCTGATATTCAACAAATAGAATTCACAGGTCTGACCACAATTATCTGGTAATGTGGCAGGAAAAAAGTCAGGATAAAATAATTTACATTTAAATAAGAATGAAGCAAAAGGAAAAAAAGAAAGAAATGTCAGTGGGTACGGAAAGAAAATGCAGATGTGTCATAAGGTGAAGAGCCTCCAACACAAGCTGCCAGTAGGGGTAAAATCTTTCCGTGGCAGGGAGAGCCGTCATGGAGAATTGCCACCACCACAGGCAGCTCTCACTCGACTCGACACCGTTCTTTGTGTCTCCCTCTCGATCCGTCACCGTTCTTTGCATCTCTCTCTCGATGCGTCACCTTTCTTTGCGTCTCCCCTTGATCCGTCACCGTACTTTGCGTCTCCGTCTCGATACATCACCTTTCTTTGCGTCTCTCTCTCGATGCGTCACCTTTCTTTGCGTCTCCCTCTCGATCTGTCATCGTTCTTTGCGTCTCCCTCTCGATGCATCACCTTTCTTTGCATCTCCCTCTCGATCCGTCACCGTTCTTTGCATCTCCCTCTCGATGCGTCACTTTTCTTTGCATCTCCCTCTCGATCAGTCACCATTGTTTGCGTCTCCCTCTCGATGCGTCACCTTTCTTTCCCTCTCGATGCGTCACCTTTCTTTGCGTCTCCCTCTCGATCCGTCACATTTCTTTGCGTCTCCCTCTCGATCTGTCACCGTTCTTTGCGTCCTCCCTCTCTATGCATCACATTTCTTTGCATCTCCCTCTCGATCCGTCACCTTTCTTTGTGTTTTCCTCTCGATGCATCACCTTTCTTTGTGTCTCCCTCTCGATCCGTCACCGTTCTTTGTATCTCCCTCTCGATGCGTCACCTTTCTTTGCATCTCCCTCTCGATCCGTCACCTTTCTTTGCATCTCCCTCTCGATGCGTCACCGTTCTTTGTGTCTCCCTCTCGATCCGTCACCTTTCTTTGCATCTCCCTCTTGATGCGTCACTTTTCTTTGTGTCTCCCTCTCGATGCGTCACCTTTCTTTGCGTCTCCCTTGCGATGCGTCACCTTTCTTTGTGTTTTCCTCTCGATGCATCACCTTTCTTTGTGTCTCCCTCTCGATCCGTCACCGTTCTTTGTATCTCCCTCTCGATGCGTCACCTTTCTTTGCATCTCCCTCTCGATCCGTCACCTTTCTTTGCATCTCCCTCTCGATGCGTCACCGTTCTTTGTGTCTCCCTCTCGATCCGTCACCTTTCTTTGCATCTCCCTCTCGATGCGTCACCGTTCTTTGCGTCTCCCTCTCAATGCATCACCTTTCTTTGCGTCTCCCTCTCGATCCGTCACATTTCTTTGCGTCTCCCTCTCGATGCATCACCTTTCTTTGTGTCTCCCTCTGGATTCGTCACCGTTCTTTGCATCTCCCTCTCGATGCGTCACCTTTCTTTGCATCTCCCTCTCGATGCGTCACCTTTCTTTGCATCTCCCTCTCGATGCATCACCTTTCTTTGTGTCTCCCTCTGGATTCGTCACCGTTCTTTGCATCTCCCTCTCGATGCGTCACCTTTCTTTGCATCTCCCTCTCGATCCGTCACCTTTCTTTGTGTTTTCCTCTCGATGCATCACCTTTCTTTGTGTCTCCCTCTCGATCCGTCACCGTTCTTTGCATCTCCCTCTCGATGCGTCACCTTTCTTTGCATCTCCCTCTTGATGCGTCACCTTTCTTTGCATCTCCCTCTCGATGCGTCACCGTTCTTTGTGTCTCCCTCTCGATCCGTCACCTTTCTTTGCGTCTCCCTCTTGATGCGTCACTTTTCTTTGCGTCTCCCTCTCGATGCGTCACCTTTCTTTACGTCTCCCTCGCGATGCGTCACCTTTCTTTGCATCTACCTCTCGATCCGTCACATTTCTTTGCGTCTCCCTCTCGATCCGTCACCATTCTTTGCGTCTCCGTCTCGATGCATCACCTTTCTTTGCGTCTCTCTCTCGATGCGTCACCTTTCTTTGCGTTTCCCTCTCGATCTGTCATCGTTCTTTGCGTCTCCCTCTCGATGCATCACCTTTCATTGCATCTCCCTCTCGATCCGTCACCGTTCTTTGCATCTCCCTCTCAATCAGTCACCATTGTTTGCGTCTCCCTCTCGATGCGTCACCTTTCTTTCCCTCTCGATGCGTCACCTTTCTTTGCGTCTCCCTCTCGATCCGTCACATTTCTTTGCGTCTCCCTCTCGATCCGTCACCGTTCTTTGCGTCCTCCCTCTCTATGCATCACATTTCTTTGCATCTCCCTCTCGATCCGTCACCTTTCTTTGTGTTTTCCTCTCGATGCGTCACCTTTCTTTGCATCTCCCTCTCGATGCGTCACCATTCTTTGTGTCTCCCTCTCGATCCGTCACCTTTCTTTGCATCTCCCTCTTGATGCGTCACTTTTCTTTGCGTCTCCCTCTCGATGCGTCACCTTTCTTTAAGTCTCCCTCGCGATGCGTCACCTTTCTTTGCATCTACCTCTCGATCCGTCACATTTCTTTGCGTCTCCCTCTCGATCCGTCACCTTTCTTTGCGTCTCCTTCTTGATCCGTCACCGTTCTTTGCGTCTCCCTCTTGAAGCGTCACCTTTCTTTGCGTCTCCCTCTCGATGCGTCACCTTTCTTTGCGTCTCCCTCTCGATCCGTCACATTTCTTTGCGTCTCCCTCTCGATCCGTCACCGTTCTTTGCGTCCTCCCTCTCTATGCATCACATTTCTTTGCATCTCCCTCTCGATCCGTCACCTTTCTTTGTGTTTTCCTCTCGATGCATCACCTTTCTTTGTGTCTCCCTCTGGATTCGTCACCTTTCTTTGCATCTCCCTCTCGATGCGTCACCGTTCTTTGCATCTCCCTCTCGATGCGTCACCGTTCTTTGTGTCTCCCTCTCGATCCGTCACCTTTCTTTGCGTCTCCCTCTTGATGCGTCACTTTTCTTTGCATCTCCCTCTCGATCAGTCACCATTCTTTGCGTCTCCCTCTCGATGCGTCACCTTTCTTTCCCTCTCGATGCGTCACCTTTCTTTGCGTCTCCTTCTCGATCCGTCACCGTTCTTTGCGTCTCCCTCTCGATGCATCACCTTTCTTTGTGTCTCCCTCTGGATTCGTCACCGTTCTTTGCATCTCCCTCTCGATGCGTCACCTTTCTTTGCATCTCCCTCTCGGTGCGTCACCATTCTTTGCATCTTCCTCTCGATGCGTCACCTTTCTTTGCATCTCCCTCTCGATGCGTCACCTTTCTTTGCATCTCCCTCTCGATGCGTCACCGTTCTTTGTGTCTCCCTCTCGATCCGTCACCTTTCTTTGCGTCTCCCTCTTGATGCGTCACTTTTCTTTGCATCTCCCTCTCGATCAGTCACCATTCTTTGCGTCTCCCTCTCGATGCGTCACCTTTCTTTCCCTCTCGATGCGTCACCTTTCTTTGCGTCTCCTTCTCGATCCGTCACCGTTCTTTGCGTCTCCCTCTCGATGCGTCACCTTTCTTTGTGTCTCGCGATGCGTCACCTTTCTTTGCGTCTCCCTCTCGATCCGTCACATTCCTTTGCGTCTCCCTCTCGATCCGTCACCGTTCTTTGCGTCCTCCCTCTCTATGCATCACATTTCTTTGCATCTCCCTCTCGATCCGTCACCTTTCTTTGTGTTTTCCTCTCGATGCATCACCTTTCTTTGTGTCTCCCTCTCGATCTGTCACCGTTCTTTGTGTCTCCCTCTCGATGCGTCACCTTTCTTTGCGTCTCCCTCTCGATGCGTCACCTTTCTTTGCGTCTCCCTCTCGATCCGTCACTGTTCTTTGTGTCTCCCTCTCGATGCGTCACCTTTCTTTGCGTCTCCCTCTCGATGCGTCACCTTTCTTTGTGTCTCCTTCTCGATCCGTCACCGTTCTTTGCGTCTCCCTCTCGATGCGTCACCTTTCTTTGCGTCTCCCTCTCGATGCGTCACCGTTCTTTGCGTCTCCCTCTCGATCCGTCACCTTTCTTTGCGTCTCCCTCTCGATCCGTTTGTTTTGAGCGACCTGCTTAGACCCACCCAACAACATACTCAACCAAATACGTGAGTTGGGGGAGGGACTATCTGAATGTTTGAACAACAGAAGAGGAGGGGCGTATTCGGAAAGCTGTTTTGAAAACATAATTTTTGGAATTCCATTCGGTGGGGCTAGTGTTGCAGAAATAACATACTTCAACTTTAAATCCAAAAAGGTCAGATGTTTAATACATTTGTTGAGTTGTTTCAAATGTGACGCGTTCTGTCATGTTGAGTCAGAAGTCTCAATGGGCTATTTATGTAGGAATGTTATTTTAGACTAAAACATATTTTTGACTATTTTGTGTTTTATTTTATTTTTATTTTCAGCTTTGAAACCATGTAAGTATTATCACGAAAATATTGATATTTAAGAACTTTTTAAAAAAAATCAAGAATTTTTGTTTAAAACATTCTTGCAAATTTCTTATAATTTATATTTATATTTTAAGAACTTTCTTATTTTTTGTCTTAAGAACATTTTCCTGAATTCCGCCCCAGGAGCAATGTTAAAGGAATAGCTCTCCATGAAAAAAGGATGAGGGATGAAAGGACTGACAGTAACTGATTGTTACTGTTAATCTCCAAAAGCACATAAGCGCATGAACATGCCAACATGCTTACTCTGCCCTCTCGTGGACACACATACGATAGCTGGCCAGAAGTGAAAATGAATAGTTAAAAAATATTTAAATATTGATCTGTTTCTCTCACACACCTATCATATCGCTACATGAGACATTAATTAAACCACTAGAGTCTTATGGATTACTTTTATGCTGCCTTTATGTGCTTTTTGGAGCTTCAGTTTTTTTGATCCTGATGACTTTGGCATTGTATTGACCTACAGAGCTGAGCTATTTTTCTAAAAATCTTCATTTGTGTTCTGCGTGATGAGTTTCAGGGTTGCACTTGCAACTCGAAGGACCGGGTTATGAATCTAGAAGAGCACACGAGTCAACACTTTATTCAAAATTGTCATAGAAGCAGCACAAAATTATGTGGTTGCTTCAGTAGTTGCATTTTTCACCTCACATATGCTTTAATGACATTATCGGTTAGGTTTCGTTTTATCCTCCTGAGACCTAAGCACAACTGCTGTGTGCAGTTGTAACTAGTACCACCTAATAAACATGCAAAAAAAAAAAAAAAAAAAAAATTCTAGAGCAAATAAACTCAGCAAAAATAAACGTCCTCTCATTTTCAACTGCTTTTATTTTCAGCAAACTTAACATGTGTAAATATTTGTATGAACATAAAAAGATTCAATAACTAAGACATAAACTGAACAAGTTTCACAGACATGTGACTAACAGAAATGGAATAATGTGTCCCTCCCCCCCCAAAATCAAAAGTAACAGTCAGTATCTGGTGTGGCCAACAGCTGCATTAAGTACTGCAGTGCATCTCCTTCTCATGGACTGCACCAGATTTGCCTGTTCTTGCTGTGAGATGTTACCCCACTCTTCCACCAAGGCACTTGCAATTTCCCGGACATTTCTGGGGGGAATGGCCCTAGCCCTCTGTCACGTATTCCCTGTGTTTTTGCTTAGACTTTTATTTTTAAATTCTTGTTCCTGTTTCCTGTTAGTTTGTAGTCCTTTTGTAGTTTCATTTTATGATTGGTTTTCCCCTGATTGTTTCCACAGGTGTTCCTCGCTCCCTTGTTTGCCCCCATGTATTCAAGCCCTTGTTTTCCCCTGCTTTCTTTGTCAGTCTTTACATGTGTTGTCACGTTCTGTGCCTGGTTTCCTGTGTTTTGTTTAGTTTTATTCTGACTACTTTGTTTATCTTTTGTTTTTCATTAAAGCTGCATTTAGATCCTCATTCCTCTCTTGTCTCGTCACAGAAAGACTGACCAAGGAATGGATCTAGCGGCTGTCAGAACTCCGTCCAGTTGAGGATCGTGTCCGTGAGTTTTTAGAGCTGGCAAATGAAGTGCACTATCCAGACCGCTCTATGGTGGTTTTCTTCCGGTCCGGTCTGAATAGTGCATTGAGGGAACTGATGTCTCCGGCTGATCGTCACTGGACGCTCGGCGAATATGTGGAGAAGGCTCTGGAACTAAACCTTCGTCTTCAGCTCCCTTCTCGAAGCCTTCAACGGCCCCTGTCCCGAAACCTTCCACGGCCCCTGTCTCCAAGTTGTATGATCTGCCACTGATGTCGGTGTGTAGATCCATGAAGATCCAACCTCAAAAATTGTCTGCGCCCACACCCGCCACGGCCAACGAGCCTACGGCCACGGCCGCCATGGCCAACGAGCTAGAAGCCTCATCCAACCCAGAGCCTGCGTTGCCAGCCTCGTCCGTCCCAGAGACTGCGTTGCCTGCCTCGTCCGTCCCAGAGCCTGCGTTGCCTGCATCGTCTGTCCCAGAGACAGCATTGCCAGCCTCGTCCGTCCCAGAGCCAGCATTGTCAACTTCGGCCATCCGGAGGAGGAGAAGGAGAAGAAAAGTTTCTGTTCCCAAGTCTCTTCCCATGTACACGACCACAGAGGTTGTTCCCGAGTCTCCGCCCATGCCCACGACCACAGAGGTCGTTCCCGAGTCTCCGCCCACGACCACAGAGGTCGTTCCCGAGTCTCCGCCCACGACCACAGAGGTCGTACCCGAGTCTCCGCCCACAGAGGTCGTTCCCGAGTCTCCGCCCACGACCACAGAGGTCGTTCCTGAGTCTCCGCCCACAGAGGTCGTTCCCGAGTCTCCGCCCACACCCACAGAGGTCGTACCCGAGTCTCCGCCCACAGAGGTCGTTCCCGAGTCTCCGCCCACGACCACAGAGGTCGTTCCCGAGTCTCCGCCCACGACCACAGAGGTCGTTCCCGAGTCTCCGCCCACGACCATAGAGGTCGTACCCGAGTCTCCGCCCACAGAGGTCATTCCCGAGTCTCCGCCCACGACCACAGAGGTCGTTCCCGAGTCTCCGCCCACAGAGGTCGTTCCCGAGTCTCCGCCCACACCCACAGAGGTCATTCCTGAGTCTCCGCCCACACCCACGACCACAGAGGTCGTTCCCGAGTCTCCGCCCACGGCCACGACCACAGAGGTCGTTCCCGAGTCTCCGCCCACGCCCACGACCACAGAGGTCGTTCCCGAGTCTCCGCCCATGGCCACGACCACAGAGGTCATTCCCAAGTCTCCGCCCACGCCCACGACCACAGAGGTCGTTCCCGAGTCTCCGCCCACGCCCACGACCACAGAGGTTGTTCCCGAGTCTCCACCCACGCCCACGACCACAGAGGTCGTTCCCGATTGTCCACCCACGACCACAGAGGTTGTTTCCCAGTTTCTGCTCATGTTTTCGACCACGGAGGTCGTTCGCAAGTCTCATCCCATGAACATGACCATGGAGGTCATTTCCGAGTCTCTGCCCATGACCACGGAGGTCGTTTCCCAGTTTCTACCCATAATCTTGATCACGGAGGTCGTTCCCGAGTCTCATCCCATGAACACGACCATGGAGGTCGTTTCTGAGTCTCTGCCCATGCCCACGACCATGGAGGTCATTCCCGAGTCTCTTCCCATGTTCGTGACCACGGAGGTCATTTCCCATTCATCCAGGACTCTTTGTCTCAAGCCTGCCACGGCTTTGCCCCTCGAGCCTGCCACGGCTCCGCCTTCCACGGTATCGCATGGAAAACATTGTTTAAACCATTTACAATAAAGATCTGTAAAGTTATTTGGATTTTTACAAAATGATCTTTAAAATACAGTGTCCTGAGAAAGGGACGTTTCTTTTTTTGCTGAGTTTAGTTTTTTAGAAAAAAAAAGGCATATCGGATGAAACTAGAGAGTCTGACCTTTTGATTCAAACAGGTTTCAATGTAAAAATGTAATTAGGTTTCTTACCAGATATAGTTTTGTTGGTGTTTCTCCTAAAGACTCCACTGTGATCAGTGCCATGTTGTTTTGTCACATGACTTCGTACATTGAAAGTTTAACCCTTTATTAACAGCACAGAGTTTTCTGAACTGAAATCAGTCAGTTTAAATTAAATTAAATTATGCGCTGCGTATAGCGAAGCCAAATTCAACATCTACGCATTTGTACAAAGGGTCGCACAAGGTTAAGGTGTAGGGTAGGGAGATTGGTTGTGTTGATTTAAAACTCGATAGACCATTAACCTTAAAAACCTCATCTGTTTGGGAGAACATTTAATTCACTTTTAGCGCAACACAGTAGATATGTCACATCGAAACTGCCGCAATATGTGTACCTTGAATGCACTGTAAGTCACAAACAAATAACTACAGTACATCTGCTGTATGCATAAACAATTAGTGGAAGTTTGGATGTTGTATTGGTATATTTGTTCTGTGGAATTTTACAGAAATGCTTTACATTACAGCTTCATCAGTTCTTGGCTGTGTATCTCACCATTCTCTTTACTTTAGCAGAGCCCCCTCCTCTATTACATGATTACAGGACCCTAGTTTTTTGTGACAGCACCACCTATCGAATTGGATGACAGAAAAAAGTGCAACCAAGGCAGTATTCCCACCAAATACTATCGACTTATCGTTTTAAAGGTTTATTCCAGTCAAATACTACTTTCTGTCTTGCAATTCAACTTGGTTGCTAAGAGCTGTATGTTGAGCAATTCATGTAACTAATTAGCATAATTAACTCATTATCAGGTAAAAGAAAGATGGAATCATATGCTATGGCCTCTGCAGTCACTAGATCTCAACCAGATATTTCTAAGTTTGGAGAGAGGTAAGACACAAGGATGACTCTGGTCAGATTCATGATTGTGTATATATTTTATACAATAATAAATAAAAACAATAACAACACTCACAACCCCCCCCCCCCATAAAAAATGACCCCTCTTTTGCCCATGGACAGGCTTCACTGACTTCTAAGAGAGAAAGACAGAGAGACAGAGAGAGAGAGAGAGAGAGAGAGAGAGAGAGAGAATGAAATAGGAACATAGAGCACACGCATGTATCCACACACACATGCATGATATATTATACGTATAGAATTAATATATTTAAATCTTAATGTTAATTAATGTTCATATTACTGTGTACTTTCCAAAGATTTGGACAAATTGTATTTTGATGCCTTGGCAACACTGTTTATTGAAACTTTCATGTCAATAAAGCCCTTTGAATTGACCAAAACAAAAAACTGAATAGAGAGAGAGAGAGAGAGAGAGAGAGAGAGAGCGAGAGAGAGAGAGATCCAAGAAATCTGAATAGAAATAACATGACATCTGACTTTTCCTGACCCTTAAATATTCAAACCCCAGATTGTGAAGTATGTAACAGCACTAACTACCAATTGAATGTTCTCCCTTCTTTCCTCAATTGTTTGTCTATGCCTCTACTAAATTCCTCCACTTCTGAAATAGTAAAAGGAGAACATAATCACTGCGGGGTTAACAGAAATATTGGTAACACTTAAAAAAAGGGTACATTGGGCATTGTGTAAAAAAATTACATTCTGCACTCTTACCTGTGATGATAATCCGGACCAGAGAGGAAGACCTGCTCAGCCTCCTGCAAGGACAAATTCTGCAGCACAGCCTGGCCATATATGATGGCATACCAAAAGAAAATGGTTAATTTAAATATACCATTATACCAATACAGAACAGCAAGCCATTATACACTGGTTCGTACACAAGTAGCACAAAGTGCAGGAGCAGGAACCCGCACAAATACATTACATGGTTAGGCATACCTCTGGAAATAGAACACCACAGATGAACTGCACTTCATCCGTGAAGCTCAGATATGTTGGTGTTCTATGCAGTACTGCCTTCAGATAGGCGAAAAGGGTGTCCTGTTTTTCCTCACTGTCGAGGTAGACAGGCACATGGGAAGAGGACTTCTGATGAAACCACTTAGAAGGCTTCCTGTTGAGTACACCCTATGAGTAAACCAAGGTGCAGAAACAATTATTTTGTGAGAATTGGATTTTTGAGTGTATTATATGGTAGTTGTTAGTCATTCATGTTTCTTCATGATGAACAGGAGAGGAGGCATAAGATGTACAGTATGTTACTGATTTGAGGTGTATGCATTGATATGCTTTCAACCCACTCCTCCATGCCAACTCCATGTTCACCTGGCACTCAGTGGATACACAGGAAACATGTTGATTTTCCCCCCATACTTTAGTTTGAACATACAGAGGTGTATTGGTACCATGAAAAGATTTGTGGACAGTACAGACTCCATTCTCGGGATCTATACATTCACTCTGAAGGTCGGAACTTGCTGTGATGTCCTTATGTTTGCCTGTGTGCTTCCTTTCTATGTGCTTTTTTAAATTTTTTTTTTTTTTTGTTATGAGACATTTTTTCTTTAGTACTGGCTTCACACGGACCCTTTGCACCTGTCCACTTGGGGTGGTTGGCACAGTGAGGGTTGTTGGAGCTGGAAAGTTGGGAGTTGTTGGAGATGGGATGGTGGTGGTTGTTGGAGCTGGGATGGTGGGGGTTATGGTAGGTTGCTTCTCTTTGCACAAAGACAGGTGGTTAATGAAGTCCGGTTTACAGCACTGACTGGCAGTGGATGCAGTGGTAATGCCACTGTGGTCGGCAATCTAACCCACATCCGTGAATGGCATACCCTGAAACATAAGAACATAGTACTGTAGTATTATTATGATCATATTATTTAAAAGTGTAAATTCTGAATACCCAAAATCTGAATCAAGTATCTGGTTACCAAAAACAAATCAGAGAGGAATTTGTTTTGATTCATTGCTCAAATGGAATTGATCATAACATTCAGGCTGCTTTTAATGCATGGACACATTGTAACTCCCTTTGCATTTCCCAAGAGAATGTTTGCAAACTTTACCTTCATGGAGAACTGCACGATTGAAATGGCTCTCTAAATGTGTTCTGACCTTGCTCAACTTTGTTGGGTGGAACAAAGCTGAACTACAGAACGGGCAGTGGAAGTCCTTGCAGCATGTGGTGCATCTCTTCAGTTCGGGCAAGAATCTTATTGAACATTTGAAGATCATTTCACAGACATAAATAGACATAAATTAGGCCTAAGTCTAGAACTGGACTTTCTGAATCTTCTGTCCTACATTGAGCTTAATCTGTGTCCATGAAATCACTTCATACAGGCTATACAGTACATGACAGAATCTAACACATGGTAACCATGGACTGTATGTGGTGTAGGCCTGTAGAAAAGGCCTACATAATAACTGACTATTAAAAATGCCAAATGTCTCATTCAACATTACAAAACAATGTCAAAATGAAGAGACAGGCTGATAACACATATTGTGGGGCAAACAGGCAGTCAACACAGTTTAATTATTAAGATTATTTAAACTTAATTAAAATGGTAAAACGTCAGGGTTACTTGCGTAACCCCATTCCCTGTTGGAGGGAACGAGACGTTGTGTCGATGTAGTGACACTAGGGGTCACTCTTGGGAGCCCGAGACACCTCTGGTCTTTGATAAAAGGCCAATGAAAATTGCCGAGTGGTATTTGCACGCCACTCCCCCGGACATACGGGTATAAAAGGAGCTGGCATGCAACCACTCATTCAGGTTTTATGCTGAGGAGCCGAGACAAGGTCCGGCCATTTCAGTGGGTAGTTCAGCGCTGTGGCAGGAGGGACACAACGTCTCATTCCCTCCATCAGGGAACGGAGGTTACGCAAGTAACCATGACATTCCCTATCTGTCACTCACTCGACGTTGTGTCGATGTAGTGACACTATGGGTCCATATACGAAATGCCACAACTGGCTGAACTGTGTTATGTGAACTGGCAGTGTGTGGTGGGCAGACCACTGTGTGCCTCGTAGCCAGCACACCAGGTCGACATGTAACCTCCCCCAACATAGTTATGAGTGTCGAACGGCCCTTTGGGGACAGGTCGACTACCCAAAAGATAGAGACAGGCTAACCCAGTCGTGGCCTCTTTTCCCCTTCTCTTTTTCCACTCCCTAAAAAAGAAGGGGGATTATCTGACTGGGCCGCCAGGTCTAGTCGGGGGGTGTCCCTCCCAAGGGGAGGTCACCGCGGAGACCACACCTCGCCCAAGGGGGGGGGTATTTAAGTGGAAAAATACATCACATGGTCTTTCCGACCATGTGGAGAGTCTTCATGGTAGATCCTACCCAACGGGGGAGGAGTTACTACAAACACAGAGACTGGGGCAGAGGGGCTCTGCCCAAGGAATACGCAGTTTGCCAACAGGGAAACGAATTAGCGGAAGATATTTATTGCATGGGTTAGCCTTACAGGGAACCGCCACATGCGGAGCGCCTTACCCAGAACAGGACTCTTAGTTAGCACGTGTACTGGGCCGGCAGCGAGTCTCTCCGAAAACTCGACTGCCACAGGGCTTGGAGGAAGTCAACCAGGGAACAAAGTTTGTGAACACTACTGGGAATTAATGGCGCACGTCTTCAGCTCAAAAGGAGGTGGAAGGCGCTATGTGCAAGCGATACACTCGGCCGGCTATCCCGGGCTTATCTGCTTGTATTGCGTGCCACTACCTGGGATGAAACCGGTTCCACCCGGAGGTTGTAGAACCTTGCAAAGGGTTGGGTGTTGCCCAGCCTGCTGCTCTGCAAATGTCTGTTAGAGAGGCACCCCTGGCCAGGGCCCAGGAGGCCGCTACACCCCTGGTAGAATGGGCTCGTAGCCCTACAGGGGTCGGCATGTCCTGGGCGTGATATGCCATAGTTATGGTGTCAATGAGCCAGGGGGCGATCCTCTGCTTGGAGACAGCACTTCCTTTCCACTGTGCACCAAAGCAGACAAAGAGCTGCTCAGAGATCCTAAAGCTCTGTGTACGATCCAAATAGATGCGTAAAGCGTGCACCGGACACAGCAACGACAGGGCTGGGTCTGCCTCCTCCTGGGGCATCGCTTGCAGGTTCACCACCTGGTCCCTAAAAGGGGTCGTGGGAACCTTGGGCACATAGCCCGGTCGGGGCTGAAAAGACGGTGACAGACCGGCGTGATGACCACGCGATGTGTCCCGTGGCGCCATACCCATCTTGGGACTTGAGTCTGAAGCCAGTGCTGAAGCGGTCTCATATGCTTCAGTGCTGAAGTGGTCTCATATGCACCAACCCGAGCGGGGTGGCCAACACTGAGGATGCCATATGCCCCAGGAGCCTCTGAAAGATTTTCAGTGGAACCGCTGCTTCTGTTTGAACACCTTCAAACAGGCCAGCACTGACTGTGCATGCTCATTCGTGAGGCATGCTGTCAAAGAGACTGAGTCCAACTCCAAACCGAGGAAAGAGATGCTCTGAACCGGGTGGAGCTTGCTCTTTTACCTGTTGACTCGAAGCCCTAGTCGGCTGAGGTGTGAGAGCACCAAGTCCCTGTGTGCACACAACATGTCCCGAGAGTGAGCTAGCATTAGCCGTGAAGACTGTCACATTGGGGGCGGATTTGTGCCACAGCTGGGCGCTCAGGGGTGGGAGACCGCCGCTGGATCACGAAACCTGCCAAATAGAGTGGTGGACGGTGGTCGTGATGACGGCCGTGCACACTGGATACATGACCCAGGGAACAAGGAAACCGCTCTTGCTGAACTCTTGAGTACTGCAGCCACTTGGGCATGCAGCGCAATTAAATGCAAAGGTAACAAAAAGATTCTCTTCCTGGCCTTTGACCGGGGGATGGAGGGGTCTGCTTACCAGCTCCAGAGCAGCGGGTTTCGTCGTCCCTGGGCCGCCCGTCTCAAGGGCGCTTTGAAGCCTTTCACGGGTTCTTGGCGGCCGCGAGACGGGTGGCGTCTGCTTCCTGCGGTGCAGTCACCGCAGGGGACGCCCTTGGCGATGAGCAGAAGGGGTGTGGGATCTTGAGCTGTGCCGGGGCAGGATATGTCAGATAGCTTCCATCTGCTGCTCCACCGTCGAGAACTGCTGGGCAAAGTCCTTGACGGTGTCGCCGTATAGGCCAGCCTGGGAAATGGGGGCAGCAAGGAACCATGTCCTGTCGGCCTCACCCATCTTGACCAGGTTGAGTCAAAGTTGGTGCTCCTGGACCACTAATTTGGACATCGTCTGCCCAAGAGACCGCACCGTGACCTCCATCGCTCAGAGAGCGAGGTCGGTCGCCGAGCGCAGTTCCTGCATCAATCCCGGGGCGGAACTACCCTCGTGCAGTTCCTTTAGTGCCTTGGTGGACTTGCTGGAGAGCCATGGCATGCAGGGTGGAGGCGGCTTGTCCAGTGGCACCGTAGGCCTTGGCCGTCAGAGACGGTGTAAGCCTACAGGCCTTGGACGGGGGCTTTGGGCACCCGCGCCAGGTGGCGGCTCTCTGCAGGCATAGGTGCACCGCGAGCGCCTTTATCTACCGGGGGATTGCCGAATAGCCTTCGGCCGCCCCACCATCAAGGGTAGTGAGGGCGGGGAAGCTGAAAAGATCGGGACCGGGCAGTAAAAAAGTGCCTCCCATGATCTTGTCAGCTCTTCATGCACTTCTGGGAAGAAAGGAACGGGGGCAGGGCGTGGCTTTGAGTGGTGCCGCGAGCCCAGGCACCAATCATCGAGCCGCGAGGGTTCAGGGAAGAGCGGAGGGTTCCACTCTAGCCGACGCTCACGGCTGCCCGGGAAAGCATGTTGTCATCTCCGCGTCAGCCTGTGACTGGGCAATCGTCCCCGAAGGGAGGAGCCCAGCTATGTTCGAGAGCTCATCACTTTCGCGGGCTCCGAATAAGAGGTCTAACTCGCCGTGAGACGAGCCGGCGGACTCATCCGGAAGCCCGATCGGGGCAGATGAGCATGCTGGAGAATGGGAGGTCCGCGGGGGGATACCCGGTGGAAGCGGTCCCATTGGGGCCCCCAAATCGCCCCCAGTGCTAGCCGCGCTGGCCTCATACCCGTGGTTAAAAGGACCAAGGCGGGGAGCCTCTGGGGTGGCTTGCTTTCTTACAAAGGCGAGCCACGACCACATCGTTGCCATGGACATGTCCTCACAATGAGTACATGACCATCCACGAACGCTGTCTCCGCATGAGCAGTGCCCAGACATGAAAGACAGTGATCGTGATCATCAGAAGGCGAGAAATAACGAGCGCAACCAGGAATAACACACAAAGGAAAGGCATCTTTAAAAAGACGCGTCTTTAAAAAGACATTCCGTGTGTGCCGCTCTTTTAGAGAAATATACTCTTTTATAGAAATATACTCTTATTTCTGCCGAAGCGCCCAGGGGTATACTCTGCAGTGCACCAGTGCAGAGGAGGGAGTAGCCGCTGAAATGCGCCGTCAGATCCAGCAGAGGTGAATGAACAGTCGTGGGAATTCAGCTCAGTGAGCATGACCGTTTGGCTCCGAAAATCTGAATGAGTGGTTGCATACCAGCTCCTTTTATACCCGTATGTCCGGGGGAGTGGCATGCAAATACCACTCGGCAATTTTCATTGGCCTTTTATCAAAGACCAGAGGTGTCTCGGGCTCCCAAGAGTGACCCCTAGTGTCACTACATCGACACAACGTCGAGTGAGTGACAGATAGGGAACAATAAGTATTAAACAAGCTTTCACACTGAAGACAGTAGGCTACTGCTGAATTAATGTAGCTGACAGACACAGATCATATCGACATGCTTTTATCATCTTTTGAAGTTTAATTAATGTGCTGGCTAGAATTAATTATCATAGTCATTAAGTCAACACATAGTTGGGCTTGCCAAAATCACGCTACAGTTTCATTAAACAACAAAAATAGGCTAACAGTTCATTTTGCAGCAGGCTATCAGAAGCTAATATATGATTGTTTGTAGTGCCTTTAAGACTATATTTAGCAACTCTCACTTCTGCTACATTAACTTTGCTGTCCAATTCAAGACACCACAATTATTTTTAACTTTAAACAAATAAAACATGATTCAAATTCAGTACTCACACTCTGATTGCTGTGCATCTTGTATTAGAGTCCTATTGCTAGAAATGCGGTCCTTGGTCATCCAATTCGTTATGTGGCGCTGTCACAAAAAAAACTAGGGTCCTAAAAATGTGGTCCTAGGACTGCAGTCCTGAAACTGCAGCCTCCTCTACTGCAGGATCATGCTACTCAGAGGAGGGCCAATTAGGAGGCCGAATCGTAGACACATGCACCTCTGCATGACTGTGTGTGTGTGAGAGAGATTGTGCACTCTGTGGATGCATGTCTGTCCCCCCTTTAATTAGTTCAGAATATTCCTCCTTTCCTGATTGACTGCTCTGTTATGTCAAATATTCCATTCTGTCATTCTGGAATTCTAAACTTAAATCAAGATGCATCATTTTTTATTTACTAGACAGATTTTTTTTATCTATTTGCTGGACTTACATAACAACTAATGAAGACATGATAGCTTGTGAATGTGTGTGTGATCCCAGGTAGTTGTTTTGCAGTGTGTGTTTGATTCAGAAAGCCATGTCAAACTCCCCCTATGCAACACAACACACTGACTGGCAAATTGCCAAGCATATCCGCCACAGCCTGAGTAGCGAGTGGCAGGTAGGAATTGAAAAATGTGAAGCACACTTTTCCGCTGATTGCTCAAAAGATTGCCATCTCTCTCTCTCTCTCTCTCTCTCTCTCTCTCTCTCTCTCTCTCTCTCTCTCTCTCTCTCTCTCTCTCTCTTTCTCTGTGTGGCTCCTTGTCTTTTTGTACATCAGGTTATTTTCCGCACCTTCCTTTTTATATATAAACACAATAAATACTTAACAAGCGGTAACTAGCGAGTGTGGTGATAAGCAGTCTATTGTGTTGGAAGATGGGAACTCTGGTTGGAGAGAGGTAAAGGAAGAGATTGTGTCATATATGACATTGTGTTTTCAATGTATGATGGCTTGAGAGAATAGAGCCATTGGCAGGTGTTGTCATGTGCTGTGTCACTCTGAATCTAGCCATCCATGACTATGTGACAGACAATCCATCCTTCCATTGATCTTGTCACTCAAGTGTTGGTTTATTTGCCCTACTCTAGCATTTAAGCACCTAACAGACTGAAAATTACCCGGGTGGCATTGATAGGTCTTCGTCTGACTCCAGATCTTCCCTATTGTGCAGGTGACTGTCAGCTGCTAAGTCCATACAGTCCTCGATGGGCATTGGCAGCCTCTAATTTACCAAGATAGGTCTGAGAGAGTGGTGGCTTTCTCCACAGCAGGTCTACCTTTTCTCACTCAATTAAAATTCTCCTCCTAATAAAAGCAAATTTGATAAATGCCTTTTCTACCTGTTCCATTACGGAGCCCCTGCTGTGCAGTCACACAAGAGGCTGAAAAGAACCCTCTCGCAGTGAGTCAGGCCACCAAGAGAGCAATTAAATGAGGTACACTTACCTTACTCGCCCTTCTCTCCATAACCACATTTAAACATTCATTTCAAAAACCATGCTGCTTTTTCTTAGTTACAGAGTGGGAAAGGAAATGTCTGACTACTTGTGCAACTTTGTATCGTTGTCCAGTCCACGTTTATCCAAAGCTAACAAGGCCCAGATGGAAACCGTGGACTTTTTCTGCATTTCCTGCACTTATTTTGGGACAGAATTGATTTAAACGTGATAAAATGTGTTCAATGGAGCTGATAGTACTTCATTCTAATTGGTAGCTAAATGCATAATCAAATTAATCCATAATATTTAATTAATGAACAACCAAGGGGAGGGGATTTAGGGAGCATGGTGGACAATAGGCTGATATAATGCCAATATATATTGCATTATATCACACAATGTAGTATGACAGTAAATGCATAAATAGCTAAACATTAAATAAACTTTTATTCAGCATCATATTTAGGCTACTAAATATTCACACAAAAACTAACATAGAAGATAAATCTTTAGGAAAAAATATGATTTTTGTGCATTTTAGATGCTTATTGTAATTTAGTAACAAATCTTGTCATTTTTCTTACACACAGATAAATTATTAAAGCATATTAATAAAAGGAAGTACAAAATAACAGCAACCATAGACGGTATGTGCACATTAGCAAACACATTTTTCTCAGAAAAAGAATAAAACTAATTAATTTACCAATTACCAATTACACATCAGCTCCTTCACATGCACAGCTTCCACAACTAAATGTCCAAATGAGAACATTTATCGGCCGATGTGGTCATTCAAAAATACAAAAATCATCCGATCAGTTGACCACTAAATAGTATGGCTTGTAAATATGATTAAATGATTAATGAGGCACTCGTTGATTAAAGGGATAGTTCATCCAAAAATGAAAATTCTGTCATCATTTACTCACTTTCAGGCCATCCCAGATGTGAATGACTTTCTTCTGATGAACACAAACAAAGATTTTTTGAAGAATATCTCAGTTCTGTTGGTCCTTACAATGCAATTGTATGGTGACCAGACCTCTGAAGCTCCAAAAATCACATAAAGGCAGCATAAAAGAAATCCATATGACTCTAGTGGTTTAATATATGTCTTCCGAAGTGATGCAATCACTTTGGGTAAAAAAATCTCCTCTTTCACTTTCAGAATGTGAAAGAATGTGAAAGTAAACGTGGAGATTTATAGTAAAAAAAGGACTTAAATATTGATCTGTTTCTCACACACACCTTTCATATCGCTTCTGAAGATATAGATTAAACCACTAGAGTCTTATGGATTTCTTTTGTGCTGTCATTATGTGATTTTTGGAGCTTCAAAGGTCTAGTCACAATTCACTTGCATTGTAAGGACCAACAGAACTAAGATATTCTTCTAAAAATCTTTGTTTGTCTCAGCAGAAGAAAGAAAGTCATACACACCTGGGATGGCATGAGGGTGAGTAAATGATGAAAATTTTCATTTTTGGGTGAACTATCCCTTTAACTTATTTAATAGCCATCATGACTTTGCTAATTGATTGACTGATTGACGAGCTGCTGATTATTTTCATGTCTAGTTTGCAGGTTCAGACACTGATTTATTAGTTTATTGCTCTGGTGGTGCAGTAATATTCATGGGTTTTTAAACACACAACTCTGGGTGGACCCCCAGGCATCTCTTTCCATGCCTGTCTCTTATATCTCTGATTTAATGAGGGTCTCTGTTCTCCTTTTTAGACCCCAGGGCCTTGAGAGTGGAGCAGTTGGATTGTTTGCAGACCCTCCATTTGGAGCAATCTAGTGCAGAACTTGTTTGTGACTTGCTTGGTTTCAAGTGAATCAGTAGATTGTATGACACAATGGAAGATATAATTTTTTGGGAGGTGTGGATCAGTGATTTGCTCACCACTTCACTGAACCATTTTACACAGACCCTTTACACTCAACACAATACACTCGGTAACACACATACAGCACTTACACCACAACCACACCTCCTTAAAAACCCAGCACAGCACTTAGAAGTATTTTAGCCCGAAACGCACAACCTGTTTGGTGCGCCAACTGTCGAAAACATTCAGGCTGGGTGTAATTCATGTCTTCCTTAAACAGGTACTGCCCTGCTGAAAAAACAGACTAAACTAGATTTACTAGATGGTTTGTTGGTCTTAGCTGGTTTAAGCTTGTCTCTCAACCTGACCAGGATGGTTTTCAGCTGTAGCGGTTCTTCCAGTGTAACCTGCTGAAAAGATCCCCAAAGCACCTCTAAAACCATCCAATAAACCAGCCTGACTTTACGCTGGTTTAACCTGTCATTGGGGGTAGAATCTTGAAAAAAGATAAATTAAAAAAATGAAAGAAATCAAATTAACATTATTGTTCTTGCCCTAGTCCTCATCCATGCATCCCTACCCACTTTTATGGATTCTTCAGTCCTAGCATCATTTCACAGTAAAATGTTCATTTGATTTACTTTCTCTTTGTGTTGCCCACCTCTTTTAACACTGCCCCCTCTCTTTCCTGCTGGAGAGGTTTAATTGCAGGGTTAAAGGAGTGAGGTGCCCCTGGATGCTGCACAGCCGAACAGGGCTCTACCCTGTCATTTATTCGTGTCAAGCTCGGCTCAGCCATGGGGATTTTCACTGCAGGTCCCGGTAGAGTGGACTTGTCTGCCCCACAGCGGGGCCATAATGACAGATGTCTTTTAACGGCTACACGGAGAGAAGAGGAGGGTGGGCAAACTGTGGGGGCACCTGTCAATGTGAAAGGTGATCATTTTTGTCATCAACATGTGACCTTTTTTCTGATTTGCTCTCTTGATGGCTTTATGAGTTAGTTTGTGAGTGCAATAAGAGAGTTCATTTGTGTCTTACAGTGTCAGTCTAATGGATGAAGACAGTTCATTCTCATGCACATGGTCAGATTATGATTAACTTATCACTGTCAGAAAAGTCTATGCATGAAACCTTGTATCTGAAGGATGATTTGAAAATCAATAATTAAAAATTTACAAATGAATTCTGAAAATAATACATTATTTTTTTAAATTATTGTTTTAATTAACTTATTCATAAATTTGCTAAACAAACTAAGAATAAAGGTTTATTACATGTCATCATCATTATTATCATCACCATCTGTCACGAGTAGTTGCTGAGATGAGACAGGAGACGTAGGATCTATTTGCATTAATAAAAATGACAGTGAAACAAATGGGAACTCAAAACAAATAAGAACTGACAAACAAATGCAAGTGCATACTGGGTAACATAGTCCAGGAGAAACACTTCAAAATAAGAGTCCTAGGAAACACGAGGGAGACAGACTGTGACATAATCCCCCCTTTAAGGGGCGACTCCTGGCACCCCAAAGATGGCTGAGGAGGGCAGGAAGATACAGGTGAGGAAGGGGACCCAGAAGATGACCAGGTGGCCAGGGAGGAGACCCCAGGGTAAGGATAGAGTCGGGAGGCCTGGGAGGTGGCCACAGGGCCGGGTCTGGGTCAGGAGGCAGCCACAGGACGGTGACTGGGTCAGGAGGTGGCCACAGGGTGGGGACTGGTTCGGGAGGCCTGGGAGGTGGCCACAGGGCAGGGACTGGGTCGGGAGGCCTAGGAGGCGGCCACAGGGTGGGGACTGGGTCGGCAGGCCTGGGAGGCAGCCACAGAGTTGGGACTGGATCAGGGGGCCTAGGAGGCGGCCACAGGGTGGGCACTGGGTCGGCAGGCCTGGGAGGCAGCCACAGGGCGGGGACTGGATCAGGAGGCCTGGGAGGCGGCCACAGGGCGGCGACTGTATCAGGAGGCCTGGGAGGCAGCCACAGAGCAGGGACTGGATCAGGGGGCCTGGGAGGCAGCCACAGAGTTGGGAACGAGTCAGGGGGCCTGGGAGGTGGCCACAAAGCGGGGACCGGGTCAGGGGACTAGGCGGTGGCCACAGGGCAGGGACTGGGTCAGGTGGCGGAGCCGCTGGAGGAGGGGCGGGCAGAGCTATATTGGCTAGGATTAGCCAGTCATCAAGATAATTGAGAATGCAAATGCCTTTCTCCCTCAGCGGGGCCAGGGCAGCCTCTACGACCTTGGTAAAGACGCGAGGGGACAGGGACAGACCGAAGGGGAGGACCTTGTACTGATATGCTCGTCCCTCAAAGGCAAACCGAAGAAAGGGACTGTGTCGAGGAAGGATCGATACGTGAAAGTACTCGTCCTTCAGGTCGATGGCCGCGAACCAATCCCGATGTCGTACTGACACCAGGATGCACTTCTGTGTTAACATCTTGAACGGAAGCCTGTGTAAGGATTTGTTCAAAGCACGCAGATCCAAGATTGGGCGCGACCTTTCCCCTCTCTTGGGCATGATAAAATAAGGGCTGTAAAAATCCTTGCACAACTCGGCTACGGTGACGTGCTCTATTGCGCCATTCGCCTGAACCTGGGCGGGCATCTGGTGAACAGGATCGCGCAGCCAAGGTGAATCGTCCTGATGAGCCACAGCGAGGGGCAGGAGAGCAATAACCAGGCCTCCAGATTCCGCGCCAGCGGCACCTAGGGGACGACTGGACTTACCGTACTCGGGCAGGGTGGTTCGCGGCAAGCCAGAGCAGGCACCCCACCTGGAAGACAGCCCAGGGGGGACGTGCTGCTACACAAGCCCGCAATGGTGGACAGTGACTGGGACGGGCGAGCAACCCCAGAGACCAGCACACTTACCTGTTCGCCGGCTGTCTCTCGACGGAGAACGAGGGAATGGGAGGTACTCGCATTCGCCTGATTGACTGGAAAGACTTCCAGCGCCTGGCCGTCACGAGTGCGCTGACCCAGGGAATGAGGAAACTGCTATTTTACCGATATAATACTTACCATGTTCTGGCCCATGGGTGATGGTGGAGCTGGAGAGTTCACCTGGGCCAGACCGGTTGGAGTCAGTCACCTCATCCCCGGGTTGCCTGTGCCAAGGCCGCCTCGAAGCCCGTCCAGGGATCTTGGGGGCCAGTTGATGGGCAGGTGGTGCTGACTTCCCATGGGAGGATCTTCTTCTCTGAGGCCGACATATGGGCTCCGATGGTACGGGAGCCAGGGCCGGCACCGCAGGGGAAAGGCTCTGTCAAGAAGCAGATGGTGCGTGGGACTTCGGAGGCCTGAAGGTGGCTGAGTTGCACTGTGGCAAGATGTGCTTAATTGCCTCGGTATGCTTCCTCACCGTCAAGAACTGATGGGCAAAATCCTCGAAGGTGTTGCCAAAAAGCCCCCCTTGGGAGATGGGCGCATCGAGAAAGCAGACTTTCTCTGCATCACGCATCTCCGCAAGGTTGAGACACAGGTGCCGCTCTTGGACCACAAGAGTGGACATCGTCCGGCCCAGGGCACGCGCCGTGACTTTCGTCACCCGTAAGGCAAGGTCACACTCTGAGCCCAGAAACCAATCATCCATCCGTGAACGCTCAGGGCAGGATGGAGGGTTCCACTTCAGCCCAATGTTCACAGCCACCCGGGCAAGCACGGCTGCCATCTCAGTGTCCGCCTCATCCTGTGCTCTACTGCCCATGGGCGGGAGCTCAGAAGATTCGTCCACTTCCGACAGCAGAAGCCCACCCTCCGATGCTGCAACTGAAAGCTCATCCTTGTCGCGAGCCGCAAACGACACATTAAATCCGCCCTGAGGCGGACCGCCTGTATCGCTCGACAGCTCTTCCGGATGAAACGAGCATGAAAACACTCCCATATCCACATCCAGATCGCCCGCAGTGCTTGCCAACCCGGCCGGCTGAGCAACAGCCCAGGACGGAGCGGGTCGGGGAGCAGTCGCGGTGGCTCCTTGCTTCATGAAGAAGGAAGTGAGCCAAGACCGCAACGTTCTGATGGGCATGTTCTCGCAATGAGAACATAACCCTTCCACGAAAGCTGCCTCGGCATGCTGGCGCCCCAAGCACGCGAGACAGATTTCATGGCTCAGATAACAGCCACATCCAGCAGTGCAAAGGCGGAAGGACATCTTTAAAAAGATGGCAAGAGTTTGCTCGAGCTCTTTTAGAAGGAAATATACTCTTTGAATATACTCTTTTAGCACCCTTGGACTCAGCCGCCGAAGCACCCAGGTGAAGCACAACACTCGACCGTACGAGGGTGACCACTGATATGCGCCATAAAATCCAGCAGCATAAGCGAAAGGTGAGAGGACTAACATAAGCATGCATTCGGCTCCGAAGAAAAAATCTGAATGAGTGGTGCATGCCATCTCCTTTTATACCCGTATGTCCGGGAGCGGAGAGTGGCATGCAGATTCCACTCGCCAATTCTCATTGGCCTTTTCTATTTTATGCAAAGGTGACTGGGGCTCTCAAGATCGAACCCCTAGTGTCACTACATCGACACAACGTCGAGTGAGTGACAGACAGGGAACTAGAGGGTATATATATACAAAAAAGAGCTAATGAGGGAATGGAAAACAGGTGAGAATGATAGGGAACAGATGGCAGTGATGAAGGCAGTGCATAGTGGGTAATGTTGTCCGGGGGAAACACTTCAAAATAAGAGTCGTAGGAAACACGAGGGTGACATCATCGTCATTTAAAAAAATATATTTTTATTAATACAAATTTTTGTGTACGTTTTCAGGTAGATGATATGTAAAATATTATAAAAATATTAAATTATGGAACATTTTAATTAATTGTAATTAAATGCGTTAAATAAAAAATGTTCTTAAAAGGCATAATAAAAAGAATTATCGTCATTATTATTGTAAAATACAAATTATTTTTATTAATAGTTTTCATGTCTTCCAGTTGATGTATGTGCTTAAGGTTACTGTGATATATTATATTGTTAAAATAATTATATATATAATGTATTATGTTATATAAAATAATATTAGATAATTTAATTGTATATATATATATATATATATATATATATATATATATATATATATATATATATATGTGTGTGTGTGTGTGTGTGTGTGTGTGTATATATATATATATATATATATATATATATATATATATATATATTAATAATCATTCCTATTCAATAAGTTTGAGATAAAAATGAGATTTTTATAGTTTTCAGGTCTTCCAGTGTGTTGAAGCAGCAGTGCGTGTTGAAGGTGAATAGCTGTGCTCCGCTATCCTCAGGCAGTGTGTGTGAGAGGTACAGAACAGAAGGGGACAGATGGGCCCAGTGAAAGTCCTCATTGAGAGAGAGTGTCCTCAGGCTCCAGCCCAGCTGTCAGAGAGCATTGAGAGGGAGGGAAAGTTGAGATTCACCTATTTGAAAAGCAGACAAGTGACATATGTGTCAGAATTACTAAGCTTACACAGAGGTGACTCAGTGTTTGGTATCTGGCAGACCTGCCCCTGTGTATATGATAGGCAGATTATTGAATTTAATGGCCAGGGATTATCTGTTGGTCATCTGTTGATTAGGAAGGTAAAGCAACTTTGTAACCTTTAAATACACTAGCAGATTGATTCCCAATCAGGGGTATGTGTACCGCAGGGGGTACTTGGGCAGGTTCCATGGGGTAGTAAATTAAACTTTGATTTTGCTTCTTTAAATAATAATTTTAAAAAAAAATAACAGTAAATTTACAATTGATAAATTCATGAATTATAAATTGTTTTAGGGCTTTTAATATATTTAAAGTCAGAATTCTGTGAGTGACCATGCAGGATCAAGTATTCCAGAGAGCCGTGTGTTAGTTAAATATAACAACCTTACGCAAATTTTATTGACTTAATTTTACATATATAACCAGGATGTTTTGCCTCTGGCCTGTGGCAGAAGTCCCTTAAAGGATTTCTCATTAACGTAAATGACAGGCTTCACTCAATATTTCATAATTGTTGGTATGAGTTCAAATGAATAGATTTCTGGTTTGGTGGCCCTTAAACACTGGTGATGGGGATGTAGGGGTGTATAAGATAAAATAGGTTTGGAATCACTGCACTAACAAAACTTTAGTTGAAAAGTTTCACATTTAAACTGTTTCCATTGCAAGAGTAAACATAAAATGACTACCTATGTCAAAGTGTGTGTTGTTCCATACTCAAACTAACTTCCTAACTCTTAATCTCTTAACTTGATGACAGAAAATAACAGGTTGGACTTTGGCAGGAGTCACGCGGATTGCTTTCCTTCAGTTCATTTATTGAAATCACTCTCGGTTGAATACAGAGATGCAAACACTCCCTACACCTTTAAAAGCAGCAGGAACCAGGTTTGCAGTGCACAGGGCCCTTGTCAGGTAACGTGCAGGTTTCCTCTGTGTTTATCACATCCACTGTCTTCAGTGTCCTTCACTCTTCATCACTGTCTTTTTATTTCTGCTCAGCTGCTCTCCAAAGGCTTTGATTGACGGTGTCACATTAAGCATGGAGAGACGCGGCCGCTCAGGGAGGGGATGAAGAGGGGTTGGCGCTCTTTGGCGCAGTAGGTAGAAACTACCGTAATTATAGAGCACAGACACACTAAGGAGGAGAAAAAGAGCCCGAACACGCAGCTCACATTAAAATAGAAAAGCATAAAAATAAAAGCAAGTGTGTTTTCTTGCTGAAAGAAAAGAAAAAGGGGAAATAAGTGGAGAGAGAGGAAAGTAGGGGTTTGTAATGGGGGAAAGAGTTTAAACTGGACGAGAATGGCCTGTTTTTGGTGGATGCATGCAACTCTTTGTTGTTGTCTAGTGTGCGTGTGTACTTTCCTGTTCAAGTTTGAATACTTTTTGCACTAGTAGCATTTTATTTCTTCATTGTTGTGCTTACATCTTCTGAAACATATATAGACGGCCACAAATATCTTTTATATTTACTGTAATCTTTCTTTTGATTTCTAAGTCAAGACCTAAATGTATAAATGAAGTTGCTGTTTACCAACAAATACTCCACTCTGCCATTTCCAGGTTCTTTTGGCACCGAAGAAAAGAACTGCTGTCAATGGGCGTTTTGCTCAAATTGAGCTGAAAATGCTCAAAAATTGCTGTTTGTGATCGGGACCCCATCTCTACCATTGTAGTGCTTAGGCTACTTTTTGTGAAAGGAAATATGAATAAAAAAATTAATATCTGTACATTTATTTAGACTCTAGTAAGTAGCTTGTTTAATTAAAACCGGCTGTTAATAAGTTTGAATATTAAATATGATTTTATTTACATAACATTTTATTATTTACTGTATGTGGACCAATAATTTCAGCAGTAAAGATGGATTATATACCCCATTTCTCAGGCTTCAGAAGTGTGTTTTAACGTGTGAGTATGTGTATTCAGCAACCTGTCACATGTCCGTCATAATCATAAGTGCATATTTAACCAAGTTAAAACTTGTTTTTTTCAATAGTTCAGAAAGAACCTATATATTGTGTATTTCTTCACTTTAAAACATATATATCAATTTATAATAACATTCATTAACATTATTGCATTTTATACCATGGGTCTATTGAATGCTTGATTCTGATTGGTTGACAGACATTCTAAAGTGTGCAATTATTTTCCAGTAAACACACGGCTATGAAGTAGTTCCAGGTCTTGACCGCATAACAGTTCCATATCACTTCTCCAAATTATTTCAGGTATTTCAAAGAGCCATACAGGCTACTATGGCAAAATAACCATATAAAAACAAAGACATTAACTAAGTTAATCAGATAAGAACGACTCTTGTCTCATCCACGCATACACTCACTCACACACATGCGCTTGCACACGCACAAACGCTTAACCTTGTTACTTCAGTAAGTGCTTCAGTAAATTGCAGCGCAATCCTCCATTGCTAGTTCTAAAATTATGTTTTCAAATTAGCAACGGAGGCTCGGGCTGTATCTAAACAAGACTGAATCCGTGGTGGAAGAAAGTACTTCCACTTACAAGAGCCTTTTACGGATGAAAACAATGAATATATGTCTTGATATAAAACCCTAAACAAAGTCTTGAGGTGTTGGAACCATGGGATAAGTGGAATAATTGACTCCGGACGGAAAATTAATGCACACCCGAGGTGTAATGGCCACTCCGTGGGTGTGCATTATTTTTCAATAATTAAACGGTCTGTCGTCAATTATCCCTAACATATAAGGCTTAAAAGATTATTAAAATTGCAGATCTGCCCATATCCATCATAGAAATCTGCTGCTCAAAAGATCCCGGAAGCGCGGTTGCCTGCGGTGTCATGTCACTGTAATTTCATCTATTTTCTTTTTTTAGGTTATCTTTGCTTATACAACAATGAGTGCTGCTATTAAGTATAACAGCACTGGGACGCTTCACTGTTTGTATCACTTTGTATGTTTGTGTGTGTTCATGTCTTTCCAGGCAGGCTGTCAATCTGTGCTCAACAAGATGCAGCAGTTGATCCTGATTTGCCTTCTTTTGGAAGTATTTTAGTTAGCAGAGCAAAAATAGACAAAATAACTGGCCATATTGTGTCTTAAATGTAAGTTACTCAATATTAAAGGTGCTGTAAGCATTTTAGCCATTCTAAAATTTTCACAAGATGAGCCGTTGGATTAGCCACGGCCATTTTCCAAAACGGCACACTCCAAAGATAAAAAAATAGCTTTATTGAGACCGACATGAGCAGAAACTTGTCAAAAACAACAGTAGCAAATTAGCGCCCTCAACTGACAACTGTTATGAGCAACATGGCATAAAAATGGCATTATGCCTCAGTAATTCGCTGCAACTACAATACTATGAGAATGTGGAAAATGACAGATAGGCAGAAAGCGTCACTGTCTGCGAACCGTGGACACATTTTTGTTTGCTGTTTACAGAGTCTAGAGCTGTCACAGAGACAGGTGAGATATCTTAGGACACTTATTTCATTAATATCTTTCAGGGAGTAGTAAAAAAAATTGCATACCTTTCCATGAAAAAATCACTTACAGCAACTTTAACCTCTTGTTTATAAAATGGTGGTATACCATTTTGGGTAAATTACTCAAAAAGTAAACCACCACAAATTAGTAATTACTGCAATTACTGTAATTCAATCACTGACTTTACAGATTACAAGTAATCATGTTACTAATTACTTTTAAGTTACTCTCTAAAACAATTTTCACATAAAAGTGTTTCTTTGTCTGCTTAGCAAATGTGAAAAAAAAAATATTTATTTCCTCCTTGTTCATTGTCACACACAAATTACTCAGAATATCACGTTCCTCCCTTACCTAAATGGGCCCTTCCTTATCTGTTATGGGACACACTCCCTTCAGCTGTCACAGAAATGCAAGCAGACGTACATACGAAAATAATAATTTATGTGTTAATGTATTCTACAGAAATAACATTCTTTTAGAAATATGTGTAACCCAAGTAATGTACTTCAAACTTAATTGAAAGTCAGCGACTACGTTTACATGAACACCAGAAAGTGGCTTATTATGAGAATGTGGCATTCTCGTTTACATGCAGAGTTTACAGCAGTGTAATCTTTACTCCCATATACATGCGGCTCAGTCAGTAAGCAGCTTTCTCCACAGCAATGTAAATTCCCTGTGACACTTGTGAAAATAACAAGCATGGGATCCGAGGAAGACTTTGCTATTTTATTCTCCTTTGCTTTGCTTTTTTCCAGATATTCCAGAGTTGTTGCTGTGTTTGCTTCCTTAACTTTATATTGCGACCTTCAGCAGAACTGCACTGCAATAGTGGGGTTACCCTCTTACGTAAAAACGTCCTGGTTACTTGCATAACCTCTGTTCCCTGATGGAGAGAACAAGACATTGTGTCGATGTAGTGACACTAGGGGTCACTCTTGGGAGCCCGAGACACCTCTGGTCTTTGATAAAAGGCCAATGAAAATTGGCGAGTGGTATTTGCATGCCACTCCCCTGGACATACGGGTATAAAAGGAGCTGGTATGCAACCACTCATTCAGGTTTTATGCTGAGGAGCCGAGACAAGCTCAAGATGGCGCCGACAAGCTCAAGTATGGCTGCTGCGTTGCGAGCTCCGACACAACATAGTAGTGTTTTGTTTGTTTTGTTCACAATTCTTATGTTTTTTGTCTTGGATGTTGTCTGCCTTATTGTCTACGACAGACAAACACTTTTGGACATTGGTTCAGCAATTTCACACCGTAAACCGGACTTAAAATTTCTCAATGCCGACCCGCTGTTTACAAACACGCAAGCGGAGCCCTTTGTCTGGGCAGCACGGCTGCGGAAACGCAAAAGGAAAAGGGGAAACAGAGCCGGCGTTCTCATCAGAGTAAGATGCCGCACAAATCGACCCCCGCTACCCAGTATTCTACTGGCAAATTTTCATTCTCTGGATAACAAGCTCTGCGAGCTGAAAGCGCTGATCTCTTTCCAAGATCTCCGTGCACCGAGCGGACAGAGCGAAAGACCTCTCAGGTAAAAGCAGAGGAGGTGGTGTATGTTTTATGATCAACAAATCCTGGTGTAATCAGAGGAACGTACATTCTATCAAGTCTTTCTGCTCTCCTGATCTGGAATTTCTTATGCTTCTGTGTCGACCATTCTGGCTACCGAGGGAATTCACAGCGGTCATTATCACAGCTGTGTACATCCCCCCACAAGCCGACACAGACCGGGCACTCAAGGAACTGTATGGGAGTATAAGTGAGCAGGAAACCGCGCACCCTGAGGCCGCATTCATTGTGACCGGGGACTTTAATAAAGCCAGTTTAAAATCAGTCGCACCAAAATACCACCAGCACATTAGTTTCAACACACAAGGGGACCGGGTTTTGGACCATTGCTACTCTCCCTTCCGGGATGGCTACAAATCCCTCCCCCGCCCACCATTTGGCAAATCGGACCACTCTTCCATTCTGCTTCTGCCCGCTTAAAGGCAGAAACTGAAACAGGAAGCACCCACCCTCAGAACGATCCAGTGCTGGTCGGACCAATCAGATTCTACGCTACAAGACTGTTTTGATCACACGGACTGGAAGATGTACCGGTCCGCCTCTGATGACGACACCAAGCTTTATGCTAATAGCGTAATGTGTTTCATCAGAACGTGCGTGGAGGACGTGGTTCCGACCAGAACAATACGGATCTATCCGAATCAAAAACCATGGATAAATAACGATGTTCGTGCGGCACTTAATGTGCGGACCTCCGCTTTTAATTCCGGGAACGCGGAGGAGCATAAACAAGCCAGTTATGCCCTCCAAAAAACTATCAGAACCGCAAAACGCCAGTACAGGAACAAGATTGAAGGACAGTTTAACACCACCAACTCTAGAAGCATGTGGCAGGGAATTAACATCATCACAGACTTTAAAGGGAATAAAAACTCCGCCATGAACACCGCTGCCTCTCTCCCGGATGAGCTAAATACATTTTATGCTCGTTTCGAGGAAAATAACACGGCCCTCGCGGAGAGAGCTCTCGCGGCTGGAGCAACAGAGGTTAGTTCACTCTCCGTCTCTGTAGCGGATGTAAACCGATCCTTCCGACGGGTGAATATCCGCAAAGCCGCGGGCCCAGACGGCATTCCGGGCCGCGTCATCAGAGCGTGCGCGAACCAGCTGGCTGGTGTTTTTACAGATATTTTCAACCTTTCCCTCTCTTTGTCTGTAGTCCCCACATGCTTTAAAACATCCACCATTGTGCCTGTTCCAAAACAATCAAAAACAACTTGCTTAAATAACTGGCATCCTGTTGCTCTGACCCCCATCATCAGTAAATGCTTTGAGAGACTAATCAGAGATTACATCTGCTCTGTGCTGCCTCTCTCTCTTGACCCGCTGCAGTTTGCTTACTGCAACAACCGCTCCACTGATGATGCCATTGCATCTACAATACACACTGCTCTCTCCCACCTGGAAAAAAAGAACACTTATGTGAGAATGCTGTTTGTAGACTACAGCTCAGCATTCAACACCATAGTGCCCTCCAAGCTAGATGAGAAACTCCGGGCTCTAGGCTTAAACAGCTTGCTGTGCAGCTGGATCCTGGACTTCCTGTCAAGCAGACGCCAGGTTGTTAGAATAGGCAGCAACATCTCCTCATCACTGACCCTCAACACTGGAGCCCCGCAGGGCTGTGTTCTCAGCCCACTACTGTATTCCTTTTACACACATGACTGTGTGGCAACACATAGCTCCAATGCCATCATTAAGTTTGCTGATGACACGACGGTGGTAGGTCTGATCACTGACAATGATGAAACAGCCTACAGAGAGGAGGTGCACACTCTGACACACTGGTGTCAGGAGCACAACCTCTCCCTCAATGTCAGTAAGACAAAGAGCTTGTGGTGGACTTCAGAAGAAAAGACAGAGAACACAGTCCCATCACCATCAATGGAGCACCAGTGGAGAGAGTCAGCAGCTTCAAGTTCCTGGGTGTCCACATCACTGAGGAACTCACATGGTCCATCCACACTGAAGTCATTGTGAAGAAGGCTCATCAGCGCCTCTTCTTCCTGAGATGGCTGAGGAAGTTTGGAATGAACCGCCACATCCTCACACGGTTCTACACCTGCACTGTAGAGAGCATCCTGACTGGCTGCATCTCCGCCTGGTACGGCAATAGCACCACCCACAACTGCAAAGCACTGCAAAGGGTGGTGCGAACTGCCAGACACATCATCTGAGGTGAGCTTCCCTCCCTCCAGGAAATATATACAAGGCGGTGTGTGAAAAAAGCTCGGAGGATCATCAGAGACTCCAGCCACCCGAGCCATGGGCTGTTCTCACTGCGACCATCAGGTAGGCGGTATCACAGCATCAGGACCCGCACCAGCCGACTCCATGATAGCTTCTTCCCCCAAGCAATCAGACTTCTGAACTCTTGATCTCCCATGATCAAAATACATCAGCACTGCACTTTATTACCCTTACTCTTATATCTCACACCGGACTGTCATAAATTATATTATTAATAATATAACGCCCTTGGCGATGAGCAGATGGGGTGCGGGATCTTGAGCCGCGCCGGGGCAGGATATGCCGGATAGCCTCCATCTGCTGCTTCACCGTCGAGAACTGCTGGGCAAAGTCCTCGACAGTGTCGCCAAATAGGCCAGCCTGGGAGATGGGGGCAGCAAGGAACCATGTCCTGTCGGCCTCACCCATCTCGACCAGGTTGAGCCAAAGGTGGCGCTCCTGGACCACTAATGTGGACATCGTCCGCCCGAGAGACCGCACCATGATCTTCGTCGCTTGGAGAGCAAGGTCGGTCGCCGAGCGCAGTTCCTGCATCAGATCTGGGGTGGAACTACCCTCGTGCAGTTCTTTTAGCGCCTTGGCTTGATAGACCTGCAGGAGAGTCATGGCATGCAGGGCAGAGGCGGCTTGTCCAGCAGCGCTGTAGGCTTTAGCCGTCAGGGACGACGTGAACCTACAGGGCTTTGGGCCAGGTGGCGGCGCTCTGCGGGCATAGGTGAACCGCGAATGCCTTATCCACCGGGGGAATCGCCCTGCCATCGAGGGTAGTGAGGGAGGGGGAACTGATGAATTGGGACCGGGCAGTAAAAGGTGCCTCCCACGATTTCATCAGCTCCTCGTGCACTTCCAGGAAGAAAGGCACTGGAGCGGGGCGTGGCTGCTTTGAGCGGCACCGCGAGCCCAGGAATCAATCATCGAGCCGCGAGGGTTCAGGGGAAAGTAATTCTTACAAAAGCAAGTTGCGACCGCAACGTTGCCATGGTCATGTTCTCACTGTGAAAACATGAACCATCCACGAACACTGCCTCCGTGTGGGTCACGCCCAGACACGAAAGACAGTGTTCCTGACCGTCTGAAGTTGAGAGGTAACGACCACAACCAGGAATAACACACAATCACAAAATTGATGGGATAACTGTCCGCAACCCCCCACCCCTTGGGCAATGGACTGGAGGGGGGGCCCGCTGAAAACATTTTGTACCAGGCCCAAGAATTCCTAACTGCAGCCCTGATGTGTTTTGCCCACTTTACTCCGAGAAATGTTTTATTCTCTCTGCTGTTGACTTGTTGTTGGGCCCCGTTCTATGACGTTTTTTTTCCAGTCTATATATGCACATGCGCACTCTTCAAACACCCATCAGAATGCCGCTTATGTGTTTATATGAGCACATAATCCACATTCTGTGGGAGAAACCTGGGTGTGTTAACCATTTTTGGTGTAAGGAAATCGGCGTTCACGTTTACATGACGTTTCACGTGGTCACTAATTGAAATCTGATTACAAGAGTTAAAAATGTAATGTGTTACACTTGTACTTAAACTAATTATATTACAGTTATTAATTACACCTAACACTGGGTATAAAAGCAATATCACACTCACAATTGTGCTGTTATCAGTGTTGGGGAGTAACGGAATACATGTAACGGGAATATGTATTTAAAATACAAAATATAAGTAACTGTATTCAACTACAATTACAATTTAAATAATTGGTAATTGTATTTTGTCTTACTGTACTGGCAGAGTTTTTATAGTCAAAACAAGTGAAAAAATCTAACAGTGCTGAAGAGGTAATCCATTTAAATTACGTTACTGACCTTGAGTAATCTAACGGAATACGTTACAAATGACATTTTACAGCATGTATTCTGTAATCTGTATTGGAATACATTTCAAAAGTAACCCTCCCAACCCTGGCTGTTATCCTGAATATCAGCACAGCTGTAATTACCTGAAGCTAAATCACAGCAGTGCACAGCACATTCAGTAGGCTATAACAGCACTCTAACTCAACGTGATATTACTTAATTGCAACACACAGTTGGCCTATTAGACCAAGAAGACCAATGATTCAGTGGAACACAGATTGTTAGACCTCTGAACCTCCTGAATTTCGAGGCCAAAACTGGTCAGAACCATAGTGCTGTGCCTAGTGCACATGCTTATGTTGTGCTCACAGGGATGCTAGTCATGCGTCATGTCTTGTTCCCATTCCCCTTTATCTCCATCCAGTTTTCTGTCTACTTTCCTGAGCAAAATTTATTACACCGATTACATTTTTTTTATTCAATAATTGAAAATCTAAGTATTATTTTGCAGAATAAGATAATAGTTTCATCATACTAAGAAGAGATATTTGGAGGCAGTTGTGCATTAATTTTTATATCTATTAAAGTGCCTGATCAATAGCGTATTGAGATGTGATATACCGCAGGCAGAATAAATGAAATCTCCCTATTAGCATTGACTGACTGAGCCTGGATGAGCAACAGTAAATGAGCAAACTGACACTACAGTCTATTTTGTGATCATAATATTAGATGTTTGCCTCTTGACTGTATATTAACACTGTATCACCAAAGTGAGGGTAAAATAGTTGTCCACGAAACATAATAGTTAATATTCTCATAATATTGATTCAGAAAACTGAGTGGATTGCTACTACAAAAGAAAGATTTCCTCTAAATGGACCCAGTTAGACAGGAAATCACTCTTAAGTTGTGGTAGCTATTGTTATAATTGCTGGCTTAAAAGCCCCACTTTCCACTGAAGGCTTGAGAAGTTAAAGTGAATGTGAAGGACATTCTATTTACATCAAGTTTTTTCTTCTGCTTCAGTGGCTTTTTATAATATCTCTTCTAAGAAGTACTAGTTGCTCTGACCCCTGTTTTTTTAATCAAAAATGAGAAAATTACATGTTTAATTAAAAGAAAGTTTGTGTAGTTCGAAATAAGTTATTTAGCAGATTGTCCAAGCTGTTATTTTCCAAACAAAGAAGGTTATCTTTCATTGTAAGGAAATGACCAGCTTGAATATTCTGCTAGATAGTTCAATTTGATCTGTTCTTTTCCAAAAAAAAAAAAAAAGAAAAAAAGAAATAAAGTAATATAGGTTTGGAACAACATTAGGATGAATAAATAATGATAGAATTTTCATTTTTAGGTGAACTTGTAGATTAACAGGTATTAAACTATAATTCAAAACAACTGCCTACCTCAGACAATCCTGTTTAAATGTGAATTATTATAAATATGTCTGAGATTCATTGTACAGAATTTTACATCTTTTGTTAGTGTTTTGTTAAAGCTTGTGAATGCAGCTGCAACGTGATAGTCTGTTGGGTCAAAAAGCGGAAAACAGGACATTTTATTGAGGCTTTGCTTTTGTCATGACATTTCTCTGCTGTATTGTAATCTCTGGGTATTATTTTATCTTTCCATCTCGCACGGGTCCAGGTCATGTTTAAAATATTGTCAATTACCACTTCAGTCAAGAATAAGGTCCACCTCACATAAAAATTAAGTGCTTTGAAACCCACTACTTTTTCCTCACACAATTACTGAAATTTTGCTTTCAGTTGTAAATAATAACCGTCTCATTTTAGTAATTCACAGCAGAGAGACCAGCTCTCTTCTCTTGAGGGCAGGCAGGTGCAATAATGGGCAGGAATGAGAATCTTGTTGCATATATCTTTATGTATAAAAGATATGGGGTCAAGTCTGGTCAATAGGCAATCTCTCAGCTCTAGCGGAAGTGATGGGACTATTTGAGGCTGGAATGGCTCTGTTGTAGTGGAAGGAAAGGCTAATCTGTTGCAGATGGGTTTGGACCCAGCAGGTGTGCTGGTCAGCTGGTCATGAGACCTGTTTGGACATGAGCACACAGAGAGGGGGTACGGGGGGCAGCAAAGGGTCTAGATGGCCTGTCTGTTATTTTGACATCCTCTCACATAGTGTTTAAAATTGTGAACTCTCGGATGTCATGGACTATTGTTGAATTGTACTGTAGCACAACTGACATTTTTTTCTGCTCAGATGGTTGAAATTCCTTTTGTATGATTTTTTACTGTTTGTTCAAATGCTGTTCAAATGTTGTTGTCTATGTTGCTAGATTCTCTGTTTTAACTTGCTACTTATTATTCTCACAGAACCAAAAAGTTTTAAGCTTTGAATGTAAATCAGTTTCATATTTTAAAATAGCTATCGATATTTAATAAACAGCTACAACTGAATGCAAAGAGACTAGAATTACAAGGTTTTTTTTCTTCTGAACTGGACAGTTATTCTGAACAAAAACAGCTCAGTAGTTCAATATAGTGGCAAATAATTAATGTCCTGAAGTCTCCCCATCTGTCATATCCCTCCATTTAAGTAATCTCTCAGTTACATTAGTAGTATGTTGCCTAAAATGCTTACATAAACCACATCCTCTCAATTGCTCTGCCATAATTACTAATTTAAGAAAAAGTGGCTGATCTTAAGATGAAATCAGTTTTTTAATGTCTAAGTGACTAGGCTATGACAAAGGTTTATGCGGATGTCTGTGTTAAAAATGTCCAATGGTGCTGCTTTTCTAGCATAACATTAACTTTACCACTAAGAGTAATGTAAAATTAATTTAAAATTGTGGACTCTGGCACAAAGTTCTGCCCCTGCGCTTTTGTAAGAGCCTCAGTTTGGTTCAGTTGCACCAGCAGATTTTATGTTTCTGAAATGCCAGGGGATGTAAGAGGTACCTGTCAGTGGTGGGAGGTCAAATTAATGATGCTTGACTTGCATCCATTATATCCCATTAATAACAGTACACAACCCTCTCAGCCTCCTGTGGGAGTCCTTAGACACTCATTAAGATATTAGCTATTGTTTCAAGGGGAAGTAAGTTTAAGATAATTCACCTAACCCATCTAGTTTATAATAAAATCTCACTCTGGCTACTCAAAAGCTAGCTCATTTTGTTTTGTTTTCTATTGTTTTGTTTTATTTTGTTTTGCTTTGCTTTGCTTTTATTTTGTTTCTCTTTGTTTTGTTTTGTTTCTTGTTTTGCGTTTTTGTTTTGTTTTTCTTTTGTTTTCTTTTGCTTTGTTTTGCTTTGTTTTGTTTTGATTGGATTTGTTTTGTTTCGTTTCACTTTGTTTTGTTTCTTTTTTGTTTTATTGTTTTGTTTCTTTTTTGTTTTGTCTTGTTTTGTTTTGTAGTTTTGTTTTGTTTTGTTTGTTTTGTATTTGTTTCGTTTTACTTTAGTTTTGTTTCTTTTTTGTATTATTGTTTTGTTTTGTTTTGTTTGGATATGCTTCGTTTTGCAAAACAAAAACAAAGCATATCCAAACAAAACAAAACAAAACAAAACAATAATACAAAAAATAAACAAAACCAAACAAAACTAAAAAATGAACAAAACAAAACAAAAAATAAACAAAACAAAGTGAAACTAAACAAATCCAAGCAAAACAAAAGAAAACAAAAAAATAAACAAAACAAACAATAAAACAAAAAATAAACAAAGCAAAACTAAACAAATCAAAACAAAAAAAGAAACTAAACTAAACTAAACTAAACTAAAAAAGAAACAAAACTAAACTAAACTTGCTTCATTTTTGTTTTGATTTGTTTCACTTCATTTCATGTTTTGTTTTGTTTTGTTTTGTTTTGTTTGTTTTTGTTTTGTCTTGTCTTGATTTGTTTTGTTTGCTACAACAAATATCATGGCATATAATTTCATATCACTCATTTATAAAGTTTTTTGTCTAAAAGTTTGTCAGTATCTAAGTCAGTATCTAAGGTTTGTTATATGACAAAGTTTTTCATAATATAAAAATTCTCTCAAATGTTTAAGTGACTCCTTAACTAAATGTATTTTACAAACTGCTGATTTTTAATTTTTTCTGTCATAAATTTCATTTTTCCCTCTTTTTCCCATTTCTCTCTCATTCTCTCTTTTCACTTCCATTTTCCTCCATCTTCTGTCATTCAATCTCTGACACTCAAGTATCAGGACCTGGTCTGATGTCCTGCCTGCTCATGAACTAGATTCCACGAGGTCTATGGAGCAATGCATGCAGGTGCTCAATTGTTTTGTTTGGATTTGTTTCATTTCGCTTCGCTTTGTTTTGTTTTGTCTCTTTGTTGTTTTATTGTTTTGTTTCGTTTTACTTTGTTTTGTTTCTTTTTTGTTTTATTGTTTTGTTTTGCTTCTTTTTTGTTTTGTTTTGATTCATTTAACTTAATTTAAAAGTTTGTTTTTTTGTTTTTTGTTTGTTTGTTTGTTTTTGTTATGTTTTGTTTGGATTTGTTTAGTTTCACATTGTTTTGTTTCTTTTTTGTTTTATTGTTTTGTTTTGTTTTGTTTTCTTTCTTTTTTGCTTTGTTTAGTTTTGTTTGGATTTGTTTCCTTTTGCTTTGTTTTGTTTCTTTTCTTTTTTCACTTTGTTTTGTTTTGTTTTGTTTCGCTTTGTTTTGTTTTTGTTGTATTGTTTGTTTCTTTTTTGTTCTGTTTTGTTTATTTTTTGTTTTGTTTTCTTTTGTTTCACTTCATTTCATGTTTTGTTTTGTTTTGTTTTGTTTTGTTTTGTTTTGTTTGTTTGTTCTTGTCTTGTCTTGTCTTGTTTTGATTTGATTTGTTTTGTTTTGTTTGCTACAACCAATACTATGGCATATAATTTCATACCACTCATTTATAAAGTTTTTTGTCTAAAAGTCTTAAAGTTTGTCAGTATCTAATTCTAAACTTTGTTATATGACAAAGTTTTTATAAAATAAAAATTCTCTCAAATGTTTAAGTGACTCCTTAACTAAACTTATTTTACAAACTGCTGAATCTGATTTTTAATCACTTTCAATTTTTCTCTCATCAATTTCATTTTCTCCCTCTTTCTCTCTTTTCGCTTCTGTTTTCCTCCATCTTCTGTCATTCAGTCTCTGACACTCAGGTATCCAGGTCCTGGTCTGATGACCTGCCTGCTTGTGAACTAGATTCCACGAGGTCTGTGGAACAATGTGTGCAGGCGCTCCATTACTAAATGGGGGCAGCAAAGTGTTTGGCTGGTGTAACCTGAGACCTGGAGCTGTGTTGGTCCTCCTGTTAAAGAGCAGGAGAGGACTGTGACATGGACTTGGGACATTAGTCACACTATCTGCTCTTGTGGAAACTAAGGTGGGCTGGGAGGTTTTAAAAAACGAATTATTTTATACATTTTAGTCTTTGTAAATACGGTAACCCAGTAACCCACTGTTCAAATAATTCTCACCTAAACCAAAAGACCAGGAGAATTTGTTTTGTTTTTATGTTTACTTTTATACTAAAAAGAAATTATATCAACATCAACAAAATAAGAATAATACAAAAATATCCATTTATTGTTGTTGTTGTTGTTGTTGTTGTTGTTGTTGTTGTTTGTTTGTTTGTTTGTTTGTTTAAATTTAGTTTTAAAGTTATATTTACTGCTCTGTCTGCAAGATGATGAGGTGGTTCATTGCACCCCTGGCCAGTGTGGCAGACATTCTTTTCTTACTTTAAGGCTATGATATGCAAGTGCAAGTATTTGTTCTGTATATGTTTGGCATGTAATCTTGCTCCTAGACTGTTAGAGAATGATCTGTATTCTCTCCAGGCTGCATATATAAGGAGATCTGAGTATGGTTATGTCTTCAGTTATGTAAGAGAATCTGTCGGTGCTCTGGTTGGTGATTCGCACAGCTCAGACTCAGTGGTTCCATTAATTCAGAGGACCATCACACTCCTTCACGGTCTTCTTCACTGATGGAAGCTGATCTTAGATCAGTTTTGCTGTAACTACTTTATTTTTTGTGTGGGGTTGGTGTAGCTGGACCAAGATCAGTATGAAAAGGGAATCTTTCCCTATTAAAGAGATATTGTGATGCTCTAGAAGTATAAATATCACCTCTTTTGATATTTAGAGGTAAAGTGTTTAGTTTTTAAAATACTTTAAAATACTTTAAAATATTATATATATAAAATGGAATACATGTAATGGGATTACGTATTTAAAATACAAAATATAAGTAACTGTATTCCACTACAGTTACAATTTAAATCACTGGTAATTAGAATACAGTTACATTCAAAAAGTATTTTGATTACTGAAGAGATTACTTTGCATTTTAATGTCATTTATTTCATTTAATATTTAGTCCTTTCAGATGGAAAACATTTATACATATACATGATATCAAATTTATCTTGTTTTAAGGATTTTTAGATATTTTTACAAGAAAACAATACAAAAATTATTATCAAGAATACGATTTTTGCCCTAATATCAAAGGTCTTACTAGAAAAAAAGAAATTATGATCCAACGTGAATTTTCTTGATAAAAAAATATGATCATGCCTGGTAACGTGTGCATGTAAAATGGCTAGAAATAGCATTTTAGTTTAGCGTAAAGCTAAATGTTCACATGACAATTTACTCAAGGTTTATTTCTATTTCTTCTGCTCCAAACTTACTTCAAACTTACTTCTCTGTCTGCTCGTATGAATGTAACACATCATAAGAAAGTGTTTCTCTGCTGTTCAAATGCACGTTGGATCGCATCATTTATATGTATAAATGTTTTCCATCTGAAAGGACTAAATATTAAATGAAACAAATGACAATAAAATGCAAAGTAATCTCTTCAGAAATCAAAATACTTTTTGAATGTAACTGTATTCTAATTACCAGTGATTTAAATTGTAACTTTAGTGGAATACAGTTACTTATATTTTGTATTTTAAATACGTAATCCAGTTACATGTATTCCGTTACTCCCCAACCCTCTCTGTCTCTCTCTCTCTCTCTCTCTCTCTCTCTCTCTCTCTAGAGAGAGAGAGAGAGAGAGAGAGAGAGAGAGAGATAAACTCAGCAAAAAACAAAACATCCCTTTTTCAGGACACTGTATTTTAAAGATAATTTAGTAAAAATCCAAATAATTTTACAGATATTTATTGTAAAGGGTTTAAACAATGTTTTCCATGCTTGTTCAATGAACCATAAACAATTAATGAACATGCACCTGTGGAACGGTCACTAAGACACTAACAGCTTACAGACGGTAGGCAATTAAGGTCATAGTTATAAAAACTTAGTACACTAAAGAGACCTTTCTACTGACTCTGAAAAACACCAAAAGAAAGATGCCCAGGGTCCCTGCTCATCTGCGTGAACGTGCCTTATGCATGCTGCATGGAGGCATGAGGACTGCAGATGTGGCCAGGGCAATAAATTGCAATGTCCATACGGTGAGATGCCTAAGACAGCGCTACAGGGAGACAGGAAGGACAGCTGATTGCCCTCACAGTGGCAGACCACATGTAACAACAGCTGCACAGGATCGGTACATCCAAATATCACACCTGCGGGACAGGTACAGGATGGCAACAACAACTGCCCAAGTTACACCAGGAATGCACAATCCTTCCATCACTGCTCAGACTGTCCACAATAGGCTGAGAGAGGCTGGACTGAGGGCTTGTAGGCCTGTTGTAAGGCAGGTCCTTACCAGACATCACCGGCAACAACGTCGCCTATAGGCACAAACCCACCTTCGCTGGACTAGACAGGACTGGCAAAAAGTGCTCTTCACTGACGAGTCACGGTTTTGTCTCACCAGGGGTGATGGTCGGATTCGCGTTTATCCTCGAAGGAATGAGTGAAACCCCCCCCATCTGTGAAACTTGTTCAGTTTATATCTTAGTTGTTGAATCTTTTTATGTTCAGACACATATTTACACATGTTAAGTTTGCTGAAAATAAAAGCAGTTGAAAGTGAGAGGACGTTTCTTTTTTTTTTGCTGAGTTTATATATCTCAGTTGAATGGGCAGAAACAACAAGTAAGCAAGTTGAAGCTGTTTGAGTGGTCCAACATGTGAACTTCTGGCTCAAACAGTGGAGTTAGGGGCAGGACTGCCTGTTTGGCTGAACGTGGAAGACGAGGGAAGGAGTGTTTGGGGAACCTATTTGGAATGTTTTATTTGTGCAGTTCTATGTGGTGATACGAATGTTGCTGAAATGACACCCTTCACCCTGAAATAATTTTTACATAAATCAGTAAATCTGGTTGATCAAGAAAAAAACTGTTTTATAGTTTTTGCAACAAGAGTAGAATGTTAAAATGGGGTAAACTGAGTGTTATAGTTGAAGGCTGTTTCTTTAGCCATGCATTTTTATGAAAAGAAGTGCATTACTGTGCATTATCACATAAATGACGAATACAAACATGGTCTGTTTAACTGCACTACCAGAGATCCAGAAATATTGATAACATCATTACCCTGTCTTCAAGAAAATGTAAGAAATATATAAACTGCTCAACTTCCGTTTTCCTCTGTCACGCTTAAAGGGATAGTTCACCCAAAAATAATGAAATTCTGTCATCATTACTCACCCTCATGTTGTTTCAAACCCATATGACTTTTTTATTCTGTGAAACTCAAAATGAGATGTGTGAATGGTGACAGAGGAAAGAAAGTCATACGGGTTCGTAACAGCAGACATAATTTTCATATTTTGGTGAACTATCCCTTTAATATTGTCCCAAAGCTCTGAGTCAATGCCCCACTACCAACCCAAGTTCTTTAATAGTTGATTAAAGTCACACTTAATCTCACTTCATTCATAGCAGCCTCTCTTTGAGACTCCAGAGTAATGATATTCTTATCAATCATGTGGGTGATGTTAGAGCTTTAGTCCTAACTCTCCCTCCTGCTGAGACTTAATCTTAGCCTAGACACAGTCCCACAGTCCTCTTATGAACACCCGAGTGTAAGTCTAGTGTCAAGTATTGACTAGCCACTGAAAAGAGGTGAGTGCATGAGGGGTGTCTAACCTCTCACCAGCTGCTTGGCTGTTCAATCGGTTTGGTCTTTGTAACACCCCGGGGTAGCAATAATGCAACAGCAGCTTATCCCAATCAATACCTTCATCTCACTTTTGGGGGCTTTGCTGCCGAGCCCCCAGAGTGCAGTTGTCTGTTTGCAAGCACAATTATGAGGATGTTTGATGTCTTTTTGATGTTTTCGTCTCCTTTGAGGGATCACTGGGAAAATGTTTTCAAAACAAATCTGTGCGTTTATACGGTTATGTATTGAATATGCTTATTTCAGTTGTATATGCAGTTGAAATACAGTATGTGCGTTACAGGAAAGTTGATGTCCTGTGGTGTGACATGCTATGCTCCATCTAAAACTATTTTGATCAGCATTTTAGTAAATCTGTTATAATTATTGTCCCTAACTTTCTGCTTTACCTCTCTTTTAAGTCATAAATAAAGTCATACAGGTTTGGAACAAAATGAGGGTGAGTAAATGTTTTTTGTTGTTGTTTTTAATTTCTTAACTATCCCTGGAGTATTTGTACTTGTAAAATAAAATAAATTGTCACACTGCAGGATGTCTTAAGTGAAATTTAAAGACTATTTAAGTAAAGTCAAAAAGGTGATTAAATATGAAGAAAAACAAACTGTAACCTGGCTCCATTTCATTTTTGTTACCTTAATCCTTACATTTAAATGACCTTAGTCCCTAGTCCTTAAAATTAACTTAAATAGTACTGCAGTGTAAAAAAAAATAATTTTGAGTACAAATGCTCCATGTAGTATTTAGGAAAGTGCCAAAGATATAAACTTTCCCTTATACATTTTTTATACATCTTGACCTTTATTATTGATGTCAATATAAAAAGTCCACATGTTATGCATCAACTACCCTTATACAGTAGCAAATAGTCTGCCAGTTCATTGCACAGAGATCTGTTTGTGAGACGAGTGAGTATAAAGTACATGGAGTATGCATGCATGCTGTTGCTCACTCAATTGTTTATCTAAGCATGTGAATGCAACAGTGTGACATCCTCAAGCATATTTCTATGCAGGACTCGCTGTTGACTCAATCAACACAGCCTTTGCTCCCTTCCCGATTGTGTTGGTCTGTGTAAAGAGGCCCCACCAAGTGGAAAATCATAGACACTCAAGAGCTCTCCAGACAAAAGCAGACAAAACAACCTTAAGAGTGCCTTAAGAATGCCACGCAGGTCACATGTGACATCAGCCCACTAACTGTGCCACTGCATAACCACTTTTCTTGCCTCCCTCCTCGCAGTGGGATAAAACAATGATAACCAATAAGAAATGCAAGTGTGTTCTTAATGTCTAAGGCCTCTTAAGTATTCTGGCATTTCCAGATTGGACTCAGCAGAGGACGGTCTGTTGATGGTGTCTTGCAAAGTCAAACATGTTCCTAAGGTAGCATTTGTGTGTGTGTGTGCATGTGTAAATATCGAAGATTTCAAAGAGACAATGGTAAGCCAATTACCACAAACAAACTCCCGAGGCAGAGATGGAACATACTGTAGAAATGCATAATGACTCCACTAAAAAGCCATTTCTCTTGAAAATGGACAGACTATTGTGAAAGTGCTTCAGTTCAAGGATGAAAAGCCTTCCATTAATAGAGACAGATGGGGAAACTAAGGATGTTAATACACTGAAAAATTGGTTGAGCGTATAAAATAAGAGATACGGATCTAAAGCATTAAAGAATTAAATGGATTTTCATCCGCTTTGGTTTAATTGCAAAATATTAAAACAAATAAAGCAAATTCACGGCCTGCAAAACACGTCACAACGCAATATATGGACTGATTTCCAGAAAGTTCATAAGCAGTTTGATGGGATGGAAATTATTATGATGATAATGATTATTATTATTATTAAAAAGCTGTAAACTGGCCTACTGAAAGAAAGAAAAAAAAAAGACCTGTGCTGTTATTTTGTTTCTCGCCGTGGACTTGCGCTCCATAATTTTTGTTCATTTTGCAACAGATGGAGCAAGAGGATGGAGAGATGAAGAAAGGAGATCCAGAAAGATTGGGTGGGGGAGGGGTCCGGGCACATTGAAGTCTCTTGTGCCCTAGTCCCAAAAAGGAAACATGGGGGAAACATGTGTAATTTTCACCACAGGGTTCTGGGTAATTGAGTCATTTAAAATACAGATACATAGATGAATAAAAGCTAAAGGGGAAGGTAATAAGACAGAAGAGTACCCTCCGGAGATCCAATTGAGGATTTCTTACAAGAACAGAAACTGTTTTCTTTCTTTTCTTCCATAGCTTTTATGTGTTGTCATTTCAACCCGATACCTACCTCAAGTAATTTTGTTTTCATTTGGCTCCTTTTGTAATGCTTTCCTTTAGAAAAAATGAAGGCAATTTGTCTCGATGGCCTCTTGCCTTTTGAAGACAGATTTCACTTAGTGAATGCAAGTGAGATGTGGGGTTTGTTCTGAAAGGAAATATAGTTTTGGGGACATTTCTCTCTGGACAATTTGATAATTTACCAAATAAATCTGTAGAGACCAGCACTGTTGAGTTCATCTTTGAATAGTGCTTCTTGATTATACTGTGTTGTCTTATATGTCCATTTGACTCTCTTATGAATTCTGGATTTAAAACACTCACTTCTAATGCTGGTGTAAAGCAATATACATTTTATGTGGATATCACTTATTGATCATGTGGTTTAAAAGGGTCTGTTTGGTTAATTTTAGTTTAAATTGGTTAAAATGGTTAAATTAAGTTTTATAAATATTTCACAGACTCATTAGTGTTGTTACTCTCACACTGATCACAAGTTATTTTTGTATTTATTTGGTAAACACTGCCATCTCTATGTTGCACAGCCTTTAGTGGCTTATTGCTTTTACTGTTACCACATAATACAAATAATACACCGATTCTAATTAAAATATTGGTTTATTAAGCAAATTAATAAAGTGTAATTGGTCTGCTAGAAGATATAAACCTTGACATGTAACCAATAACAGAATGTTATTTTAAGTATCCTGTTTAATGAAATGCAGTATCTAGGTCAATGGGGTTTTTAGATCATGTTAAGTTATATTTTAATATTGAAATAGATATAGCAAGAAGAATTAAACATTCAAATTACCCGTTTAATAACATTAAATTACATTATATATAAATATATATAAAGTACACTACTGTACATACATAATATGTACTGTATATATATATATATATATATTATACTTTTTTCACCAATGATGCTTTAAACTGTTCAAGATTTAAAGTAAAGACATTTATAATGTTACAAATGACTATTTCTGTTTAAATAGATGTGGTATTCTTTAAACTTTCTCCAGCTGCTGCAATGACACCTCTGGCATTCTAGCAGTCAGTTTATTCTAGATCTTCAGGAAAAGTTTCATTCCACGCTTTTTGCAGCACTTCTCAAAAATGTAATTGGCTTTTAGGGCACTTCGAACAGATTTTCCAACCAAGCCTTTCTTTTTGTTTTTTTTTCTTTTTTTTTGTTTTTCTTTTTTATTTGATTTTTTTTATTATAATTTTTTTTTTGATTTTTCCCCTTTTTCTCCCAATTTGAAATGCTTAATTCCCAATGTGCTTTTAAGTCCTCGTGGTGGCGTAGTGATTCGTCTCAGTCCGGGTGGCGGAGGACGAATCCCAGTTGCCTCTGCGTCTGAGATCGTCAACCCGTGCATCTTATCATGTGGCTTGTTGAGTGCGTTGCCATGGAGACATGGCGTGTGTGGAGGCTTCATGCGGCAACCGAGAACGAATCACATTATAGCAATCACACGGAGGTTACCCCATGTGACTCTACCCTCCCTAGCAACTGGGCCAATTTGGTTGCTTAGGAGACCTGGTTGAAGTCACTCAGCATGCCCTGGAATTCGAAACTAGCAAACTAGTGAACCCCAGGGGTGGTAGCCAGCGTCTTTACCACTGAGCAACCCAGGCCCCCCCAACCAAGCCTTTCTAACAAAGTGCAGCACCTCCAACTTTGATTCATCCATACATTATACTAATTTCTAATCATTTACCACTCAATCTTTTAAGTTGTTTTGCACTGTCAACCTTTTTTTCTATTTACAAATGTAAAATGTGGCCTTTTCTATGAAAGTCTACCTAAAAGGGCAACAACCCAGAGTCTTCTCTTCACTGTTGCTGATGAAACTGGTGTTTGGCATGTACGGGTCATTGAAGCTGCCAGTTTAGGACTTGTGAGGAGTCTGTTTATCAAAACTAGAGACTCTGATGTACTTGTCGTCTTGTTGTTGTGCATTTGGGCTGTCTAATTCCCTCTCTATCCTAGTCAGATCCAGTTTGTTTTATTCTTTCAATTCAGTAGAGTATGGAATAGCCTTCATCTCTTCACTTAGTTTATGTAAAGTGACTTGCAAAAAAATCAGGGGCGTAGATTCTGGGAGGGATTGGGGATGTAACCCCCCAATAATGAAGACTAGGAAGTACAACCGCCAATCCCACACCCTCCGTTTCACAATGTATATATATATATATATACACCGATCAGCCACAACATTAAAACCACCTGCTTAATTTCGTGTAGGTCCTCCTCGTGCCACCAAAACAGCTCTGACCCATTGAGACATGGACTCCACAACACCTCTGAAGATGTCCTGTGTTATCCGGCACCAAGATGTTAGCAGCAGATCCTTTAAGTCCTGTAAATTACGAGGTGGGGCCTTCTATCTGTCTCAATTGCTTCTACCTCTTAATTTAATCCCAGACTGACTCGATGTTCAGTAGGGGGACTGTGGGGGCCATGCTATCTGTTGTAGAGTTCCCTGTTCTTCTATTCTAATCTATTCTATTTAAAAAAGTAATGTTTGGGAGTCTGAAATTTATATTTTCTATTGACACACTAAATTTGAAGATATACATAACTATCTTAAGATAAATGTTTTTGTGAAACATCTTATGTGACTTTTGCACAGTACTGTATAAAAATGCTAATGACTTTTGATAATTTTAGTCAGTTGTTGTGACTGTTCTTGATTGTGTGATCCTTGGGTCAAGTTGAGTTCAGTGACAACACATTTGTCATGGTCGGCCAAACGTCCTGTTGGCCATTATTAATTTAATTGAAAACATACTTTTATTAAACTCCTCCCACAGCGATAATCAAATTTTCACCAAATTTTGCTCAGGTCATCTTCAGACCATGCTAATCAAGTTTTTGTGAGCTTGCAGTCTAACATGAATGTAACAACACCAAAAAAAACATGTACCACAAAATAATACCAAAAACACTTCTTTGTTGTTGTCATTTTCACTCATTCCACTAAATTTACTCAAATTAAAAAAAAAAAAAATACTTTATTGCATCACCTCTTTAAATAATTCACTCTTACTCACAAACATGCATGTTGATTCAATCTGATAAATTGTTCAGCTGAATGAGTGGAATCACTCAGGGCTTTGTCAACCAAAAGCATTGTTAAAAAGTTGCTTGTAAAGACTATTGGTGCCTATGTGTAACGATGCTGGCAATGACAGGCAGATGATGACGATGAAGTGAAGAACCCAGGTGCAGTTTATTTACATGAAGCGTGAAAACGAAAAACGTGACTACAAAACATAAACCTTGACTTGACTTGACTTGACTTGACTTGACTTGACTTGACTTGACTTGACTTCCAAAAAACATTACATAAACACAATACCTGACAATGGACAATGCCAAACATGAGGCTTAAATACATGGACAAGGGAAAAACATGACAATGATAACCAATGACAAGACAGAACTGATAACAAGGTAACAAGACAATAAACCAATGAAAGCAAGACACATGAACATGGAGGGAAACATGAAATCACATGACCAGGCAGGAAAACAGGAAATAACATTACATGGAACACGTGACTATAAAACAGGAACTAAACTTCCAAAATAAAAGACATTAACACAAAACATGAACAAAAACACGTAAAGCCATGACACTATGGTACCTATGATCAATTTTCACTAACGATACTTTTGGGAAACACAGCCCAGAACAGCTAATAAATGAACATCTGATTTACTGCACTGCATTTCTTTACTCTCAGTCATCTCTGACTTCAAAGTAACAAATGTTCAGTATACTATCCCCTTAACTGGCACTCCCCTTTTTTAGCATTTACCAGAAAATTAAATGTTCTACTTTAAATGGTTGTTACTCTTGAATGCTTATGTTTAATGACCTAATTTTTGTCTCTTTTTAAAGAAGACACTTGGGAGATTATTGTGCAAGTGAAAACAGTAATTTAAAAAAGTTATAGAAATTTAAATTTATTGAAATGAAAATGCAATGTACTAAAACTGTATTTCATTTATTTAAAAAAATTATATATATATATATATATATATATATATATATATATATATATATATATATATATATATATATATGTGTGTGTGTGTGTGTGTGTGTGTGTGTGTGTGTGTGTGTTTGTGTGTGTATTTGTGTGTGTGTGTGTATAGTGGCCAAAATAAATTATAGAAAATTAAAGCCATATATCAAACCAAGTTGTGTCCCAAATTTCAAGTAAGTAAGTTATAAAATGCCAAATTTCTTTAGAATTATTGTAGATGAAGTACCAAATGTGGCCACAAGATGACATCAAAGCTCCATTGTTCCAAGAGTGACATACTCGGATTTAAATGCCTGTCATTCTGAAATACCTGGGTCTACAGACCTATATGTGGCACCCAAAAAAATTACAGAAAATTAAAGCCATACATCAAACCAAGCTGTGTCCCAAATTTCAAGTAAATAAATAATAAAATACCATATTTATCAAACATTTACTAGGTGCAGTACCAAAAGTGGCCACAGGATGAAATCAGAACTCCATTGGTGCAAGAGTGAATAAAAGTGATTTCAGAAATGTTTTGTAAAACTAATTTCAGAAACACCACTCAAACCACAGATGAGGACACATTATTTTATTGCAAAACATTATATAAAATTAATTACAGATTATAATTATTATAATTACATTTATATTGCATGGTTGCAGTGTAAGTATTGTTAGCAGAGGAAGCCAGTAATTATTCATATTTCTAACAAACACATAATATTTTTCTGCCATAAATTATATAATCGTTTGTTTACACTACTAAATAAAATAATAAATGATCCAAAAAGCCCATTTATTCACACTGATAAGCACCTGTGCATTTAGCTTTAGCCCTATAGCTCCTACGAGTCCAAACACAGAATGTGTGCTCCTGCCGGTTTGGCATTTATTCCTCCTCAAAACTGCATGGAACTTATTCTGAAGTACTCAAATCTAGCTAGATTGTAGTGTTTTTGAATAGATCCATTGAAAGAAGCATCGAAAATGTTAGATTTCGGCTCCAATCGGTCATCAAAAAAATGGAAGAATGCTCAGAGTGTAATGGTGGCCTTAGGTCTGTTCTGGAATGAGCAAGGCCAACCCCTGTAACCATAGAAATGTCATACCAATGGCTACATGACCTGTCAATCAAATCTTGACTAGCGATCCATTGGCTGGATCTATTCACTGAAACAGCCAATGCACATTTTGGAGAGGCCATGGAGCCTTTGATCTGGTTTGATTCACAGAGAGACTCGTTGGTGGGCTCAAACTACGCAGAAGTTTCACCAGAATAGCAGAGACCTCAATACCTCGATGCTGATTGATGAAATAAGTTTTATAATCAATATTTTATTGATAATAGACATTTCAATGTACTTGATGGCACAAGCAAATGATGATCATTCGTTTTTTTTTCCTCAGTTTCCTCAAACTACAAATCCAAATCCTATTTCAATCATGGACATTTACCATGGATTGTATGCTTGAATTTCCTGCCATCATCTGATCAGATCATGACCAGAAGATATAAAAGATAAGTAATACAGCTCACATGTTGCATGTTTTAAAATCCACTCTTTCAGTATTTTAATGCATTACTGTAATGGCGTCATTCAGATCACAAAACAGTGGGCATATATTGAAGCTAGAGACTTGTAGATTTCAAACGATATAAGGTTTGTCAAGATTAAAGTCGGATATGAAGGTCATATAGTCCAATAAACAAAAAAAGCTAAAAAAGCATCCCATATATGGGACGGTGCCAGTTAACAGACTAAACTAGCTTTTCAGTATACTTACTGTCTGATTGTTCATATGACAACTTAAGAAGAAAACACTTGCAACATTTTGTAAGGAATTTATTTCAATTTTAATTTATTGTATTTAAATGTTTTATCAATTTTATTATGAAATGAAAAAAGTATTTGAAATTTATTTAAAATTATCAAAATTATTTTATAAAATAATTGAAATACAATAAGATGTATCATGCTGCATCAAGACTTATTTTGTAATCAAATCATAATGATGTTTCTAAAAATGCTAATAACCTTTGATAATTTTAGTCTATTTTCATTGATAGACTCCTTGGCTGATGCCAAGAACAATGTATATTACATTACAAGTGATTCTTTTCATTGCTTTTCGAGCAGTTTGCCTAAAATCTTCACAAAAATTATATTTCAATAATTTTTGCCATTCCTGTGTTTGGCCCCGATAAATGCTGCTTGCAGCTATATTTATTATTATTATTATTCTGTACATGGTTTCTATGGCAGCCCATAGAACCATTCACAGGAAAATTATGACATTTTGCACACATGTAGAGGACAGTCTGAAGTGATGCCATAGTCTTTGTCTCAAACCCTCTAGCGCCACCAACAGTCCAAAGTTTCATTCATGTTTATGCTAATAACTTTTGAACCGTAAGTCCTAGAGACAACATTCTTTTTCTCCTGATTCCTGAGCTCATGCCGAGTTGAAAGCATACCATGGTTTAAATTTCTGCCTGACTAGATTTTCCACCATTTAGAATTTTCAGAAAAACCTAATCTTTTTAACTCATCCTAGGCCGTTTGTCTGATTTGCAAGAAAATTGGTGTGAGTCATCTGGGGATACTCAGGACAAAAAACTGCTTTTTTTGCTTAAACTTTTGAACAGTTTGGCCGAAAATCATGAAACGTGTCTCATTACATTCAGTGCTATATACCGAGTCGAACAATACCCAATTTTCCCATGTCGGGCATTTTTAGCGTTGGCCATTTTGAATTTTGTCGTAAAATGCTGTATTTTACGAATGCACTGGCCTATCATTTTGAAACTTTGCATGTGTCATCAGCACCATGCCATGAAGGTGTCTAAGAAGTTTGGGTCCGGCACACCTAGTGGCCAAAAAATGAAATAATATAACTTTGTGAGATTATAACTTTTAATGGTGCTGGTCTATTTTCACAAGACTGGTCTCATTATATTCCTGAGGACTTGCCAAGCGCAACAATACCACATTTGCAATGGTTCGCCTTATGGCCTATTGCCATTTTAAAATTAGTTCTGAAACCACTTTAGCAATTGCTTCTAAGCTGTTCGTCCGATCAGAATGAAACCACAACCCGTAGAATAGCTGTAAGCAAGTTCTTTGATATAGGGAGGAACATGGCAAAACTTCGATTTTATGGGACAAAAACAGGCCAAGGATTTTAAAAGTTGTCTCCGCTTTTACGTAAATGGATATAACTTAAACGGAATGAGATATTTTCACCAAATTTGACACACTTATATAAGAGCTCTGAGGACACATATAAAAAGTTGCAGGGCTTGGCCATTTGGTGGTGCTATAACAGGAAACAATGTGAAAATGGCTGTAACTATGGAACCGTTGGTCCGATTGACTTCAAAATTTGCATGCATTGTCTTTGTGGGAGTTGCCATCATTGACCATGAGGACAGTCACATATGTATATACGAACATGGCCACCATTTGCCAATCATCAACTAATTTGACGGTGAGCATGCCAAACAAGGCTATATCTTGGTTATGCTTTGGCCTATTAGAATGAAACTTGGTGCATGTGATAGCTATCATACCCTGATGGTACCTGAGCAGTTTCAGAACAGTGCCAAGAAATTTTAAAAATAGATTTCATTGCTCATAACTACTTAATAGTGTGGCCTAAAATCATGAATAATTGGGCCTATAATCGAATAATTTGGCCTATGTTCATGAGACTGGTCTCATCCAGTTTCTTGTGTTATGGTTATGACAATGATGCCATATTTCCCATGGTCTGCCCTATTGCCTGTACACCATTTTGAATTTCATTGAAATTTTACTTTTTCTAACTCCTCCTCCAGCATTCATCTGATTTTGACTTGAAACTTGTCATCATGCTTCTTTGTTTGCTCAAGCTGCCAATGATGGTTTGACCATGGGTATTGCTGTTTGCGGAATATAGCTGCCATTGGCAACCAACATGGCCAATTCAGCTATTAAGTCAAGTCAAGTCAGGTCATCTTTATTTGTATAGCGCCTTTCACAACACACATTGTTTCAAAGCAGCTTTACAGAAAATCATGCATTAACAGAAAATGAAACCATAATTTCTATTAAGTCTTAGAGTCATCATTGTGTAGTTTGATTAAATATGAAGTGTATAAAAATAAGTAATTAAATAATCATTTTATTTAGAAACCCAGTGAGCAAGCTGAAGGCGACTGTGGCAAGGAACATAAAACTACATAAGATGTTGGTTAATGGAGAAAAATAGCCTTTGGAGAAACCAGGCTCACTGTGGGGGCCAGTTTCCCTCTGGCTAACAGCATGAATATAGTGCCAACATTACTTATTTACTGAATGTGCAGCGCAAGTCATGGTTTAAACTAAGTGTTAAGGGCCAGTAATTAAACAAAGATTTTGTAAGAACTGTAAGATTAACTACTAATGTCTTTGAAGTTCATCCTGCATTAACTGCAGAAGTTCATATAGATGCATTGTCCTTTGTTAGTTGGCTGATGAAGGCTTTTGTTGGCAAATTATTGATAGTCTGTGTATTCCATTTTAAAAAGTGTAGTCCATCATTAAACCAAGGTGATGCAGGTCGAGATCAGTGAGGTGCTTCGCAGTTCAACCGGCCAGTATTTTCGGTGAGGTCTATCCTAAGTCCAAGGTTCAGGCAATAGCATATGAAGTATCCCATGTCTTATGGTTGGAGTTGGCATCAGTTCATCCTCTGAGGTCCATCGTAATAGACTGAAGTGATGTCTGGCTGGCACCGGCTACATTTTGTCGTCAACACTCAGAGACACTTAGCAGTGGAGTCCGACACCAAACATGAATGGATCTGGATCTGGCTGGCTCTGATAACCTTGGGATATGAATGTAGAATAATCTTAGTGTAGATGACATTCAATTTGATCACGATCAATGTTTCAGGTTCCGGCAGACCTAACTAAAGCAGCCTAATTGTGTAGTGAAGAATAAATTAGGTGTATGCCTGTCTAAATAGATGAGTCTTTATTCTAGACTTAAACTCAGTGAGTGTGTCTGTGTCCCGAACAGTGTTAGGGAGACTATTCCATAGTTTAGGAATAAAGGATCTACCTCCTTTTGTGGATTTTGATATTCTAGGAACTATTAACAGTCCAGAGTTTTGCGATCTTAATGAACGTGATGGAATATAGCGAAGGTCACTTAAGTACTGTGGAGCTAGACCATTCAAAGCTTTGTATGTAGTTTACAGAATTTTAAAATTAATATGAAATTTAACAAGTAGCCAATGTAACGACGATAAAATGAGGCTAATATGATCATATTTCTTGGTTCTAGTCAGCACTCTGGCTGCTGCATTTTGAACCAATTGAAGTTTATTTATTGAACTTTCTGGACATCCTCCCAGTAATGCATTACAATAATCTAGTCTTGAGGTCATGAATGCATGATTTAGTTTTTCGGCATCAGCAACAGAGAGCATGTGTCGTAACTTAGCAATATTTCTTAGGTGGAAGAATGCTGTTCTACAAACATTGGAAATGTGATTTTCAAATGACATATTGGTATCAAATATAACACCTAAGTTCTTCGCTGTTGAAGACGATGTAACAGTACATCCACCGAGAGTCAAATTATATTTTAGCTGCTTATTTTTAGAGGTTTTTGGTCCAATAACTAGTACCTCTAAGTTTTGTCGGAATTGAGTAGAAGGAAATTTCTGGCCATCCAATCTTTCATTTCATTGATACACTCTGCTAATTTGGAGAATTGTGAAATTTTGTCAGGTTTCGAAGGAATATAAAGTTGGATATTGTCGGCATAACAGTAGAAACTTATTCCATGATTCCTGATAACAATAATGTGATGTGGCCTAAATCCTGACTGAAATTGTTCATATATACTATTTCTCTGTAGAAATTAACATAATTGGGAGGACACCTTTTCTAGAATTTTTGACATAAAAGGGAGATTTGAAATCGGTCTATAATTAGCCAATTCTCCAGGATCAAGTTGTGGCTTCTTAATAAGCAGTTTGATAATAGCCATTTTAAAATTTCTTGGGACATGTCCTAAGGATAACGAGGAGTTAATAATATTAAGAAGAGGTTCTGAGATTACAGGGAATACCTCTTTTAAGAGCTTAGCTGGTATTGGATCTAACATATATGTTGTGGCTTGTGATGTTTCGTTAAGTTTTGTTAGCTCGATAAGTTTTGTTAGCTGTTCATGACCTATGACAGTGAAGGATTGAAGTTACAAGTGAGAAAAATTATGAGACATTGTTTTCTGAGGTACTGTGACAGATGATTGCAGAATTCCAATTTTATTTCTGATTATTTCAATTTTATCAGTAAAGAAATTCATGAATTCATTACTATTGTGCTGCGACGGAATATCTGGTTCAGTTGAGGCTTTATTCCTAACCAATTTTGCCACAGTAATGAATAAACACCTAGGATTGTTGTGATTATTTTCTGTGAGTTTGCTAAAATATGCTGACTTGGCAGCTTTTAGTACCTTTCTGTAGCTACAGACACTATCCTTCCATGCACCGCGAAATACCTCTAATTTTGTATTCTTCCACTTGCGCTCCATTTTCCGAGCTGCTCTCTTGAGAGCATGAGTGTGATCATTGTACCATGGTGTGGGATTTTTTCTTTAATTTTCTTTAATCAAAGGGGAGCGACAATATCAAGAGTGCTAGAGAAGACTATGTTTATATTTTCTGTTATTTCATCAAGTTCTTCTAGACTTTGGGGCTTGCTGTGTATGAAGCTATCTTTAGTGGTCGAAAGAATTGTTCTACCTGAATGATAGCATGGTGTAGATTGAGTAACATTAGCTGATCGCAGCATACAAGAGACAAGGTAATGATCTGAGATGTCATCACTCTGCAGTAGAATTTCTATAGTATCAACATCAACTCCATATGACAGAATTAAATCTAGCATATGATTATGTCTATGAGTTGGTACTGTCACATTTTGTCTGAAACCAAGCGAGTTGAGAATATCGATTAATGCTAATCTCAATGTGTCATTTTCATTATCTATGTGAATGTTGAAGTCACCAACAATTAAAGCTCTATCTACAGTAACTACTAGATCTGATTTGCAAATTCACCAAGGAAATCAGAATAAGGCCCGGGTGATCTATATACTGTAGCAAGGGCAAAAGACGACAGAGATTTTTTTTTATATCTGATGGTGTTACATTAAGCATTATTAGTTCAAAAGACTTAAACTTATATCCTGTCCTCTGAGTAACACCAAAAACGTCACTGTAAATTGTAGCAACACCTCCTCCTCGACCCTTCAGACGAGGCTCATTTTTATAACAATAACCTGGGGCAGTATATTCATTTAAACTAATATATTCATCCAGTTTAAGCCAGGTTTCAGCCAAACAGAACACATTCAACTATGATCTGTAATAATTTAATTTACAATTAGTGCTTTGGTTGAAAGATATCTAATGTTTAGTAGCCTTATATTTATATGATGTTTATCTTCAATTTCTTTTTTTCTTTTTTTTTTCAAGTTTGAAATTAAGGTAACACTTTATTTTGATGGTCCCAAGTAGATATTTAACTGACTATAAGTGACTTATCAACTGGCTTGCTGTAGCTAGTAAACAGTGTTTCAACAAACATTCAGTAGTCTATCAATAGCCTGTATAACAGCAGCAAAATAACAGCTTATCGACTGACTTGCTATAGCTAGTAAACAGTGTTTCAACAAACATTCAGTAGACTTTCAGTAGCCTGTATATAGATCTCTATTAATTACCTACTTACATTATTGTTGAGAACATCAGTTCATTAAAAGTTCATTAATAAAGATCTATATACAGGCTACTAAAAGTCAGCAGTGTTTGTTGAAACACTGTTTACTAGCTATAGCAAGTCAGTCGATAAGCTGTTATTTTGCTGCTGTTATACAGGCTATTGATAGTCTACTGAATATTTGTTGAAACACTGTTTACTAGCTATAGCAAGCCAGTTGATAAGTCACTGATAAGTTACTTATAGTCAGTTAAATATCTACTTGGGACCATCAAAATAAAGTGCTACTGACCTTATTAAAAAAATTACTAAATGATTTAGTGAGGGGTTTGTGTTTGGTAGTTCGGGGAACAGACACAGTCTCTATATGATATTTAGGTGATACAGTCTCTATGTGTTGTAGTTTATGTGACCTGTGTGACATCTCAAGGCAGCTATCAGATGTTTGGAGTAGCCAGTTTGTCTTCTTCCTGACCTGGGCCTCAGTTTGTCAAATACTATCACTATTAAGACTATGAGCCAAATTACTGGAGAGGAGAGCGGCACCTTCCCTGGAGGGATGGAGTCTGTCTCTCTTTAGCAGGTCAGGACTACCCCAAAATCTCTTCCAATTGTCCATAAATCCTATGCTATTCTCCAGACACAAGAACATATTAGACAAGGTTAACAAAGGCCGATCAGAATGATACGTGGTGGACATATCTGACTCTTTGGTCGAGAGGTTTTTATCAAAATTTGACAATTACATTTGTCAAATTGTCAGGTATTGTGTGTATGTGACCTTACTGGATTAGTCAAGTCAAGTCAAGTTTATGTCAAGTCAAGTCAAGTTTATGTCAAGTCAAGTTAAAGTCAAGTTCATGTTTTATGTTCACATTTGTAGTTAGGGTTTTTGTATTTCATGTTTTGGAATAAAATTGCACTTGGGTTCTTCACTCCATCGTCATCGTCTTTGTCATTGCCAGTACCAGCAACGTTACAGAATACCTGACCAACCTAAATGAACCCAGCAATCCAGCTTCTTTGACTTCACCAAGGGAGTCAATCCCTGTAAAATTATGTGGAGGACTTCTGCGCTCTGGCCTTCCGGGTGGACTTTAATGAGGTCACCCACAAGGACATTTTCCAGGTGGGATTGAGTGAGCCGATCTCCTCCTCGATGCCTGGTGGTCGCAGTCCCCTCAATCTGGCTCAGTATATTGACCTTGCCCTGCAGATTATTGGTTCTACGTTCACTGTGGGTGAGGCAGATGCCGAACCAGAGTTCCACGTCATGGCCACCAAGCCAGAGTTCTACGTCATGGCCGCCAAGCCAGAGTTCCACGTCATGGCCGCCAAGCCAGAGGTCCATGTCATGGCCGCCAAGCCAGAGGTACACGTCATGGCCGCCAAGCCAGAGGATCCTGAGTCTGCTCCATGCCACATCACAGCAACGCCTCAGCCTGCTCCATGCCACGTCACAGCAACGCCTCAGCCTGCTCCATGCCACATCACAGCAATGCCTCAGCCTACTCCATGCCATGTCACAGCAACGCCTCAGCCTGCTCCATGCCACATCACAGCAACGCCTCAGCCTGCTCCATGCCACGTCACAGCAACACCTCAGCCTGCTCCATGCCATGTCACAGCAACGCCTCATCCTGCTCCATGCCATGTCACAGCAACACCTCAGCCTGCTCCATGCCATGTCACAGCAACGCCTCATCCTGCTCCATGCCATGTCACAGCAACACCTCAGCCTGCTCCATGCCACGTCACAGCAACACCTCAGCCTGCTCCATGCCACGTCACAGCAATGCCTCAGCCTGCTCCATGCCACGTCACAGCAACACCTCAGCCTGCTCCATGCCACGTCACAGCAACGCCTCAGCCTGCTCCATGCCACGTCACAGCAACACCTCAGCCTGCTCCATGCCACATCACAGCCACACCTGAGTCTGCTCCATGCCACGTCACAGCCAAGCTTCAGTCTGCTCCATGCAAGGTCTCAGGCTCATTTCCGGCCAACAAACCAGCGTTGCAGGCCTCATTCATTCCGGGTTCCCTCATCCCACCAGCTCCTCCTTGGTCTATCAGTCACCTAGCTCCACCTTGGCTCTCTGATCCTCTGGCTACACCTCATCTCTCCGATCCTTCAGCTCCACCGGGGACCTCCATCCCTACGGCTCCGCCTTGGTCCTCAGCCCCACCGGCTCCGCCTCAGTCTTCCGATACCCCAGCTCCTCCTTGCTCCTCTGAGCCTCCGGCACCGCCTTGGTCCTCCCTGCCTCTGGCTCCACTGTGGCCCTTCGAGCTGTCAGCTACTCTCCGGCTACCAAGTTCTGTGGTGTCGCCCTTCAAGCCTCTTACGGCTCTGCCTTCCATGGCTCTGCCCCTCGAGTCTCTCATGGCTCCACCTTCCACTGGCACTGCTCTGATACCATGCTTCATGCCCTGTCTCACCAGGCCATGCCCCACACCTTGTATCACCATGTTTCCATGTCCTGCCACGTAACCACGTCAAGTCACCACACCCCACCCCCTCCCCCCAGCTCCCTCTTGAACTATGTGTTTTTGTTTTGGGGCATCAGGAGCTGCCCCTAGAGGGGGGGATATGTCAGGATTGTATGTGTTTTTGTTCCATGCCATGTTTTGTTCCTATCATGTGATCTTGTCATGTGGTCCCCTGGTCATGTGATTTCATGTTTTCCCTCCATGTTCATGTGTCTTGTTTTCATTGGTTTATTGTCTAGTTATCTTGTTATCAGTTCTGTCTTTTCATTGGTTAACTTGTTTGTTTTGTTACCCTTGTCCACGTATTTAAGCCTCATGTTTGCCATTGTCCATTGTCAGGTATTGTGTGTATGTAACCTTGTTGGATTAGTCAAGTCAAGTTTATGTCAAGTCAATTCAAGTTTATGTCAAGTCAAGTTAAAGTCAAGTTCATGTTTTTTGTTCAAGTTTGTAGTTAGGGTTTTTGGATTTCCCTTTTTGGAATAAAATTGCACTTGGTTTCCAATTCGTCATCGTCTTTGTCATTGCCAGTGCCAGCAACATTACAATTCATCAGACCTTTACCAAATGTGGCCTACGTCATCATTACACCATGCTTGCAAAAAGTTATCAAAAGCTTTTTGATAGACCAACCCATTCTCCTATATTGCAACAACACATTTTATGCCAAGATGTGAAAATGAATCTGAGGCTGTATCTTTTCAACACTTTGGTTAATTGACATAAAACTTTATATTGTGCCAATATAACCACCGCCTGACAATACCATATTAGTTTTGTCGCAATACCACCTATTGGTCAAAATTGAAATGAAATTCTATTATATTATAAGTAATTCGGTTCATGGATTTTAAACCGCTTTAAATATAGCATTCAAGCGTTGATTTTCGGCAGTCACATTTTCTGCCATTGGTCTGCTTGGCCCTGGAATTGCTGCTTGCGGCTATATTTAAAAAAAAATGTTGTGAATAATATCCTCCAAAGTAAATTCTTTTGATCATATAGCTCTTGGGTAAACAAGCATGCATAATCAAACCACACTAGTGTACATTCAGGCAAGGGTGAACTAAAATATTAAGCCAGAATTATTTCAAAAGGTTTAAATGTGTTCTTTTCTTATTTTTATCGGGGCAGGTTGTCAGATGTGTTTTAACTGTCATACATTTATACCATTTATATATTTACAATATTTGTTGGCCAAACAATGTTTTTATATTTTTGTACCTTAACTTTTCCATTTTTGTTGCTTCATGACTTGTTTTGTGCCTCATAATTATTTTTCATTTTAAATGTTGCTGAAAAGCCTGTATAATAGGGTGTAGGTTTAAAGAGTGTAATGATGCTGGCAAAGACAATGATGAAGACAATGACGATGAAGTGATGAACAGTGCAGTTTATTTTTCAAATGTGGAATCCCAAACCCTTGCTACAAACATGAACTAAACATAAACATGAACTTGACTTTAACTAAAACTAGACTTGACATAAACTTGACTTGGCTAGACTTGACATAAAATATGAACATGAACTTGGCTTGGCTAGACTTCACATGATACAACAAAGTTACATTCACAATACCTGACAATGGACAAAGGAAAACATGAAGCTTAAATACATGAACATGGGAGAACACATGACAAAGATAACCAATAAACACTAAGAACTCTAAACAAAATAACGAGACAATAAACCAATGAAAACAAGACACATGAACATGGAGGGAAAACATGAAATCACATGACTAGGGACACATGACATGAAACAGGAAATAACTTTCAAAATAAAAGACATGAAAAACATGAATCAACAAAATACACATGACATACCCCCCCCACCACTAAGGGGCGGCTCCCGACGTACCAACACATGAACAAAACACAAAACATGGCATAATTTCCAAAGTTCAATAGGGAGCTGGGAGGGGGTCTTGAGGCATGGCTTGGCAGGGCATGGAGCATGGGATCAGGGCGGAGCCCTTGGGGGGTGGAGCCATGAGAGGCTCGAGGGGCGGAGCCATGGAAGGCGGCACCATGAGAGGCTTGAGGGGCAGAGCCATGGAGAACTGGATACCTGGAGATTAGCCAAAGACACAAAGGGCCAGGGTAGAGCCGGAGGCAGAGAGGACCAAGGTGGCACTGGAGGCTCAGAGGAGCAATGCGGAGCTGGGGGATCAGAAGACTGAGGTGGAGCCGGAGGGGCTGAGGACCAAGGTGGAGCCGTAGGGAAGGAGGTCCCCGGTGGAGCTGATGGATCAGAGGGACACGGCACAGCCAGAGGAATGGAGAGCCAAGGCAGAGCCAGGTGACCGACAGACCAAGGAGGAGCCAGAGGGATGAGGGACCCCAGCAAACCCGACAGGCTGAAGGACCGCAGTGGAGCCAAGGGAACGCAGAGCTGAGGCAATGTTGAGGGATCGATAGGCCAAGGCGGAGTCCAGGGCTCGGAGGGTCGGAGGGTTGAAAGTTCCCCTTGCCTGCTCAGGAGAACTAAGGGTGGGTACAAGGGCGGGTACAACCATCTCCAGGTCCAACTGCTCAGATGTGGCCATGACATGGTGTGGAATAGACTCAGGCGTGGCTGTGACATGGCATGGAGCAGGCTCATGCATGGCTGTGACGTGGCATGGAGCAGGCTCAGGCGTGGCTGTGACGTGGCATGGAGCAGACTCAGGCGTGGCTGTGACGTGGCATGGAGCAGGCTCAGGCATGGCTGTGACATGGCATGGAGCAGGCTGAGGCGTTGCAGTGACATAGCATGAAGCAGGCTCAGGCGTTGCTGTGACATGGCATGGAGCAGGCTGAGGCGTTGCTGTGACATGGCATAGACCAGGCTGAGTCGTTGCTATAGATGGCACTAGCTCAGCGACCATGGTGAGGAACTCTGGCTCAGTGGCCATGACGTGGAACTCTGGCTCGGCGGCCATGATGTGGAACTCTGGCTCGGCGGCCATGACGTGGAACTCTGGCTCGGCGGCCATGACGTGGAACTCTGGCTCGGCGGCCATGTCGTGGAACTCTGGCTCGGCGGCCATGTCGTGGAACTCTGGCTCGGCGGCCATGTCGTGGAACTCTGGCTCGGCATATGCCTCCCCCACAGTGAACGTGGAACCAATAATCTGCAGGGCGAGGTCAATATATTGAGCCAGGCTGTGGGTACTCTGACCGCCTGGCATCAGAAAAGAGATGGGCTCATTCAGTCCAAATCGGAAACAGTCTTTGAGGGCAATCTCATTAAAGTCCACCTGGCAGGCCAGAGCGCAAAAGTCCTCCACATAATCCTCCAGGGGACGATTCCTTGGACGTAGGCAGAGGAGCTGAACTACTGGGTTCATTATGGGCGGTCAGATATTCTGTAACGATGCTGGCAAAGACAGTGATGAAGACGATGACGATGTAGTGACGAACCCAGGTGCAGTTTATTTTTCAAACGTGGAATCCCAAAACCCTTACTGCAAACGTGAACTAAACATAAACATGAACTTGAATTTAACTAAAACTAGACTTGACATAAACTTGACTTGGCTAGACTTGACATAAAACATGAACATGAACTTGACTTAGCTAGACTTGACATGATACAACAAAGTTACATTCACAATACCTGACAATGGACAAAGGAAAACATGAGGCTTAAATACATGAACATGGGAGAACACATGACTAAGATAACCAATAAACACTGAGAACTCTAAACAAAATAATGAGACAATAAACCAATGAAAACAGGACACATGAATATGGAGGGAAAACATGACATCACATGACTAGGGATACATGACATGAAACAGGAAATAACTTTCAAAATAAAAGACATGAAAAACATAAATCAACAAAATACACATGACAAAGTGAGGTGTAAATTTTGTTTTGGTGATTGTGATGAGCTCATCTGTCCAATGTTCACTTGAACTATACCACTGGTTTAGGAGAAAGTTCCATTGTGACAGCTTGCTCTTTTAGTGTGACATCATGCCCTATTTTGGGGGCATGTTGTTACAAAATGTCAACACGTGTTCAGTAAACTTTATCTTTTCTTTTGTTTGTTTTTTCCTGGGCAATAATGGTGAAAATGTTCTGTAAACCCTAATGTTGTCATTACTGGAAACATCGAGTTGTCTTAATTAAACATGACTTGAAATGTTGTTTTTTTAATCCATAGACTTGATACCTTGAGTATAAAATTGAGTCTATGGGGAATACTCACATTGCCTTGCGCTTGAATTAATTAATTATGTTTCCTTGGCCAAAGGGAACATATATTTAAATATTTACTATTAACTATTACTATTTAACTATTTAAATAGTTGTTATTAAGAATTCATAGAGGTTTTAGCTCTTTTATAGTTTTATTTATGTTGTTATGTTGCAAATAGTTAATTCATATAATGTCACCATTAGGGTGATCTGTGTCCCCTTTGGTCAAGTTGGACCCTGTTAACACTATCTCAGCTTCCTTGTGCATGTGTAATTGAAGTACAGGCATATACAGTATGCATTTCTCTGGAGAAATAATTTATTTAATAACTGACCTAGAATCATTTTTAATCTTCATTATTTAAACTGTGTTATTGCATTACCTAAATTTGAGTCCATTCAGCTTAAAATATTTAGTTGAAATAACAACATTTAAATAGCAAATCTGAGTTAAGTCTACTTGCATCTAGCATTTCTATATAATATTCATTCTCTATAAACACCAAGTTAGGTGAACTTAATTACACAAATTCTGGAGACACCATTACTCAATCAACTGAGTAAAGTCAACTTATTAGGGTTTTCAGTGTAGCTTTTCTGTTGCCAAGACTTCAAGGTATGTGGCTATGCAGAAATTGAATTTCAAAAATAAACCTACCCTGAGAAATATTCACTGGAGTGAAAAGTGGCCCCGGCCTCCCCTATACAGCAGGTCTAAAAGTTTGAGACCACATTGGAAATCTGGGATTCAAAATCCTATTTTAACCCAGAAATAAATAGAAACTTTTAAAATTGTGAAAACATTTTCACCCACTTTATATTAGGTGGGCTTAACTACTATGTACTTAATCATTTGATACAATGTACTTATTATGTACATACCTGTTGTTGCATTGTAATTACATGTAAAGTACTTGTATTTAATAATATTTGTAGTTACACTGTTAACTTTACGCCTAACCCAACCCTTACCCCAAAACCTAACTCTAACCCCTAATACTAACCCTAACCTACCTCAACCTCAGTAGCAGCAAATGTGGGCATTTTGCAGAACAACATGTAGTTACACAGTAAATACATAATCTTGTATGTATTTAATGTTAGTACATAGTAGTTAAGGCCACCTAATATAAAGTGTGGCCAAAATTTTAAACAAAGATATGTTATGACATAAAACAAATTTGAAATATTTAAAATTTCAAAGACGCTCTTTGGAACATTCTCAAATTATGCTGGATAACATGGATCATCAGGTTTTGCACAAACGTTTAGAGTCAGCTTGAGTGCATGCTGTCATTAAAGCAAAAGGGGACATACAAAATACTATGAAATTCTGTAATTCATATTTATTTTTCAATTCAACATTTTGTTGATTCATTTTGTTATGATTATCATATAAATTGTAATACATTTTTTGAATTTTTTTTTTTTTTTGACAGATGATTAGAATCTTATTAGAGCTTTATTGCCAAGTGTGCTCACGTACACAAGGAATTGTTTTTTTTTTTTTTTTTTTTTGGTGTGACAGGAGAAATAAGCAAGTGCACACAGAATACAGTGAGACACAGAATATAAAACAAGGTAAGAGTATAAATATACATACAAAAATAGGACATATAACATAGAATGGCATATGTACATGTGCAAGTGGTAATATATGTGCAAGGTAGGGATATGCACAGTTATTGAATTAAATATGAATGAATTTACATATGTACATGACATATTTATACATTATTGCACTATGGGAGTCCTGAAGACAGTTTAATTGTTCATGTGGTAAATGGCCTGAGAGTAAAAACTGGTCTTGTGCATGTTGTCCTGGTGCTGAGTGATCTGTAGTGTCGGCCAGAGGGCAACAGTTAAAAAAGGGAGTGGGCAGGGTGTGTGGGGTCCAGAGTGATTCTATCTGCACGTTTCCTCAATCTGGAGATGTACAGGTCTTGGAGGGTGGGCAGGGGGGCACAAAAAATCCTCTCAGCAGTCATGACTGTCCGTTGTAATTTCGTTCTGTCTGATTTGCTGGCTGAACCAAACCAGATAGTTATAGATGTACACAGGACAGGCTCAGTGATGGCTGAGTAGAACTGTGTCCACTGCTCCAGTGGCAGGTTGAACTTCTTCAGCTGGTGAAGGAAGTACAACCTTTGCTGAGCCTACTTCACAATGGAGTCTATGTGGCTGTCCCACTTCAGGTCTTGAGAGTTGGTAGAGCCCAGGAACCTGAATGACTCCACTGCTGCTACAGTGCTGTTCAAGATGATGAGGGGAGGGGAGGAGAGTGCGGGTGGATTTCTCCTGAAGTCCACTATCATCTTCACTGTTTTGAGCATGTTCAGCTCAAGGTTGTTGTGACTGCACCAGACAGCCAGCTGTTCAACCTCCCATCTGTGTGCAGACATGTCACCGTCGCGGATGAGGCTGATGGCCGTGGTGTCATATGCAAACTTCAGGAGCTTGACAGAGGGGTCCTTTGCAGTGCAGTCATTCGTGTACAGGGAGAAGAGCAATGGAGAGAGAATGCATCCCTGAGGAGCACCAGTGCTAATAGTGAGGGTCCCGGATGTGATTTTTCCCAGTCTCACTAGCTGCTGCCTATCTGTCAGAAAGCTGTTCACTGACAGATTGTGGTTGGCACGGAAAGCTGGGTCAGTTTGGTTGAGAGAAGATCAGGCATGATGGTATTGAAGGCTGAACTGAAGTCCACAATTAGGATCTTTGCTTAAGTCCCAGGTCTGACGAGGTGTTGCAGGATATAATGCAGAACCATGTTGACAGCATCATCCACAGACCTGTTTGCTCGGTTAGCAAACTGAAGAGGGTCTAGCAGGGGTCCAGTGATGTCCTTCAGGTAGGCAAAATTAGTCTCTCAAATAACTTCATGACCACAGACATGAGAGCAACAGGTCTGTAATCATTAAGTCCTGTGATTTTGTTTTTTGGGGGGACCGGAATGACGGTGGAGCGTTTGAAGCAGCAGGGAACTTCACACAGCTCCAGTGATCTATTGAAGATCTGTGTGAAGATGGCAGCCAGCTGGTCAGTGCAGACTTTCAGGTGAAACACCGTCTGGGCCTGAAGCTTTCCTAGTCTTTGGTTTCCGGAAGACCCGGCACACATCCTCCTCACAGACCATAAGTTCAGGTTGAGTAGCAGGAGGGGGGAGGAGGGGGGTTCCAGGAGGTGTTGGAGTGTGTGTGAAGTGAAGATCAGAGCGGGGGATGGGTGTGAGACTGGTCTTTTCAAACCTGAAATAAAACATATTAAGTTCATCAGGCATTTGTTGATTCTCTACAGAGCAAGGGGGAGGTAATGCTTTTCAGGCCTTTCTACACAGATGCAGTATAGTTGGCTGAAATTTTTTTTTCAGCTTTTCAGAGTAGCTTTTTTTGGCACACTGATTTCAAATCAGTGTGTTCCTGGCCTGGCTGTACAATATTTTATCCCCACTCCTGTAAGCATCCCCTTTAGCATGACGAAGCTGTCTGAGTTTTCCTGTAAAACATCGTTTATCATTATTGAATGATTAAAATGTCCTAGTAGGGATGCACATATCCTCACAGAAACTGATATATGATGTCACAGTATCTATGAGCTCATCCAGGTCTGTGGCTGCAGCTTCAAAAACACTCCAATCAGTGTAGTCAAAGCAGGCTTGTAGTTCCAGCTCTGCTTCATTAGTCCATCTCTTTACAGTCCTTACTACAGGTTTAGCTGATTTTAGTTTCTGCTTGTAGGTCAGGAGAAGATGAACCAGACAGTGATCAGAGAGTCCTAAATCTGCAAGTGGGACAGAGCGATATGCATCCTTTACATGCATCCTTTTATTAGTAGATATTTTTAACCAGTGACAGTAATAGTTCAAAAATACGGACGTAACATTTCATTGAATTTAGATAATCTTTTTCCTTTTGTTTTCCAAGTCATATACGTCAAGTTAAATGTCAAGAGCCAAGTGCATTTGAAAAGGAAAGGGCTGCCAAGTTAGCTAGAGTAATGACTCACCTGGAAGTCATGAATGCCAGCATTCTCTAGCTAATTAAACTTTAAGACACTGATATGACCAGTTCGTGTTCACAGGTGGAAAGCATTGTATTCAACTGCGGCGAGATGTCTCTGAATAACACTTTTTATGGCTGCATACAGTATGACTCATTAAACATAACAATATGCAACTACTCAACAATGGGTGCAGGTATTTGCTGGTTTTGACAGGCAAAGTTTCAGTGATGTAAAATAATCCACTTATTTATTAAATCCATTTAATTCCTGCATAGAAACCCCACTGGCCATGGCAGTTTAGACATAAGCTTCTGTCCTGCCTCAATTGCTTTGCACACACAAAAAAAATAATGAGTAAAGCATGAAAGACATGGCTGACTGGTGTTAAAAAGCACTCCACTGGTGTACTCATAAACCCCTGGTATGTTTGACTTAGAAATGTTTTAAATTTATTTAAATCCTCTCATAAAAACATATCACACATTCTGTGCTTGGCATTCAAAGAGCAACAGGAAAAATTCAAAAGTGACAGTTGGTATTCAGAGATTTTTATTTGTCGGCCCATCCATTAAGTCTCAGCCATGCTGGAGTCCTTTCAGCATAAATGCGAAAGGACCTTGAAATGGCAAACAGTTGGAAAATGGAGAGTCTGGCTGTTGTAGGGAGCGTAGTGTAGTGTGAGTTTGCCAGCCCTCTTGCAGCTCTTTTTCTCGACGCTTTTCCTGTTGAGAGAAAGTGATCTTAACCATCCTAGGAGAAATGGAAAGTAAGCAGTGCATGACATACACTATTGTGCAAGATGATGGCACTGTCCAACTGTTGAGCTGAGACTGATCTATTCATCTGTTAAGATCCACAGGCCTAGAATTATTTCCTATTGTAGGTAAATAGACTCCATGGGAGAGGGAGGGAGAATAGGAACCATGTCAAAATGTGACTGAATGTTCAGTGTAGTATTCACTGGATTAATTTCAGACTGAGGACAAAAATTTTAAAATCGTGACGAGGGAAACATGTCAGGCTTCAAAGGCGAGATTATACACACTGCTGAAATCCTGCAATTCTGAAAGTCTACTGTAGACATTCCTGAACAGCAGGTGTCTTCATTCAAAGCCCTCACAATGTCAAATTTACATATTTTTACAAGCCTTGTTAAAATACATTCCAGACAAGGAGAAAACTCACATAGTCAAAACTGTCAAATGAGCAGTTTAAAGGAATATACCAGGTTAAATACAACTTACACTATATCGACAGCACACTCGAAAAATTATTACAAGTAATTATTTTTACTTAATTGAATTGTAGAAAGTTTTTTTTTTTTAAGTAAATTAATGTCTTTCATTCAGATTAAGTCAGTTTCATTCAGCCAACATAATTTAGTTGGATTAAGACCAATTAATGTACTATAGTAGTTTTAACTCAACTTCATTGGGTTCTTCAAACTCAATTTACTAAGGTTTATTTAAAATATTTTCTTTTGTTGGTCCAAATTAATTTATTTTATTAATCATTAGTATATGCCAGGTGAGCAACTATAAGGGCAGTGAAACTGTTGCACTGTTAATTTAACAGCAACTGCTCATAGAGCTAAGCAGAACTCAAATTAATTATCACTTGAAAGTGAAAGTCCATCCTCAAACTAAGCACAAGCGCCAATCTTCACCACATTGGTAACCCCCAAAACTCCAGCGTAACAGACACTCTTTTTGAATACTAATATAACAGAACATTAAACATTAACAAATATCTTCATATTATCATCTTGCTCAAAAATGCATAAAATAATACTTAATTTTAACACATATTCTCCCTATCGAGTCCCATGTAAAGTATGCTGGAAATAAAAAAAACCCCCTGCCCAGTTTCATTAATACATTAACACCACAAATAAAATTAATGTAGTTAACTCAAATGGATTAAGTTAACTTCCATTTCATAAATTTAAATGGACAGAACACAATGGTATCAAGTTGTGACTAAATGTTCTAGAATTGTGTTGCATTTAGTTCATCACAGTAAATTGAACATGCAGCAAAACTCTTTTTTTTTTTTTCATCAGTGGCATTAAAGAAGCACAAAAAATGTTTGAATTGTCTCACATTTTGTAAAAACAAACAAATAACGCCACCTTGAGATATGCGCCACTTACAGTGAAAGTCTACTGGGCAACATACTGCATATTGCCCCATAGACTTCTATTATACATGGATTTCAACTTAAACTCCACTAACATTATTTCAGCACATTTTTGTTGGTTTTTACAAACTGTAGGATGAGTCAAATTCATTTTGGTGGTAATTGACAGGATGTCACAGATGCTGTTGATAGAACTTAACTTGTAATTAAAGTGGAATATTCCTGTAATTTGATGCTTTATAATCTAATAAAATGTAATTAATTGCACCCCCATGTTAAGAAACATTGAAGAGCCTGGATTTCTTTCATTTTATGCTGATCAGAGGTACTTTGCAAAGTCCTCTATGGGATAACTGTAATTGTTTTGCCAATGGCAGTTTAATTCATTTTTAAGAATTCTATTAACATTTTCCTTCCACTATTTGGCACGCTGCATCTATGGCATGTTCAGTCGTGTATTATTACATGGATGTTAGCAGTTCATTTTATTATGCAAAAGATTAATTTCCCACTGCTTACTCTGAAATAGAGTGAGGGCTAATATATTATCAAGTCTACCTGTTAAATCAAGCTACTTTTTCCACACAACAGTCTCATGACAACTCTTAATAATTTGTAGGAGATGGCAAATTCATAAAATATTGTTTGATTTGGCTCTTTTAGACCAACCAATCAGCAAACAGAATTTCAAATCGATACAATACAGGCATCAAATCTTAGCTAGCTACCTATCTAACACTTTTATTTTAAGAAAGGAAATGTCTGTGAATATTGCTTATTCATATATATTCATATTTATTTATGCAATACAAGTGACTGATAATACGTATGTCAATAACCTGTAATACGCTTACATAAACCCCAGTGTTTACTTTATTCCGTGATACACAAAAGTTATTTTCCTATTAAAATCATGGATATATTGAGGGTTGGTTTAAGGGGTTAGACATTATGGTTATCGTAATAACAACGAACATTTCTATGCAAGCCAAAATGTCCAATTTCTTATCTTGTACTATTATTACAACTTGTCATGAGACCAGGTTGCCTCCATCTATGAGTTTTGAGGTATTGGAACACCAACTTTTAAACTTTCAAAGGTCTGTCATGTATTCTGAACCCATTACTGCACCAAGCTCTCAACTGAGAGTCTGTTATAGAAAATATTGACAAAGCCATTTCATTATTTTCTCATCAAATCTGTCCTGGATCATTACACTTTCAATTTGGTACTTTGGCCCTACAGATGCTAAACATTTTACATACATTACATACATTTTTTAAGAGAGATGAAAGTTAGATTAACTTGCAATATTGTTCAATCATTTTCTTTGTCTTTCTCTCTACACTTTTCTGTCTTTCATTCTGCCCTCACAGCAGGTAACCAGTTTGACTTGATGGTACAAACATAAGCAATACCTGCTCAATTTACCCAGTGTATTGGCAAACTGATACTGTCAGAGCCATCTCATGAATTCCTATGTCTAATCAAATCGAGCACACACACAAAGAACAGCATCTCACTGTTCAATCTAAACACATGTTGCTCAAAATATTTAGACCAAAGCAGTTCAGAAACATTGCTTATAATTACTCTTGAACCTGGCCCCATGGTGGCCTACTAATACAGTGGCCCCCAAAAAAAGTCGATAAATTTAATTGCATTAAATAACAAAATATCAAACCAAGTGTAATTTATTTTAATGACAGCACAAGCACACTTTTCAAGCAAAGCATTTCAAAGCATTTTTTGGTTGGATTTTAAAAGATATATAGTTTTACATAAATTATTATATATATATATATATATATATATATATATATATATATATATATATATATATATATATATATATTTTATGTAAAACTATATATAAAAGATATATAGTTTTACATAAATGATTATATATATATATATATATATATATATATATATATATATATACATACAGTATATATATGTTTGGATTTGAATTTAACTGAAAATGTTTTATTACGTTAATTATTCCTGTAGAGCTTAAATATTTTCTCAGTTCACCTCTCGGAAAGGAAGTCATTTGAAGTTTCATAATGAGCACTATACACCTGGGTGGTCACTGTGGGAGTGTGTGTGTGTGTGTGTGTGTGTGTATCTTTGTCTCTCTCTATCTCTCTTTCTCCCACTCTCTCTCTCTGACTTTCATTCTCTTTCTCTCCACTCATGTATATATGGCTTTTAAAAGTACCATTGGCTCCCTACATAAAGTGCTTAATGAAGGGGATAATGCATGTAAAGTAATGTGACATTAATTGTTTGAGGTTGATAATAACAGCCCTCAATCATCTGGAAGATTGCTTCAGGCTTTAAATGAAAGGCGTTTTCAAGGCAATGGACTCGAATGAGTGAATGACAGAGTCAAATTAGCTGATTTGCCATTCACGTACACTCTATTGCCTGCTATTTAAAAGTCATTGACCATTTAGGGATGGGCCGTTGGTCGCAGTGAGTATGCAATGAGCAGTGGTGGCTGTGTTTGTGTTGGAGGGCAGGGATGGATGGATGGCCAGCAGCTCCAACTATGATAGTTAAGAGAAAAAAAGGCGAGCAATAGAAATGTCAAGTGCCTTCTGTGTGGAAGTGAATGGAACAAATAGACCTGGTTTTTAGAGGGCCCCATCCTTGCATTTACATAAGAAACAGCCCAATATGGCTGGAAGTCAGCCGGTCTGGGTGTTGTCAGCAGACCTTTTCGCCAAGGTGATTAATGTCTTTACGATACCGCACGCAGCAAGCGCCACGTTGGACCAACCCTCATCAGACCACATCTCTCTTGGAGGTAGATACAGTGCATGGAAAACTGGAAATTTTGAGTCCTTAAAGTTTATAGTTTTAGAAAGAAGTCAAGAAAATGGTGACATTTGATTTTACTTATTAAAAAACTTTTTACTACACTAAGCAAAGCATTTATTAACTTATAAACTTCTTATTCACTTGGACAACAATAAACTTGATTACACTCAAGCTACTTTTTGTTCCTGTACCACAACTGGTAAAGCATGATGATAACAATATGAAGGTCATGGGTTCGAATCCCAGGGGACACATGAATTGCTAATATTGTATTTATACCTTGATTGCGCTATTAACCGCTTTGGATAAAAGTATCTGTATAAATGCCTCTCGTGCATTGATGCATTTCTTGAAAAAGATCACTTTTGCATGTACGGGAATCTTCGAGAATCGACCAATTTTGCGGCTTAGCTGTTTGACATTCCTTGACACAGCTGTCCGCCCAGCCTTCCTTCTCTCTGGCACCCCTAACCTGCTTCATTGGGAGTCTCTTATTATGTCCTCTTGCCAAGGCCCACTCTATGAATTGAATAGCCGGTGTCTTTATTTCTCTCATTCTCTGACTGTAGACCTCATAATGGCTTCATTAATGCAGAAGTTGCATTTGGTTTACAATGGGTTAATGGCCCAAGGGTAGTCTATTGGCACTGGGAGAAGGCCAACAGGAGGAGGAGGCTTTTTTTACAGCCCTTTCAGTGTAAGTTCACCCTGGGTCAACTGTGTGTCACCCAAAAGTGAACAAACATGTTATTGATGTTCGGACATTTCTGACCGATTCTTTTTGAGCCTGGCCTGAAGAAGAGGGTGCTGTCTGGCCTTTGAGGGTCTTTTTGCAAAAAGGGGAAACTGATTCATGAATACGCACAATCTGCTTAGCTGAAAAAAGGGGTAAGGGAGGGGTGTACTCCTGGATTTTTCCCTTTATAACCCCTGCTGAATCGGTTCTGTTTTGCTTGTTGTTGAAATGCAACCCCCGCACATAGGTCGTAACGGGGGTGGTATACACTGCTGGTGTTCCTCAAATGGTCTTTCTCTCTATGCTGGGACCACTGTCTGTTTTTGTCTCTGATTTTCATGGATGTTACCGGAAAATGTAGAGAGGAGTCACTGGCCCTTTATCAGGGCGTGTTGGAGCGGGAACACTCAACACTCTTTTTATATTCACCTTTGCATAACAACCAGCAGCAATTTGTAGAGTGAAGGAATACATTGTAATGAATGGCAAGAGGATGCCCTAATGACTCTTTCAAGAAAGACCATTTATAAATATATTTTTGGTGTTGAGGTGGAAAGTTATTTTCCAAATTGATTTTTTGTTTTTTGCCATTTAGCTTTTGACTTTATAAAACCACTTAATAATAGCGAAATTTGCATTGGCATACTCCTCTCTCTAAAATATGTCCACTACTTTACAATAATGTCATTAATTATGATCGGAGACATTTATAATACATTAAAAAAATAAGAACAATTGTGAAGTACATGTTGCTTCCAAACGTTTATGTACCCTAGGCCAAATTACTGATGGCAAGTGCCATCTCTCATCAGAGAATTTTTGCATCAATTTAAGCATGAATTTATTTACCTGTTGAGCTATTAATAATGTGATGCACAAGCAACCTCTTAGACATGGGTTCTGGTCTCATGGGAACCAGGAAGTAATTGTGTTCACAGTTGAATTTTTAGTCTAAAATTAAATGTTTATTCCACTGTCGGCTAGATTTAGGGTTAGGGTTGCGTTTGGATTAGGGGTAGGCATGTCATAAAATATTGATTATTGATTGACACGTTATTTTATCGATATATTTTTTAGGCATCTATATAGTAACATTTACGATATTTAAATTCACTCAGTTGGGCTTCTGCTGAATGTCTGGCGTAATAGCGTTGGGAGACCACAAGCAGGTTACTGAAGCAGGTTGCAAGGCACAGGTGTCACAACATAGGATGGGTATTTTAGAGCTCCTTGCACATGATGCATACACACAAAAGTTACAAAGGTTTTTGGACTTCTTCAAGAATGTAAGTGACGATGATGAGTTTGCAGGTTAGTGTATGAAACTGGTTTAACTGCACAAACTGAACGATTAGAAATTATTATGCAATTTCTCTGTATTTATCTTTAAAGAGGTTTCATTCAAGCTGTCAAACCACAAAAAGTCATACTGTACTTGTAACTGAAAATACATTGTGTAGGCTCTACGAAAGATATGTATACACAATATATCATCAAGTAATGACTAGAGTGAATAATCAATTTGATAATGATTTGGGTCGAATTTAATGGAAAACTATGTGAGTTACGCTCTGTGGCGCTGCAGATTTTTGAGCAGCCTCAAGAGAAGGCGAGACAGAGCTGTGTATCTACCTTCATAGAAAATAATTGTTTTGAATTTTAGAATGCACCATGTCATATGCCAGACACGTCCGGTGTGCAAACCATTTTATTTACCCTGCAGCTCATGCTTTACCGAAATTGTGTTAAGAAATATGTTTGAAAAGATAAAGACTATTGTGCAACGAACAGCCCTATTGATATCTGAAAAATCCTGATATATGTCAATAATCATCTGGAAAATCTTCAGATTATCAATGCGTGAAAAAGGCATAGATCCCAAGCATAGTTAGGTAATTGAGTTAATGAAATATGAATTCCTGTTAACTGTACTACATAATTTTCACCTAAAAATATAACTCGCTTTTGGCGCCACTCTGTGGACATTTCCCATGAAAACTGAACCTCACACATGTTCAACAATATTTCCGCTTCAGCTACTGGGGACAGTGATTCAAATTCTGGTTAGCACAAATCAATTTCAGCATCACAACTTTCAACCTACTGTTGACTGTTGCTAAAACTGAGAAGGAAGATTTCAACGTTTTTTATTGTCCAGTCAAATGTGGATTATAAAATAGTCTGTTTTCTGTCTGAGCATATTTGTTCCAAACCTGTTTGTCACAGGACCAACCTAATTTCAATCATAACCCAAATTTTTGACAAAATGTATAGGTGCTGCATTTTGGCTTTGCAGGGCAGTATTAATAAAAGATAGTTTGTGAAATCAAAGTAAATTCATTATTTTTTTCATTAAATGTATGCATGCATGTATCCCATCAAACTCAGCTTAGTGCTTAGCTCATTGTGTAGCATGCACCTCCTTCTCCCATTTCACACACTCTCTGGTATGCAGTCGGGCTGACGATGATGTCAGCCATCAAGTCTTTATCAGTAATTACACATACGATGACAACAACTTAAAATTGATGTCCTATGCGTGAGCGCTAAGTGGCCATTTGAAAAGTTTGAGACAGGAAGCCAAGAGAAAGGCCATGTTATGAGGGTGTCAGCATGGGAATTGCTGGGGCAGCTGTACAGTACATGGTCTGCAGTAATAGATACACACAGCCTATTGCCAAAAGCACATTTGGCATCAGTAGCAAATGAGTAATTATTGGGTAATGACCCAGAAGGTGTCCCTTAATTGAATAGTGAAAGTAGAGAGAGTGGTGCCACACTGTAATAAAAGCAGATGGATTATTTCAGGAAATATCTTCTTAAGTGGAAGGGTAAATACTGATGAGCCTGCATTTATTTCTCTGACCTTTAGATATATAACCACTGATTAAAAATTTAGGCTCTAGTGGGAGACGAGGTTTTTGCTTTTACTTTTTGCTTCTTTTTTTTCCTGACCATAATAGACCTCCCTCCACCACATTCAGTCTTAATTCTGAAATGCATTAGTCACTAAATTGACTTGTGCTGGGAGAAAAAAAGAAAAGAAAAAAAAACTTTAGGAAAAACTGTAATTGGACTATTGTGTGGACTAAGAGGTTTTTTGTTTTCAGATTATCTGATGCATGACATTTTTCCCAGCGAAATGTCAAGATCACTCTAATGAATACAATGCCTGAGAGGCATATGCCTTTTCCTCCCTTGTGGCAAAATGATAGGTGAATTATTTAAATGCAGGCATCAGTTAAAGCCATATTTACTTTTTACAAGCATTTACCTTTTCTTTTAATGCACTTATCTCTAAAAGCAAATTGCCTGCTGGTGCCATCTCTTATGTGCAAAAATAATGTGGGTCTTGTTTTAGTGCCATCTCGTCTTCACGTTTTGGATGCGTTCATTCTTTACTGCTGCTTATCCTACACCTACTCTCACCTTGAGTTTTGTAACTGTAACAAGTTGCTGTTCAAATAGGTATGATGTATCAAATAAGAACTGCTATATTGAGAATGGTACACAGGGGTCCATTATTAAGGTCTGGAACCCCTTTCTAACCTGCTATATCATTCTTATTTATGTGATAGTTCCTTTATGCTTATGAAATGAACATAAAAAAAGGTTTTGCTCCACTGGACATCAGAATCAGAATCAGAATGAGCTTTATTGCCAAGTGTGCTCACGTACACAAGGATTTTATTTTATTTTTTTGGTGATAGGAGAAACAAGTGCACACAGAACATTACAGTGAGACACAGAATATAAAACAAGATAAGAGTATAAATAGACAAAAAAAAAAAAAAGGACATATATCATAGAATGGCATACATGGCATACGCATATATGTGCAAGTGGTAATATACATGCAAGGTAGGGGTATGTACAGTTATGGAATTAAATATGAATGAATTTACATATATAAATGACTTATACAATATTCCACTATGGGAGTCCTGAAGGCAGTTTAATTGTTCATGAGGAAAATGGCCTGAAAGTAAAAACTGTTCTTGTGCAAGGTTGTCCTGGCGCTGAGTGCTCTGTAGCGCCTGCCAGAGGGCAACAGTTAAAAAAGGGAGTGGGCAGGGTGTGTGGGGTCCAGAGTGATTCTACCAGCTAGTTTCCTCACTCTGGAGACGTACAGGTCTTGGAGGGTGGGCAGGGGAGCACCACTAATCCTCTCAGCAGTCCTGACTGTCCGTTGCAGTTTCCTTCTGTCTGATTTGGTGGCTGAACCAAACCAGACAGTTATAGATGTACACAGGACAGGCTCAGTGACAGCTGAGTAGAACTGAGTCAGCAGCTCCAGTGGCAGGTTGAACTTCCTCAGCTGGTGGAGGAAGTACAACCTCTGCTGAGCCTTCTTCATATAGAAGTACATATAAATAGTTCATTAATATTTGCATATTAACATGCATTATTCGAAGGAAATTCTTCTTCTTTAATGTTTTAGAGGCACATCTGATTACAAATATAACATTGTGCTTGTTAGAAGGTCTAACTAACTGCAGGCTGATTAAATACTTATCTAAAGAAAAACATGTCTATTCTGGCATTTTCAACAGGTTTGTTGCTATGACTTATGATAATGTCTGTGCCTGGTTGCTACTGTGATGCTTCTCACTACGAATTGTGTCACACTGATTTGCCAAATCCGCTTTCAGTGCATATTGTGGTCTCCACCCACCGGGAGACCAGTCTCTGTCTCCAACTGATTCTGTCAGCAGCTGTTTTCAAATTCTGGTCCTTTTCAGATCATTGCCAGCTTTATTCCCATTACCGAGAAGCTTTTAAAATCTACTCTAAAGAATCACTTGATTGATTGTTTACATTTTGTAATCTTCTTTACTTAAAAAAAAACAAAAAAAAGATAAAACCTGGGAAAAATACCCAGTGATGTCCATGCACCATACCTACAACAGTTTACAGACATTTTATAGAATAATCAGTCTGTATTGAACTCAGAGAGATTATCAACAAATAAATAAAATGTTAAACCCGAAACAATGCAATTGCCATACTAATCATTATCCACTGCTAATTACTTTTTGCTTTTAGAACATATTGATTGGCTGATCTGTAGCCTCATAGGAATGCAATGTTGTGAACAAGAAATAGAATGAAGAAAAGATTTTGGTTTTGATTGCGTCTAATTAGCTCTAAGTTTACATATTAATTAGTGAAAAGTTCATTTGGAATGTGCTGGTTCTATGAGGAGAAAAAAATAAGGATATTTTAATGTATTCCCTGTTAATGGAGAAAAGCTCTCTGTGAGTGTTTATGTGTTAGTATGAATGTATGTGCATATATGCTTGCAACTAAGGTAATTTTCATGTCAGGAAAACCCTAGAGAGACATAATGCACAGCTTTAGTTTTCTTCTGCTCATCTGGCTTGTAAAAGTTTTTAATTATTATAATATTTGTAGTTTCACTATATAATAATAATAATAATAATAATAATAATAATAATAATAATGATGATGATGATAATAATAGAAAAACCATTCCTGCCATCTGTCTGTCACCTGTGGAACTCTGTCATCCAGTGTAAATCAGCTCATCTCTCTCTCTCCAGCTTTTTCCCTTGCATATTAAACGTTTTTTTAAATATATTTCAGTTGTATTCATAATTTAATGTAAAGATAACTTTATTATAGTTTGGTGTTTTATTTTTTTTTATTTTTTTTATTTTTTTGTTTGTTCTTTTTTTTGCCTCGAATTTGCCTCGATGTTTACAGTTTGCATTTGGCACATTAAGTCTGTTCACGAGAATGATATAATGATTTTGGGCAGTACATTTACATTTCTTTTTATTAACCAAGCGATTTGCACACTACATGCATAGTCTACAACCAATGTCAAAATTCAAACTTAAAGGTGTAAATAATGTTGGCAGCGTTGCTTTCTTAATTTCTAAATGCAATTTTAAAAGAGATGCATTAAAATGTGCATGCATTTTTCCTTTTTCAATATGTATGCAAGCAGACAGAAAATTGTCTATACAGTTTCACTGGACCATGCAACATCTAATTAATAATTAACTTACTAACAAACTAATAAATTAATTGGGCATGGGTGCACAAATTTAGTGACACTGAAATCATAATACTTTTAACATGAAGTAGCTATTAAGCCATTTACGTGACCATCAGACCAGCGGCATAATATCACGGTTATGCTCTAGCCTCAAAACAAATGCATGGGGTGTTCACAAGCATTTAATAATGTCTTTGACTAAACACAAACATTTTGCTCCTCGTCCAAGTGTCAATCCACATTAACGGCAGTAATTAAAGCGCGCGAGGCAGATGCTTTCATCTCTTAAATCTCTCCATGGAAATTGCGCACGTGCTCCTGCAATATCCATTGCTCAATAAGAGCTTTGGTTTCATTGAAGTCGGCTTTGTACTGTACTAACACAGACGATGAATATGCATAATACTCGCGTGATATTGGTTTATGCTTTTGGCGACCATTTGGGCACATTCCCATAAGCATTTGTGTGATGTCGCGCCCCTCTCCGACTCGGCTTTTTAGCGTTTTCTGTTTGCTTTCGAGTCCCCCTCTGGTCTCTGTGCTCTATTCACGCCCTAGTCTCAGCTGGTCTAAGAGGGCCAAACCTGAAGAAACCTCTGTTTTTGTTTTGTCTTCTCTGTCTTTCAAATAATCAGCCGTGCGCCAAAAGTGTCCCTCTTGTTTTTACGCGTGCCAGTCACCTGCCGTCTGCCTAGCTCCTTCCCTTTCTCAAAGCTTGCTTTTCTCTCTCCAATTCTTTTGACTTTCTGCGGTCTGGATCCCCAATGAGATTCAGATTGGGTACATATTGAGTCCTCTATTGTCCTTCAAGGGCTGTACAACGCTAATTAAATTTTATCCAGCCATATAAAAACCATCTCTCTCCTCCACGCTCTCAATTCAGCTTTCCAACCCAACTCAACTACCCCTAAAAATCCAGTGTTCATTGAATCAAATCAATAGAAAAACATTTGCAAATCTCCATTATTCTGGGATTTTTGTCTCCTTTCTGTTCTGATAAAAGCACCGCGAAACAGCTTGCATCTTTGTGCAACCGAGACGCTCGTCCCAGACGAAGGCCATGAATGCAAAAGGCATTACGCATGGCAGCAAGTTTCTTTATCGTCCTGTTATTGAACTCACAATTCTTTCATGCCATCTTTTGCATGCGATTATTTCATTGAATATCAATTTAACGTCTGTAAATTGTCATTGCATGTTTTAAATTAGGCTACAAAGTCTGTCGCCTCTTGATATACAACTTTTACTTTATACTTAGTTACTAATCGTTTAAGGTACAAAGCCGTTTTGGGTACAAAAGGGTACATTGTTGTTGTTCCCAGAGCAACAAAACATAGACTAAATGTACATTTAAAGGTACACAACAGGTCCTTAGGGTATAATTATGTGCCCAAAACGAGTTATATATAAAACAAAATTTTAAATAATTTTTAATGACTTCCGATTATCTAAAAATGTCCCGAAATTAATCTATATAAACGAATGCTTCACTTGATCTTCTAAATCAATGGGCTACATACAAAAGAAAGTTTTTAAAAAAGCCTTCACTTTCGTTATATCAGCCCTTTATAGCGTTTCTTGAGACGATCTGATAATATTGTTTAATATTCGTTTGTATTTCCTTGTAAAATTGCCGAAAATAATTTAGGAGCTTGTAAAAGTCCACTTAAGATCAGGCTTATTTAATTTTATTTTGCAATTCCATCACATTTTCAAGCCTCTTCATTTAATGACATTAAAAATGCTTAGTTGACTCTTCTTTTTCTTTCATCTCCGTTAGTAAATTAATACAGTTTTTCATATAATGAAAGCAATGTTCTGTTTGCACCTTTCACCATAGGCAAAGTTTCCCACTATTTATTAAACCAATAATAGTGCAGTAAAAACAAATCAATCTCTAGTTGTGCAAATCCAATTCAGCAGGGAGGGTCAAATCCTGAAACAAAAACAAAAAAGAAAAAAGAAAAAAAAGAAAGAAAACCGAGGAGGGGGGTTTAGCCCCCAAAAGCAGCTGTTGAGTCCTAATCTTTTTTCTTGCCCTATCACTCACCTATATTCTCCTCAGTGCTCTCCTCGCATCTCTCTTTGGAAGTTCTCGCTCGCGGCTTATAGTGGCTCTCCCCACTCTCCAGACCCCATCCGTGTCCAGATTTTTTTCGGGCAATCCCCTTGTACTTATCTCGAAGAAAAGGAGAGTGCATGGATGTCATATTGCCATCACAAACACCATGAAAGATTGATTTGCAGCACTTTTCATTCAGCCGGCATTATTTTAAAGAGAGCTGAATAGGAAACCCGCAAGCCGGGGAAGGAATAAAGATGTCCTCCCAGTTGGAAAGGGGGGAAACTGCCCATTTTGTCTCAGTCCATCACCCCTGGAGAAAGAGGGGGAAAGGCAAGGAGCTATTCAGGGGGAGGGGGGGGGGGGGGAACCCAAATATACCGCACACAATACTAAAAGACTTTAAATTAACATCCATGAATATTAAATTACTTCGCCCTGAAAAAGATTGAATAAAAGATATACTTGACCCAGACGGCTTTGCATATCTGTGTACTCCAAAGTACATCATTAAAACCTATTCAGTTTGTTTATGCGATTTTAATTTTGATATGATTACTGAATTGCGTGCCTTCTTAAAAACAGTAACGCAAAGTTTTTGCTGATTGTGACATTAGACGTGAAGCTAATTAATTGTACAATAATGTTAATAAATTAAATGAATAATACCTAGATTATTATAATTATGAAGGCTATTGCACAAAATAAAGAAAACATTTTCGACATTTTCTAAATGCTTATATCAACTGCTTCACTCTGGGAGGTAATACTATATATCGGGAAAAAATATTAGAGACTAAAACCACTTTTTTAAAGCATCATATGATTTATTTTTTACACGTAAGTTGCACTAAATCAAATATATCTGCCTTTATTTGATTTTTTTATTTTTTTATTTTTTTATTTTATTATTATTATTATTATTATTATTAGAGAAATCAACTCGTTTTTGACCCTGATTCTTTACTCATCTTCATGCTGAGAATTAGTGGTGTCTCAAGTTTGCTAATAGCATTTCCATGCCAGAAGCGCTCTCATGTGGATGCGAGCAAACAGCTGGAGCGGAGCTCACAGGGCTTGTTATTTTAGCCAGAACGTGGTTGTTGCGTCCTGCACCTCAGCGCACACCCACACACACACACACATACACATTTTGCTTGGGGGTTGTTCACCCACCCACCTCAGGAGTAACCACTCAATAAAGAGTGTGGCGTTTTTTCCCCCTCTGGTTGAACAAGTCCGAAGAACACAAGGGGAGGGTCATTAATAACTAATTACCGTGGGTCAGACATGACGCATATAAAGCCAACCGGGACCTTGGAAAGGCGCAACATTCTCTCAATACTTAGCGAGAAGAGAGCAGATCGGCCTCAGATTGATTTTATATTCGACTAACATTCTGCATAGATATTTTGTCTAATTTAACAGCAAGGGAATATTTTCGTGTTTTGTATTTGTGTCATCATGGGTTCAGTGCTACCTGCAGATGCTTTGGTTCTGAAGGCTGGATTTAAGCAGCAGACTCTGGCCTTGTCCGACATCATCACATCGGACATCCTGCACAGTTTCCTGTACGGCCGCTGGAGGAACGTGCTCGGGGAACACCTGTTCGAGGAGAAGACCCCCACTGTCAGCCCCAAAACAGCGTTCACCGCCGAGGTCCTGGCGCAGTCATTCTCAGGAGGTGAGTCCATCACATTTCACTTTATTCGTTGAGTAAAATTATGGATATCTTGTTTGAGAGTTTAACATTTTTGTGCATTTGCTATGGATGTGTAAAGCCGTTTCAAAAACTCAATGCAAATGATCCCTTAAATTAGCTATATGAAATTTGCCAAGTGCGAAATTGAAATTTATTCTGAATGATCTTATATTATAAAATCAGTATTTAAGAATCTCAAAGCCTAAAAAAAAAAAAGAAGTGCTTCAAGCGGTCACATCTAAATTAACGGATTTTATGCAAGTCAAAAATATTATTTAACCTTTCTAAATCGGCCTGACTATACTAATTTTAAGGGTTAGTTCGGGTTAAAATAGCTTTTACACTTTTTAAAAAGTAGGCTAACTGAAGCTTATTTAAACACGGCTAATAAAATCACGAGGTTTGTGCTTGACCTGAGAAAGTTGCGAATGAATCCAGGACCTTAGATGGAGCAAAGCCCGTCATTCATCAGCTCGGGACAGTCTGCACACCCCCGCGTTGACACTTTTTCTTCTCGCATGCAGTAGCATTTCAAGTTTTCCGTCCCGCTGTTAATATGCCGTGAAAGCTAATTCTACCGCTATTCACACCATGTCAAGCAGCTAATCTCCCTTTCTGCGTTTTGTCACAAATTCTTTGGCCGTTTAAAGGAGGTTCTCATTTCTTTCATTGCACATTTAGTGCTACAAAGTTTCTGAAAGGATAATGAATACGGAATCAGCTATGAATATATAGCCTCGTCACATTTCAAGCGTAGCAAATCGCTGAATTCATAGACTAAAAGAAGCATTTGACATTTATTTGAGTCTCTCGCCTGAGAGTTGCATTTGAAGTCTAAATGCACTTAGACGTCGCTTCATTTTTCCACTAACACATTCCTTTATATAGTACAATAAGAGGTTGCAACTGTACAAGGAAAAATCACGCAAGAAAACCAAAATATTTTGTTCTTACCGTGTTATTCTTTTTTGCATTTTCTGTCATTTTCTATTCAATTTAATTTAGTTCCAAGTTTGCTTTTTAATTGTTTGTTGCTAACGTTATCCAAACGGCCCGTTTATTTATTTGCACTTTCATCTTCCCAGAGGTCCAGAAGCTCTCCAGCTTAGTGTTGCCAAGTGAAGTCATCATTGCGCAGAGCTCAATTCCGGGAGAAGGTCTTGGCATCTTCTCCAAAACCTGGATAAAAGCTGGCACCGAGATGGGTCCCTTCACTGGCAGGGTCATTTCTCCCGAACATGTGGATCTCTTCAAGAACAACAATCTCATGTGGGAGGTACGTGCAACAGGTGTCGCATTGGCTCCATTTTTAGGAGTTTAGTCTCGCAACCTGTGATGCCAAGTCAGAGACTGATGGAACGCTTTTGTTGTTCTCAGGTTTTCAATGAAGATGGCACGGTGCGCTACTTCATCGATGCCAGTCAAGAGGATCATCGCAGCTGGATGACATACATCAAATGCGCGCGCAATGAGCAAGAACAGAATCTAGAAGTTGTGCAGATTGGAAGCAGCATATTTTACAAAGCAGTAGAGGTAATAACTACATTAATATTAACTATATTAATATATATATATGGCTGTCAATCATTAACATTTTTAATCGAATTAATTACATGATATGCCTATTAATTAATCGCAATCGATCGCATATATACATATTTCCGTAGAAAGCCCCTCAAATAACAATAATTCAATAGATAATTATTAAATACTTATAAATAGTTACATTTAAATCATTATAAATAAAATATATATTCTAAAAAATAATAATATAGATAATTAAAATGCATTACATCATTGTGGCACACGAGTAAAGCATTAAAAAAGACATAACACTTTACAATAAGGTTCTATTTGTTAACATAAGTTAATAACATTAGTTAACATGAACTAACAGTGAACAATACTTTTACAGCTTTTATTAATCTTAGTTAGTTAATTTCAACATATACTAATACATTTCTCAAATCAAAAGTTGTGTTTGTTAACATTAGTAAATGCATTATGAACTTACATGAACTTAACTTACAATCAACAACTGTATTTTTATTAAATAATATTAACAAAGTTTAATAAATGCTGTAAACAATATATTGTTGTTTTTTCATGATACCTAATGCATTAACTAATTTTAACGAATAGAACCTTATTGTAAAGTGTTACCAAAAAGACAATTCAAAAAGTGGCTTTAGTGTGCAATATACAGTTGATGCCAGATGTTTACATACACTTAGTTTTAAGTCTGTAACCCTCATTTTTTAACCACTCTGCAGATTTAATATTAGCAAACTATAGTTTTGGCAAGTCGTTTAGGACATCTACTTTGTGCATGACACGAGTAATTATTCCAACAATTGTTTACAGACAGATTGTTTCACTTTTAATTGACTATACCACAATTCCAGTGGGTCAGAAATTTACATACACTAAGTTAACTGTGCCTTTAAGCAGCTTGGAAAATTCCAGAAAATGATGTCAAGCCTTTAGACAATTTGCCAGTTAGCTTCTGATAGGAGGTTTACTGAACTGGAGGTGTACCTGTGGATGTATTTTAAGGCCTAACTTCAAACTCAGTGCCTCTTTGCTTGACATCATGGGAAAATCAAAAGAAATCAGCCAAGACCTCAGAAAATAATAGTTCATCCTTGGGAGCAGTTTCCAAATGCCTGAAGCTACCACGTTCATCTGTACAACCAATAGTATGCAAGTATAAACACCATGGGACCACACAGCCATCATACTGCTCAGGATAGAGATGAACGTAATTTGGTGCAAATCAATCCCAGAACAACAGCAAAGGACCTTTTGAATATGCTGGAGGAAACAGGTAGACAAGTATCTATATCCACAGTAAAACGAGTCCTATATCGACATAACCTGAAAGGCTGCTCAGCAAGGAAGAAGCCACTGCTCCAAAACTGCCATAAAAAGCCAGACTACAGTTTGCAAGTGCACATGGGGACAAAGATCTTACTTTTTGGAGAAATGTCCTCTGGTCTAATGAAACAAAATTGAACTGTTTGGCCATAATGACCATCGTTATGTTTGGAGGAAAAAGGGTGAGGCTTGCAAGCCAAAGAACACCATCCCAACCGTGAAGCATGGGGGTGGCAGCAAGACATCAGCCAGGAAGTTAAAGCTCGGTCGCAAATGGGTCTTCCAAATGGACAATGACCCCAAGCTTTCCTCCAATGTTGCGGCAAAATGGCTTAAGGACAACAAAGTCAATGTATCGGAGTGGCCATCACAAAGCCCTGCCTCAGTCCGATAGAAAATTTGTGGGCAGAACTGAAAAAGCGTGTGCAAGCAAGGAGGCCTACAAACTTGACTCAATTAAACCAGTTTTGTCTGGAGGAATGGGCCAAAATTCCAGCAACTTATTGTGAGAAGCATGTGGAAGGCTACCCAAAATGTTTGACCCAAGTTAAACAATTCAAAGGCAATGCTACCAAATACTAACAAAGTGTATGTAAACTTCTAACCCACTGGGAATGTGATGAAAGAAATAAAAGCTGAACTAAATCATCCTCTCTACTATTATTCTGACATTTCACATTCTTAAAATAAAGTAGTGATCCTAACTGACCTAAGACAGGGAATGTTTTCTACGATTAAATGTCAGCAATTGTGAAAAACTGAGTTTAAATGTATTTGGCTAAGGTGTATGTAAACTTCTGACTTCAACTATATATATATATATATATATATATATATATATATATATAGGCCTAATATCAAGTAAAATAAATAGACAGACATATTAATTTAATTGTCCTAGCACAAAATTAAAAGAAAAAGGGGTTATTTTCCCCGGAGGGCACCTTCTTAATTTTTCATATTTTGCAGATGATGATGAACTTGATATATGTATATGTATCCATTTAAATACACAATTTCTTGAAATTATTTAATTTGCTTTGTTATGATTTTCTTCCCTCAGACGATACCTCCAGATCAAGAGCTGCTTGTGTGGTATGGGAATTCCCACAACACTTTCCTTGGTATCCCAGGTGTCCCTGGCACAGAGGAAGAAACGCAGAAGAAGAGTAAAAATGGTGAGTAATTCAGTTGCTTTAGGGCTGGGTGGATTTCAGGTGGCAAAGATAAGACAGATCTTTATCATAGCATTACAGTAGCTCTAGTTAGCATGTCTTTAAACTATCTGACCCTTCAGCTTCTGTGTGGTGACTGAGCTCTCTCCTTACAGATGAGTTCCACCTGTGCGAAACCTCCTCCAACACCATCCTCTCCACAGCCAGTCGCATGCGCTGCGTCATCTGCCACCGCGGGTTCAACTCCCGCAGTAACCTGCGCTCCCACATGCGTATCCACACACTGGACAAGCCCTTTGTCTGCCGTTTCTGCAACCGCCGCTTCAGTCAGTCCTCCACCCTTCGCAACCACGTGCGCCTGCACACGGGCGAACGCCCCTACAAATGCCACGTCTGCCAGAGCGCATACTCCCAGTTGGCAGGGCTGCGGGCGCACCAGAAGAGTGCCAGGCACCGGCCATCTAGCACGGGGTCTGCTGTGGGGCTGCAGGCCCATTCACCCCCTCCTCAGTTGGCACAGGTCCCTCACCCGGCCTCTCTAGTGCATCACATACCCACCATGGTGCTATGAGAGGGCACAATGCACTCGACCATCTGAGATGTTCACAGTCTAACAGGCTGATCTTCAGTGCTGCTGGCTCATGTGTAGAAGTGTGTCTATGTGGAGCCGGTCCTGTTGAAAACTCTCACCATTAGTGGATGCTTTGTGGTCTGCTGTCCTGGTTATATACAGGAGAAGGTGTGATGAGATATGACGAGGAAGCCCTGCACAAACTCAGTTATGGCAGCCCTGAAGTGAATATGGCTAAGGAAGGGCTGTTTTGTATGTTCATGTTGAATTCTTATCATTGCCAGAACTACACACTTTATTTGATCTGGCTTAACTGATCAAGCATTTTAATATGTCATTTAAGATGGTCAGTAGTTAGTGTCTTATTTTTCATATTTGCATGTGACAGTATTGTTTTTGTCACATTTCACATTTCAAGCCACATCACTCCCATTATACACTTTAGCCTCAATGATCATAAGAGTATTGAGAATTTAACAGAGAGACTGAGTCTCTTTACAATCTGACATCCAACTGTATGGCAACCCCTTAAATGTGATATTGGGTATCAATGAAGTAGTGGATACACTGGGATCAAGCACCACTTAGTGACCAATTTGTGTCACTACTAACAAATCAGAAAAATGGAGCTCAAAGCATGTTTATTGTGAATGAAGAATATGAAGTATGTAAAGGAATGTAAATATGATTTTAAAATGTACTTCCAAAAACATGGAATTGCCACTTTATCTGTATATGTATGTAAAGATTAAAGTATTATTACAAAACTTGGTTCTATTATATAATGTACTGTATACTATGTCTACTTATATAAAATTATTTGGGTATTCACTTTGTATGCTTAATAAATAATAAAAAAAAAAAAAAAAAAAGATTTTTTTTGTCACTTTTTATACTGTTTAGTTATTCATATTGATTAGTTACAATGGCAACATCTCAAAAGAAGTTGTTGTGACTTTTTTGGCAGAACTAAAAATGTAAACTGTCTCATTTAAAGCATGATACAAAATAGCAACATATGCAAATCAAATCTATTCTACAGTACAGTATGTTTTTCTATCAAAACATAATTGGCAGTGGATATTTTGCTCAGATTTAGCAAATCAATGACAAAAAAAGCAAACTCTCTTGCACAATAATCAAAAAAACGCATAGCAAAGCAAATACTTCCACCAAGTAAATAGATCTTGTGTACCATTACCGTAAAAGGCTTGCACAATGATGTGCAAACTGTAGGTCAGCATTGCCCAATCAAATGTTAAACTCTCACAGAATTTTTTTTTCCTAGTCATCAGAGGACTATTGCTGTTCTTTCTTTCTGGCAATTTGTTGTGAGTGCTAATATCTAATATTTTAGACAGAAGTACACTCTTCTAAACCTTTCAGAACAGTTGAGGTAATTATTAATGCAAAACAAGCACAGCAGATGTTCAGTTGTCTCACAAACACTGAGCAACTAAACAGTCTATAATGGCACGTATATTTTGGATCTGCATTTTTCAGTTCATCGTGTACATAAATGCTCAGCAAAGATCGTAAGTTGCAAGTTTCCTTTCATTTCGAATTGGAACTTTTCATTTTTATTCGACTTGAACACTGCGTGTTGTCGATTAGCAACATTTTAAACAGAAAAAATCTAACTTTATCAAGTTTTAAGCCTCCCTATGTGTGAATAATCCCCCGTCTGTTTAAAATAAGTCACTTGAAATCATTTTTAATGCCTCTGCTACTGAAACAGACCCAATTTGATCTTGTTCTACAGATATCTAATCACTGCACCCAAACTCCTGCGACTCGATGCTTCAGAGACGGTGGTGGTACAGTTGTTTGGCTATGATCAGGAAACCAAAGTGGATCTTTACCTAAAGAGAACGCTGGCAATAAAAGATAAAGTGTATGCATTTCAGCCCCTGAAGCTCAATGCCCAGAATAACTATCAGGGTGTTGCTACTTTACGGGTAGGATTGTAAATTTTAAACTTTTTTACTGGAAGATACGTATTAATGTAATGTGGCAGCTTACGTGGCTGATAATTTTGTTCTTGTTGCTTTCTGACTTCTGCAAGATCTTTATTATTATTTTTATTATTTAATATTATTATTTAGAGTTCAGGGATTCAAATTATTTATTTATTTTTATGATACTGTAAGTGATATCTTAAAAATTCAGCACTGAAAAAACATTCTTCTTTCTCTTGTGCTCAGATAATGTCTCAAGACTTCCCTAAGGAGGACAACTCTGTCTACCTTGAGGCAATTTCTAATGGCTTTAAAGAACATCAAAAAATTCCAGTCACTACTGTCAATGGTTTTCTCTTTATCCAAACGGACAAGCACATTTACACACCGGAACAGGAGGGTCAGCATGATAATAATGTATTACAGTAGGTGTGTTCATGTGTGTGTGTGTGAGCAGGTATTCCTGCATTAAGGGGACCAAAATGTCCTCATGCTGTAGGAAAACCTGACACCACTTGGTTTATGAGCACATCTCACGTATCCTGGTAATTCCAACAATTTATTATTTCGGCTCAATACAAGTTAAGCTCAGTGTGGCATAATATTGATAACGACCAAAATTAGTTTTGACTTGTCCCTCCTTTTCTTTAAAAAAAGCAAAAATCTGGGTTCAAGTGAGGCACTTACAATGGAAGTGAATGGGGCCAATCTGTAAACATTAAGATACTAACTGTTTCAAAAGTATAGCCACAAGACATAAACAATAGGTGTGTAAACATGATTTTCTGTGTAAAGATATCCAATTTTACAAGTTCTTTGCCATGACAATGTAACATCAACAAACCCTAAAACCCTAAAATGACTGTAAAAAAATTATGATTTCAACAACTTTTCAAAAGAATTAATGTAAGTGGTTAACAAAAAATGTAAGCTTCACATTTATGTCTTTAAACCCTCAAAAAATTGTCCACATTTACTTTCACTGTAAGTGACTCACTGTAACCTCGATTTTTGAGGACGAGTCAAAGTTATTTTTTGTGGTAATCAACATTATGCCACTTATGCTGTAGATTGAGCTCAACTTTTATTGAACCCGGAATATTCCTTTATAAACATTCTGCACATCGTTTTTTTGAAAATGAGAGATAAAAAAGAATAATACAGAAATTGAACGTATTTCTTTTGATCTTGTTGTTTTCACAGTTAAAGTGCGTGTTTACTCCCTAAACGAGGAGCTGAGAAAATCTAACCGACCTGTAATCCTTACATTCATAGTAAGCATCTCTTTTCACTACCTCATATTCACACGATGAACATAATGCAATATCATGGACATGTGCAATAACTTATGTCAGTACATGGGAATATCCAATAATTCTGCTATGTGTGCAGTAGAGAGTTGGAGGTAACAGTAATCTGTGGATGGAGTTATTTTCATTATTTTCTGATTATTATCATTATTGCTTTTATATTACTTAATTTGTATATGGTGTTGTATGTAATGTTTGTATTGTTGTTATATGTCATTGTGGCACTGAGATGGGGTAAGAATTGCTATTTCATTGTCTCAGTCAACATTGTTTCAAATATCCTTTAGGACCCTAAAGGAATCAAGGTTGAAATGATTGATTTGACAGACATCAATGGAGCAAAACCACTTCTTCCTCCTTTCAAAATACCCCTTAAGCCAACGTAAGAAACATTTATTATATATAACCGGCAATATATTTCGAGTGATGTGATGTTTGGTTTAGATAATTATTAAGGGGTAATAGTGATACCCTCCTGAAAAGCCCAGCTCACACCAGCATAAATTTCCATGCTAGTTCAGGCTGGTTTATGCTGGTTAGTGGTGGTTATGGTGCTGGTCTAGTTGGTGGACCAACATAGCCGTGCTTTCACCTGTAAAAAATCAACCTGCATGATTTTTCTGCTGAAGATGGTTGAACAAGGAACACTTACTGGTTTAGTCAAGTTGTGTTTTCATTATTTTATGTTTTTGACTGCATAATGTAAATCTTAACAGTTTTGGAATCTGGAAAATTGTGGCCACCTATGCCGAGACATTTCAAACATCTGCCACTGCTGAATTTGAGGTCAAGGAATATGGTAAGACCTTTTTTTCTTGAGTTCCAAGTATTATGTAGGTGATCAAATTACTAGCTTATTTAACTTTTGTTGTTTAAATTCATGTTATGTTTCTCAGTGCTACCCAGCATTTCACTCCACATTGAGCCTGACGCAAACTACGTCAGTGCTGAGAACTTTGAGTCTTTCAAATTGAAGATTTCAGCCAAGTGGGTTTTCCTGTTCTGTCTGACATGTATATAAAGTCCCTGTAAATTCCTTTTTTTATTATTATTAAATAGCACAAACTTGCCATTGGTGTGAGGATCAAATAAAGCATAATTAAGTGAGGTCTGGTGGTGGAAATGACTCTTATTCATGTATATGTGCGGAGACAGATATATCCATGGAACGCCAGTAAGTGTGGCGGATGTGTTCTTGAGGTATGGATACTGTTTAGCAGAAACAATTGTCATGATCCCCTCAACGCATTCAAGACATATGGTAAAGTCTGTGTTCCACTTTCAAAACATACAGTGGCAAGAAAAAGTATGTGAACCCTTTGGAATGACCTGCATTTACTATATGTATATAAATTTGTCTTAAAATCTGGTTTGATTTTCATCTAAGTTTAAGGAGACCAGATTTCTGAAATGAAAAACGGGGGCATTTCAAGTTCAGTGTTCAATAGGTCATTGAAATTTCAATTTTACTTATTAAAAAAGGGGACAAATCGGATTTCATGTATTTTGACCATGGTGAATGTGGTAATGTGCTGAACTATGCACTGTAAGAAATTATTTTGGTTAAACTTAAAAAAGTAAGTAACCTGGTTGCCTTAAAATGTTGAGTTCATTTAAAATAAAATTTGATAGTAAAATAAAATAAATAATGATGGAGGGAACGAGACGTTGTGTCGATGTAGTGACACTAGGGGTCACTCTTGGGAGCCTAAGTCACCTCTGGTCTTTGATAAAAGGCCAATGAAAATTGGCAAGTGGTATTTGCATGCCACTCCCTTGGACATAAGGGTATAAAAGGAGCTGGTATGCAACCACTCATTCAGGTTTTATGCTGAGGAGCCGAGACAAGGTCCAGCCATTTCAGCGGGTAGTTCAGCATTGTGGCAGGAGGGACACAACGTCTCGTTCCCTCCATCAAGGAATGGAGGTTACGCAAGTAACCAGGATGTTCCCTATCTGTCACTCACTCGAACTTGTGTCGATGTAGTGACACTAGGGGTCCCTATACGAAACGCCACAACTGGCTGAACTGTGTTACGTGAACTGGCGGTGTGTTATGGGCAGACCACTGTGTGCCTCATAGCCAGCACACCAGGTCGACACGTAACCTCCCCCAACATAGTTATGAGTGTCGAACGGCCCTTTGGGGACAAATCGACTACCCAAAAGATAGAGACAGGCTAACCCAGACATGGCCTCTTTTCCCCTTCTTTTTTTCCACTCCCTAAAAACCACACCTTGTCCAAAGGGGGGAACACTACTGGGAATTAATGGTGCACATCTTCAGCTCAGAGGAGGTGTAAGGCGCTATGTGCAAGCCCTACAGGGGATGGCATGTCCTGGGCGTGATATGCCATAGCTATGGCGTCAATGAGCCAGTGGGCGATTCTTTGCTTGGAGACAGCGCTTCCTTTCCGCTGTGCACCAAAGCAGACAAAGAGCTGCTCAGAGATCCTAAAGCTCTGCGTGCGATCCAAATAGATGCGTAAAGTGCGCACCGGACACAGCAATGACAGGGCTGGGTCTGCCTCCTCCTGGGGCAGCACTCGCAGGTTCACCACCTGGTCCCTAAAAGGGGTCGTGGGAACCTTGGGCACATAGCCCGGTCGGGGTCTCAGGATCACGTGAGAGTAGCCTGGACCGAACTCCAGGCACGTTTCGCTGACAGAGAACGCTTGCAGGTCTCCTACCCTCTTGATGGAAGTGAACGCAGTCAGGAGGGCAGTCTTCAAAGAGAGTGCCTTAAGCTCAGCTGACTGCAAAGGCTCAAAGGGGGCTCTCTGTAGACCCTGAAGAACTACAGAGAGGTCCCATGAGGGAACGAGGCACGGTCTGGAGGAATACATCGGGGGCGGATTTGTGCCACAGCTGGGCACTCAGGGGCGGAAGACCGTGGCTGGAGCGCCAAACCTGCCAAATAGAGTGGTGGACGGTGGTCATGATGACGGCCGTGCACACTGGATACGTGACACAGGGAACAAGGAAACTGCTCTTGCTGAACTCTTGGGTACTGCAGCCACTTGGGCATGCAGCACAATTAAATGCAAAGGTAACAAAAAGATTCTCCTCCCGGCCCTGACCGAGGGATGGAGAGGTCTGCTTTCCTGCTCCAGAGCAGCAGGTTATGTCATCCCTGGGTCGCCCGTCTCAGGGGCACTTTGAAGCCTTTCATGGGTGGTGTCTGCTTCCTGCGGTGGGCTCCACGCCGGGGCCGGGCTAAAGGGGTGGGCTGTGGCAGAGCCAGTGCAGTCACCGCAGGGGGACGCCCTTGGCGTTGAGCAGATGGGGTGTGGGATCTTGAGCCGCGCCGGGGCAGGATATACCGGATAGCCTCCGTCTGCTGCTCCACCGTCGAGAACTGCTGGGCAAAGTCCTTGACGGTGTCGCCGAATAGGCCAGCCTGGGAGATGGGGGCAGCAGGGAACCGTGTCCTGTCGGCCTCACCCATCTCGACCAGGTTGATCCAAAGGTGGCGCTCCTAGACCACTAATGTGGACACCGTGCCGTGACCTTCGTCGCTCGGAGAGTGAGGTCAGTCGCCGAGCGCAGTTCCTGCATCAATCCTGGGGCGGAACTACCCTCATGCAGTTCCTTTATCGCCTTGGTGGACTTGCAGGAGAGCCATGGCATGCAGGGTGGAGGTGGCTTGTCCAGCGGCACCGTAGGCCTTGGCCGTCAGAGACAACGTAAACCTACAGGCCTTGGATGGGGGCTTTGGGCACCCGCACCAGGTGGCGGCACTCTGCGGGCATAAGTGCACCGCGAGCGCCTTTATCCACCGGGGGATTGCCAAATAGCCCTTGGCCGCCCCACCATCGAGGGTAGTGAGGGCGGGGAAGCTGAAAAGATCGGGACTGGGCAGTAAACAGTGCCTCCCACTACCTTGTCAGCTCTTCATGCACTTCCGGGAAGGAACGGGGGCAGGGCATGGCTTTGAGCAGCGCCGCGAGCCCAGGAACCAATCATCGAGCCGTGAGGGTTCCACTCTAGCCTGATGCTCATGGCTGCCCGTGAAAGCATGTCATCATCTCCGTGTCGGCCTGTGACCGGGCGACTGCACCCGAATGGAGGAGCCCAGCTGAGGCTTCCGCATCCGACTGGACGAGCCCGCTCTCCGATGCTGTGCTCGAGAGCTCATCACTTTCGCGGGCTCCGAATAAGAGGTCGAACTTGCCATGAGACGAGCCGGTGGACTCATCCGGAAGCCCGATCGGGGCAGACGAGCATGCTGGGGAATGGGAGGTCCGCGGGGGGATACCCAGTGGAGGCGGTCCCATTGGGGTCCCCAAATCGCCCCCAGTGCTAGCCACGCTGGCCTCATATCTGTGGGTAAAAGGACCGAGGCAGGGAGCCTCTGGGGTGGCTTGCTTTCTTATGAAGGCAAGCCGCGACCGCACCGTTGCCATGGACATGTCCTCACAATGAGTACATGTCCCATCCATGAATGCTGTCTCCGCGTGAGCAGTGCCCAGACACGAAAGACAGTGATCGTGACCGTCAGAAGGTGAGAGATAACGAGCGCAACCAGGAATAACACACAAGGAAATCTTTAAAAAGACGCATCTTTAAAAAGACGTTCCGTGTGTGCTGCTCTTTTAGAGAAATATACTCTTTTAGAGAAATATACTCTTATTTCTGCCGAAGCGCCCAGGGGCATTCTCTGCAGTGCACCAGTGCAGAGGAGGGAGAAGCCACTGAAATGCACCATCAGATCCAGCAGAAGTGAATGAACAGTCGTGGGAATTCAGCTCAGAGAGCATGACCGTTCGGCTCCGAAGAGAAAATCTGAATGAGTGGTTGCATACCAGCTCCTTTTAATACCCATATGTCCGGGGGAGTGGCATGCAAATACCACTCACCAATTTTCATTGGCCTTTTATCAAAGACCAGAGGTGTCTCGGGCTCCCAAGAGTGACCCCTAGTGTCACTACATCGACACAACTTCGAGTGAGTGACAGATAGGGAACTATTTTTTATTTATTTATTTTCTACATTGTATCAGTGCATTGCCATTGTGCCATTAGTTTACTCAGTAAAAACATATTATTATGTTATCTGAACAAATGAGTAAATCTAAGTTGATCTGGCAAAAATATAAAGTTAACAAATCATGAAAATATTTTTCTCAATGAAATTCAAACACGGAGGTAAAGTTGGTCATTTTTAGTGGTCTTCTGTTTCATCTTCAATGAGTTCATTCTTTTCTATGCTGTACAGATGACATTAACACAAATGTCAGCAAACATATAAAAAAATTAGGAACTATTGCAGCTGACTCTACAGCACAGGTGTCCTGCCCTTTGAGCATCTTAATCATTTCATGGAACACAGTGAAGAATGTAAACATTTAGCATCTAAAACATATTTTATCATATGACACAAAGATATTCAATATTGTATAATAATAATAATAATAATTATCATAATACTATTTTACCTAACTGTTTGCGTATCTCATATGGACCTGTTTTTCTTAATTATCACCTTTTATTTTGAACAAGTCTTATGCATTATGGTGATTCTTTTCAGCAATTTATGTTGTAATGTACTGACTTACAGTACATTTCTTTGCAGATATTTTATTATAAATTTTTATATATTTTTCCATGTTATTAATGTCATATTCTTATTTAAAATGTATTTCTGGTATATGTTAATACAACAAATGAGTAAATATGTGAGAAGGTGCTTCCTTTAGTGTGTAAATATTACTAGTGCGGGAGGGAGGGAGAGGGGGCGGTGGGTCGATAGCGCTGATATACACAACACATACTGATTAAAGATAAAATTAATGATTTTATTTGTTCATCTGCGGGGATTAATTTGACTACTTTTCACCAGCATGTTATAGTTTGTGCGGGAATTCCCGCATTATGAAGGAAAGGGTTAAAAAGTTATCTCGAAGAGCTTTGATACTGTTAACTGTCCTCAGTTAGATGAATTGTCTATAAATGGAGATGATTAATACTGTGGCTACTCTCCCTAGAATTGGCCGTCCAACCAAAAGGACACACTGCAGAATGCCCAGTGAGGTCAAAAAGAACCCTAGAGTTACAGCTAAAGACTTGAAGGAATCATTGGACTGGTTAACATTTCTGTTCATAAGTCTACTATACGAAAAACGTTAAACAGCCATGGTGTCCATGGAAGGACACCACGAAGGAAGCCGCTGCTTTCCAACAAAAACATTGCTGCGCCTGAAGTTTGCCAAAGACCACCTTGACAGTCCACAGTGCTACTGGAAAAATGTTTTATGAACTGATGAAACTAAGATTGATTTTTTTTTTTTGGGAAGGACATGCAGCATGTATGGCATAAAAAGGGCAACGCATACCAACATGAAAACATCATCCCAATGTTGAAGTACGGTGGAGGGAGCATCATGATTTGGGGCTGTTTCGGGGCCTGGGCCGCTTGTCATCATCGAGGGAAAAATTAATTCCCAAGTTTATCAAGATATCCTACAGGATAATGCCAGGACAATGACCCTAAACACTGAAGTAAATCCACTACAGAATGGCTAAAAAAAAAAGAAAATCCACCTTTTGAAGTGGCCCAGTCAGAGCCCAGACCTTAACCCAATAGGGATGCTGTGGAATGACCTCAAAAGAGCCATTTACACCAGACATCCTGAGAATATGGCTGAGCTGAAGCAGTTCTGTAAGGAATAATGGTCCACAATTCCTTCTGAACATTGTGCAGGTCTAATCCACAGCTACCGGAAATGTTTGGTTGAGGTTATTGCTGCCAAAATGAGGGTCGACTAGTTATTAAATCCAAGGGTTCACTTACTTTTTCCACAGCACTGTGAATGTTTAATGTGATGTGTTCAATAAAGACATGAAAGATTATAATTGTTTGTATGTTGTTAGCTTAAGAACATTGTGCTTTGTCTATACTTGTGACTTTGATGATGATGAGATCACATTTTATGACAAATTAATGCAGAAAACCAGCTAATTCCACAGGGTTCACATACTTTTTCATGCCACTGTACTTTTTTTGTGTGTGTGTGTGAGTTCAGAAAATTAAAAAGTTCAGCTGGACATTGTTTTACACTTTTTTAGATGAAAGATGGAAAGTTGGAAGTCACTCTTAACATCAAGTGGGCTCTGTCGAAGATGCCTGATGGGCCTCAACAACTGAGAGACATGGGCGAAAACAGTTTTCTTCGTGTGTCAGTTTTACTGCAAGAGTCAACTGGTAGGTCTAGTTATCATTTGTCTCTAGTTCCTCAGACACAAGATAAAAGTGTTGTGCAGAAATGAATGTGATGACCATTTGTTCTTGTTTTTCATTCTGAATATGTTCATTCCTTCTAAATCTTTTCAGTAATTATTTCACCTGCCATTCTTTAAATACCTCTGAATAAGCATTTTCTTCACAAAACATAACACAACTTGGAAACCTCTTCTCATTATCAGGTGGCATTTCCCAGCAGGCAGTGCTCTCAAATGTGAAATTTGCACAATCTCCTTTTACCCTGAGTCTGATTGCAACTCCTCCTTTCATAAAACCAGGCTTACCATACTCTATTAGAGTAAGATAACTGCTTATATAGAGTATATAAGTAGATATACTATAAATGCTGTTTAAATGTCACATATATCTGAATATTTTTTATTACTTTTCCCCCATAGGTCTTGGTTCAGGATCCTTTGGGTGAACCAGTAAAAGGTGTGCCAGTCAAGGCAAGAGCAACTATAACTAGAGTTAACAATGAACAAGAACAGCTCAAATTCTTAGGGTACCTGGATACAATTACAGAGACAAGTCAGAGGGATGGAATTGCTCATTTCATCAGTAATATACCTGATGAAGTGGAAAAAGCTGAATTCTCTGTGAGTACAATTGTGACCTCTTTTAACACTGAAAAGAAAGTTAATAACTGACTAGTTAACTAGTGGTGAGGCCAGGTTGCTAAAGAGGAGCAATTTAATTTTGGTGCATTTGGCAAAGTAGTATCTAAACATTAAGTTATTACTGTATATATGCTAAATATACTTTCTCATTATACTTATTTCAGTTTGAGACAGCGGATAATTCTTGGAATCAGGCTCAACTTACACTAAAGGCTGAATCATATGTGTCTATCAACCATCGTTACCTGTACATCAATTTACTATCGGAATCATCACAATTTAAAGTTGGAGAGTATATTAAGGCCAGCATTTACTTTCATTATCGTGACTATCTTTCCCTGAAGACCTTCAGCTACCAGGTAAAAACATCTGAGTCATCTGAATGACTGTAGGACCTACAGCTGAATTTTGTTGATTGCAGTCATAGGTGGTTGTATTTTAAAGACAGTGGGGCAAAATTAAACTTCTCTAATTTCTCTGTTTTAGAGCTTTATACTTCACTTCTCAAATATCTTTACTTTTGCTTCTGTTAAGTTTTAAGTCATGACAGTTCTCAACAACTGCTGCACAATTAGACATACTTAAGACATGCTGTGTTACGCATGTAGGACATGCTGCTACTGCATGATTATATGCATATATATATATATATATATATATATATATATATATATATATACACATACACACAGTATATGCAGTATATGTATATATATATATATATATATATATATATATATATATATATATATATATATATATATATATATATAGACATGTACATACAATCCTCTTGAAGCAGATCTAGACATGTGATGCTGGGGAGGGAGAGTTTCATAGAAAAAAACCTTTGCACCACGCTGCAGTGAGACCGGCTATCTGCAAACAAGAGAGGCAATTTAAATTGTATTCAAAGAGAGAGTACACCAGTTGATTGACTAAAAGATTACATGTCAAAGGACCTATCAGCTTGGGCCACAGATTATGCAAGCCGATTGACCAACAGATTACAAGTTCAAAGGACCAGCTTGCACCATGTAAAATTTCCTAACTTTAAATTATTTACTGCTTCTTGCATTGCTGTTAAAATCAAAGTTTTATGCGTTTTATTGGTCATTGCCAAACAATAAAAACAGCCTCGGCTCCAGAATCATTTTACCATGTGTTCCTTCTGCTGTCTATGGTCTGAGTAAACTTATATAGTACTAGGGCTGTGGCGATACAATCAAGTAGCTATACATCACATTACTTTTTCTTATGATCTTGTATCAATACTTTAGATCCATGTTTCAGAATATGTATATTCAACTATTTGTGTGTTCGTATCATGTAAACGCAACAAAGTTGGCACACTGTTACTTCCAATTAAATAAATTTTATGAGCTCACCAAGAGACAAAAAACTGATTTTTTAAATTACATGCTCTTCATCAGTCATCAGTATATAACTGAAATTACCCAGATGAATTGGACTTGAATGGTTTCATAATCGAATCAAATTATATCATGATTTATGCAATATATCGAATCGTGACGTGTATTGTATCGTGAGGTGCCAGGTGATACCCAGCCCTATCTAGTACAGAGTCTTATATTTGTGTTTAAAGGCAAGTTATTAAATCCTTGAAATGTTTCTATATAGAGATCAATATTTTTGAATCTCATATATTTTTCTTTAAATATATATATATATATATATATATATATATATATATATATATATATATATAATTTAAGGCAATACTGTCACTTGGTGTATATTTCTTTTTTAATGACACAGCGCCAATGTTACATTAATATGTATTACACATACTAAATACATATTACAACATAATGAACAACAAATATTGCTTAATGTGTAATTATTTTATAGCCTGTGGAACAACTCACTGTTATTGCTGTTACTATTGTAATTAGTTCAATTTTAACGTGTAACATATATCACAATTTTACATCTTACATTTAATTTTATTGTAGTTTATATTTATTATCTTTAATGTAATCAATTAATTGGAACATAATGTGGCAGATTTGTTACATTGTACTCTAACTAAGGCTGCAATGACTCTTGTTTACTTTATGCAAAGAAAATCCTTAAAAATGACACAATTATTTCTACCTTAGGTCATCTCAAGAGGCAAAGTTGTGCAGTTTGCCACAATTGATCGTGTCAGTGACAAGAGTCAGAGCCTTAACATTCACGTGACCCCTGAAATGGTGCCATCTGCTCGCCTACTAGTGTACTACATCCTGTCTGGGGAGATAAAAGCTGAGCTTGTGGCAGACTCTGTGTGGATTGATGTTAAGGCCAACTGTGTGAATAATTTAAATGTAATGTCATTTTATTATATATACACATATTATAAGTTCTTCTGTTTAAAATAATTGAAACTCTATACACTCAATTTAATGTGTATTATTTAACTAAATTAAATGGTAACACTTTACAATAAAGTTCCATTCCTTAACATAATTAAATGCATTAGGTAACATGAATTAACAATGTACAATATATTTTTTACATAATTTATTAATAATAAAAATACAATTGTTCATTGTTAGTTTATAGTGCATTAACTAATGTTGACAAATACAACTTTTGATTTTAATCCATCTTCCAAACCATGTCTTTACTATACCTAAATACACTTTGATAAACCTATAATAATGATTTATATTTTAGCCGGGAAATCGCAGTCGTACGTCATTCGCCCGTGCGAAAAATAAGCTCCGGGTACTGTAGCGCGCGTGTGGGAGTAGCTGAAGCTGAAAGTTTGTTGTCACAACGAGCGAGAAAATTTTACCATGGATCATTCAAAATGGCAAACTTCCGAGGAATCACTGGTTGTAAAACATAGAAACCCCAAACAGAGCAGAGTCTACAAGCAGAAAGGGAAAGCGACAGAGTCCGTAATAAAACCCGAATCAACATCAGCTTTGGCTTTTCAGAGCTGGCAACAACTCTGAGATCTGAAATGATTTAAAAGAGACCCAGAGATGGCTTTTTTCTTACTCAACAGGTAAGATATTTTATTGAAATGGTTTATGTATAGTTAATCTGTGTGTGTAGTGAAATACAATGATTATACTGTAATCGGTGCAGAACTTTTCACTTGCTAGCACACGTGTGTATTTTTCTTTATAACGGCAATCATTTATATAAATAAATCCTTTAGTCCTAGGCTTGCCAAGGACATGTGAGTCTTGAAATGATGTTGACCACTGGTTGGTAACAATGACAATCTATAAATTATTTACTACCATGGTCATTTGGTCAGAATATCCTGCAGTTATAAAAACTTTACAACTTTGACTTTAGCAGACTAGCAATCATTGTATCTAATGTTAACAAGTGTTGCCTAATTTCTGTAATGTCATTTATTTCAAAACATCAATATTTCCAATAACTCAAAACAACAGCTTAAGGCTGTTATGTTACATATTGTAGCTTTAAAATAACAAAATAAGGCCTTAAAGGAATAATTCACCCAAAAATGAAAACTTGCTGATAATTTACTCACTCTCAGTTTCTTTCTTCATCAAAACAGAATTTAAGACTTTTAGGATTTAATTTCAGGCTTCCTCCTCTAAACAATGCAAGTGAATGTACTCCATTTTTTTGACGGTCCAAAATGCATATTTAGGGTGCATCAAAATAATCCACACGACTCCAGTCTACAAATACATTTCTTCTGAACCCAAACGATTGATTATTTTTAGAAACAAAACAATACTTATTTACTTTTTAACTACAAATGTTTCCGTAGTTTAAACTTTTGTACAGCGCTCCTTCTCTTGTAAACAAAGACGCGCTTCCTGCCTCCTCCTCCACGCGTGACCTTACCAACGAGCTTACATCATCCCTCTCATGAGCGTGAGTCACAGAGCTGTACGGAAGCGAACATTTGTAGTTAAATAGTATAAAAGTATTGTTTTGTTTCATTCGGATTATATTCGCTTTGTTTAAAGGAGGAGGCCTGAAATGAATAAATAAATTCTGTTTTGATAAAGAAATAAACGTCTTGGTTACTGATGTAACCTCTGTTCCCTGATGGAGGGAACGAGACGTTGTGTTGATGTAATGACACTAGGGGTTAGATCTTGAGAGCCCCAGTCACCTTTGCTTGAAATAGAAAAGGCCAATGAGAATTGGCGAGTGGAATTTACATGCCACTCTCCGCCCCCGGACATATGGATATAAAAGGAGATGGCGTGCACCACTCATTCAGATTTATGCTGAGGAGCCGATAGAGTTTCCCTGGGAAAGTGTCTGGTGAACTGGATCATGTAGCCGAGGCAAATCGTCCTGATAAGCCACAGCGAGAGGTTGTTGAGCGCTAACCAGGCCTCCAGATGTGCGCCGGGGCCGGCACCGCAGGGGAACGGCTCTGACGAGAAGCAGACGGGGCGTGGGAAGGCGGCCTGCTTCCTCACCGTCGAGAACTGATGGGTGAATTCCTCGTCGCCAAAAAGCCCCCCTTGGGAGATGGGTGCATCGAGAAAGCGGACTTCTCGGCATCACGCATCTCCGCGAGGTTGAGCCACAGGTGCCGCTCTTGGACCACAAGAGTGGACATCATCCGGCCCATGGCGCGCGCCATGACTTTCGTCGCCCGTAAGGCGAGGTCGGTCACAGTACGCAGTTCCTGCATCAGCCCTGGGTCAGTTCTACCCTCGAGCAGATCTTTCAGCGCCTTGGCCTGGTGGACCTGCAGGATGGCCATGGTGTGCAGGGCGGAAGTGGCTTGACCCGCAGCCTTGTAAGCCTTTATCATTAATGAGGAAGAGAACTTACAGGCCTTGGAAGGGAGCCTTGGTCAGTCGCGCCAGGTGGCTGTGACCTGCGGGCATAAATGCACCGCTACGGCACGCTCCACCTGGGGGATCACGACATATCCCTTAGCCACTCTGCCGTCGAGGGTAGTTAGGATGGATTAGCCCGCAAAGCCACCTAAAAAAAGGCGCCTTCCATGAATTCGTTAGCTCCTCGTGCACTTCCGGGAAGAAAGGCACCGGGGCGGGGCACGGCCGTGAGTCACGCACCAAGCCCAGAAACCAATCATCCAGCTGCAAATGCTCAGGGCAGGGTGGAGGGTTCCACTTCAGCCCGATATTCGCAGCCGCCCGGGCAAGCACGGCTTCCTTCTCAGTGTCTGACTCATCCTGTGATCTACCGCCCGTGGGCGGGAGCTCAGAAGATTCGTCCGCTTCCGATAGCAGAAGCCCACCGTCTGATGCTGCGACCAAAAGCTCATCCTCGTCGCGAGTCGCGAATGACACATTAAATCCGCCCTGAGGCAGACCGCCTGTATCGCTCGACAGCTCTCCCAGATAGAACGAGCGTGCTGGGGGATGGGATATCCGTTGGGGTTGAGCCGACGAAAACACTCCCATATCCACATCCAGATTGCACGCAGTGCTTGCCGACCCGGCCGGCTGAGCATCCGCCCAGGACGGAGCGGGTTGGGGAGCAGCCGTGGTGGCTCCTTGCTTCATGAAGAAGGAAGTGAGCCGCGCCCGCTACGTTCTGTTGGGCATGTTCTCGTAATGAGAACATAACATTTCCACGAAAGCTGCCTCGGCGTGCTGGCGCCCCAAGCACTCGAGACAGATTGCCGTAAAATCCAGCAGTGTAGCAAAAGGTGAGAGGACGAACACAATACATGCATTCGGCCCCGAAGAAAAAATCTGAATGAGGGTGCACGCCATCTCCTTTTATACCCGTATGTCCGGAGGCGGAGAGTGGCATGCAAATTCCACTCGACAATTCTCATTGGCCTTTTCTATTTTAAGCAAAGGTGATTGGGGCTCTCAAGATCAAACCCCTAGTGTCACTACATCGACACAACGTCGAGTGAGTTACAGACAGGGAACTGAGATACATCTTGGATGGCCTGAAGGAATTTTTGGGTGAACTATTCCTTTAAATCATCCATGTCGCAAATAAGCGCCACCTAGTGGTTATGTGGTAGAAATATTAATATGAGTATAAAAGTCTTTAAAATAGCACTTAACTTTAGGAAGTTCTCTAAAAAAGGAGCCATTGTTTTCTTGTCTGTGAGCTTGAATGTGTGAATAATTCAATGTTATGTCTTAGACGTCCAAAACAAAATATGCAGTACTGCAGGAAAAGCAAGCTAAACCAATTATCAGAAATATATGTTATCGACTATTAATGATAAAATGTTATATATCTTTGCAAATGGGAGGATCTCAGCTCTATTCGATGAAAAAATGCGGGTGGTGCAAGAACTGAAAATTAGACTGAATGTCTATTGACGAATACATCTGCAATGGCTAAAATGCGTTATAGCGCCACCTACATTTCAGATCGGCATTTTGTGACGGAAGGTGATAGAGGACATTTTATTTTTTTCTAGTATGTCCTGCCATCTAGTTGAATAAAATAAAACTATTTGGAGGGAGATGGGGTGAACAAAACAAAAATGACATTTTTTTTATTTATCATAAGATTATAAACATAAACATTGACACATACAATGTTATATATGAATAATTGGAGTCTTTTTTATTATTATTTGGTTTGTTCTCTGAAAAAGGAGACACATTTTTTGCAGTTATTCCACTGTATGTGTAAATGGTGAGCTTTTAATTTTGAGTTTGAAAAATTGCTGGCGACAGCCCAAAAGTGTTTCAGAGTTTATTAGGTTAACTAATGTTGTTAATTAATGTCAACAAATGGAACCTTATTATAAAGTGTTACCGAATTTTTTTATAAAATTGGAAAGTGTAAATCTTATAATTATTGTTCGAGTAATTGGCCACAAAACTAGACTACTTATTGTGACAATTTCAGTTTCAAATAATGTGAAATAGAAGTGTCATATAAAAAATAGAACCAGATTTTTACTCCACTAAATAGTTATTATTAACAGCTACATTTCTCACACTGTTAAGAATCTATCAGTTCATAAAAGAGAGAAGTAACAGCAAACCACATTTAATTTTGTTTTTCTTTTTTTTTTTTTTGTGAAATGATGAAATTCAAAATTTAACAAAAGCAGACAGAAGTTACAAAACACCACATTCTTCCCTCGTTCATCTTGCTAAACATTTTTACATTGTCACGTTTCAGCATTTTAATTAATTAGCAGTTAAAATACTGTGAATTTAAATGATGACCAATATAAAGTATATTTTCCATGTACATTTCAGATGGACCTCTCAACTCTCAACACACAGCGAAGCTATGAACCCAAAGATAAACTTGAATTAAGCGTGTCAACTAAGAGCACCAGAGGAGAGTCCCTAGTGGCTTTGTCTGCTGTAGACACAGCCTTGTACAAACTAAAACCTAATGATAAGGACCCAATGAATAAGGTGAAATAGCAGATTTGTTCCAAATAGATATGACAGGTGGTCAGCTGTTGTATTCTTTAACATCACTGAATTAACCAAAATACAGGTTGCTGATTTTAAGGATTAGATCAGGAAGCTCCTTAAAGGAATATTCTGGGTTAAATACAAATTAAGCTCAGTCGACAGCATTTGTGGCATAATGTTAATTACCACAAATATGTATTTCGGTTCGTCCTTCCTTTTCTTTATAAAAAGGAAAAATCGAAGTTACAGTGAATGGAAGTGAATGGGGACAATATTTGGAGAGTTTAAATGACAGAAATGTGAAGCTTATAATTTTATAAAAGCATTTGTATTAATTATTCTGTTAAAACTCATGTATTATTTGAGCTGTAAAGTTGTTTAAATTGTTATTTTTACAGTCATTTTAGGGTTTTAGGGTTTGTTGATGTTACATCGTTATGGCAACAAAGTTGTAAAATTGGCTATAACTTTACACAGAAGATGTTAGTAAGTGATTTGATCACACTAAAACCATATTAACACACATATTGTTTATGTCTTGTGGCTATACGTTTGAAACAGTGAGTATTTTAACGTTTACTGATTGGCCCCTTTCACTTCCATTGTAAGTGTCTCACTGGAAGCACAATTTTTGCTTCTTTTTTTTTAGAAAAGGAGGGACGAGTCAAAATAATTTTTTGTGGTTATTAATATTATGCCACAAATGCTGTTAATTGAGCTTAACTTGTATTGAACCCAGAATATTCTTTTACGGTAAAAATTGTAGGTTACCACTTTAATGTAAAATGCCTCATTATTGCAGATACTGCGACATGTTGAGCAAAGTGACTTGGGATGCGGAGGAGGAGGGGGCAAAAATAATGCTGATGTGTTTGACCGTGCCGGACTAACATTCATGACCAATGCAAATGGCCAGACCCCTAGCGCAGGTACATGCTTAATTATACAGCTTATGGAGTGTATGTATATGTGTCTAAGTGGCCAGTTGAGCTATTGTTTGTTCTGTCAGGTGAAGGAATATTAATTAATAATATTACATTTGCTGAAAATTTGCTGAAAAGCTGACAAATGTATTTTCCTTCTTTTTTTTAGCAGGGGTTTGCACAGCTAAGGTTAGGCCAAAGCGTTCAGGTGACCTGAGTAATGAGTATCAGAAAATTGGTACGTTTACAAGAATTTCTTTATTCAAAATAGTCAAAGTAACACACAAGCAAGATCGCCTACATCCTCATGCCTAAGACTGCATTACAGCCATGCTGACATTCATGATGTTGCTTTTATACAAAAGTTCTATAAACAAGAAGTTAATACAAAGTAACTTACATTTTAGACAGAATATGGCCAGACATTTTGTCTATTTTTGCTCCACTAGAAAAAAAAATAGTTCCACATGTAGCCAAAGTATATGATCAACCACTGAGTGTTGCAGGCAAAGCAGCAAGTGTTGTGATACAAACAGTGAAGCGTCCCAGTGCTGTTGTACTATATAACAGGGAATGTAGCTTGTCCAGACAGATTAGAGGACCAGAAATGTTGTGTATATTTACAACATCAGCAATAAACAAGGCCCAATTTTTTGTTCTACAGCCCGTCAATATAAGCTGTGCTATAACTTCTGCATAAAAGGGACACAAAGTGACCCGACCCTCACAACCTGTACAGATCGTGCTAGGAACTTGGTGGGTAGGTGTAAGGATGTCTTCATCAAATGCTGTGAAGCTGGTATAGCACTTCGTAAAAAGAAAGAAAATACGATTTTCCTAAGTCGTGCAGGTACAGTTGTTTTATCCATGCTGTCATCAACTTATTGGACTTTGACATTGGCTTGATCAACCATTTGAAATAAAAATTACAATAATTTCTCCATTACTTAATGCAGCAATAAAGTTTCTGACGGATACGGCACCATATCAAATTCGGAGCTTCTTCCCTGAGAGTTGGCTATGGGAGGAACACACAATCAGCAAGTACGAAGAAACATTTCTAAACAAAATCCATTCAGTTAATTTATCATAATCTTATAAATACAAGAGTTTTCATTGTTAATTGCCAAAAAGAAAAATGCAGATTAGAAATCTGAGTGAGATGACTCTCTCATTTTTTTATTTTGATTTTTTTTTTTTTGCTGTTTAAGGTCTGGATCAGTCATTATCAAAAAAAGTCTCCCAGATTCACTGACTACATGGGAGCTGAAAGCGATTGGGGTTTTCAATGAGGGTGAGTCAACAGGCCAGAATGTAATTAGTTGTTTCATCATCACCAAGCTGCTGCTCAAAGCAAACTTGCAATGTACCTGGATCAGGTTGATATAGTATATTAAAGGGATCGTTCACCCAAAAATGAAAATTCTCTCATCATTTACTCTTGCCATCCCAGATGTGTTAGACTTTCTTTCTTCTGCAGAACAAAAACAAAGATCTTTATAAGAAAATCTAGGCTCTATTGGTCCTATAATGCAAGTGAATGGTGACCAGACATTTGAAGCTCCAAAAAACATATAAAGGCAGCATTAAAGTAATCCATAAGACTCCAGTGGTATAACCCATGTCTTCAGAAGTTATATGATAGGTGTAGGTGAGAAACAGATCAATATTTAAGTCCTTTTTTTTACCATCAATCTTTCATATTTTGAAAGTGAAAGTGGAGATTTATGTTAAATCTTAAATATTGATCTGTTTCTGACACACACTTATCAGATCACTTCTAGAGACATGTATTTAACCTCTGGAGTCTGATGGATTATGTTTAGGCTGACTTTATCTCCTCTTTAGAACTTCAAATGCCTGATCACCATTCACTTGCATTGTATGGATCTACAGAGCTGAGATGTTCTTCTAAAAATCTTTGCTTGTGTTCAGCAGAAGAAAGAAAGACACACACATCTAGTATGGCATGAGTATATGATGGCATATGAATTTTCATTTTTGGGCGAACTATACCTTTCACACACTGCTCATGCTATTTCTGCACAATGTAGTATGCACATTTTCTGTATGCATGGAATACCCCGATCTAATGTACAGTATTCAGAAAATCACTCTGCATGGAATACTGTAACGCACAATGCCATGCACTCAATTTGACCTTCCATTCCCAGTGTAAGAACTGATTTTGGAATTAATTACTGTCTTTATTTTAAACATCTCTATTTTCTTGGAGCATATAAGCAATACAAAAGCAAAAGTAGTGGACAGTATATAGTGTGTACTGCACAGTATTCAGTTGAAAGCTAGTATTCTATTCTGAGTATAGTCATAGCCATCAAAAAGACTGCATTCCTTTCAGGAAATAATGCAATATACATGCAAACCTTTTTTGGGGGAGGAGTATTTCATTAGAATTCATACTCACTCTCCTATTTCTTGGTCAGGGATATGTGTGTCAGATCCTGAAAATGTTCAGGTGTCTCAGGATATTAGTGTGAATGTCCCTTTGCCTTATTCCATGGTGCGGGGAGAGCAGATTGAGCTCAAGGGGTCCGTCTACAATCAGCTTTCTTCAAGAATTGAGGTAAAAGTTTCAGTTCTGATCATTCTGGGTGATGTGATTGAGGATTAGAACAGAAATTATATTTCAAAACAAGAAGGAACCAGGGGACAATGATAATGTGTTATTGTTAGTGCAATGTACAGAATAGCATACTACCATATTACTCTTTATATTCCACAGTAGATAGATATGGCAGACATAGTCAGAGTAGAATGGTATTATGCTATTCCTAATTTAGCCATACTTTAGTTGGGGTAGACACTAAATTGAAATTAACGCTTGATGTCGATCATTTAACCAAAAAAAAAAAAACATATTTTAAAATACTCATGGGTTGAGAAAAAGAGATGTGACAAAAGATATTAAAGGAATGTTAGTGGTTTGATACAAGTTAGCTTTTAACAGCATTTGTGGCATAATGTTGATAACCACAAAAATAATTTTGACTCGTCCGTTGTTTATTTAAAAAATAGTGGTTCCAGTAAGGCACTAACAATGGAAGTGTATGGGGCCAGTCCATAAATGTTAAAATACACACTGTTTTATAAGTATAACCACAAAATGTAAACATTATATGTGTTAAAATAATTCCACATTAATCCGGATGCATTTGAAAACTGTAATTTTCGTTTTTCGAAACGCTCTCCGTTCACAATGCCGTTTTCAAAAAGTTTCTCGTCCACACTGAAACATATGAAAACGCTTAAATTCCATGTATGGTCTGAAATGCAGTTGTCCTCGTGTTCCGTCGCTCGACAGCATTTCTGAAAAATGCGAAGTAAAGGTTGTACAAAGTAACATTTATCTTTAATAATGCTATCAAAGTGAATAGCAGGTGCAACAACGCCGCTACAACATTGCCCGCCATCTTGATTGTTTTGGGTTGAATAGATACATGACTACATCACATGACAACAAATATGTCATCGTTTTAGTTCAGATATCTCAGTTTTCCCTGTCCAAACTAGAATGCGAAGATTGCGTTTTCAAATGTATTCACTTTGGAAAGCGTTTTCGAAAAGTTTTGTTTTCACTGGACAAAACGCTGTCTCAGTGTGGACGAAAGGCCAAAACATAGAGAAAAAGATGTGTTTTCAAAAGAAAACGTATTTGTGTGGATGTGGCCTAAACATCAGGGATTTACGTCATGATAACGAAGTTATAATATTGGAAATAACTTAACACAGGTAAGTAAAAAAAAATTTTTTTTAAATAAACGAGTGAAAGAGTCAAAATTATGTAATAAACTTTATGCCACAAATGCTGTCGATTGCGCTTAACCTGTATTGAATCCAGAAACATTCCTCTAATGATCAGACTATGCCTTTCACCAACAACCTAGTGTTTACTTGAGTCAAAATAAATATGGCGACTACTCTGACTAAGGCCCATTTTGTGAATATGGTCACAACTAATACACCTATTCACAATATAGCATGGCCTTGAGCAGGGTTGGGGAGTAACGGAATACATGTAATGGGATTACGTATTTAAAATACAAAATATAAGTAATTGTATTGCACTACAGTTACAGTTTAAATCATTGGTATTTAAAAAACATTTACATTCAAAAAGTATTTTGATTACTGAAGAGATTACTTTGCATTTTATTGTCATTTGTTTCTTTTAATATTTAGTCCTTTCAGATGGAAAACATTTATACATATAAATGATGCGATCCAAAGTGCATTTGAACAGCAGTGAAACACTTTCTTATGATGTGTTACATTCATACGAGCAGACAGAGAAGTAAGTTTGAAGTAAGTTTGGAGCAGAAGAAATAGAAATAAACCTTGTGTAAATGGTCAGCTTTACGCTAAGCTAAAATGCTATTTCTAGCCATTTTACATGCACGTTACCAAGCACGAATATATTTTTTTATCAAGAAAATTCACGTTGGATCATAATTTTTTTTTTTAGTAAGACCTTTGAAATTAGGGCAAAAATCATATTCTTGATAATAATTTTTGTATTGTTTTCCTGTAAAAATAATATCTAAAAATCCATAAAACAAGATCAGTTTGATTGATCTTGTTTTAGAAACAACACTGCATAAGATATTTAGGTTTTTCAGAGAATGTATTTTTAACGTGTATTTTGTCTTACTGTACTGGCAGAGTTTTTATAGTCAAAACAAGTGAAAAAATCTACCAGTGCTGAAGAAGTAATCCAAAGTATTTAGAATACGTTACTGACCTTGAGTAATCTAACAGAATACGTTACAAATTACATTTTACAGCATGTATTCTGTAATCTGTAGTGGAATACATTTCAAAAGTAATCCTCCCAACCCTGGCCTTGAGTGCCTTATCGCTTTTAGAAAACAATTACAACCAAATAAAAATATTAAGGAAACAATTTTCATTAAAAATATTATTAACCAAATTTAGTAAGTGCCATCCTGTCACAAGAAGATTTAGTCCCTGACATAACAGGACAATGCTTTGCAAATAGTAATAATAATACTACAGCAGTTATGGCTGCTGCACACTGATATGTTCAACAGGTGTTTCGTGTCATCTTACTTTATAATGGGTTATAACACGGCTGGAATACTGTAATGACCAAACAGCATGCAGGACTATTCGTTTTATAATAAAGCTTTTTGTGATTACCACATCATTGTGATAAATGGATTAAAGTTCTCCTTCTCTCTATATCTCTCTATTTCTCACATGCACACATGTAGTACTCTGTGACCTTGACTGCACCAGAGGGAGTGTGTGTGTTTCATGGTATTCAACGGGGGAAATATGGAGGACTACATGAAAACAAGGGGATTATAGATGCTCATTCTGTGGCCTTGGTCAAATTCTACATCATGGCATTGGAAGTGGGCACTCATACACTCACTTTCACTTTAAAAACCAAATCCTGGACTGAGAGTGTGGTCAAGAAGTTGAGAGTCGTGGTAAGAGCCAAGACATCATCAGTCAGTGCCATAAGAGAATAGGTTTATTGACAAATCCTTTCATTCTAATTCGCTTGATCTGATTGACTGTACTTTTTGTGCTTTAAAGGGGTCATATCATCTTTTCAATTAATATTTATTTATTTATTTTTTATTGGGTGAACTTTCCTTTTAACATTTGTTACCACAAAAATAATTTAATCTCATCCCTTTTGACTTACTTATTTATCCATTATGTTGTGTTCCGGTCAAAACTGATTGGTTTACTTTTCTTTTTTTTTTTCATTTTCTGTAGTTTATTTCATCCAGTTGGAATAAGATTCCATGACTTTGTTCACACAGTCACACATCTGAACACAATTAAAAAAAAAAAAATCCTTTTTCAAAGTTTATTGGTTTTATTTCACTTTGTTACACCTGTGGTGTTCCCGGTCTAAAGTGACTCTCCATTGAAAGTGAATGGATTAGACTACAAAATACAGAAATATTAAGTGTTCAGGAGCATCCCAATCATTTAGATGAGCACATATGTGGAAGTGTGTTTGCACACACAAAGTCCTCAGACATGTGCGCACACACACACACACACAACATGTGTTGAGTGCCCTGTTGTGCATTGTCTTTCCATGTACACTCTTTGAGGAATATTTCAAGATCTACTTATATTATGTTGTGTTTAGGCTCGTTTGAATCGGGATAGTCTGCTGTAAGTTATGATATGTTACATCTATGTAATAAGGGAAAATGTGACAATAGAGATACTCCTTTTTATTATATTTATATGTCCATCCATCTTCTTAAGCAGCTTGTCCTATGTAGGGTCGCAGGTAGTACTGGAGCCTATCCCAGCTGTCTTGGGCTAAAGGCAGGGAAACATCTTGGACAGGTGGCCAGTCCAGCACAGGGCTAACACACTAAGGCATACACATTCACACTCTCATATGGGCAATTTAGAGTTTCCAATTCACTTAAACTGCAAGTTTTTGGACTGTGGGGGAAATTGGAGCACCTGGAGGAAACCCACACAAACACAGGGAGAATATGCAAACTCCACACAGAAAGTGAGCCGGGACTCGAAATGCTGTGAAGAAACCTTCATGCTGTGAGGCGACAGTGCTACCCACTGAGCCACCGTGCCGCCATACACTAATACTCACTGCACTTTGGCCTCTGAGTGAAACAAATCTGCTCATTGAATTTAACTAAATTAGACCTTTCCAACAATATATAACACATGGCTATCTCATCTTTTTTTATGTCTTTTTTAACTCTGAACATAGCTGTTGTGAAACAAATTAGCAAATTATGAGAACTAAACAGTTCTTATTTGTCAGAAAATTAAAAAGCATTATTCAAGAATTGGTAGGATCAGCTCTATGCAGTGTAAAGTTCAGATTGTAACCTTTCAAATGACACCTATTTTGTTTAGATCAGGCAAGTGGTTATTAATTTATTATATAATTATTGTTTTTGAAGGGAGTGCTCCCCACTAGCACCATATGAGCTCAGTTCAATGAATCCTTCTGTCAATAAATATATATTATTTTAAATGTTAAAGAAATGTACAAAACCTATTATAATTACTAAAAAAGAAACTGACAAAAAGATCTAATGCAATATTTTAGGATATTATATGCAATATAAGAGATTTATTTACAATCTTAGTCGGCCGGTCATTTTTGACCGGGAACACAAAAGGTGTTAGCACAAACGAACACAACACAAGGGTTAAAAAAAAAAAAAACTTCATAATTTGCCCAACAGTCTATAAGTCTGATGTTAATAAGTTGTGAAAGTTCAGAACAAGCCATGTTTGCAGCTCAGTTTGAATAAATTGTCTTCTTAAACTGTTGAGGAACTTTTGAATTCTGAAAGTTACAGTATGTTTTCATAAAACAACGAACTCTGAGAAATGTTATTCCTCATTATGTGACTCATTTAAATTTGAACAACAAATACTGTATGCTTCTTCCGTAACCTTCATCTGTTTAGCTCCGATACAATGACCATCAGAACAAAACCTCTCATAATTTAGTATGTCTGTGTTCACGATCTACTAATAGTTTTGTTTTTTCACAGCCTGAGGGAATCAGAAAAGAAATACCAACTGGAGGAAGGATAGATCCAAGGGGTGTCTATGGTTAGGACTTTTGAACAGTAGTAGCATGCTCTCCGCTCATGTCATGATGCTGTTTCACACTTATCTCTTTCTTTTATCAGGTACTCCAATACATAAACTTGAGTTAAAAACCTCTGTTCCTCCAAAAATTGTGCCAAAGTCAGCTGTGGAACGTGTTCTCATTATTGATGGTATGATACATGAGCACATGACAAACTTGCAGATGTTACTGTATGTGCCAGTGTGTGGAACATCAAAGAACTACGTCAGACGTCCCACTCTGTAACTCCATATATAGTTGATATAAATACTTTTCCTAACTTTAGGTGAAGTACTGGGGAAGCTTCTGTCAATAATAAATAAACCAGAGGGTTTAAAGCAGTTGACTAACCTGCCAAGAGGCTCAGCAGAGATGGAGCTCATGGCTCTTTTGCCAGTCTACTATGTCTACCACTACCTGGAGAGCACAGAGAGATGGGGCATTCTGGGGCAAGAGGCATCTGCAAGTCACAAGGAATTAAAGAGGAAGATGCAAGCTGGTGGGATGTTTGTTTCAATAGAATAGAAATGAATAGAATTAGTACATATACTGTAGCACAGTACTGTGTTTTTAGCATTCTCTGTTCAATTATTATTATTATTATTATTTAATTATATTATTACTTTTTGACCTGCTTGACTTAAGTTATTACCAGTAATATTAGAATTTATTTGTAACATAACGTACAGTAGGTGCCTCATAGCACTTAATACACAAACTGCACATAGAGTTGCATACATGGATTTACCATAAAGCAATCTAAAGATTTACTCTTCCTCTCCAGGCATCACAAGCATCATGTCTTTTAAGTTGACACGAGAATTTGCCTTTAGCATGTGGTCAAATGAGGACAAATCAGCCAGCACATGGTAAACAACTGTTCTACAAGTTCTTAGCCCTAATTTTTCTCCCGTTGGCTGCTGAATTGATGTAATCTTTTACATGTGTGGACAATTCCTCCTTAGGGTGACAGCTCTCGTTGTCAAGACGTTTACTGATATGAATGAATACGTCCCTGTGAAAAACAGTCTGCTAGTCAACACAATAAATTGGCTGATAACACAGTGTCAAAATAATGATGGTTCCTTCACTGAGAAATCAACAATCAAACCACTCAAACGTATGGTAAGAGAAGAAACCACTTGAGTATGCAGTATATTGTGTATTTTATGTTTTATTATAATATTATTATATTTCTTTCTGGAATACTTGATTTCAATATTGACAAATATTTTGTTTACAACAAACAAGTGCTACTTTCATGTTTCTCCTATCACTAAATCTTGCGATTTAAAATGGTTAGCTATGACTATTAATTTTAGAGACTCTACAGTATATGCTAGCTATAAGGCGCGGGAAGGGGGGTGCTGAGGGTGCTGAAGCACCCACTGGTGAGCGAGACTGGAAAACAGTATCAACAAAATTTAATATATTTCATTGAATTTATGCAGTAGATATAATGCAGTTTTCACTTTCAGTATATTATTTATGTTAATAAAAATGGCATCCCGTTTCGAAGAGATTTTTTCATGCTTTTGGGCAGGGCTCTGCTGAACTGAAGAGAGTCCTTGTGATGGTGATGGATACTAGTGACATTTTTATTCTTCCTTTTTCCTTTTATTTGCACAAAAGCATAAAAAAAGTGATCAGTACCAATGAAACCGTAATTTGACAATAAATTATGATTAAATTGTGTTATTGTATCATTACTGTTATTTAATAATTAATATTGTAGTTTATTATAACATTTCTATGAAAAAAAACAAATGAATATTTTAAAGAACAATTTGTAATTGACTCAAAGAGATGGATGAAAGAGAACTTAGTGTAAGACATGTTACATTGTTTTGGATTGCATCGATTAACAATAATACATTGAAGGAATATTCAGGTTTGATACAAGTTAAGTTCAATCAACAGCATTTGTGGCATAATGTTGATTAACACAAAAATGTGTTTAAACTCGTCCCTCCTTTTCTTTAAAAAAAAGAAATTAAAAAAGCAAAAATCGAAGTTACAGTGAGACTGTAACGAATGAGGTAATGAGAATAAGCTAATGAGGGAATGGAAAACTGGTGAGAACAATCAGGAACGGATGGCAGTGATGAGGGCAGTGCATACTGGGAAATGTAGTCCAGGAAAACACTTCAAAATAAGAGTCCTAGGAAACATGAGGGAGACAGACTGTGACATAAAAGATGGCTGAGGAGGGCAGGAAAGGGACCCGGAAGATGACCAGGTGGCCAGGGAGGAGACCCCAGGGTAAGGATTGGGTCCGGAGGTACGGGGGTGCCGCCTCAGGGTAGAGACTGGGTGAGGAGGTCTGGGAGGTGGCCTCAGGGCAGGGACTGGGTCAGGAGGTCTGGGAGGTGGCCTCAGGGCAGGGACTGGGTCAGGAGGTCTGGGAGGCGGTCTCAGGGCTGGGATAGAGTTGGGAGTCCTAGGTGGTGGCCACAGGGTGTGGACTGGCTCAGGAGGCCTGGGGGGTGACCACAGGGTGGGGACTGGGTCAGGAGGCCTGGGGGGCGGCCACAGGGCCGGGACTGGGTCAGGAGGCCTGGGGGGCGGCCACAAGGCGGGGACTGCTGGGCAGGCATGGGTGCTGGCTTGTAGGCCGTGACAGGTGTGGGCGCTGGCTCGTAGGCCGTGGCAGGCGTGGGCGCTGGCTCGTTGGCCGTGGCAGGCGTGGGTGCTGGCCCGTTGGCCGTGGCAGGCGTGGGCGCTGGCTCGTTGGCCGTGGCAGGCTTGGGCGCTGGCTCGTTGGCCGTGGCAGGTGTGGGCGCTGGCCCGTTGGCCGTGGCAGGCATGGACGAAGGACCCGTGGAAGGCTTGGAGCAAGGAGCCATGGAAGGCTTGGAGCAAGGAGCCGTGGAAGGCTTGGAGCAAGGAGCCGTGGAAGACTTGGAGCAAGGAGCCGTGGATGCAGGCTTTGGCCCAGGGTTCCCACCATAATCCACTGTGAATGGCGAACCGCAGGGCCTTCTAAACATATTCACCGAGTGTCCAGTGAGGATCAGCCGGAAGCATCAGTTCCTTCAGTGCACTATTCAGACCGGTCCAGAAGAAAACCACCAGAGAGCGGTCTGGATAGTGCACTAAATTTGCTAGTTCTAAGAACTCACGGGCGTGATCCTCAACTGGACGGTCCCCTTGTTTGAGAAGCAGGATACGGACAGCCACTAGATCCATGCTGGTTGGTCAAATCAGTCAAGTCAAGTCCTGATGAGTTTCAAGTCAAGTCGAGTCAAGCCACAGTACTAAAATAAATAGAGGTTAATTTTTGAAATAAATATTTATTTTTGCTCTGAAAAGATGAACTTATATACATATCTTTACATTCATTTTTTTAATATGAATTGTATAACAGTAATGTGCTATAACGTGCTATGTTAACACTGGAAAATAATTAAAAAAATTAAATTAAATTCAGATACTAACACAAAATGTTCAAAATTGCAACAGAAATCCACTCTACAAGTGCAGTCTTGGGCACAGTGAACTGTGACATGGATGTCTTCTGTGGATTGCTGCAATATAGCTTGGATTTTAGATATTCATCATCTCTGTATAGATAAACAAAAAATACAAAACCAGTCAGGGAAAACAGTAAATATTTTAAATGAAATCTTCTTGTTTAAAAATCTTATCTAACTTTAATTGTATTACTTTTTAAATAATGCAAGGAAAATGAACTGTAAATATAAACTTAATTCCATACTACGAATAATATAATCAAATATATATATATTATATATATATATATATATATATATATATATATATATATATATATATATATATATATATATATATATACTGTATATATACATACTGTATATATAATTTAAAGCTTATCTACAAGAAAGATAATACAATAATATCAGCTCAAATCAATAGTCCATGTCCATGTATTTATTTACTTGGTGAAGTGCTGTGTCAGTTAGTCATTATCGCAAAATAATCCCCTTCAGGTTCAAAGTTTGGTTTATTTTGCGAAAAAGATTAGTATTAGATTATGTAAATTATGAAAAGTGTAGGTATTATGTATTACAGCATTTTGATCCCCATTGTCTTTTTCTTTAAGGGTGCCGGAGCAGATGTCACTGAAGAGACAGTTTATCTCACATCTTTTGTCATGATTGGAATCAATAATGCTCTGAAGATCCAAAATGTTAATTTACAGGTACGACTGGCAGTAAAATCTGTACAAATTTCACAAATAAAGATAAAGGAAACCTGGGTTTGGAATTCCAAACAACATCCTTTAACAAAAAAAAGATAGATTTGAAACTATTTGAAATGCAGATTGAGATGCAAAACTGTAATTATTATAGAGATCTGATGACAATACTTGAGGAAGCCTTGTGAGTTGTAAACAACACATTTGTCTATCTAGGCCTTTAAAATTGCAATAGATCAAGCAGCAAGATACCTCTTCTCTCAGACGGCGAAGATTAAAAACGTATATGTCAGAGCCATTGCATCCTACGCCCTGACACAAGCAGACATAAACAGTATGCCTGCAGTCAGACTTTACGAGGGACTCAAAAAAGAGGCACAAATTGAAGGTAAAATCTTCTATATGCTATTCTACATATTTTAACAACAAAAAAATCAAAATCAGCTTTTGTTGTAAACATTTTAGACCACTCGTATTTATAAGACAATTTGTAAGATTTTATTTAACATTTACAGGTGACCCGGTCACGGTTCGTTTTTGGGGTAACCAAAAAGTCATCAAGGATCAATTAAAACCCAGTAAAGCAACAGCAAAGATGGTGGAAACAACAGTTTATGTTCTGCTTAATGCTTTACTTAGAGGGGATTCCAGCTATGCAAAACCAATCCTGAACTGGTTAACGCAAGACCAGAGATATGGAGGGGGCCTCCATTCAACACAGGTGCACTCAGTAATTTATTTGTATCTATCTATCTATCTATCTATCTATCTGTCTGTCTGTCTGTCTGTCTGTCTGTCTGTCTATATCTAGCTGTCTGTCTGTCTTTCTAACTATGATCTATCTGTCTGTCTGTTTGTCTGTCTGTCTGTCTGTCTATCTATCTATCTATATTTAGCTGTCTGTCTGTCTTTCTATCTATGATCTATCTGTCTGTCTGTCTGTCTGTCTATGATCTAAGTTTTTAGCTTTTAATTTTGATATTTCTCAAATATGATCTGTCTTTCCTCATATTTTCAGGATGCTATTCTCACTTTGGAAGCCCTAACCAAGTACAGCATCCTAACCAAAGAATCCGCTTTAGACATGGTGGTCAACATTGAATACAGGACTAAAGGTGACATCAGTCGCATCAAACTAACACAGCAGAAGCCAGTGGCAAAACCAATAGAGGTAAGATCTCCAGTTTTTTAAGGGAGCAGTGTGTTAGTAATATAAAATACACTTTTTTTTTTCTTTTTTTTTTTTAAAGGTGACTCAAAATGACGATATCATCATCAAAACAACAATGAGCTCTGGCGTGTCGTTTGCCACAGTAAGTGAGCTTTTATTCAAATAGGGTTGTTTTCACAGTATTTTATAAAGTCTTGTCTTGTTTTAAATGATTTTATACACAAAACATTTTATGTAAATTTATTTTTTGACAGTTGAGAACAGTGTACTATGAAATGACTGAAAGTAATGAAAACTGCCAATTTGATACTTCAATTGACATGCATGACCGTATACCAAATTCAGATGGTAGGTTTTGTACTTTATCTTCATTGCTACACCCAGTATTATTTTATAAACAACTTTTGGTTAAAAAAAAAAATCTGATTTTCTTTTTGTCCAGATCCTATGCTTTTGTCACAGCGGATTGTGGCTTGTGCAAAGTAAGTTGTAGAATGTCTTCAGTGCAAAAAAATCTGTATTTTTGTCTTGTTTACCAGTAAAAATATCGAAACATCCTTACATCAAAATGTATTTACTCAAGAAGCGAAATTGCACAGGATATTAAGACTTGTTTCCAGAGAATATCTCTTGAAGTTTATTTTTCTTCTTGTTTTAAGGGGTAAGAAAATAAACTTAATTGTATATTCTCTGAAAACAAGTCTTATTATTATAATTATTATTTAACTAATAAAATTATGAGTTTTTAGATATTTTTACTGGGGGGAAAAAAAGACAAAAAAAATAGCTTAAGAATAATATTATTTGTTGTCAGTAATCAGAACAGGTTTAAAATGCCTGTTTTTGAAATATTATGTTTTTTAAAATGCTTGAAAATGAAAATGCCCTCCTTCCATTTTGTGTGAAGATATAAGGCACCAGAAAATGCAGCTGACAGGGAGACAGGACTCACTGTCATGGAAATTAATTTGCCGACTGGAGTGAGCCCAGTTCTGGAAGATCTAGATATGGTGAGAGACTGAATGTTCTCTTGTAGTACTGCATTCACTCAATGTTTCAGAAAACTGTGCTGATATTTTATATTTCTACATTTTGCAGTACCAGGGTGGAATTGAGTCTCGATTTTCCAACTATGAAGTCATGGGTGACCAAGTTATCCTTCAAATTGATTCAGTGAGCTACATCAAGTATAAGAAATCTCCAAATCTGGCTCGTTTTTTGTTTTTTTTTTTGCATTACTGTGTGTGTGTGTGTGTGTGTGTGTGTGTGTTTAATCCTGTAGAATATTTATCACATGCATTGCTTATTATGCAGATACCCTCAGACAAGTTCTACTGTGTGGGTTTCCGCATTCAAGAGGAGTTTGAAACTGGCATGGCCAGTGCCTCTGTATTCAAAGTTTATGAATTTCATGATCGAGGTATAATGTTTTTACAAATGCTTGAAGTTGAAACTGAAGTGTGTCATTTCTGGCCAACTAGCATCGCCAAATTGAATTGCAAAAGTCATGCTTGTTTTTAAAGAGGTTTCGGGCAAACAGATAGTCCCACCCCAAACTCACATCATTGGTTAAACTAAGGTTGCAGTGACAGGCTGATCGGGATGCTCAAACAAACAGAGCAATGTGTTTATAGAATCACAGAGACACAGTGTTTACACTTTTCAGGGCCGAAAAAGATAAAAAAAAAAAAAAAAAATACACACTTCAGCTTTTAACTGATTTTTGTTTGCACCTAAATTCTGTAATTGAGTCTAATTTAATATGTAATAAACACATTTGATTTTTTTGTAGCAAATGAATGTATAAAGTACTACTATCCAAAAAGCCGTAGGCTGTTACGACTTTGTGAGGGAGACCAATGCCGGTGCATGGCAGGTAGGCAACACATGCACAAGACTACAAATTACACATTTATACTGCTGTTGTGTCTTTTTCTTTTAAATTTATGTGAGGATAATCAAAAAGCATGAAGTTATTATTTACTCTGACCATATGTGTTCACTGAGTGTAATATGTCTGTGTTAGTTTCATTGGTATTTCTATGTCCTTTCTGAAATTAGCGGAATGTTGCAACTTTAAATCCACCACTGATTCCAGGATCACCGTTAACCAGCGCTTAAAGGATGTGTGCAAAGAAAGTGTAAAATATGGTACATATTTATCTTTTAACCTTCATGTCACAAATTTAGAAAAAAAAAAAAAAAAGAAATCAGCAAATGTGCAATAAAGTTCACTTAAGTCTGCAAAAGACTATAAAAATAAGAGTATAAGTGTGCACATATGTTTCATGGCAATGGTACATTTTTAATAAATGGTATAAATTAGATTTATTTAAATATGCCTAACTTTGCAACATACAAATGTTAAATGTAGTGACAAATGCAGATGCTTTGCCATTTACCAAACTGTTTTGTTTAAAACTTACAAATTTTGTTTTTTAAGTTCATACTCCTCATTAAGTTTAATTAAATGTTGTACATTTATTTTGAATTCAAAATATGTACATTATTTAAAGATTACTCAGTGAAGGTTGATGGAAAGTTGTCAAAATAGAAATGTGTAAGAATAGACTGAAATATTTTAAGTGTAATTGACTTGTGTTTTGTTTTTCTCCAGCTTTTAGAGTGTTAATTCAATCCTCTGAGGCAGCTGGGGATTTTGTTACTTACAAAGCAAATGTTGAAGCAGTCCTCCAAAAAGGCAAGAGTCTATTAAATATTATTTGAGTCTTAAATAATAAATGTTTAAGTAGTAAGAAAAAGTTGTATATATATATATATATATATATATATATATATATATATATATATATATATATATTTTTTTTTTTTTTTTTTTAAACAAGCTTCCTGACATAATGCAACTTTTTTCTGTTCTACAGAACAAGCAGATGACATAAAAAAAGATTCAGAGATAGAATTGGTTAAAAAGGCAACTTGCAATTCAAATTTTGAAGTTGGCAAGAAGTATCTAATAATGACTGCTGAGAGCATACAGATGCGAGTGGGTCATGTTTACAAGTGAGTTTTTATCTGCTCTTTTGTTTATTTATTAAAGTATTAGTTCACCCAAAAATGAAAATTCAGTCATTGTTTACTCACACACTATATGACTTTCTTTCTTTTTCTTAACAAAAAAGGGAGTAATTGTGAAAAAATGTTGTGTTCAGTGATGTCATACAATGGCAGTTTATGGTGACCACCTCTTCAAGCTTCAAAAGGACACAAAAGTATAATTCAGAAGTCTAATAAATTATTGTATGCGACTTATGTGTTGTTCTTAAGGAATACAATAAGGTTTGGTGAGAAACAAACAGAAATCTAATGTATTATTAAGCGAAACTCTTGACCAACAGTTGATCTCCTGTGCTCATTCATGAGTCTGCTCGAGCTATAGAGCTACTTGCACAAGAGCAACAGTAGTTACGCTGCCACTCACAAGGTGGAGCTTCGTTTTGTTTCGCTCCAACAGTAACACCAGCGATATTACAACAGAAAACACAACATAGCTGCACATAAACCAGAGAGCAGAACTTACAAACATGTCCGAAGATTTTGTAGTAAAAAAAAAAAAAAAGATGCATTTCTATGCCAAGCCTTATTTGTTTGAACTGAAGTCATCATTCAAACAGTGTGATGGAGCAGGCTGAAGGTAGCAACACACACACTCAGATGCTACAGTCAGACAGTGTGTGTGTGTCAGACCTCCACAAAAACAGTCAATAGATGTAACATTCTCTTAAAAAATCAAGTTGTTTTAACCGGCAAGTGAGATGCTGGCTATAAGAATGATTATTGGACCAGTGCCAGTTCATAGCGGACAGGGTTACCCGGCGTGAAGCCAAATATAGAAACCAAGTGAACGACAGAATGTCCCGTCACAGCTGCTTAGGACAAAATCTCTTACTAACATAGAAAAAATAACTTTTATTCTGTGTCGTTTGGCGCTTGAGTAGGACACGGTGTGACTGTAGCTACCTTCAGCCCATCTCCCTGTTTGATTGAGGACTCCAGTTCAAACAAATAAGGCTGGACATTGAAATGTATCTATTCTTCCACTACAAACTCTTCAGGTATGTTTTGTAAGTTCTGTTCTCTGGTTTGTGTGCAGCTATGTTGTGATTTATTCTGTTAATATCACTGGTGCTCCCATTGAAACGAAATGCTTGAACGCCCCACCTCACAGACAGCAGCATAACTACTGTTGCTCTTGTGCAAGGAGCCCTAAAGCTCGCGTGCAGACTAATGAACGCACACAACAGATCAACTGTTGGTCGAGAGTTTCTCACAAATCCTTATCGTATTACTTCAGAACAAGACATGACTCACATACAATAATTTTTTAGACTTCTGAATTATAATTTTGCATTCTTTTGAAGCTTGAAGAGGTGGTCACCATAAATTGCCATTTTATGACATCACTGAGCACAATTTTTCTTCACAATTTCACTCTTTGTGTTAAGAAAAAGAAAGAAAGTCATATGGGGTTATAACAACACAGGGTGAGTAAACAATGACTGAATTTTCATTTTTGGGTGAACTATCCCTTTAACAGTCACACATTACCAAAGGCACAAGGTGGACCTTATGCATCATGGGTGGTAAAAATCTTTCTCAGATTTAACAACAGCTCAGATGCAAAACTGATGTTCTCCATGTTTCAGGTATAAGTTTCCTATGGACTCACATGCTTGGGTGGACTGGTGGCCACGTGACTCTGACTGCAAAGATGAAGCCTGCAGACAACATGTCAGCGTTTTGAATGATTTTGAATTCGAATACATATTATCTGGCTGTGGGGATAAGTGATCAAATATAATGTCAGTCGAAGATATCATTCTTATGTCTGTTGTTATTCTATAACTTTGTTGGGTTTCTTGCACATGACAACATAATACAAAGAACTGAACATATGGTACAACTGGCCTAAAAGGACCCTTAAATAAAATGTAGGCTACTATTTCTGATCCTAAAGTGTATTATGATTTTTTAAATGCTTTTGTTTAAATATATTGGTAAAGAATTTGTGTGAAAAGAAATTATAAAATGTTTTGATTAAAATATATAAGGGTGGCAAGGGTGGCATTTTCACTACACTTCACTAATGTATGGGCAATAGTGGCAGGGCAAAATTTGTTACTGTATGAAATACTTTGGATATACTGTAGAAATATTACATTTAAATGAATACTTACTCTAAATAACCACTTCAGAGGGGGGTTTCTGTATTTTTCAATCAGTTCTGGTATCTCATAATCTTGAAAAGATTGTTTATTTGTTTTGTTTTTTTTTTTTTACCTCTGTTACCCAGCCTGTATTTTTAATCACTTTGAACAAAGTAAAAAAAAAAAAAAAAACATGAATAATAATTTAGTAAATTATTGTAGACTGTGCACTTAGTAACTTTTGTCTTTGTATTGTCTAGGACTTACACTGACACTGAGCGGCTTTGATACAGCATCATAGAAATAAATCAATAGTTTTCAGTTTCAGATGTCATTGTAGAAATGTAGTATTCACAGTCAGCCATGATTACTTTAATAAGTGAGTGAAAGTGTCAAATAACAGGATGGTTACTGAGATTAAGTGAGTAGTATTCGGCTGGTCATGTGATTTTAACATGGGAGCCCCCATGTGCGGACCCCCTCCATGTAGAATAAAACAGATTTTATAAGATTACTGATATGACTGGAGTCTTCATTTTAATGTGAGTGCTCTTGATTTCCTACATATATTGCAAAATTACAATTCGTGTCTTTAAGAGTTTAACTTTTTTAATAAGGAAGTCTTTCTAGCAAGTCAGTCCACTGTCAGCCATCTTTGGAATGCTCTCGGGAGGTTATTTTCAGTCATGCCAGTGCAGCTCCTATCTACTTGAAAGGGGAAAGACCAAAATCTCAAATACAGTTGGTCAAAATTAGGATCAGAGAACATATTTCAAATCAGCAATAAAATCTGACAATATTGGTATCATAAATTGTGATTATTTACCTCATATTTTGCTAAAAAGATATATAATATATATAAATATTTATAGCTAATGCGCATGCACGTTCTAGAGCTGATTGACAGGTGATGTCTGTATCTAAAAGGTGATTGGCTCTTTTAACTGTAAGGCGGGACTTCCTTTCTACATGCGTTGACCGTTGGGCGCTTAGAGCTGCTTGGTTGAGCGCTCCAATTTCTCCCATTCATTTGAATAGAAGTGGCCCGTCTCTGCTAAATTATCACTACTCGAGCGCACAGGACTCTTAATTTGAAGTGCATGCAGCTGAGTCACGTGATCCAAACATCACCGCGAATCATTTGAGTTCATGTCAAGCTAGAGACGGCTAGCTCATTGTAAACATCCAGAAACGCCACATTAAGAGCCCAGGGAAAACAGATAAAGAAACCCGGCTTTTATAATTACTTTTCAGATTTGCCAAGGATGACTCGAGGATTCATAAGGACATGTTCTATTTGACGGCCACTGGCTGATCGCTCGTCGTCCTGTTCGGTCGCCATGGAAACACAGCTAACACAAGTTGACCAGTCGAGACAAACCAGTGACATACCAGTTAGATGACGAAACTGTTTTAAATTGATCGAGGTCTCTAGTTCGCATTAGCTATTGGTCTTCATCGTCGTATATTATAGCATAAAGACTAGTTGAAGAAAATATTTCTACTCAACTGCCGTCAGCTATGTTTTAATAGTTGAGGTATTTCAGGATGAACATCCTAATCGCCGACCTCCTCAAATAACCAAATAACCGCTGAAAATTAAGATCCCGTTTACATGAGATTAAAATGAAAAGATGGGGTCAGACGCGCAAACGATCACCAACAGGTGTATCCAAATGTCCGAAGAACCTCCAGAGCAAAGCTGTGTCGCCCAACGCCATCTCATGGTCGGACACTGAGGATGGAGATCTTAGAGATGATCCCAGTGATGATGGTAAACCTGTCTTATATCCTACAGTAAAGGAGACTCAGCACTGACCGTTTAGTCATGAAACAGCATGCACTCTTATCTGATGAGGCCATTCAAGCCCATTCATTTTCATTCAGAGTTGTTTTTTGTGTATAGGCCTAGCCCTTATTATGAGTGTTTGTTTCTTTCTGACAGATTATCTTGCTAAAAAAGGTTGTCATTGTTTATGATGGGGTTTATAGTGAAAATATGGCAGGGACTGTCTCAAGCATTGCTCACATGCACTTACACAAATATCTACTCACAGACAAAAGAAAATACAAGGGAACTCGATACATCACTGAAGATCTGATCAGGCGATTGACTAAATGTGACAATTTTGCTCTGGTGCGGACTCTGGATCTGTCTACATCTACGAGTAGTGACAAACAATTTAGGGTAAGATTTTGAAAATATTTAATAAATGTGATTACTTTGAATAGTACAGAGCAGGGGTTTTCAAACTTTCTGATGCCAAGGACCCACAAATTTGATGATGCCCTTGTGAGAAAAATAGAGCATAATGTTATAAAGACTTCTTGTCTGAAAAATTAAATAAATGGCTTTTATATTGTCTGTACTAAAGCCAAAATAAATTATTATAATATTATCTGGGAAATATGTGCTTCTTATTAAATTGACAGAGTATCTTTCAAGTTATTTTAGATGTAAAAACCCCTGAAGTGAAACATTTTCAGTTCTATTCCATTTTAAAAATAATATAATAAAAAAATGTATTTATTTTAAATGAAAGTGCAAAAAGTGCTATATCTATATACTTCTTACAAATAAGATTTTTTTTCTTCATAATATATTAAATGAAATGTTTTTATTTCTAACTAAGGCTGCCAATACAATAAAATAATCATGTTTTATCAAATGATTTTAGAATGAAATGGTAATAATTTCAACAGTTTTACATTTTTGAAAGAATTGTGTGGACCCCTGGGGGTCCCCGGACCCCAGTTCTGCCTTAGAGGACAGGGCGTGAATTTTTTTTCTTAAATAGTTTTGAGTGCCCTCGCAATACATTTTGCATGGCATTACTATACAGTAACCATATTTCAACCTTACTATTCATAGTGAAACCATCATGTTAATACAGGAAAATGAAAACTATGTTAATAAAAATAATACTTTTGTGGTTATTTTGATTTTACACCCATAGTAACCACAAGATTAACGATGGTTAATCTATAGTAAAGCCATGGTTACTATATGGGTACAGTATACTGTATATCCGCCAACAGCAGTCGTGGTGTTTGGTATAGAAACATGCATGGTTACTACAATATTACTATAGTAAAAACATAATTTCCACTAAAAACTATGGTTACTACAGTCTACAATATTGCTATAGTTAAACTATGGTATTTGTATGGTAACCATGATAACAACAAAATTATGTTATTTATTACCATAGTTTTCATTTTCCTGCATTATCACTATGGTTACACTACAAATATTGTGGATAAAATATAGTTACTGTAGTAAAAACATGGTAAATTTACTGCGAGGGAACGCAAAACTATTTCAGAAAAACAAAATTTCCACCCTGTCCTCTAAGGTGCTCCATAATTAAACCCTATGTAGGTGTATTTTGCTTTTCATTTCCACTGACATTTGTGATTTCTTATCTTTTCAGTATATTGAAAACTTGGACAAGTGTGATCACCTGCAGGTTCTTAATCTCAGTAACAACAGGATCGAGAAAATTGAGAAACTCGAGAAGCTTTGCAAATTACGGGAACTTCACCTTTCCAATAATAGGATACTGTAAGATACTGTTGTTTTTTCAGCTGAAAGAATAAAATTTCCTTACAAAATCAAAACATAGTTCCATGGTAGAGTGATGTGTCAGATAGTAATGTATGTAGGCACTTTGATATATACACTGGTACTGAATGATTACCATATTCCTGTACTATGGTATTTACATAATACTCCAAGGTACTTCAAAGAACACCATGGTACAATTCCAAAAATGGTATTGCCATGGTACATGTCCAAAAACCATGGGAGTCACTTTTTTATTGGTGTTATAGAACATTCTATCTTTACAGGTATATTACAGAAAACATATAATGTTTAAAAGGCCAATGAAAGCTGTAATAATATATATACAGTGCATCCGGAAAGTATTCACAACGCTTCACTTTTTCCACATTTTGTTATGTTACAGCCTTATTCCAAAATGGATTAAATTCATTATTTTCCTCAATTCTACAAACAATACCCCATAATGACAACGTGAAAGAAGTTTGTTTGAAATCTTTGGAAATTTATTAAAAAAAAAAAATGAAAAAAAAAAAAAAAAATCACATGTACATAAGTATTCACAGCCTTTGCTCAATACTTTGTTGAAGCACCTTTGGCACCAATTACAGCCTCAAGTCTTTTTGAGTATGATGCTACAAGCTTGGCACACCTATTTTTGGGCAGTTTCTCCCATTCTTCTTTGCAGGACCTCTCAAGCTCCATCAGGTTGGATGGGGAGCGTCGGTGCACAGCCATTTTCAGATCTCTCCAGAGATGTTCAATTGGGTTCAAGTAAGTCTGGGCTCTGGCTGGGCCACTCAAGGACATTCACAGAGTTGTCCCGTAGCCACTCCTTTGTTATCTTGGCTGTGTGCTTAGGGTCGTTGTCCTGTTGGAAGATGAACTTTTGCCCCAGTCTGAGGTCCAGAGCGCTCTGGAGCAGGTTTTCATCAAGGATGTCTCTGTACATTGCTGCATTCGTCTTTCCCTCGATCCTGACTAGTCTCCATGTTCCTGCCGCTGAAAAACATCCCCACAGCATGATGCTGCCACCACCATGCTTCTCTGTAGGGATGATATTGGCCAGGTGATGAGCGGTGCCTGGTTTCCTCCAGATATGATGCTTGCCATTCAGGCCAAAGAGTTCAATATTTGTTTCTCATGGTCTGAAAGTCCTTCAGGTGCCTTTTGGCAAACTCCAGGTGGGCTGTCATGTGCCTTTTACTGAGGAGTGGCTTCCGTCTGGCCACTCTACCATACAGGCCTGATTGGTGGAGTGCTGCAGAGATGGTTGTTCTTGTGGAAGGTTCTCCTCTCTCCACAGAGAAATGCTGGAGCTCTGTCAGAGTGACCATTGGGTTCTTGGTCACCTCCCTGACTAAGGCACTTCTCCCCCGATCGCTCAGTTTGGCCAGGCTGTCAGCTCTAGGAAGAGTCCTGGTGGTTCCAAACTTCTTCCATTTACGGATGATGGAGGCCACTGTGCTCATTGGGACCTTCAATGCTGCAGAAATTTTTCTGTACCCTACCCCAGATCTGTGCCTCGATACAATCCTGTCTCGGAGGTCTACAGGCAATTCCTTGGACTTCATGGCTTGGTTTGTGCTCTGACATGCACTGTTAACTGTGGGACCTTATATAGACAGGTGTGTGCCTTTCCAAATCATGTCCAATCAACTGAATTTACCACAGGTGGACTCCAATCAAGTTGTAGAAACATCTCAAGGATGATCAGTGGAAACAGGATGCACCTGAGCTCAATTTTGAGTGTCATGGCAAAGGCTGTGAATACTTATGTATGTGATATTTTTTTTTCATTTTTTATTTTTAATAAATTTGCAAAGATTTCAAACAAACTTCTTTCACATTGTCATTATGGGGTATTGTTTCTAGAATTTTGAGGAAAATAATGAATTTAATCCGTTTTGGAATAAGGCTGTAACATAACAAAATGTGGAAAAAGTGAAGCGCTGTGAATACTTTCCGGATGTATTGTGTATAATATATATATATATATATTTATATATATATATATATATATATATATATATATATGTGTATATATATATATATATATATATATATATATGTGTATATATATATATGTGTATATATGTATATATATATATATATATATATATATATATATATATATATATATATATATATATATATATAGCACCAATTCTCCTAGGTACACCTGGACACAGTTTTTCTTGGTTGTTGGCAGATAGGATGTTCCAAGCTTCTTGGAGAATTCGCCACGGTTCTTCAGTCTATTTAGGCTGTCTCAACTGCTTTGGACTCTTCATGTAATCTCAGACTGACACGATGTTCAGTGGGGGGCTTTGTGGGGACCATGACATCTGTTGCAGGGCTCCCTGTTCTTCTATTCTATTCTATTAGCAAAAGGAACGTTTGGGAGCCTAAAATTTATATTTCTTATTGACACTAAAGCTGAAGATATAAATAACCATCTTAAGACAAATGTTTTTGTGAAACATCTTATGTGCCTAAGACTTTTGCACAGTACTGTGTATATATACTGTTTAAAAAAGAGGATTCATGACATATCAATATATATATATATATATATATATATATATATATATATATATATATATATATATATATATATATATATAGCGCCTTTCTAAAACCCTAAAAAAGTCTTAAAAAAAGGTATAAAAGTCATTTTGTATTTCATTTAACTGTAGAAAAATTGAAGGGCTAGAGCACATGACAAGTCTTCAGGTTCTGAATCTGGCCTTTAACAACATTGAACATCTACCGGTGTGGCTGGCAAAGAAGCTCAGATCACTTCAGACCATAAACCTCAAGAAGAACAAGATATTCTCGGTGGGTCCAATTTCTGTTCTTTTCATAGAAAAGCAAATGTAAACATTTGCCTACTGTATATTTGTTTATCTTAACCAAGCTACTACATGTCCTTTTATATCACATCTTGAACATCTTGATCAACATTATCCATCTTTTTAATCTAGCTTCATGAGGTGACTAAACTGAAGCCGCTGAAGAACCTGACGAGTCTGACATTAGCAGAGAACCCTGTTTCCAGTCTGCCCCACTACCACCTCTTTCTGATCTTTCATCTGAGGTCACTAGAGATATTGGATGGACAGCCAGTTAGTCTTCAGGAAAGAGAGGAAGCACATCAACGCTTTCACATGGGTACAACTGTTCATCTTCCATGTTTATTGGCCAAACATTTGCCTCCATTGTACTATTATAATCTGAGCCCATCTGTGCTCTCTTTACAGAGGAGGTGGAGCGTTTGGAGCAAGAGCTTGTTGTGAGAGCTGAAGAGTTTTCAAGACTGCAGAGAGAGCAGGCTGCAGCACTGGAAGAACTGGAGCGGCAGGAAACAGTCAACCAAAGCCTGAGGCAGCAGAATCAGAAGCAACAGCACTCCCATGAGCAACTTAGAAGAGAACTGGACACTAAATCTGAACTAGTAGGGGGATAGTTTTCACTTTCATCAACCCCAGTGTGAATAGGAATGATAGGGACTCTAATGTGACATGGATTTAAAGGAATAGTTCACCCAAAAAGGAAAATTCTGTCGTAATTTACTCACCTTCATATCGTTCCAAACCCACATCAGTTAATTTTTCATATTTTTTAATAAATATACCAGTCCGTCTTTTCAATAATACTCATTTCAATTTTTAAAAAGGACCCAAAAGTATCATAAAACAGGGCTCCTATGCTAACATTTTTGTTTAAAAGAGATTATGAGAAATGAGATAAGATACATTGTGGAGTTCTTCTTATTCTGACAGTACTATATTAGTTAATAAGTTTAGGTGTCAGGTGTCACTCGCAACGGTGTGCCCAAATAATTTTCCACATTCGCACGCAGTAATTTTTACTCGCAAATGCTTTAGAGCCCTGTAAAAGTAGTCCATGCTGCTTGTTCGCCATATTCCAAGTCTTCTGAAAGCATACGACGAGAAACAACCCAAATGTGAGTAGTTTTTCTGTGAAAACTTGACGTCTGTTGCGCGTTCATGAGTGCATGAGTTAAGCTTGTTCTTGACACTAAACCTGAGATATTCATAAAAAATGATCTGTTTGTGTTCTGCATTAGAAGCAAACAGGTTGGGAATGACATGAGGGTGAGTAAATGGCAGAATTTTCTTTAGTATTATATCTATTTCTAGGTTATAAAAAGCTTTTTTTGAAGGCCTCACTGACTCTCAGGGAAGACAATTGTGATATCTTCTTTAAAATAATAAATAAATAAATATTTCCAGCTAATTCATTAGGAAGTACCACCTTTTTAATCTGAAACTTCCATATATTTGCTTCCAGTCTCATTTCCAATCCAGTTCTCTATGCTTGCAGATTCAAAAGGCACTACAAATGTGCATTTAGAGTACTCAAGTCTAGAGATTAATTTCCCCAACTTTCCTTCTCCTGTCTGTTTCTAGCCAATTCCCTATTCAGCTCTCTCTTCTTACTACACACTGTTCTCAGCTGCTCTAAAGGTACTTTGTTAATGGTGTTGAAATGTGTTTGTTTGTGTTTCCTCATTCATCAAATTCATTCATTTTTCATACTGAACAACACCTTTTTTTTTCTCTGATAATTGGCAGCATGCCACAGATGCTGTCAATTGAAAACTTGTGCTGAACCCGGAATATTGCTCTAGGAGAAACTATGTAACACACAGACTATATAGTCTCCCTATTATTTAGTATACATAGGCATATATTACTTAAAGAGTAACATCTAGAGTATATTCTCCAGCTTTCCTCACAGAAACCATCCACCCTTGGAGCTTTTCTGTATCTTTCACTGTGCTCTTTTGTAAACTGTCTGCATGTCCTTTGCTGTCTCTGTTCTTCATTCCTGCTTCAATCTCAGCTTCCACTTCATGTTCCTCTGCTGGATTCTCTCTGTCAGGTATTTAACTGTCCAGTCTGTTAATAAGCCACACTTATCACTGTATGATGTCGACACTGTGCTTTCATGTGATTCCAGGTGCTCGCTTAGAGAGATGATGATGGTATGACATTGCTATGTTCTTGAGCAAGTTTCTGAGGTTGTTTCTGCATGTATGCGTTCTGTAGTAATGGAAATCTTCACTGATTATTGCTTTGTGAATTTCTGCAAGTGTTATTTTGGCATATTTTAACCTTAAGATAATGGCATAATAAAAAATCTCATTCTGAGTTGATAGGTTTGTAGTGAAGTGCTGCTGATGTGTTGTCTTGTACTATCTAAAATGTTGTTTCTTAATTATTTCTTCCTTACTTCACAGCTGAAGCAGAAAACAGTGGAGTTGACCCAGGCCTGTCAGAAGCACTATGAGTTGGAACAGGAGTTAGCCTTTCACAAAATAGATGCCAAGTTTGATCCTCTTCCGTTCTGTCCAGACCCTGTAAGTTTTATCAATGCCTGTTTATTTGGTGGAATAATTTGTAGAACAATTGATCTCAATTGCTCTATTTAATTATAAAAAATGTTGCTGAAAATTTGCATATATGTATATATACACCGATCAGCCACAAAATTAAAATCACCTGCCTAATATTGTGTAGGTCCCCATCGTGCCGCCAAAACAGCGCCAACCCGCATGTCAGAATAGCATTCTGAGATATTCTTCTCGCTACAGTTGTACAGAGCGGTTATCTGAGTTACCGTAGACTTTCTGTTAGCTCAAACCAGTCTGGCCATTCTCTGTTGACCTCTAGCATCGGCAAGGCATTTCTGTCCGCAGAACTGCCGCTCACTGGATGTTTTTTTGTTTTTGGCACCATTCTGAGTATACTCAAGAGACTGTTGTGTGTGAAAATCCCAGGAGATCAGCAGTTACAGAAATACTCAAACCAGCCCGTCTGGCACCTAAAATCATACCGTGGTCGAAATCACTGAGATCACATTTTTCCCCATTCTGATGGATGATGTGAACAATAACTGAAGCTCCTGTCCCGTATCTGCATGGTGTTATGCATTGCACTGCTACCACACGATTGGCTGATAAGATAATCGCATGATTAAGTAGGTGTTCAGGTGTTCCTAATAAAGTGATCAGAGATTGTATATGTGGGTACTAAACGCATTGTGTAAAGTTATCGTAGGTAAAAAATTATATCATATTTATAGTCACCTTGTCTCTTAAATAGTTCATTTTAAATGGTCCTGCGGTGAAGCTAATAATTGTTTTAATTTTAAATGGTCCTGCAGTAAATGGTAAATTTTTTTTAAAGTACAAATATTCTGTCTGGCTTCTCAATTAATATGGTCATTAAAACAGCATGCATGATAATTATCAGAAAATTAGCTAATGTTTAAAATATGAAATATATCATGTTACACTGCAGGACATGTAACAATCATTGCCACACTTCTGCAGCATTAGTTGATTTTCCCCATCTGAAGTCATCAAGTCCCATCTGAATTTATAAAATAAATTTGCTGTTAAGAAGGTTCCAACTAGGAATAAGTGCCAGGAACAAGAGAAAGTTATGTATTTAGAAAGAGGACAGAATAGAATAAAACTGTTTTAATTTCAAATTAGGTGAATGTAATGTTAAATAAATGTAAATTATTGAAATAATCTCATGTTTGGTTTACAGGTTAGCTTTGGCAGCCTCACTAGCAACAATATATTTAGCATTAGTGGACTTTATTACAGACATTTATCAGAGAATGACTGGCTTAGAGCTTGTATATGACACAAATCAGGCTATGGGAAGATTATATTCACGATTTTCCCTCATTCTTTATGTTCTTCAGGAGGTGAAAATAGAGAACATTTCTAGTGAGAGTCCCTACATAGGAAAGTCTCGTCAGAAAAGGAGCGTCACGTTCACATCAGAGACCATGGATGCACAAGACCAACAGCAGACACTCTCAGTGGATCTGACAGAGGTAGATGACCCAACAAAAGATGACATGTCCAGACATGCCCAACTCAGAGGTACAAAAGGACAAGGGCACTATGACCTTTGAATTATAGTAAAGGATCTGGTCCCACTTTATATTAGGCGTCTATAACTACTATGTACTAGCATTAAAATACATACAATACATTGTATTTATTGTGTAACTACATGTTGTTCCGAAAAATTCTCACAAGATTCACATTTGCTGCTACTGAGGTAAAGGTACAGGTAGGTTAAAGAAGTAGGGATAGGTTTATGGTTATGTTAAGGATTGGGTTAGGGTTAGGGGTAAGGTTAACAGTGTAGCTACAGATGTAATTAAATGCAGGTATTTTAAATTTAAGTACAATGCAGCAACACATCTGTATATAATAAGTACATTTTATCAATGCTTAAGTACATAGTCATTAAAGACACCTTATATAAAGTGGGTCCAATGATCTAAATAGTAACATTTGTTTAAAGTACTTTACGTGTTGTTCTTTTTTTATTTAAGTGTTACTTGTAATAAAGTGTAGATTCTTCTTACTCTTACGCAGTCTTTACTACAGATTAACCTTATTACCTTGCAAGTGCGTGTGCAAATGTGGTGGCGTAGTAGGCTAAAGCACATAACTGGTAATCAGAAGGTTGCTGGTTTAATTCCCACAGCCATCACCATTGTGTCCTTGAGCATGGTACTTAACTCCAGGTTGCTCCAGGTGGATTGTCCCTGTAATAAGTGCACTGTAAGTCGCTTTGGATAAAAGCGTCTGCCAAATGCGTAAATGTAAATGCAAGTGCGTGCTGTACCATGACAGCTTCAAATAAAATTGGTCTGAAATGACTGTTATTTAGTTATTTGTTGGTCCTCTACATTGGCCCCAAAATATATTTGGACACTTAATTCTCACTTAAAATGTATGAATTGTATTGAATTAAAGAGCAAAATAATGTTGGGGGGCCTGGGTAGCTCAGTGAGTAAAGATGCTGACTACCACCCCTGGAGTCGCGAGTTTGAATTCCAAGGCATGCAGAGTGACTCCAGCCTGGTCTCCTAAGCAACCAAATTGGCACGGTTGCTAGGGAGGGTAGAGTCACATGGGGTAACCTCCTCATGGTCTCTATAATGTGGTTCTCGCTCTTGGTGGGGCGTGTGGTGAGTTGTGTGTGGATGCTGCGGTAATGCACTCAACAAGCCACGTAATAAGATGCGCGGGTTGATGGTCTCAGATTTGGAGGCAACAGAGATTCGTCCTCCGCCCCCCGGATTGAGGCTAGTCACTATGCCACCATGAGGACTTAGAGTGTACTGGGAACTGGGCATTCCAAATTGGGGAGAAAAAGGAAAATAATTTTCAAATGCTTTTTGCCACAATTTTGAGCAATTTATCTATTGTTTATAATTTACTAAATTTGTTTTTGTTAAATATTTAGCATGAAAAGTGTTCTTGTGCTATCTTTCTTTAAAATAATTACTATTCGGTTTGATATTCTGTTATCTAATGCAACAACATTCGTACATTTTTTAGTGTGGCCTAAGTGTCCAAATAGTTTCTAGGATCACTATATCCATATGTCTGCCCTTTGTATAATGTCTGCTTCTTAGCTGAGCAGCGATTGCAGCAATTACATAAAGAAATCGAGGACAAAGAACAGCAAATCCTCCGAGCCAGTGAAGAACTCCGACAGCTAGAGGAGGCAGTTTCTCAAAGATGGGTGAGACGTTGCCCTTTTAAACATTTAATGAACTGCTTTTGCTTTTGAAATGCCTCCAGCAATTCTTCTTGGAAAGCTAAAAGATTGCCTTTGTTCTGAGTGGAGCTTATGATGGGGCAGTCCTCATTCAGTTCAGTTTTTTATTATTTCATTCATCTTTAATTAAACCCGATCAGTCAGTAAAGACAGACATGAATGTTTAAGGTGGGGTTTGTTGCTTTTGCATGCAGATCTGTGAAGCGGAGAAGGATCAGCTAAGGCAGGAGCTTCAGAGGAGGATACAGAAGTTGGGAGAGCAGAGAGGAGAGATGAAGGCCCTGGAGAGACAACTGGACAGGCAGAGTGCAGAGAGAAATCAAGCCCAGGATGAAATGGACCAGCTGCAGAGTCTGCTGCACAGCCTGGATCCCAGTGACCCCAGACATGTCAGTATTAACAATGTCTAAAAAACCTAATGCTATTAAAGCAATAGACCTAAATAGGCTGTGTGTTAAAGTGTACATATTTACCAAGGTTAAGTTTGAATTTGTGTGAAGCAGAGTGTCTAAAACCCCCTCAACCGTCAGACTGATCTAACAGTGAAATCGGAAACAGTAGGTTTACTTTTCTGTATCTTCAATAGGTCTGTTCTTGCCGAAATGCGAAACACTGCCCCCAGTGGCCAAAGCCATAAGTGTTGTTGGGTGTATGCGCACGTGTGAGCTTCATTTTCCGATTTCCGATCTTAGTGTACTGGAACTCTCTGCAACAAAATGCTGACTTCCCATGTGATCATATGGCAACTGTGGTAAAATCACAGTAACACACAGCCTCATGGTTTTTTGCTTGTATAAAACTTTTTTTTATGATAAAAGACACCAGTGTTCAATAAATAATTGAATTTGTTTATAATAATATCTCCCGTAAACAAACTATTTTTCCGCCAAGTAAAAGTTGATTAGACTAACTGTAGGCTGTTTACAGTTGCCAGGCAACTTGCTGCATTAAAGGAATATTCCAGGTTCAATACAAGTTAAGCTCAATCGACAGCATTTGTGGCATAAAGTTGATTACCACAAAAAACATTTATAAAAAAATCGCATTTACAGCAAGGCACTGTTTCAAAAGTATAGTCACAACCTGTGTAAACATGACTCTGGCGCAAGTTTATTATTGTAAACTAAAACGAAAACTAAATGTAAAAAAAAACATTTTCATAAACTGAACTAAAAATAAAAATAAAAATCAACATAATTGGAAAAACTGAAACTAAACTAAAATACATTTTCATGGCTCTGAAAAAACTAAAATAAAAGAAGAATAATCGTAAAAAATATTTAGTTTTCTTTTTTGTTGCGCTAAGTTTTTAAACCTTTAAACCCGCTATCATCTTAACATGAAGATGCCGCTAGGTGGCGACAGCACAAGCAGATGGTCTGTTGCCCTCATTATATTAGCAAAGACAGAGCAGGAGGGAAGAATCACTACAGTACATCATGGAGAAACAAAGCAGGTAGAAAACTAGGGTGACCAGAAGTCGAGTTCCAGTTTTACAAGGTGTGTCCCAGTGTCCCGTAATTTCTCTAAAAAAATATAATCATGTCCAATTTTCAGTTGTTTTTTCTTTTAAATAAAATATCCTCAACATCCTTCTTTGTATCGTGTCTGGTATCGACTGCAGGGAAGGGAAGTTATTTTATTGCAGTGCGCGATGATTTGACGATACTTTCATTCTAGTTTTGCAGTAATCCGCTCAGAATCTATCTGGTTACCATGACAATGACTCACGCGCTAGGTGCTCTCTGCTGCTTCGCAAATTAGAAATGCCCAAATGAAAATGCATATTCATACAGCTGTATTATTGTACTATTAAAAATAGTACAAGCACTTAAATGTGGAATTGTATTTTAACTTTTAAGTTCCATTGTTGCAAATTTTGTGTAAAAATATGTAGTTGACAAGAAATTTCAAGCACTGACAAGTCATCATTATTACACATGCAATATGACATCATATGGATAGAATAGGCTATATGGAATTTATACATTTAACAAATATCTAAAAGGTGGTTAAAATCGTATAAAACAATATATAATAAAATAAGATAACATTTTGCATACTAAAAGATGTTATATTGAATTTAGCTACATATTTTAATACAGTGTATGTATATATGCATGTATCGCGAACCCCACAGGTGCCCGAGTTTGAGACTTTCTAAATCTGGTCACCCTATAGAAAACATGCTAGCCATGTCTGGGACTTCAATTATGACACATTTGAACCTTTGCTGGAATTACTGTTCGTTGTGTTGCTAATACATGATGTTAAAACAAAGAGAACCGAAACATTATAATATCCAGTCATTTATTCTGACTTTCTTTCTCACACACACACACACACACACACACACACACACACACACACACACACACAGTCTTTTCACTCATTCTGCCTTACACCGTCAATCAGTGATTTGTTTTACATTTCATTTGGATTGGTATAGAGTTTTGTTGGATGTTCAGTTTTCAGAGTTGCAACGACTTATTTTCTCATGTCAAATGCACTAAAGAGGACTTTGTGGTTAAAGTTCAATAAAAAAGAAGCATTCTTAAATCAGGATTATGTGTTTTTGTCTACTGTAATATCAGTAATAAAATTCAGTTGGTCTTTTTAAAATGAAGATTTTTAATATTATAAGTATTATTTACAAACTGTACATTTGGGTGTCCAGCTATATGACCCATGTTGCGCAAATGCCTGTTTTCCCCATTCTATATGTATCACTTGATATAAAAACTAAAACTAAAATAAAAACTAAATGTAATGAATAACTAAAACTAAACTTTAAAATATTTAAAAACTAAAACTAACAAAGAACTAACAAACAAAATGAAAACTAAACTAAATTGGAGCGAAAAATTAAAAACAAAATAGAAATAAAATTTCAAACTATTATAACCTTGCTCTAGTGTGATACAATCTCTGATCTACATGATTTTAGTGTCACAATATTGCTTATAGTGTTTACTAGTTTTACATCATCATTGCAACAAAGATGTAACTGTGGATCTAACTGTACACAGTTAAGGTTAGTAAGCGATTTTATCACACTAAAATCATGTTAAGATGTTTAATGTTTATCTTGTTGCTATAAAATATATGTCTTCATCAACATCTGCAAATGCCACATCATCAATTTCATGGCTGTAAATTGTTCATTTGTTTCCTTTGTTGTGAGTATTTTCTAATCAGATCTTTTATTCAGATGTGTTTATTCACGTTATATAACATAACAAATTGCATTTCTTTCTGATTTCTGTTAATTGTTTGGCATGAAAACAGTGTGGTGAAAAATGAGTCTCTATCACTTATTTGTTGTTGCACCTCCCTAACAACAGAGAGGATGATACTAAGATGAAGTTCCCTGTGGAATTAATCATTGCTAACCCATATTGTGCAAGTCTGCAGAGGCCACTAGTTGCACTCATGTGAAATGATGTTACTGTCTCTTTAAGAAAAAAAAAGAGCACTTCTGCCCAAGGAGAAATCTGTTGTGGGTGGAGCCAATGAGGTTCCTCACTCCCACCCGGCCTCCAACACAGATGCTGATTGGCTGAGGGGAATATTTTCCTGTGTTGATTCAAACAGAGGGGCTGAGAGGAGCGGAAAGAGTGCAGGGATAGAGGAGGAAGGGGCAAAAATGAAGTCTAAAGGAAGGGGCTACTTCTGGACATAGTTGGACTCCACGGACAAAAGCTCTAAAGTTTAGAGTAGAAGGAGCAGAGCTAAAAGACTCAGGATATGCTTTCTTTCTGCACAAAGATTCCTTGGTACCCCTCATGGGGCAGCAACAGGAGAAACCTGGCTATGTAGAGATAGAAAGCGAAGAGATGGCAGCCACACTGCTGTAGTAAGTACCCCACTGGGGCAAAGGAGGGGCTCATGGGAGGCTGCTGTCATACTCTTACAAGTCTAACAGTTCTTTGTAGAAATAATTATTGGTAAGAACATTTCATTATTGAAGTTTATTTATTTAAGCTGAAAAATGTGTTTCAGGATTTTTTGTTCATGTTTTATGTTCAGTGTTTTTAACAGGAAATTGCAGAGGAGTGATGTCATCACTGTTACGCTGGCGTACATTTTTACATGGCCTGCATTATATTTTGGAGCAGTTTGCATATTATAATCAAGGCATTACATAATGCAAAAGTAATGCATCTAATTAAAGAATGCATTATGTGTAAAATTAACATGTGTTAATAAAAGTGTAATAAATGTTCTCAGTCTGAAGCAAACAAGTCTTAAGATGGAAGGGGAAGTGGATGGGTGTAGAGAAAAAAAAAAAAAAAAAAACAGAAGTCCAAGACTGTTTATTGTTGTTTTGTAGATTAGAGTTCTGCATCACTTTGACTTAAAGCAGTAGTCTAGATCAGCTTTAAATGTGTGTACCAATCATGAAACAGCTTGTAGTAAAATGTTATGTTGCCTTGATTTCGTGGACCACTTTTCTTGATGTTGTGTTATCAACACTTCACTACTCTGTGAAATGATCTGGTTACAGGCATGTTATGTCCAATTAACCAAATTTCAGAAACTTCCTTGTCTGAAAGTTTTTTGTTAATTCTTTTTTTTAATTATTTATTTATTTTTATTTTTTTAAGAAAGATATTAAAAGACTTAAAATGATGATGAACACCAAAATATTAAATGCCATGTATTAATATTTACTGAATAATCCATTATTTTGTAGTGAGGGGTCAAAATGAAAATTTTCACCTATGATTTTGGAGCAAAACTACAGGCCAAAAAAATAACAGTTGAAAGGCAGCAATATTAATTTTATTATTATTACTATTATTTTTCACCAAGGCAGGTTCGTCTATTCTTAAAATCAGTTGATTTCAGTAGATTGTTGGGGGTTCTTTTTCCAAAGTTGGAGTACCTCTTACTCTGGAAGTATTAAATATATCTTAATGTCCTTTTAGATTCTGGTTCAGAGCAAACTTCCTTTTTGCATCTTCATTTTAAATCCCAGAAAAATGGGGCTCTCAATGTGGCTCCATCAGAAAACTGTAAAATTGTACCCATTTTCAATGGTCGAAAACCAAAACTAAACCTAGTTTTTGTTGTCCAGCAAAACAAAGGTCTGAAAAACATTGTTGAACTGGAAAATGTTCTTGATTTTCAGAATGTACAATCTCGATTTTCAAGAGTCCAAAAATACACTTTTAAGAAAAGGCAACATGTGGCTCTTCAGTTCAATACTTAAAGGAATAGTTCACCCAAAAATTTATATTCTCTCATTATTTACTCACCCTCATACCATCCCAGATGTGTATGACTTTATTTCTTCTGCAGAACACAAACAAAGTGTAACGGGGTTCAAGGAAATGCATGAGGAGGAAGCTGGGAAAACACATAGACATTTATTCTCACTTAAACATTACATAAAAACAAATCCACGTGCTAAATACTCCCACCGCCCCTCACTGGAACGCGAGACCAGTGTGGTGCACAGGTGGAACTCGTTCACCACTTATCTTCCCTGCCTCGCTCTGCCCAGACGCCTCTCGGCCCTGCCCTGCTCGCCATATACCCCCATTGCCAAACTCAGGCTGGGGAATTTTTGGATGAACTATCCCTTTAAATATTTTTTTTTTTTTTCGAAATTGAACATGAAATCAAAATACACTATTTACTTTCTCAATACACGCTCTTAGACTTATTGTGAACGAATTATGATCAAAAATGTTTGCCCGTTGATGGCTTATGTCTCCAAGGCTGCTAAAGTGTCAACCAACAGATGCTGGTTGTGTTTTCATGCTGGTATCCATTGTGGGATGGAACACCCAGTTTAACAATCCACTGAATTCCTGATGGATAAAATCAAGTCCTGCCTTTATTTTTTTGTTTTTATTTATTTTTTTATTCTATTTTACCTGGAAATACATCAAATTATGAAAGTATGGGTTGCGAATGCCATTTCTTGTTGACTTCACTGTAATCATACTCTAATAATTACAAATGTAGCAATTGTAATTGTTAGTTTACTGGTTTTGCACAGCAGTAGGATTGATTTATATGGTAAAACGCTCACCCAACTCTCTCTGACATCACTTCTCCAGGCTCATGTGAAGGCCAAGTTGTCCAGGAAGACGCAGTTGCTGGCCATCATGAGCAGAAAGCACCAAGAGTTGGAGAGCAGGCTGGATGATATGATTACACGCATCTACAAGGAGACGCAAGAGATCAAAGAACTGGAGCAACAACTTACTGATGGTGAGGAACTGTTAGAAAGTGTTATGTTGGATAATGGACCCTTTTCACAGACCTGTTATGACGTGTTTTCGCCTCCTTTAACGGCGTAAATGTTGCAAACGTTTTTATATTTCCAGTTTTAAAAATATTAAGTGTAGATGTATAACATTGTACTTTGTATTGTTACCCCGGAATACGTTTAAAAAAATCAGTTACCACAGCTGCAGTGAGGCTTCTAACACAGCTGCTGAGGGAATGACAGGAAATTTGGCCTGTTTCTGTCTTCTTACTGATGTTATCCAGTGCTGTATATGTTTATCTTTTTTTGCAAAGCTGTGAAAGTATAATTGTTGATATTTTCTTTTGCTGTTGGAGCAAACGGGTAAGCAAAAATTACATTTGTTGTGGTCCCCCATTCACCCCATTCAAGTTTAGCCAACTATAAACTCACAATCACAAACAGCAAGAAGAAACCACCAAATGGGAAAGGCTTAAAAGAAGCAGTGATTTAAAACATCTCCAATCCCTCAGGTCAGATAGCTGCTAATGAAGCACTCAAGCATGATCTGGAGGGCATCATCTCAGGTCTCCAGGAGTATCTACAGGGGGTTAAGGACCAAGCAAGAAGAGCCCAGTCAGACTGTAGTCGTCTACAGAAGGAGAATGATGCTCTGCAGCGACTTCTACATGAGAAAGAGCTGCTATGCACGCAGCTGGAGAAAGAAGCTCTGAGTGCTGAAAGGGGCCAGGAGGTCAGAGTTTGTTTCTGACACAACATTCAACTGCACAGTAGTTTTATTACACCGTTCTGTAATAATTAATATCATCTTGTTTGTTGTGTTGTAGGAACTGCAGCATCAGCAGCGGGAGTTGGAGGATCTGAGGAGGGAGAATGAGGAGCTGAGGCAGGCTCATGGGCAGGCCAGCGAATATGAAGCAGAGCTGGAGACACAGCTGCAGGAGAGAGACACTGAAGCTACACAGCTGAAGGAGGAGCTGGGAAGACTGCATCAACTTAGTCAGGTGGGAAATCGCTTCTTATCTCATTACATATTCATGCATATTGGATGATTGTCATTGTTTAATTTTTTCAACTGGTCCTGTGCATTTACAGATGGAGCACTCTGCTCTGCAGGCAGAGCTGCAGAAGGAAAGGAAGGCTAAAGAAAACGCTTTGGCACAGATGCACATGGCTGCTGACAGAGAGCTAGAGAACACGGAGCTGCTGCAACAGGTCAAAATCCTCCAGGTGTGTAACTGCCGATTTTCTTTTTTTCTCTAATAAAAAAGAAAATAATAGGAAACATTGTAGGAGTTTCTGTGATAAACTCACTATTAGTCATTGTTAAATTAAACGAATAGTTTACCCAAAATCTGTAATCAATTACTCTCTACCTTATTTTGTTTCTATGCTATTTGGCTTTGTTTCTTCCATGGAACATAAAAGGAGATGTTATGCAGAATGTTAGCCTCCGTGACTGTTCACTTTCATTGCGTCTATATTCTATACAATGCAAGTAAATGGTGACTAAGTCTAAATTTCTGTCTAAAATCTACTTTTGTGTTCCACAGAAGAAAGAAAGTTTGTGCATGACAATTCTGCTGCTTTGTCATACACGGCTGCTGGCACACACCATGCAAGATAAAAAGATTTTAGTTTTTGTCATTGACCAATCAACAATTCAAACTTCATTTAGCTTTATGTGGTCAAATTACAACATGGAGGGGACATGAAGTTCCATTCTGCTTGTTTGTGCACTGAGAATTTGTTCCCTTCCAGAACGTCTTCCTACCAATCACATTTATGTAGGCTGAGTTCTGTTCATAGTTAACCCGTTTACTTGCATTTCTCAAATAAATTTCTCAAAGGGAAAACTTACACATTTTATGGAGAAATGACTGGCGTTTCATTACATTCATTTTGTTAGTTTTATTATCTTTTACTTACATACAGCATGGAATACAATATTTATGCTCATCGTGTACCAAATGCCCTGTAAAGTAGCAGAGGGTGATGACAAACAGGAAACGCACAGGTTATGGTCCCAATTTGTGGAATTACTTCAGTTATGAATACTAAAATATTGTAATTTTGTTAACATGTTTTTCTTTGGTCACTTTAGCCCTAAACATGTACCACTGTACATTCAAACTAGAGGTAGACTGATATATCGGTTTTACCAATTAATCAGTGCCGATAGTTACGATAGAACTATCGGTTATCTGCAAAAATCTATGCCAATAGATTTTTTATTATTCCTCTGTGTTTGCTGCTATGTTGATGAGATAATCAAGTAATCTAAATTGAAGCAAGGGCATGCAAAGTAAAATGAGAGTATATGAAAACGTAACCTGTCAGCACATACATTGTGTCTCCAACTTCATATCTTGTGAATAATAATAAAACGTATTCCTAATTTAACGTCATCTGGTAAAATATACAAAACTCTTCTTTTGGTGAATATATAGGCTATAAAAAGCTTAATTTGGTTAATACATTTATATAGAGCAGTGTAACAGAGCCAAGTCTCCATCATTTGAAAGTAAGAACCCCTTGTGTTTTCAGACTTGTTTATATTTAAAAGTCCCACATTATGCACCAGATCTTCATTTTTTTCTGGTTATTCTTGGGATTTTGGTTGGACAATAAACTGCATCTGAGATTTTATTCATTTTTGGACTCTTGTCGCCTCAATGTCTCTGCCTGACATAAGAAGGAGAGACTAAGATTTGGTTTTTAATCTGTTATCGGCCTTTTCCACCACCGTAGTTATTGCATCGGCAAAATCCACTATCAGTCGATCTCTAATTTAAATCTCTTTCATTGGTTATAAAAAGAAAGTACTGTACATCCTAATGAATCATTCTCCAGTGAATCATTCTCCAGTCTCCAATGAGAATCACATGTTTGAAATAGAGGTAGACCAATATATCTGTTTTACTGATTAATCAGTGCCGATAACTGCTTTTTGGAACTGATATTTTTATTCCTCCATGTTACTCTAGAGCATTTTAGAGCATTGTAATGGAGCCAAGTCTCCATCATTTCAAAATAAGAGACCTGGTGTGCTTGTTTGTTTATAGTTAAAAGTCCCGCGTTATGCACCAAATCTTCATTTTTGTTGGTTATTTGTTGGTCGGCCTTTTCCACCACTTTAGTTATCGGTATCTGCAAAATCCACTATCTGTCGACCTCTAGTTTTAATAATTGATATCTTTTACAGGAGGAAAGAGACTCCCTTAAAGAGAAGGTAGATGCTCTTCAGAGCTATATGGAGCAGGAAAGGAGCAAGTTCCTTTGCCCAGAGCGTGTGGCTAAACATTTAGAAGAGCTGAGAAGAGGCATAGCTACAGGACAAGATGGACTAAGGTATGATAGATCCTTACTGCAGATTAACGTTAAAGTGAATTGTCTGACTACAGATCAATCAGAGATTGAGATTTTGGCTTCCATCCTATTGCACCAGCTTTGAAGACCTTGGTGAAGCTGCGAATAAGAGTGTCATGGAGCTGCAAAAGGAGCTTCATCGTGTGGTATCTGCTGCTAGGGTAGAAAGAGACGAGGCCCAGCGCGTTCAGGACAGACTCACTGGAGAGATGAGGTCCCTCAGAGAGAGACTCAGGAAGTACCAAGAGAGATTCCAGGTGGAACAGACTAGGGTGGGTAATTATTATTTAAAATGATCATCAGAGGTCATAATTGACTTTTGGCATTGCATTGTCATTTCTGATGCTTAAATGCTCAACTGTGGCAATAGCACACCTTATTATGATGTTAGGCTTATTTCCTTGTGTTTTATTTTAGCAGTCAGCAGAGAGGCGAGATGAGGAGGCGGAGCTCCACAGATTGAGGGAGGAGCTAGAGGACGCTCATGAGCAGCAGTACTTAATGCTGCAGCATCTGGAGGAGACCGAAATCGAAAGGGATCGCCTGCTTGCTGAATTAGAGGAACAGGATAAACAGGTGCCATTAAGAGAGGAATTAACCTATTAAATATCTAGATTTACGGTCTTTGCACAATTAAATTTTTTTGATTCCCTTTCCTCCCAATTTGGAATGCCCAATTCCCACTATTTAGTAGGTCCTCGTCATGGCACGGTTACTCACCTCAATCCGGGTGGCGGAGGACAAGTCTCAGTTGCCTCCATTTCTGAAACTGTCAATCCGTGCATCTTATCACATGGCTCATTGTGCATGACACCATGAAGACTCCCAGCTTGTGGAGGCTCATGCTACTCTCCGCGATCCACGCACAACTTACCACGTGCCCCATTGAGAGCAAGAACCCCTAATTGAGACCATGAGGAGGTTACCTAATGTGACTACCCTTACTAGGGACCGGGCCAATTTGGTTGCTTAGGAGACCTGGCTGGAGTCACTCAGCACACCCTGGATTCGAATTCGCGACTCCATACTCGCTGAGCTACCCAGGCCTGGTCTTTACACACTTTAAGTTAGTGCGTATACAGTGCAGTGAAAATATATTTGCTTCCTTCCTGATTTCCTCTTTTACTGCTGAATTATAACACTTAAAGTCAAAATGAAATCAAAATTTACCCTATTTACTTTATTTTCAGGTGGTATTGTGCACAATTCATCAGTGCACATTACTCCAAACAAAACAAAAACAAAAAATTTAGTTACCATTTTTTGTTATTGTTAGGTATAGGGAACCATAACAAGCAACACACTTTTTTACACTTTCACAAAGGACCCTAAATAACATGCAAAAACCTACATGTCTAAACACTCTAAAAAAACTATGTTAAATGTGCTGAATAATCCTCAAGCCTCCAAATAATCTTTTTAAAAGGATTATTTTTGCACAATTGTACATTCATTCACTTTGTACAGATGGCATAAACCAGTTCTGTATTGATGGTTTGTTGTGTCTCTAGATGAAGGCTGAGGAGACCCAGACTCAGGAACAGATAGAGTCTCTCAAACTTGAGTTGGAGGTGCTCAGGAAATCTTTCTCCACTGCTGACAGAATGGCTGCTGTACAACTGAATGCAGCAAAAGAAAAACTTCACTCTCTTCACAGTACTGTAGAGAAAATACATCTGGAGAGAGCAGTGGTAAGACTTGGAGTGGACTACGGTACTTCAGACCTTTTGGTTGTAATATAAATGTGAGAGAAGTGCACTGGTGGAGATGGTGTGTGTGTTTGGGTTTATGTAGAATGCAGAGGAGTTGGAGAGCTCCAGGAACCAGGCAGCTCAAGCCATTCAGGATCTGGCTTATGCTGAAGCAGAGATCCAAGTTCTTCAGAAGCTTTTGAGCGAAAAAGTAATGTATCTACTCAAAACCTTCAGAATATCTTGTTTTAGCAAAAACTTTTAGTTTGTTAATGTCTTCTTGCTGGTTTCTTGTGTTTGGTAGGTTCGTGAGACTGATGGGCATTCCCACAGTGTCCCAAACTCTAGCATTCAACAGCAAGAACTGGACAGATTAAACCAAACCCTGAAAAGACAACAGGCTCAGTCCAAACGCCTTAGAGATCAACTAGCTCAAGTCAAAGAAGGTTTGTTGGCCATTATAATAGCTTTATAAAAGAGAAATTTAGCAGGACATTGCTAACTGTAAGTGCTGATCCTCACATTTATTTTTAGTGGTGCTTGCTAATGTATTGCTCACACTTAAAAGTGTTAAATCCAGGGATGTTACTCCACCTGCTACAGACATGAGTGCTACATCAAATCATGAGGCATTTTGAAAAGAGATGAGCTTTTACTTTTTTAAGAGATCAGATTTTTACCTGGCAGACAATAAATCAGGCAAAAATGTCCCATAGATTTCCATTGAAGGAGGGACTGAAACCAGATTTAGGAATCCAAATAACATAGAGACTTGGAGGTGGGCTCTTTTGACTTGGGCTATTAACCCTTTAAGCTCAGATGGGAATGGGCAGGCCGGCGAGAAAAACAATTATGATCAAAATATGAATAACTACAGTCTTGACCAACACAAAATAGGTATCGTTTTAAAGCTTAGAAGCTCTACTTTACAATGCATGTAGGCATTATGACCAAAACTGAACAAGTGCTTTAAAATTTGCAGACCAATCAGAAGTGTTCAGTTTTGATAATTTATTGCAAATTTTGCACTGTACATATTGTAATCGATAAAACATCAAACTCATCATATATCCATGTGTCATACATATTATTGTAATCTGTAAAAACATCAGACTCATCATATACCCATGTGTCATATGTTGTTGGAAAGCTCTCAAAGAGTAGAATACAACCAGCCTATTTTTTTTACTCACAAATAAAATATAACGAGTCATAGTTAAGTATATGTCTTTGACATACATGTTATGTGAACAGGCGTTTTTGCTTATAACTTCACGAACAATAATTAGAACATACTGTAAAATATCACATACCATTACTTAGAGAAGGCGATTATATTTAAAATTACCTCACACACAAAGTAATTGGATGCATAGATCATTAGATAACCTACACTAAGCAGTGTGCACAAGCACCTGGCTATCTGACATCTTGCTATCTGGCTACAAACACGTTTGCTTTCCTGGATCAGATAACGTCAGAAATGCTCTAGTGTCATAGAAGGTCAAACCAATCGGATCGGGTCCAGATTGCTCCAACTAGTGGTGATAGTCCTCCATATTTGCACAGAGAGTCATGTGGTCAATCACTCTAATTACATATGGATACCAGGTGATGGTGCCAAGTACATGACACAGACTCAATGATGACTCAAATGGCACAGAATGAAATTAATTCTGTGAAATCTTATTACTAAAATAATGTCTGCATGCAACAATGCCTTTAGTCAATGTTGTGTTTGCATGTGTTATTAGATCTTTTGTACAATTATTATGTTTTATTTGTTTGGAGAGGCTTTTGGACACTTGGAGACATTTTTGGTCACAAAATGTTACTCAGTTACAGGTGACATAATTGGGAACAAAACAAAAGCAGCTTTTCAGAGACACCTTATTTACACCCTGAGATAAATAATGTCAAATCAGAAAAATAAGAATTAAGTACATTTTTGGCTCTTGTGTCTTTGTGATTTTTCAGCAGTTTCTTGGCTGAGAGTCTAAGAATTTATCATAATCTATATCATTAAAAAATGTAAAAAGTTTTCTTTAAAATTATACCAAACACTTGACCCGAATGTTTTTTTTTTGTTTTTTTTTTTGCCTTTTTTTTTTTTGCCTTGTTATAAACCTTTCATTTTGGGTATGCCATTGAAACAGGAAATCTTTAAAAACACCCTCAGAGCTTAAAGGGTTAAGCAACTAAAGAGAACACCATAGCAACGCACTAAAAACCACTCAGAACACCTTAGTATAACAACACCTTGGCAACCAACCACAATACCCTAGCATTATGGCAGCTAGTTTTGCAAAGGCAAGCACCACTCACATTCAATTTAAAAACATTATTTTTAAATGTAGTTGCTCACTGTAAATGCTGCTCCTTATATTTATTGGTATATATATTTTGGTTTGTTTAGTTAACAATGGCAATCTGGAAGAGCTGTTGGAAGAGATTGGAGCCCTGAGGGAGACTCTGATGCAACAGAATAACTACCTGTCCAGTTTAGGAGATCCCATGCCAAACACAGGATATTGGTACTATGTACCACCTACTCAAAATGTAAGCAATCATATTTCTAGTGTTATTTTAGAAGTAGTAAATGAACACACTTGCAAATTACTTTATTTCTTTGCCAGCACCAGTTTTATATTGTAATCATGTTGTTTGTCCTCAGGTCCCTAGTCTGGGATCTCAAGGCACACAAGACTCAGGATTGGGCTCTGTACATCCTCATTCCCCTGAGAGAGGCCAGCAGTCCAGCCATAGAGCACACAGGGAGAGAAGACCTCCTGTTAATGGAGGATACTGGGTCTTCTCTCCCCATTCACACACTCATGGAAGAAGAGGCAAGTGCCTCAATCTCAGATTCTTTCTATCCAATGTTGCAGGCATACTGGTGAATATGTCAAAGAGTGCATTTAAGTGAATTTCACAAAGAAACATCACCCCAAACACAAAGAAATTGTATTTTGCATAAGGAAAATGAAGCTTATTTTAGGATCATTGAAATTATTAGCAATGTGACATTATTTTCAGGACAACTGAGCATATGAATTGCACCCTCATCACCCAAATTCTCCGTAATGTGGAAAAATCCCATTCTAATTACTGTACAGTAATGAAAATAATCCTGTCCAGACACATTTCTTTAAAAAATTAAAATCCGCATTTTGATTTAAGCACCTATTATTATTATTATTATTTTCTTTTTTTTTTTAATACATGTATGTATACAGTAAATATAGTTTTTATTAGTAGTAGTATTATTTTGGAGTGAAATATGTCCTGGATATTTCTTGATAATTTTTTGTGAGATTCATTCATTGATATAGTTCTAAAGCTGCATTCTCCATCCTTATGCACAGATGCTCAGATGTGCCGAGACAGTGGAAGAGAGAGTGATATGGAGGGTGTGTCTGGACCACACTTCACTCCTCTCTCAGGCTCTGCAGCCTTTACTCTTCCCGATGGGACTGCTCTTCCTCCAGGCTCAATTATCTACAGTCACCCTGTGCCTGGCCTTCCCATTGGCTCAAGTACAGTCCTCTGTGGGCCGCCCCCTGATGGAGCCAGGCTGGTGTACGGCCCCCCTCCCAGCAATCTTACTATACCCCTGGTGCCCAATGGGACACTGCATTGTAATGTGCCTGGACATCAGGACTTGGTGAGAAACTTGAAGACATTTCAGTCATGAACACATTACATTACTCTTTTGTGCCATATTAAGTTAAATTAAAGGAATACTGCAAGTTAATACAGCTTTAATGCGACTGACCACCACAGAAAATAATTTTGACTTAAAAAAAAAAAAAATGGAAGTCTATGAAAAATGTGATGCTTGTATTTTTGTTAAAGCACTGTCATGAATCATTCAATAAAGAATGTTTATTGTTTGGTGTATAAACTTTTCTAAACTTGAGGTGGGACAAATTTTCTAGGTGGATGAACTAAGGGTTATGAGTTATGGTGTAATTTTCTGTGGGTAGAGTTTTTCTCCATGTTAACAATGTTTAACGGTTAGTGATGTCACATCTCTTTCTGGTATTCTTGCCCATATCATGTGAAAGTTACTGGACTTACATGCTCATGAAATAAGTTGAAAAATTGGATATAAGTTTACATAGACAAAATATTATGTACATATAATGTCTGTAATTTCTAAACTGTGTGCTGAATTTTTTAACATTCATAGACTTCCATTATAAATACGTTACTGTAAACATGATTTTGTTTTCAAATAATTTTCTGTGCTTAAGTTGTAAGATCTTACCTTTCAGTGCACTGGATTTATTTTTCGAATAATGTTCCATTACTTTATGTGGATAGTTCACCCAGAAATGAAAATTCTCTCATCATTTACTCACTCTCATGCCATCACAGATGCATATGGCTTTCTTTCTTCTGCAGAACACAAAGACAGATTTTTAGAAGAATATCTCAGCTCTATAGGTCCTTACAATGCAAGTGAATGGTGACCAGACATTTGAAGCTTCAAAAAACACATAAAGGCAGCATAAAAGTAATCCGTATGACTCCAGTGGTTTAATATGTGTCTTCTGAAGTGATGCAATCACTTTGGGTGAGAAACAGATAAATATTTAAATCCTTTTTTACTATAAATCTCCACTTTCACTTTCAGAATGTGATAGTGAAAGTGGAGATTTATAGTAAAATGGACTTAAATATTGATCTGTTTCTCACCCACACCTATCATATAACTTCTGAAGACATATTATAAACCACTTGAGTTTTATGGATTACTTTTATGCTGCCTTTATGTGTTCTTGGACCTTCAAAATTCACTTGCATTGTATGGACCTACAGAGCTGAGATATTCTTCTAAAAATCTTCATTTGTGTTCAGCAGAAGAAAGAAAGTCATACACATTTGAGATGGCATGAGGGTGAGTAAATGATAAGAGAATTTTCTTTTTTGGGTGAACTATCCCTTCTCCAAATTTCCATAAAGAGTTTAAATTACGATCTTACAATCGGTTGTTTTTATTTGTGTTGCAGGAGCAAAATCTAAAGCAAGCAGAGCACAAGCTGAAAGAGAAGTATGCTGGCAGAGTCTACAGTGAGAAAGAGCAGCTCACACTGCTGGAAAAGACAGCAGAGCTACAGCAGGAAATCAAACACCTGCGCAGGACTGTCCACAGGCTAAAGCGCCACATGTTAGTCAGGATTACAGTACTTATTATAAATACACTGCCCCTCTGAAGAGTAGACTTCAAGTTATGTTCTGTATAAAAATTATCTCAAAGTGTTTATTTTGTGCCTTTCAAATGTTTGGTTCATTAGGAGTTTGCAAAAAAGCTCCATCTCTCATGCGGACGATGAGCAGTGTGTGTTGGGAGAGGTGGAGTGTGTGGAGAAGACGCTTTTGAAGCGCAGAGCAGAGCTCAGAGAGGCTGACAGCCTGCTGTTAGAAGCCGAGACGGAGCTCAAAGACACTAGAGCCAAGGTCTGACATTAGTCTCTGCACATTGTCCTGTATACATCAACTTCCTGTTGAAAAAATGCTAATGATGTAATATGTGTGTCTTTGCAGACTAAAGAGAGCATGCAGCACTACAATGAGGCCAGGAGGCGAGTAGGAGAAACGGAGCGAGAGCTGATGGAGATGGAACAGAGAGCTCAAGACAGTGCCAAACAGCTGGTGCACACCAAACAAGAGCTCAGGTAACACAACTACCACACACTTGAAAGAGAATTCCATCGATTTAAGTTCTGAACCCTTAAAGCTGCAGGGTCTCATTTCTGCACCAATGAATTGCAAAAATAATGACTGTTTTCCAAGTCTCCATACATACTCCCCTTTCTAACAAAGTTTGAATAAATGGGTAGTCCTGCCACAAACTCATGTCAATGGTTGAACCAATATTGCTCCAACAAACAGAGTAATGTTAAAAACACCAAATTTTTAATGGATATCAACCTAGAAATTATGTATAGTTGTCTCTGCACATAAACTGCCATAAAAGAAAGCATTAAAGGGATAGTTCACGCAAAAATGAAAGTTCTCTCATCATTTACTCACCCTCATGCCATCCCAGATATGTACGACTTTCTTTCTCCTGCAGAACACAAACAAAGATTTTTAGATGAACATATCAGCTCTGTAGGTCTGTACAATGCGAGTCAACAGGGTCCAAAATTTTGAAGCTCAAAAAGGAAATAAAGGCAGCATAAAAGTAACCCATATGACTCCAGTGATTAAATCCATGTCTTCTGAAGTGATATGATATTTGTGGATGAGAAACAGATCAATATGTATGTCCTTTTTTACTATAAATCTCCACTTTTGCTTTTAGATACTTTTGTTTTTGGCAAGTGACATTCTTCATGCATATCAAAACCTACTGTGCAGGGAGGAGGATTTAGAGTAAAAATGTGACTTGGTGTGGGTGAGAAACAGATCAAGATTTAAGTCCTTTTTTACCATTAATTCTCCTCTATGCACAGTAAGTAGTGATATGCATGAAGAATGCAAATTGTGAAAAACAAAAGAATTTGAAAGTGAAAAAAGGACTTAATTATTGATCTGTTTCTCACCCACACCTATCATATCGTTTCTGAAGACATGGATTTAACTACTGGGGTCTTATGGATAACATTTATGCTGTCTTTATGTGCTTTTTATGAAGTTCAAAGTTTTGCATTGCATTGGATAGACCTACAGAGCTGAGATATTCTTATAAAAATCTTTGTTCGTGTTCAGCAGAAGAAAGAAAGTCATACACATCTGGGATGGCATAAGGGTGAGTAAATAATGATAGAATTATCAAGTTTTCATTTAATCTTAAAAAAAATAAATACAATTACACAGCAGTTTTTAACAAGTTCAAGTTTATATCTTAGCCAGATTTTAGGCTGTTCTGTCAGTCAGCAACAAGTTGTTTTGTTTGAGCTGGAGATCTTGCTAGTTGCAAAGATCGAAACATATAAATGTTCCACTCCAGGAATCTTCAAGAGGAAGTTATGGAGCTGCAGAAAAAGAAACAGGACCAAGAACAAACTCTACACGAAGTAAAAGAGGTACTAGCATGTCAAGATGCAAAGTTTCAAGAAGTCAACAGAAAGCTAGAAAGAGCGACTGACAGGTGCAAACTCAACTCATCATTTCAGTTAAACAATGAAGACACAAAATGTAAATTCCGCATGGAGATAAAAATCAATCTCTGTTTACTTTTTATAGACTGGAGGTTGTTCAGAAGGACCTCAAAGAGACCCAGAGCCTTGAGGCGAAACTCTTGCAAAGCTGCAGAGAGACGGAGAACAGCCTAACACAACGGCAAACAGAATTGGACAAAATCAGCACTCAGGTAACACACCTGCATGTACAAGCAGCATATTACATTGACATTTGAGAAAGACCGATGTTTAATATTAAGGATTTTATTTATTAAATCCACATCAATATGACTGAGAATCTCTTGTTTGGAGTGCAGGTTGTGATGCAGCAGGAGGAACTGTCTTTGCTGGACAGAAAGCTGGGACAGTGGAAACAGGAGGAGGAGGTGCTAAGGGTTAGTGTGGAGCAGCACAGGCAGGGCCTGCTAGATGTACTTAGACAGGGAGAGGAGGACGTGCACAGCTTGCACCAGCGCATTCAGGTCTGTACTACTGCTCTCGCCATCACAAAATAGCAATTAGGAAGTAATATTATGTAAAGTAGATGTAAATATTACTTAGGAAGAACTTCTTATATGAACTGTATGTGTAGGAGCTCCGTGTGGATGTGCAGTCCTTGGCTGTGCAGAAGGGAGAGCTTGACTCTGAGTTGTCTGAGAGGAAGGGCAGACTGGCTCAGTATAAGAGAGATCAGCAACAAGAGGAGGAAACTCTACAGAACATCCGTTCAGCCGTCAACAAACACAAAGCAGGTCTGTTCCTTTAACATAAAGTTAACATGAAACTCTAAAATCTGATTGAACAAGCCACCTAATGTTAAATAGAAGATATACACAAACCTGTGACCACACAACAGTTGAATTCTTTATTAATATACCAAGAGACAGTTGTGACAAAACCCTTAGGAGAAGAACAGCCTTAGTAATAATAACCATACAAGTATACACCGATCAGCCACAACATTAAAACCATCTGCCTAATATTGTGTAGGTCCCCCTCGTGCCGCTAAAACAGCACCAACCCGCATCTCAGAATAGCATTCTCAGATTATATTCTTCTCACCACAATTGTACAGAGTTACCATAGACTTTGTCAATTCAAAACAGTCTGGCCATTCTCTGTTGACCTCTCTCATCAACAAGGCGTTTCCATCCGCAGAATTGCTGCACACTGGATATTTTTTGTTTTTGGCACCATTCAGAGTAAATTCTAGAGACTGTTGAGTGTGAATTTTCAGTACTGACCCAAAATAGAAGTGAATTCCCTAAACTACCTAACTAACACTGGTCTCCTAGTTTCCCAGCCTGTTACAACTCAGAATCTACTGAGAGGATGGCAGCGTCCTGCCTGCTGTCAATACTCACTCAATCTGAGAATCTTGTATTCTGTCACTACACGTTAGTGATTTAACATAATACTTACTTATGCTGCAGCATAATAACTCAACCCGGACTCCAGTTTCTCTTATACACGTTTAATAGTATACGGCCAGAGAGATCTCTTTTCAGTAGAGACTATACCAAACAAAATAACTCTTTTAATACATTAAAATAAGCTTTTATATATTATTGCATATGGAACTCCCATTATACTTGTTTACTTCATTCTGATTGGTTTTAAGCCTATTGCAAAAGTTTTTGTTTTAAAGTTTAAAAACAAAAGTAGACAGTTCCTGTCTTGTTAGCCAAATGTCAGTGTACTAAAATAGTCATAAATTTCAGCCGTGGCTACTCTCTGTTCCCCATATTCTCAAACATGCATCATGTCCCAGACATTCTTGCTACGACACATTATTTTTATAACATATCCTGCTCTCTCATGCTGTCTCATGCTTAAACACCAAAAAATCTATCACAGTTCCCCCTTCTTATTGTACCACTCACGTTCACCAATATCAGTGTATCTGTTTACAACCTACCTTATACATCTTACTTCCTCTTATGTCACATCATCATTTCACAAATTATTTTCCAATACATGAGAAAATAAATTTCATAGCACACATAATTCCTGCGATAAAGAAGGTTAGTAACACTGGCATCAAAAACTTCAATATCGATCCAAGTACATTACCAAACATCATGAAAGAGTTTTGTCAACCAATCCCATGATTCATTGGGATTCTTGGCCTGTTCATCCTGCCACAGTTCATCTCGTACCTTACCATATCCTCAAACACCTTAGATATGTTGCTCTGCTACTACGACTCCATCCGAAAACTACTCTATTTTGTGGGGTCATTTGCCAAAGATAGTCTACTTCTGATCTGAAATTGTTGAGGCCAATTAGGTATTGTTTGCAAATTGGAACAACACGTAGTGGATTCTATTAATCAAATTCATTGAATCAGTTACTGTGTTATGGATTAGAAAGGCTGTCCAGAATCTAGATGACTTCTCAATTACTTGATGTGTGATATGGAGAAGAACATTTGTGCACATATATAACAATTTTTGTTAGGCTCATATTTCTTAGCAGTTTAATTTAGAAATACTTCCAAAACAAATTTAGCTCATAGTGATATTGTTTGGTGTTAGATGAGTGGTCATGATGAACAGGCACTTCTCCTGTACTCTGAATGAGAACAACAGTTGGATCTAATAAAGGCAACAAAATTATCAATAGCAACACAAATTAACACAGCAATTCCAATGTGAACTTGAACCATCTGCTGGCCCACATCCATTGTTATGTATGCTGATCATTTCAACGACCCCACAGACCCCTCCATTGCTCCATCTTCACCAAGTACTTACCCTGTACTGACAGGCTAACAGTCTTTCTTGAATCTCTGGGGCCTGATGAGGTTTGCAATACGACACATGAATTTGGTTTCATGTTCAGCAAACTTTACTGCTGTGTTTGTAGTTAGGATTACTTCGTAAAGGCCCAACCACCTTGGACTGTGCCATCTCGGAGGTTCATCACCCAGAATCTGCCCTTGCCCTGGTTCATACGAAAGTAGTGACTCAGCACCTGGGACTGGTGATGCAGCCTTAACCTGTGAATGAATAGCTTTGATGGTTCTGGTTAAAAACAACATATAATTTTCCATCTGCTCGTTCACCCCGCCATACTCTCCTTAAGAGGAGATTATATTTCCCGTCACATTGCCAACCTGTGAAAATTATATGTGGACTGAGGACTGTCCAAGCTCCGTCTCAAGCTCTCATGGCCATTACTTTACACAATTTGGTTTTTGCAGTCTGATTTGCTTTTTCCACTGCTCGTCCACTTTGAGGGTGTTAAGCACAGTGACTTATAAACATTTTCTCAATCCGTTTGCCAAATCAGCAATCACTTTATTTACAAAGTGAGTGCCATTGTCAGAGGACAATTTTTAGGCACTCCCCCATTTTGGAATGACTTCTCTGATCAGGACCTTCGCTACTGTTATAGCATCGACCTTTCTGCATAGGAAACACTCAGCCCACTTAGAACATATCAACAAAATCACAATACAATATTTATTATCTTGACATGATGTCCGCTCAGTGAAGTCCATCATAATGTGCTGAAAATTAAAAATGTGAGGTGGATGAAGTAAGTTTGCTTACTAGGGTGCCAGTCAAAATTAAAGTTTGCAAACTGTTTGCTCTCACCCCCTAGATTTATTGTTCCATATATACAGTAAACACACACAAAAATTTAAGACAATCCAACACTGTTTATTGGTGGCACAACATCCCTGAAATTGAAAAGAAAAGCGTTGAAAACGGAATGTGCTTAAAAGTGTTTAAGAATGACAGTATAGTGTGCACAATTCAGACATGGCTTATTTCAGTCACTGCAGAGTTTTTCAACAATGATTGACTTCTTAGACACAGGAAACTGCTGACAGTGAACTTCAACAACCTGAAGCAGGTACTGTTTTTGTTCCTCTTGGTTTGTGATAACAGAATTTAAGTTCTGGATCAGTGATACGCCACATTCAGCAGCATCATTGACAACCTTCAGCTGCTGTACCCTGTGACGACTGAAGCTGTTATGTTCTCTCCCAGCTTCTAGGATCCTACTGTAGGAAGTCTGTTTCAATCAAATCAAAATCAAAATCAAATCACTTTTATTGTCACACAGCCATATACACAAGTGCAATGGTGTGTGAAATTCTTGGGTGCAGTTCCGATCAACATAGCAGTCGTGACAGTGATGAGACATAAACCAATTTACAATAACATCAAATAAACACAACACAATTTAAAGTCTAATACACACATAATTACACACAACACAATATACAAATAATAACATACACTGTACAGTATACAATACACACAATATAGATACACATTATTCAATAAAAAAAGTATATATAGTATATATAGAATGTACAGTAGGTTGTATTGTACTGTATTGACATTCAGGCTGTCGGCTGATAGTAAGTTGTTAAGAGAGAATATAATATAATAATAATATAATTTATGACAGTCCGGTGTGAGATATAAGAGTAAGAGTAATAAAGTGCAGTGCTGATGTATTTTGATCGTGGGAGATCAAGAGTTCAAAAGTCTGATTGCTTGGGGGAAGAAGCTATCATGGAGTCGGCTGGTGCGGGTCTTGATGCTGCGATACCGCCTGCCTGATGGTAGCAGTGAGAACAGCCCATGGCTCGGGTGGCTGGAGTCTCTGATGATCCTCCGAGCTTTTTTCACACACCGCCTGGTATATATGTCCTGGAGGGAGGGAAGCTCACCTCCGATGATGTGTCTGGCAGTTCACACCACCCTTTGCAGTGCTTTGCGGTTGTGGGCGGTGCTATTGCCGTACCAGGCGGAGATGCAGCCAGTCAGGATGCTCTCTACAGTGCAGGTGTAGAACCGTGTGAGGATGTGGCGGTTCATTCCAAACTTCCTCAGCCGTCTCAGGAAGAAGAGGCGCTGATGAGCCTTCTTCGCAACGACTTCAGTGTGGATGGACCATGTGAGTTCCTCAGTGATGTGGACACCCAGGAACTTGAAGCTGCTGACTCTCTCCACTGGTGCTCCATTGATGGTGATGGGACTGTGTTCTCTGTCTTTTCTTCTGAAGTCCACCACAAGCTCCTTTGTCTTACTGATGTTGAGGGAGAGGTTGTGCTCCTGACACCAGTGTGTCAGAGTGTGCACCTCCTCTCTGTAGGCTGTTTCATCGTTGTCAGTGATCAGACCTACCACCGTCGTGTCATCAGCAAACTTAATGATAGATAATGACAGTCATGTGTGTACAAGGTATACATGAGTGGGCTGAGAACACAGCCCTGTGGGGCTCCAGTGTTGAGGGTCAGTGATAAGGAGATGTTGCTGCCTATTCTAACCACCTGGCGTCTGCTTGACAGGAAGTCCAGGATCCAGCTGCACAGCGAGCTGTTTAAGCCCAGAGCCCGGAGTTTCTCATCTAGCTTGGAGGGCACTATGGTGTTGAATGCTGAGCTGTAGTCTACAAACAACATTCTCACATAAGCGTTCTTTTGCATGACATAAAATAACTTGTTGGTGTTTAGCGAAACAAAGTGTGATAGTGTCAACTGAGGCACAATGCTTTCATCCAGTGATTCGTCTCGAGGTGCAGGGCTGTCTTTACCAGGTTTTGACAAAGCTGCTACCATGTCAACCTTCTCAGTGGCAAAAAGAACAGTTTTACAATATACGAACTGGCACGAGAACCAGTATTTGGATTAGATTACACTTCAGTGCAATCTATATTCTGAATTATCACTCACTGAAAATCTGCAACAAAACAGAAAGTGTAATACATTGCAACACCAGTAGAATTATAGAATTAGTAATTAACTACAAAAATTGCGCAAATGAAATAACAAAGCACAGTTACCTGTATAACTCAATTTACGCTGAAAATTTGAAGAACTCGATAACTTAAGTTTGCTTGTGCAGAAAACATCAACACTAACACCAAAGAATATATAATTAGCAGTAAAAAATACATAAATAAGTAAAGAGTCCACAGTACCACACACTACAGGTTTCCTGTGGTTGCCGTCAATTTATTTGTCAGTTAAATACAAGTTGGTGCTGAGACACACTCTGTTTTGTCGGACATATATAACACAATGCATGTACACTGCATACAATACATTTGTGCCACCGGTCAATTTTACAATATTTTCTTGAAATTTATTCTGCTCTACACTCGAGTCAAATAGAAAACTTTTGGGGGGTGAGAGCACAGAAAAGTTGCATTTTAATTTTTCTCATTCATGTCATTGGCAACCTATTGCTTACTTTGCCTTCCCATGTTATTCGCTGTGCAAATGTGACAAAGATCTCTGTGCCATTGCTGTAAAACCTGGAGCCACCCAGGATATCTCAATCAATATCATTAATAGCCAATTTCTGGGGGCATATTCTGCCATTTTTTTTTAAATTAGGATATAGCTGTTTTGGCTGTATGGTTTGGCAAAAAATGGCTTGTTTGCCTTGATGTCCCTTTAGACACCATCTTTTAATCTCACACCCCCCTTTGACCAAGACTTTGTTTCTTGGTCAGTTTGCATGCTTCGAATTTCAACTAGTGTTGTTGGTAGTTGCGCATAGTCGGAAATCGGGGATGTAAAGTGGTCAAACCAGGCATGGTTGACATTTGAATACTGTGCATTTGGTTACAGAATCAGCAAACTAGTTTCCTTTGAATCGGTGCGCACACTTACAGTACTCCATTTCTTTTTGTAATAACAGATTCTTGAGCAGTTATTTTATTAATTTCAAGTGCAGTTTGTTTTCTTGTTGTCGTAAGAAAACCTTCAGCTTGGTTACGTGAACTGCATGAGGAAAAACACATTTAATGGGTGGAATACCACCAGATTTAAACATGACAACACAGCTTCGATGGTGGCAGTTACTAAACGTAGGCACTGTGGCATTCCACATACAACAGTGTCTAATTGTTTAGAAAAGTACGCATTTGGGTGACGTCGATCGCCATGGGGTTCGGTCAGAACCGCGGACATGAGCCCCACTTTCTCAGAATCGAAGATCAAACAATTTGGAATAATCTGGCAGGCCTAGACAGTGTATTTGAGAGAGCCAATTTCAATTGCTCAAAAGCACAATGTCATTCTTCTGTCCAATTTTATTTATCTGTCATTTTCTGTAGCTCATGAGCTGCTGTAAGAAGAGGATTTGAGATCTCATAAATGTTTGTTCATGAACACCAGCATAAACGTGGATAAGATTATTCAGCCTAAACAATTATCCAGGGTCTGTAGTACCCTGTACTTAGGAAAATTATCATTTTAAGTTCTCACTGTTGTTTTGGTAGCTGTAAAATAACTTTTATTCTTTTACTGCCAGCTGATTAAAATCAGCCCCTGGGGTAGGCACATATTAGAAGTATGAGAGATACTGATGAACAAAGGCTTAATATCTGTTTCACAGGCAGTCTGACTCAGTACACACACAAACAATTCATTAGTGCATGAAACTGTATGTGAGCCCTACCACATTGCAGTACGAAACCTAAATGACTCAAAAGTTCCACAAATCATGGTAGGCTCGGAATTTAGTCCATCCCTGTGGCATCATATCCACATTTCACCTAAAAATTTCATTCAAAACAGAATTTGTTATCTTTTGTGGATAGGGATGGAGAAAAAACATAAATATTCAGGATGATGAATGATCAAAATGATCTCAGGAAATAATTTCGAAGATGGCTGTATGGTCGGCAGGTTTTGGGTGACCCCAATTCTCAGGGGATGCAATCTAGCATTTTAATTTGATCCTCACGTGCCGTTATTATGCTGTCCCCAACTCTGTTTCATTTTGATCAACAACCTCGTCAAACAGCCTGCACATTCCCGTACTCTGAAAGGATAGGTTTTTAGTCATATTTTCCATAAATTATGAAATATTATTGTAGAACTGTTCTGATTACCACACCCATTCTCCTATATTCAGCTAATTCCTTTTGGTTCTACCTATTAATACATCTGGATATTTACCTTCTTATAAATATAGTTTAGCTTGAGAGAATGTTAGTGCAATAGAAAAATCAGATAGCTGCCACAAGACTAGTAAAGACTCTTGTTTTTTCATTATTCATGTTCAGAGTCTCTTTTCTGACTTTCTTACCAAGATGTACCACGACAGCTTACTTTGCATTGTTTCAGTTCTTTTGAAAAGAAAGTCAATGTGTCCTGTGTGGTTGAGGGATTAGCAATGGGTAGTTTAGGGTAGGGTCGTTGGAGCCTTCTTGGATGGCCACCAGGGGGCGAGAAGTTAAGGTGTGGGAAGGGAGAGTTCATGGCACCTTGGTCGCTTAAAGTCCCTTACCCAGTGGCTGGGTGTTCTGGACAGAGCCTGTTTCTTGTCAGCTTGTCACACCCTCCATATCTCTGCTTCCCCATCTGATCTCAGGATCGGTCCTTCTGTTGGAGGAACAAAAATTGTGCCTCACCTGTGCAGGATTTGGCATTAGCATTCTTTTATCCAGCAAGAATTTCACCCCAGTCTGTTTCTAGGTGGCAGTGGAAGATTCACTTCCTCTTCTTTGTCAGCTACCCCTCCCTTCGCTCCCCTCAACTCTTCTCTCTTTGTGAAGCAACAGAAAACTTCAATCCTCTTTGTCTGTTCTTTGTTTTTGAGGGACCATAAAAGCTTAATTTTGACCAAGAGCAAAGTTTATCTGGTCTACCGTGACAATACTCCAATTTCAGGTTCACCTGAGCAGCTTTTCATTGCATCTACTTAAATACGGGAGTGTTCTTTCATTCTATTTCTTTTCAAAAATTATTTATTATATATCTCTCTATATTCAGTTTTTACTTATTTTTATTTTAAAATAATATATTCTTGGTTACTTGTCAACATCAGAATGTTTACATAGAAAACCCAAACTCTTACTCTTTTGCTTGTCCAACTTCCTGAATTCCTCAACCTTTTTATTTCTTATCTCTTTCATCTCTTTGACCAGTCTTATTTTAATTGTCATTTACATTCATTTGCATTTTTTATAGGTATGATTATTGCACACCAGTTGATTCTTAGATTCTATTTTCTTTACAGAGTTAAAAATGAAATATATTTTCATACCTTATCTTTTCTTCTCTCAATATATCTCTGTGTGTGCACACACTCACCCACACACAATTTAGATTTAATTTAATTGATTACTTATTAAATGCCTGGTATCATCTTTTTTAAATGTAATATTCTCTCTATGCATTCCTTTCCCTTTTCGTACTGAAAGAGGAAAGTCAGTTTCAATAATGTCATAATTCTGTATGTACACAGCTTTTGCTGTAGACACAGAAACACAAAAAACACAGAACATTCTTGAGGCTCTGAGACTCGAGCCCTCAACAAAAACACCAGATCTAAATTGTCAAGAGGCTTATCAGGTAAACCTGTCCTCTTGACTAATTGTCACCATCATCCATCGGTTTAGCATGGTGCACCACTTCAAAAATGACCCCTGATATGGTCAGAATTTTTAATTTTTTTTAAACACAATCCGAATTCAGTGCATTATACGTTTATACTCAATTAGAATTGAATTTTAAGGCCACGACTGTCGTGGAGTTATTATTTCTTAATATTCAAATATCACAGTTCCAGTTTTATTAATTCAAGCACGCTATTATTCAAATTCAAAAGAGAAAGTGTAGTCTGTTTTCCTACCTTGGGTCTCTGGACTTCTAAGTCCTTCTGTCCACTCCGGATTTTCCTCCTCAGCCGTCATTGTTCGCTGCTGTCTCTTTACCCGAGAAGTTTCACAAATAATGCAGGCAATGCGCTGCGAACTGAACCAGAGAAGGTTAATGGTGGTAGACATTCTTCTACTGGCGTGAAATGATTTTTTTTTACACTCATGTCGAAACACTTATTGACTTCTTGAACTGTTTGATTCACAAAAGTGTGTCATATGACAGCAAAAACCTGCGATGACAGTAAGTCCTCACTTTCTTTGAGATGCTATTGTGCTTGCTAAATCACAATTTTACGATGTGAATGCACTTCATTCATAAAAACGATTTCATTACTGTTCCGCATAGATGTTAAAAGCATTTACTAGTGAGTCTGGTGCCTTCCTTGTATGGTTAATTGTGAATGAACGTGTACACGCCCTCTATTTCTGATTGTTTGGAATTCACTAACATACACACGTTTTACTAACAAATCTGGGGAGTACGAAGCGTTTGCGAATCCGACGGAAAGTTTTCGGGAAGGTCCATTTTACGCAAGTATAGGTCTCTGCAAAACAATAATGGGTGTTTTCAAATCTGTGGCCGTTTTCAAACTGGGATGGGTATTTTTAAACTATCCAATGAAAGTAGGGAATCTCAATGGTTTTAAAACGCCCACTGATTGGGAAAAGCCAATTTTTGTTCTGCAGAGACATAAGTCTCATTTTATTCGCAAATTACTCATATATTTTATGAAAGTTTCATGAATGAGGCCCAATATATTTATAGCATCTTACATAAATTATAACACATCCAGTTTAATGGCACAGACGTTTGAAGGTATCTCTGTCACCTGCTTGAGTACTGAGGTTTATTCCCAGCACGGTAATGCAAGAACACATGTTAAGCATGTTCAATTGGACCTTGCGTTGACAATGCAGTGGCCAATCGAATCTGCTTTTACGTACTTGCGTAGAGTATGTTTCGGCCTTAAAGCAATAATTTAAACAACTCTGCAGCTCAAATAATGCATGAGTTCTAACAGAAAAATGTATGTAAATTATAAGATTCACATTTCTGTCTTTAAACCCTCTAAAAATGTACCCCATTCACTTCTTTGTAAGTGCCTCACTGTAACCTTGGTTTTTGCTTTTTTTTTTTTTTAAGTAAAGAAGGGATGAGACAAAATTAATTTTTGTGGTCAACATTATGCCACAAATTCTGTCGACTGAGCTTAACTTGTAAATTACTTTACTTATTGGTCCCGAGATATTCCTTTAAGGGGTTTGTTGCAATTGGCCACAAGTTGCTATGTTGGTAGGCAATTGTAAATACTAGCTTACAGTTAGGCATGTAAACTTTATTGCTTGGCAGGAACAAAATCACACAGTGCCTAACAACACCCCTTAACCATCATAAAATCATTGTAAAGTATGGCCTCTTGTGGCTTTTTCCATCATGATCACTTGTCTAGACAGTAAAAAAAAATAAAATAAATGTAATCTTCACCTCAACAAATAATGTTAAGATGTGTGTAATGTGTTTGTCTGTGTGGCTAGAGCTGAAGCACGTGTTAGAAATGGTCCAGTTGGAGACTGGCGAACTAGAGGGGGTGCAGATTCAGCATAACCAGAAACTGAACCAACTGGAGAAGAGCCAGGAAACTCTACTACAAGTCAGTCCAACAAACTGTGTTAAGCTGATCGTGGATATTATAACTCGACACGTAGAAGTCTGAGGAAGTATTTTTAATGTAAGTGTGTGGAGTATGATGTGTATGTGAAGGTAACATGTGAGTGTATGCTGCTTAGGTGCGTGTTGAACTTCAGCGTGTCCAGCAAGAGTTGCAGGAGCAGTGTGGAGAGGCTGAAAGACAGTTGAACCTGCTGGAGGAAGAGAGAGCAGAGCTGCAATCACTACAACAGAAGAGCCTCAATCTGCAACAGCAAACAGATGCAGCAGTTAGAGAGAGGAGCAGCCTTCAGGAACAGTGCAGAAACCTGGAGGCCAGACGTATACATGCTCAGAGGTAACTTCTCTGTCATAATAGAGCTTTAAAGAAGTATGTAACTTTTTCGGTGTTAAAATACTTTCTCTTATCCCCCACTCAATATGCAGAGACAACTACTAGTAAGCCATTCATAGGTTACATTTCTTTTATTTCTTTTTTTTTTTTTTTTTGTTCTCCCCAATCTCTTGGAATGCCCAATTCCCAATGTGCTCTAAGTCCTCGTGGTGGCGTAGTGACTCATCTCAATCCGGGTGGCGGAGGACGAATCTCAGTTGCCTCTGCATCTGAGACAGTCAATCTGCACATCTTATCACATGGCTTGTTGAGCGCGTTACCACGGAGACCTAGCGCGTGTGGAGGCTCACGCTATTCTCCGCGGCATCCACACACAACTCACCACGTGCCCCACCGAGAGCAAGAACCACGTTATAGCAACCACGAGGAGGTTAACCCAATGTGACTCTACCCACCCTAGCAACCGGGCAAATTGGTTGCTTAGGAAGCCTGTCTGGAGTCTCTCAGCACGCCCTGGATTGGAACTAGTCAGCGTCTTTACTCGCTGAGCTACCCAGGCCCCCATAGGTTACATTTCTTGAAAACTGTAAACATTGTGTCTCTGAGGTGCTTTTAAAATCCTGTTTGTTTTGAGCGGCCCATCCATACAGACACAACATTGACTCAACCAATGGCGTGAGTTGGGGGCAGGACCGTCTTTTTGTTCTATGAACAGTAGACTGGGGTTTATTCACAAAGCTGTTTAAAAACAATGTTTATTTTTGCAATTCCGTACGGTGGCCCAAGTAGCGCAGAAATTATACACTTCAGCTTTCACATTGTTCCAGATAATGGCTAAGGTTGATGTTAGCATAGTCTCAGACTCACAGACTGTTCACTGACTAACCGTTGGATATTGCAAAAATGCAGTATGTAAGCGACAATCTAGTCTTATCAGATGGCTACTACACAATTTTAAAAGTTGTTTTCAATCAGTTTTTTTAAAGGTACCTCGCTTCTGCAATAAGCACTTCCAAAGAAGAACTAGTCAATGTCGATTTACTTAACGTTAAGTTTGCGAAGTTCATGGCCTTGAATCTTTGAAAGATATTCAAGAGACAAATAGTAACAAGTAAACGAGAACTGCACAGTATATTCTGTATGTATTCTGGATATGGTTCAATGACATGATGCTTTTTTGTCCGGTTATTCAAAAATATATTTAAAAAAAGCAATTTACACAAAACAATTACCTGAAAACATCCAGAGACTATTTGGCAGAGATGGGCCACTTCTATTAAAATGAATGGGAGAAATTGGAATGCCCAACAGTCAACGGATGGAGAAAGGAAGTCCTGCCTTACAGGTAAAAGAGCCAGTCACTTTGTAGATACAGACATCGCCTGTCAATCAACTCAAGAACGTGCATTAGCTATACAAGCCAGTATTTTTTATTTTTATTTTTTTTTTTGTAATCTGAGGTAAAGAAGCACAATTTATGATACCAGTGTTGTCAGATTTGAAATGTTCTTTGATTGTAATCTTGACAAACTGTTTTGGAGATTTCGGTCTTTCCCCATTCAAGTAGATAGGAGCTACTGTCGTGTGCCGCTTGCTTACAGAAAAATAGCTTCCCGAGAGCATTCCTAATATGGCCGCCAGTGGACCGACTTGCTAGAAAGACTTTGATACACCTCTAGTCTTATGATGTTTTTAATCTCTGAGTTTAAAATCATTTTGATGTTTCGTTCAGTGGCATAAAGTCAAAAACTGTCCTAAGACAGAAACATTTATAAATGTCTCATTAAAAGCTGAAATTATTGATAAAAGAAATGTTGGCATGAGTAGTTCAGAATAATCTTTGATTTATTTATTTATTTATTTATTTTTTAAAGCAGTGAAACAATTTTGATTTAAAATATGATTTATATATGAAAAACATTTGTCTGCCGAATTAAAGTCATGTGACCAGCATGCAGGAAGACATTTTGTTGTCATGTGAAAAAAAGACCCCTTCAGTGAGGTAATTAAAAAATATCAGATATTTTGACATTTCTATTTAAAAGCACATTTTGTTTAGGTCAGATGGAGTAACCCTAAGAAAACATACTTGATATTCATGACTTAAAACCTCGAAAATATGTCGAAAAACGTTTTTTTTTATTTATTTTTTTTTATATTAATGATGAAGTTGTGGTATTCAGGGTGCAAGGAGAGTATTTTAATACCTTTTACTAGATGGTTTTTATGTGTGTTTTTTTTTTTTGTAGAAAATGAAAGAAATGTTTATCAAAAATTCACGAAACCAACATAGAAAGACGTACAAAGAAAACATTTCTGCGAACATGGCATGTGTTTTCTCACTTTTATTATCTCTGACAACCTTATTTATCAATGACCCATATATTTTTTTATGAACGAAAGGATTATTATTACTTGTGGACATAGAGAAATTCAGATCACAAAGTCTACTCACATTTTCTTGTAATTTCATTGATATTGTCTGTAGAGTCTTTCAAGACTCCACACTCTAAGTCTAAGTGGGCACTTCTTGGCCAGAATAAGCAACAATGTGGACCAGACTTTATTCAAACATATAGTTGGACTGATGTTATGCTTTTCATTTGAAGTGTTTAAATCTTCTCAAATTATTTAAAGCATGACTTAGTGGAATTCCGATTTTTGGTGGAGCTGAAATTGATTTTCTGGTTTCAGGTGTTTGGAGGCATCAGAGAAGGCAGCGAGGGCAGCAGAAACAGAGCTGCTCAGACTGCAGGAAGAGCATGACAAACTCAAACAGGACCAGAAACACGCACAAGACCTCCGACAGGAGATCAGCAGAGACGCTGCAGCCACACGACAGCAGCTAGAGGGTATGCTTTCATGTTGTCTCTTTAACAGCTTTACCTTACCAAGACGTCTGCTTTTATGTGTTTATTAAGACTGTTATGTGGACACTAGCACTTAAATCCTTGCTTATACCTACAGATGAGTTGAACAGACTCAAGAAGCAGCTGGCGGAATCTCAGACTCAGTTAGATGAGATCAGAGAGGTGAGTTTACGGAAAAGCGCTGCAGTTTTAGTGGAGATTACTGTCCCTTAGCATGAAAAGTCTATCTCTTTTACTTGTTTAGGAGGTGAAGGTTGCGAGGTGCCAGCGAGATGAGCTCGTCAAGCAGCAGAAGGAACAAAAGGCTGAACTGCAGGAGAGAGAGGAGAAGATCAGGAGAAGACAACAGAAACTGGACAAACTGGGGCAGCAGCTGCAGGAGTTAAAGGCAGATGTTGCTGAGAAACAGACTCAGCTAGAAGAACATGAAAAGGTGACGTAACCCACTGTGTCCTCTATCAGTCTTTTGCTATTTTCATGTATTTTTATGCAGTAGATACTATGTGAACCCTTTGGATTTACTTATATTTCTGCATAAAATGGTCATACAATTTCATCTGATTTTCTACTAAGTCACAACAATGGACAAACATAGTCTGCTTAAACAAGTAGCACACAACAGTACATTTTGATTGTCACCTGTGACTGCACATCAGTTAGATTCTATATTAATGCAGGTCTAATGTAATGTAAATTATTAATTTATATATGTTTATTGTGATTATTATAATTATTAATAAATGTAATTATCGAACTCTAGTGTATTTTATCATGTTGTTGTTGCGGCCATTTTATAAAAGCAATTAACCACTATTCCTTTAAGAGACCATGCTTTACAGTGATTTTACCACAGTTATGGGGGTTTCAGGCACCCTAATAACACTCCTCATCCATGGTAAAATCGCTGTAATGCATGGTCTCTTAAAGTGATATTTCACCTAAAAATTAAGATTCTCTCATCATTGACTCACCCTATTGCCATCCCAGATGTGTTTGACTTTCTTTCTTCTGCTGAACACAAAGAATATAGAAGAATTTTTGAGCTCTGTAGGACCATACAATGCAAGTCAACAGGGTCCAACACTTTGAAGCTCAAAAAAGCACATAAAGGCAGCTTAAAAGTAATCCATATGACTCCATTGGTTAAATCCATGTCTTCAGAAGTGATATGATAGTTGTGGGTGAGAAACAAACCAATACTTAAATCATTTTTTACTATAAATTCTCCTCACTGCCCAGTAGGTAGCGAAATGTACAAAGAATGCGAATCGCCAAAAACAAAAGGCGGCGGCGGTTAAGGAGGGCTGTAGGAAAGTGGAGATTTATAGTAAAAAAAAAAAAAGGACTTACCTATCTCGATACACACCTATCATATAGCTTCTGAAGATATAGAGTTGATCACTGGAGTCGTATGGATTACTTTTATGCTGCATTTACATGCTTTTTTAAGCTTCACAATTTTGGTTTAGCATTCAGATGTTTATGCACAGCAGAGATATTCTTTTAAAAATCTTCATTTGTGTTCAGCAGAAGAAAGAAAGTCATACACATCTGGGATGGCATGAGGGTGAGTAAATGATGAGACAATTTCCATTTTTGGGTGAACTATCCCTTTATGGATTATTGCTTTAATCATATAAAAATGCCTACCTTATTAACTGAAATCGAAGCTTGTGATTACTGAGTGTCGTAGAGTAGTGAATTCAAAAAATTGTGTTGTGTCCTGTATCTAGCTGGTCAGAGTTCAGCAGCAGCTGAATATTGATCTGGAGCAGCAGCAGATGCTGAAGCAGCAGAAGCTGCAGGCAGCAGATAGAGCTCTGGCCCTGAGTCTGGACAGGATGGAGCAACTCACAGCTGCAGCAGCAGAAATGGACATGAAGAGTGACACTCTGCAGAGGGAGCATAATCAGTGCACTGTGCTTCAAGAGCAGCTGGCTAAGCTGGGTGAGCTGGATGTGTGACCTTATAACATGCTCCTTCAGGTTTTAGCAGTATGATCATGTACTGTATCTGCAATGCTTCTTAGCTTTCATGATAGCATCTGCTTTAGTGTATTAGACTAGCAAATTAGACAAAGCTCATCTTTACTGAGAAAGGATAATTTGCCTCTGATTTGTGTTTCTCTTCCGTGCTTTGCAATGCCTTGAAGTTTCCTTTTAATGAACTGATCTTTTCTCAATCATAGAGTTTTGAATTAGTCTTGGTAATCATGTCATTAAACATACAGCTTAACTGCATCCCATGGATGTAGACAAGGAAGCAAAAACTGGACAGAGACTGTCATTTTGATATATACTTATCAAAGTAGCAAGGTATTACCATCTGTGCCATCATTGTACCACAGCACTGCCACCATACTTTTTTGTAAGGGTGACCACTATATTTTTATAATTTAGTACCCTCTGAATGGCAAAAGATAAAATTTGTCTTGTGGCACACTTATTTAGCCTTAGCCAGTCTCACAGCATTTTTGAGTACTGAATTTTGTGTGTTCAGAGCAGGAGCTGTGTGAGCAGGACATCAGGCTCCAGGCTGCTGTAGAGGAGACCCATCATCTGCAGGAGGCTCTGCTGTCTAAGAGGACCAGATCTGAGGGACATCTGGAGGCCCTGAGGAGCCAAACCCTCACAGACAGAGAGGAAGTTGAGAAGGTGGCTGCCAACTGTCATACTGTGCTAATCCGTCAGTAGTAGACTGGACATTCCGTGGAAATCAGAAACCAATTAAAAAAAAATATTCACCTATTTGAGTCCCTGCATGGTATTTTTTATTACAAGATACTGTATTTATTTTATTTAAATGCTGTTTATTGATTTTTTTATTGTTGTTGTTGTTAGTATAATTTAATTATGTCAACCTACAGTAATTGAGATGAATAGTTTATTCATTAAAAATCCTTATTGTTTACATGACTCTTATAAGCAGTGTTGGATAGTAATGGACTACATGTAATGTGGATTACATATTCAGATTACAAAAATCAAGTGCTTGTAATAAGATTACATGTTTACATTTGCATAATCAGATTACAGTTAATGTTTACTTAATGGAATTTTCCAGGTTCAGTACAAGTTTATATACATGTTAATGTGACGATAATACAAAATATTTAGACTCGCCCCTAATTTATTAAAATCATGAGTTTAATAAGGCACTTACAATTGAAGTGAATGGCTCCAGTCCATAAACATTAAAATACACTAAAATTATAGTCACAAGATCTAAACATTATATGTAAACATGATTTTAGTGTGATAAAATCACTTGGTAATATCATCTGTGTAAAGTTTTATCTGGTAATCAATCTGGTAAAGCAATCTGGTAAACCTAGTGTACTGGTTATAATGCCAGTATTGCACTAAAATCGTTAACATGTATAATATATACGTCATGTGGCTATATTTTTGAAACGGTGTCTATTTTAACGTTTATAGACTGGCCCCCATTCTCTTCCATTATAAGTGCCTCACTGTATCCTCTAGTTTTTCTTCTTTTTTTTTTCTTTTTTTTTTTAAGCTAAAGTATGTTACTTTTTCAGTATTAAAATACTTTTTTCTATCCCAGCTTAATATGCAGAGAAAACTATAAGCAAGCCATTCATAGTTTAATTTTCTCAGAAACTGTAAACACCGTGTCTCTGTGGCACTATAAAAATTCCTGTTTGTTTTGAGACATCCATTTAGACCCACCTCAAAAACGTTACTCAACCAATGGCGTGAGTTGGGGGTGGGGCTATTTGTTAGTTCAATCAAAGGCAGATTGGGGGCGTATTCAGAAAACTGTTTTGAAAACATTGTTTATTTTTGCAATTCCATTTGGTGGTGCTAGTGTCGCAGCTTTAAATAAACAAGGGTCGAGTCTAAATAATTTTTTTATGTTAATCGATATTATGCAACAACTGCTGTGGATGGAGATTAACTTAATATTCCTTTAAATATTCCTTTAATACACTTAAAATGAGATTTTCATCAAAAGATGCCATTTGTAATCCAAAAGTAATCAGATTCTCTAAAGTTTACCTAAGATATGTTACTGATTTCAATTTTAGTTATGTATTTTGTAATGAGTAGCAGATTACATTTCAAAAGTAATCTACACAACAATTCAACCTTGATCATTTACGAGGTAACAACCTTAGAAAAATGTACTGTGGCAGTACCATGGTACAGTGATTTTAGATACAGATTCTCTCTGAATACAATGGTACCTGCTACTGGATGATTACCATATTCATGTACAATGGCATTTACACGATACTGCAAGGTACTTCAAATGATACCATGGTACTACATTGGTAAATGTTCAAAACAATACGGCATTGCCATGTACTTTATTTTAGTCCTTTAAGTCACTTTTTTGTTAGTGCACATTTTAAGTTGCAGTACACTCATTAACTAAGCATAAAGAAGGAGTCTGCCATATTTCATGCTGCATTAATGGAATAGTAACAGCCTAGAAGTATGACACATTACTGTAATAATATCTTTGTTTTGGCTCTTAAGCTTTGTTTTAGTGTATTCATTGAAGCTGATAACCTACAGACTAACTTGAGCTTGTTTCAGGAGTGTGCACGGCTCCAAAGGGGACTGCTAACTGTGGAAAAAGCAGCTCGAGAAAACCATAAACAAGCCAGATGGCTGCAGGAGCAGCTCAGCACCATTTCCAAAGAGCTGCTCTGCCTCAAGGACACGGTACAAACAGCGATAATACATCTGATGTAGATAAGCACCTTTGTGTACTGGCTATGCATGTTTTACTGGTTTTGTTTGCTGGATTGATTTTTGAAGCACATGGAGTCATGTTAGACGGTTATCAGTGAAGGAAAGATTAATAACTGTCATGTGCCTCTCTCAGATGCAGATCCAAGAGAACAGCAGGGCTCAGCTATGTGAGATTAAGGACACCATGCACTCTTTGAGGTCACAGGTGAGAGTAGAGCTGGACAGTGGGGTGAGGGAGCTCGAGGCACCCTCTAGCAGCGCCTCTGACACAGACAGCCTGAAAGAAAATCATCCCTGTGTTACACTCGCCTTGGGGAAACCAGTCTTCAACACTAAGGTTTCATCTGCTTTATTAATTTGGTTAAAGTTTGAGCCTATTAAGCAAGTACACGTGCAGGACAGATAACGGAGTAAAAGTGCATGGGTTACTCTAAAGATGAATATTCTGTTATCATCTACTCACTCTCATGTCTTTTCAAACATGTATGACTTCTTTTCCGTGGAATAAAAAATCAGATGTTTAGCAGAATGTCATGGCTGTTCTTCTCCATGAAAAGGACTGGGGCTGTGAAGCTTCAGAATGACAACAAAAAGCATCATCATATTAGTCCATATGACTTGAGCACTATATTCCATGTCTACTGAAGCCATACTATAGGTTTTTGGGAGAGACAAACATTATCGTAGTTTTTCACTGAAAATCACCCTCCACTGTGGCTCTCAAATCTCGTTCATGCCTCCGCATATTCAAACATGACGCATTGATGATTCACGCAAGAACCAAAGAGGTCTATGAACAGTTTCCTCTAATTCTATGGTGTCAAGTGCACTGTACTTCAGGCTGTATCTGTTGAAACACATTATCACATGTACCATGAACGGGGTGGGAGTGAAAGGAAGAGAAACACATGTTTGTAAACGCGAATCACTGTGAACGAGCTTCTCTCATAGCACTCATTAACGTGCAACGAACATCAGGATTTTTGCTGGAAAATTACTTAAATTTAGGGTTGTGTCTCAACATAAAACCTAGCGTATGTCTTTGGAAGACTTGGAATATGACAAATGAGTCACATGGACAAATTTTATGATACTTTTGGGTCCTAAGTGAGGCACTATCCTCTACCATTCTATTGTGATGACAGGCTATAAAACTAATTAAAACATCTTTTGTTTTCCACATAAGAACACAAGAACTATTCCTTTAGGATACAGTAAACAGCTAATGTCAATCACTTTTCTTCAAACAGGATGAGCAGTGGAGAGGGGAAGCGCTTAGAGAGAGACTGAGGCAGCATGAGGATCACTTGAAGGTACAGTTAAATTAATTAGTATCATGAAAATCCACTTTTTATTAATCTACTATTAATTATTAATCTATTGTATATTAATAATTTGATGAGGCAACAGAGTGTCTATTATGATGAAGACATCGATTTGGAGTATTTCTAGGAAAGTTTGAAATTATGTATTGCTTTACACTTTGTAGCTGATGTTTTTAAAGGCATAGTTCAACAAAAATGAAAATTCTCTCATCATTTATTCACACTCTTGCCATCTAAGATGTGTATGACTTTCTTTCTTCTGCAGAACACAAATGAAGATTTTTAGAAGAATATTTCAGCTCTGTAGGTCCATACAGTGCAAGTGAATGGTGGCCAGAACTTTGAAGCTCCAAAAAGGAAATAAAGGCAACATAAAAGTAATCAATAAGACTCCAGTGGTTTAATCCATGTCTTCGGAATCGCTATGATAGGTGTGGGTGAGAAACAGATCAATATTTAAGTCCTTTTTTTACCATAAATTCTCCTCCATGCACAGTAAGTGGTGATATGCATGAAGAATGCGAATTGCAAAAAACAAAAGTAGAAAGTGAAAGTGGAGATTTATATTAAAAAAGGACTTAAATATTGATCTGTTTCTCACCCACACCTATTATATCGCTTCTGAAGACATGGATTAAACCATGGATTACTTTATGCTGCCTTTGTGATTTTTGGACCTTCAAAAATCTGGTCACCATTCACTTGCATTATATGGACTTAACAGAGTTTAAATATGCTTCTAAAAATCTTTGTGTTCAGCAGAAGAAAGACAGTCATGCACATCGAGCAGTGGTAGCTCAGCGGTTAAGGCTCTGGGTTACTGATCAGAAGGTCGGGAGTTCAAGCCCCAGCACCGCCAAGATGCCACTGTTGGGCCCTTGAGCAAGGCCCTTGACCCTATCTGCTCCAGGGGTGCTGTATCATGGCTGACCCTGCACTCTGACCCCAGCCTAGCTGGGATATGTGAAAAAGAAGAATTTCACTGTATATGTGCAAATGTATAACGTGTGATAAATAAAGAAAATTATATAAAATTATAATAATTATCTAGGATGATATGAAGAATGAATGATTTTAGAATTTTTGGGTGATCTAACCCTTTAAGTGTCTGTGCAATGATATCCAGGTTCAGCTGCGCAGGCGCATGTTCTCCCAACAGGAAGCTCTAAGTCAGCGCAGACTGCAGACTGAAGGCAGCATTCAGGGTCTGCGCAGACATGTCGACAAGTTGGACCAGCTCCTTGGCAACTCTACCAAAGACGACTCATATTTGATTGACAAGGAACCCACAAGATTGACTTCCTACTCCCTTCAAAGCCATTAAACAGACTCTGTGGGTCATATTGGAGGCTAGATAATCTCAGCCTTCTTTGAACCAATAAAGTTGGTTGGACCAATCAGCACTTTCCATATACAAATGAAGAAACTGAAACTTGAGGTTAAGAAAGTGAAGATTATCTAGCTGCCTTAGTGTAGTTCTGTTGCTGTAGATATAAAACCATTTACACAAATTTTTTTATTTAAATTATTACACTAACACTGTGATGTGCCTTTTCAACATATACGTGTGCTACAGAAGACAGCTGCCTTGAAAATATTTCATGTAAAACAGCTGCACTAGTGAAGGTTTCAGGTTTTACCATGTGGTCACTCCTTTGCACTTTCACTTATTTAATACTCTTGTTGTTGACTAAAAAACAGGCAGTGCTCTGACATGGATAACTGCATATTTATATTTTTACATGATTATAAAAAATGACCTTGTATTCAAAGCCAAAGTATGCAGAGTATTTATTACAGCACTTATCTTTATGTACAATTTGTCTTAAATCAAATACAACTTCAATTGAAGTGCAATACTACGAAAATGTTCCAAGATGATATCATTATTGCTGATATACAGTGCAATCAGTTGTGTATGTGGACAAAAACACAATCTATAGTATTGTCTTTATTAACATAATTACAAACAAATGTCACTTACAGAAGACATACTTGAGTTCAAGAGCAGGTTAAAGATGTGAAAAAAGCAAGAAAGTAGGAGCAAATTAAAACATGGATTTTCAGTTTACAAAACAACCACTTTTAAAATCTACCATAATACACAAATTTAATAGAAAAAAATATTTGTAGTGGGTTTTTTTTTTTTTTTTACCTGTTCATTGCACATCTGAAAAAGCAACTACTGCTGGTTGTTACATCAGCCCATCTCACCCACCACCACCAAGCTGATGACTACTAAACGGATTTGGACAGTTTCCCCACAGTGATGTTTGTCATGCTTTGGAGGCCTTTGCATTACATATTCTTAAATTATAGTGGGTCAGTAACTCCTATCGGTGCCTAATAAACGTAGTCTTACCATGCTTCATGCTTAATAAACCTATAAAGAAACCCAGCACAGAGCATATTATGATCAGTGTTTGAAAATAGATTTAATGGAATGCTTTCAAGGTGTTCAAAAAGGCAAAATCTCTATTGCAATTTCTGGACTTCCTTTGCTTTGATAAAAGCTACAAGGAGCATAAATAAAATGGGCAACACATCAGAGTGAACAAAAGCAAATCATAAGGCAACTGAAATTATTAATGTAGAAATAAGAATATCTTGATATAATGAGGGTTTGCAGGGTCTGGATGTTTGGTACATGGTCCCCAAACAGGTCTGTTTCTTATACTACTGCCGCAAAAGAAAAAAACTTGATGTTTATGGATGCTTAAGATCAGACCAAAGGGGATCCGAAACCTTGTAGTAGGCCAAACTTAAGACCGCAGTAATACAAAACAAGCTCCAGGCCCTCGGGAAAACCAAATCAAACCTGCAAAGTGCAGAAAACTTTCTTCAGGACTTCAAATGCATCCTTTTCTTGTCAATATATTACTATAACAGTTACAATTACTAAGTTAAAATAACTGTCTGAATCAACCAAAGGAATAGCTGATTTTTATAATGGACCTTCCATTGAAATTGTTTCGAAACAATACTAATCTTGTATAGTACATGTATATTATTTCATGAATAGGTACAAACAGGGATAAATATTTGGTGATTTGATGTGAAACTGCAAAAAGTCTACTTTAAAACAAAATACAATATTTTAGTTTTAGATTTTTTTTTTTTTAAACAAAACAATGTTACATACACACATTGATGCATGTCCTCCTGATCACTTCTGACGTCACGTCAACACAAATAACGTTTGCCAATATTTCCATTTCATTTACATTACACTAGTATTCAGACAGCTCCTGTACATGAGATGTTTAGTTAATAGTTATGCACATCACGTCTGTAAAGGATAAACCCAGCATTTCTTCAGTTTATCAACAATCATCTCTCTTCAGGATTAGTGTTCAGTGGAGGAGCTGTGCTCCCTTGAGTGCTTGATGGGAGCACTGGGATGTGAGCATATGAGAAATAAGCAAAACAAGTGAGGAGGAGGGAATGAAGAGAGCAGGATATGGGGAGGAATTAACTGTTACACCTCCTTCGCTCAAAACCATCTGGCCCCAAACTCAATGACAAATCATTTTGGAAGGGGAGACGCTTTTAGATAGAGAGAGAGGCAGAGGTGGGGACTGGGGGCAAGGTACAGAGAAAGAGAATGAAGACTCCATGGTCATTAACAGCTGCAGCCCTCTTTCTGGGGCTGTGTATCACTGCTGAGGCGCCCACCCTGAGGGGCAGTAGGCTTATGCTGGACCCCCGACTCGGCTGCGTTCAGATCCAGACTGCCGTCCTGAATGTTCTGGTAGATCTTCTTTGCTGCTTCAAGGAATGCATCCTCCACATTCTCACCTCTGTTGGATGGACATAAGTAAAGATGCTAAAGAAAACTAAAATGTTGCACTGGGTATATTAAAGAAAAAGTGTGTACGCTCTGCCAGCAGACAGTCTAAAAAACTTCTCGTGACAACTTGTAATCATTCGTAAGAGATGGGGAAATCGTAAGATATCCACCGACTAAGCTTGTACGAAAAGATACAACTTGTATTCCCATACAGATTGATATGGCTAGCCCTTTTGACTTCAATCATTCACAGGATACGAACTGTTGATATCAACAATAACATTTTCACTAGTTAAAATGCTAATTCTTGATATCAGGAATGGAATTACTACTAGTGGAAATGGCAATTCTTGATATCAGGAATTACATTTGAGCTAGTTAAGATGTTAATTCTTTATATTGAAAATGACATCACTCGCAGGAATACACAAAATGTTATATCAAAAAATTTAATTTCAACTAGTAAAAACTGTAACTGTAGAATTTCAGAATGATCTCTCATCCACTCTCATTCACAACGCAATTACAGATATCAAAAATTTATTTCTAACTAGTTAATTAGCATTTTTACAAGTTGTCATTGAATTTTTGATCACAAGAATGTACATTTGTACTAGCACAATGTAATACTGATTTAAAGAACTATTTTTCCCAAGTAGGAAGTGCATTGCTGATATGTGAAATTGGAATTTCAACTAGTAAGAAATTAATTTCAGATATCCGTAATTGTTTTGAATGAGAGATCGTTGTGAAAGTCTACTAGTAAAAATGCAATTACTGATATCAAGAAAGGAATTTACACTAGTAAAAACTGTAATTCTTGATACACTATATTGCCAAAAGTATTCGCTCATCTGCCTTTAGGCACATATGAACTTAAGTGACATCCCATTCTTAATCCATAGGGTTTAATATGACGTCGGCCCACCCTTTGCAGCTATAACAGCTTCAACTCTTCTGGGAAGGCTTTCCACAAGGTTTAGGAGTGTGTTTATGGGAATTTTTGACCATTCTTCCAGAAGCGCATTTGTGAGGTCAGACACTGATGTTGGACGAGAAGGCCTGGCTCGCAGTCTTCGCTCTAATTCATCCCAAAGGTGCTCTATCGGGTTGAGGTCAGGACTCTGTGCAGGCCAGTCAAGTTCTTCCACACCAAACTCGCTCATCCATGTCTTTATGGACCTTGCTTTGTGCACTGGTGCGCAGTCATGTTCGAACAGGAAGGGGCCATCCCCAAACTGTTCCCACAAAGTTGGGAGCATGGAATTGTCCAAAATCTCTTGGTATGCTGAAGCATTCAGAGTTCCTTTCACTGGAACTAAGGGGCCAAGCCCAGCTCCTGAAAAACAACCCCACACCATAATCCCCCCTCCACCAAACTTCACAGTTGGCACAATGCAGTCAGACAAGTACCGTTCTCCTGGCAACTGCCAAACCCAGACTCGTCCATCAGATTGCCAGATGGAGAAGCGTGATTCGTCACTCCAGAGAACGCGTCTCCACTGCTCTAGAGTCCAGTGGCGGCGTGCTTTACACCACTGCATCCGACGCTCTGCATTGCACTTGGTGTTGTATGGCTTGGATGCAGCTTCTCGGCCATGGAAACCCATTCCATGAAGCTCTCTACGCACTGTTCTTGAGCTAATCTGAAGGCCACATGAACTTTGGAGGTCTGTAGTGATTGACTCTGCAGAAAGTTGGCGACCTCTGCGCACTATGCGCGTCAGCATCCGCTGACCCCGCTCTGTCATTTTACGTGGCCTACCATTTTGTGGCTGAGTTGCTGTCATTCCCAATCGCTTCCACTTTGTTATAATACCACTGACAGTTGACTGTGGAATATTTAGTAGCGAGGAAATTTCATGACTGGACTTGTTGCACAGGTGGCATCCTATCACAGTACCACGCTGGAATTCACTGAGCTCCTGAGAGCGGCCCATTCTTTCACAAATGTTTGTAGAAGCAGTCTGCATGCCTAGGTGCTTCATTTTATACACCTGTGGCCATGGAAGTGATTGGAACACCTGAATTCAATTATTTGGATGGGTGAGCGAATACTTTTGGCAATATAGTGTATCTGTAATTGCATTTTTACTAGTAGAATTTCACAACGATCTCTCATTCAAAACGTAATTACAGATATCAGAAATTAATTTAAAAGTGAAAATTGAATTGTTGATATCAACAGTTCATATCATGCGAATGATTAAAAGTCAAGGACTTGCCATAGACTGATCAATCAACAAACAGAAGTTCAAATCACAGGCATCAAATTTTAGCTAACCTCCCATCCAACACTTTAAGTTAAGGTTTGGTTAAGGGGTTACACTTTATGGTTATGGGATTAAACTTCAGAAAAAATGGTTTTAACATCCTTTGTTGGTTCGTTTATTTTTCTCTATGGAAGTACGATTTCTTATGATTTTGCCATCTCGTACTAACTATTACGACTTGTCACGAGAACAGGTTGTAAAAAAAAAAATTAAAAAAAACACTTACGTTTTTGCACTTGCCTCAAGGAATAACAAACCTGTTTCAAAAGATTGAAAATGTGAAAGTGAGTGTGGAATTTTCTACAGTTAATGCTTCACATATTTCCATTTACCTTCTGTTGACTGCTCCATAATTTTGGTCTTGCCAATAATAATAATCAAAGAGCTGTTCAGATAATGACTACAAATGGCCCAAGTAAATGGTTTTAATGTTCTAACATCCATTTTCACTTTCCCTTTAAACAATGACCAAAAAAATTTTACCGTTTTCTTCAGCAAACTGCTTGGCCTCTTCATATGTGACATCCCGCTGGGCTTCTAGGTCTGCTTTATTACCAATTAGAATGATCACCTGAGGATAGATTGTGAATTTCTTATTTAGACTCAACCACATCTGCAAATAAACTATGTACTAAGCTTTGATATCATTTACTTAGAATATTTCAGGTTCAATTCAAGTTTAAACCCCCAAAAATTTACCCCCATTCACTACCGTTGTAAGGGCCTCAATGTAACCTCAATTTTTTCTTTTTTTTTTTTTTTCTTTTTTTTTAAAGGGCGAAATTATTTTTTGTGGTAATCGACATTATGCCACAAACGCTGTCGGTTGAGCTTAACTTGTACTGAAACTGTAATATTCCTTGAAATGTACAAATTTATTTTATGCCAGTATCATTCAAAATGTCTACTTTCTGTTGCTGAAGCTAACAATCTTACAGTATTGGGGTTGGTGAGATTCCTGGCATCAGTCAACCAGCTGCTGAGGTGGTTGTATGTGCTTCGCCTGTAAACAAGGACGATATGAACCACAATGACACCACATTAAAAAAAAAAAAACATCAAGCAAAACACTACACACTTAGTAGAGTATTTTAATACATAAAAATAACATTATTACAGATCGACAGCAATACACAAGTAACCTTGGCATCAAAGCAGAATGGCAAGAAAGGAGGATTGGTCTACCTGGTGATGTCATACACCATGAGCGCCCCAGCAGCTCCTCTGTAGTAGCTGCGTGTGACAGCACGGAATCTCTCCTGCCCTGCTGTATCCCAAATCTGTAGCTTCACCTTCTGCCCACTCACTTCAATGATCCGTGTGCCAAACTCAACGCCAATTGTATGAGGACAGTCAGCCATAACTAAAATGAGACAAGATTAATAACAGTTACATTAGAGGTCGGCCGATGGTGGATTTTGCCGATATGAGTGAAAAAGGCCCATAACCAATTAATCAGCCGATAGTTTTTAAAATTGATTTATAGAATGTTAAAAAATGTCTTATGCTGCGTTCCAGACGAGGTCAGAGAGGGGAATATCCAAGTTTAAATTTCCCACTTCTGACCTCAGTGCGTTCCATTCACGGACACATGAACACATGCCAAATGCATAAACACATGCACAGTCTTCCAGATGCTATCTAGCTATTTCATGAGCAAAATAGGTGAAAACATAGGCATTGTTTAATACACAAACAATTCCTCTAATTATCCTCTTGTAAATGTATTGTATATTGCATATATAGACATTTCCTGCAGTGAAAATCCTTAAGTTTGTTTTTATGCTTCACAAAACCCAGCTCCGGTTTAGCTCAGAGGTCACACCATCTTGGAAATCACGTCAAATGACGCTACTCGCTGAAGTCGGGGTTCATCAATCTACCCCGAGTTCACAAGTCGGATGTCCAACTTCAAGTGGCATTCCAGTCGGAGGTGGGAAAATCCTGAGTTCCGAGTTGTCTGGATCGCAGCATAAGTCTTTCTTAATTGTAACAGGCACAGACATAGAGGCTGTAACAGTCCAAAATAAAATCCCAGATGTAGTTTATTGTTCAACCAAAATCCCAATAATAACCAGAAAAAAAAAATGAAGATTTGGTGCTAGGGCTGGGCGATATGTAAAAAATATTTTAGCGAAAATTGCCTTAAAAAATTGGTGATATCCGATTACATCATCAACCCACCTGCCGAGGGTCGGTGACATTTTTTGCTTTATTGATTTTGCTTTAAAAATGTAATTCATAAATTGAAACACAAAAAACGTAAAAGATATTTCTAAATTCAAATCAAAAGTGATCAAAAAATCGTATTTAACCACCTCCCCAAATCCAAACTTTTACTGTCTCCAACGGCCCCATTTGCCATCATGCAAGCATCCGTCAACGACACCAATGGAAATTTACAAGTAGCCTACAGATTAAGAACTAAAGACAATTATAAATGTAAAGACAATGATAATCAAAATAAATAAGCCTAATAAATTCCCTTGTGTTCCCAAAATAATGCTGCCAAATGTGTGTTCTTATCGAATTTATGTTTGTAATGCGTTTTGGTAATACAGTTAATGCTGCCAAAAGAAAATAATATAAAACTCAATTTTAGGTTCAAAGTGAATGTGTCTTGTATTACTTTATGATTTATTCACTTTTGTCTTTGTTTCTTTAATACAAAGATATATAGTATTACTGAACCTGCAGAGTTGTGTTCACAATGCATGCTAACCACGTGGAAATAAAGTGAACTAAACTCACAGCACCTCCTGAGATAATCAGAGATCATTTGCAGCATTCTCATAGAGGACAGTATTCTTGCAAACAGTTTTCAAATGAATGAAACAGAAGAAAAGAGTGAAAACTCTTTACATGCGCTTGTTCCACGAGACACGAGACCTGTTCCAGCTCGTGCTGCACGCCTCAGAAGAAACTGTGACTCAGACACAAACAGTAACTATGTTTCCTTCCAAGTTGTGAATTTAATTTATGCGAAAAATCTGAATATCACAAAAACAATGTGCGGATAAAGACCTTTTAATAACTCGTTTCATGACTGGAAATGACAGCGCGTCACACAGTTCTGGGAGCACTGTGTGTGTGTGTGTGTGTGTGTGTGTGTTCCTCCATCTTAACTTTGCGGTGTGGATCTAGAAGATATTCTTTAAAAGGATCTATAAACCTGCTCTTCAGGAAAAAGTGCAAGTTTGTGTTTAACTTATTTGCTCTGCAAACTCTATGCAGGCTGTGAATTTTTAGGACACCGGTATTTCAGAATGACCAGGGCAACAGTTCAGTTTCGATGATTGGTCCGCTGGTTCGTCCAGTTATGAATGAATTATTCAGTCACATGATCTTGTATTTCTGTTAAATTCAATAGGAGTTTATTCGGTAAATGTGTTTCCATCATAGTTTATGCACATTTCTTCTTATCAAATAAAAAATTATCCACCTCAAGTGAGTGTATAAGATTTCCATGCGCATTTTGGAGATTTTATTCGCATTTTGGTGTTTCCATCCAGCAGATTTTATGCGATATCCAAAAATGCACATAAAAAAAGTTGATGGAAACACAGCTATTGACGGCTTTTCTTTTGCCGGTTCTTAAAAACATAATAAAGTGTGTTTCTTCAAGTGCATGTCTTTGTGACTAACAGCATTTCTTGTCATGTGTCACTCCGAGACGTCTCGCAGCAGGTCACCCGCCTTTTGAGGGTAGATGAGCAAAATTAACTGCACATGAAATACATTTGGATGAGGACCTTGCGAACTGGATTCAGCCTCTTCACAATTGGCGGTTGCTAGCTTTACACCCTGGTAACTGTTTAATATATTTGGCGACTTCCCAGATCCATGGTTTTGCCATTTCCCGATACTGTCGATCATGTCCGTTCAGAACTCGGCATCGGGATCTTTGTAAGACATCACCGATAGGATGATGTTATCGGATATCACCCAGCCCTATTTGGTGCATAACGTGGGACTTTTAACTATAAACAAGCCTGAAACTCAGCAGGGTCTCTTATTTTGAAATGACAGAGACTTGTATCCAGAACAATACTCTAAAATGCTCTAGAGTAACACAGAGGAAAAAAATATCGGCAACTATCTGCACATATTTTGCTGATAACCAATAGTTCCAAAAAGCAACTATCAGCATAGATTAATCGGTAAAACCAATATACCTCTTATTTTTGCCATAAAATTGCATTATGAAAGAAATACATGTGAAATCAGTGTGCATGTATAAAATTACTTTTATTGTTAAAAAAAAAAAAAAAAAAAAAAAAAAAAAAAAGTGTCAAATGCTGTTGTAAAAATAATGCTGATGGAAATAATGGAGACTATTTATTACTCATTGCAATGAGTTGGAATTCACAAATGCAAAACATGTATGGTGTATTAGCCTGTGCCACTAAAAGCACAGATGTTAACCCTTTAAGATCTGAGGGTGTTTTTAACGATTTCCTGTTTCAGTGGCATAACCAAAATTAAAGGTTTATAACTCGACAAAAATAAACAAGGAGGGTCAATTGTTTGATATCATTGTAAAGCAAACATCTCTAAACAAATAAAACATAATAATTGTACATAAGAACTAATTATGCAGGCATGAGTAACGAGATCTCATTCAGTTCCATTTTGTGTCATTTGAACCATCATCACATCTGTGTCATGTATTTGGTACCATCTCCTGGTGGCCATATGAAATTAGAGTGAATGATCCTCTCTGCCCATATTTGGATGACTTCCACCTCTGGTTGCAGCGATCTGAATCCTAATACAATTGGTTTAGCGTTCCATGACGCTGGACATCATACTACATAATTTCCAATAAAGTCATCTGATCCAGGAAATCTAATGTGTTTTTAGCCAGATTGCACATTATGTGCTGTGCACACATTGTGCTTTGTGTGGATTATCTAATGATCTATTCATCTGATTACATTGTGTGTGAGCTCATTTTAACAGGAATCCACTCCTCTAAGTAATGATATGTGATATTTTATGTTCTGTTTATTTTACATGAAGTTAAAGGCAAAAACATTTATGTCAAAGAAATTTACTTAGCTATTACTCACTATATTTTTGTCTGGGAGTAAAAAAAATAGGCTGGTTGTATTCTACTCTTTGAGAGCTTTCCAACGACACATGACATGTTTTTACCAATTACAATAATACTTATAATAATAATAACAACATAGTGCAAATTTATTCATAACTTATCAAAACTGAATACTTCTGATTGGTCTTCAAATTTTAAAGCACTTGTTCAGTTTTGCTCAGGTGCATTGTAAAGTAGAGCTTCTAAGCTTTAAAACAATACCTATTTTGTGTTGGTCAAGACTGTAGTTAATATTTTGATAATTATTTTTCTCAAAAAAAATCCAGGGTTAAACGGTTAATGGATCCTTGCTTGTTTCAAAGCACATTTGGTACTTACATTTCTTTTCTGTGAACTGGTGAAGTAAACACGACTTTCCGACCCCCATGTCACCTATAAAGACACCAAACAATCGTACAAGGAAAAATATGACAAACATTTGAGCAAACCAAAACAATGCAAATCCAACGGGTACTACATTAACATCTTATATATGTTTCATAGATAATTGCACACATAGTGGACAGCAGGATGCTCACTTACCAATAATGATATATTTGAAAATATAGGAATAGTTATAAGGTGCAGTCGTCATCTTGTTGCTCTGAAATGCATAAAAAGACATATTAACTCAAAACAATGACAATAATTCTTCTAAATTAACAACAATATCAAAATATCAGACAAGAACTCCAAGAATACGAAACCACACTGACAGCACCTCTCAGCTGACTGTCCACTATTGTCTAGAAAGACACATTTTCATTTCCCTCAACGGTAGCATGCAGACTCAAGAGATCAAGACAAAATGATCGACTGAGAATTATAATAATGTAATGTAGCTGCTCGTAAACACGACAGCTATATAAACTAAAAGGTATATACAGAGAGAGTAACATGACACTGAGCTAAAGCTGCATAAACACAAACTGCAGCACAACAATCAGCCAGCGCCATGACTAAATAATCAGCTAATCACATACTAATGTCAACGGTTATACCGCGATATTAAACACCACACCTTATTTACATCACCCCAAATAAATGTTTTAACGCTTAGCTCGTTTCCGTGTCGCTTTTCGGCGGATGATTGTGTAAATGTTCAGCTTTGAGAAGGCTAGTTAGCGTTAGCTGACCTCGCGCTGAACCAAACCCAGAGATGCTAAAGCTAACATCTACTCCCAAAATGAAAGCAGTAAAAACCGTGTCATTCGTTAGTATCTAACGCTTTTGAGTGCAATATGATAAATATAATCTTGTGATGTGTGTAGCCTTTACCTAAATGTAAAATTCAAGTGGTTTTTGGAGGTTTGGGTTGGTTCTCGGTGTGTGTGTGTGAGGCGTCCGGCCGTTTGCTTCCTCTAAAGATCGTTGTAATGATGAAAGCAGAGACCTCCACAGGAGCAAAAGCACACTACACGTACAGGAGCGGTAGCACACTACACATACAGGAGCGATAGCACACTACACGTACAGGAGCGATAGCACACTACACATACAGGAGCGGTAGCACACTACACATACAGGACCGGCAGCACACTACACATACAGGAGCGGTAGCACACTACACGTACAGGACCAGCAGCACACTACACATACAGGACCGGCAGCACACTACACGTACAGGAGCGGTAGCACACTACACGTACAGCACCAGCAGCACACTACACGTACAGGACCGGCAGCACACTACACGTACAGGACCAGCAGCACACTACACATACAGGACCGGCAGCACACTACACGTACAGGAGCGGTAGCACACTACACGTACAGCACCAGCAGCACACTACACGTACAGCACCAGCAGCACACTACACGTACAGCACCAGCAGCACACTACACATACAGGACCGGCAGCACACTACACGTACAGGAGCGGTAGCACACTACACGTACAGGAGCGGCAGCACACTACACATACAGGACCGGCAGCACACTACACATACATGAGCGGTAGCACACTACACGTACAGGAGCAATATCGCACTACACGTACAGGAGCAGTAGCACACTACACATACAGGACCGGCAGCACACTACACATACATGAGCGGTAGCACACTACACGTACAGGAGCAATATCGCACTACACGTACAGGAGCAGTAGCACACTACACGTACAGGACCGGTATCGCACTACACGTACAGGAGCAATATCGCACTACACGTACAGGAGCAGTAGCGCACTACACGTACAGGAGCAGTAGCGCACTACACGTACAGGAGCAGTAGCGCACTACACGTACAGGAGCGGTAGCACACTACACGTACAGGACCGGTATCGCACTACACGTACAGGAGCAATATCGCACTACACGTACAGGAGCAGTAGCGCACTACACGTACAGGAGCAGTAGCGCACTACACGTACAGGAGCAGTAGCACACAAAACGTACAGGAGCAGTAGCACACAAAACGTACAGGAGCAGTAGCACACTACACGTACAGGAACAATAGCACACAACACGTACAGGACCAGTAGCACACTACACGTACAGGAGCAATAGCTCACTACACGTACAGGAGCAATACCACACTACACAATAGCACACTACACGTACAGGAGCAATACCACACTACACGTACAGGAGCAGTAGCACACTACACGTACAGGAGCAGTAGCACACTACACGTACAGGACCAATAGCACACAACACGTACAGGACCAGTAGCACACTACACGTACAGGAGCAATAGCTCACTACACGTACAGGAGCAATACCACACTACACAATAGCACACTACACGTACAGGAGCAATACCACACTACACGTACAGGAGCAGTAGCACACTACACAATAGCACACTACACGTACAGGACCAGCAGCACACTACACTTACAGGAGCAGTAGCACACTACACGTACAGCACCAGCAGCACACTACACGTACAGGACCAGCAGCACACTACACGTACAGGACCGGTATCGCACTACACGTACAGGAGCAATATCACACTACACGTACAGGAGCAGTAGCACACTACACGTACAGGAGCAGTAGCACACTAAACGTACAGGAGCAGTAGCACACTACACGTACAGGACCAATACCACACTACACGTACAGGAGCAATAGCACACAACACGTACAGGAGCAATAGCTCACTACACGTACAGGACCAGTAGCACACTACACGTACAGGACCAGAAGCACACTACACAATAGCACACTACACGTACAGGAGCAGTAGCACACTACACAATAGCACACTACACGTACAGGAGCAATAGCACACTTCACATACAGGACCAGTAGCACACTACACGTACAGGAGCAATACCACACTACACGTACAGGAGCAGTAGCACACTACACAATAGCACACTACACGTACAGGAGCAGTAGCACACTTCACGTACAGGACCAGTAGCACACTACACGTACAGGAGCAATAGTACACTACACGTACAGGTCCAGTACCACACTACACGTACAGGACCAGTAGCACACTACACGTACAGGAGCAATAGCACACTACACATATAGCACTGTAGAATATAGCACAATAGAAGAATATTTCAGCTCCTTACAATGCAAATGAATGGTGACCAGAACATTTGATGCTCAAAAAAGCACATAAAGGCAGCATAAAAGTAATCCATAAGACTTCAGTTGTTAAACCCATGTCTTCTGAAACAATATGATAAGTGTGTGAGAAAGTCCTTTTTTTTTTTACTATAAATTCTGCTCCCTGTCCAGTAGATGGCGATATGCACAAATAATGTAAATCGCCAAAAACAAAAGAAGAAGAATCTGAAACTGAAAGTGGAGATTTATAGTAAAAAAAAAAAAAAAAAAAGGACTTTAATCATTTAAAATTTATCTCACACACCTATCATATTGCTTCAGAAGATATGGATTAAACCACTGGAGTCATATGGATTACTTCTATGTGGCCTTTATTTGCTTTTTGGAGCTTGAAATGTCTGGTCACCATTCACTTGCATTGTAAGGAGCTGAAATATTCTTCTTAAAATCTTCATTTGTGTTCTGAAGAAGAAAGAACGTCATACACATCTGGGATAGCATGAGGGTGAGTAAAAGATGAATTTTCATTTTTTGGGTGAATTATTCCTTTAAGTTTAACGGGTTATATAATTGTACAAATATTTACTTAGGTGTTTGAACTATTTTTTTTTTTTTTTTTTTTCTTAAATACTTTATAGATTATGGCTTGATCTTTTTGACACCATATTTATTGGGAGAGACATCAGCAATGTCTTTTGACCCATGTTTTAAATGGAGGTAAGTTTCTCATACAGTCTTTCACAATATTATTATGTTGACCTTATCAAGCTTAGTATTTTAAGTCTATTATGATAAATTACAGTGATCAGTTTTTACAGATTTTTTAAATTGGTACAACCAATTTGACTGTAAATAATGCATAATATTTGCAATTATATTTCCTTCTTAAGATGCAGCACGGTTTCAATTATTAGCCATAATAAAATGCAAAAATCTGCCGAAGACTGTATGACGATCCTGCTTTATTATGATACGATACAATCAAAGTAACGAAAGACTCTGTGGCAACAGTCATAGCCTAGAGAAACACGCAAACAATTAAAAGTCATTTCTGCCACAATTTGACCGTAAATATTTAGCAGTATTATTAGTGTCGCATTATTGGATGATAAATGGCAAACTCTGCGTTTTAAATATGCCGGAAGAATATATGCAAATATAACACACCCGTGGAAAGGGCGTCGCTACTGCAGTATCTGCGGGAGCTCAGTGCTTAAACATAACTTGAAAACTATCATGCCTGACTACTGCTGCTGATATTTTAAAACGAGGATTTTCCCAACAGGTAATTAGTATTTCTATAAATTAAGTAGCGAATGCATTCTAATTGATGCTGTGTGTTGTTGTTTTTTAAATAGAGAACCATTAAATAGTTTCCTGCTGCATGGGCATCATTCAGTGCATCTGATGCAGCTTTTAATTATTGACTTGTCTCACAGCATCACTCAAAGCAACCATAATTTGCCATAATTAATTCAGGTATCTAACTTGAGTTGTACTTTTTTTTCTTATTGAGTTGACATTGTCAATGCATGTTGTTGTTTATTTATTTTTATTTCATTTATTTAACAAAGAAACTGACATGATCTGCTATGCTATATGATAATTGTGTTGTATGTCTTTAAAAGCATAAGGTTATATTTACTTCTGTAAATACTGTTGATTATTAAAGTCAAAGTCAGTTTTATTGGCACTTCTTACAGATGAATTGCATTGCGTAACAGAACAATGGAGAAAAACAAAATATGGTTCCCTCAAGAAACAACAGTGCAGACATTTGACACACAATTAGTGATAATTTACCACAGGATACGTGCGATTTCAACAGACAATTAATAAGATGATTATGGTGGAACTATGGATATGGATGGTTAAGTTTGGATATTACAATTGTTTTAACCAATAGTAATGCAATAGAAAGTCACCAACTGGGTAACTTTGGCCATTTTTATTGCCACATTCGAATTGCATCAAATTGTACACGGCTAAACAATTGAGAACAGGTAAGGAAAATTGTGGGGTGTTTTTGGCCATTGCTTCATTCTTCAGTTATTGAGAAAGACTTATACGTTTTCCATGGGGGGGGGATGTTCATCTAAGGACATAATGAGACTTTATACATACCTGCAGAGCAAGCGATTGGGGACGCATCAGAAACAATTTGGGGATGTAGAGAGAGTGCTCGGCGGACAGGAACTGCCATTGTTCTTTCAAATGCATACTGATGATAATGGAGTTAGGAAGTGTCAGAATTATAGATTCACCCTCTTCCTCTAGGTTGCCCTTATTCTCAACATGAGAAACTGTTTGGGTAAACTTTGGAAGTTCATGGTAGTTTTTTTAATTCTCCAACAGCACCATGGTGTACCATCCTGAATTTGAGAAGGAAGGTATGGAGGGTTGAAAAGATGGATTTGGTGCCTGTGCCTCAGAATCTTTATGGTGGCTTCTATACAGGTGACCCCTACCTTATCCTCAATACCATCAAGCAAAACTCTGGGAATGTACAATACGACCTTCATTTCTGGATAGGTGAGACCGGTGTTGTTGTGTGTTTAGTTAAAATGGAAGCTGTCTCCTGTGAATGCTGCATAAATAAAATGTGTAAATGGCATGAATCATCATAGAAAACATTTAAATTAAAAATATTGGTATCAAATGGTATCTCCAGGTGATGCATGCACAATGGATGAGAGTGGGGCAGCCACCATCTTTACCACCCAAATGGATGATTTCATTGGAGGCAAACCTATTCAGTACAGAGAAGTCCAGGGATATGAGTCAAAAACCTTTGTAGGTTACTTCAAATCAGGTCTTAAATACATGGTGGGTAGAGTTGTTACATTTGCTGCACGTAAAATTCATTTGATAAATAGATTACATATGCTATTTCTTTTAACAACCTGCATTTTTATTTCTTTAGCGAGGTGGAGTTGCCTCTGGGTTCAAGCATGTAGCTTCTAATAATGAAGATGTAAAGCGCATTCTCCATGTGAGTGGCAGATGTGTAGTCTGAGTCATTGAGGTACCAGTGAGCTGGGACAGCTTCAACCAGGGTGATTGCTTCATCCTGGACCTGGGAAAGGTGAAACGTAAAATAGGAGTGAATTAATCTTTTGCATTTTATCATATGATATCGCTTGAGAATGCAAATAAAAATTAAAAATGTTTTCATGGTTCGTGCATACCTCAGGAGATATACCAGTGGTGTAGATCCAAGTGTAACCAGTTTGAGAGGCTGAAAGCCACCAGCGTTTCCAAAGATATTCGTGATAATGAGCGTTGTGGGAGAGCAACACTTCTTGTGAGGAAGGATGCGAGAATGAGAAGATTCTAATCGTGAATACAATACGAGGCAGTTTAATTCACTAATTTGTTATAGACTAGTGCTTTATTAAATATAATTATTATTAATTATTACTCAAAATTCTGAATGTGAGTGCTTTACTATATTTTGTCAGATTCTTGATCCAAAGCCTGATCTTCCTAATGCACAGTCTGAAGACACTAAGACTGATGCATCCAACAGGAAGTCAGAGAAATTGTACAAGGTACAGTGATCTACATGCTGGCTTAGCCAAGGAAGTATCTTGAAAACTGTACTTAATATGATGGCCATTATCATTCAGGCATCAAATGCCAGTGGTAGCATGTCTGTCACTTTAGTGGCTGAAGAGAACCCATTTTCCCAAAGTGCACTCCAGTCCACTGACTGCTTCATCTTGGATCATGGTTCCAGTGGCATGATATTTGTCTGGAAAGGTCAGTGAAGCAGTTCAATTCATTCAAAATGTGCAGCTTCTGTAGAAGCTGGGACATGCCTCAGTCTAAACCTTGACCCTTTTTTCCTTGAACAGGTAAAGAGGCTAATAAAGAGGAGCAAAGTGTGGGTATGAAAGCTGCCGAGGTCATCATAAGTAAGATGGGCTACCCAAAATGCACAGAGGTCCAGATTATCCCTGAGAATGGAGAGACTCCACTTTTCAAACAGTTTTTCCAATTTTGGCCAACCAGACAAAGGGTATGGGACAAGCTTGCGTGTCTAACATAATCGCCAAAATCAAGAAAGTGCCATTTGATGCATTATCTCTGCACAAATCAGATGCAATGGCTGCTCAACATGGGATGGTTGATGATGGTAAAGGAGAGAAAAAGGTAAATGTGACATCTGCTGTCAAAGTACTCACAGATTGAAATTAGCTGATTACAACAATTGAGTTGTTGACAGTGAATTTAATGGACAATTTGTCTTCTGTTGTTGTTTTGGAAAGATATGGCGCATTGAGGGATCATACAAGGTTCCTTCTGACCCATCCACTCATGGGCAGTTATATGGAGGAGACAGTTACATCATTCTGTACAGCTACAGGCATGGAGGATGTCAGGGAAAGATCATTTATATATGGTAAGGGGACACTCCTTCTGCTGGAATCCATTCCTTTATGAATGCTGAACCTGGAAAATAAACATACAGAATGCCTGAGGATTTGATCCTAAGATAAGGGCATTGTCTGTTCATGTTACACAAGAACAAGTAACAGAATCTGATGATCTCTGAGCAGTATCTTGTAACCTCAACAGGGTTGGCTTCTGTTATTAAATAAGATGAGTTATTCATGTCCATAGGCAGGGGAAGGACTCCAGTCAAGATGAGAAGGGAACCTCTACCATCCTGGCGGCACAGCTTGATGCAGAGTTTGTTGGGGCTGCAGTGCAGGTGATAAGATGATTGGCTTGGTGTATCAGTGACTTAATGGGTCAGTTCAAAAACTAGTGAGCTGCCTCCGTAGGCAGCATTTTAAGGCATCGCAGGCATGCTACCAACCTGAAGGCTGCCTTCCAAGATGACCTGAAATACCACCTTGAATCTGAGCATGTTTGTCCACATAGATTCGAGTAATTCAAGGCAAAGAACGCCCTCACCTCATGAGTCTCTTTGGAGGCCAACCAATGGTGGTGCACAAGGGTGGGACCTCAAGAGATTGTGGCCAATCCCAGGCTTCAGAACTCTGCCTTTTTCAAGTGTGTGCCAACCCTGCTGGGCATACAGGAGCTGTTGAGGTGAGTGGAATTAGCAAAAATGAAAATACTTTGTCAAATTTTAGCTGTGGCGTTGCACAATGTACAGTTTCATTTTTGTCACGTTTTTAAATTGTAAATATAAGCAAAAATGGTTCCTCTAGGAAAATGGGCATTTGTTTTGTTCACGCTGTCTGAAACAGGTTGATCCTGTGATCTCCAGCCTCAACAATGCCTTCGTTTTAGTGACTCCCTCAGGCTCTAAGATGTGGCTGGGTCAGGGTACCAGTAATGCAGACTGGAGCCCAAAAGCTTGGCAGCATTTTAGGATTGGAACTTTCAGCGATATCAGAAGGGGCAGAGGGAGGTGTGTGTACAAGTTTTGCTTAATAGATGGTAGACAAGTTTTCCAAATTATTTACCCTTGACATTTGAAGATATGAACCCAATGGTTCTTTGCCAAGACTTTTGGAGTGCTCTTGGAGGAAAGGCTGATTATTGCACATCTGAAAGGTTTAAGAACAAAATGGACACATCCCCCAAGGCTCTTTGCATGCTCTAACAGAACAGGAACATTGCTCATGAGTTTACTTGTCACCATGTTCGAGTGATATGTTGAATGGTGTAAAATTAATTGACCATAATCACTGAAATGCATGCAGTTCCATCCTGTATATTTCACAGGTTTTGTTTGTGCTTTATAATCTGTTGATCCAGATTTAGGAGATGCCAAGGGAGATCACCCAGGAGGACTTGGCTCCAGATGATGGAATGATATTGGACACCTGGGATCAGTCAACCACTTGCGCAATTAAACGAACACAGAAAACTAAACGTAATGATCTGCCATGGTTAAAGGCAATTTTTCTCTCAAAGGTCTTTGTTTGGATTGGAAATGAGGCAAACGAGGAAGGACAAGTTCTGACTTCAGGTGAGGAGGAACTTATTTTCAATGGCAACATTGTGCAGCTGTTTTCATTAGTTATCCATTTATATTCTTCATTGTTTTCTCTCTTCAGCTGCTAAATATATTGTAACAGATCCTGCCAATAGGGATAAGTAAACACCCATTGTTACAGTGAAGCAGGGCTTTGAACCTCCCACCTTCACTGGCTTGATCCTAGGTTGGGAGCAAGATTTCTGGAGTTCTGACCCATTGCAACAAGCCATGGCTGGTTTTATGTCTGTGTAAACACATCAACCTGTCAGTAAAATTTCTCACTGTCACCCAAAATACTCAGAATGACTGTAGTTTATTAATGTGCATGCAAGAACAAATAACTCCTACACATGAACACTCTGAACATGTCTTTATATACATTTTTTGAATATTTAGCATCACTGTTTATAAAGGTCTGATTGACCTGTACAATTATTGAAGGTTAAGAAAAACTCATGACTCTTTCTGTGTTTGTTTACTGTCCTCATCACTGTCATCACAATATTCCTCATCAATGTCCTGAAAGATGTCAGAGAGTAGGAAACTCTCCTGCTGGTCAACCTTCAGCTCATCCTCAAAGTCCTCACAATCTTTCACCAGCCCTGGCAAGATTTTCTCATACAGGTAGTCAACAATGTCTGGGAGAAATTACATAAAGAATGCAAATTTTAGCTTAATATTCATCATGACTTGATTTAAAAGGTAATTCAGACTCCAGATATTACATGCACAACTATATCTGAAGGGTTCTTTTGCTAATAATAAATTCATGATACAAGTATATTCTTACAGTACACAATGGATATCCAAACAAAACAGTGTTGAATTGATAAAATTCAGTAAAAAAAAAAAAAAAAGAAAAAAAAAAACTAACCTCCAAAACACTTGTTTTGCCAATTTGGCACATAACCAATTTTAAGCTGGTGCCATTTTAATTGCACAGTTGCTGGAGGCACATCCCTATGAGACAGAGGACAAAAACGTGACGCCAAGCTTATTTACACGGCCACCATCATATCTGAATAAACAGACACATCATTCAGGTTAGTTACTGCAACCGCTGTAATTGCGCTCAGATGCCCATTACACCTACTTAACTCCTTAGAGGATATTCTTTATTTTGGATCAAGTGACCTCACCAATGTATTCTCCAGAGATTTTTAGGAATGTTTGCCGTATTCAACAAATACACATCGCTTCAATAACACCAAGGTTTTAATTCATCTGGGTTTTTAAATGGCTTGATTTTCATTTTATTTACATATGTAAAAAGACAAACTGAATGTGACTCATGCCAAGCTGGACAGAAAAGATAAAGGCATGTGATGTTTGCATCATACAACAGTTAGACTAAGAACTAAAAGTGAGAGGTAGTTCTAAAGCAACCACAACAAATATTTCTATTTGATTAATGAAGTGAAGTGATAGTATTCTGTTGTCATCAACAAGGCCACTCATGAATCCTTTCTGGCATTATGAGTGGAACCTCAAGAGTTGTAATTATGACAAAGCGAACACAGCATTAGCAAATCACTACAGAAAATATGCACATTATAAACTAAATATTTTCTAGTTTATCTGCTCCTGATCATTTTCATCTGCCTCATTCAAATTTTTAACATCCAAAAGTTGTCTGGAAACTAAAGAGTTAGTTATATAATGTGAGATGAAATCACATTGTTGGTGCTGCAAATAATCCTCACCCAAATAATGCAGAGAGATCATCCCAGTTGACATCTGTAACATCCTCTATTTGCATTTCATACAGCCTGTGAGTTGAAAAAGACCATTTAAAAGTAGCTGCCAGCTAAAGGAAAACAAGTCAAGATAATACAATCTAACCAAACCTGAAAATACAAGATCTCTTACACTTTAATAAGCCGGATTTTGCCCTCCATAGATTTCCTCCGGTCGAATACTGCCCCTGACGACATCCGCGCAGCTGCGATGGACAGCCTAAAAGGTGAAGAAAATTCATGCACATTGTTTGTCATCCATTAAGAGGAACAGCAGCCCCTTTAGCAGACAACCAAAGATTTCAGATAGTTCATCCAAAACACAAGTGAGTGGAAAAGTTCAGTCAAATTTGTGCTAATATTTAAAATAATAATAATTATAGTTCTCTTTCTCACCATTTCATTCTGCACTTGGCCCAACATCGAGTCTTAACCTTCAAAGCAATATCAAAATAGGGCAGTTTCCTGTAGAGCATTTCTCTACTGACTCTGGTTGGTGTTCTTTTATCAGTGGCCTCAGATTTCAGTTTTGTTACAATATAGTTTCGCACAGCCCTCAAAAGTCTCTGCACCTCCTTCTGTGACCATGGCCCTGTTTTTTCATCTGTGTGAGAAAGGATTGATGACACAAAATGACCTACTGTCGGTCATGCAACAAAGAAAATATACGTTGTTGGAAATTATGAAAAGAGGGTTGTTAAATTAAACTTACTGCTACTGGTCTGAGAAAAACGTTTCTCGACAGCGAATGGGCTACGACCAGTCAACTCTGAAATCTTTTGCCAGTTACTGCCATGTATTGTATGAAATTTGAGCAATGCCTTGACTTCCTCTTCTGTAAACCTTTGGGGAAAAGGAATATAAAGCATTACGCTTTTTATAATTTTAAGTAAAATTCATACCAGAGCAGATCACTTTTCTCTAAGCAAATGTGTGACCAGTCCTCTACATTGCGAGTAAACCACTTGCATATGCAAATAAATAATAAATTGCCATTGGCTAGTAAACATACAGATTTCACTCGATGGTGATTGAGTTGTGTAGTGATATAATTTGTGTGTGTCAATATTAGATTCAATTGCCACTTTCAAAACAAGAACTAGATTAGAAGTAAATAAATCCCCTTGGATAACTGATGATATTGGCATTGTTAGGGATAAAGTGTAGGAAGACAGAAAGTGCTTGGAAATCAACTAAACTTTGTTCACTTTGAGCACATGAAGGATCTTTTAGTGCTGTACAATACGGTTAAAGCTGCTAGAACTGCTTATTTTTCAGAACTAATAACTGCCAGGTTAAAACGCTAGGTTTTTATTCAATACAATTAATAATCTGATCAACTGTGCCTAGTGCTGCATTTTGTCCAATAGATTGTAACAGATTTTTATATTTTTTGTTAATAAAGTCTCAAACATAAGGGCATAAATTATTGCTCCACCACCATGTGTGGAAAAATCGGTTTGTAGGGAGAGTTTGTTGGATTCTTCCACTCCTATTTCAGAGCAGGATCTTTACAAAATTGTACAACATTTGAAACCATCTAGTTGTCGTACAGATGTTGATCCTTTAAGACTTTAAGGAAGTTATTGTGACTTTAGGCCCTTCTTTGTTGTCTATAGTAAATAGCTCGCTTGTGTCAGGATGTGTCCCAGAGTTAAAGACTGCGATAGTTCAACCACTTTTGAAGAAGCCTTCATTAGACCCTTTGGTCGCAAATTACTATAGACCAATCTCAAAATTACCTTTCACCTCAAAAATGGTAAAGAAAGCAGTAGTGAAACAATTGTTGGAAGTAATGAAGAATAACAATATATTTGAAAAATTTCAGTCAGGTTTTAGAGAATCACAGTGCAGAAACTGCCCTTCTTAGGGTGACCAATGATTTATTGACGGCGGAAGATGCTGGAGACTCTATTTTAGTGTTGCTTGATTTAACTACAGCGTTTGTTTCCTATTTGTCAAATAGGAAATTTGTAGAGTCTGGAGATGAGATGTCCTCTTCAACTATAAATTGTGGTGTTCAAGGATCCCTGTTAGGGCCAGTTTTGTTTTCTCTATATACGTTACACCTCTAGGTTCTGTGATTCGAAAACATAACATTAATATTCATTGCTAGGCAGAAGACCTACTGTTATATTTGTCGTTGAATCCCAACGATCGATCTAATTTAAATGTTCTTCAGGAGTGTATAATAGATATAAATCATTGGATGGCATGTAATTTTCTGCAGTTAAATTCAGATAAAACAGAGGTTGTCATAGCCGGTCATGGTTTTAAAAAGAATCAGATCGAGTCAGCACTTAATCAAGTGGTCCCAAACATTCAGCAGGTGGTGAAAAATGTGGACGTCTATTTTGACACAAATGAAAATTTTGAATGTCAGGAATTTAGTTCAGTCTTAAGTAGTTAAGGAACATTTCCATGGTGAGACAATTTTTAAGTTTTAAGTATACAGAGAAGTCTATTCATGCTTTTATTTAGTCTCGCCTAGATTACTGTAATGCCCCATTTTCAACTTTAAATAAACACACTTTAGCATGGCCACAATCAGTGCAAAATGCTGCAGCTAAACTTTGACACGAACTAGGCTTTTAATCATATTACTCCAGTTTTAGCTTCTTTGCATTGGTTACCAATTCGTTTTAGGGTTGATTTTAAGATTTTATTAAATTACATACAAGGCATTACATGGGTTGGCGCCTGATTATTCAGCAGAATTTTAAGACCTTATGAAACAATTAGACCTCTTAGATCTTCTTGTCATGATCTGTTGGCTGTTCCAAGATCCAGATGCAAAACAAAAGGTGATAGAGTGTCTGCAGTGAAGGCTCCACGACTATGGAACAGCCTGCCCTGTGACAGTAGATCTGCTGAATCAGTGTCTGTTTTTAAGTCTCGTTTAAAAACTAATTTTTAATATACTTTACTACTTTACAAAGTTACAATCAGCTTTACTGGGTGTGTTTTGATTTTATGTTTTGTGAAGCACATCATGCTATATTGCTAAAAGGTGCTATATAAAGTTATTATTAGTGGTGAAGAAGAACTTTATCACAGAGGTCCTTTCACTGCATGCTGTCTCATGAGCACACAACACAGCTCTGAAGGAAATGTACCTTATTTGGCTGCAGTGGGTCCGCAGCTGACGTAGATCGAGGTGTCACCATCACTTTGGTTAAGCTGTGATATGCCATAGTTACATTTACATTGCATTTGAACGCGTCAACTCTGATTTTGCTTAAACTTTTCCACGGATTATTTTCACAACATGACACGTTTTACAGCACAGCTACAGACCAGTTTACGCACCTGTTGGATGGTAAAAAAAAATAAAAATAAAAAAAATAAATAATGTTTGAGCGTTGAAAAAAAAAAAAAAAACGAGCTTGTAGATTTGAATTTGAGAACTTGTAAAATAAATAAATATTTGTCAGTACATATGAGTAAAGTTTGCTTGGACTAATTCTGTGTAATGTGTGTCGAAACATGAGATCCACGCACTCCATTTTCATTGAATAATGTCGCTTTTAATATCCTTTTTGTTATTTACAGTCAGTTGTTGATAAAGTAAACGTGAATTCCAATCACACATTGGGCCTCATTCATGAAAATTTCGTAAATACACGAAAGAATTGGAAGTAATTTCTGTGTAAAATGGAGCTTCCCAAAAATGTTCTGCTGAATTTACAAATGCTTCGTGTTCCCCAGATTTGTAAGTACAACTTGTGTATGTTAGTGAATTCCAAACATTCGTAAATAGAGCGCACACGCACATTCATTCACAATTATAATCCATGCCCATGAAACGCCTTATAAAGAATGAGACTCGCTAGTAAATGAGAACAGGAAGCTCTTAACATATATGCAAACAGTAATAAAAAAAAAAGCATCATTGGAAAAACGTTTCGTAATTCCAAGACTGTAGAATGATCTACTTCCCTTGCGAAAGGAACAATCTTCAAAGTAATTGAATGACTGAAGGTCTTTGACCGAAACGCTGTAAGATATTACAGATTTAAAAGCTAAACGACAGCGTGCAGACTTTTTTCCTGTTGTACTGTTTACGCACCTGCCCGCCATGTGTTCAAGTAAGGTTTACAACTGACCATACGTCAACTGAACATGATTTACCGATGCCTATATTAACTTATGAAATCTAAGTGCTTATATTAAATAAAAAATGTCCATCCAGTCATGTTAAACGGCATTATTTTTGTTTTGTTTTTTCTCAAGAAAACCCATATCATGAACTTCTGCTGGAAATAAGCAGTTGTGAAAAAAAATATACTTAGAAATAATAAATGCAAGCAGCAAAGAAACGTTTCTAAATAAAAGCTTTTCTTTTTTTTATTACTTGTTTTAAAGTTAATTTCACTCATTTTATTAATAATTTTTTCATTACTTATTTAATTTTACTTCTGTAGTCATGGCAGTTTGTCTGAAAGAACAACACGTTCGGATGTCTTGCACACGATTTACACGTGGTCGGAAGCAGGTGTACATTTTGTTCGTACCGACTAAAGTTTTGAAAATATGAAAATTTTCATGAATCCAAAAATTGGTGTCAGGCCGGCTTTACAGTCTGTGTATCATTCATTCATTTCATATTCAATTAGAAATTCAAAATCAGAAAAACAAAAAACTACTTATTTCATTATTCGTTTACAAAACCATTATTAACAAACAAATAATGACTTTTTCGTAATTTCGATTTAATGCTCAAGTTAAAAATAGGACATTGGAAAAATAGCCACAGGATACTGTGCGTTTTGTTTATTAGATTTCACTAATATATGGCTTGAATATTTGATTGGCACATGTGGGTGTGTCTGAAACGCCCCTTTCTTCTGATTGGTCAACCTGCACTGTTATCTTCTCAATGCTGTGACAAATTAAAAGTTCTCTGCTGTTTAATTGTTCAGATGAATTCATCTCAGTTAATATTAAATTCTTTACCATTTATTCTCAAACGCGCCACGTTTATTGTAGCCGAGGGACTTTAGACAGACTTTTAGCTCCTACTCTGGAGTAGGTACTTCTACCCCACAAGAGGGACTGTGGGAGGTGCTGCAGCCTGTGATTTGTTTTGTGAGTGCGAATGCAAGAGGGGAAAACCTACCTTGGGTGTCCCATTCCTCTTAAGAGTTCTCATCTAGAAAGTTACCAGATGGTAAAGAAGAATGGATTATAGGTGGGAAAGGGGCTATACATATCAATGTAAACTACATTTACAATTCAATTTTTTATCATCAGCTGCATTACGCTTGCATGTCGTCAAAAGCCCGGCGAGTAAAAACAAAAATGTACTAGCCAATGGCAATTTTTTCTCCAACGTGTCCATAGTGTGTGTGATGACACAAAAATGATACTTTTCTTACCTTCCCATATAATTCCCTTCATCAAAAACTTTCCTCCCACGGATAAAAACCTCACGGCATGTTCTGGGAATTCCTTCCGCTGTTTGAGATTTAAAAAGATGAACTTAGGCATTTTCAAAACCATTTTAACTACTAAGCCACAAAAATACAGCACACATTTTAGAATAGAGCCTCTTTTAGAGTTCAATATGGACTTGCATGTCTCATCAGGTCAAAAAATTTTAAGCAGAAAGCTTAAAATGGTGCAAAATTACCTTAGAGCTTTCCAGTTCAGAATGAGAAACCAATGGAAAAATAATTATGACAAAAAAAAAAAAAAAAAAAAAAAAAATGTAGATTCGAGGGAAGTGAAAGCAATGTGATGAAACTCACCAATCCTTTCGAAAAACCTGTGGTTCCTCTTCAGTGTCGATATTGCCTGTTTCTCCTCTGGAAACCGCTTTGTGTGAAAGAGCCTGCTAGCATTTTGCACTCCTGTGAGAGCCAAAAAATCCTGAACGTTCTGCCTTAACCTATTATTTTCAGCACTGGAGAATCTTCCATGTCTCAAGGCGATGCCTGTGGACAAAAGAGTTACAATACACACACATAATCTGTTATTTTATGTCGCATGCCAGGACATCAAACACAAATTGCAAGAGTACATGTTAAGCTGGCTCTACACTAGCTGATTTTTCCAATGATTTTCAGGTGTTGGCTTCATTAACAATCACCGGCCAGGCAGAGGGAGACAGAGCGCCCATTAGCACCTCTCTGCAGCAGGTTAACCACTTGACCATCAGGACTCCCTGCTGAACATTTGCTACTACCACCAAGATCTGCACCCGTTTACAGTTTTGGTACATTTTAAAATATAACCTTATGAAAAGCAAAGCAAATCGAAGCATGAAGAAAATGCAACATTGTAACAATTTTAGCCCGTTTCGGAACAATCAAGCAAGCTACAGGTCTGAAAATGCCCCAGATCTCTCATGTTGTTTTGTCAGAGAGAGATAGTTGTGGCGAGTGGTTGTGCATCACCCCTCCACCGTTTTTAACCGGCAAGTGTGTCATACCTCTGACTGAAGAGAGTGAGATCTCAGCAAAACAGTCTGCATGTGTGACACCCTCGGCCAAAATGAGTTGTTCTGAGTCTGCTAGTGTAGAGCCAGCTTTATGTGTTGACATCAGCTTACCTTCCTTTTTGAATACCCTGTACCTGGGCAGGTCATACAGGATTATTTTGTTGAGTTCAAATTGAGTTTTAGACTCTATGTCAGGAATAAATTCTTTCAGTTCCTCTAAAATATTTCGATCAGTTTCCTTTGTTGGTTCTTCATTTTTTTTCTTTTTCTTGTGCTTTCTAGTACCAATTTGTATGGCAGGGTTCATGAGGTCTGTAGCCTCTTGTAAGTCAGTTTCCTTATCCATACATGGGACGTGCCCCTGTTCACTGGTCCCAGCAGACTGCTCTTCAACCATGTCATCACAGTTTGTATGTGCAACCTTTGCTTTCTTTCTCTTTCTCTTTGCATGCTTTTCCTCAGTAGTTCCCTGCCGCTCTTTTAATTCTGCTGTGGGAGCATTCATGTCCTCTACTGTATGCAGTCCTGTTTGTCCATTACACATCAGTGAAGTTTCCTCCTCCCCTCTTTCATTCAATTTCCTTTTTTTATGTTTACCAGTAAATGTCTGGTGACACTTATCCTCTGTTTCCTTGTTCTTCTTTTCTTTCTTTTTCTTTTTAACGTGTTGCTTTACAGACTCAGTCTGGTCTGGAGATTCTCTCTTCTTCGCCTTCTTCCTCGCCTTTTCTGCATTAACAGTGTCCATTGTGTTTTTACAAGCATCTGTCTCCATTATATCAAACGTATGTTTACATTCTGTTTAAAACAAAATGATGACAGTTCAAACTTACATTTGACGTCATACAGGCACGTCAGATGGATTTCTTTACCACAGAAAGAAAGAAAGTGAGAATATCTGGTAAAATATACAACAAACTGTTCTGTACCTTGACCATTCCAGTTTGGTGGACTGTTCAACACGAGGTTACTTCCTTCTCTACTTCCCTACCACCGATTAAAAGCTGCATTCTCCGCTGCAAAACAACTGTACTGCCATCTGTTGGTCAGGATAGTCCTCATCATTTTATTGGCTTCACATTAGCTTCATAATAAACATATTAGCACATGTCCTGTGTGTAAAGTATTTTAATTTGATTTTAAACAGTTATGGTTACAACAATAGCACTCTCATCATAAATTAAACAAAATGACTGAAAGATTCTTGAAGGGTTAAAATATGTATTATGGTTTAACTAAGTATAGTATTTTTGTGGTTACCCTAGTATTTTTTTAGTAAGGTATGCTAATTAAAAAAAATAGTTATTACTGCCTCAATTTGGCGTGGCATGGAGGTGATCAGTTTGTGGCACTGCTGAGGTGGTATGGAAGCCCAGGTTTCTTTGACAGTGGCCTTCAGCTCATCTGAATTTTTTGGTCTCTTGTTTCTCAGTTTCCTCTTGACAATACCCCATAGATTCTCTATGGGGTTCAGGTCTGGTGAGTTTGCTGGCCAGTCAAGCACACCAACACCATGGTCATTTAACCAACTTTTGGTGCTTTTGGCAGTGTGGGCAGGTGCCAAACCCTGCTGGAAAATGAAATCAGCACCTTTAAAAAGCTGGTCAGCAGAAGGAAGCATGAAGTGCTCCAAAATTTCTTGGTAAACGGGTGCAGTGACTTCGGTTTTCAAAAAACACAATGGACCAACACCAGCAGATGACATTGCACCCCAAATCATCACTGACCTGTGGAAACTTAACACTGGACTTCAAGCAACTTGGGCTATGAGCTTCTCCACCCTTCCTCCAGACTCTAGGACCTTGGTTTCCAAATGAAATACAAAACTTGCTCTCATCTGAAAAGAGGACTTTGGACCACTGGGCAACAGTCCAGTTCTTCTTCTCCTTAGCCCAGGTAAGACGCCTCTGACGTTGTCTGTGGTTCAGGAGTGGCTTAACAAGAGGAATACAACAAATGTAGCCAAATTCCTTGACACGTCTGTGTGTGGTGGCTCTTGATGCCTTGACCCCAGCCTCAGTCCATTCCTTGTGAAGCTCACCCAAATTCTTGAATCGATGTTGCTGGACAATCATAAGGCTGCGGTTCTCTCGGTTGGTTGTGCATCTTTTTCTTCCACACTTTTTCCTTCCACTCAACTTTCTGTTAACATGCTTGGATACAGCACTCTGTGAACAGCCAGCTTCTTTGGCAATGAATGTTTGTGGCTTACCCTCCTTGTGAAGGGTGTCAATGATTGTCTTCTGGACAACTGTCAGATCAGCAGTCTTCCCCATGATTGTGTAGCCTAGTGAACCAAACTGAGAGACCATTTTGAAGGCTCAGGAAACCTTTGCAGGTGTTTTGAGTTGATTAGCTGATTGGCATGTCACCATATTCTAATTTTTTGAGATAGTGAATTGGTGGGTTTTTGTTAAATGTGAGCCAAAATCATCACAATTAAAAGAACCAAAGACTTAAACTACTTCAGTCTGTGTGCATTGAATTTATTTAATACACGAGTTTCACAATTTAAGTTGAATTACTGAAATAAATGAACTTTTCAGTATATATATATATATAATATAGTTATATATAATATATATATATATATATATATATATATATATATATATATATATATATATTGAAAACTGTAATTAAGACAATAATATTTCATTTTTAGGTTTTAATGAATTGATTTGATTAGACACCACTTTGATAATACAATTTTAATATTAAAATTTTATTAAACTGTTGAATATGGAATTCAGAAAAAAATAACCATTCAATAACCACAATATACATAATGACCTCTCGTATACCTGTTGGGTACATTAGGATCATTTCCACAAAAAAAAAAAAAAGAATAATAAATTACTCTCTGACCTACAAAATATTGAAATCTTCAGTCCAGTTCAGTTCAATTTTCACCCATGAAAGCTGAGGGTAAACTTTTTTTAATGTGTTGACATTATTTTTATACATAAAAGACAACTTGACTGATGTTTTTATTTGTTTATTTATTTTAATTTGGGTTATTATCTCAAAAGATAAATTTTCTAAGATGGTGTCAATAGCATCTCATGACATACACCACTGACCAAACTAAAATCAATAAATCATACCATAATTTTTTTCTTCAATAAAAATCTGCATTTGTACATTACAAAATGTACCACCAATGTTATAAAGGGACAAATATATATATATATATATATATATATATATATATATATATATATATATATATATATATATATATTAATTATTTAAATGATTAATTACTTTTTTTTTTTTGCCTTGCCTTGCCTTGCACTAATGCTTGACCTGAGAAAACACAATGAGCAAAAAAATAAATAACAGATAATTGTCACAGAAGTGATGAACCAGATAAGGGGACAAGAGATTTTTTTTTCAGGCAATCGCCAAATTCAATAAATATTCGAAAAAATAAAATAAAATCGTAAAACAATATAGAGTCAAACTAATTAATATAGTTTAATAAACATTAGGCAATAGAATGATGCCTTTTAAATGGGGTTTATTGACTATTTTAAATCTGTTTTATGACTGAAAAGTCAAGGGTTTGTCCCTTGAAAAGTTTGTCACCATATTTTGAGAAAGACCAATTAAATGCCCTGGAAAATTGAGCCTGGAAAAGAGTCGGAATGAACACTAATTTACGTACAGATATGTTTTACTAAATTTTTAAAACATGAAAAATGCTGCATACAGACTTCTAAGATGTTTTAGTGATGACACGAATCATTGAATCAGAGTTTTGAATCAGATTATATTAAATTGACCGTTTCCCAACTGATTCACAAAAACTCTGTCGTTCTTTGTCAACTGCTTGTTTCCCCCTTCACTACAGAATAGTAAATTGTTGGCATTTCATGACAAGGTCATGCATACTAAGTTGAAATGTTGTATGTACAAAATCCCCCATATTTACACGATACTGTTGTAAATAAACACATTACAGCCTATATAAACATAACGAACACTTCCAAAATGATCATGACTAATTTCATGAATAATAACATGATTAATCATGACTTTTGGGCAATTAACAAGATATGATTCGTGTTATGATGTAATGCTGCCACCCACTGTACTGGAGCGGCAGGCTGCAAAACAACAACACAGCTTCGCCAACAGTCAACGGGTCAACAACAAAAACAAGCGGAGCGAATCGATGAACCTGTGTCACTGGTAAGCGAATCAAACAACACTGAATAAAATATCACATAGTGCATGTATTTCGGTTTATTGTGCCTGTACGTGATGGAAAGGTCGATGCGTTATAAATCATAGTCATTTTTCAACACTGTGTTCTTGTATCTTTATTCAAACATCGTAAATATGCTCGCCTTTGGTCAACGCGCGCGCGGCATTGGCCTTGTATCTCCTAGTCGCATATACAGGGGGCATTTAAATGCTGAACTACGTTTTGGTGCAGCTTTTATGTTGTTCTTGTGATAAATACATTAACGAAATGCACTCGCTTATTGGTTCTCTGTCGTCATCTTTTTGTATTACTGTAATTTACTGTACATTACGCCTTTTATATTTAGCGTAACATGAAGTCATACAGTGCTCGTTTTAAGGACACACTGTCTTATATTGCATTATGAGCACTGAACATGCTCTTCGTCTACAGTAAATACTACAGATCCGAAACAAAAGCGTTGTCATGGCAGCCGTGCATTTGAAACTCAACAACTCGACTTGTCAGTGCGGGAAGTGCAGCTGTGGACATCTGACCCGAGGCTTATTTTAGTACACGACAGGTCAAGTTAACAGGTTTCATGCACACACAATTATATCTGGAAACTTTGTATGTGGAACTTGTGATGTTTTGAGAAGTATTTCAAATTATTAATCTAGTCCCACCCACAATGGGTGTTTATATACTCTCTCTCTCTCTCTCTCTCTCTCTCTCTCTCTCTCTCTCTCTCTCTCTCTCTCAAGGTTTTGTAACAAGATGAATCTTGCTTCTGATGTGAAGTTTGCGAGATGTACTTTGAGTGGACTTCACAGAGCGTTGTGACTCATATCTGTCTGTGCTGGTTTCGTTTTGAGGATTGGGTTTAGATCACACCTTTACTCAAAGAAACCCACAATCAGAGTAGCTCAGATCCGTTAGCAATAAAGATCTGTTTACTTTTAGTGTCTCCTGTCAAGACAAAACACACATGTGCTCAGGGTGCTACATCCATTCGAATCACTGGAGCTTTCCCATTGTGCTTCCTGTGTAAAACAATAGCATATCGGAGCCGAACGAAGCATTACTGGATCTGACCTTTCCATAGCCCGACTAGTGTTACCTCGTTTGACATCATAAAGGGATAGAAGAATGATTGTTCTGTGACCACAAGCGCTCTGTGTGACGTGTATTATCTCATTTGTCCAGTTTTCCTTCTTTATCTCTCTTGCTCTTCTATTATTCACTTTTTGTTGCTATTTTTGTGAGCTGTGGGACATCCCCCGCCCTGATCCACGAGGTCACAGGTTAAGAGGTCCAATCCTGGTAGCTGTACTTCCATAGCCATCCAACTAAGATCAAAACCAGAGAGGTGGTCCATCATCAATGTGCTGCTATTTGACCTCCAGATCTGGACAGGAGTAAAGATCTTGTCTGTGAGTTAACACATAGTATGTTTGGCTTTAACTTTGTAACATTGTAACTTTTTAGAGCTCAGTGGTGCATTTTGATCATCTGTACACTGATGGAAGCGTCAGCTCTTTCAAATTTGTCGTTCTACTAACCTTAAAGTAGGGGTGGGTAAAAATATCAATTTCCATATGCATCGTGATCTTCATTTGAACAAATCTCGATATCAGTTCTCAAAAGCCATGGATCGATCTTTTACTCTATGTGCAACCCTCCACTATAATGAGAGGAAATCACTCACATTTGCAACCAAATTATATAGTTGGCAACTAGGGCTGTGTCGATACAATCAAATATCTATATATCGTGATACTTTTTCTCACGATGTTGTATCGATACTTAGATCCATGTATCGTGATATATTGTGATATTTTCAGTGCAGTCAGAGATGCTTCTATGAGGCATGAAAGAGACAACGAATCCTGCAGGATTCACGGTTTCTCTCACGGACATGCTGGACCTCTCTCACGCGTTTGGATCTAGAGCCGGGAAAAATATTGATTTTCTACTTAATCTTCATTTCTTTCTGTTCTCTCAGTCAGTTATTTATCAAAAAGTACAAAAGAAACATTTAATTCTAATCACACATCACACGCATGCTGTAAAGAAGCCATTCGACCAAACAAACTCTGCTGTCAAAGTCCCTGCCACAAGTCTTAAAGAGACAGAACCATTTTAGCACTTGTTCTACATATCCAAGTAAATACTTGTAAATAGTACAAATTAGGCATGTAAACAATATACTGTATATATGCAATATAATATATGCAGTTTCAATACACCATATTTATTGATGTAATACATGGACTTCATTTAAAAAAAAAAAAAAAAGCTAAAATGTCACCAAAATGATGAAAAACTAATGATAAAATAAAATGTGTCAAATTGATATGTCTGTAATTTAACAAGTTAGAAGGTCCCCTGTATAATGAATAACAGCATTAGCTGAAAGATAATTTCTTACTGTATGCAAGCAAATTGGACATTATAACTGAACTATACCCAAATTAATTGAAATTAAAAGCGAAATCAAACCATGATATTGTGATGTTTCGCAATATCGTATCGTATCGTGATGTGGCTGGCGATACCCAGCCCTATTGGCAACTGTCTCGTAAATGTTTACAATTCACTCACCAGTAACTGTGTAGTTTAGTGGTGGAGTATTCAACAGTGAGATCCTAGCACTGCACGTTGAGAGTAAAAGTTGTTCAATGTAATGTGTGTCCAAAGACGAGATCCACGTGAACCATTTGTCAATGAATAATGTCTCTTTTAATACTCCACAGTCAGTTGTTGATCAAAAACAATAATAAACATTTAATTTTAATCATGCATGGCACAGATGAGATAAAGCCATTCGAGTCCTCTCTCTTTCATTTGCACTCATCTACAGAAATGCCGATTATCTTAAAGAGACAGTATCGGTTTTAGCACATTTTCAACAAATCAATGTTAATATTTGGAAATAGTACAAATTATGCAAATAAACAATAAACATATAAAATAATATATGAAATATAATATCTTATTTAATGATGGATTTGTTCATTTTTTTTAAAGTCAAAATGTGACCAAAATGATTAAAAACGTATAAAATATAATTAGTAAATTTAATATGTTTGTAATGTACCACGTTAGAAGGTCCCCTTTAGTATTAATTCTTACATATGTAAGCAAAAGGGGCATTATAACTAAAAATCTACCCATATGAATCGATATCAAATCAAATCGGAATCAAAATAAATTGAGAGCTTGTGAATCAGAATCGAATCGGTATCAATTCTGTATCAATACCCAGCCCTAATTTTTTTTTTTTTTTTTTTTTTTGGATTTTTCCCCTTTTTCTCCCAATTTGGAATGCCCAATTCCCAATGCACTCTAAGTCCTCGTGGTGGCGTAGTGATTCACCTCAGTCTGGGTGGCAGAGGACGAATCCCAGTTGCCTCCGCGTCTGAGACAGTCAACCTGCACATCTTATCACGTGGCTTGTTGAGCGCGTTGCCACAGAGACATAGCGCGTGTGGAGGCTTCACGCCATCCACCGCGGCAACCACGCTCAATTCACCATGCGCCCCACCGAGAACAAACCACATTATAGCAACCACGAGGAGGTTACCCCATGTGACTCTACCTGCTTAGGAGACCTGGCTGGAGTCACTCAGCACACCCTGGGATTCGAACTAGTGAACTAGCGAACTCCAGGGGTGGTAGCCACCGTATTTTTACCACTGAGCTACCCAGGCCCCACCCAGCCCTAATTTTAAGCTGGTTTTATTATCTTTGTTTGCAAATTCCACACAATCCAACAGACACCCCCTCTCTAATGTCCACAAATAATTTCTTTCAAGCTTATGCCTTTACGCTGAGTGCACATAAATGATAAACTACTTTGTTTTGTTGGATTTTGTTGTCTGAAACATCCACACGTGATACACACTTTCATCTCTGTGTTTGTTCAGTTGAAGGTGTGAGAGTGGGAGGAGAGGTGAGATGGAGTCAGAGGAAAGAGAAGGATGCACTTTAGTGCAGGTGATCAGTGAGAAGTACAATCCTGACAATTTTCCATACTGCCGTGGGCCAGGGGTCGGAGTGGTGATCCGGTCAAGCCCCCAGGGTTCACCTGTCAAAGGTGAGTGGTATTTCTGGCCTGAGGTAAAATGCTGGGCGAACTGGTTAAAATTAGATATGAACTGAAGCCTGATGTACTGGTAATAACTGGTTTTACTTGAATTTGCTTGAAACCTCTTGAGAGCACATTAAATTATTGTCTTAATGAATTCTAGGGCTAAAGTTAAAGGAACAGTTCACCCAAAAATAAAAATTCTGTAATGTCCTGGGTTCAATACACATTCAGCCCTATCAACAGCATCTGGGGCATGTTGTCAGCTACTACAGAAAATCATTTCGACTTGTTCCGACTTGAGTCAAAATGATCTTCTGTTGTAATCGACAGCAAGCAATAGATAGTTTCACTTGTAATATTCCTTTGAATTCTGTAAACACATTGTTTTGAAACATATTGTACTGCTGAATTGCTTCTCAATTTGGACTTGGAGACAGAATGTTTTTCATGTAATGATTATTCAAAACCCTTTGCGTCTTTGTGTTTGTGTCAGATCGTCTCAATCTGCCCAGGATCCTGGTTTTGGATGGTTGTGGTATCACAGAGGCCGGCGATGAGGAGGAGGTGGCCACTTGCTGCGCTCACGTGGTAGAGCTAGACCTCTCTCACAACCAGCTGAAAGACTGGGGAGAGGTGAGAAAACTGGGTTTGTGAGTATATTTTTGTCTGTGTATATAATGCAAGGAATTATTTCACATGAGTTTATCCGTTAGTGTCAGTTGAAAGGAAATTAAGGCATACTTCATCAAGTCTAATTTTAAAATGGTGAGATCACAACATTGAATAGAAATCTGCTCCCGACAGTCAGTTTTTATGTATAATTTCAGTTTTCTATCAGGTTCAGGCTTGTAATAAAAAAAAAAAAAATTTTTTTTAAAAAGCATTATTTTATAATATAAACTTTAGAATTATATATTTTTTAAATTTAACACATAATATAGTTTGCAACCTTAAAATGGGTCGCAGGTCTGTCCTTATAGAGCCAAGATAGCCGGGGAAAAGCAAGAGATTTGTTGTTCACAATCAGGAAACAATTCTAAAATCAATATTAAATCTACACTTGTTTTTGTCCCATCCACCATGATTTAACACGTTAACTTCTTGCTATTTAGAGCTTCATGAGAGATTACTAGCTGTGCATATTGATTAAAAGCTGTGTAAATCTTATGTAATATATGATGTAATATTTCTTGTGGTTCAGTAGTTTGGTTTAAATATTTTACATGTCATTATTGTTCTGCATATTGTGTTGTATTGTTTTCTGTATAAATAATATCATTTTAAAATTCCAATCAATAAAGTTATACTGGGTACATACATATTTGCAGTTAAAATCATCTGGTGTGTATTTAATGCCTTATCATACATTGCATAATGAAACCTAAATTGATAGCAAAAACTTGATTTACATTATGTGATTTCTTTAATGTTTTTTTACCTAAAATAGATTTTGTCCTAAAACTACTGGTAAATATTAATGATAAACACATAATTGAACATCATTAAAAGACTTAGGTTTTTGTCAAATAGATTATGTCCATATGTAACTCTGACATTATTACACTAAGGATTGCCATAAGTGACTTGCATAGAGTAAATGCTAAACTAGCAGGCTAATCGGCTAGCTAAATTTAAGCTAACTGAAAAACACTAAGAACGAGAAATGTTTAATTTCACACTCTATAGCTTTGGTTATATATTATTATGTGTAACGTATGATGATAAAATAGTCATAAAATGTAATATTTATAAAGTTATATCAACATACATCATAAAAAGATTTTGTAGGATTTCTAATCACGCACTTAATAGAGTACCCATTATAAGTTCTTTGAGCCAATGAAATTGCTGTGATGTCAGATGAGGACTCGATTGACCGGGCGGATGGGCTCCTCCAAAGGGCGCAACGAGAGTGCAAATGAGGTGCTTGTGAGCACCCTTCTAAGCGCTAAAATGACAAATGGGACACCCTGTGGTCTCATGCACTTTGCAGGCATGCACAAATAAAGGCTACAAGACAGCAAGTCCACATCAAATGTGTCATTTGGGACAGAGCCATAATTGTGTTAAATTAGGATCAAGGCCGTAGCTAGGAATTCCGGGCCCCCTGAATGGATATTACTATGGTTCTTCACCTTTTGTAATTATTATTTTTTTGATGACTATTTTAATAGGGTATTAATGCTCAGAATTAATACATATATGTAAAATCCATTTTAGTCTGAGTTTGTTTCGTTTTCTTTTATTCATGCCACTAATAGTCTACCACAAAGTCAAAAGAGCTGATTTTACATCAGTGACATTGGCAGGTTAACCAAAGGGTTAGCAAATGAAACATTTAACATATACCGTATATTATTTTTGGAAATAACTACAGTTAACTGAAAACTGTCAATAAAAATCACAGATTTACAGACTTCACAACATTAACAGCTGTTACAGGCTGTGTTTCCAGGTGAAGTCGCATAGACTCTCTGCTCTTTTTATTCATAAAGATAATTGTAATGAAAATTGGCATGCTAGGTTTGAATGGTTTTGTTGCAAAATTTGGAATTATACCTCAATGTTATACAATTAGGTAAATGACAGTAAATCTCTAACGTCCTAACCCAGTAGTGAATTCCATTCCATTAAAATGGCAATTTTTTTTTTGAATTTTCTACATGGAATGAAAAGATTACAAGTTATACACAAAATCCCCAAAAATTCAATTTGGTTATTTTCCCAAATTACTATAAATTGTTAAATTTTAAAGGGAGAGTTCACCCAAAATTAAAAATTCTTTCATCATTTACTCACCCACATGCCATCCCAGATGTGTATGACTTTCTTTCTTCTGCTGTACACAAATGAAGATTTTTAGAAGAATATTTCAGCTCTGTAGTGCAAGTGAATGGTGGCTGAACTTTGAAGCTCCAAAAAGGCCACATAAAAGTAATCCGTACAACTCCAGTGGTTAAATTCATGTCTTCAGAAATGACATTATAGTTGTGGCTGAGAAACAGATCAATATTTAAGTTATTATTTACAATAAATCTCCACTTTAACTTTCAAAATGTGAAAGACTCTGAAAGTGAAAGTGGAGATTTATGGTAAAAAAAAAAAAAGGACTTAAATATTGATCTGTTTATCACCCACACTTATCACATTGCTTCTGAATACATGGATTATACCAATGTAGTCGTGTGGATTACTTTTATGTGACCTTTATGTGACATTTGGAGCTACAAAGGCCTGATCACCATTCCCTTGCATTGTATGGACCTACAGAGCTGAAATATTCTTCTAAAAATATTTATTTGTGTTCAGCAGAAGAAAGAAAGTCATAAACATCTGGAATGGCATGATGTTGAGAAAATGTCTCATCAATTTTCATTTTTAGGTGAACTATCCCTTTAAAGACATTTTGTTCACTTTTTCAACTATTTTCCAGACACATGGTTAAAAAAAAAACCCTGGATTATATTAGGATCTTTATTATACGCTTTATTTTAGTATCATTTATCATCCATTCTCTTCTCTTCTCCATGTAGATAAGTAAGATCCTGTTTAATATACCTAACCTGGACTTTCTCAATCTGAGCATGAATCCACTGAGAGGGTCGAGTCTGGATCCTGGAGCTGCCGAAGCCTTTTCTGGCCTCCGCCGCCTTGTCCTCAATAACACGCATGTCACCTGGGACATAGTGCACACACTTACACGAGAGATCCCAGAGTAAGTGTGTGTGTTTTTCAGCATTTCAATAGCCTCGGTGTGAATTTGTCTGTTGCTGCCCCCTGCAGATTCTGCAGAGCTTTTTCTTACGTGTTTATGTGTGTTGTAGACAGTGTTTTAGTTCTTATACAGTATTTATGATTTAAACTTGTTTGAAATTGTTTGTGCATATGCTTTTGTAGAGTTAATTTTTTTTTCTTCCTATTTTAGCCCTGGTTTTGCCCTATTCCACTTAATATGAACATTGTCCACTGGTCATTTTGTCATGCATTAAACCTACTGTGTGTTTTGTATGTGTGTGTGTGTGTAGATTGGAGGAGTTGTTTTTGTGTCTGAATGAGTATGAGAGCGTGAGTACATCATCTGTACCATACCCGTCGCTGCGTCTGCTGCATATCACAGATAACCAGCTGCAGGAATGGGCGGAGGTACGCAAACTGGGCCTCATGTATCCAGGCCTGGTGTCTCTCATCCTAGCTAACAACTCCCTTTCAGCTATCCATGAGCCCGAGGACTCCCTGCAGAGGCTCTTCCCAAACCTGCGCAGCATCAACCTACACAACTCAGGTGCTGACCATCTCTGCCTGTTGTAAATTATAGCACTTATAGCACTTGCACAAGCATAAATTAAAGATACATTTCACCAGGGGGCCTGGGTAGCTCAGTGGTAAAATACGCTGGCTACCACCCCTGGAGTTCGCTAGTTCGAATCCCAGGATGTGCGGAGTGACTCCAGCCAGGTCTCCTAAGCAACCAAATTGGCCCGGTTGCTAGGGAGGGTAGAGTCACATTGGGTAACCTCCTCGTGGTCGCTATAATGTGGTTAGTTCTCGGTGGTGCGCGTGGTGAGTTGAGCGCGGATGCCGCGGTGGATGGTGTGAAGCCTCCAAATGCGCTATGTCTCCGTGGTAATGCGCTCAACAAGCCACGTGATAAGATGCGCGGGTTGACGGTCTCAGACGCGGAGGCAGCTGGGATTTGTCCTCCGCCACCCGGATTGAGGCAAATCACTACGCGACCATGAGGACTTAAAAGCGCATTCCAAATTGGATGAAAAAGGAAAAAAAAAAGAAGGAAAAAAAAAGGTACATCTCACTGAAAAAATAAATAAATCTGTAATCATTTACTCTCCCTCATTTAAGTTAAGCTAATTAAGTTAAGCTCAGTCGACAGCATTTACGTGGCATAATGTTGATTACCACAAAACTTAATTTAAACTCGTCCCTCCTTTTATTTAAAAAAAGCAAAAATCAAGCTTACAGTGAGGCACTTACAATGGAACACAAATATAGCAACAAGTCCTGCAAGCTGATCTTTTCCACAACAAAAGTAGATGCTGACTGGACAGCCCTAAGGACAAAAATTACTATAAAAGTAGTCCATATGACTTGTGTGCTATGTCTTTTGAATCCATAAGAAACTATAAGAATCCGTAAGAAACAAGCTCAGCACACTAGACACCATACAAGGAGGAAAAGGCAAAATTGTGCATGATTTAAACATGTGAATGAGATTCAAGAGCTAGGGAGGAAGGCAAGATAAAATTAGGTGAAAACAGTGAATTCAGTAACATTTTCTTTTCCATTATTCATTAAGTCATTAGCTTTCTATGGTTTTGGATTGTAAGTTATATGATTCTGATTCACAGGCTGATTTTATTATGTATTAAAACAAAATATAAGCATATAGGCAATAATAGATTTTTAGACTTTAAGCTGACATTAGTTGTTGTTTTTTTAAGGTCTGAGTCGCTGGGAGGACATTGAGAAACTGAATTTCTTTCCAAGGCTTCAAGAGGTCAGATTGTTGGGTATTCCTTTACTGCAGCCTTACACAGATCAGGAGAGACGCTGCCTTATGGTGGCACAGTGAGTAAACTTACATATACAAAACATTTAAACACTCACATGCAGTGCAAAAACATAGTGGCCACTTTTGTTACTAATTGTTACACAAACCAGTGTAGTGTCAACATGGAATCTTGTCTCTTGCTCTTTTCTCCCTTATACACACACACACACATACTGTATATCCTTTTGCTGTGTTTTGATAGGTTGCCAGGTGTGACTGCACTGAATGGCAGTATCATCACTGAAGTAGAGAGAGAGGATGCAGAACGCTTTTTTATCCGCTACTATCTGGACTGCCCTGAGGATGAGCTACCACAGAGGTAACCCCAGCCACACTCCTCACACTTCATGTCTTAGGAAGTTTACACATCCATTACGGAAATATTCAATTTGTGTATTGACAAAGAGCAGTGCCCTTCATTTGTTCTCTACACCAACACAAATGAAAACTCAGGTCTTATTTGTGACTTATGTTTTTCATTTTCCTCAGTGTTTGATAAGTTGACAAATATTTTTTTTCCATCACATAAATCTCTGTAGTCCCAAGTCAATGCTTCTTTACTTGCTGCCTTTACTTCTTGACATCCACAAGAAGCATATTGGGGGATTGTTATAAAATGGGCCTCTGCAAAGACTAACACATCTGAGTATAGTTTCATAATAATTTATAATTTGAAGGCATCTTTAAAAATACTGGTTCCCTTTCTTTTAATATTGAATAACTCATAATACTCATTAAATATTATTTTCCCTATTTCCAAGTAATAAGCATCCCATCTAAGCATTTTGCTGTAATTCAAGTTTTATTCTCTTATAGTCATTTCACAGACATTAAAGGTTAGTTTCAATCATGGATTATCTAAATCAGAGGTACTTTACTTTGGATAGCCTAGGGCCCGCAAAGCAGGATCCCTTTTGCTTCGAAAGAGAATGTTTTTATTTTATTTATTATTTCATTAAAAAGGTTTTGATCAAGCATTCAACATGCTATTTTAATATATTATGCAAACATGTAATGAACAAGAATAAAGTAAAACACATTGTATACAAATTAGAGCTGTCAAAGTTAACATGTTAACTCATGCGATTAATTTAAAAAGTTTAATAATAATCAGTTTTACTTATCAGCGCCTTTCACAGCACTCAAGGACACCTTACAGCATAAAAGCAACAAGTAAGCAAGTTAAGATACAAAAGAAACAAAACATACAATTGGTCCAAGATAAGATCAATAAAACTAATACAAAAGTAACCTAAAACACAAGTAATTTGAACAGATACTTTTTATCTGAGTTTATGTGAGATGGAATCCAACTGATGAATATGGAGTGGCAATGAGTTCCAAAGTTTTGGTGCAGAGCAACTTAAAGCTCTAGCACCCATAGAACTAAGTTTAAATGTTGGAACAATCAATAAATCATCAGAGGAGGATCTTAAGGAACGCGATGGAATGTATGGTTGGAGAAGGTCTGAAAGATAAAGGGGGGGTCAAATCATGAGTAGCTTTAAAAGTTAGCAATAAAATTTTATAGTGGATATGATATTGAACAGGTAGCCAATGAAGTTGAAAAAGAATGGGTGTGATGTGTTCAGTGGTCTTTGTACAAGTGACAATCCTTGCAGCTGAATTTTGAATTATTTGGAGGCGTTGAAGTAATTTGTCAGGGATACCAAATAAGAGAGAGTTACAGTAGTCAATACGGGATGTTACCAGGGCATGAATAAGAATTTGAGTGCAATACTGGGAAAATGATGAGCGGAGTCTGGCAATACTATGTAAATGAAAAAAGCAGTATGTGAGACATTATTAATATGAGAACCAAAGGAAAGTAAACCATAAAATATGACACCAAGGCTTTTTATTTGGGAGGATGTTAACTGGACAGTCATCTATGATGAGAGTGAAGGGTGAAGTTTTACATAAAGCTGACTTAGACCCAATAAGAATAAATTCACTTTAAACATTAAAAAATTATTAGTCATCCAGGTTTTGATATCCTTCAGATATTTGGTAAGTTCAGGAGGGGGAAGGGAGGTATTGGGTTTTGTAGAACTATATAACTGGGTATCATCAGTGTAAAATGGAAATTAATTCCATGATGGCAGAAAATATTACCAAGAGGGAGAATGTAAATATTGAACAGGAGCGGCCCTAACACTGACCCCTGTGGAACACCCTAAATAACTGGGATTGGTTCTGATCGAACATTTTTAACCTGAACAAATCTTTTTCTATTGTTATTGTAAAATGAAAACCAAAGAAGAACAGTGTTCGTTACCCCAATGCTAGCCAAACGATCCAATAATAATGAATGGCTGATAGTGTCAAAGGCAGCACTGAGGTCGAGAAGAACAAGGATGGACAGAAAGCCAGAGTCAGATGCAAGGAGAAGGTCATTTGTAATTTTGACAAGAGCTGTTTCAGTACTAAGTTTCATGCAAAAACTAGACTGAAAAGGCTGATAAAGATTGTTACTTTGTAAATGTGCTTCAAGTTGAGTAGCTACTGTTCATTCAAGAATTTTTGAAATAAAGGGAAGATTGGAAATGGGCCGGTAATTATTTAGATCACTAGGATCTACACCAGATTTTTTTAGGATAGGAGTAATTGATGCCATTTTTAATGACAAAGGAACAGTAGCAGAATTGTTTATGATAGCTGTAATAATGGGGGTTATTGAGTGAATGCAAGCTTTAACCAAACTAGTAGGCATAGGGTCAAGTGAACAAGTAGAAGATTTAGACTATATAATAAGTTTAGTAATATATTCTACTGATGGAGGTTCAAAGGTAGATAGAGTAGTTGCGGGCAACCATATTTGGCTATTCCAAACTAGGTAATCGCTAGACACTGAAGCAGAGCAAGCCAATTGTTAATAGATATTAGCAATTTTAGACCTAAAGAATTCCGTAAAGGCTGAACATCGACTAGGGGAAATTAAGTGAGAAGAAATAGCTTCTGGAGGCTTCAGTAATTTGTTAACAGTCCTAAACAAAATCTGTGTATTACTCTGTCGAGAACAAATAATGTTTGCATAAAAAGATGATTTAGCAGCATTAAGTGCAGTCTTGTATGAGATCAAATGATCAGAGTACATCTGTTTGCGTACAGCAAGTCCAGTTCTTTTCTACAATCACTCCAATCGACGACCTCCAGCTTTTTGGTGCCGGAGTTCAGATGTGTATCGTGGAAAAGAATGAACAAATGAAACTGTATGGGTTTTCACAGGAGCCAGAGTATCAGAGTGATTGATTATTCTACCAAGATCATTAAGATTGACATTTTTAATATTGCAGAATGATATACAACGATTTGGTTAAACTTTTGATTTAAAAAAGACAGGCTTGTGGTCTTAAATGGGAAGTTCAATAGAAGTAAGATTAAAAGGCAAAACACCAGAACAGCTAACTAAATCTAAAATATGACCTTTATTATGTGTTGGAAAATCAACAAACTTACTAAGGTCAAAACTATCCAAAACAGAATTAAAATCCTTATATTGAGTACTGGTGGTGTTATCAAAATGAATATTAAAATCTCCCATTAATAATAATATTCAGGGACATAGTACACAGATCAGTTAGAATGGTAGATAGTTCTATCAGAAAAGCAGCAAAAGCAGATGACTTAGGTGGTCTATAGATCACTACAAAAATAGTAGGAATAGATCATTTAAGTTGTACAACCAGGATTTCAAAAGATGATGGTTCTGACATAGAAATTGCATTAATTTTAAAACTCTCACGACAAATCAGTGCAAGACCACCCCCTTTACCAGAACATCGGGGTTTACAATTGTAAACATTTCCAGGTGGGATTGTTTGATTTAAATGAAAAAGGTCATTGGGTTTCTGCCAGGTCTCAGTAAGACACATAAAATCAAGATTTTGAACTACAGTGAGATTATAAATGAGAGAGGCCTTGTTACTAAGTGACTGAACATCAAAAAGAGAAAAATTAAGAACAGGTGACACAATATCTGACCTGGGCAAAGAAATCAACACACTGTGGTCTACAGATCTGCCAGTGTTTTTAGGCATTCTTGGATTGGTGGACCAGAATGTCTGGACAGACTTGGCATTGGTGTGTCGAAAGTTCGGAAGGGATCCACGATGAATTTCGGATGTCGTAATAAATCGTGGTGGATAAACAGAGTCAGTGGAGGCTTATATAAAGAATTGAGTCTGTAGAGTTCTGTCGCCGAATACGTCACGTTTAAAGCTGCGTTCACACTGCCAGCGACATCGCGCAAGACAGCAACACGATCCTATTCATTTTCAATGAGAGCACAGCGACTTCCGGCGACACGAGCTGCCTCGGCCATTGGCGACAGAGATCGCCATGGAGAACGACAAGACAAGTTGAGAAAATTTAAACTTTATGTAAATGATGAGCGAAATTCACGAGCGACTGCCAATGAGAGTGAAGACAGCAGAGCTCACGTAATCTGTCTCCTGGCAGACTGGGGACGAGTGCATGCAAGACAGAGGAGAAGTTTCAGCGTTGTGAGGGATTTTTACTGTTCTATATAATTTGTCTGTAACCACATGCATGGATATAATAAAACAATGATGCATGGAAAAGCGTGTCCGAAACGGTCTGCATTCCGAGTGAGTTTGATTCATTCATTCATGATAGATTGATTGTCTTATTAATGATTTAATACACTGAACACTGCTGCACATTTTGTAAAACACTCTTCACTGCAGAATGTAAAATTTTAGAGACAAGAGAACTGATTCCTTGTCAAACTGTAATGATATCTTAATTTAACCATTATTAGGTCTTATCCGTGATCAAATTTTTAAACGTTATTGCCAGACGTGCAGTCCTCCAATAACGTTGCAGCGACAAACAGTAGGAATGCCCACTAGCGACACCAATCACAGAGTCTAGCGACACCAAGCCACAAAGTCGCTGGCAGTGTGAACGCAGCTTAACACGTTAATTTTTCTTAATTACGATTAACACATTTGCCATTTATACAGCATAAACACTGTTTGGAAGGTGGAACATGTGCGATGTCTCCATCCAGAGTCATAACACTGATGCACACCACAAACACACACAGCAGTCATTCAGTGTCAGTGATAAAATGATGTAGAAATGAGCTCTTAATGCTATTTGTTGTACAAAACAAGCCCAGATGGGACTTAGAAATAAAGTACTTAGCAGCATAAGCAATGCACAAATTAACTACCACAGAAGCACGTCAAGTTTTAACTATCACGAAAATGCAGAAAGAGACTTTTTGCAAGTGTTTGCAAGCACTTTTCATGTGGAGTTCAAGGTGGCACATGCCGCTGGCATTGACATCCTGATGAGAGTTTAAGAGATTTAATGTCTAGAGACTAGTTCTTTCAATTAGACAACCTCCCACTTAGACTTAGCGAAACATTTAATGTTTCTTGAATTGGTGCTATTTTAGTGCATTTCTATCTTTATACTGTGGAATTCTTTGTTTTGAAAATGTAAAAAGCACTATAGTTACATATTTTTTTGTTTTCTTTCCTAAGAAGGAAATAAGTGCATTTTGACAGGAAAAGAAATATATCTAGAGTAAAGTTTCAGCACTTTCAAAATCTGTAGTTAATCGCAATTAACTATGAAAATTATGTGATTGATCGTGATTAATTATGCAGTTAATTGACTGACAGCACTAATACAGATATATAACTTAATTCTTGTAAAAGTGTGGTTCTTAATGATCTTCTGAATGATCATATATGTTTTGTTTTTGTTCAGAGTGTCACACTTTTACAAATCGGCCATTTACTGCAGAAAGATGCCCCACACTGAAAATAACAAAAAATACATTTTGCAACATTTATTGCCATAAAAAGGAAGCGGTGATGATCTGTTGTCAGATATGATTCTGTTGTCACTGTCAAGGATCATTACACACTGGCTACCTAGTATAAGCACACACACCAGAGATACCCTCGAAAACAATATACTAGTTCCAAAAGTGCTTCAATGAGAAGCCATTACTATATATGATGATTTTATGGTTTTGTAGAGGTTAGTAATGCAAATCACTAATAATAAAGCATTTGGGAGAAGACGTCTCAACGTCAGTACTCAAGGTAAACTTGTTTTCAGTTATTAATGTTCACGACGAGCATACCAGTTCTTCAAACGGCTTTGTCCCCTGACACCCGTTGACTGTGGCAGTGACAAGTGGGTGTTGAAGAGAAACTCATAGCACGCATGTTTGAGTGAGCACACACGAACTGTTTGAATCAACATGCGCACACTCTGACGCTGTACTCATGTTATATAAATTGGCCTATAATCAGATTTATATTAGATTTATTTTATTTTCCTCTATAACTATACAGCAATTCAGTGATACCTGCTGAGAATAACTGTAAATACACCTTAAAATTCATTCATATCATGAAAACATCATGTGTGTCACAAAAAGATGGTTCTCAGGCCGGATGCGGCCTGCGGGCCACCTGTTGAGTACCATGGATCTTAATAGTCTATATATCCTTATAGTTTTCTGTCAGCCAGTATTGCTTGTAAAGGGATGTTTGAGCATTTGGAACTAAAATATGTGAAGCTGCCATGGAATAATCTCTTAAAGAAACCCAACCTCCTTTTCCCGGATTATCACAAAATGTTCCTCCCTCCTTCCCTCTGTCGTTGGCCATTTCTCAAATATTTTTGATATGGTGGCCAACCACTACATTCCAGTGTATTTTCCTTTCACTTCTTTTTCTTTAGTGGGTCTTTCTGGGGATATTTTGGAGGATCTGTGCAGGCCAATGGGACAGAAAACGGATCACCCACATTCTTTCACCCACCCCATTCCACTTAACCTGGGAGAGTGTATGGCAGACTTTTCAGTGGCTGCGGCAAGCCCCAGCCTCTAGCAGGGGAGTCTAACCTTTGGGAGACAATGTGTCCACTCTCTCCCTCTTCAAAGACGCCTTTGTACTAGAATACTCCAATCAGAAAATCGATACACAAGGTGGCAGCTTTATTCGTTCTTCTCCCCCTTATATCCCCCTCTCTCTGGTCCTGCTCTTCTCTCCTGCCCCTTTTCATTTGTTTAGGGGGATTGAGTTAGCAGGAGAATTTTTTCAAAAGGGGATGGAATGACGTCCCTGACTCAGTCTTTTTCTGTTTTTTCTGTTGATTGATGGAGATGCTGTTGTTTTTGTTCTGAAATGGCTCACACAGACCTAGTGCATTGATTAAGTTGTGTAAACAGTTATGACACAGGAATTCCCGCTCTAGCACTACATGTTTGGGAAACTGGAGATGAGGTGGAAATGGTCCTTTCTCAGAACTAGTGGGCTTTTATCGTCTGCCTGACGTGTAAGATGCTGAAGTAAAAAAAATTAATTACAAGCATTCAAAATAATAAGGCTGATATTAGATTATTCTCTTTTCGTCTCGCATGAAAAATCGTAACTGGTAAAAAAATGCAAATGGGTGATCCTCACGAAACTTGTCAAAAAAATTTACGATTGTAAGATTTTTTACATTTTGACATTATTTTCATGAAAGTTTTCATGCACATTTAACCACCCCAATTCTCATTACCGCAATGCGGAAAAAAAAGTTGGTCAGTATGATATTTTCATTACCGAAATGTGGATAAAATTATTTTATTTATATATTATTTAATTTATACATCATAGTTGTACTCTATGGTACTGCCGTTCATTTTTGCTGATTTTAATTGAAAACAATATTATGCAACGGCATCTTTTTACTGAAGTAAACAATTGGAATAGTAAAAAAAATTTTTTAGATGCTAACAGTTATATAAACGTTGCACATTACTGAAAACAATGATTGCACTCATTATGTTTAATACTAAAACAAACATGTGTCCAGTTTGCTGTGATGTCACGGTGACGAAAAATACTCTTGCGAGAGGGAGGTGGCCGCAGTTTTTGGAGCCAGGTGCTGCTGTTGGCTTTCTCCCAGCTGAGCAAACTGCAAGCACAATGGAAAACGACTTGCTGACGTCACAGCTTAATACTCGTTGGCTTAAACAACCGTGATGTTTTAACTCTGATATCATGTTTTTTAATGTGGAAAAATTGTGTGAATATTCCCAACACTCTGACAGTGCGATCTCTGTATGGGATATGCGATTGTTATCATATTTCTAAAATATCTTAATTACACGTCTAAAAACCTTCAATTACATTTTTTTTTTTTTTTTTTTTTTTTAAATAACAGGTTCATTAGGTGACTTGTTCATCATATTCATCTTTATTTAAAGGTGCACTCAGTTATTTTTTTCCTCATTAAAAACGTTTTACTCCAAAAGAAATGAATTGTAATTTTGAAACATATGTATTAAATCATGATCACTCACTTGATATGAGGATTCTAGTCATATCAGTAACCTTATAAAAGATACTTATATCTACATGGAGAGATTCCCCTCATTGGGGCAGCCATGTTAGAATCACATGACCAGCCAAATACTACTCGCTTAATCTCAGGAACCATTCTGTTATTTGACACTTTCACTCTTGGATTAAGTTAATCATGGCTGACTGTGAACAGTGAATTACTACAATGGCATCTGTACCTAAAAACTATTGATTTTGAATGATGCTGCATCCACACCGCTAGGTGTCACTGTATGTCCAAATGACACAAACAAAAAAGTTAATGAGTGCACCTTTAAAAGCAACAGGATTTAAATTACATCCACTTAATCAGCAACAAAGCGCATGAACGCGAGTCACGCGATATCTGCTTTTGATCTCGTAGGTGGCTGATCCACTACGAGAAGTGAGAACTGTCCGACTTGACAGCACTTATTTCACTCCTCCTCTGACTGCTGCCATCTACTCTCGTCTACTTTCAAGGTGAGATGTTTGGCATCTCAAACGAGCCTACTGGTTTGAGAGTACGTGTCTACGTTGTTAGTTTCTAAGTCTTTCTCCACATTATTCATGAGTATGAACACTAGTCCACTCTGATCACTGTGCTGCCTCATGCGTGAGATTGCATTACAGCGGAGACTTCAAAATCACACGCGGATGCGACAGGTGATCCGGGCCAGCGCAAGTTCAACAGCACTCACGGAAGTAAGAACAAAAATAAGAGCAGACTTTTACACTAAACATTGTGGTGAAATTGAAAAGTTTGCCTGAATGGATTGCAGTCCATAACCGGACAGAAGCAAGCATTTGTTGGCTGCAGTTCTGCTACTTGCACCTCAAGCACGCAGCAGCTGTTTGTTTAGATGCACATATTCCATCGTGTCTTCTCCATACATCTGATTGTGGAAAGGGAAACATGACAGCATGTTCAAAATCAGAACTGAAAACTCAAAGTCATCTCAACTCTCTTTTTGGTATCCTTTACATTGTGCAAAAATTACCAGGATTTAGGCCTACATGGTTTACCGGTATTATGTCGTCATTACATCAGAGTAAAATATATACTGGATAACTTTACACTGACAAGGTTAGTGAGTGATTTTATCACACTAGAGTCATGTTAACACGTATTATGTTTAAAGTATTGTGGCTGTACTTTTGAAACAGTGTGTAGTTAATGTTTTGTTTATTGGACCTGTTTACTTTCATTGTATGCAATTTTTTTTCTGTGGTAATGAACATTATGCCACAAATGCTGTATCGGAACGCATTTCACTTCTGGTCGATTTTGATTTAAAAAAAATGTAATTCATTTATTATAAAAAAAAATAAAAAATAACCAAAAATATTTCTACATTCAAATTACATTAAATTACATTAAAAAAATCACACCAAATGCAAAAAAAATCACTCTCCACTTTTGGTCCCTTTTACAGTGACTTAAAAATCACTTTACGACAACAGGTGGAAAAATACCAATACAAATTAGATCATAAATACAATTGTAAATATAAACATATTAATAATAATTGAAAAATAAACCACAACCTTAAGACAGTTTAACACATATCTCATAAATATTTGTTTCATAAAACAGCAAAACAATGATCATCATTGACATCATTTGATGTTCTACTTTATTTTTAGAGTTTGGACATGAACTTTATTACCACCTGCTGGTGAAATCTCCAAACTGCAACTGCAGGAACTGAGTTTAGAATTTGCGCTGCAAACAGACATCTTAGCGCAGTGACCTATTTCTCAGGAAAATAGCACATTGTGCTTTTTCGCCACTCATTTACATACAATACACCCACAGTTCGCACGCTTACATCCACAGATAACGCAAATACTCCCGTCCACTTGCTCTTTACACTCGCATGAAAATTGCACTTAGAATTAGCGCTCTCACGAAAATCGTATAAGATCTGTATGTAGAAGTGTATGTAGCACTGCACTTTGCAGAGCACAAGGTTTTTAAGCAGTCCTGGTTTTGGTGCAAATGCCTGCTTTCACTTTATTCTCAAAAGTTTGAACAAATGATCAGAATTTTTAATTTGCAAACTGTTCTATCATCTTCACTCTTCACACATTCACACTTTAGTCCCATGATTGATATACAGCAAGTGTATGTTTAAAAGCATTTTAGATAATAATAATAATTAATATAATTAATAATAATAATTTTTTAATAATTTTCTTTATTTATCACACGTTATACATTTGCACATATACAGTGAAATTCTTCTTTTCACATATCCCAGCTAGGCTGGGGTCAGAGTGCAGGGTCAGCCATGATACAGCACCCCTGGAGCAGATAGGGTCAAGGGCCTTGCTCAAGGGCCCAACAGTGGCATCTTGGCGGTGCTGGGGCTTGAACTCCCGACCTTCTGATCAGTAACCCAGAGCCTTAACCGCTGAGCTACCACTGGATTATAGCATGTAACTACCCATGTTTTTCATAATTTTTCTCCATCTCTATCTCCTTGTCTCTTTCTCTTGAGGGAAAGACATTTTCCCAGTGGAATGAGTTTGAGATGAGAGTTGGCACTGGAGGGTGAAAGGGCAGGTGCTGAAGTTGATGATAAACTGTAGATATGGGCTAAGGTTGCCCCCTTTTTGAACCCAACCTGTTCTCTCTCCCCCTTGTGCCCAGATCAGAGCTTAGGCTATATTACAGACACTGTGATAAATCTCTGAAAGAGGGTAAAGATCTGAGGAACAGCGAAAGACATGGACAGAAAGGAATTAGGTTTACCTGACCTCAAACACAGCTTTGGACTGGGCCCCTTTGAATGCATGTGATGCAACCAATGCAGAGACCTATTCAGCCTAAATTATGAGATTTAAACTGTGGTAGCCTAAAGTAATGGATAGAACCACATGAGAGACTTTCAATGTGACTCCAAAGTAACCTTAGTAGCATTTACGGTTGCTTAGACATAAACTTAAGACATAAGTAGGCATGGGACTGTTATCTTTATCTAACGCTGAGTAGATATAGAGATTTGAGCAATGGCTAGAGTAATTCAAACCCTGCACTGCTTGATTGCTCACATCGATTTCCTACATGAGGTTTTTTTAGTGTATGCTTCAGAATATCCTTCTAAAAGGGTACACAACAACTTAAAGCTGGTGTGTGTAATTTTTTTCGATGTTGAAATGATTTATCTTATTCCAGCTAAATAAGCAGAGTCAACTATAAGATATATAATGTAATTTTTAGGTTGATTTCACCTAAAAAATTTAAACATTGTGGCTCTGTGACGCTTTCAAAACATTCCTGCGTTTGTTTGAACGGTCCATCCAGCCCAACACTGCAACACTGGCTCAACCAATGGTGTAAATTTAGTGGCCTCCTCTGTTTGAACAACCAATGCAAGATGGGAGTTTTCTGGACTCTATTTGAAAACAGTGATTATTTTTGTAATTCCGTTTGGTGACGCTAGTGACTAAGAAGTCACACACTTCAGCTTTAATAGGCACTAAAATAAAAACACCCCCTAATGGACACTAACAACTTGTAGGTATTTTTAAGTGTGACTTTTGTGTCTGTGTACTTTATGGGACCAATGTATTCTGTGTCTTCTTAAAGCTAACAATTTAAAGAGCTATTTGTAGTGTCCAGCCAACAAAAAGTGTGAAATACTTTATTTGTAGATTCCTTTTACAGCTACCCAAGGCTGCCAAATGAATTGTTCCCAGTCACCCTCCAATGGGCACCTTGGAGGTACACTAGTTACATAGTGTAGTTAGGGAGGAGGGAGACAGTTTAATAGGTGAAGTAACTAAAACCTGAGCCACGACCATGGGCACGATGATCCTCCCTCTAAGGAACAGGATACACAGGAGAGAGGTGAAAGACAGCAGAGAGGAGGAAGCAAAGAAAGGGATAAGAAGAGGAGAGTGTGAAGGCAATGAAAGAAGGTATTGGTCTTACTGTCTTTGAGTAACCATAGCCTGGGACCTTGCCTACAGCTTGACGATGAAGGTCAACGTAGGGGACTGCAGGAGAAAAATCTCAGTGTCTCACTACTCATACATTAAAGTTGGACTGAAGCACAATGAGAGGCTGTGAAACTTAAGAAGATAAGTGCAGAGAGTTAGCAGCCTCTTTAGCCTCCATCACGATGGATGTTGATGCTAAAGATGTCAGGAGATGGTGTAATAATTACAGCAAACATGCTTTTGTTGTAAGTGTTCCATTAGGGAAAATTCCTGTATTGCTTATAGACTTCCTGTTCCCATTTAAGCATGTAAGTGAAGTTTTAACAAATGTGAAAATTGATCATTTTTAAGTGTATAGTAGAGTTTATATTGGGATGGCAATGGCTTAAAAGTGCTAATAAGGCTGGGCTGCTGAGCTAATAAGGCTTTGCACAGAGAGGCTACAAAAATATTTGTGTATCTGTCTCAAATACATTAATTTTTTTGTAGGCAGAACTTGGGAAACAATTTTAACAAACCCAATCCAAACCACATTCCTATGTGGTTTAAGATCACTTAAAACAATTTAAAAAAATAATAATATAATCCAAGAAGGTGTTTTATAATTATTCAGGAAGCAATGTGTATGTAGTATAAATACACAATGGCCCCGATTTGCTAAGATCTCAAATAGCTGGTGCAATTTGCTATCTATGAAATTGTGTGTGCATGTCGTGGGCGTTTTGCGGGTGATTTACTAAGAAAAATCGCACAAATAATTACACGTGAAAATATGTTGGACACACCCTCCAAAAGGAGGCTTTTGCATGTGGTACTTGCACCAAATGCAATTACAGTACAGTTCTCACTAAATACCATTTTATTTTTATTCAATATGGCATTTATATGTTTATTTATAGGATTGTATATCATCAAAAAATCCCTGCTATTTAAGCGTAAGAGTAATTGATGAGAATGCACATGACACTCTTCACTTTTGAAATGTTCATAATTCACAAAGAAAATACAATATTACGTATTCATTAAGCCATCGCACGTTAAGCCCTTTATTATGCGCATTTGGAGGTTGCACGTCTATAAATTGCATACACTGTAAATACTAATAGTAATCTCAAATTGTAAAAAAAATAGTTTACTCAACTTAAGTGTAAGTTTTTACTATTCTTACTAGTTTTAATTAAGTTACCATTACTCTCTAAATCCTAAAGTTGTCATTAATAAAAACATTTAAGTGGTCCTATAAACAGTACATGAAATGTCACATTTTGGAATCATAACTCAAATATTTATGTTCTTTAAAATTTGGCTTCGAGTACTACAAACTCAAAATTACCAAGTACAAAATTGTGGCTGTGTGGAATACCCATAAGCCCTTGTTCTTGAATAATTTATGTATATTTGGTCAAAACAAGAGAACTTAAAAAATAATTATTTTTTATTTTAAAATGGATATAGTTATATTTCTTATCACTATTGTTGTTGTTTTGTTGTAGCTGGTTGATAATTGAGATTTTTGTGAAGTCACCATGAGGGTGATTAATGTTGCCTCTGGTTCACTTGGAGCCTGTTAAGTTTAAGCCATTCGTCTTTACTCAATTGTACTTTACAAAAGTGCAGATTTATGTGCACTAAGATGTACTGAATAGAATACAATATGCCATATGGCTAACCTAGAGTCCAGTCATAATTTCCTTTACACTGTATAAGACATATTTAAACCCTATTTAATATATTATAATTAAATCAAAACAACGATACTTTAATCAGAGATGAGTTAAGTTTAAGTCACCGTTACTTAAAATATTAAGTGTAGTTTACTTGAGCCAAATAAGTACATTAACTTGCAGACCGATTGCCTTGAAAAATCTAAGTAAAGTCAACTAATTAGATTTTACAGTGTATTCATGTCGGGGAAACGCAAAAATTGCCAAGACGTGCTATTTTGCGCATCTGAAAGACGCAATCTTTAAAAGACTATGTTAGTAGATCAGCTTGGACCTTTTTTGAGCGTGCTATCAAGTTTGCACATGTTTTTATACATGCAAGCCTTTAGTTAATCGGGGCCAAAATGTAGGATTGTCTAATTGTGTTCGAATTCACGAATTTACACTCATAGTGAATGAAAGTGTTTTTTTGACACCGTATTCAGTGGCCCCAAAAGGTATTTGGACTCTTTAGTCATACTTAAATATGTTTAAATGTTGATGCAATAGATACAAAATATCAAATGAAATGACATCTGCAAACAAACTATGCTAGACCTGAGAATTAACTTTTTGACCTCCTGAGACCTGAGCGTGACTGCTGTGTTCATTTTCCATTTCCCTTTTTGATTTGTAACTAGTAGCACCTAATAAACATGCAAAAAAATAAAATAAAATCTAGAGCAAATAGTTTTCCCTAAAGTATAGTTTTCCTAAAAACATATGTGGACAGCGGGACTTTGTAGTGAAATTTTAAATAATACCAAGCTATTGAAAGTCAAAACATTTTTTTAAATCAAATTGTTTATTATGTTTCCAGGAGTGTTGGTTATTCATGTTTTTGAGATGTTACAGACATTACATCAGAAATTAGCATAATTAATTCTGATTCAAAGTAATGACCAGCATCATCCAATCACTGCCAACCATGTTAAAATAAAATTATACATTATACATTCTGAATCTATGTACTGATTACCATTGTCCCACATCTGCCAAATCCACATCTGCCCTCTGCGGCCTGAAACTGAACTTGCACAGTAAATATAGAATTTCTAAGGGAAAAATGTGCTCAAGTACACATTAGTGTACATTGTTTTAGCAGCATGGCGTTTCGCAATAAATCACTCAAATTTAAAAAATGCCATATCGGATGAAACTTGAGACTCTAATCTTTTGACTCAAACAGGTTTCAATGTAAAACTTGATTAGGTTTCTTACCAGATGTAGTTTTGTTGGCATTTCTCCCAAAAACAAACTCCGCTGTGGTCAGCGCCATGTTGTTTTGTCACATTACTCTGTACATCGAATGTTTAACCCTTTACTGATAGCCCAGAGTCTTCTGAACTGACATCAGTTGGTTTAAATTAATTTAAATTATGCATTGCATATAGCAAAGCCAGAATACAACATCCACGCATGTGTACACAGGGTCGCACAAGGTTAAAGATATTGTTTTCATTTACATGTAACCAGCTTTTCTCAAGGGGATTTTTACTGGATGCATGAAGTCAGTTCCTCTCAAGTTCACACAGGTGTCCTACAGAGTAACCACACATGTAGTTCATCACAACTTTAGATGTTCCACAAAGTAAAAAAAAAGACAATCAAGAATTGTCTTAATATTGAACAATATATCTATTGTTTTATCATTTGAAACCTAACAAGCTTCTTTTTGGGAAATGTGTGAAAAGTGTGTTTGTGCTATCTTTAAAATGGCACTTGGCACAGTGGCATTTAATGCAATGAGATTCATACATTTTTGAGTGTGGCTTAAGTGTCCAAATACTTTTTGGGGCCACTGTGTCTAAATGTGTAATGTACAATAATGTCTCCGCTTATGAGTTTTTCACCACGGCAAGATGCCATGATGGGCATAAGTAGTATATTTTTCCGTCATTCCATACAGACAGCTTGCTTCTCTCAGTTGTTGTGTAGGAAGACGGTAACACTTTACAATAAGCTTCCAGTCGTTAACATTAGTTAACTCATTTGGTATTATGAACTAACAATGAACAATTTTTTATATATATATATATATATATATATATATATATATATATATAATATATTTTATATTAGTTAATAAAATTACAATTGTTCATTGTTAATTCATGTTAGTTCATAGTGCATTAACTAATGTTAACATACAACTTTTGATTTAAAAAATGTATTATTATATGGTGAAATTAACATGAACTATGAGTAATAAATGCTGTAGAAGTATTGTTTATTGTTAGTTCATTTTAACTAATGTTGTTAACTAATGTTAACAAATGGAACCTTATTGTAATGTGCTACCAAGAAAACAACTCTCTTGGCATCATGCAGCCACCTGTGTCATTAATATAGCCCCTAATGTAGATATACTGACTAACTGTCTGAACAAACAGACCTGATTTCAGCACTTGCAAAAGGACAATGCTTGACAGTCAGTCGTAAAGATCGTATTTGAGAAACAAATCCAAATTGTGTGCAGTGTGAACAAAGCCTAAGATACTTTATCTCCACGGTGCCTTTCAATTAGGCCCTTACCTCGGGTTCATTCAGGGTGACTACCATTGTTATACATGCCATGTAAGTTGTTTTTGGATAAAAAGAATTTGCCAAACTATACACACAGTCTTGTGTCAGACATATCAGTTATGTTAAGTTGTAGATAGACCACATATCAAACTATCTACATTCACTGATATCTAAATTTTGAGCTAATGGTGATTGTATCTCTGTAGTCTGTAATTCAGATTATCTACCTGAAAACCGATCACATTGCTTTTTAGGGCATCAACAACTGCAGTATCTACTCACTGACTCACTGTATATAGTGGCTCTACTATGAACTTGGTGCACAGTGGCGACTGCCCGGACCCATCTTCGAGTCTGATCTGTGCACTGTTTGAGGAATTCAAGGCAGCTGTTATCACAGCGAACACCATTCGCCTTCATTTAAGGAGCTTAACCACACTAAATGAGACTCTTGAGTGAGACTGTTCTTTCTCTCAGACAGAGTGGCACTTTGTATAGAGGGGGCAGTATTCCCATGGTGAAGGCAGTGAGCCACAGGCACCTACCCAGGCTCAGGCTCTGCTTTGTAGGGAGACTGTTCTGGACAGGCTGGGGAAATTACTTTGATTGGCTGTGTCGGTTACTGTAGCCCACTTAAGCTAAAAGACTTTTTTGTGGAGATTTTATTTAATTGTTCCTGCCGATCTCCTCTTATCTTTCCCACAATCCTTCAGCAAGACGGGAAGGGAGGGAGGGTGCAAGGGGCGGTGGTAAGAACTTTCTCACGGTTTAAAAACTTAGTGTGCTTCACAAACACACAAACAGGTGCACAAATACACAACTGCGTCTTCACACAAACATACAAGCTCTATGGGTCCTTCCTTGGTGCACCAATTGTAATTATGCCTGTAAATGTCTTTCTTTAACATTTGAGTGTGATTGAAATTTTTTATGAAAACCACATGTCTGTTTTTTCAAACATATTTTAAGAAAAGGACCGTAAGTGTGCATTACCTACAGTACATCTTCAGGCTCATTCGATCTGTTCCAAAACCTAGTGATCTGCTTTGCTTTCTACTGCCTACATAGGCAGGATCCATCATGAAACTCACAATTAGGGTTTGATGTTGGCATGTTGCTAAGGTAACAGCACAATGGACCCTTTTCACAGACCCTTTTAAGCACCATAAATTTGGCAAACTTTTTTATATTTTCGATTTGTAATTGTTTAATGTACATTTATAACATTATTCTTCATGTTATATTACCCTGGCATTCATTAACCTCTTCAACTCGGAGGCATTTTGGGGCTGCCGCTTGCAATTTTTCATGCTCAAATGTAAAAGCTCACCATTTATACATACTGTGGACTAATAGTCAAAAATTGGTCTCATTTTATCAGAAACCACCCCAAATAAAAAAAAATAATAAAATACTCCAATTATTCATCAGTATGTTTTCAATGTTATGATGAATAGAATTAAAAAATTTATATATGTATTTTTTGTTGTCCTAACTTTGTAAGCATGTAATTATAGTTCTGTTCACTCTATCTCACGCCAAAAAAAAATAATATTTCCTTTATCACCTACCATCACAAAATGGCAATCTGAAATGTAGGTGGTGCTTTAACGCATTTTACCCCTCACAGCTCATCCAATGACATTCAGTCTAATTTTCAGTTTATGTACCATGCCCATTGTTTCATAGAATATTTCGGCCTCTGAGTGGACTAGAAGCTCATTCATTAGAAAGCTGAGACCCTCCCCTTTGCGATGACGCATAACATTTTATGATCAAAAGCTGATAACATAGATATTTCTAATGATTTCTTTAGCATACTTTTAAGATATAACATTAGATTAAGGGATACCGTGATTGTACGGTTTTACTATTAACCACGATTGTAAATGTTAATTTAACCATAAGAATTTAGAATCAACTGTTAAAAACAGTGAAATACTTTATTTACACGTGGAAAAAATGTTCATAAATAATGTATAAGTATATATAATAATAAAATAGTTATTCAGAAGATTTTGTAAAATAATTTTTGCATGTGTGGGTGTTGGAGCTGTTGCTATGGTTACGGACAGTAGCCGCGTGGTGCTTGATGGCCAGGTGTCCCAGGCTGAACATGAACTTTCAATTCACGTGAAGCTGGGGCTACACACAAACTCCAAAATATAACAGGAATTTCGATCTACCAGAGTCAAAAAGCAGCTATTTAGGAGCATATAAATGACTGACTGAACACGTTGGGTGTAAAACATGCAGACAGAAGTCATAGAAAGTTAAACATCCTACAAATGGGACAGGATAATCCACTAGTTGTCCAACAACAAACTAGTAAGTTTAATAATTTTTTGCTGTGGTGATTTTAAAGTGATGAATTAAAAGATGAATAATGTTTAAGCGTGCTGACAGTGCACGGTGCATTGCGTCAAAGTCTTTCCAGCAAGTCAGTCCACTGTCGGCCATTTTTGGAACGCTCTCGGGAGGTTATTTTCAGTCATGCCAGTGCAGCTCCTATCTACTTGAAAGGGGAAAGACCAAAATCTCAAATACAGTTGGTCAAAATTAGGATCAGAGAACATATTTCCAATCAGCAGTAAAATCTGACGATATTGGTATCATAAATTGTGATTATTTACCTCATATTTTGCTAAAAAGATATATAATATATATAAATATTTATAGCTAATGCGCATGCACGTTCTAGAGCTGATTGACAGGTGATGTCTATATCTAAAAGGTGATTGGCTCTTTTAACTGTAAGGCGGGACTTCCTTTCTACATCCGTTGACCGTTGGGCGCTCAGGGTTGCTTGGTTGAGCGCTCCAATTTCTCTCATTCATTTTAATAGAAGTGGCCCGTCTCTGCTAAATAATCTCTGATTGCGTGTAGTAACTATCAGTGAGTAAACTTTGAAAAGTTGTGTCTTAGATCGTCCTCATTATTTAAAGTATTGCTTCAGTACAAATTCACTGCATTCAACAATAAATGCAATTTTAGTCATTATCGGACTTTAAATTGCCTACTGTAAGCAATATTCCTGTTATTATGCATAGTCTACTGGGTATTTGTAAGGTGTTATGGACAGTAATTTAATCAAGTCTGTTGCCGATTCTTTATGTTGGGGTGTCTGACAGACAACGGATTACTTTACAAAAAAACTGTTGGATGCTGTGAACTACATGTTGCGCACCCACAATAATCTTACATGTACACTTTTGAAGCACTCCGGTTACACTGAAGCACATCACTGAGCTCTGGATGCGCAAAAACAGTGTCGTGCCCTAGATTGGAGCATCTCTAATTATATACCTCCTATTAATTTTTGTGTATTTATCAGTTTTCTTATTATAGGACTGCCCTTAGCGTCCACATATGCCCCAGAAATACGTCTACTAAGACGTTCAGTTGTGATATGATATGCATTTTAGCATCAGTGCTAATTTGCAAACAAGGTAATCTAACCATCAAAAACTCACACCGCGGCACCCCTAATTGAATTATTCACACAAGCAAGCTCATAGACAAGCAAAAAATGGCTCAAAATTTCCTAAGGTAAAAGCAGATATATAATTGTTAGCTATTTTGGGCTTACAGCAGCAGTGATTGGCACATAAAAGAGACTTTTGTATTTGATGTCTTACAGATTTTATATTTCACTTTGTGATTCTTTTGAAAATATTTCAAACTGTGGTATTAGTGCAACAAAATGAACTGTACAATCGCATTCCTGAGAATTAACGCTTTCATTTGTTATAAGATTTGTCTATTTAAGTGACATGTGAAAGACTTTTACATTCATATTAATATTTCTACCATATGACCTCTAGGTGGCAATGATTTGTGACACGAATGTTTTCAGGCCTTATTTTGTTATTTTATGTAACATAAATGCAAAAGTAATGTTTAACTATGAAAAGTTCAAATTCTAAGCTTTCAAAAGATACCCCATATACCCGACTTATGTATTCAGAGACTTGAACAGTTTAAGCGTAAACTTTTTTTCCTTAGAAATTGGCCAAAATCAGGTATCTTAGAAGGCATTATTATGTTGCTGCCTAACTTTTGAAACAGCCTTTGCATTGGGAGCACCTATGCTTAAAAATGCTTAAACTGTAGATGTCTCACAAGGTTTTGGAACAGAGCTTTTGTGTATTGTCCCCATGCTTGTTTTCTTTACAGCAGCAGTGATTGGCGCATAAAAGAAACGTTTGTATTTGATGACTTACTGATTTCAAACTGTGGTATTAGGGCAACAAAACTGTACAGTCATATTCCTGAGAATTTGATATATGATTTGTATGATCTGTCAAGATGTTAACCATAATACACTCCAGATTTTCCTACAATTGGTTTTGACATAAATTGGTTACTGGCTGTTTTAGTATGACCCAACTGAAGACATTAAACTTGCCTTACTCACATGGCCTTCTCACTGCTGTCCACTCTTCTCAGGTACCACAATTTGGTAGCACGCTATGGCCGCCTAGCCCCGCTTGCAGAGGTGGATCTGCGCCCTCTCTGCAGTGCTCAAGTAGAGGTGCGTTTTGGAGACCAGACAGAGCCCCTAGAGCTCAGACTGGATCAGACAGTGGCAGACCTAAAGAAGCAGCTGAGAGCCGTGATCCAGCTACCTCCAAACAAAATGCGTGTATACTATATTGACCGGCAGCTCGGCTATGCACTAGAGCCTCAGGAAATGAAATATGGAGCTCGAGCACTTCACTCCTACAGCATACGAGATGGAGATGAGATCATGGTGGTGCCTAAGACACAGTGACAGAAGACAACTGGACCCACTGCAAAAAATAAAAAGTACATGTTGAGATGTCTTTTCAAAGCTGGAATATGAGGGACATCATCTTCCAATAAAGGCAGGAATCTGTCTGCCTTATATTTAGGACAAAGAGAAACAGGGCCCTAAAAAGAGACATTGGATTGGGTCTAAAAAATGGTGTGGGCTAAAGAACTTTTTTTAACCTTATTTACTTTTAATGTACTTTTTTTTCTTGTGTTTAAGAGACTGCTTCTCAGGAATCACCAATATATGTGTACTTTAAAGAGCATTTTTACCATTTATTAATCAAGTTAAGCTTTATAACACATTTCCAAGGTACACATACTATATGAACAAATATAGTCTCACACATTAACTATACAGTATATAGACATTCGCTGCTCCTAGTTTACTCATATTTCCAAAATCAGTTAGGTGTGCCCAGGCTTCTGCATCTCATCACTTAAACTATATAAGCTCAACTCAACTGCTCGTCACCCTGCCGTCCAGTTACGTGAACCTATGTTCCATTTTCAAACATTTAAACTACTTTTATGTGGGACAAAAAGGAGAATTTCTAATTAATGTCCCCTATGTAAAATAGATTCCTTAGCTCTTTTGGCTGCCTGTTTCCTTAAGATGGAAGTAGTAAGGTGGTTGGTTGTAAGAATTAAGGGAGGAGGGCTTATAGAAAGTCTCCAGTTGTAACATCAACCACATAGCCACTTTCTCTCTGCTTGAATTACAACAGAGTCAGCTACAAGCCTGAAATTCTTCAGGGCTCGTATGCGTATTTACACAATTTCCATCCCCACTGCATTATGACCACAGGCTGACTGCAAACCTCTTGTTATCTGATAATCTGGAATGTTTTCAGCAAGACCCCTGCCACCTCTCTCATTGGTGGAAATAGTCCCTGGAGTATGTAGGTGCCATATAGAGCATGTAAAATTGGGTTCTACACCTGCATTCCATCATTTTTGGCCCATGTTTTAGAGCCACAATTTTCAAACCGAAAGGCGCACCTCCCCAGGGCATGTCAGGGGAGGCACGGAGAATTATGATAAATTCACCAAGTAAAATCATAAATAAATAAATACAATAAAAATGTATTGTGAAGTACAATAATGAAAATAATTGGTTAAATAGACCATAGTTCAGCTTAATAGACAGTAGCTCTATGACGTTATAATTCTGTTAAATGTCATGAACGCATGCATATCATGCAAGAGTGCATCTGTACCGGTTGTGTAAGTGCAAATCTCTCTGCTCTCATGCAGATTTACAATGCGCTGCTCTATGAAATCTATCAGCTCTCTTTCAGAGAGTGCATGTACGCTCAAAACCGGTCATGTGCACTCACAAATCTATTATAAAGCCATATAGCTCTGCCTTTGTTCATTCATCCAAATATTCTGTGTCTGTAGACATGTTATATCGAGGAAGAAACAAACCGGAGTTTGAGGAATCAACTTGCCATTTGGCCGGTAACGATTAAAAGATACGCTGTATAATACATGGTTAAACTCGTATTGAATAATAATGATATTCTGATGATCACTGATGAGACATGAGCAAATCAAATGACATAAACAGTCAACTAAGAACATCTGTTGCGAGCCTTGCGACTCCCGTCTTCTGTCACTACAGTGGAAAACATAGCTGCACAAGTTTATCTAGGACACAGAAAATCCGAAAATGTGGACAAAATCACGACGTTCGACATGATATCGGGTTGAAGTGTCTTCATGTGTTTGTGTTTGATTAACATTAATGGAGAATTGCTCCAATGCCTGAAATATGATGAATTTTAATAATATAACACTTGAGGACAATACCTGATAAAACTTCAAAAAAGTTTTTAGTGGAAGACTAAAAACATTTAGCATAGGCTATTCTATTTATTATTTACTTGGCTATTGTAAAGGCCTATATACAACATTTGTATGGGGGGGGGGGGGGTCTTGTCTTGACAGTCTTGTAAATTTTGAGTGTGTGTGGGGGGTTTAACACTTTGAAAGCCCCTGTTTTAGAGAAAGAAAACTGCAAAAAGGGACCAATAAGAATTCCACTCAAGATGACCTGTGCAACACTTTGGCAGTCATATTTATTTGATGGATTTAATTCATTATATATTTTTTATTTTTAAATCATTTTTAATGATTTAAAAGATGTCTCAACATTTTATAGGTTTTACAGAATTTGAAGATATCTCTGCTGTCGTTTGTTGAGCATTAAATATAGGGGCTAGGGGGACAGCCATAGATACTGTATATAACCTTATTCTTTTTATCCATAGTATAAATGTGTAAATGCTTTTCAGTGCATTCAGAGTCAAGTCATTTTTATTGGTATAGCGCTTTTCACAACACACATCATTTCAAAGCAGCTTTACAGGAAATCATGCATTAAAAAAAATAATAATAATTTAACTGTAATATCTATAAAGTCTTAGAGTCATCATTGTGTAGTTTGATTAAATATGATTGTAAATTGTGTAAAAAAATAAATAATAATTGTATTTAGAACCTCTGTGATCAAGCTGAAGGCGACTGTGGCAAGGAACATAAAACTCCATAAGGTGTTGGTTAATGGAGAAAAATAACCTTGGGAGAAACCAGGCTCACTGTGGGGCCAGTTCCCCTCTGGCTAACATCATGAATATAATGCCAATATTTGTTATTTGTGTGCAGTGCAAGTAATGGTTTAAAATTAGTAAATTAAGTAAGCATTAAGGTCCAGTGTTAAAACAAAAGAAAATATATATATTTTTTTTAACTTTAAGAGTAATGGCTAATGTCTTTGAAGTCCATCCTGGATTAACTGCAGAAGTTCACATTGATGCATTGTCCTTTGTTAGTTGGCTGATGAAGGGTTTTGTTGGCAATTAAAAAATAGTCTATGTATTCCATTTCAAGAGTGTAGTCCATCTATATACAAAGGTGATGCAGGCAGAGATCAATGAGGTGCATCGCAGTTAACCGGCAGGTCATTTCGATGAGGATCAGTGGGGTCCATCCTAAATCCAAGGTTCAGGCAGTGGCATATGAAGTATCCGATGTCTTACAGTTGGAGTTGGCATCAGTTCATCCTCTGAAGTCAAAAGACTGAAGTGATGTCTGGTTAGCACCAGCTGTAGTTTATCGTCATCACTCAGCGACACAGTAGTGGAGTCCGACACCAAGCAGGAAAGGATCTGGATCTGGATGGCTCTGGTAACCTCGGGATATGAATCATGAGACATGGAAACAAATAGAATAATATTAGCATTGATGCCATTCAATTTTTTGCAGAGTTACAGATCATAATAGATGTTTATGGTTCCAGCAGACCTAACTAAAGCAGCCTAATTGTGAGCTGATGGATAAATTAGGTGTCTGCCTGGCTAAAAATGTGAGTCTCTAGTCTAGACCTAAACTGAGTGATTGTGTCTGCATCCCGAAGAGTGCGAGGATTTAATAATACTGAGAAGAGGTTCTGAAAATACATGGAATACCCCTTTTAAGAGCTTAGTTGGTATTGGATCTAACATACATGTTGTGGCTTTTGATTTTTTTTTAATAAGTTTTGTTAGCTCTTCATGACCTATGACAGTGAAGGATTGAAGTTGCTCATGAGGAAAATTATGAGACACTGTTTTCTGAGGTACTGGGACAGATGACTGCATAATTCCAATTTTATTTCTGATTATTTCAATTTTATCAGTAAAGAAATTCATGAAGTCATTATTATTGTGCTGCAACAGAATATCAGGTTCAGTCGATGCTTTATTCCTAACCAATTTAGCCACTGTACTGAATAAACACCTAGGATTGTTGTGGTTATTTTCTATGAGTTTGCTAAAATATGCTGACCTGGCAGCTTTTAGTGCCTATCTGTAGCTACAGACACTATCCTTCCATGCACCGCAAAATACCTCTAATTTTGTATTCTTCCACTTGTGCTCAATTTTCCAAGCTGCTCTCTTGAGAGCATGAGTGTGATCATTGTACCACAGTGTGGGGCTTTTTTCTTTAATTTTCTTTAATCGTAGGGGGGCGACACTATCAAGAGTGATATGAATCATTTTCATTATCTACGTATGTGAATGTTGAAGTCACCAACAATTAAAGCTCTATCTACAGTAACTACTAGATATGATAGAAAATTTGCAAATTTACCAAGGAAACCAGAGAACGGCTTGGGTGATCTGTATACTGTATCAAGGGCAAAAGACGACAGATATTTTTTATTTATATCTGACGGTATCACATTAAGCATTATTAGTTCAAAAGACTTAAACTTATATCCTGTCCCCTGAGTAACACCAAAAACTTCACTGTAAATTGTAGCAACACCTCCTCGACCCTTCAGACGAGGCTCTTGTTTATAACAATAACCTGGAGGAGTAGATTCATTTAAACTAATATATTCATCCAGTTTAAGCCAGGTTTCAGCCAAACACAGTGCATCCAAACTATGATTTCATTTCACAAAGAGATCTAATGTTTAGTAGCCCTAGCTTTATATGATGTTTATCTTAATTATTATTATTTTATTTATTTTTTTCAAGTTTGACCTTAATCAATTTTTTTCTAAATGATTTAGTGAGGGGTTTGTGTTTGGTAGTTCGGGGAAGACACAGTCTCTATATGATATCTTTATAGGTCCCTTACCACAGGTGATTTTGCATTGTAAATATCCCACACATATAGTTTCAGGCACTAACATCTTGTTTTAACCACAGTCAGCACATACCAGTCTAAATATTTCAGGAGATTGATTACCAGGGCTTGTCTTGTTCATTCCCATAGCATTTCCCGGCAGAATGGCTCTAATGTTGGAGTAACTGATATAGTATAGACTCCATCTTTAGTTACCAAGCTGTCCCTATGCAACCCTATCCTAGTGAAAGGTGTTAACTGGGAGCTCAGAACCCATTAGAGGTTCAGATTAGCTAAAGAGGTTATATATATTATCCCTATTGATAGGAGAATAGCCTGCATGGATATTGTAGTCAGACATTGTGAAAGATTTGTTTCAGTGTAACCACATACAGGTGCATCTCAATAAATTAGAATGTCATGGAAAAGTTCATTTATTTCAGTAATTCAACTCAAATTGTGAAACTCGTGTATTAAATAAATTCAATGCACACAGACTGAAGTAGTTTAAGTCTTTGGTTCTTTTAATTGTGATGATTTTGGCTCACATTTAACAAAAACCCACCAATTCACTATCTCAAAAAATTAGAATATGGTGACATGCCAATCAGCTAATCAACTCAAAACACCTGCAAAGGTTTCCTGAGCCTTCAAAATGGTCTCTCAGTTTGGTTCACTAGGCTACACAATCATGGGGAAGACTGCTGATCTGACAGTTGTCCAGAAGACAATCATTGACACCCTTCACAAGGAGGGTAAGCCACAAACATTCATTGCCAAAGAAGCTGGCTGTTCACAGAGTGCTGTATCCAAGCATGTTAACAGAAAGTTGAGTGGAAGGAAAAAGTGTGGAAGAAAAAGATGCACAACCAACAGAGAGAACCGCAGCCTTATGATTGTCCAGCAAAATCGATTCAAGAATTTGGGTGAACTTCACAAGGAATGGACTGAGGCTGGGGTCAAGGCATCAAGACACAGACATGTCAAGGAATTTGGCTACAGTTGTCGTATTCCTCTTGTTAAGCCACTCCTGAACCACAGACAACGTCAGAGGCGTCTTACCTGGGCTAAGGAGAAGAAGAACTGGACTGTTGCCCAGTGGTCCAAAGTCCTCTTTTCAGATGAGAGCAAGTTTTGTATTTCATTTGGAAACCAAGGTCCTAGAGTCTGGAGGAAGGGTGGAGAAGCTCATAGCCCAAGTTGCTTGAAGTCCAGTGTTAAGTTTCCACAGTCTGTGATGATTTGGGGTGCAATGTCATCTGCTGGTGTTGGTCCATTGTGTTTTTTGAAAACCAAAGACACTGCACCCGTTTACCAAGACATTTTGGAGCACTTCAGGCTTCCTTCTGCTGACCAGCTTTTTAAAGATGCTGATTTCATTTTCCAGCAGGGTTTGGCACCTGCCCACACTGCCAAAAGCACCAAAAGTTGGTTAAATGACCATGGTGTTGGTGTGCTTGACTGGCCAGCAAACTCACCAGACCTGAACCCCATAGAGAATCTATGGGGTATTGTCAAGAGGAAAATGAGAAACAAGAGACCAAAAAATGCAGATGAGCTGAAGGCCACTGTCAAAGAAACCTGGGCTTCCATACCACCTCAGCAGTGCCACAAACTGATCACCTCCATGCCACGCCGAATTGAGGCAGTAATTAAAGCAAAATGAGCCCTACCAAGTATTGAGTACATATACAGTAAATGAACATACTTTCCAGAAGGCCAACAATTCACTAAAAATGTTTTTTTTATTGGTCTTATGTATTCTAATTTTTTGAGATGGTGAATTGGTGGGTTTTTGTTAAATGTGAGCCAAAATCATCACAATTAAAAGAACCAAAGACTTAAACTACTTCAGTCTGTGTGCATTGAATTTATTTAATACACGAGTTTCACAATTTGAGTTGAATTACTGAAATAAATGAACTTTTCCACGACATTCTAATTTATTGAGATGCACCTGTATATCAAACTGATGATTTGTTATTGTCTTATCAGCAGAGACACTGTACCTAGTCCAGCTCATCTTTGCACTCAAATCTTATTTGGTTGTGCTCATAGGTCCCGTCTTTCTTGCATTTGTGTCCTATCACTGGAAATTGAGCTTGATCTTCATATTTGTGCCCAAATCCTATGATTTTACCATATTGTTGCCACATTTATTTACCTCCTCCCTGTGTAATGTTTCTCTTCAGTGCTGGTTGGAAATCCCTATAATGTTTAGTAATGTCCTCATTTCGATTGTAATCCTGCACTATGCAAACGTCTCATTAGTACCACATGTTTGATTTTGCTTTCATCTGCAAACTGTAGTCTGTTCACTACCTGAACCCCTTTCTCAGGGCTTTCAGCAGTGTCTCTACAAGTTTCTCATTGCTCATACTTTGTTCTCAATGTGTTCTGGTTGTGGTGATGACACTTGATCCTCTCTGTTCTACTCCCAAAGGATATCTGGCCTCTAACGCCAAAATGTTGTTAACCGAGCAAGTGCTGACATATTTACTTTGTTTTTGTTGGGTCTGTATAAGAGGGCCATTGACTTGTGCCATCTATACTAATGCAGTGTTAATGATTATGTGAATGTTGACATGGAATATAGTTGTAAAGGTGTGTGTGATTTATATTATTAATATACGGGTATTTTACACTCATATGAAGTTCTGTAGAATGCCATACAGAAAGATGAGTATAAATAGTAGCCACGGCTTTGCATGAAATTCATAGTCTTATTTTCCCCTCAAGCTGTCTATGTAATGGAACTTTTCTATTTAATGACATTTGTTTTATTATTAAAGGACTTTACTTAACATGGTTAAGCACACGCTACATCCTACATTAGAAGAGATGAGATAAGGCTAGGGTATACTTTGTTTTTCCACATTTTATCTCGTGAATGGTCGTGTTCAAGCCTTCCAAAGTTTACTCTTTTAAATGCAAGCCGAGCTCGTACAGATGCATTTGATGCAAGCGATTTATGACTGCTTTGTGATTCTCTTTAGTTCAGTCAACTCCAGGAATATGTGTAGACAATCACAATTGCATATAGGTATGCGAGGCATGTGCTGATGACTAAGTTTGTGTCAAGCGCACTGTACATGAGACGTAACCGCACGCGGAAAACCAAAGCATACTTTAGCCTTTAGTCAGATGATCCTAATATTCAGACAGCATCAATGTTATGCCCTCATTCTGCTATAATCAAAACTCAACATTAGTTTCAATTTATGAATCCCCTCCCTGCTGAAAAGATCAGCTTTCAAAGCTAGTTCAGCAGTGGATTTGTGCTGGTCTGGCTGGTGAACCACTAAAACTAAGCTGGTTCAGCCATTCACCTTTGTCTATTGCCAGTGGTTAACTGTGGTTTCTTGTAACGGCTCTTCTGTTGTTGCCTTGGTTGTAGTTGTGTTAAGGTTAGGGTTTGGGAATTTTACCCAAAACTCGCTAGGGACAAGCCACTGCAGAGACCTCTTCCAAAGCCTAGGCAAAAGCTAGCATCCAACTGGAGTCTATCCAGCCAGACAACCACATGCTAGCCTGCCTCCTGGATCACTGTTGCAGTTTGGCTGATAAATCAATCATGCCTAATTGGTTTTACCACATTCTGAATTGCTGGCCTATCCCTGTCAAGCCTACAGGTGAAAGCTACACGTGCCAAATCTGGCATCGCTGTCACACCCACACACTCACCCACAGCTCTGTCCAACCAAGGTTTAGAAGTTCTTTCTCCTTAGTGGCCTTAAAATTGGACAGCATAGCCTCTCAGAGTGAAGCAGTGGCCAGAGTTCACCGGTGGATCGGCAACACTGAGAGTTGTGCCAATCTGAGGGAAGTTGCACAAGGGGCTACCAGGGCAAGAAAACAGGGGTGGGTTACAAAGGTCACACAGGGAGCTGCTGAGGGATTTGGTGTGTTTTGGATAGGTGGGGGTTTAAAGTAAGTTTTTTTTTATCACCTCACTCTGTAGCTAGAGCAAAAAGAGCTGGCTGGGCAGCTGGTAGCCTGATCCACACTGTGCACCATGGAGCAAGGAAGGCTGAAGGAAGCTCATTGTGTGGCCAGGAGGGGGAGATGTTTTCTGGGAAGGTTTGGGTTACCTTTAGGGGGCTTGACATTGTTGAGGAAAGGAAAGAAAATGAGGGCAAAGCAAGTGCCTGGCGATGGATGCATGAAGGGGGTTTGGATGGAAATGAAGATATTGGATGACCCAGCCAGGTTCTTGTCCAGGACCTTTTCCTGCTTTCAGGGTCAGGCCTGGTGGACCTACCAGAAAGCAACTGCAGCATTAGTGCTCTGAACTACACTCGAGTCCTTTCCCACGGAAATGGTTCGATGACTCTAAAGGTCTTCGTTGTACCCATTGACATTATGGTAATTTGGTCACCCTGATTTGGATCTGCCAGGTTTGGTTGGCAGGTGGTTGATGTGGCTGACAGTTTGTGATTACATTTATCAGACACTTGACTCCTATGCCCAGACAGTGGAGTAAATGCTTATCGCTAAGCTCATAGCCGTCTCTTGTTCTTGGAGGGATTGAAACTGGTTGTAAAGATGCCGGATATTTCAACTGAGTCGACCTATTCCACAACCACAACAGTTTTGTTTTGGGGTCAAGATTACATGAGGGACAACTAAAAAGAAAAGGCATAGAATGAAAAGCCTTATGGGCAAGCTCATTACATCCCAAGAAAGAGATGATGGTGAGAAGATGGGGATTGCCCATCTTTCATGTTCATACTCTATCTGGTCATTCCAGCACAAGATGATTCAACTATCCAACAGTCACATTGCGCTCTTTGTCAAATTCTCTGTGTCCTTGTTGTGCACAAGTATGGTTACGAGTATGTGCTGCATTTACACAACAAAGCGACAAGGTGTAAAAGAACCCTCCACTGGGACCCCCACATTGGTCATAGGTAATCTGGGGTCTGCCTCTGTCCAGTCGGCTTTCACACATCCTGTCCCTCTCCGGTGTCTAGTTACGTCCACTGTCCTCCTAGAAACAATGCTGAGTCTGACTCAGATCTCTCTCCCATCTCCTTCCCAGACCCTATCATCAAGGATGCACCAATGTTTTCCACCCTTTTTGTCATTATCTCAGCACCACATCTATGGTAATAAGCCCCATTTAGAGACTAACCCAGGGTTGAGTGAGCTGTTGCAAATGAGGCCGTCCTTAATTAGCGCAGGGAGCCCAGTAAGAAAGGAGAGGGAGCACTGATTTGCTCACACATACTCACACACATAGTGTCCAGGCTGGTTCATGTTAATTTGGTAACCTAAGCCTTTCTCTTTTTTCGACCAAATAAAGCAATGTTTTTCTGCTGTGTTTCCTTTTGTAAATAAATGCCCCTAGCATGGGCAGAAGAGCCCCTAAAGAGATGCAGTGGACTGTGCACTAGCCACAGAGAGGGCTGCTGTCTAGGGAATTGGGGTTCAGTCCAAAGGCCTGACATTTTCTTCAGAAATCCTCTTTCAGGTCCTTTCAGGTCCAGTTTCAATATTTCCCTTCACTTACTTACCAAACGCCACCCTTCACTGGTTCACAGCTCTACCCCACTCCCCCCCTCTCTCTCTCAACCACTCTCTCTTTACCACTCTTTAATCTTTCTTTCCCTCTTTTGAAAGTCTCAACCACTCTCTCCATCCCCACCCCTCTCTCTTTCCCTCTCCTATCCTCCCTCTTCCCCAAAAACTGATCACAGATTAACTTTAACACTATCTCTGGTGCAAAAGGTAGCTTCTGTCTCTGATGCGTCTCCCTCTAGTAGAGCTGTACAGGGAACCCACACACTCACTCACTCACTCCTCTGTCCTCTAATTCTGGGATCACTTTCTCCAGACTTTTGCTCTTTGAAATCAAGCGTACCCTGAGGCACGGATTGGGCAGTGTTTGCCATTCTTATCCTTGGCGGTTGTCCGGTGGAATCAGACCAGCAGACTGTTCTGTGTGAGTGGAGGATTTAGGAGGATTCTCAGGGCATTCTCCCCCTCCCTTTTTTGCATCCAAGAGCAGTGCCCCTCCACTCTTGAGACTGCGTTGATGGTACCCACTTGGATGTGACTTAGAGGCTGATGCACAGGTGACGTGCTGAACTTTCGTCCTCTGAAGGCAGGTAAGTGCCGTTTTCTGAGTTGTGGTCTTTGAACTGGAGATCTTGTGTTTTGTTCCTGTTTTGTTTGTTTGTTTTCTTATAACAAATTGTCTCTCTCTCATTGTCCATTTCTCACGAGTAATGTTCAGATGCTTTCTACCACTTTTACACCCCCTTTTCTCTCTCTTGTTTCGGAAACACACTTTGTGCGTGAAAAGGTAAATGATAGGTTTTAAATGCCAATCGGTAACTAAGTAATTTTGATAACATCTATCAATGGTATTAAGGCAGCTCGTTTGAGATCAGTTTCGGAGAGGTTAGCCAAATGAACTCTGTTAGTCTATGTAATGTGATGTAGAGAGCAATGGATTTTCCTGTTGGCATCTCACACTGTATCTCATGGTTCACTTGGGAATCCCATCAAATGTCAGTTTTGTCTGTGCTGTGGTTTCATGACAGAAGATGTTACACAGGACATTGTTCAAACACATAGGCTCTTTGTAGACTAGGTTTCAGTTATGTTGGATTAAGGTAGATCTTTTTTCCCCATTTGACAGTGAGAAACAATGCTACACTTCCTTCTTTTAAAAGACTGAATCGTCCTCATTCAAATACATTGAGTTAACATTTACGGTAGTATCTGTGGCAATTCTGAAATACCTTGTAAGATGATATCCTGATATTGTAAATGCAAAAGTAATTTCGAGATTTTAAAGTTTTGTTTAACTTCTATATTGTAGTTACACTGATTTCTAGAAGTATTTATACTGGACCATTGTAGAGCATTACTTTATTTATTTTTATTTTAAGATTACATTTATGACAAAAAAGACTTTGTCTTCTGTATGATGTATACTGTAGTTTGACAGAGCTCAGTGTTACATTTAATCTGTTAACTTCTGGTAGAAAATTATTTTACTGAGAAATTTAATTTGGCTGACTCACTGTTGATACCATGTATTGATTAGTAGGGCCAATGACCCAGCAATTGTGTCCTCTGGTTCATTTTAATGGGTGATGACGACATCTGACAACATAATGTTTGATATGTGAAACTAAATGTGAAGGTATTTGGTTTAGAAGATTCACAACTGAAAGCAAAATTGTAATTGCATTGCCAAGTCTAATACAGTTATATGATAAATAACAATGGGGTTCAAAGGTTTCAGTCCACTTGTGAAAATGCATTTAATCTCTAGTTTTATTTTTAATAAATTTTTCATTACAAATTATATTATCAACATAACAATTTCAGTGAAAAGCTAAATTAAAATGAACATAAAATGAATATGAATTTCTTTGTATTTGGTATAACCCCTTTTTTCTCTTAATGACAGCATGCACTTGAATTGGCACGAACTCCACAAGTTTATGCAAAACCTGACGATTCATGTTATCCCTTAAAGGGATAGTTCACCCAAAAATGAAAATTCAGTTGCCATTTACTCACTGACTAACATCTCCTTTTGTCACACAGGCTTGGAACAATACAAGGCTAACATGCAAAACCTGCACGATTCATGTTTATGCAAAACCTGACGATTCATGTTATCCTAGCATTGATTTGAGAAAGCTTCAATAGAAGCAAGGAAATTTGTCCTTTTATACAAAGGCCCGGGGTTCACATTGTTAGTCACAAATGTACAGAAAAAATCTGAAATATTTACATTATTGTTTACTTATTCTACATCATAAATATTTCAAAATCCTAAACCTTTCAGTTTATTTCCAGGTTTAAATTAGATTTTGAATTTAAGATTTTTCAATATGGGCTTTTAGACCCCACCGTATATAACATATATTTTCATGTTATATTAAATATATGTTATATAATAATGATTTAATTATTAATCAAATTCGAGTGCACCACTGATCCTATGATTTCAGGAGATGTCCATTTATTTTGGCACACTAAGGTTGGGCAAATCTAAAGGGACTGAAACTCAAACTTGAGCCCCTCAGGGTTGCCGTAAAGACCCTGGCAATTCAAGCCTGCTAAATTAAACCCATTAACCACACTATTCACAGCCCTTTCTCTGATGCCAACAAGTCATAGCACATAAACACTTGGTAACAGACCCTTAAGACGATGGAGAGGAGCGAGGCAAGTTCTCCCAGCTGCGGGCTCATTGGCACTGTGGAGGCCTAGAACTGCATCAACATAGCCCACTCACAAGCTAGTGCTGGAGAAAGTGATCCCTACACATTGTTCTCCATAACATAATGGAACCTTTTCAGCTCAGGGTGAACAGGCCCGCCATGGAGGGGGAGAAAGGGGCAGAATGCCCCCATGGGAGCCCTGGGAGACTGCTCTTTAAAATGGGGAAGACTGGAGACAAATATGTCTTGGCCTAGTTGTTACTTTTTGAAAATGTGCTTATCTCCATGCTCAGTGTATTGTATATAGCAAAAATGTAATATGAAAGTAAATGATGTTTAGAAGGTGGGTGGCACTAAAGCATTATTGTTCCTTTTAAGCTCATGATGAGAATTTAAAGTCATACCTCTTGAAACTCTGCATATGTGTTTCTCAGGTGTTTAGGATGGTCAGAACAGGCACTTTGGTCTCTCTGCTCCAGCTCTTTAGCACTCTTGCTCCCAGAGGAGGTAAGTAATGTACTCTTCCTACAGCCTATAAATTCTCTTCTGCCTCCACAGTTTCTAAGCATTAAATGTAACTGTGATTGATAATAAGAGAGAGCCAAGGCAAAGAGAATAAACAGCTAATTAAGTAATGATGTGATAAAAAGACTAAAAGGACAAGATGTAAGGACCTTAAATGCTTTCATTAGCGAAATTAATGAACTTTATCACTAGGAAGAGTTCTCACATTTCAGTAACACGTTTCCTAACAGAAATGCACCTTTGTCTGCTGTCATTGTATTCTAGACACATCTTAAATTTACATTCAAAGTTTAAATTCATTCTTTACAATGTATCAGGCCACACTGACAGGGGCACCTGAACTTTGCTGCTTTGCTTTGGTGACAACATTTCTCAGTTTCCTTCTCCGTCACTTAGCTTTCTCTCAGGATACCCTCTACCCCTTTGGACCAGCTCACAGGGATTTAGAAACCCCTAAGATGGATGATGGCAGTTCTACAGAGATTCCACTACTAATTCCATTCATTTTCTTCAATGTGCCCTATAGATCCCTTTATGTAAGTGTCCAAAAAAAAGTCAAGATGATGTGATGTCAAACATAGGTGTCCATTTCTGCAATTAATTGGTAACTTGGTTTTATATAAATCATCCCTTAAAGGGATAGTTCACCCAAAAATGAAAATTCAGTTGCCATTTACTCACTGACTAACACTTCCTTTTGTCATAAAGGTTTGGAACAATACAAGGATAACATGAATTTTAAGTTTTTGGGTGAAATATCCCTTTAATTCATTCGTCCATTCACTGGTCCACCTTTTTGTCCCCATAGGTCAACAACAATGGAGTGATCTCCTTCAACGTTCAGGTGAGTCAGTTCACTCCAGAGGCTTTCCCCCTCAGTGACAGCCGTTCCTTCATTGCCCCTTTATGGGCTGACGTGCACAATGGTATCCGTGGGGATGTGTACTACCGTGAGTCAATGGACCCCGAGATCCTCGAAAGGGCCACTCAGGATGTCAGAAAATATTTCAAGAAAATGGCTTCCTTCACTGCCACCTGGGTTTTCATTACTACCTGGAACCAAGTCACCTTTTATGGAGGCAGCCAGACCACACCGGTGAGAAAGAGATTTTTTTTCCTTCTTTTTCTCATTGTTTTATTTACCTGATCAATATCTAAACTGTGCTACTGAGCAGTATGTAGTATCAGATCACCAGTGCTACAACAATGCAGGCCTCAAAGGTCAAAAGAGAGTAGAAACCGTAATTTACTTTTTTTTTCAGGTAAATACATTTCAGGCAGTGTTAATCTCCGATGGCCAAAGTTATTTTGCAATGTTTAATTACGGAGAGATCAATTGGAGCACTGGCACAGCAAGTGGAGGAGACCCTCTAACAGGCCTGGGAGGAACCACAGCACAGGTAATCTAGCAAAACTAGTCTATTATATAACAGCTGTAAGAGAAGTTATCCTTCTTTGAATCAGATGTCATCTGGATAATTGGAAACTTTTTCACCCTCTGAAAACCCTCATTTGGACAACATGATCTAAGTTCTACATCTCTGTCTCAGTCTCTTTCTCTTTCTCTTTCTCATTCTCTTCCACGATTACTCTCTCTAGGCAGGTTTCAATGGTGGAGATGTCAGCCACTTCTTAAATCTTCCCGGATCACGCTCAAATGAAGTAGTCAACATTGAACTGACGACTAATGTCAACTTGCCTGGACGGTGGTTCTTTCGCATTGACACAGACCAGATAGACCCAGCTAATGGATGCAGCTATGCTGGTACAAAAATGTGTCATGTTAAAATACAATTTGTATGTTCATTAACTTTCCAATGTACACTGGCGGCCATAAGTTTGGAATAACGTACAGATTTTGCTGTTTTGGAAGGAAATTGTTACTTTAATTCACCAAAGTGGCATTCAGCTGATCACAAATTCTAGTCAGGACATTACTGATGTAAAACACAGCACTATCACTATTTGAAAAAAGTATTTTTTTAACCCTAACCCTATCCCCTTTTCTCCCCAATTTGGCATGTCCAATTCCCAATGCGCTCTAAGTCCTCGTGGTGACGTAGATAAGAGTGTTCAATCCGGGTAGCGGAGGACGAATCTCAGTTGCCTCCGCGTCTGAGAGAGTCAATCCGCATATCTTATCACGTGGCTTGTTGAGCGCGTTACCGTGGAGACTTAGTGCGTGTGGAGGCATGTCAAGATATTCTCTGTGGCATCCACGCACAACTCACCACGCGCCCCACCGAGAGCGAGAACCACATTATAATGACCATGAGCAGGTTAACCCAACGTGACTCTACCCACCCTAGCAACCGGGCCATTTGGTTGCTTAGGAAGCCTGACTGGAGTCACTCAGCACGCCCTGGATTTGAATTTGCGACTCCAGATGTGGTAGTCAGTGTCTTTACTTGCTGAGCTATCCAGGCCCCCCGAAAAAAGTCATTTTTGATCAAATCTAGACAGGCCCCATTTCCAGCAGCCATCACTCCAACACCTTATCCTTGAGTAATCATGCTAAATTGCTAATTTGGTACTAGAAAATCACTTGCCATTATATCAAACACAGTTGAAAGCTATTTGGTTCATTAAATGAAGCTTAACATTGTCTTTGTGTTTGTTTTTGAGTTGCCACAGTATGCAATAGACTGGTATGTCTTAAGGTCAATATTAGGTCAAAAATGGCAAAAAAGAAACAGCTTTCTCTAGAAACTCAGTCAATCATTGTTTTGAGGAATGAAGGCTATACAATGCTTGAAATTGCCAATAAACTGAAGATTTCATACAAAGGTGTACACTACAGTCTTCAAAGTCAAAGGACAACTGGCTCTAACAAGGACAGAAAGAGATGTGGAAGGCCAGAAGCACAACTAAACAAGAGGATAAGTACATCAGAGTCTCTAGTTTGAGAAATAGACACCTCCATTTCCTCAGCTGACAGCTTCATTGAATTCTACCCGCTCAACACTAGTTTCATGTACAACAGTAAAGAGAAGACTCAGGGGTGCTGGCCTTATGGGAAGAACTGCAAAGAAAAAGCCACTTTTGAAACAGAAAAACAAAAATAAAAGGTTAGAGTGGGCAAAGAAACACTGACATTGGACAACAGATAATTGGAAAAGAGTGTTATGGATCTTCACCCCATTGAGCTTTTGTGGGATCAGTTAGACTGTAAGGTGTGTGAGAAGTGTCCGACAAGACAGCCACATCTATGGCAAGTGCTACAGGAAGCGTGGGGTGAAATGTCACCTGAGTATCTGGACAAACAGACAGCTAGAATGCCAAGGATCTGCAAAGCTGTCATTGCTGCACATGGAGGATTTTTTGATGAGAACTCTTTGAAGTAGTTTAAGTTCTGAACATTGTTTTCAAATTGTAATAGTAATTTTTCACGTTATTAATGTCCTGACTATACATTGTGATCAGTTGAATGCCACTTTGGTGAATGAAAGTACCAATTTCTTTCCATAAGAGCAAAATCTGTACATTATTCCAAACTTTTGGCCGCCAGTGTCTATAAACTTCTGTTAGAGCTAAATCTTGGAGCTGAAATGGTGAAACTAAAACAGCACTATAAAGATCAATAACCATATTATTCTTTATTCATATATGAATACTTCCAACACAACTTCTCATCACCTCAGGACCTTTCTTGCTCTGCAATCTCTCTTTCAGGGCAGTTTTACCGGCGTGGGGAGTTGTTCTGGCTGTCAGACCAATGTGCTCAGCGATGTAGGTGTCTTGATGTGGATAATGAGGTGATCTGTCAGCAAACTCCATGTGGTCAGTTAGAGACCTGTGAACAGGTGGAGGGGGCCTACTACTGCCAGCCCACCCGCACCAGCACCTGTGTGGTGTTTGGAGACCCACACTACCACACTTTCGATGGATTTCTCTATCACTTCCAGGTACACTTTAGGACTGCAGCGTCCCCATTTTGATAAAAAAATAATCAGTTATAGTAAATGATCAACTTTTTCATCAGAGATGCATATTAAAATGAAAAGAATATGAGGAACATCATACATTCACAGATCGATTTCAGTTCATAACAAAACTGAATATCATGATTATCAGTTGTGATTGCATGCTTTGTCAAGAACTGTGGTAATTAACCTCAATGATCTCCTTGATTCCTCATCCAGGGCACTTGCTCATACCTACTGGCTCGTCCGTGCTGGGAAATGTCTGGTTTGACTTTCTTCAGTGTGGAGGCAAAAAATGAGAACCGGGGTATGACCTCCGTGTCCTGGCTACGGGATGTGACAGTGGAGGTGTATAACCACCGTGTCACTCTACCCAAAGGGACTCTGGGAACTGTGCAGGTCAGCTTTCTTCATGTTTCTGTCCTTTAAATTCAAAGCTGTTCCTCCTACCAGTTTGATTCACTTTACAATCAGTATGAATAGCAGCCAAGAAGATTAAATTGTTCTTGCAGGACACGGGCAATGTAACCTTTCTCAATGCTTTTCACTTTCATGTTTCTGTGTTTCTGTGGTTACAGGTGGATGGCCTGATAAAGACTCTCCCTGTTCAACTTCAACTAGGGGCAGTCAAGGTTTACCAATCTGGCGTTGCCGTTGCTTTGGAAACAGACTTTGGTCTTTTGGTGACCTATGACGGATTGCATTATGCCTCCATCTCCCTCCCCAGCTCCTATTTCAACAACACTTGTGGTCTATGTGGCAACTACAATGATGACCCCGCTGATGACCCTGTGTTGCCAGATGGTTCTCTGGCAGAGAGTGTAGTGGAATTGGGTGGTAGCTGGCGAGCTGAGGACACAGATTTTCGTTGTACAGATGGCTGTGCCCAGAACTGTAGCATATGTGAGCCAGCAGCTGAAGCGTTCTACTTTCGCTCAGACTACTGCGGGCTGATCAATAAGACTGATGGGCCATTCAGAGACTGCAGAGCTGTGGTAGACCCCACAGCATTTGTGTACAGCTGTGTTTATGATATGTGCAGTAATCGTGATAACATCACTACACTGTGCCAGGCTATTCAGGCCTATGCACTTGCATGCCAGGCCCTGGGGGTCACTATACGACCCTGGAGATCACGCTCTTTCTGTGGTAAGTTATACCAGGTGTGAATCATATTGTATCGTACAATACGACGCTCACTATACAATACCATATGTATCATACGATACATAAACAAACAGTGTAATTAAAACCAAGCAGCACAATATTGAGAGCAGCGGAACAGTCTCCTCTATGGAGAGGCGGCGCTGAGCACTCACAGGAAAACAGAGCAACACACTTACAGTACATAGGCGAGAAGATCGATGGCAAATGCCAAGTAGATTGTACTGTAGCACTACAGCTTGTCGAATTTGCCAAAAAACAGTGTCATGTCCTGGTGCTACAGTTCATCGTATAAATTATGTTGTTTTGTTTATGCCGACATTACCGCGCAAATCGGTGGATTTGTGAGGCAGAAACAACAGCAATAAGTTTAACAGCCGCCTCTCCCAGCTGACACCGAGTGTGATATGCACAGCAAGATGCTCATAAGTTATAAGTCATAACTATCAAAAAACAGCTTATTAAAAAAAACAACAACGTAAGAATCCCACGATTACATGAGACTTAAAATTATCTACTTTTGACTTCTAAATGTAAACAGCTTTGAGAACAAAACTTGTGCACTTGTGTACATGGATTATGTACGTATATCATAAAACCAGAGGTTCCTCTTGAGGTTTATTTTTTTTCTTTTTTTCTTTTTTCTTTTTTTCTTTTTTCACCACTAAATAACACTGAAAGGAGTTTTATTTATTTATTTGCTACAGTCACTTCAGCTTGATCACTGGGGGCTTTCAAGACAACAAGGCATGATTTTCTATAAATCTGCTTTGAAACTATGTGTATTGTGAAATTGCTATACAAATATAAATTACTTGAGTGTAGACAAACTTATTTTCTCAAGAAAAACATGAAAATTGTGAGTTCATGTTTGCATGAATTTGAGCTCTGCTTTTTGTTGCCAATGTCAGACACTTTTGTGGCATTTATGATTTAAATGCACAACATTTGTGGGTGCTCGTATTGTATCGTATCGTGAGGCTATGCATCGTATCATATCATGCAATTTGTGTATCGTGTCTAGTGTGAATGTGCCCTCAAAGATAAAGAGAGATCAAGAGGAAAGGTACATCCCTCTCAAATGTCTGTGTTATAGAGTCATCAATAATTCAAACTCTACAGAGCATAATATTCAATGTCAACCATGCTGAAAAACAGCATAGCTGGTCACCAGCATATGCTGCGTTGCGAATTCTGGTGCGCTGGTGTTCCAACAAGGCTTTTGGACTAGCTTAATCAGCAAGACTAATGTTGGTTAACCATTACTAGAAAGACCATGTTGGTCGACCAGCTTCAACAGCTAAGTTTAGCTGGTGAACAACATGGCTGTGCTGGTCCACCAGTTAGACCTGCATCAAACCAGCACTAACTTGCATAAACCAGAACGTAGAACAGCATAGGAACTGCATGCTGGTTAAGCTGGGCTTTTTGAAACATCATAGACATACAGTACAGGGGCTAATTCACTATACCGTTGTGGCATTTTTGCACATGGTATTTTAGCACAAAGACCTGCATCTTATTCATTAACCACTCACAATTTAGTTTAAGCAGGCACAATCATTGCTGAAATAGCACTGCATGTGAGTGTTTAAATTAAGATTGTGTTTCATTCACAAAACTCTTCACTATTTTCCGGGCGCAATTACATTGCTTTATTACCACCCAAGCAAAGAGGGCTAGTTAATTTTATCCAAAAGAGATGCTTGTGTACATTTTCTATTGATCACAGCAGCAGTAATTCCTCAAATAATGATCAAAAGATGGAGAAGAGTGTTATTACCTGACATACAGATGCACAGTGTGGTCAAGCGGCATGTTAAAGAGATGATTCAGGTGTCTGGATCACAGTAATGGAGTGATGCTGTACAGTCCCGGCAGAGTGAGTGAGACCGCAGTGGTGGGCTTCACCCTTCGCTATATAGTTGTCAGTTCTGGCCCATAAGATCGGGATTGCGCTGTATAGATTGCGTTCAGCACAGATTGTGTGGGCATGTTTGCGCTGTTGACTGATCTGCATAAATCCTTTAGTGAATCAGGCGCTTACCAGTACAGACAGCACGGGCAAATAAACAGTGCTTTAACTGGGTGCAATTCATTCTTAGTGAATTCCCCCTTATTATGTTTAATGAGATTAAATACAGTATTAAATCCAGTATTGAATAATTTTCTCACTTTCTCTCATAAAGATGTTCTTTTTATGCTATGGCATCCTCTGAACTGCCCTTTTTCTATTTTTTACTGGCTCTTAGCTTTGACGTGCCCTGAGAACAGCCACTACCAGGTCTGCACCAGTGCATGTCCTGCTTCCTGCTCCGACCTGACTTCTCACCTCTACTGCACCCATCCATGCACTGAGGGCTGCCAGTGCGACCAGGGCTATGTGCTGAGTGGTAGCCGCTGTGTCCGTCGCTCTGAGTGTGGATGTGAACGCGATGGTCTCTACTATGCCCTAAATGAGACCTTCTGGGCAGGGGAAGGGAGTGAGGCGGGTAGCGAATGCTCCCAGCGTTGCGTGTGTGGCCCGGCAGGTGAAATAACTTGCTTCAACGACTCTTGTGGTGAAGGAGAGGTGTGTATGGCAGAAGTTGGGTTGCTGGGGTGTTACCCTCGTCGTGAAGCAGTCTGTTCGTTGACACAGACTCAAATACTGTCTACGTTTGATGGGTCTACATTGCCATTCCCTGATGAGAGCTCATTCTACCTGGTGAAGACTTTGGGCCGCTTGCCTGCAAACATAACATCAGTCGAGGTGAAGATCGGCAGGAAGCTGGTCAATAAGGGTCCTACATGGGTACGGCCAGTGGTTGTTAGGGTGTCACATTTGGAAGCACAGATTGGTGGCTCGGATTTCGACTTGATCAAGGTTTGTGGTGACTTTTATACTTTTATGATTTGTAAAAACAGTGTCAATTCTAAGCTCTGTGAAACAGAAAGTTTATTTTAATGGAATAGTTCAACCAAAAGTGAAAATTCTGGTATCATTTACCCACCGTCACGTTGTTCCAAACCCATATGACTTTCTTTCTCTTGCGGACGTGGAAGAAAAAAAGTGCAGGTACTCGCCTTGTTAGTATTAAACTCAGTTTTTTTGGTTAATAAATGATACTCTGAGTGTGCTTTTGTTCACAACATATGTTTATATGTTTGTATGTAAAAATAAATCAATACATTTGGGGATTTATACTGTACGGCAGGGCTCAGCTACTTTCTTGCAGGGGCCAGATTATCCAGATGAAAATTTAACGGCTGCCAAACTTTTTTCAGTATTTATCTTACCTAACACTTTCATTGTAACTAAAATGTTAACATGAAAAAACAAAACCTTCAATAATATGCGTTTATTTACATGAAAATAGTCAGGGTTATTCAATTAATATTTTTTAAGGTAATAAATTCCTTAAGATCTGGCTGAAGCACAAACATGACCTCACACCCTCTACTAACAAATAGGTTTTGATTAGTTTTACTTTGAAAATAAAAACATACAATGTAGGGTTATTGTTTATGAAACCTAAGGAAGAACATTTAGATCTGCTTTATTCTGTATCTTTGACAGTATCAACCCACGTAAGAAAATAACATAGGTAAAACTTTATAATAACTATATGGTATAAGGTATTTGTAAAGCTACATAAAAATAACATGTTATTTGTTTCTATTCCCTTTAGCAAATTATTTATTATTGTTTAATACGTTCATATATAGGCAGTTTGATAATGTTTTTTAATCCTTAGTAAACATGTTAATCATACCTAACTGTTGTATATTAGTTGATGTAAACCAGTGGTAAAGAATTGTTTATGAGAACATTAAGAAAGCATAAATTCATAGTTAATAAAAATATTAAATATGTAATGAATTGGATAAAAAGCTCTGCTTAATTAACGTGTATATTAATGTTTTTCGAACATTTACTAAATCAATTAATGCTTAATAAAAGTCATAATAAAGCACTTACTAATGGCTAGCTAAGCATTTTGCGTTACCTAATCTAAAGTTAGAACCATATATGCCTAATTAAACATTTATTAACATGGTTTAACAGTAAGTATGGCCAGCTGGCCTGGGGCCAGTGTGAGAGTTTCGCCCTATCGGGCCAGTACTGCATTGTCACTAAATCTTCTGTTGATCTTATAAAAGTGTTGTACATGTGTCCTAGTTTGATTATTAAACCACAGCAGCCTGCGATTTAATTTAAGAAATATCTAGTTCTCTTGTGTTGCACACTTCAAAGTGTTGTTTGAAGGTGTTGACCCGCTAAAAACATCACATTATGACATCTGTAATCTGTGTGTTAGATTACAGAGAGCAAAATGCTCATTTAATGCGAAGCGTGCAGCACATTCCAGACTATTTATTTAATGAAATTGCAGCCTCTTACGGTTTAACAATCAAATGAACTGCGAAGCAAACTGCTTATCCAGAAGTGTGAAACTTCCGTCAAACAGACACAGAAACTGATACAGTAGCCATGTTTCCACTGTCGAAACGATCAATGATTCATCAAAATAAAAGCTTGGTTTAAATGGACGTGTGAAATTGAAGAAATTATGACAAAAAATCTATTTCTACTGCATATTAAAAATGTAATAATTATTATTATTACTCTTATTATTATTACTGTTATTAATATTATAATAAATTGTATTATTACTATTATATCAGGAATAATTATATTTTAGCAAATGTCACAAGCAAGTGTGCTGTTGTTCTGAATGTACTGTAAGTTTTTAATTTATACAGTGATTCTCTGCTCACGTTATTTGTCAAAAAAAATAGCTTTTAGATTCAGCTGTGAAGATGTTATTGAAGCACTTTTTTTGATAAAATATTTAATTTGATGAACTCTTTATGAATTCATTTGATTAGTCATATTTTGATAAAAAATAATTAATCTTTTAAACATGGAATTCAGAAATATAAAATAGAAAACAGAATTAGGGAAAAAAAATATTTCATCTGGTCCGATTTTTATGCCTTGCAAATTTAAACATTTGCATTTTCAAATGCATTTGCAAGTAATACAAGTTGTTGATGTATTGAATATCTAATTTTGCTCATTGAAAATTGTCATCAAAGTGGTGATTTGGCTAAAAGAAAAATTCTATGAGAGACAAATTTGTCTTGCAGAAGGGAGCACCTCCCGGACTGAATCTTGAAAGCTGAATTCTTCATTGATCAGCGTTCAAATCTTAGGACTTTTTTGTCATACTGCAGACATTTGTACATTAAATACTGTGCTTGTATCATTTTACTACATGGATTAGTACCTGAGATACAAATCCGCCCCTGCAATCTCTGGAAAATTATTACATAAAATGCCCTATTCAGTAACAAAAAAAACTACTGTTATTGTTCCATCCAGCCCAGCGCTGAGAAAAGTAACATGTACGGCGTGACAATGTCACTTGTACACTTCAGCAGCATAGTAAGGAAACTTTCACTAATGAAGTTTAATAGACACTGAATTGGCAACATATAATTTAAAGTCAATAATATAACGTTACATGCTCTTTCCTATTTTTATTTATTTATTTATTTATTTTTTTGCCATTTCATCACTGTCATGTGGTGACGTGCTGGCTGTAAATTGAATGAAATATTTATAGTAGGTCCACTGGTGAAACTGAATTAAACAGTAATTTTAATTGCCAATAATGAGAACAAGTCTGCTTATAAAGCTTAATAGGATGGAAAATGCTAAAGTGTCATTTGAGCAATTAGAGGATCTCTTTTAAACTGTGGATTTTCCTCTCTCACTATTATTCCTTTACTTTTGTGTTGCGTCTTTTTCTCTTTTTTTTAAACTTTAGTGTTTGTTTTGAGCCTTTGTGATTGAGCTGTGGAGATGGTTAATGGATCATTAATAAATGTATAATTAGGCGTATTCAGTTCTCACTTTAGATTAGGTCACGCAAAATGCTTAGTTAGCTTTATTATGACCTGTATATTAAGTAATAATTGCTTTAATAGTGAGTGTTACTAAAACAGTAACAACTACATTAATTACATTTAAATGTAAATCCAATTAATTACATATATAATTTCTTTATTTACTATGAATTCATGCCTTGTTCATGTAAAAAAAAAAAAAAAACATTATCAAACTGCCTATAAATTAACTTATTAAACAATAATAAATAATTTGCTACAGTGAATATAAACAAATAACAAACTATTTGTATGTAGCTTATTAATGTAGGAACAATAGTTTATAAATTATCAATTGACTATAAACTAATGCTTTACAAATGCTTTATACTGTGCAGTTATAACAAAATAAAAACTGAAAAAAATATCAATTTCTGTTTTTCCTTTTTCTCTATTATCCTCTCATTTAATTATAACATGCTCGTTTAACACTTGAAGAATCAAGAATAAAAGTTCGTTTTCATCGATTTATCTTTTGTTAAAAAATGTTGTGCATTTGAGCTGACATCACTTCTGTAACTTCATATTTTTTAAATTCTGTAGTTTTGACTGCACCCAGCAGCTAAGCAATTTGCATAAAAACATTTGATTGAATAAGACGCGATTAACGGTTTTTATATATTTATGTGTAGAATGCTTAATAAAGCACCCAAAAGTGTCATAAAAGTCTTCTGAAGGCATCCGGTCACTTTGTGGCAATGACAAAGATAAGAACAAATCTCATTGGGTCACTGATGTCATGAGTCATGAGATGCGCAAGAACCAATGAGGTTTGATGTTATCGACGTTGCCTCCATATTGGATTCAACACTGATTACACAGTTTATCAATGATTCCCTTTGATTTGAAAGTGAAAAACAACTTACATTACAATCTGTTCATCATACAAAATGATTGTATACTTTCAGAAGACTTGATATGACTTTTATGACACTTTTAAGTGCTTCATTAAGCGAGTCTCTATGTATTACACTGAATTCAGCTAACAGGACTAGATTAAATTATTATAAAATTATCTCAATTTATATTCCAGAGAAGAAAGAAAGTCTTACAGGTTTGGACATACATTTTTGGGTGAACCTCTTGTGTCTTTTTTGGTACACATAACTGTAACAATATCTTTAAATATAGTTTTCAGGGCTCCTATGTCTCACATATTGCTCAGACCAAGATATATTATTGTATGAAATGTGCTGATGATGTAATTTCTTTCTTCTCCACCCAGGTAAATGGTGAACCAGTGATTCTTCCTTATGTGAATCCAGTGGAGCCTCTCATGATATACCGTTCCTCTGGTAATACCACAGTGATTGAATGGAGTGGTCTGGTCCGCGCCCGATACTCCCGTCAAGGCCTTCTAAACATCACTCTCTCCACTCTTTTTTACAACACCACCTGTGGTCTTTGTGGTTTCTTTAATGGAGATCCAACTGATGACCTCCGTCTACCCAGTGGCAGGCAGGCTGATACAACAGATCAGTTTATTGAAGGCTGGAGAGCCATTGCGGATGATCTGACATGCAACGGCGATTGTGAGGACTTGTATCGTATGTGTACAGATTTAAGGCTGTACCAGAGCCCGTGGTTGTGTGGAAACATCAATGACCTGGGAAACAGCTCGTTCCTGGCTTGCCACACGGCCGTTAACCCATCTCCTTTCTTTAGGAACTGTCTCTACAACATGTGCGTGCGGGAGGGAAACCGTTCTGCGCTGTGTAACTCCCTACAGGCATATGCTTCAGCTTGCCAGGATGCTCAGATCAACCTAGGATCCTGGAGAAGTGCGACCAACTGCCGTAAGAGAGAATTGCACAAACAGATCAAATCAAATCTGTTTTTTATTGTTTGTCTCACTTCCTTATCTCTCACCAATTCACATTCCATTCTTGTTATATGATTTCTTTCTTTCATCAGCTCTACCCTGTCCCGAGAACAGTCATTTCGATGAGTGTACATCTGCATGCCCTCTCACATGCTCTAAACTGGATGATCCTGATGAGCCGTGTCCTTTACCTTGCTCCGAGGGGTGCCAGTGTGAAGAGGGCTTTGCCCTGCGCGACGGCCTCTGTGTGGCACGTAGTGACTGCGGCTGCTTCTACTTGGATCGCCAATTAGCCACCAATGAGACCTTCTGGACGGACTGGGAGTGTCAGGAACGCTGCTTCTGTAACGGCACGGACAACAGCGTCTACTGCACCTTCTCACCCTGTCACCCAGAGGAATTCTGCCAGGAGAGCGAAGGCTTGTTTTTCTGTCAGCCGAAGACCGAGGCCATGTGTGTCGTTGCTGGATACGGACACTTCTTACCATTTGGAGGTGTTCCATTTGACCTCCAGAGCAGCTGCACTCTTCGTCTAGCTACTACTGAGTGTGGAGAAGGGGATGAGGATGGATTTGGGGGACTGGACAGTGCAGAGGAGGTTCCGGGAGGACTGCCCAGGTTCCAACTCTCGGCGCGGAACGAGGAGAGAGACACAGGTCAGGCTATATGGCCACGAGGATTTGTTCTGGAGGTCTATGGATATGAGATTGAGGTCTTGCGAAGCTTCAAACACACAGTCACGGTAAGAAGACGTGGGAGGCGGATTGTCTAGGTGAAGTCATCAATATTGTGAATAATGTTAATCTTATTTTAAACAGAACCATGAATAAGAACAGTATTTTGCACAAAGCTAGAGTAAGGGGTCACACCGCTAACTCTTAAAGACATCCTGTTCTTATGATTATGATCCAGCAGCCAAAACTGATTTGGATCTGTTATAAATTCTACACCTGCACTGGAACAGATAGCCACTGATAAACTTGCCGCTGCTGCTACTTGGCAATTTGATTGAGTGACAGAAATTCTATAATCCAAGAATTCATCTGTAATTGTAGAACACAATGAATCTACACCTTTTGAAGTTTAAGCTCCTCATTTTTATGACACAAAGTTAACCAGACAGAAGAGCTCAACAAAGGGATAATTTCCAATATTTCCAGGTGTGGAGTATAGGATTTCAGCCAGCCTCTGTTAGCATATTGGAGCAGACACAGAGGGACACTTACAACAGAGTGACATCTGGAATGAGTTCACAACACCACTTGAAGGAACTTTAGATCAAATAAAGATTGAGAGGAGAAGAAAACCTAGATAGAGGGTGAGAGACAGAATGAATCATCAAGAAACTGGCTTTTGAACTCTGTTATGTGTAGATAGACAATGAACAAGAGAAGGATAAAGAGGACATGGAGGAAAAGAGATGAGTAGTAAAGCCAGGGGATGAGAGAGAATAGAATTAAATGTGTATGAAAGAGTTTTGATGAATATTAAAGAAACAAATGTGATGAAGAATTAAGAGTATTTTTTTCTCTCTTTTAGGTGAATAAAGAGCGCCTGTATCTGCCAATAAAACTTGGTCCTGGGAAGGTTAACCTCTACACCCTTGGTCTCCAGTTACTTGTGGAGACAGACTTTGGCCTGAAGGTAGATTGCCAACTAAAAAATCATACACAGATATAGAGCTGTGTCGATACAATCAAATATCATTATATCGCGATGCTTTTTCTCATGATAATGTATCGATATTTATATTAAACTATTTGTGTATTCATATCATGTAAATACACAACAAAGTTGGCACACTGTTACTTCCAAATCAATTTAATGAGCTCACCAAGAGACAAAAGCCTGATTTTTCGAGCTACATGCTCTTCATCAGACATCAGTATATAATTGAAATGTACCCAAATGAATTGGAATTGAAATTTATTCGTAATTAAATCGAATTATGATATTGTTATGTATCGCAATATATTTAATCATGAGGTGTCAAGTGATTCCCAGCCCTACATAGATATCACAAACCACTGACCAGCAAAACACGTTCACAGAAAAAGATGTAGAACCCTGCTGTTTACAGTGTTTACAGTGATAATAATTATTAGTATCAAAGTCAAGTACAGCTTCATTCTACTTGAATGGGGAAAGACTGAAATTTCCAAAACCGTTGGTCAAGATTACAAGCAAAAAACATATTTCAAATCAGCAATACACTCTGTGCTTCCTTAGCTCCTATCATGCAAAAATAAATTCACATTTTCGATGAGAACTGACAGGCAGTGTCTATATAAAAAGGTGATTGGCTCATTTACTTGTCAGGCGGGACTTCCATTCCTAAGTTACAATTTCTCCCATTCATAATTATACCAGTGACCCATCTCATCCTATACAGCCTCTGTTATTAGACATTGTTTAAGATGGTTAATGTCTCAACAGGTGGCCTTTGACTGGAACACGCTACTGCTCCTCACTCTACCCCGCAGTCTCTTTAATGCCACCTGTGGGCTCTGCCAAGGATTGCCCATTTCTGGCCCCGCTCTCAGTGTCACCGAATGGGCCATGGCATGGGCAGACCGTGATACCTTCTGCCAAGTGGGTTGTGGTGACTCTTGCCCTCGCTGTGGATTGGTTGAGAGGGGTTTGGCTGCAGAGGTTCCCGCCCAAGTAACCGATGCTGTTATTGGCACTGACATGGAGAGTGGCAACCCAGGCAACCGTTTCCACTTTGCTGAAGGGCTGTATGTGTATGTTGAACCTGAGGCGGTGAGATTGTGCGGACTTATAATAGACCGTGGAGGTGTGTTTGCACGCTGTCACAGCAAGGTAGCACCAGCGTACTTCTACCAGAGCTGTCTGCAGGATACATGTGTGGATCAAGGTGCAAGAGAGATCATCTGTAATTGGCTACAGATTTATGCCAGTACCTGCCAGACACAAGGCGTGTCTGTCACTGGCTGGAGAAGTTCAACACCCTGTGGTGAGAAACAATTTAATATATTCTGATGTTACAGTATTCTTTCGCATAATAATTAGTGGTGCTTGCTAAGGCAAGTATCACTATTATTATTGCTCATACTTAAGGCTAGGAGTTCATAACTTGCCCCAAACATGTGTGCTATGGACATGAATGATACCTTAATGTTTGCAGCTTAGTTAGGAGAAGTGTGCTATTACTCTTCTAAGCGATCAGACTAACGCTTTTCACCTGGTGGACAATAAAACAAAAAACTCCCATAGACTTACACTGAAAGGGATAGTTCATCCAAAAATGCCATCCCAGATGTGTATGACTTTCTTTCTTCTGCTGCACACAAACGAAGATATTTGGAAGAATATTTCAGCTCTGTAGGTTTATACAATGCAAGTGAATGAAGGCCAAAACTTTGAAGGTCCAAAAAGTACATAAAGGCAGCATAAAAGGAATCCATATGACTCCAGTGGTTTAATCCATGTCTTCTGAAGCGATATGATAGGTGTGGGTGAGAAACAGATCAATATTTAAGTCATTTATTTTAAAAAAAGGACTTAAATATTGATCTGTTTCTCACCCACAGTTATCATATTGCTTCTGAAGACATGGATTTAACCACTGGAGTCTTATGGATTACTTTTATGCTGACTTTGTGTTTTTTTAACCTTCAAAATTCTGACCACCATTCACTTGCATTGTATGCACTTACAGAGCTGAGATATCCTTCATTTGTGCTCAGCAGAAGAAAAAAGTCATACACATCTGGGATGGCATGAGGGTGAGTAAATGATGAGAGAATTTTCATTTCTATAACATTATAGTGTTATAATAATATTGCTTGCTGGGTGTGAGAGAAAATTATTGAATAACTGAGTCTTCTTTGAGGAAATGTTTGTCTGAATTGCATTTATAAACATATTTTACCATTTAGACACAACTATTGTTGCACGTCTAGGGCTGACATGAAAAGACCATACCAAAATCCCATTATGCCTGGCTAATGGCAAATTATGGCTTAATTTACAAATGTTCTGTTTAGTCAACAGAGAAACCACAGGACACTTTATCACAGTCAAATCCCCATGAATGCCACACATTCATATAAGCCCTTTACAGTGAAATACAATACATCCTTCTTACTTTTGGAGAAATTCATCCGTCCAATCAACTCTTCTTGTTTTGCCCTCTGTGTGTGTGTGCGCTTAGTGCTTCCATGCCCTGTGAACAGCCACTATTCCAGCTGTGTGATGGTGTGCCAGCCGCAATGTGCCCCTGTACGTGGGCAGAGGGACTGTAACCAGTACTGCGTTGAAGGATGCCAGTGTGACCAGGGCTATGTGCTCAATGGCAAGAGCTGTATCCTCAGTCAGAACTGCGGATGCTACATGGATGGTAAATACTATGAGGTGAGACAGGATGTTGTATGGTAAATATTCAGTACAAGTTAAGCTGATTTGTTAGTCTGACATTTAGAATAAGTGTAGAAATGAGGTTGCACCCAAAGAAACTTAAGCATTCTATAGCAACTATAACCATATCCTTCATCTTCCAAATAAAAAAGGACACTGCATCTCTGTGCACTTTCACAGTCAATTTGGAAGGGGCTTCCCCTTAATCATTAATCTTACAGTTCAATCAATCCTTTAGTTTTAAACACTACCCACCAACATCTACTCAGTTTACTCAATTAATACATGATTGTATTTCACATACAGTAGATAACTAAGGGGAACTGGCTCCCTCAGCTGAGCCTGTGGTTTCTCCAAAGGTTTTTTCTCCATTAACTAACATCTTATGAAGTATTGGTTTCCTTGCCATAGTCGCCTTTGGCTTGTTCACTGGGGGCCTAGAGACATACAATTTTTAAAGCATGATTTTCAATCATGTTTTCATTTAAAATGCTCAATGAGGACTTTAAGACATTACAGCATAATTTTCCTTAACAGCAACATTTTCTGTAAAGCTGCTATAAAAAACATTTGACAGAATATAATAATATAACAAAAATAAATTATTCATAGTTTCTATTTCCAAAAAGCAGTTTCTAATCAGTATATTTGTCTTTTTTTCTGTGTAAAAATAACTAAACATCCTTAAAACAAAAAGGCGAAACAATCCCATGGACTTACATTGAAGAAGATACTCGAGCCATATCTAGGGACCACAAGTGGAGGTCAATTTTTACATTTGCTTCTTGTTGGTTACAGACGTGTCAGTAGGTTTTCTCCATTTCCTCTCTCTCTCTCTCTCTCTCGCTCTCTTAGCCAAAGCAGTTATTCTGGAACAGTGACTGCACAAAGCGCTGTCAGTGTATTGGACGAAATCTTATTCAGTGTGACCCACGGCGATGTAAAGCAGAGGAAGAGTGTGCTCTACGTTATGGTGTTAGAGGATGCTTTGCCCGACGTAACCAGCACTGTGTGGCATCAGGCGGTGGCGTCTTCCGTACTTTTGATGGCGCCTCTCTTCGTTTACCTGCCTCATGTTCCTTTGTTCTTTCAACCATCTGTCAAAAGCTACCAGAGTTATCTTTTCAGCTTATTGCCAACTTTGACAAGTGGAGTACACCCAACCTCACCACCATCTCTCATGCCTACCTCTACATCAACGAGGAGAACATTCTCATCTCGGGAAACACAGTCAAGGTAGGGATCCACAAATCATTCTGCACCTAATGTTTGGGACAGGAGATCTCACTGGTGAATATTGCATGGATGGTTCCGAATTGTTTAGGAGAAGGTTTAAACCTAGAATATTTAGATTAGGCAAAAATAAAAAAAATTATTATAATAATAAAATAAAATAAAAAGCCTTGTAGCAATGTTTTTATGTACTGACCCTTAAATTATTGGTCCCAATTCATATTGGGAGTCTTTACCATGTACTTGCCTTAAGCATTTGATACAGTGTACTTATTATGTACATACAATGTTTTAACACTGTACTTTTAGGATGAGTGGCAAGATGGTAACCCTCATTCTTAAAAATGTGACATTCACTTGCAATATTAGAAATCCTACACTCAGCCCACCCTTAACCCTGGTAGCGAATTAACCATCCAAAAAATGCATGTACACAAAAAGCATCAGAATCAGAATCAGAATCAGCTTCATTGCCAAGTATGCTTACACATACAAGGAATTTGTCTTGGTGACAGGAGCTTCCAGTGTACAACAATACAAAAACAATACAAAAACAGCAGCAAGACATAGATAATAATACAAAATAAAAAATAAAAATAATTATACACATACGTACAGACACACACATACACATAGGTAGTGCAAATCTAATACAATCTGTTATGTACAGTACAAATACAAATCTGTTATGTACAGTGCAAATGTTTTTTGTTTTTTTTCTCAGAGGAATGAAACGGCAGAAGAAGTTGGATGTGTTGGATAAATATAAGAAAGACTAAACTGTGTATTGCACATAGTTATTGCTCAATGGGGCAATTTAACTGTTCATGAGATGGATAGCCTGAGGGAAAAAACTGTTCCTGTGCCTGACGGTTCTGGTGCTCAGAGCTCTGAAGCATCGGCCAGAAGGCAACAGTTCAAAAAGGTAGTGGGCAGGGTGAGTGGGGTCCAGAGTGATTTTTCCAGCCTTTTTCCTCACTCTGGAAGTGTATAGTTCTTGAAGGGGGGGCAGGGGGCAACCAATAATCCTCTCAGCAGTCCGAACTGTCCTTTGTAGTCTTCTGATGTCTGATTTCATAGCTGAACCAAACCAGACAGTTATTGAAGTGCAGAGGACAGACTCAGTGACTGCTGAGTAAAACCGTATCAGCAGCGCCTGTGGCAGGTTGAATTTCCTCAGGTGGCGAAGGAAGTACAACCTCTGCTGGGCCTTTTTCACAATGGAGTCAATGTGGGTCTCCCACTTCAGGTCCTGTGAGATGGTAGTGCCTAGGAACCTGAATGACTCCACTGCTGCCACAGTGCTGTTTAGAATGGTGAGCAGGGTCAGTGTTGGGGTGTTTCTCCTAAAGTCCACAATGATCTCCACCGTTTTGAGCGTGTTCAGCTCAAGGTTGTTTTGACTGCACCAGACAGCCAGCTGTTCAACCTCCCTTCTGTATGCAGACTCATCGTCATCTCGGATGAGGCCGATGACAGTGGTGTCGTCTGCAAACTTCAGGAGCTTGACAGAGGGGTCCTTGGCGATGCAGTCATTGGTGTAGAGGGAGAAGAGTAGTGGGGAGAGCACACATCCCTGGGGGGCACCAGTGCTGATTGTTCAGGTGCTAGAAGTGAGTTTCCCCTGTCTCACAAGCTGCTGCCTGTCCGTCAGAAAGCTGGTAATCCACTGACAGATAGACATGGGAACAGAGAGTTGGTGTAATTTATTCTGGAGTATAGCTGCAATGATGGTGTCGAAAGCTGAACTGAAGTCCACAAAAAGGATCCTTGCATATGTGCCTGGTCTGTCCAGATGTTGCTGGATATGATGCAATCCCATGTTGACTGCATCATCCACAGACCTGTTTGCTCAATAAGCAAATTGAAGGGGATCTAGAAAGGGTCCAGTGATGTTCTTCAGGTGGGCCAACACCAGAGTCTCAAATGATTTCATGACCACAGACGTCAGGGCGACAGGTCTGTAGTCATTAAGTCCTGTGATTTTTGGTTTCTTTGGGACAGGAATAATGATTGAGTGTTTGAAGCAGCATGGGACTTCACACTGCTCCAGTGATCTATTGAAGATCTGTGTGAAGATGGGGGCCAGCTGATTAACACAGGATCGAAGAAACGCTGGTGAGACGCCATCTGGGCCTGAAGCCTTCCTCGTCTTTTGTTTCCGAAAGACGCAGCTCACATCATCTTCACAGATCTTAAGTGCAGGTTGAGTAGCAGGAGGGGGAGGAGGGGGGTTGCAGGAGGTGTTGGTGTTTGTGTGAAGTGAAGGTCAGAGTGGGTGTGGGGTGTGAGATTGGGCCTTTCAAATCTGCAGTAGAACACATTCAGGTTGTCAGCCAGTTGTTGGTTCCCTACAGGGTTGGGGGTAGGAGTCCTGTAATTTATGAGTTGTTTCATGCCACTCCACACTGATGCAGGGTCGTTAGCTGAAAACTTGTTTTTCAGCTTCTCAGAGTATCTTCTTGTTTTAGCCACTCTGATTTCCCTGTTCAGTGTGTTCCTGGCCTGATTGTACAAGACTTTATCCCCACCCCTGTAAGCATCCTCTTTGATCTGACGAAGCTGCCTGAGCTCTGCTGTAAACCACGGTTTGTCATTGTTGAACTTTAAATAAGTCCTAGTAGGAATGCACATATTCTCACAGAAACTGATATATGATGTAACAGTATCTGTGAGCTCATCCAGGTCTGTGGCTGCAGCCTCAAAAACATTCCAATCCTAGAAATCGAAGCAGGCTTGTAGTTCCAACTCTGCTTCATTGGTCCATCTCTTTACAGTCCTTACTACTGGCATGGTTGATTTTAATTTCTGCCTGTATGTTGGAAGAATATGAACCAGACAGTGATCAGAGAGTCCCAAAGCTGCTCTAGGGACAGAGTGATATGCATCCTTTATTGTTGTGTAACAATGATCCAGTATGTTCCTGTCTCTGGTGGGGCATGTAATGTGCTGTTTGTATTTGGGCAGTTCACATGTGAGATTTTCTTAGTTCAAATCCCCAAGAATAATAATAACTGAGTCCGGGTATTGTTGTTCTGTGTCTGTGATTTGATCAGCCAGCTGTTGCAGCGCTGTGTTCAAACACGCGTTTGGTGCGATATACACACTCACCAAAATAAATGAGGAAAACTCCCGCGGTGAGTAGAAAGGCTTACAGTTAATAAAGAGCGCTTCCAAATTAGGACAGCACATCCTCTTTAATGTTGTTACATCTGTACACCAACTTTCAATGATATAAATGCATGTTCCACCATCTCTCGTTTTCCCCGTTAACTCCGCAATGCGATCCGCTCTGAACAGCTGGAAGCCCGACAGATGTAACGCGCTGTCCGGAATGGCTTCACTCAGCCAGTTTTCTGTGAAGCACAAGGCAGCAGAGGTTGAAAAGTGCTTGTATGTGCAGGTGAGGAGATGTAGTTCGTCCGTTTTGTTTGGAAGAGAGCAGAGATTCGCTAAGTGAATACTCGGCCGCGCTGTTCGAAATCCATGCTGACGGAGTTTGACCAGCGCACCGGCTTGTCTCCCTCACCTGCGTCTCTTCAACAGCAGAGCTGCGCCTCCAACTAAAAATGTCTAGCAAATCATCTGAATATTCGAAAACCGGGAAAAGATTGTCTGGTACATGCTGTCGAATGTTTAGCAGTTCGTCTCTGTTAAAACTGACTGGAAAAAGATTACTAAACACAGGACAAACAAACAAAAACAACAAAAGAACTGACGAGCTCCACACCGAGGCAGCCATCCGCAACACCATCATGATGAAATTCCTTTACTTTTTTATTAAAAGTACATACTGTTCACCTAATATAAAGTGGGACCAAATTATAATGTAATTATAAGCAAAATGCTTATGTGTTTTCCTCTTTTACCTCAGGTCAATGGTACGCCCGTGTCCGTACCTTTTGTCACAGGTCTGATGACACGAGTGTCCACATCCGAGGGATTTCTGGTAATTGACACGCCCCAGGACATCCAGGTGCGTTATAACCGATTCAACACCCTCAGCCTCACCATGGGCCCAAGGCTGCAGAACAAGCTGTGTGGACTGTGTGGAAACTTTAATGGGGACCCCACAGATGATTACATCACATCTCGAGGCAAACCTGCCGTTAGTGCACTGGAGCTCGCTCAGAGTTGGAAAACCAATGGCATGCAGAACAGGTTAGCATGAAAAGTGTGTCTTTACATTTGTAGGTAGGGATGTCGTCTTTTATTTATTTTGTAATTAAAATTTTTTATTGATTCATATATTCACCATAAAGACCCAACACACATACAACGAATCAACATTTCACATTCAAACCCCACTAAAATCCCTCCCCATTCACCAACCCCACCCTGACCCCCAACGAACACCCCTGTGGTCCCACATAATAACACATACAAACAACCAAAAATAACAGAAAACAAAAAATTTTTTTTTAATCCTAGCCCACACTTCCTCCTCCAATACCAAGTTTAAATTTTTCTCCCATAATCTCTTGATAGAAGTTAAAGCTCTGTCCCCCAGACTCTGAATTAACAGGGAGTAATACACTAGTGCCTCATGACCTTTTCCAAAAGCAGTAATCACCACTCCCAGAGTATCTGCCGCTTTAGGGGGGTGTGAGCTACTCCCAAACATATTACAGAGCAGGTGGCGCAGCTGTAAATACCTAAAGAACTGAGATCTGGGAATCTCAAAGTGTTTTCAAATGATCTAAACATTTCACTCTCATATAGGTCACTGAGCGTATTAACCTCCCTCACAATCCACTCTGACCAGCAAAAAGGGGACCTTTCAATACATAATTTAGGGTTCAGCCATATGCTCGAGGCAACATTTAAATAAATGTCAGAATTAAACTCTCTGGACACTTTTGTCCATATTGCGTGCAAATGTGAGATAATGGGGTGTGACTTAACTACTCCGGTTAGTTTAATAGAAAGGCTTTGCAATGGCAAAATAGGGGCAAGAACTTCCTGTTCAATACAAAACCAGGGAGGGGCTCTCTCAGGTGGAAGCAACCAATGAGCCAAATGTCTGATACCGAATGCATATTAAAACAAAATCTAGGGTAGGCCTAGCCCACCTCTGTCAATCGGCCTATGTAACTTATTAAAATGTAATATGGGATGTTTACCATTCCAAATGAAGGACTTCGCTATACTATCAAATTGCTTGAAATAAATGAGGAGGACATCTACAGGGAGAGTTTGTAACAAGTAGTTACATTTTGGAATACAATTCATTTTAATAACATTAACCTTCCCAGTCATAGATAAATGTAATGAAGCCCACCTGCCCACATCACTCGAAAACCTTTTTATTAAGGGGTCAAGATTAACTCTAACTAAATCAAACAAATTTGCTGGGAGTAAAATCCCCAAATACTTAATGCCCTCTTTGGGCCACTGGAAGGTGCCCAGCTGGAAAACCATTACTGGGCAGTATGCTGTCAGAGCCAAAGCTTCGGATTTAGACCAACTGAATTTGTATCCTGAGAACTTAGAGAAGGAGTTAATAATTCTGTGGAGGCAAGGCACAGATCTAGTAGGGTCGGAGACAAATAACAAAATATCATCTGCGTAAAGCAAAAGCTTATGTGCCACACCTCCCGCCACCACCCCTGGAAAATCATCCTCCTTTCTTATCGTGGCTGCTAATGGTTCCAGGGCATGACAGAACAATAATGGGGAAAGAGGGCAACCCTGACGTGTGCCCCTATCAAGAGTAAAATAATCTGAAATTAATCAATTAGTTTGTACCGCCGCTACTGGATGTCTATAAAGTAACTTAGTCCATCCAGTCAAAGTTTTCCCGAACTCATATATTTCCAAAATCTTAAAAAGATAATCCCGTTCTACCACATCAAATGCCTTTTCGACGTCAAGTGAGATGTCAGCGACCGGAGTCTGATCATTCGCCACTGACCACATGATATTGATGAAACGCTTAATATTATCAGCAGAGCTACGACCCTGAATAAACCCCATCTGATTTATATGTATAAGAGATGTCATAACTTAATCGTTTAGCCAGAATTTTTGGCAATATTTTAACATCTATCTGGATCAGGGAAATTGGACGGTAACTCTTACACTTGCTTGGATCTTTGTCTTTTTTAAGAATCAGTCTGATCCGGGCTTGTGTCATGGTTGGCAGAAGCTTTTCATTCTTTAATGATTCCGTTTAAACTTCTAACAAAAGTGGAGCCAATTCTGTAGCATAAGATCTAAAAAACTTGGTGGCAAAGCCTTCAGGCCCCGGAGCCTTACCTGTGGGCAAGGCCTTAATTACCTTGCTAAGCTCCTCCAAGTTTATCTCAGAATCAAGAGAATTTTTTTGCTCAGTCATCAGTTTAGGGAGTTCTAATGGTTCCACAAAGTTTCTAATATCTTCATCAGTAGACAAAGACGTGGAACTATAGAGATCAAGATAGAATTCTTTAAAAGCATTATTAATATCAATGGCCGAGTTAAATATCTTACCACCAGCAGATTTCACTGAGGGAATGGTAGAAAAAGACTCTCTCTGCTTTATATATCTAGCCAAAAGCTTCCCTGCTTTGTCCCCCAACTCAAAGTATGACTGTCTTGCCCTGAATAGCCGAAACTCCACCTTCCGTGACAAAATAGTATTATATCTGTATTTCGGTCGGGTCAATTCTATGAGGTCATCAGACGACATTTGGCGCTTCAGCTCTGCCTCTGCACTTTTAATATTCCCTTCCAACTCCACAAGTTCTCGTGCTATGGATTTTTTAATGAATGAGGCATACTGTATGATCCTGCACCTAAGAACCACCTTAAGTGCCTCCCAAGCCACGCCCACAGAGGATACTGAGGACCAGTTGGTCTCCATATAAACATTGATTTCAGCCTTTAACATTTGTTGGAATTCAGGATTTTGCAAAAGGGATACATTAAAGCGCCAACTATATGATTTCTTTTTCTCTGTATGTGACAACACCTCTAAACTCATCAGGGCGTGACCTGAGACTAAGATGTTTCCAACTGAGCAATCAACAACAGATGAAATGAGGGACTTAGATATAAAAAAAAATACATATTCTAGAATAAATCTTATGGACTGATGAAAAAAATGTATAGTCCCTACCAGATGGGTCAAAAGTCTCCAAATATCTGTAAGACCAAGATTTTTACACATCCTATGAAGCGTCAGTGTTGCCCTAGGGGGTTTACACACTTTTGCTTCACTATGATCAAGGACTGAGTCCATCAAAAGATTAAAGTCTCATCCCAATATTATATCATGAGGGGTGCCAGTGGCTTGCAACATCCCTTCAAGATCTATAAAAAAGCCCTGATCATCAGCGTTAGGTGCGTATATATTAGCCAAAATCAACCTTTGCCCCTGAATTTCTGCTAAAACAATAATGACTCTTCCTAATTTATCTTTAATCTGTTTGAGACATTTGAATTGTAGATGTTTACTTATCAGTATAATGACTCCCCTGCTCTTACTTGAGCCAGCACTAAAGAAAACATGTCCACCCCATATCTTCCGAAATTTTTCAGCTGCCTGTGGGGAAAGATGCATTTCTTGAAGAAACACTATATCATATTTATTACGTTTAAAAAATAAATAACCTTCCTTCTTTTTATGGGGTGTCCCAAACCATTCACATTCCACGTGGAGAGAGATATTATATTACAAAAACAATATTATAAAGACCACATTCCCCATTAGTGCAACAATCAAACCACAAATTTCCTCCTGAACCAAACAAACAGAAAAAAGAAAAACATGCGCATTAACCCCGCGCATGACAGAACCAGCTGGCTTCCATCCCTCTAAACTCAAACAGTCCATGTACGCCTAAGAGAGCCCCTGCCACAACTTTACCGTCGGATTGCTCAAGTCCGTTTTTCTATACAAATTTTGTGAGACAGAATTATATAACAGGACATAATCTACTGTATAAAACAAACTCCAGCTAATAGGCAAAATAAACACAAAGAACATGTAGATGTAGCTAGCGGCTTCAGTTTCCTCGAATAGTCAAACGAATGTTCAGTTCCAGCTGTTCATGAGTGCAGCAGATGACTTAATCCTTCCAATGTCCTGTAAAAAATACTCCACAAAACAAACTCCAGCCAATAGGAGGCATAAGCACAAAGAACGAGCAGATTCATCCACAACTGTCCTAAAGGAGTGTTTTTCCACAAAACAAACTCCAGCCGCTAGGCGGAATCAACACAAAAAGAAACAAGAAAGGTGCCCAGCTTCCTCGGACGATCAAGTGTATGTTCAGTGAGTCAAGCTCACTTGGGAGCAATGTGAGAAATACACTATGACTTCTTCAGTCCATTGATTTTATGAAAGACATCGCTTGTTGTGGGGATGTAAATATTTTGCAGCCATCCTTAGTATCTATTCTCAATTTGGCCAGAAAAAACAGTGCAAAAGCGATCCTCCGTCGATGCAAGAGTTTCTTGAAGGAGTGTTACTACACAAAACAAACTCCAGCCGCTAGGCAGAACCAACACAAAAAGAAAAAAAATGGCGCCCAGCTTCCTCAGACAGTAAAGTGTATGTTCAGTGAGACAAGCTCACTTGGGGGCCACGTAAGAAACACCTAATGGATTACTCACCCCATTGTCTCTATGAAAGACATCGCTTGCTGTGGGCATGTAAATATTTTGCGGCCATCCTTAGTATATATTCTCAGTTTGGCCAGAAACATCAGTGCAAAAGCGATCTTCCATTGATGTAAGAGTTTCTTGCATTCCTTGAATCGATCACGTTCCTCTCTTGTCGAATTCGCAGAGTCTGGGAACAAGAAAATGCTGTGGTTTTTCCAAGAAAGCCTTCCTTTACTCCTCGCCTCGCGTAACACAAGATCTTTATAGGATGATCTCAGAAATGTGGCCAGAATTGATTGGGGTATGTCTCCCTCAGCGGATCTGCGAGCCGGGACTCTGTGAGCTCGCTCGATTTCCAGCTTATGCCCTGTTATGTTGAGCAGACTCGGGAAGAGTTCGTCTAGGAATTTCACCATATCTCAGCTTTCCTCATGGTTTCCAATTCGGACATTGTTTCGCCGATTATGATTCTCCAAATCCTCCAGTTTTTCCCAAACGCGTTTCCCAAAGTCTATCTTGGTCGCTAGCGGATTAGAAGCTAATTCCCTCTCCGATGACTTCATATAATCAACCCGTCTCTCGATGTCCCCGATTCTTGTAACCAACTCAGAGAATTTAGACTCCATCGCCGTAATCGATCGACGTATAACAGCAAGATCCTTCAGGTCCGCTACAACCTTCGTCAGCATCACAGACATGCTCGCCAGTTGCCGCTAGATTTCTCCTGCCGCACCATCCAAACCAAGTCCCTGGTCTGCGGGCCTATCTGAGGTATTAGCTTGAGCACGTAAGTGTCTTTTAATATCTCCAGAGCCTGAGGATTTTGAATTCTTTGATATGTTGACTTCTTAGAACAGTTATGTAGCAGGGTGTATCGAATCTCACCGGTTTAAGACACAAAAAGAATTAAAAACTAGCAAAGTGCGCAGAGCTCGTCATTCACACGTCCGATCTCCGCATGGTGCCATGCGACTCCTCTGTCTTTTATTTATTTTAATAAATCAATCAAATAAATGAAGTAATACCAGCCATTTATTAAAGGAATATTCAAGATTAAACACAGCTTAAAGGAATAATTCACCCAAAAATAAAAATTCTGCCATCATTTACTCATATGTTGTTCCAAACTTCGTTTCTTCTTCAGATGGCAGAGGATAGTGATTCCGCTTTCAAGCTTCAAAAAGGATGCAAAATTATCATAAAAGTAGTCCATGTGACTAGTCCATGTGTGTCACATTCACAACACTGAATAATGAAAAAGTACCTCCTTTTCTTTAAAAAAAAAAAAGCAAAAACCAGATGTTACAGTGAGGCACTTACAATGGAAGTGAATGTGGCCAATTTTTGGAGGGTTTAAAGGCAGAAATACATTCATTCTTCTGTTAAAACTCTTGTATTATTTGAGCTGTAAAGTTGTATATCATCATTTTTATGGTCATTTTAATGTTTACGGCATTACGGATTGGCCCCATTCACTTCCATTGTAAGTGCCTCATCTTTAACCCATATTTTTGCTTTTATTTTTTATTTTTTAAAGAAAACAAGGCACATTTAAATAAATGTTTGTGCTATTCAACATTATGTCACAAATGCAGTCAGTTGAGCTTAACTTGTATTGAACCCGGAATATTCCTTTAAGTGAACAATTTTCTCTCATGCTCTCTTATGGACATGAAACAGACTTTGAGATTTTCACTGAATATAGACAAAAATGCCATTGATTGTGCTTAACCTGTATTGAACCCAGAATATTGCTTTAAAGCTTGCAAATTCACATCTTCGTAAAACTTGCTTTGTTTGTACAACATACAGCTTGCATGAAAGTGCAAGGTAGAGGAATTATGCCAGAAGTAAATCAATAATATGAATTATTACTATTATTAATTATTAAAGTGAGATATGAAATAATCACCCCTTAGACTTCCACTGTCTTCCTAAATTTTGGTAATTTGCTCCTCTCCTCTTTTCATCCTCCCTGTCTGTCTCTTGTTTGTAGCTGTGATGAGACTCAGTATGTGGCACTGGCTCAGTCCTGTGATAATACAGCAGTAGCGGAGCTCCAGGGAGAGGACAACTGTATGAAACTCACAGATTTGAAAGGTTTCTTCCAGCCCTGCCATGGCCTACTGGACCCCCACCCCTTCTACCAGTCCTGCTACCTCGACGGCTGCTACAACCACCGCAATGCCCAGGTGTGCGGCTCCATGGCAGCCTACGCAGAGGCTTGTCGATCTTTAGGCACACTCACTACCAAGTGGATCGCCCAGGAGAACTGCTGTAAGGGGACGCTGCCACCTACAGGATAAGATGGGGAGGTGTAGGGACAAAATGGCAGGAAGGGTGCAGAGGGAGGGGAGAAGGCAATGAAGAGTGTTTTAGAAAGTTGAGGAGAGGGAAATATTTTGTGAGGAACTTGAATATATATTGATTACGCATGCTTGTATATGTATTTACATTCCTTTGTTTCTGTGAATGTGAGTGTGAAATAAATGGCCATATCTGTGTGCTTGTGCGTATCTGTGTGCTAACTTTGTACCTGGACCTGTCTTTAGCAGAATGGATCTATGACCCCTGTGCAGGAGAGATCTGCTCGAACAACACATGTGAGCAAGAAAATGGAGGAGACCTGTGTGGCTGCCCTGAACTACCCAGCACTGAAATTAGTGAGTAAAACAAGCCCTTCTGTGACATATTGTGTCAAAAATACACATAAATCCTTTTTGAAGTAACTTACAATTTAGCAGAGAAAACCAGCTGTAAAAAATATCAACAGGAACACTAAACCATTTAAATAGAGGTGTTTGCTAAGTGAGCATTAGTGTTACTATTGCTCATACTTAGGGTTAGGGATTTGAACATTGGCCCAAACTTTAAATATATTAAAGGAATATTCTGGGTTCAATAAAAGTTAAGATCAATCGACAGTATTTGTGGCATAATATTAATTACCACAAAAAATTATTTTAACATCCCTCATTTCTTAAAAAAATAAAAATAAAATAAAAAGAAGCAAAACTTGAAGTTACAGCGAGGTACTTACAATGGAAGTGAATGGTGCACATTTTCAGAGGTTTTAAAGGCAGAAATGTGAAGCTTATAATTTTATAAAAGCACTTCCATTAATTCTTCTGTTAAAACTCATGAATTATTTGAGCTGTAAATTTGTGTAAAGGGATAGTTCACACAAAAATGAAAATTCCCTCATCATTTACTCACCCTCATGCCACAGATGTGTATGACTTTCTTTTTCTGCTGAACACAAATGAAGATTTTTAGAAGAATATTTCAGCTCTGTAGGTCCATACAATGCAAGTGAATGGTGACCAGAATTTTGACATTCCAAAAAGCACATAAAGGCAGCATAAAAGTAATCCACACGACTCCAGTGGTTAAGTCTATATCTTCGGAAGTGATATGATAGGTGTGGGTGAGAAACAGATCAATATTTAACTTATTTACTATAAATCTCCACTTTCACTTTCACATTCTTCTTTTGTTTTTGCCGATTTGTATTCTTCATGCATATCGCCACCTACTGGGCAGGGAGGAGAATTTATAGTAAAAAAAGGACTTAAATATTGTTCTGTTTCTCACCCACACCTATCATATCGCTTCTGAAGATATAGATTAAACACTGGAGTCTTATGGATTACTTTTTATGCTGCCTTTATGTGATTTTTGGAGCTTCAAAATGTTGGTACCAATTCACTTGCATTGTATGGACCTACAGAGCTGAAATTCAGCAGAGGAAAGAGAGTCATACACTTCTGGGATGGCATGAGGGTGAGTCAATGATAAGAGAATTTTCATTTTTGGGTGAACTATCCCTTTAAATTGTTGTTTTTACAGATGTTTTAGGGTTTACTGCATTACGTTGTCATGGCAACAAAGTTGTAAAATTGAACATAATTTGACTTAGAAAAGATTATGAAGCGATTTTTCACACTAAAATCATATTAACACATTGTTTACTTCTTGTGGCTATACTTTTTTAAAAGTTAGTATTTTAAAGTTTTTGGATTGACCCCATTCACTTCCATTGTAAGTGCCTCACTGGAACCATATTTTTGCTCTTTTTCTTAAAGGAGGGATGAGTTGAAATACATTTTGTGGTAATCAAAATTATGCCACAAATGCTGTCGATTGACCTCAACTTTTATTAAACCCAGAATATCCCTTTATACTTCAGCAGACATGAATGATTCATCAAATTGTGCAGCTTGATAATGAGAGTTGTGCTATTACTTTTCTTTGTGATAGTACTCATGATTTGCAGTTTGCCTGATGGACTATAAAACAGGTGGGGAAAAAAACCTGTGGATTTACATTTAAGGAGGGACCTTAACCATCTAGGGTTGAGACTATGATAGGGGTTGGGCTCTTTTGAATTGGACAACTAAGCAACCACCCAGAACACGCTATGAACTGCATTGGAATGGTCTAACAACCACTCCGAACATCTTAGCAACCACCTTATTCACTGAAGCACCATATCCAAAAAGGTTCAGCTGCAGCCCGGAGATCTCCAAATGGGTGGAATCTCCAAAAGAAGGTGGGTTACTCCAAAAGGGGGTTGGTCCAGCTTCAAAAGGTGGCAACAGTTTCACTCACAGTTTGGGTTGGGGAAAGGGTTTGGTTAGGGGCTCTGTATATCTCCTCACAGCCCTGTTGTCATTCCTGTCAAAAAGATGGTGCTACTGTGAATAAGGTCTATAGTAACCTCCCTAGCATCGTGGTGGCAGTTTTGCACAGGCAAGCTCTGTAAATATTTAGTTATCTTCTCTGTTTTAGTGACGGCCAACATAAAAGTCTACATTATGAAATGAATTTTATTTGATAAGAAATACTGGAGAACCATTGAAAGACAGCACACATCCTCTTTTTTGCCAACCTTCTCTTTGTGATGTAGGTGAGGATGACATCATCCAGGCAGAGGTGACCTGTAAGCATGCTCAGATGGAGGTTTCCATCTCTAAGTGCCGTCTGTTCCAGTTGGGCTTTGAGAGGGAGGATGTACGAATTAATGACCAGCACTGTGCTGGTATCGAGGGAGAGGACTTCATCTCCTTCCACATCAACAATACCAAGGGACACTGTGGCTCTATTGTACAGGTGAACAAGTACATCCTCTTTCTCATTAACAAAGGTTCAAGAACAGACAGTGTAGTTCTCTAAACAGACGTCTCAGCTCTGCCTCTTGAGAAAGAATGGAGAATACTGAGGCTTGGCAAACCAAAAAAAAAGTGGAGTTGTAGTCATAGTGAGTTGCCTACCTAGATTTCTTTTGGGCATAACAGACGCACCTACATAAGCAGCTAGCTGATGCACATCAGTTTTTTTGGTTTGCCAAGCCTCAGAATTCTCCATTCTTTCTCAAGAGGCAGAGCTGAGACGTCTGTTTAGAGAACTACACTGCAGTGGGGCTATCATTTGTGCACCTCAGCAGAAATCCAGATTTGTCAGACCAGGCAATGGTTTTCCAATCATCTACTGTCCAGTGTTGGTGAGCCTGTGCCCACTGCAGCCTCAGTTTCCTGCTCTTAGCTGATAGTAGTGGTACTCTGAGGGGTTTTCTGCTGCTGTAGCCCATCCGCCTCAATGTTCGACGTGTTGTACGTTCAGAAATGCTTTTCTGCACAGCGCCGTTGTAACGTGTGGTTATTTGGGTTACTGTCACCTTCCTGTCAGCTTGGACCAGTCTGGACATTCTCCTCTGACCTCTGTCATTAACAAGCTGTTTTTCACCCAGAGAACTGCCGCTCGCTGGATGTTTTTTTGTTTTTCACACCATTCTCTTTACGCTCTAGTCTAGATACTGTTGTGCGTGAAAATCCCAGGAGATCAGCAGTTACAGAAATACTCAAACCAGCCCGTCTGGCACCAACAACCATGCCACGGTCCAAATCACTGAGATTAAATTTTTTCCCCATTCTGATGGTTGATGTGAAAATTAACTGAAGCTCCTGACCCGTATCTGCATGATTTTCTACATTACACTGCATCCACACGATTGGCTGATTAGATAATCGCATGAATATGTAGATGTACAGGTGTACCTAATAAAGTGGCCGGTGAGTGTATATTCCAGAAAATACGGTACTTAATTGAGGAACAATTGAAGGACACATGCATTTGTTTTCATTTATTATTTACATTGAAATGTAACTTTTCAAATAGGCTAAAGGGGTATGTTCAATAGCACATAAACATATTAGCTTTTTTTTACTGTGATATCGAAACTGGTATAGAGAATTGTGAAATTTCACTCGTATCGGTACCGACTACTGAAATTTTGCTATTGTGACAACCCTAGTGTGCAGTAGACAGTGAAGCTCAAGAGTTTTAGATATCCTATCCAAGTTGTAATATTACTTTTTTTGTTGTTGAAACATAAAATATGAAATTGAAAATAAAATGTATTTTTAAGCAATACATTATCCATAAGTCTTGCTTACAGTATGTTCCTCATTTGTAAGTCGATTTGGCTAAAAGTGTCTGCTAAATGACCATATTTAAATGAAGTCTTAGAGGCTTTAAATCAACATTTGAGATAGAACGAAAAACAAAATGTCACTTATCAAGATTAAGGAACATTTAGTTGGACCATATACTGTATCAAACAATAATAAAATTGATCCTATTCACCTAATTGCTTTTAAACAAAAGTCTGTCTCTTTAAAGTGGCAAATATACACAATGGATATGTAATTTTCAGATTTACAATAGAACAGCTTATATTCGTCTCATTTTGTTCATTACATTGCATGCTCACTTCCTGTGCTTGTCTGGTTGAGTAACTTTATGAGTACATGTGTGTATTTGTGAGTCCAGTCCAATGGAACACACATAATGTACAAGAACACAGTGTGGATCGAGAGTGTCAACAACACAGGGAATGTGGTAACACGTGATAAGACGATCAACGTGGAGTTCTCCTGTGCTTATGAATTGGACATCAAGATCTCTCTGGAGACAGTGCTGAAGCCCATGCTCAGGTGAGCTTTTAGATGTCACCCTCTATATTAAAAGGACCATGGTATTACCATGTTACCTTGGTAATATCGTGCTTTTTTGACACCATGATGATAACACCATGTAATTCTTTGAAAATGTTGTAAATACTATGATATATGCACATGGAGAGCATGCAGGACCATGGTGTATTTTAAATAACCATGGTGTTACCACCATCTGATACCATCTCAGTACCATAATACTGCCACAGTACTTTTTTGTAATGGACAAAATAAATAAACACAACAATTAACAAATAAATCACTTTTCACATGTATATTTAAACATTTTTAAGCATCAGAGATTAAGATAATAACAGAAGGATTAAGATAATAACTACCCCTCTTTCCCTCTGGTCTCTATAGTGTAATAAACCTCACATTGCCGACCCAAGAGGGCAACTTTATCACAAAAATGGCACTGTATAAGAACTCCTCGTACCGAAATCCCTACAGGGAGGGAGAGGTGGTGCTGAGCACCAGAGACATCCTGTTTGTGGGGGTGTTCGTGGAAGGAGCAGATGATAAACAGCTTATTCTCATTGTCAACATGTGCTGGGCTACACCATCTCGTTATAGCAGTGATCGCCTTCGTTATATTATCATAGAGAGAGGGTAAGGAAATGGCTTAAAATGGTTAGTTCACTCAAAAAGCTAAATTCTGTCATCATTTATTCACCATCATGTCATTCCAAACCTGTATGATTTTTGTGGAACACAAAAGGAGATGTTTTTGCATAACCTTCACGCTGCTCTTTTCCACATAATGAAAGTGAGCTGGGATGGTCGCTATCCAAAATGCACCATAAAAGTATCATCAAATAGGGTGACCATATTCTGGTTTTCCAAAAAGAAGACATCTTTTTTTTCGCCGGGGGGGTTGGCCAAGTGTTACTAAGAATGCAAACTTTAATACAGTGAAAAAGACACTCTATTAGCATAACATAAATATATATAAATAAATAAAAATTTCCAACATTCTTTTGAATGTCCATGTACTAAAATAAAATATTTGATGCCATGAGTGTACCTTCATTAACTATTACTATTATTTTGAATGGCCATGGAAAATGAAGCAATGTGATAACAATTTTACCTGGTCGCAAAAAGTAGTCCGTTAATTTACCTGATGAACTTTCACCTTTTGCTGACCCTTTATGCTTCGCAGAGCTAATGTGTGCTTCTAAATCACTTGCACCTTTATTAGCAACTGACACATAAGTGGCAGCTTTACATGTCATACATTCTGCTTCCCACGGATCTCGACCTGGACGAAAGCATGGGAATTTTTTGTGCAAATCTTCTGTAAATTTGCACCTTCGTTTGGGCATTGTTTCCACTCAGCTGTCATTTGCTGCTATTGTCAAGCAACTGTTTGATGCCGAACACAACAACGTTTGCACGTTCGCGGAGAGATTGACAGGCAGGAATTTGGCCAATAAAAGTAGTCAATACGAGGTGTGTACTATATTCTGACTGTTCTGAAGCCATACAATATCTTTTGTTGTGAGACCAAGGACGAAATTCCCAGAAAATCTTCCTTTCAAAATTATTCCAAAATTAAATCGGTCAGAAATCTAGGGGTAACCATCAATAACAAACTACATTTCACAGACCACATCTCAAAGACCACAAGATCATGTAGATTTACACTCTACAATATCAGAAAGATATGACCCTTCCTCTCTGAACATGCCACACAACTTCTTGTTCAGTCACTTGTCATAACTAGACTGGACTACTGTAACGCTCTCATTGCAGGCCTCCCTGCATATGCAATTAGACCCCTCCAAATGATCCAGAATGCAGCAGCATGTCTGGTCTTTAATGAACCAAAGAGAGCGCATGTTACACCACTCCTTGTCTCTCTCCACTGGCTGCCGGTTGATGCACGTATCAAATTCAAGGCTCTGATGCTGGCATACAAAACAGTCACTGGGTCTGCTCCAGCATACCTAAAATCATTTCTGCAGAGCTACGCACCCACTAGAAGCCTGCGGTCAGCTAAGGAACGGCGCCTTGTTGTACCAACACAAAGAGGCACCAAAACACTTTCCCAGACTTTCAGCTTCATCATACCACGTTGGTGGAATGACCTTCCCATCTATGAAGCTGACTCACTTTCTGTCTTCTAAAAAATGGCTTAACCAGTCACAAAAAATAAATAAATAAAAATTCTTGTTGCACTTTAATCTGTTTTGAATACTAATATTCTGATGCTAGTGAAACTTTGTAATATGGCACTTTTCGTACCACTGTCTACTTAAGATGATTCGCTTTTGTTTTCCTCTTTTGTAAGTCACTTTGGATAAAAGCGTCTGCCAAATAAATAAATGTAAATGTAAATAGGTTGTGTTAAGATGCGTCATGCCAGGTTTTCACGCCAAATGGCGTTAAGTAACTGATCGCGACACGGCAAATTTGAATATGTGGAAGTTTGTGAGATGCCAGAGGGGAAGATGCTCCGTGAACATTCTTCAAAACATTTCCTTTTGTGTTCCATGGGAATGAAAAGAAAGGCAAACAGGTTTGGAACAACATGAGCGTGAGTAAATGATTACAGAATTTTAATTCCTGGATGAGCTATTGCTTTAACAATACACATACACACAAACTCTGCTTATTACTGAATATACTGGATATTTAAACTGCAGAAAGTCTTCCTCCTTCCACACCTCATCTATGAGTATACAGTACCACAGCACTCATATCACACGACTCTGTTGTTCCAGGTGTCCTAACATCAAGGATAACACTATAGGCATGGCTGAGAATGGGGTGTCCCTCACCTGTCGCTTTCACGTCACTGTCTTTAAGTTCATTGGTGATTATGATGAGGTGCATTTGCACTGTGACGTCTCTCTGTGTGACTCTGAGACCAACGCCTGCAAAGTGGTGAGAACATGTGCACACACAAATAAAAATATTTGAAATTATATTTTAATATGAAAAAAATTTTTTGGTCTTTTTGCCATTTTAAACAATAGAGACAGGAAATGATTCATCCTTGTTTCTTTTGGATTCATAATGACATTACTTACATTTACAGAATTGCCCACACAACAAACGAAGTTACACAGATTACAGTCAGCATAAAGAACAGATACTATCAGTGGGACCAATCAGAAAAAGAGGTATGCAGTATATTTCAGATTTGTGCATGTGTGCAATGCATGACAGACTGTGTGTGTGTATGTTTGCATTAGCAAGGTGATAACAGCTATAACCAAGGGTGTTTTTGTGTGTTTCAGATTCAGACTGGTGTGAAGAGGATAATGGTGGCTGTGAGCAGATCTGTACAAGTCAAGTAACTGGCGCTGTTTGTAGCTGTGTGACAGGAATGCTGCAAAGAGATGGGAAGAGCTGCAGAGGTGAAACTCAAGCACACACACACACGTACATCTGAAATTATTTGCTTCTTTAACAATTTCATAAGTCATCATTTAATCAATGTGTTTTCCTTAAAGGGTAAGTGTGTTATTTTTGTACACTAAGTGGCACCAATCTGAATTGCATAAATAATGATGGTTTCCAAAAGGTCTCCCAAAAACTCATACAAACCCTTTCGCCCTACCCTGCCTTCCATTATTCGGCAAACTAGTAAATTCCCTGCTAAACTGCTCATTACAGGTAGTCCTGGCCCAGACTCATGCCATTAGTTTAGCCAGAAGTCGACATGTTGGGCGAAATGTTGGGAGTATTGTTTTGAAAGTGCTACAGAGCCACAGTGTTTATAATCTTCTGGGAAATCAACCTACGAATGGCTCTGCATATGAAACTGGGATAGGAGAAAGTGTTTTTTAACATGAAACATTTAAAAAATGTCACACTTCACATTTAACTGCAGACAACTAACGACTGGAAACAGATTTCTCTATTAATTAACATCATCCTTCACCAGAGGTTTGTCATTATACTGTATAATAAATGTCAATGCCATCACAACACACTCTTTTACACTATGCCCGCATGAATCGATCCTTAGCATATTAAATCCATTTTCCGTTGACGTCACAGGTTTGGCTGCATTCTTCATGACTCTAACATACACTGAAAACACTAATAAGTTGACTTCACTCTGTTGATTGAGTAAACTTGTTTTCTCAATTGAATTGAGTAATGGCATCTCCAAAGCTTGTGTAATTAAGTTCACTTAAATTGGAGATCATATAGAATGAAACTTAACTGTTTAAGTTAAGGTAACTAAATGCAAGTAGATTTATCTCAGATTTGCTATTTAAATGTTGTTGTTCCTGCTTAATAATTTTAATTGAATGAACTCAAATTTAGGTCATACATTAACACCGCTTAAATAAAGAAAATTATAACTGATTCTAGGTCAATCATTACATAAACTTATTTCTTCACAGAAATGCACAGACAGCTGTACTCCACCTTGGCCCTGTAAAATTCCTGGACCAAAAAATGTATTGCTGGCAATCACACAAGAAATAAAACATATTATTTATGACTGTTTACTCCTTGTTTGATATGGAAATGACCGCATATAGAGCATATAATTCAATCAAACAATAAAATCAATACCCTCAAAACATATTTTAGCATATTTTTCGATACTCATTTCAATTTCATAACAAAATTTCATCAAAATGAATTGTTATTTGTAACACAATTAGATATTAAAATACTTAAAATATTATTTATTTATTTATTTATTTTTTTTGTATGTGAAAGATTACTCATTTAAATGTGTAAAGAAATGTAATTATTTATTTGTGTGTGTGTGTGTGTGTGTGTGTGTGTGTGTGTGTGTGTGTGTGTTTACAGGTTTAACATATTATTTACTTATTCCGATGTCAGCAGTTGTCTTGAGTTTATGGTTTACACTGAACATTTAAATGTTTTAAAATGTATAAATATGTATGTATAAAGTATAAATTTATGTATAAAGTTTTTAAAAAATTAGTATATTTAAACCAAAGTAAATCAAATAAATGTTCATAAACATTTACTGATTTACAGTACGTATTTCAAGATTTACACAACCAGTTTCCATCAATTGAATTGAGTAATCTTTTACAAAATTAAGTGAAAAAAAATCTTAGATATTTTAAGTTTTATTAATTTAATTTAGTCAATGACCACAAAATGTATTTTGACGGAAATTTGTTATGAAATGTGTAAAATATTTTTTTTGTTTTTGTTTTTTTTCAGTGTTGGGTATTATGAACCTTAGAGATCTTACAGTTAAAGTAAGGACATTCTTTTTTGGACATGTTTTCCAGAAACATTAAAGCAATATAATAAGTAGACTAAAGTTTAAAGGATTGTTCAAACAAAAATGAAAAATCTCCATCATCCAAACAAACCAGTTCACTAAAATTAATCATACTTTCTTATGATTCTTATGAGAACGTGTTTGATTCTCCTCCTTGCATAGTGTGCTTATAAACAAAGGTTCATATGTGTGAATGCATCGGGAAAATATTGAAATTCGGGGACATTTTGTGCCCGGAATTAAAATAAATAAAATTTTTCCAGGAGAGATGGCAAAAAAAAAAACAGTACGATCCTGGAAAATCCTGGACAGGTGGACACCCTAGTTGCACATGCACAAGGAGAACTGAGATAGTGTTAACAGGATCCAGTTTAACCAAAGCAGACACAGATCAACCTAATGATGACATCATATGAAACAACCATTTGCAACAAAACAACATAAATAATACTACAAAAGACCTAAAACTCATTGAATTCTTAATAACAACTATTTAAATGCCCCAATATGTTCCCTTTGACAAAGGAAACATAATTAAAGCACAAGGCATTATGGGCATTCCCCATAGCTTTAATTTTGTACTCAATAGTTTGAGTGATTAACACTTAAAAGTTTAGAATAATAAGTCCAAGGAACATAGATATTTAAGTTATGAGCCCAAAACATGACATTTCAAGTCATGTTTAATTAAGACAACTTAGGGTTTAAAGTTTCATGGTTATTACTATGACTTTCTCACAATTCATTGACCCTCTGTTTTCAAGCATCCCTCATCTCTCTTTTTCATCATCTCTGTTTTTCTCCCTCTCTATCAGTCACCAGTATGAGTGCTGACCTTCAACCCCTGGTTCCTCTGGTAGCCACTGTTGTAACCGTCAACATCTTACTGCAAACACACGCTTCAGTTTTCTTCTCCTAGCACCCACCTAGCAAGGCCAGGGGAGAGAGTGGCACATACAGACGAAAGGGAGGAGAAAAACTAAATGGAGCCAGTGAGGGGATGTGCATATGATGCAACAGCAGCCCTGTGGAGAGGACCACCTCTGAGCAGTTCCCTTCATCGAAGCGAAAACTGCCATCAAATACAACCAAGTGATCCTTCACCAGCTGGGTAGCTCAGTCATAAAACAACATGCGACGGTCCAACATGAAAACACGACACCCTACAGACTCTGAAAAAACCCCAACTCTTATATTTGGCAGAACATCTACACACCAGCAACCAAAAACAAACAAACTGTCACTTTAAAATATAGTGCTAGAGAGACATCTACTGAATATTTCACAGACACTAATGACAGATTAGCAAGTGTTACTTATTAGATGATGAGTTTTCCTGAGAATCACCAAAATGTGCGAGCACGTGTTGCAAGAATGGATGATAATTCTCAACACCAGTTTTGTTGATGCTTGTTTTAAATGTAGTTGATTTGAAATGCATACCCTCTCCTGCTCTATTTCTCAATATGCCATTTTGTTTGATATTTAAACCCCCCTTTTTTTGCCATATCGAAGTATTTCGGAGATCAAAATGCCAATCAACATTTGTACTGCTGTGTATTCCTGTGGATACAAATGAGTGAATGGGATTCTGTACCAACACACAAATGTTCTTGAGTAGCCAACTTTAAAAGTGTCACTTATTTAAGCTGTATATTGTAGACCATGTTTGATGGATGTGAACTTTTGCCTTGTACTATAAATACTCAATGTACTGTATGAATCACTGAGATGGAGTGGGGTATCAACTCTGATGCAATTTATTCTGGATATATCAACCATACTTGACTTGATAGTTACAATAATAGAAGGTTCAAGGACCGTTTCGAATCATTTGCATGCCAGTTTGTCCATTTCACACAACACAACTTAAATATACTTTGGGCCAGCCATTACACCATGGTTACGTGAAATACAGTCAGCTCATTGGCGAGTCATTGATGTCCATATCTTACTGTAACGATGTTTTCTTATTCTAGGGGTTGTTTACTTTGTTTTGTTTTCAATCCGATATGATTTATTTGAGAATAAAGTGAGCAATTCACATCGATTCTACGATTCTATTCATAGTGTATTAGTCATGGCTACTGCAGCAAGCCGAAGATAGGGCTGTGTCTAGAAGGTAACCCCTCGCAGCCTAAGTCTCGCGAGAGTCTCATTCGCTGCTATTAAGGTTAGGTTTAAGGTCGATTTAGTGGTGGGGTTAAGATTAAGGGTAGGCGTATGGTTTCTGTAGGACTCTAAATAAACACAAAAAAACACTGCGTGTGAACGTTCAATGCGGCTCTCGCGAGACTTTAGGTATCTGCGGGGTTACCTTCTAGACACGACCTAAAGATGGCGCGCGCGAGAGAGAGCGCAACGCGAATGACCCGCGTTGCTAAGGCGACCGCTTGGGGGGCGGTTCCTTAAATCCCGTCTTAAGAAAATACAGCTGCTCTCTGTGCTGGTATGCTGCTGTCACTCCTCCAACCAACTAATCAAGTGCGTTAACCAGCATCGGCCTCATACTGTCTTCTACTGAATCCTGAAGAAGCGCTTGATATTTAGAAAAGAACGGCAGTTTTTTTGGTGGTCACGCGGGAGGATGAACTGGAATTCCGCTGGTAAGGATTTATGTGAGGAGTATCTAGCGCAGGATTAAACATGTGAGATTACTTGCCACTCTGGCATACTATAAAAGTAAACCCGTTTGTTCATGCCTGTATTGTTTATACGATTTTAACTGACCACGGACCGTTTTCAATGGCAATATGCCATTTTTCATAGTCAGCTTACTGCGCTTCGTAAATCAGTGGGCAGTAAATGCAGTGTGTTTATAGTAACTGCTGTATCCTACAGTAACAGTCTCTGTTTGACTGCAGGCTGAGATTGAGACTGTTCACTGCTTTAATAGGTAACAGTGCATTAGCTAATTAATCTGAGATTAGCTAATGCGCATTACTTTATCCCTGTTATCATACCCTACTCTGAAAAATGTCTTATTATGAACTTTACATCACCAGAAATACTCGCTTCTTCTTCATTTTGGCACTTCTGGTACTCTGGTACAGAAAAGTGCAATTAAAAAAGTGGATTTTTGGACATGAAAGCTAACATGTTTTGAACCATGTCTTTATGTACCATGGTAAAAATTGGACATATACAGCATTGTTAAATGTGAAACTGCTATTGTTACCTTAAAGGGATAGTTGACTGACCCAAGAATCTGATATCATTTATTCACCTTCATGTTGTTCCAAACCTATATGATTTGTAAAGGCCCATTCACACCAGGAACAATATATAACCATAAAGACCCTATTTCCACCTGGTATTAAGATGCATTTTGGGGGATCCGATGACTTGTGGTCAGCCCCAAAAACAGGTCTAAACGGAGTCTAAAATGTTTTGTGATCGGATCACAGAAACCACATAAGAATGTGGTCAAAAACACATTTAAGATGTAAACGCTAATCCGTCCTTTTTGCGTCCCAGCAGCAGCGAAGCACCACCTCTCACCTGTCAATCAACCGCTGCGCTTAAACAAGAGTTTATACTTTGCCGGTTACAAGCGACTTTAAAAGGAAATAACCGCCCAATCTGAAAATAAAAAAAAGCGGATACATACACAATCAAGAGACGAGAGCTTCACGGATCTTCTTTAGTGTGTCTGATATCAGCACAGATGAGAAACATGAACACCTGAAGCTCCTTTAATACAGGTAATACACTAAAATAACGGATAATTCTGCTTGACACGTTTGTGCTTAGATTAAATTGGATTTCGCGCTTTCTTTGTCTTTTCTGACTTTGTTGCGCTTTATTATCATGCAGTAACACACTGACATAGTGATTGGTGTATGTCGTCATGAAACAGAGACCCTCCCCTCCAAATTCGAACACATAGTGGTAACAGGAGACGCATTTAAACGACCATGTGTCTCACCTGATCTCATGTGATCGGATCACCCAAAACACATCTTAAAACCAGATGGAAACGGGGTCAAAGATTTAAAATCATTTGAACTCTAAGAGAATAGCAGAGTCCACACCACAACTATAACAATAACGACACAGAGGAACAATATCGTTGGTGGTGATGTTACATTCATGAACAAATCTGTCATTTTGAACTAATCTTTTAAGTGAATGAATCGTTCTCGTTTACCTCCATACACTGACTCACATTTCTCATTCATTGACGTCTCTCCCTTTCGAAGCCAGTGAGCTCTATTTTTAAGGGTGAGACTGCTTTGGTAGTTTTGAATGCCTTTAAAGACTTACTATAGCATGAGCCACTAACATTTGAGTGCGGGCTGTGAAGGAGAATATCATTGGTTTGACCCACTGAACGAATATACCTCTTTACTGAACCAGTCAAGTCGGTCGTTTGAGTCTGAATGAGATGAGACGTCTCATTCATGAACGAACTGAAAGTTCTGATGTACTAGTTTGCAAATGAAATGAATGAATCAGGCATCTCGTTTATGAACGAGGATCTAATGACTGGCTGAACAAGAGGAGGAGCTGCATGTCGTTGGTCAATCTCGTTCAACAAGAAAAGGGGCCGGATTAATATGAAAAAAAATGAGTGATGACCACACATTACAATGGCATACGGACAATATTGAAACTCATAATTATTTTTAGGCTAGTATTGTTGTCTTTTTTGTAAAGCTTGATAAAAATGTTTGCCCAGCAGTTGCACAAGAGCACAAGATTATAGATATGCTTTGTTGTAATTTGTGGAGAAATGCTTATGATGCTTAAACACTCTGAATGTGACGAGGAGGAGGGCGTGGCCGGGCCTTGATGGAGCACGGCCGACACTGAATCAGCTGATCAGCGAGATAAGGGGCGGCCGGAGACGCCGGTTCGAGAGAGAAAGAAAAACTTGCTCACCGGCTCCTGGACGCACTGTCGCCCAGTCCTCAACTGCTTATCCGCCCTCCGGCCCCTGGTGGACTGAACTGCTCCTCCCCTTCTTCGGCATATGGCAGCGGTTCCTCCGGCTCTCGGCAGCCAGCAGCCACCCCTCTGTCCCCAGGCAGATGGCCGCGGCTGCTCCCCTGGCAGATGGCAATGGCGAGGACTCCGTGACAGCGCATCCCTCCTCCCTCCCGGGTTTCGGCACCACAGTAACAGTTAAAGGATGGGCAAGGAGGAGGCGCGAACCGACTGAACAGCAAACAACAAAACAAAACACAAACGAACACGCATGCAACGTGGCCGTGTGCGTCTCTCTCTCACGAACTGGTATCTCTGGCCGGCCCTTATCTCGCTCTCCCACTGATCAGCTGATTCAGCGCCGGTTGTGCTTCATCACGGCCCGGCCACGCCCTCCTCCTAGTCACAGGATTCAAAAGACTCGAGTCACTGAGATGAATCAAAATCAGCACCACTAATCCTTGGGATCACCTTTACACCGGGTTTACACATCCTCCGTGAGCATGGCGTGAGCGAGGCGGTCGCGTTGGATGTTCTTATTGGCCGCGCCTCTTCTGTGAGAAACAGCAGCGCCTCTGTGCAGAAAATAAAGTTATCTATGGGATCCTACGCAAAATGTATTATTTAATAAGGTCATTATAAGCTGAGGTTATTGCTGCTTCAAGGACAACAGCAGGGAGTCACATGCACTTCATTTTTATCAGCACACTTGGTTGTGATTGGTTAATGTTGTGTCTGTACTGTACACCCATACACACAGAATGGCAAAAGGTCCAGCAGTTTAGTAATTCTTTCCTTTAAGTTATTTTGAGTTTACTTTCATGCAGACATATAAATTGTAGTGTACTATAGGTTCGGTTTGAATAATTTTGACTTGCTTTTGTGTGTTTTCTAGGGCTGCCCCCTAATAGTCGACCAAACCTTAATCAATGAGAATAGTCTTGGTCGACCAAGTTTTGATTGGTCGGTTGGTCGCAGAAGGAAAAATAAAAAAAAAACAGGAAACCGACGAACACCGGTATTACCGCTGGTTGGACGCTAGGTGGTACTGTGGGTTAATTTTTGTTAAGCAGGGTTAGGGTTAAGCCTACACAGTAAATCAAGACACCTTGATATCAAACTTTGAACTTTATTTTTTATTTATTTTAACTAAAAATTCAAATGAAACTGGAAAAAAATTCAGTGCAATTAAAATGTGTGTTGTTCAACTTTTTGAAAGATGGTTTTACAACAACTGTTGAGGGCAACATCTCTTTGGAAACTAACCTACTTCATCAGTGCATTCTCGACCGGCCAGGTATTTCATTGTCTGTGAAAATACATCATTTGTGTGAATAAATATATTTATATCGCAATATCCAATTACATCGGCGACCCCTGGGCTGAGGGATCGGTGAATATTCTTGCTTTAGTGATTTTGCATGGAAAATTACATTCATTTATTTAAAAAATGAAAAACTTAAATCAAATACATTTCTAAATTCAAATTGCACTCCAAACGAAACGAAAAAGCAATTAAAATAACGAAGTGATCAAAAAAATTATATATATATATATATATATATATATATATATATATATATATATATATATATATATATAAATAACCTTCTTTCCATTTAACGTCAGGCAAGAATCCGTCTTAACATCATGGCGGAAAATTACTTACACAAATAAAAGACATAAAAACAATTATAAATGTAAAAATAATAATTATAATGATGATAATAATCACTGAAATATAAATCATGGTTCGAGGTGAATGTGTTTTTGTATTATTTTATGTTTTAATCACTGATGTATAGGCTGCAGAGTTGTGGTCACAGTGAACTGCTCTGTGGAAATAAAGCAAACTGAACTCAAAGCACCTCCTGAGCTGAGATGTCTGAGGTCATTTGCAGCACTCATAGACAATACTGTTCTTGCAAAAAAATTCAGAAGACAGAAACAAAGAAAGAGTGAGAACCTTTTACATACGTGTGTTTCACGTGACTGTACGCCTCTGAAAAATAGTGCATCATATATGCGCATAGACGGCTTTTCTGTCATCTGTTCTTAATAATATAATAAAGTGTGTTAAGCGCATGTCTGTGTCTCTATGGGCAAATTATTTGTAATATTAATTTGATAATAATAGCCTAATAATAATAATTTAATACATGGGAAACGAGCCAAATACCGTCTTGACATTGTCAGAGGCATCAGCTATTGGTGATCACTCAGACCATCGTCGATCCCTGAGATCACCGTCTGTTGGCACAACCCTAATGTGCATTTCTCTCTATAAATTAACAAAATGTTCAGACAGTCTCCTTGCTGGTTTTTCCGACACATTCAGAATCATTACCACTTTTGCTGGTGTTGCTGCGGCTCGCTTCGTGCGTGCGCTTGTAAAATGTATATTTGAAAGGCTCGTTATTACGGTTTAGCATTTCTCTGTAATGTAGAACAGTGTTAGCAATGTTACTTATAACATTCTGATCCCTGGAACTCAAACCATTTTCTGATGCTCCCCAAAATATATATATTTAAGTAATTAAATTAATATCATAAATGTGCGATGACTAGTCGACTGATGGCTTAAACTACCTACTATTAATTGACTAGGAAAATCTTTGGTTGGGGGCAGCCCTAGTATTTTTCTATAATCTCCTGATTATTTTAGTGTTGTACTGCACCCAGAGCCGCTGAGCTCAGCATGAGCCGCGTGGCAAAAATAGGTAACTATCCGCTCACTGCCGCTTCTGGGACGCGTCACCTCACGACTCACGCTTGCAGTGGGAATGGTGTAATCTGTTAATATGGGCACCGAAACGAAAACGCATCGCTCACGCCACGCTCAAGGAGGATGTGTGAACCCGGCGTTAGAGGGATGAACGTTTAGTGAATAGTGATAAGTGTTAACAGAGATGAGATAATGAAAAGCTAACATTAGCTGGTAGCATAAAATTACCTCAGGTATCCAGCGCTAATGTCCACAAAATTGTCTTGCCTTTGAAGTTGCGGGAAAAATTACATTAGCCAAATCTGTTATTTGTATCTAATGCAGTGGAGGTCTACATCCATTTTCTCGACTGTGAACATAACTGCAGTGCAGGCTTAGAATAAACAGAAGGTTATCTTCCTTTGGTGTGTACCCTAATATAGTTATCGTTATCTTTCTTGGTGTAAATGGGCCTTAACACAAATAAAGATGTTAAGCAGAATGTTACCATTCATTGTCTGGAAAAAGAAGCAATTGAAGTGAATAATGACTGAGGCTGACATTCTGCCTAACATCTCCTTTTGTGTTCCATGGAAGAAAGAAAGTCACAGGGGTTTGAAACAACATGAAGGTGAGTAACTGATATCAGAATTTTCATTTTTAGGTGAACTGTCCCTTTAAGGAGCTATTTCTACCTGATCTGACCTTTAAAATGTACTTTGTCACCTAATGTAGTCAGGTTGATTCAGTCAAACTAAATAATATTTTTGACTTGAAACCAGATACTTTTGATGTTGCCACATCAAGGCTACCTGGCAAAAATGTTTAACAGTGCATGGTAGTACCATAGTATTCTGTGTAAAGTACCTTGGAGTACCATGTAAATATCATAGTACATGAATATGATAATCTTGCAGTACCATGGTATCAAAGTGCTATGGCATTACCACTGATACTGTCACTGTGCCGTTCTCTTCTTCTTTTTCTGGGTTTCTGTTTTTGTCAAATCTTGTGTGTCAGTGCACATTACTGGCTAACAGTAACTCTAGTATAGTCTTGTCTTGCTTCCTCTCAACTGATACTGTAAGATGAGACAAGTCAAGTTAATCATGTTGTCTTAGTGCACTTGCATGTGTTTGCATTATGAAAAAACATAAATAAGTTCCCCTAGGTTTTCTGAATGCTATAATCTAGATTATTTGCAGAAAGAATATTTAATATATAATAATGGGGTAGTCTAGTTTTAGAAATTAATGAGGGGTCGGGTAAAATTCCACTCAAATTCAAAATGTTGGGGCTGTTTTTTGTTTGTAACACCTGATTCAAAAAAAAAAAAAAAAATTATTATTGAATTCTTGGTCTAGCTAATTATTCTAATGATTCAGATGGAGAATTGATTTGACTAAATACACTAAATTGATGTATTTGATATAAAAGTGTAGTTGCGTCCCAAATCGGACATTTCTGCACTATTCTATGCCATTTTGTAGTGTAAGTAGTATGTTCGCACTGAAAATGCAACAAAAAGAAGTGTGCTACGAGTACCCGGATGATGCACGTCTTCAACCGAAATAATGGAGTGTGGAATGTTGAACACTTCATGCACTCAGCGGTTTCGGCTTGCCTCACGTAGCGGAAGGGGCGGAGTTACCTGGCCGCGATGTTGGTCTGACAAAACAATAGTAATTAATGGTGAATGTGGCAACTAGCGAAACTTCTGCGAAGACAGCACCTTGCCAATGTGAGTTGAATGCTTTACCATCACCCCACACTGTGTGAATATGTACATTTTTTGTGATATAAGAGTTGGACTGAGTTTGACTAACATGCTAAAGCTAGCAGCAACATACAGTATCACATGCGTTTGAAATGTCACTTCCATCAGCTGAAAAACGGCGAATGCTTCTGTGTGGTAAAAAAAAACAAAAAAAAAACTTTAGTGTTTCATTTGGGACTATATACACTTTGAAAAGTGCATAGTGTTTATTGTAAGTGTTTATTCCCATAGTCATATCCCAACACACAAACTAATAAAATCAACACACTCTCAAGGCGAAATCGTCAGGATTCGTACAACTTTTCTAAATTTGGCCAATTCGTATGATATTGTGCGACTGCACTCGTTTGAATTCCTACGGCTTTCACAACAGCCAATGACGTTGCTGAACATCATTTCCATCTAATATGCGACAATTACTTGCTTCTGTCACACACAACAGCTTCCTATCATGTTTACACACTTTACTGATTGGTTAAGTTTAGATAAGTGGTTTGGGTAAGGGCATAATATTAATAAGCATGTCCTTAACGCCTCGTGCGCGGAACTTGCGCTTACTTCCACATTAGACATCCGGGAATTTGCACGTGATGAAGTCGTACGAGTATATGCAAACATCATCGTGCGAGATCATACGAAAAAGCCAACTCATAAATTATGTACGAATTTTCATGAGATCGGGTTGAATAAAATATATACCTTGAATGCACTGTAAATCGCTTTGGATTATAGCGTCTGCCAATTGCATAAATCTAAATGTAAATGTTGTAAGTGCATAGTGAATAGTGTGGAATTTGGGACACAGCTTATGACGTCCAGTGTGTTTTTATACAGTTATACATTTTATACAGAAGAAATACGTACACCCTTATAAAAGTAAAAAAGCCCCTGAAAATCAATTAAAGGCAGCAAATTGCCCCATAATAAAATACTGAGCTAGTCCCACTTTGGATTACAGTATGTTTCTATGATCTTTTAAGGCTGGTTTTTAGCACAGTGTATTTCTGTTTGTAACAGTTTCGCTCTCTCCTCTTTGGGGTTGACGTCTCGTCTCCACATCTTGATCATGTCTCCAGTGTACTCTCCCCCCAAATACTCCACTGGTTCCACCCTCTTAAGCCCCTACAGTTCCTATGACCCCTGTGATCCCACTCTGGGATATATCGTCCGTGGTCAACCCCAGCTCTCCAGGTATGCTCCTTCCACCTCCCGCTACCTGAACCCAAGACCTTGCCTCTCCCGAGGCGTTTTGTTCTTCCCCCAGGAACATGGGCGAGCTGCACCCCATTCAAACCCCCACATCACCCGTCGAAGTGAAAGCTCCAGTCGGATGCAGGTTAAAGCTCCAATTCCTCGGACGAATGGGCTAAGGGGCCGCTCGCCTTCAAGGACCGGATACACTTGCATATCTCCCCTATCAAGGCAGCACAGATCAGTCAGTCAGTCAGACCTGGTACATGAACTGGTCACATTGGAGATCTGTGAACAAGGAGCGGTCGAGAGAGGAGTGTACCCAATTAAAGAGAGCACGATCAGGGGACGGACGGATTGCTCAGGGCCTCTGTACTGGAGCTTAGAGGTGAGTCAGAGTCTCTTGCACACAGACAATAAACATCTAAAAAATATATCCACTGCCCATTGACTAGGCAGTTGGTAGATTTTTTTTTTTTTTTTTTTACTTACACTAGGCGTAATGACCATCTCTGCTAATCGGCCAATCGAGCACAGTTATTGGCTGAAAAAGGCAAAATATAAGCATGATGGATATATATTGGTTTATCACTAACAAGAACAGGCAATCTTCTACAGTATAGTCTTGGATGTATTTTTTAACAGTTTCAATGAAATATATGTAATTCCGTTGTGTAATTTGCTGTCTTGTCATGCAGTTTACTTCATCACAGTTCAAAAGTGCTTTGTAACACAATATTGATTTAATTTTAGGCCACATTTGCACTGTTTAAATCATATTAAGCATGAGCTTGCACATTGACACTCTCACACCTACAGTACACTTCACACATTCATGCAAGCACACTTGAGGATACATTAGACTAATCAACACCACACTGCCCATGTCTGTTCCATGTGGGCTGTGCAATAGTATAATAGGACATGCATGCAAACACATTTAATCATCTTTGCTGCTTATGAGCATACAATTCAGATTCAATTCCATTTGTTATCACAATTAGTAGTTTCAAAGAAATTGGTGCTACTTTTAGTTAACTACTTAATTTATTTCTAAATATTTCTAACAACTAAGTATTTTATTTAATCCCAATTATTAAAACAATAATGCATCAGGACCTAAATAAAAACTTACCTAATCAACACCTTGCAGGCTGTAATTACTAACACCATTAATAGCCCTGTAATAGTCAGATGTACTCACTAGAGTGTGCTGCCTTCCTCTCTTAATTACTTGTAATCATGGTGGAGCATACTGTAGCACTAAGTATCATTGATAAAAGGTTAGGCAGAGAAATATTACAAACCAACATTTTACCTACATATGCATAGTGTTCGATAGATTTGAAAGAGTATAAGCACAATATCAAATCATATTTTTTATAATATCAAAAAGAAACACGAAGCAAAATTAGCTATTTTTAATTAGCTAATTCATTTATTAATTATTAAACTATTACTATTTTATATAAAGATATTTAAAATTAGAAAATGGTTTTAGATATAAAACAATTGGATGATGTTTGTTTAATTCTGCTATCAGAAGTTCTGATTGAAGAATTAAATTATACCTCCTGAAAGTAACATATTTAATTAAAAAGAGTTACAAGTTACATTACATTGAATATAAGTTTATACTTAATATACACTAATAAAACAAGAAAACACCATATTTTAGAAAACTGATTTGAAATAATGGGATAAACATTAATAATAAACAAGTTTTTCATTTTAAAAAGAAAACACTGATTTAAAGTCCCTTTAGGACTTTAAATCAGTGCAGCGCAAGGGGCTCTAGTGAATTAGGGAGTCATTTATGTGAACTAGTTCATTTACAATGACCGTCTGAACATGGACAGTAATCACGTAAGATGAATACTTCAGAAATACACTGATGTGAATTATAGTCAGTCAATCATGATTTATAAATCCCACAATCAAAAGTGTCTGATAATAGGGGCGTTACAGAGATAAAGTGAGTCTATTCAGTTGGCCATGTGATCACAACATGGCAGACACTGTGAGGAGGGAACCCCCTTATGTAGAGTAAAAAGGTATGATTACATAATGACACATCGTTACTGAAGCCTTTGCCTGGACATGTCATAGGCCATATAACAGGTCCATATGCAAAAACTGATCCAAGATCAGCTCTCACAGGGTCTGGCCTACCATAAACCACCTCAGATTATAACTGATTTCAAGTAGTTGGCTCCGATTATTCATTTATCTGCTGACTTTGCTACACTGTTTGTTAGTTGATTGATTTTACAGTGCAGGGATATAAGGGAGTGGGGCAGAGGTCTGTACAGTGCTAAATAAAATGACTTATTCATGGTCATTCAGCACAATTTCATGTTGTTAGCTTGGACTTTGTCATTGTTGGGCCTATAGCCCAGGTGCTGTACAGCTAAGAACTGTGACTTAAGCTTATTTTCATTCCTATTCTCCTCCTGTCTAAACAGTGTGACATAACCAGATGCTTTGAAAGTTAATATCTCAATTTTTTAAGCATTATTCGAACTTCAAGAGTTCACTGTGGCAGGGTGTATGTTTTTGTTTTCTTACCTTTTGCCCTTTTTTCCACTCCCTCACTCCATGTGGTCTTAGAAGTGGTCAGGAAAGAGATGGAGTGATTTCTTTTTGATTGTATGACTAAATCCCCATATGTTGACAGTAAAGTTTTGTTGCTTGGTTTTTGTGTGTATACAGCAGGTTACATAAGTCTCCACTTTGAGGTCAAGTGTTATTGAGATAAGGCTCAGAGTACAACAATATCACAAAAATATACCTCTTATCTAGGGATGCACCGATGTGTCAGCTGCTGATATTTATCAGCCAATTATTGACCAAATTAAAACCATCAGCATATTGGTTATAAGCATGAAAATGCCGATATGAAAACCAATGGTTGATTTACAATTAATTAGCAACTCTCTTTGTAAAAACACTTTGAATTTAAATGTACAATCCAGAAATAATAATAGCCACAATTTGTAGAAGGGTTGACACTCCTAAGAACATGTAATTTGTGCATTTTTATTCTTTATCATTCTTATGTTAATGCTGAAAAACCACCATAAAATGACAAGACGGAAAACGGAAACGGAACTTACCTATAGGCTATATGTTGAGGGAAACCATTCAAAATGCTTTGAAGCCAGCAGACTTTGATTCTGAGACAGCAGTATGCGTTCCATTAATGCCACACGATTGATTGAATTAAGACTGAAATCGCTATATGGCCTTGTGCGATAACTAAACCTTAAAAGGCTGCGTTTCTACCTTCAGCACTTCAGTCAGTGCTTCAGTCAGTGCTGTGAGCAAGTGGCGCCCTCTAGTGGTCTGGATGACATTATCCATTATACTACAATAAAACAGAATTTAAAAGGGGGTTTTGTTTCTTTGGTTTAAAGGTGCACTCAGTAACTTCACTCAGTAAAGTCTTTGTGTCATCTTGGACACACTGACACCTTGCGGCTTGGATGCAGCATCATTTAAAATCAGTAGTTTTCAGTTTCAGATGTCATTGTAGAAATTTAGTATTCATAGTCAGCCATGATTACTTTAATCAATTAGTGAAAGTGTCAAATAACAGGACAGTTACTGAGATTTCGCGAGTAGTATTTGGCTGGTCATGTGATTCTAGAGGCCTAGGTATACTTCGTTTTTGCCTGTTCCGGATCAGCTCGCGCCTGGTCGACCACGTTACCTTTGTGAATATACTATTTTGACCACGAGTGAATACGGACACGTTTGACGCATGTCCACTATAACTTCTTTGTGATACTCTTTTAGTAGAGTCAATGGTTGGTGCATGTGCCCGGGATGCAAACAGACGATGACCACGTTCACCAGTCAAGTAAATCTGGCCGGCACCCGGTCAGGCTGCACAGACTGGATTATGACAAAATTTACGTCACGCCTACTGTGCGCGGAGCGATCCGCAACGTGGACGTGCAAAGTTTACTTTGGTCTTAACATGGCAGTCCCCTTCACCCTCTTCATGTAGAATAAAACAGCTTTTATAAGGTTACTGATATGACTGGAGTCTTCATTTTAATGTTAGTTGTCATGATTTTTTTTTTGATTTTTTTTTTTGTCTTCTATTTTACTTCATTGTGGCTCTCTTAAAAATTTTGACCTGTCATGTGTTCAACAGATCCAATCATGTTCAATGGAAATTATTTATTATTGGAACAGTAAAAAAAGCTTTTGTTCCTCTTTGTACATTTTTAAAGCATAATTCCACAGTAAAACAAAATAAGACACGTGGCAAAATATCGGTATCGTCCTATGTGTTTTTAGTAAAAATCAGTATCGTTATCTGCCAACAAAATTTATATCGCTGCATCCCTACGCATCAGTCCATTAAAAAGCTGAATTATTTTACAATGCCTTTTAATAGTGTTCTGTCATTTTATGTGCAATATGTTTTGTTTTCTTTAAAGGTAAAGTGTGTAATTTTTGCGTGTAATGGTTTCCTGAACTCTACCCCCGTCTTACATTGGTTGGACAAACAAATATTCCCACCTCAAACTCACACCATTAGACGAGCCAATGTTCTTTTGTCTGGCAGTGGTGTTTCCTGAAACCATAGTTCCAATTAACTTTCGCAAACAGCGTTGCAAAGTTGTTGCACAGAACAAATTGCACAGTTTCTTGTTAGTTTATGGTGTCGTGGTTCGAATGATCAATGTGTAACATAGTTACTACGGTGTTGGGAAAGAGTCCTGACTAGCTAGCTAATTTCTCCAATGATACATCATCGTACTATAATTGTTAACTATTGAGTTTCTTTGGTGTACGGGAAACGCATCCTTGGTCAGGAGTCAGGATGCTCAAACAAACAGGGCAATGTTTTAAAATTCACCCCAGAGCCACAGTGTTTACACTGTGAAGAATCAACCTATGAATGGCTATAGTTGTTTCATCATATTAAGCTGGTATTGGAGAAAGATTTGCAACTGAAAAAAGTACACAATGTTAGTTTTTGTACCTATATTGGATATTAGTTTTATTGTTCATCACTGATAATCAGAACTCCAATCACTATCAGTGTTCTGAATGTTCTGTAAATTTATTTTTCTTACCGTCTCAGTTTGATACAGAGAGCACACCAGTGGGTGTTTACTAAGAGAGTGAAACAGCACTGTAAAAAGCGAAAATGTGAAATTGTTATCACAAGGAGATATTTTAGCCTGCCTGACTTTACCCATAAAAGTGACTTTTGTTGGTGTAACCTCATGTGGTCAGGTTCAGTCATATTATATTATATTTTTGACTTGAATAAAACCAGTTCATTTAGATTTTACCACATGAAGCACATTTTAGGTTCCACAACAAAACATTTTTACATGCAGTTCAGTCTGATGATACTCCAAAAGTGTAAGAACTATAACCGTAATACCATCATCCTTTACTTCAGCATTCAAAGTAACAAAAACCCAGACTGTTAAAGAAAAATACCCCTGATAGAAACTAAAGGAAGATCGGTTTGGCTTAATGTATGAATTAAGAGTCATGTCAGTCATTTGCTGGGGAGATAATAAAGTTGCTAATTTCTATATTTTTTCTGGTGTGGCATATAGTTTCTAAAGAAAACATTGTCAAGGACTGTAAACCCAAGGACTTATGCAATGACATAAGGTTTTGTGTGTTTGCTATAAAGAAGAGAAAGCTAGAAAAAGTGAGACAGCTGGTAAGAAAAAAGAAGCAAGTGTGTAATAGTTCTATCTTTGGGAGAGTCACATACTGATGCCACTCCTTTCTCTTTCTCTCACGTCAAGTAAAAAGCATGAAGTAGGTTCAGGATATACATGTCTGTACAAACACACACACATTTACATACACTCCCATTCAAACTAAGAAGGGCACAATAATACGCCTACTTCTGTGGTTTGTGTCAGATTGAAATTACATGGGAACACGTCCTCTGTCCCGCCTTCCAAATCACTCGGTCACTCCACATGCAAATCACCTCCTGGGATCTGTGCCGAACTCTCACCATGACAACCAAACATGTCTGCACAAGACACCAGAATGAGTCAATGCTTCTTTCAAACTTAATAAAAGGGCTGTTAGTAGTTTATAACGGGATATTTTGTTGTTTGTGGGTTTTGCAATGAGAATGATGTTTGCAGGTTCTTGCGTGGCAAAAACATTGATCTTTGTCCTGTCTAGGATAATCTAATTGGGTGAATCTCATGAATGATGTCAAGAACATGTCCGGGTCATATTTAAATGCAAAATCAAAAGGAAGCAATAGTGATTGTATTTTGCTTGAAGCCTATTTGTAAGATCATTGAGATTTTAGGCATTTATGACATTATTTTCATGACAATTTAGCATGTTCAAATTTCTTTTTCACTTTTACTAGTTTATTTAATTGGTCTTCTAACAATGTCCTACAGTCTTTGTACATGCATCACATGAGATGAGTCATTTTTTATTTTTATTGTTTTCATTTTGTCTTTGGAAAATCATGAAAATTCCCACCGTATTGTCATTTCCAACAATCTCAAATACTGAATTGTGAAATGACGGTGATGGAAATGACATTTTCCTTAGTCATGCTAAGGCTAATTTCATAGCTAACATTTTATTTATCCTAAATATACACAATTTAAAAATATTTTCATGCTTTTTGCATAATTTGGAACAATTACAGCTTGATTAGAAATGATGCCCAATAAAAAAAAATTCTACTTGTAAGTGATATTTACCTTGATTTGTTTTTCTAACATAACTTGTTTCATATTTCATCTCATCTCATTTCACTGACACGCTTGTCAACTTTGTTTACAAGTAGAATAACTTTTTAAAAAAGTCCATAAGGGTCGAAATTGTTTTTGAAACATTTATAGAATTTATAGTCACACAATAAATATTGAAATGGTTTTTGTTTGTCACTCTTTGTTCAGATTATCATAGTTTTAAACATGTAATCATTTATATTTTTATAATGGTTTTTCATAGTTTAATATTGAAAGTCTGTCTGGGACAAGGTTAAAACAAGAAAATATATACATTTACATTTACATTTATTCATTTGGCAGACGCTTTTATCCAAAGCGACTTACAAGAGAGGAAAACATAAGCGAATCATCTTAGGAGACAGTGGTATAAAAAGTGCTGTATTACAAAGTATCACTAGCATCATAATAGTATTCAAAATAGAATAACGTGCAACAGAAATTTTTATTTTATTATTTATATATTTTTTTTAATGACTGGTTAAGTGTTCTTGGGGAGAAAGACGTGCTTAAGTGTCTTGAAAATAATGTCACAATATAAAAATATAATGGTCTTAAAATATACTTAATTTTCTTGATGCAAAATAAGATGTATAGTTGCATTGGTGAATAAACATCTACTACTACCTAACCATTGTAAAGGAAAATCACAAATGAGATCTCTTTAATATTTAAATTTTTCCTCCCTATTAACTGCAATGAGATGAAATGAGGAGCAAATGAAGACTTTTGTTTCTCAGATTTATCTCCTGAAAAAAAGACCAAAATGATCTCACATGCATCTCCTCTGGACCTCACAAAAGATCTCAATAATGTCAAATTGTGCTCAGATTTGCAGAGATACCAAAGTCTGCAATCAATCATTAAATTCTTCCAAGAGCAAATTTCCTGGGCTATGCTCTCTGTATTGACTTTTTAAAGCTCTATATTTGAACTGTATGTCAACAGTTGTCTCATTTGTGTCCATTTTTATTTCTCCTGTTTAGTAGAATCATCTGAAACAAAGTTGATACTTACTGAAAACTCCATTATGTCACATGATCTAAGAGCAATATTTGAGCAATATTCTGTTACATCTTCCTCTTGATATTTTTCTACAATTAACAAAAGGCTCAAGGATAAAATGTATTATAGCTTTTATATTCATTCAAAACACCCTGAATTTCACAGAATGTTTGTTGCACAGAACTGAAAGTCAGTGACCCATTACATCCTCTAAACCCATGGAAATTTCCATTCTTGGAAGTCTTACTTTCCAAAGAATGACTACTTAAAGGCCTAATATAGCATTATTTGCTAGACTCAGCTCCCCATGACATGGGAGTAGTCTTGTCAGTTAAGTTCATTTGGCTCCATTATTATTAGCGCAAAAGTGATAAGATTAGTGAAAGGCTGAATTTGTAAACATTTACAGCTTGAAGGACAGTAAAGCAGTCATAGATCAAGATCATACTTATATTACTCATGGCTCAGATAAGCTGGTTTATTGGACACAATAAAGCACTTTGCACTTTCATCTACATTAGTGTCAAGACTGATTGGCTTATTCTGGCCTGCAATAAGAGCAGGTCTGGGGCCAGCTGTGTACTTGACTGAGAACAAGCCATTTGAAGTGACAGTACAAGACTTCCTCCGATAGATCCCAGAGACAATATGACTTCATACTGGCTTCACAGGCTGAGGGAAGCCATGGCCTCCATCACATACTACAAATTAGGTGCCTCTTATACAAAACTACAAAATACAACAGCACAAAGTTCTATGATTGTATTTATACAACAATTAGCACCAGTCCCCTAATCGGATTGGACAATTTGAGTTCCAAGGGTGCTGATATTTAGTATAACAGCACTGGGATGCTTCACCTTTGTATTACTCAGCTTGTCTGTGTAAGAGTTTAAGATATGCTGTCAGTCCTGCTTTGCCTTCATTTGGAACTATTTTCATTAGCAGAGCAAAAATAGGCAAAATAACTTGCCATATTGTGTCTAAAATGTACGTTTCTCATTATTAACTTCATGTTTGCAGAAACGTTCTATAAAAATATAACATTATAAGAGTGCTGTTGTACTGTAATATTCTCTGCACTCTTGCTCATGTGATATTGCTTTATTGAATGTCATGTGCAGTTGCATTCTCGAAAATACTGTCACATGAATTCATAGGTCTTACATTGAGGCTTCAACTTAAAGGGTTAGTTCACCCAAAATGAAAATTCTCTCATCATTTACTCACTTTTATGTGCTACAAGATGTGTATGAATTTCTTTCTTCTGCTGAATACAAAGAAAGATTTGTAGAGGAATCACATGGTGATAAGGCCTTTGAATATGAAGGTAAATCAGTATCAAAACTCGAGAGCTTGCAAATTTGGATTTGAGAACTTGTACAATAAATATTTGTACTCGTAAGTTTACACTCACAACACCAATATTTTATTTTGAAAACAAAAACAGATCTCTGGAAAACACTGTAAAAATTTTTTATTCTGGTTGCAACATTTTATATACACAAACACTTTTCTTAAAAAACTACCTATATTTGCAGAATTCATGCTGGAAATCAAGCGCTTAATAAATGTTAAGAGATATATTAGCGATAAAAATTTTTTTCTTGCTTGTTATGATGAGATCTTTCCTGCCTCCTGAGTGATGTGAATGTAATTTTTTTCTTTTCTTCTCCTTTTTATTTCCTTTTTTCCTTTACATTTTGTGTACAAGTAATGCAAGTGTACAGGTGATGTAAATAATTTTCCTACAAATATGCAAGTCTGCACTGATACTCCTTTATTGCACTTTTTCATTGTAATCTTTTTTTTTCTTCAATAAAAAAAAAAAAAAGGAAATTTTTTTTATTTTGTTTTTATTTTTTTGTAAGGCGAAAGCAGAGCCAGTCATCACGACGGAGGGATCTAACAATCCAAAGGAAAGTTTTTTTTAATAATGAAATAAATAGTGTTTAAAAAAATCCCACACTTATAAATATGTTTTCCTTCACTGATATACTAACGTATATTATTGAAGAAGATCACTTTCCACTCCACAATGTAAAGTTTTCCCAGGTATCCAAGTATTGTACAGGTAGTTGTCCATTAGTGTGATGTCTAAATAACCAACATTCATTATTCTTTTGGCTGAAGCAAGTTCGCTAATGATGATTAATATTTAAAGGAAAATGTACAGTCAGCTGGTCATTATATTAAAATAAACCACAACAAGGTGATCAGGGCCCCAACGTGAAGCAGTCTTTTATTATCACACTGAATGAGGTTTATTTTAAGATAATGACCGGCTGACTGTACATTTTCCCTTAAATATTGACCATCATTAGCAAACTTGCTTCAGCCAAAAGAATAATGAATGTTGGTTATTTAGACATCACACTAATGGACAACTACCTGTACAATACTTGGATACCTGGGAAAACTTTACATTGATGAGTAGGAAGTGGTCTTCATCAATAATATACATTAGTATATCAGTGAAGGAAAATGTATTGATAAGTGTGGGAGTTTTACAAAACATTTTTAATACTATTTAATTAATTATAAAAAATAAAAAAAACCTTGTTTTGTGTGAGAAAAGACCAAAATGTAACTCCTTTTTTCAAAGCTCGATTACACTTCCTATAGCGTCATCAAACGCTCTGCGCATGCGTCAAGCACTAGGAAGTATAATCGAGCTTGAAATCATGATCGTGCCTAGAGACAGCAATGGCAAAGAGACTGCAATGGCTTATTTGCATGTAAATGAGATACAAATAGCATAAAATCCCAGAAGAAGTGCATAATTTTATTGATACTCAGGGAAGAAGAAATGGTGTCATTATCATCATCAAAAAACAAAGTTACATCTTTGCTCTTTCCGGTCAAAAAAGACCGGGAGGACCAAAGGTAGGATTCATTAATGAATTCCATAGGAGGATTATGATGAGAGAACTTTTATGACCTCTGAAAAAAAATCAGCAAGATGTCTTCAAGAGGATCAGAACAGTCAATGCTGCAGGGTTATTTTACAACAGTCTTGCAAGCTATGGAGCTTTTTTAAATTGGTGTTATTGATCATTTAGCTGTCGGAACATCAAAAATGCATTCAGTTTTCATTTGCTGCTGATTTGTGACTGATTATTAATTCGCTCTAATAATGTAGAGTGAATCAAATTTAGATTTACAAAGCTGACCAGACAATGCAAGATCATGTCGCCTTTCTAAGCTTTGTAATGGCTCTGAATAGCTTGGCTAAAAGGGGTTTGATGAGACAGTCAGGAGACTCAGAGATCTTGTGAGGAGGAGTTCTAGGTAATTATCTCATCTCAATCACATTCGACACAGTCCAAAAGCTCTCTGTACTCTTTGGCTTTTACTGTCGAACATACATGCCAGATTCCTGACATACCATGTGTCTGAATGACGTAAATTAAGATCACGAGTGCATGCGGCTGTGCATTGCTGCTGATTTGATCATCTTGTTGCATGTGTTAAGTAAAAACTCAGTCTTCCTCCTTATTCTGAGCCGTTTGTAGAATATTTGAAAAAACTTCCATTTGTTTGAAAGCCACACCTGAAAATAAGTTCTGTAAATTGCACCTTTATTTGTTTTGATTTGATTTTTTACTTTTTTTTTGTTTTTTTGTTTTTTTTGCTACCATATGAATTGGTCAGTGGCTGCCAAATTTCATAGAAAGCTCTGCAGATGTCTGCAGAATTTGAACACTATTCACTTGCAAAGTTTTACACTATATGGCCAAAAGTTTGTGGACACCTGAACGCCTATATTCATATGTGCTTGATGAACATTTAATTTCAAAACCATAGGGTTTAATCCCACTCTTTGCTCCTATACCATCTTCCACTCTTCTGGAAAGGATTTCCACTTGATGTTGTAATATAGCTGCATTGATTTGCTCCAATTCAGACATAAAAGCATCATTGAGGCAAGACAGTGATGTTAGGTGATGGACCCTGTTCCATAATTAAATTGGAAGAAGGACCCGAGCCATGTCTATGAACAAAAGTAGACTTGGGGGTGATCTCTTTTGACTTGGTGTAAGTAACACCCTAGTAACCACCTAGAACACTCCAGCAACCACATAGCAATACACTAATAAACACTCAAAACACTGTAACAACCTCATAGCAATGCTCTCACCACCACCCTGAACACCCCGGCATGATGATGAGTTTTCCATGTGCAAGACCTTGATAAAAATCAAGCTTGCTTTTTGTAATTGCATTTTGGAAGCTACCAATAATGTGTGTAATTTCAGATCCATTTAACATATTTACCGTATTTAAATCCATTCAGAAGAATACCGCAGATTTCTCCCACAGTCAGTACAGATAATGTAAAAAAAAAGTGGGCAGTTTTTTGTGATTCTCTATATTTACTGTTTGCTCTTATGTCACCTGGTATTCTGACTTGATCATATCTTTCCTGTTATGGCAAAACCACCCTTGACTTCAATAGATATGCTGATGAAATCGCAAACGATAGGAATGCAAGGATCACCTCCAAGCCACACTTAGTGCACACTAAGGAGCTTTAGTTTGCCACTACATAGTGCCCTACTTCCCCAGAGATTACAAAGACATAATGGCAAAGGATTAATTAGCCCCCTTGAGTACACACTTACGTTGAGTCAGCACACAAATGGCTTGAGGATTCAGCAAGTATCCTAAAATTCTTTCCTTGAAAATCAGCTGAATTGGACAAGTATGCAAATGCCTTTGTATTAATTACCCAGCCTGATCTCATTAATATACGTAGATATTTGTACGTTAATATTTGTAACATTAAATGTGCATGTTTTTACGTACAATATGGACATTTGAAAGCATCTAAAATGTAAACATTTTTACGTATTTACAGCCTAGAAACTTAAAATATTGACAAATCCATTACAACTATATTTGAATACGCGAATCGATTATAAATATATTTGTACATTTTTACTGTTTACTGTATAGATATTTTAGATCCCTTAACCCTACCCCAACCTCTAAACATATCCACATTTCAACAATATAAAAACATGTAACAAGTAGATTAATGTACAGGTGCAATCATTTTTGTTAAAATATATTCATTTATATATATTTTTCAGATGCTAATCCCACACCTACTCCTAAACCTAACCATAACCATTTATTAAGCATATAAAACACATAACAGGCTGATAAATGTAATCACAATAATTTGTTCAGAAAAATTGCAAAATTCAGTACAAAAGTAGTCCAAATGGTGATGCGCTGCATCTGATGTGCTCCCTGATGGCATACAATGGCATTGTGTGAGGTGGAGTGTAGAATTTAAATTAATAATCGCTGTAAATCTTCTCCTGATGCACTCCATAATGGCGCTGTCATATCTCATTCAAACATATACATCGCAGAATACGGCATGTCACAAACGGTCACGAGACACTTGAGAGCCAATGAGCATTCGACATCACTGCTGTAAAACTGCTGGTCGTAATGCTTGAGGCGGCAATATTTGAATTTTGAAAACGAAACCAACATGGGTTGATGGTTACGGCGGGCGCAACGGTGGATGGAGACGGAGATCGTTGAATAAAAGGCTTGAATTTGGGTCTGTTCTTCACAGAAAACAGTCTGAAGATTTGGATTGTAGCTAACAAATGTATGGATTAATTTTATTGTTGTTTTATGGTGCTTTATGTGGTTTATTTAGTTTTTTGGCATATTCTGAAAACTCCTTTTGTGTCCCATGGCAAACAAAAACAAAATTAAATGTTTAATAAATGATTAAACGATTACAGAGTTTTTATTTATTTTAACATTTAAAAGTGTAGTCTTGGTTAAAGTGATATAATCCTTTAAAATGTTGCATAGGGCAGCAGAACTGAATGAAACCGTTAAAATGGCATATTATAATGTCAACTGCATTAAATAAATGTGATGGCATTTAACTAATCTCATTGATTATAAATTAAATGTATTTAACTGATTAATTCTATGAATTATTCAATATTAAACAATTCAAATAGTACACATAAACATTTGTACGTTTCTATAGGTGTTAATACATAAAATGATGACGTTTACATGCTGTCAATACGTCAGTATTGTACGTTTCGTGTCTATGCAAACGTAAGAGAATATACGTTTGCTAGAACCAAACTTTACTTAAAAGTACATACGAGTTCTCATTAGATCACATTGAATTGCCTTAGTGCATGATGGTTTATTTTAGTAAAGGTACATTTTTATTCCCTCTTTGATCTGTAATGTATATAAACTGTTTTGTTTTTTCTCAAAACCTCAGACATTATGCAACTAACCTGCTTACAGACGCCATCTCAGATTGCTCAGATAACAGCAGCTTTCGACCTGTACTAACCTACTGCTTTCTGTTCCACACTGATTACTTTTTTTTATTTATTTTTTCAGGCAACCAAAAATGTGCTTCATGAGGTAACATCTAAATTAACTGGTTTTATTCAAGTCAAAAGTGTTATTTAATCTGACTAAATTATGTTACAAGAATGGAGTAATTTTTATTTTATTTTCAAGTAGAAATAGATCCATGAGGTTACAGTTGCTGGCTACCACTAGGCACATTATAAATGCCTCACTGTAACTTCGATTTTTGCTTTTTTTAAAGAAAAGTATGGACGAGTCAAAATAATTTTTTGTGGTAATCAACATTATGCCACAAATGCTGTCGATTGAGCTAAACTTGTATTGAACCCAGAATATTCCTTTAAACACCAAAAGCCACTAGATAGTGATAATGTTGCCCCTGAGAAATGTAAATATATTTTTATAAATATATGTAAATATACAGCCCTAAAAAATTATAGCTAAAATAAAAAGTAAATATTTTGGAAAAATTAAAACTAAACTCAATCTAGAAAACACATTTGTTGAAAACACAGATTAATTGTGTGTATAATTCACCCCTGCTTTCAGTTCTCATGTGTGCCTGATTTAGGAAATAGGTTAGGGAAAGTCACTGTATACAAATCGTGAATTAACTAGGATTACAAGGGATACACACAGATTGTGTTTATTTCTTCATTGTAGTGTAACACCCCCCCCAAGCATACACTGTGGTGAGCATGGTGATGATATAATGTCAAGGGAGATCTAGATGAAACATCAGAGACATGGGACAGAAAATCAGCAACAAGAGCTGTTGCCAGAGTTACCTAAAAACACAGTTGTGTGTGTGTGTGTGTGTGTGTGTGTGTGTACCTTTAATTCTTAAGTCCCACATATACAGTACACACAGATGCTTACCGTTCTCTATAATCCCTCTTATAACTGCAGCTGTCACTGAAAGACCTTTGATCCTCATGAAAACAGTGTTTGCATACAATGTGAAAAAGTCATTCCCACACAGTTGACTTGCACAGTTAAAGGGGAAGCACTTAAAAGGGATAGTTCACCCAAAAACGAAAATTCTCATCATTTACTCACCCTCATGCCATCCCAGATGTGCATGACATTCTTTCTTCTGCTGAACACAAATGAAGATTTTTAGATGAATATCTCAGCTCTGTAGGTCCATACAATGCAAGTGAATTTTGAAGGTCCAAAATCACATAAAGGCAGAATAAAAGTAATCCATACTACTCCAGTGATTCAATTAATGTCTTCTGAAGCGATGCAATCACTATGGGTGAGAAACAGATAAATAGTTATATAATTTTCAACTTTCACTTTGACTTTCAGAATGTGAAAGTGAAAGTGGAGATTTATGGTAATAAAAGGACTTAAATATTGATCTGTTTCTCACCCATAGTGATTACATCGCTTCAGAAGACATATAGTAAACAACTGGAGTCGTATGATTACTTTTATGCTGCCTTTATGTGATTTTTCTGGAGCTTTAAAGGTTTGAAAGGAGCTACAGAGCTGAGATATTCTTCTAAAAATCTTCATTTGTGTTCTGCAGAAGAAAGAAAGTCATACACATCTGGGATGGCATGAGAGTGAGTAAATGATGAGAGAATATTCATTTTTGGGTGAGCTATATTTTTTTATATCAATCATTAGAGTTATTATTTTTTTTATTCGCATGGTTCTTTAATATGAGGTCTACCAATAAATGGCCTCTCAATGGTAAGGTAACTCACATATGTTTTGTTATTTGCATACATTATTCAACCTTTTATGTAGCCACTATTTATCTCAAGGGAGAAATGTGTAGGTTTTGTAGTGTAACAGTTAGACATACCCCAAAACAAATGAATTATGACCACAAATTTGTGACCATTTAGATCTCAAAACTACTTTGCATAAAGATGACATAATATTAAAAATAATAATAAGCATAATGCATGTTATGTTTTTAATGATGTTGTGAAGATTATTCTTGTTGTGTCAAGAAACAGAAATAAAACAATATTAAAAATTGTTTCTGTGAATCGGTTATTAGACACTTAAACGTAAAAATAATTGCTATAGGTAACAACAAATTTTTAAAAAATATCGGTCGATCTCTATTAAACAGCAAGTTACAGTAGTTATGCTAACTAAAGGTTATTAGGCATGTCACACCTCCCTGCTCTCTTTACATAACTAATAACTATCCTCTTTGTGACTAAATATTAGCATAGAACACATAACAAATTGTTTCTATTTAAAGCTTAAACCTATTCAGGATAATTCCCTGACTGGTGCCAGGTTACACATCACTTACAGAACACTGTTTATGTAAAGAAATACGGTAGTTTTGTCACAGGACAGTAGAGCCTGCGTGCTATATTCAACAGACCACTGAGAATCAACAGAACATCTGTGAATGTTCTTATGTTGGAAGAAGACCCTCATAAAGTGTTCTTATTGATAATCTGAAGCTTATTTTGAAGACCACATAAAATTGTTTGATGAACAAAGTTTTCTTTCTAGAGTGGACGTATTTCCTGTTGATACAGGTAGTTGGGTCGGGACATATTGAAAGGCAAATCCACACAAAGGCACCAAAGACACAATAATGACCCATAATTTGCTGCTTGCTATTGCTAGCCGTAGGCATGTGGTATTAATAATTTAGGGGGAGGGGACATTCTCACTCTAGAAAGCATTTTATTGACCAAAATACTGTATACGCCCCTGTGGACCTACTGATGAGTCATCACTATTTTTGGTCCGTTATCCCAGAAGAGACTAAACCTATACATTTTAAATACATAGATTTGCTAGTAGTTAATGATGTCAAGCCACAACATTCTCTTGAAGTCAAGAGGAATCGAAGAACTCATGTGATTGTTCTTAGACTTCCACACAGCTTACTTGGATCAAACCATCCCCCTCCCCCCAAACTTTCCACTCATGACTGTGAACATTTCATTAGAGCTAAGTAAACACTCTCTGCCAAAACCTGCTCTCTTTTCATGCACTTATTCATTGGTCAGTTCACCATTAGCAGTTACACATTTTCCTGGTACATGTCCAGCCTTTGCTCGCCTCAGGACGACAGAAAAAGAAACTTTAATATTATGTAATTGAGGTTGAAACAGCCAAGAATTTCTTTTCCAAACCCAGCAGTTTTCTACACTGTCTAACAGCTGTGAATATCATAATGTATAATGCAGTTTTATAAAGTAACATGTTGTTATCAGTCCAAAAGCTATTCTGGCTGGCTGAATATAGCAGTTTAATAGCCTTGCCCACTGTTGTTTTCATGCCACAGAAAGAATGTTGCTCTGCTAGGTGACTCAGGCTTTGTTTCATGGAAATCAAACAGATACTGATGACCTTGTTAGTGGTGCTTGCTAAGGCAATACTTAGATTTAGGGATTTGAACTTCTGACTATGTTAATAGTTCTAGAACTTCCATTCTTCTGCCGATGCAGACGCAACACCTTGCTAAAGTACTCTGACAGTGTTTTCTGCGCTACCAGACAGAGGCACTTCAACACTGCTTCTAAATCAGCAGCGCGAAACACACAGTGTGACCAGTGTAGTCTGATTCCCGAATGAATGACTCCTATGAACCAGTTATACATGAACCAGAATATACACAGCAAAAAATGCCATAGACTTGAACTGAAGGTGGGACCTAAGACATATCTATAGGAATCAGAATATTATAAGAGTCTTGGCCAGTAAGCAACAACCCAGAACTCCGTAGCAACAACATAGCAACATGCAACCAGAACCATGGGCAAGCATGACTCACATTTCTACATAAAATATAAAAATCTTGTGTTTCCTTTGTATGTTTCACTCTCAACACCTTTAGATGTGGAGTGCCTAAAAATGCACTGACTATTGCTGTGATAAGCCAGTCATGTTACAGACATTCCTAAAGGAATTTTAGGAATACAGCACACCATATTACACCTCACCCTACCTCTGCTGTTAGGTAATTACCCTCCCCTGACCTATTCATAACTCAGACTTATGTTTATATAATTATATAGTCTACGTTTATGTCGATATACTGTAAGTTAATTCAAAATAATTGCCTTGACTGTTTTGATTTATCCTAGATAGTATACATTAATATAAAGAAAAATGGGCAAACTAGACCATACAAATCAAAGGTAATTTTGAAAATACAAATGCAGTAGTTTTATATCAGACATTTGAGTCAATAAATGATTATGTTTTACAGTGCACCATTCATGCGTGAGTAGGAATCAAGAGAGAATTTCTGTTGAAACATACCAGGCATTATCTAATGATCTTGGCCAGGGGCCCGTAGCAAGACATGCAGTTTTAAAATGAACATGTTACAAGGTTTAACATCCATTGTGAGAACGGGCTCATTTCCAGCTTGTCGTTTCTGGACACCACAAATTTGTTACACGGTACTATGAACTCATTAACCAGCAGCACCAGTGTACATGTTGCTTATTATACAAAAGCTGCAGTGATTGTAGTTTAACTGTGGTTATGTATAAGTTCTGAGAAGTCCAATCTCACACAGCAGTAGCCCCTGTTTCCAGTGAAGAAATGTGGGGGGGGGGGGGGGGTTGGGTTTCACCTACATTGTGGGGACCAGCCAATGGTCCCCACAAGGAAATGCCTTAATAAACATACTAAATAATGTTTTAGTTAATATCTAAAATACTAAACGTTTTCTGTGTGTGTTAGGTTTAGGGGTAGGGGTAGGGTGAGAGAATAGAAAATATCATTAACTCAGAATAAAAAATAGATGTCAATGGAAAGTCCCCACCAAGATACAAAAGCGTGTGTGTGTGTGTGTGTGTGCAGTTGGTTTCCTCTATGTTTGTGCATGCCAAAGAGACTTTACCGATAGTGATATCTGATGTGACACTGCATCAAACTAGCAGCACGCATACCAGGGGCCCCTCAGTGCTCAACCTGTCTTTTGCATTGGCATTGGCATCTAACACACAAATTCACACACATGTGCATATTTTGCATAACGTACATTGCAGGAACACATGACACACAACATGCTGAGGGAACAGATGTGTTAGTTTTTGCAAATGGCCCGTATGCCTTGTAGCATAGATCATTTAGAGGTCACAGTGATGAAACTCACCTTAGATGGCACAATGAAGTGTTTGTCGATAAAAATCTAAAGGATTTTTATAGAACTTTAAATTTTATTTTTAAGATAAAGTCCAGACTGTCTTACTATGCATGCACTAAATATAAGGAAGTTGTTAAAACATAAGATGAGCAATATTGTAATGCACAAGGAAGTCGTTAAATGTAGCTTTGTAGGTCAAGATGTCCAACACTGACACAAAAGGTTGTAATTATGAACAAGATTGTACATTTTCTGAAGAAAACACGAGTAGTGCTTGCCTGTGCAAAACTCTTTACTGCAATGCTAGGGTGTTGTGGGTGGTTTCCACAGCACAGCTATACAGTTACTAAGGTGTTCTGAATGGTTTTTTAGCAAGCTGCTATGTGGTTACTACTAGGGTGTTCCAGCCATGCTGACATGACTGTGAATTCGGTGACAGTAGGTTGGAAGTTCTTCTGCTGAAATCGGTCTGTACTTACCGAAATTCGAACCACTGCCCCCCTGTGGCTGAAGCTTGAAGTGTTGTTGAAATGTCCATAGGGTGGAGTCAAAAGCGAGTTGTATTTTTAGTTGTAAATGATGTAATACTGTCAACAGGAATGCATATTTTATTAATCCTATTCTCTAACCCAAACCCCAACCTAGTAATTCGACAGAATGGGATCAATTTCAGGGTACATGAACATTCGGAAGCAACATGCCAATTTCTTTTGTGATCATGTTGGCTCTGGGTGGCAGCTGTTAAGCTATTAGCTTAACTACATTACTCAGTAGTATAGTGAGAATCACCCTAGCACCAATTGAAATGAACTGGGCCTCACACAAGACACCAAGGTATGTGGTGATTTTTGATCACACTTCACTTAAGGTGTATGTTTGTGTGATTATTAATATCAGATGACCCCTCCCTCCATCCTCGGGGCACCAGCAAAGGAGTTTCACCTTGTCAGTAAAAGAATTATCCAAATGGACCATTCAATAAATAAATAAAAAATTTCAATTGGAAGGAGTTGGTCATCTGATTAATCTGAAGGATTCATGATTCTTGCAATCTGCAACATGCAGATATACAGCCCTTAGGTTGGTGCAGGTTTCTTCATCTGGAACACGCAGATGCACGAAACTTGAAGAGAAGTTTTGCTCACCAGAGCTAAACCTTGTCGCTGTAGTTATCTCCCTGGTATAGGGACTCCGAACTTGGTGTTGCAATAGTCTCTTGTAGTGAGACTTGGTACTTGGTCGATCTTGTACTCTCTCTCGGATGGAGACTAAGAAAGTTGGATCTGTTATCCTCTCTCTCATGGATTGAGACTTAGCATGTTGGATGGTTTATATTCTGTTACATTTCCTACCACTCAGGCCAGAGATTCAGAATTTTCATTATTATTTTGTCAATGCCTCTCTCTCGTAGAGTGAGACCAGAACAAAGGTGTTTTAGAAGTGTATCCTGTTAATGACCCTCTGAACAGGGACTGAAGACAAAAGTAGGGTCATCCGAAGGATAGTTTTATACCTTTCTGATGAGGAGGAAATTTCAGTTTGGCACCTTCCTGTTACAGGGTTATGATTGGCTGCTGACATTGGAGGGGGCCCACATAGTGTGGCTCACCCTCCCTTCTCTGTGTGGAACATTTGCATATTTTAAAGTACATAGTTAGAACAACGTCTTTAAAGTTTTATCTCTGCATTGTTCCTTTTCCAAACCTCTTCAGAAATACTCTTGGCATTTATCTTAAGTTATAGAGACCAAACATGATATTAAAAGATGAAATATTACACATGCATTAATTTATACCACCATAGTTCAGTTTGTGTGAACTATTATGCTAATTGAACAACTGCAATTTACATAAACATTTCTGTGAACAAATATGGAGTGGATGTGTTGCAGTTGGTGTCCATGTTAGAAAAGTTTGTGTGTAAAGATTTGTCTTTGTGGCTTCTTTGTTTCAGCTTTTTCACACAAGATATGTTAATGCTGCTTCGAGAGGTCTTAAAAAATGTGATGGTCCTTCTCACCTCTGGCCTTAGGATGGGAGGTTTGAGAGGTTGCTAAGAAACATCTCATTGACCAATGAGAAGGCTTTTCCAACCTGTTGGAAGATCTTTCCTGCCTTGTGAGGGGTGTCTGGCAGTTGTCCGAGCAGCTTATCTGATGGCTGTGTTTGACAATTGTTTGTGTTGGTCCAGCCACGGTCCAATTAAACTGGAGCAACTTTTCTTTGCCATTAACTGGCTCATGGAATGTCATCTGGTCCGATTGTTCACCACAGTAGTGAGGTGGTAGCTTTGCTAGTTTTTAAATCAAGTATCTTTTAGTAGCGAAGCTATTTTATTAATTAGGTAGTGGCTTAGCTTTGACAAAAGCTACAATGCTACAACATGCCGTGTACCCGGTGTTTACTGTTGCCAGTTTTGAAATCAGAACTAAAGATATCTGATTCACAAATGAATCACTCCTTTGAGTCCGTTCTTTAGAATTAGTTGGTCATGCATGATAGCAAAGTGGTCTGAATCGATTCACAATTCAATCTTAATGACTCGCACGCTGCTAAATGATTTAGAGCAGTTTCTCACTGACCATCACGCTAATGACTTAAACATGGAGAGCAAAGATAACACTGGTTGCAGTTGATATATTTATCTGCAGTCAATGGAAACCAAACCTGCAAATGTGTCCTATCATTTGTCAGTAATGAAGAAGGTCTTTATTACATTTAACATGTGTGCAGCTTGTGAATGACTACTTTTAGTGAATACACTTTCCAACCAAAAGAGTATCAAAACACTCAGTAGCCTGCATGAAAACACAAGTACCGTGGCATTACCATGTTTTTTGGACATGTACCAGTACCTGCGAGCACCATGTAAATACAGTGTTATGTGAATAGGGTAATCATATAGCAGAGTACCATGGTATTCTTTTAAGGCAGATGCTATTTTCACCCTGGTACAAATAAAGGTAGATGCTATTTGCACCCCTAATTAAATATTAACATACAGTATGGGGGCATCACTGCAGTAGTCTCACAGACACCTAACACCAACCCCTACCCCTAAACATGGTTACTATATTACAGTAACACAATATTGCTGTAGTAACACCATGGTTAATTGCATCAAATCTATTGTTTCTGCCAAAAACATGGTTACTGCAATATTACTATTGTAAAACTACCTTTATATTAAATTGTATGTATTATTATTAGTATTAAAGAAAATACTAAGAGAGGAAACAGCAAACAGAATGGGAAAAAGAGTGCGACAATTGTGGAATCGAACCCGGGTTGAAAAGGCACTGTCACATCGGCAACAATCGGCACTTACAACGCAGTTTGTCATAAATTTCTATGTTTCCAATTGACTATTGGGGTGCAAATAGTCACTCTGTTCTTTTAATTAACTTGACGCTACCATGTAAATACAATAGTATATAAATATGGTAACCATGTATAAAATTTCCGTGGTAGTACCATGGTATTCTTTAAAGTACCTTAAAGAGGCCCTATTATGCTTTTGGGATTTTACCTTTCCTTTAGTGTGTAACATAGCTCTTTGTGTATGTAAAATGTCTGCAAAGTTACAAAGCACAAAGTCCATGCAAAAGGGAGTTATTCTCTCCCACAGACAACACTGCTCAAGAACTACAAGAAACGGCTGGTTTGTAGTCCAGCCATTTCTTCCGTAAAGTATCTATGCCACAATGTAACACATTTGCATAATGCCTGCCTAAGGGCTACTTTGGCCCGCCTGCCAGGATGAGTTGGATTAGTGTTGTTGCCATGTCGAGAAGATGCTGTTTTCTTCACTGCGAAAGCAAAACCTCTTTGTTTGGACTTCCAAAGGCAGACGAATTGAAGAATCAGTGGTTAAAATGTATTTTAATTAATTAGCAGTACAACCACAATCAATGCCAGATTTTCAAGACAGTTACTCCTGAAAGATGGTGCAGTTCCCACTTTGTTGGGACAATCTGGCACTTCAGGATCACAACCTGTAAGTATGTTTGATTATTTGTGGATTTATCTGCTACAGAGAGTTCAAATGCGGAGTTTTGTGTTGTAGCTACGGTGTAAACCCAGTGCACAGTTGTAGGCCTCTGCTAACCTGCTAGCTAATGTTATTGTGTTGAAATAGTTTTGCTAATCAGCTGCGGGCCCACTTTTACCAACAATTGTGTAGAATTATGCAGATTGTTTGTCGTTCTTACTATCATGAATAGTGATCAAGTATGGAGATGGATTTATTTTTACAAATGGTAATTTTATGTCTGCAATCCATGGTATTGCTCGGCTAACTTGCTATGAAATGTTATTGTTTTGGTAAAGGTTTACTATTCAGCTGTGGGCCGGCTTTTACCTAAAACTGAGAAACAAAATGGTCGATCTCAAGGTCTTATATAATTATATAATTACAAGCTGTAATGTTACGGCCGCTATCCACATTAGTCCACGTCTAACTTGCTCACTAACTCTCTAATACCCCTGGGTAATGTCCTACCGGAAGTAAGCCTCTGTTCTCCATTCATATCTCGGGCAAAAAAATTTCGGCTACACCCATTTCAGCAAAAGATGACAAACTTAGATGCACTACGTGTCTTTTACTTGGAGCTTTGTTAGGTTCACAATAATCAACAGTATACTTGTAAGAAAGCTACTAAATTAAAACTTACCACTGTGAAACGTCCTGCTCAAGTCATGCTTGTGAAGGTGGTTCGGGTCGATCAGCTTGTTCTTCCAAACTTTCATTATCAGTTTCCGGCTAAACCTGGTACAGCAAAAACCGATGCCACTGTTACCATAGTTACAATAGTGTTTACAGAGCTGCTCAGGAATACTCCAGAGCTGAAACTCGGTTATGGCAAGGGGCGTTACATTTCCGAAAAACGCTCTACATGGTTGACCAATCACAACAGTCTAGGCCAGCTGACCAATCAGGGCAGACTGGGCTTTTCGGAAAGGGGGGCTTTAAAGAGACAGGAGCTAAATCAGAGTGTTTCAGCCAGAGTATGAAGAGAGGGGAGCAGCAATGTACAGTGTGAGAAAAGTAATGTGTTTTTCAACATTAAAGCATGTAAACCTATTCTAGTAGACCCCTAAAATTTTATTATGAACCTGTAAATTAGCATAATATGGGCTCTTTAAAGCACCATGTAAATACAATAGTATATAAATATGGTAGCATATATTAAAGTACCATGGTACTACTAGGGTATTCTTTGAAGTACTTTGAAGCACCATCTGATACCATCAGATATTGGAGTGTTATTGCTGGGGTCAAAATCACTGATATCACATTTTTTCCCCATTCTGATGGTTGTAGTGAACATTAACTGAAGCTCCTGCCCCGTATTTGCATGATGTTATGCACTGCACTGCTGCCACACAATTGGCTCATTAGATAATCGAACACAAATGGTGCGAAATGAGTTACGAGTTAGTGAGTTGCCTAAGTTTCATACTTGGGGTTAGGGGTTTGTTCAAATGCTAAAACACTAAGTATGAGCTATAGTATAATTATTTCATAATAAATCATAATAAACTTCTGCTCAGTTGGATCAAAGCTATTCATGCATGTTTTGGTTGGTACACTATAAGTGTGATTCTTTTTAGTGTTATTAAGTTATGCGTTCTGCAGCTCTGTCTAATGTTTATTTATGAGTGCACTGATTGAATTATTTAGAGGTCACGGTGATGTTTTTGTGAAGTGTCAGGGTTGTGATATTGGTGTGTGTTGTGAGTGTGTATTGGAAGCATTTAGAGGTCAGTGTGATGTTTTGGTTCTATTTCTTACTGGCGGGTTCAGAATGAGTCACTGCAGTGGTTCTGGTGACATCACTCCGTCTGCGTCGAGGTCTGGAGCTTATTATAGAGTCTAACACATGCACCCTTTCTATTTTTCCCTTGTTCCGTCATACACCCAGTTTGCAAAAATGTGTTTTGTGTACAGTGGCTGTATAAAGAAAGCATGCTTCTCCTCCTTCATAATTTTACTCCCATAATCCTGTGTTCCTTCAACCATCCCCTACTGACACTCTTCTGTGCTGACTCGACACTTTATCCACTAACCTGCTTAAACTATCTTAAGGCCTCCAACAGTTAATGATTAAATGAGAAGCCAATTACCAAGAATCTACCGCTATAAAACAGAGACTCATGCCCGACCATTCTCACCCTTTCCCTGCTCAATTCCTCCAGCATGCGAGCTCCACTGATTGGTTCCCTGAGAGCAATGACCACTGTGACAGTCTCACTGTGGAGGCCTGTTGTGCAACAGCTCTGCATTCTGATTAGCTCCGTTATGTAAACACCAGTCTTTCCCAGAGTGTGTATGGATTTTTGTATGTAAAATATGTGTGCAAGGCACTAAATTCCATGGCAGTTTTCTTTTCTCATTTCTAGACTTTTAATGGTTTCTTCCATAAGGAGTCAAAGGTCATGTGAGGGCAGAGGAAATGGAACTACCCCTGAAGAATGTGTTGTATCAGGTGTTTTCTGAGAGAGGTGACAGTAAAGGGGTGAATCTCACAAAACCTGTCAAGAACATGTCTGGGTCATATTTCACCCCAAAATCTGAATCTGAAATAAATTATATTTGGCTCTAAGTAAAGGATTGCTAGGATAATTTGAATTGTGTCATAGAGCACGTTTAAATGCACATCAATGTAATAACATTGCATTAAGAAAATCAGCTTGTTCCAATAAACCAACAATGTAAGAAACCCACGTTTCCATAAGATTAACAAAATCATCAGATCATTCTCTGCTTTTAACGTCAAAATATATGCACATTTGATAAGCCAGTAAGAACACCAATGTTTACATGCAACACGAAATCAGGGTAAAAGGCAAAAATCTAAGTGTACTGATCGTTTACATTTTAACTGTTTATGGGGGTATTTACACTTGGTCACTTCATGCATTTTTACTGATCAGATTGCTATCTGATCATGAAAAGAACAGGTGTGAATGCCCTCCAAGACAGATTCGAGGCAGATATAAATCCGATCACTCAAACCACTTCCGGAGGTGATGCATTCAATTTGAAGCTCTGTTAAGTGTAAAAGCATCTGGCTGTTCAAGCTACATATGTAAACCTTACTCCGACCAAACAGCGCATAAGGAAAATGCAAAACATCGCAGCTGATAGCGAGTATTTGCAAAGCACTTGCGTTGCGCAGTAAAAAATAACAAAGAAAGGAACGGATGCACGTTGTAAAAGAGAACTTTTTTCTTCTTATATTTGATGCAGATCGCTAACGAAAACTGAAACTAAACACCACTAAAGCACAGATGACGCGCATGGACATATCTGACCTACGACAAGCCCCAAGGGGAAAATACACAGCGCGCACACAGACACACACGTGCACTGGGCAAAGTCACTTGGAATCAAATAATAAATCACATCTTATAAATTCACTGCCTGCATTAGCATAATCACGGAAGTAGACTCTGTTTAATTTGCATATAGTGCAGGAATTGAAGATCGGATTTATATCCGTTTGCCAGTGACACACTGATGTGGTCAAGTGTAAAAGAAATGTGATTATTCAATAGGATAGCAATTCAATCAGTAGAAACGCATGAAGTGACCAAGTGTAAATACTCTCTTTGACCTTACTATATAAAAGTAAAACATTTACAGCATTTACACAGCCACAGCCCGTGCATTTTAAGTCTAGGCCTTCAGTGCGATTCATGCCATTTAGAAAACACAGTTTCACAATGAATAAGACACCGTATGCCCATCATACATTATGTGGCAGTCAACTAATAATACCAATTGACATTTTAAAAACACATCCACACACAAAAGCCAGAACCAAGGAGGTCTAATACCAAGAAAAAGCTCTCTAATAATATTTGCGATTAAATTTTGCTTGCTATTCAAAACTTGATCCGACACTGAATGCTCAAGCAGCCTAATTTACACTTAGAAAACTCCTGATGTTGCTATAACAATGCAAAAAGAACTTACTAATTTACTTGAAGTGAAAATCAGTCCTCCTTTCCTGTTTAATTAATCAATCACATGATCATGCAGAACATCTTAGGTTTTTAAATCCATAAGGATCTCTTTCTCAACGGCAATAACAGCAGTGATGACAGCCAACTCGTCAGCAAGATCTCGCGCTCTTCGCTTTCAAATTATGTACATCACTTAAAGCATGATTGCATCACTCAAGGCCAGCTAGAAGGCCTGCACTGGGACATATCCTTAAGACCACACCCACAAGAACAAATAAATCAATCTGATTGGCTGATGAATCTGACATCTGTTGAGGGATTCTGTGGAAATTCTGAAGGCCTGATGGGGTGGAGCTCAGACTCACGCACTGCTTCGGCTAAGGATCATGGCTTCGGGCATGCGATTTGTGAAACAGTCACACTTTGCTTGTAAGCATCAAGAAATAAATTCTGATTGGATAAATTTTTTTGTTTTTTGCTATTCGTTTGTAGATTAATTAGGAGTGGAAAGCGATTGAAAATACATAGGCAAAAAGGTCAATGAGAATGAAAGGATGAAAAAATATTTATTTATTTGGCATGTTATGCCAGCAGAGAAGGCTTTGCTGGCCCTGAGAAATCGCCACTGCATTTACATGACCTAACACGCTGTTGTAGGGCATCACAATTAAACGAATATATAATCGAGATTACAATAACAGCTGCCAAAATTAACTAATTTTGAAAACATGAAAATAATATGCTTAAATATGCAATATAACAATGACTAGAATTCAATTTAAAAAGTCATAAATATTAGTAAACGTCACAGTAACTTCCCCCGACAACGTAGATACATCATGATCGATTAACACACGACAAATGTTCGATTTATACAAGCATGACAAGCAGTATTAGCTTCAACAACCCTACCAGAAAACATATCCAGCATTACGGCAGGTAAACAACGTCACCAAACGGATAACAGATAAACATCCATCCAGATTGCTGCGATGCTGTCCTGAACTGTGTGAGTGTGACTGACTGAACTGAACGTAGTTTCTCCAGCCGGATTATGAGACAGCCGGTACATCTTTCCTGTGTTTACGGACATTAGGGCTGGGTGAAAAATGTTATCTCTATTTATTGCAATAAAAAAAAGTCCACGATATCGATGATAAGCTTTTGAGTAATTTCTGATATTTAGCCTGTGTTCTACATCTAGAAGATCAGGTGCATGTCGCTAAAAATGCAAGCAGTTCGGCTTTCTCAGACTGCATGAAGTTGCTAACGTTAGCTGCCTTGCTAACGATTAGGCTACGCCAATCACCCAGTCGGGACAGCAAGACATCATGATGATGGTTGCACCCTCTCATCGTCTTTAGTGAGCAATGCGACAAATCAGCAGTGCTGTGTACACCAGATCTGATCTTTCTGTGCTGTATTCTTGAATATATTTCTCTAGCAGAGAACACGCTTCATTTATGCCCTGTCCCGCTCTGCACGCATATTTCCCCGCATGTGAGTAGACATCAGGCGCCGCATAAGTTAACATGGTTTCAGAGCACCTGTAGACCATAACGTTTTTTCCTTCTAATTTTAGCTTTATTAATCAGCATGTTACGAGCCTTTCATAATAAACAGATTTCTGTTCTAATTTCGTGAAATTAATCAGATTTCATCATCTCTGGCATGGATGACAAGGAAGGATAATAAAATTACTTGTTTGTAGCCTTGTCTTTCTCACTTTAATGAAAATATATAAATGGTCCATTCAGAATTTTACATTTTCTAAATTTTCTCTCAGGGGATACCCCTGAACCCCCATACAGTATCATTCCTTAGTCACAAGGGCTTCTATGCCCCCATACTTGCTATCTGAATGAAACCAAAATATAAAAATAATTTGAATGTAAAAATTATATGCTGTCATTATGCTTCAAAACTGTCATTTAATGTTATCTTTTAACATTCATATCCAACTGCACTTGATTGGTAATATATTTTGGTAGAAAATCCCTAAGAAACCACTGCTTTGGATGTCTCTGTACACCCAGTGCAGTTTTGTATGGACTATTTTGGCTGTTTAGGATTTTTTTTTCTTTTCTTCCTTTCTTCTGCCAACTTGGAAATTATAAAATGTCCAATGTGAAAATGTGAATGTATATCATGATAAATATCGATATCGAACTATATGAAAAAGAATATCTTGATAATATTTTTGCCCATATCGCCCAGCCGTAACGGATATGATGTAATGACGCAAGGATGTAAGTCACAAGCCAGCGATTTTGCGCCAAATCCGACCCAACAGCTCAAAATACAAATCTTTTTGATTGGCTTACCGTAGTGAATCTGGGTAAAAGTAAGGACGTTGTTTTGAACACTGATTGTTTAAAAGAACAATATGTAACATTGACATTAAAAGCATTAAAAATGGGTACTGCAGTCCAAATACCGCCCCCTCCTCCCCAGACTCATACGGGTTGCCAGGTTGAGGACATGCAACAGGAACAAGCAAACTGACAATGGCAAGCGCTGAGCCTTATACTGTAAGTTGATCAGCTAATATATACATTTGCAATGTTTTTATTGTTTGCAAATTATAAAACAGCTCATGTGGATTTTTTATTACTCTGTCAGTGTTAGCTAGATGTATTGTTGGCTTCCATGGCTGCAGCACGCTTTGTTTGCCCGCTAACTTGTTTCAAATCTGGCAGTACTATTGGGAAATGGGCAGTGGGCGGGATCACACAGGCCAAAGCACAAACAGAAATTCCGGCCCGGAACAGACATTTCAAAGTAGAATATACTGGCTGTAGCATTGTTTTCAGAGAAGCCAGTATATCAATTTAGCATGTTTCCTAAATTTCTGATAACATATTATGATAATTTTATGCTTTAGTACAGTAAATATATTACATATTGCAATTTAAGTACTTAATAAATAATGTCAATTTGTTCATTTTTAACCAAAAAAATCATACTTAGTGCAGCTTTAATGTAAATTCTATTAATCGCAATTATGATGTCAAGGGCAATAATTGTCAATTATGATTTTTGTCATAATTGTGCAGCCCTACTTTGTCGGCTTTTTAAGCATAATCGATATAAGAATGTGCATGTAAACACGCATATTATTTGCATGACAATACAGTACATTTCCCCCAAATTCTAACTGCCACAATACGAAAAAAATTCAAATAAAATATTCTTACTGTAATGTGTAAAAAATAATTATGTATTAATGAGAATCACCATTTAGTATAAAGGGAATTACCAAAAAATTTAATTGTCTTGAAATTTAATTTTGAATTTGAGTTTAAATGTGACCTGGACATATTTTTGTGCAATTCATCTAGAGTATATTTTAGTCTGCAGTAGTCAGCGGGAGTTATGTGTAGTCTGTCAGTGAATGTGTGATTATGTGAGCTCTCTGACACCATGCTTTTGTGCTCATACTGTACTGTTATTCTGGTTTGTTTATATTCAAGGTTTTGAACATAATTTTGAACAGACAGCCCCTCTAATGCTTTATGTCTCTCTTTCTGTCTTACACATAAGCACATCTGTTAGTCATTGCAGTGAGATGGCGATGCTTTGGCATGTCCACCACTGATGATGTGGATTGTGGCCGGCATCAGTAGAAGGCTCAGCACACAGCTTCAAACAGCTCTTATGTAAGCTTGATTCAGAGTGGCGTTTCATAAGATGAATGCAATTATTTGCGCAGAATAGGCCAGCTCTGCCATGCTTTAGATAGTTCTTACATAATAGGCTGGTGAATAAACACAGGAGAGCTTTAGAAAAGCACCACTACAGCTTTTGCCGTTGTTCCCACACAAATTGCCCTATGGCTGCTTCAGGGTCACTGGTCTGTTGGGCCTTTTAGTGTGGAGCAGTTTAGGGTGAGGTAATGGGGTCATTGGAGGATAGATGTAGGGCAGTGTTAGTACCAATATTGAGTCATGAAGCTCCACCTACCACATTCCATAACACAAAAAGTTCCATTATATCCTGTCACCTCATATTGTTAAAGTAAAAATGCCCTTATTTAAAAGCACATTGTGTGGTTGTACTTGTTTGCATATAACAAAATAATCTTGGCATGCAAATACAAGAATATTATTCCAAATACAAAAATGAAAGAGGAATAATTCCTTGAACAGCAGACAGAACAATCAGGTTACAATACATAAACTGAAGTGTAACTTGGATAGGAAGGCTTTTTAAATGTGCAAATATCACCTTTATTGCTTTCAAGGGACAGCCCTGCAATCATTCATTATTAGCACAAATGCAAAGTCTGCCAGATGTGATGGCCAAGAATGTCTGATGCAAGCCCTTCCATTATTATGTTTTAACATATTATGTTCTCACTCAATGAGCTGGTACTACACTGAGGCAAGTATCTGACTTACTTGGAGAACATTTCTATGTGCGAGATATGAGATATGATGCAAAACCAGTCATTTTTGTATTATTATTTCAGATGTAAAAAGTGATCAATTAGGAGGATTTGTCTTCACGGTGACCTCTTTATGCTCATAAGTTTTGTAATAGGTAACTTAAAAAGTAAAAGTGCTCTCCGCAATTCTCTTAATTCTTATTATTGATGCTCATTAGATTCTGAATAAGAACATTGATTGGGGTAGGGGGTAATATAATCTTAGTGGTCCTTAAAGGAATATTCCAGGTTAAATTCAAGTTAAGCTCAAACGACAGCATTTGTGGCATCATGTTGATTACCAAAAAAAATAAAATTTTTGACTTGACCCTCCTTTTCTTAAAAACAAAACTGGGTTACAGTGAGGCACTTACTGAAGTGAAATTGGGCTAATCCATAAATGTTAAAATATTCAAAGTCATAAACAACATGCTTAACATGATTTTGTAAGATTTTACAACTCTGTTGCCATGACTATTTAACGCCGTATCCCTAAAACGACTTCAAAAAACATGAATTTAAAAAAAAATCAGCTGAAATAATATAAAAATGTTAACAGAAGAATTATAAGCTTAACATTTCTGCCTTGAAACTTGTTTATAGTGGATTATGAAAATATACTTAATGCACTGTAATAATGCATTCACAATGCTTTATAATACACCTTAAAATAGGCTGCATGTTCTCATTAATAAATGTAACTACAGTTATAATACATTACAATACTTACTTATTATTATCATAGTATAAGTATCATTACAAAGTATACCTTATGTTTTAATGCATTATACATTATTAAGGGAATAGTTCACCCAAAAATGAAAATTCTCTCATCATTTACTCACCCTCATTACAGTATGAACAGTATGAATGTCTTTCTTTCTTCTGCTGAACACAAATGAAGATTTTAGAAGAATATCTCTGTAGGTCCATACAATGCAAGTGAATGGTGACCAGACATTTGAAGCTCCAAAAATCACATAATGTCAGCATAAAAGTAATCTATATGACTCCAGTGGTTTAATCCATGTCTTCAGAATCTATATGATAGGTGTGGGTGAGAAACAGATCAATAATTAAGTCCTTTTTTTTAACTATAAATCTCCACTTTCGCTTTCACATTCTTTCCACATTGTGAAAGTGAAAGTGGAGATTTATAGTTAAAAAAAAGGACTTAATTATTGATCTGTTTCTCACCCACACCTATAATATCGATTCTGAAGACATGGATTTAACCACTTGCATTGTATGGACCTACAGAACTGAGATATTGTAATAAAAATCTTGTGTTCAGCAGAAGAAAAAAGTCAGGGGGGTTGGGTGTGCTTGTAGGGGGGCAACAGAAACATTAAGTAAAACATTATTTGCTGTTTTAATATTTGCGACATGCAGTTTTTTTAAATACAACCAAAGATTCACCAAATTTGAGTACAAATTTTACAATTTTAATTTTAAAATATATAAACGAACAGGCTCATGACAAATGTTTTTCAATACAAAAGTCAGTACACCCTAACATTCTGGTTTTACCCACAAACTTTAAGCCATGTTGCCATGCTGTTCTTTAGAATGACTAATGCAGTAAAATTATTGGGTAAAATTAATGATAGGCTAGAATTTAATCAGTAGGCTATAATCAGCATGTACAGGTCTTGTAAATGGTCACCATTTCCTTTTTTTCTTTTTTTTTTCTCCCAATTTGGAATGCCCAATTCCAAATGCGCTTTTGTAAATCCTCATGGTCGCGTTGTGATTTTAACAAACACTAAATTAAAGACAGTGGAAAAAAATGCCTAATTATAAATAACATTAGTGTGAACTGTGTTGTTCCAGAAATGAAAACCTGTCAGATACACATACAAAAAATATTTTATAATAAATGCTTGCCAAATAAGAACGATCTCTAATGAGTTGGGCTCAGGTGCATTGAATAAGGCAGAAAATCAGATCCAGATCAGGTTTCGTGATAATAACATTGGACATTGCGCTATAAAAGCAACTTAACTTACACTTACATTTACACCAGCAAGTATAATCCACATTACATAGAACTGAAACTGGAGCTGGCAGGTCCGTAGATGTGAAACTAACGCTGAAATTCAACCTTATCTCCAGAAGTTGGCTCGTTATTCATTTGACATTCGATTTGTCCTACCCGTGCTCTCTGGTGCTGTCAATTTTACAACAATATCATTAGCACAATTAGGTTAAAGAATATATGACTGCAACAGGCATAAAACATTGAATTCAAACAGTCATAGCTTGTTGTAGCTGGAGAATTATGCTTAAAAATGCTCCGATGGGCTTTCATTAAACTAGCGCTTGTAAGGGGCTGTCTGAAAATTCTACCCACATACTAAATTGTCGGAGGTGTCCTAGTTTTCATTTATTTTTATTTATTTATTTATTTATTTTGGATTTTTCCCCTTTTTAACCCAATTTGGAATGCCCAATTTCCAGTGTGCTTTTAAGTCCTTGCGGTCGTGTAGTGATTCGCCTCAATCCGGGTGGTGGAGGATGAATCCCAGTTGCCTCCGTGTCAGAGACCATCAACCTGCGCATCTTATCACGTGGCTTGTTGAGCGCGTTGCCACGGAGACATAGCGCGTGTGGAAGCTTCACGCCATCCAGAACGAACCACATTATAGCGACCACGAGGAGGTTACCCCATGTGAAGTGTAAGTTATGCGTACAATTTACAATCTTTAGAGTGTAAATGTTTTTAATAAGTGTTTAAGGCTGTTGCACTGAACACTTGGACACCAGTTACATTTTAGCACAGTGTGTGGACTTTTCAGACGATCACAGCTAGGGCTGCACCTAATGATTATTTTTTTATCAATTAATCTAACGATTATTTTTCTGATTAGTCGATTAATCTAACTACTAATTTGCCGATTATTCTAAAGATTTTTTTATAATTATTACTTGATTAATATAACAATTAATTAACCCAAAATAAATATAAAAACTTGTCTCATTAATATTTCAATATTTTATTAAATCATCTTCTCTTAAACACAAACAAGTGTACAAGAAACAAAGTGTGCACTGCAGGGCATTATTCTGCAACAAAAAACAGTGTTACTATGAATGCAAACTTTAATACAGTGAAAAAGACACTCTATTAGCATAACATAAATATATAAATAAATAAAAATTTCCAACATTCTTTTGAATGTCCATGTACTAAAATAAAATATTTGATGCCATGAGTGTACCTTCATTTACTATTACTATTATTTTGAATGGCCATTGAAAATGAAGCAATGTGATAATTTTACCTGGTTGCAAAAAGTAGTCTGTTAATTTACCTGATGAACTTTCACCTTTTGCTGACCCTTTATGCTTCGCAGAGCTAATGTGTGCTTCTAAATCACTTGCACCTTTATTAGCAACTGACACAAAAGTGCCAGCTTTACATGTCATACCTTCTGCTTTTCACGAAATTCGACCTGGACGAAAGCATGGGAATTTTTTGTGCAAATCTTCTGTAAATTTGCACTTTCGTTTGGGCATCGTTTCCACTCAGCTGTCATTTGCTGCTACTGTCAAGCAACTGTTTGATGCCGAACACGACAGCACTTTGTGCGTTCGCAGAGAGATTGACAGGCAGGAATTTGGCCAATAGTTGCTGCAAGCCTCTTATAATCGACCAATTGGTGTGCAAGAGGGGTTAAAGCAATGCAAATATGCACGCACGAAGTATTAGACCAGATGCACGTCATAATGCAACTAAAGCCGAATACCGGACATTTTCGCAAATTTAGAAATCCCGGCTGGACGCTTTTTTAAGGTCCGAAAAAGAGGACATGTCCAGGAAAAAGAGGATGTATGGTCACCCAACGTTAGCAGCGGTGGAGAAATTACTTTTAACATGGGGGCGATGAGGAAACATTTAGAAATTCAATTTAAAGTGACTACTACTAACAGAAACACGTGTTGTAATACTAATATGTCATGCTTGGGTGGGGACAAAAAGTAAACAGCACTTATGGTGCTGCCTTGCTGCCGTCTTGACAAAGTGCTCCGGGATGCTTTCGCTTCAAGTGTTCGTTCATGGCGGTTGTACTGCTGTGATAAGCCATTTCCAATTTGCATAGCTTACACAGCACCGCATTGTTGGGTCTCTGGCTAAAATACTCCCACGCTTTAGATGACCGTAGGCGAGTTTTTTTTTTAGCTGCAGCTTGTTCTTCGGGGGAATCCATGCTTAAACCGGGCGCTGCCATTTTAATTACTCCATTGCGATGTGCCGACGCATGTTATGCAAATCTACGTATTTCTGTAATCGATGACATCGATTACGTCGATGAATCGTCCCAGCCCTAATCACAGTGAATATTTAATAAACATTGACCTTAAATTCAACTTTACCCTGCTAAATATTATGCAGTCATAATGCATTGTTTATATATATATATATATATATATAAAATTTGATTGGTCTATTTATTATGATGTGGGGTCTGAACTCTCAGTGGGATGGAAAATGAGAATACCACTCTTACCATTCTACCACTCCAATTTAGGGGGGCCACTGGGGGGGCACTGGCACCCCCTGACCCCACTCCCCCAAAACCGCCCCTGCTGTAAACAGACATCCTCTGGTTCTGCGCCCCGCTGTACCTGCTGCTGTCAGTGATGAATGGGAAGGTCTTGTCCTCTGTTGCCTGACGTCTAGGCAAGCATGAGGCATTTTCTGACGTCTCTCTCTCGTGCCGAGGGGGCGGGTGCACGCCGGAGTAAAAGCAAACAGCACACGGACTTTTCCATCAAACCTTTACCAATATCTGCCGCTGAGCGATCGCGCACCCGGGCTACAATCACAACCGGGTGAATGCAGAACGACGAGTAACTTTAATAAACGCTGTAAGAAGCATTTAAACGCGAGTAAAATTCTGTATCTTTTATCTGTTTCGTTATTTATTTTTTATGCAACCTGCGCTATCCGTCCGCATCTCTCTCTCTCTCTCTGTCAAAGTGCATTGACTGAGCATTGTGCATTAGAAGAATATCACCTGAGGAATACAATAAGGGACTTGACATCTGTCAGAGAGACCGCACGAAGAAGAGGATCTTAATACAACAGCAGCATCACCCAGGAATATTGGCTTTGGTGTTTTAAAGTCACATTAACACCAGACACAAACTGTAGCTTTCTCAAGTCAAAATGCCGAGCATTCGACAGTCGTACACTGTCACTGTCCCAGAGGAACCCCCGGCATCTGCTTTCACCTTCATCAAGCAGGATATGCGCAGAAAAAGTCCAACAATGTCTCGCTCTATGCTGGTGTCCACATTTGTGGGGCTTCTCATTAACCAGGCTAAGGTAAGCCTATAACTCACACATCGCAAACAATTTGTTATGCGTTTGAATAGAAGTGCAACTCGTTAACACAAACATAAAACCTTATCTTTGGAGGGAACCAACTCCTAACATTCTATAAACGTTCCTTTTAGGTTTTATTTTTCATAGCCATAAACTAACGTTCCCAAAACGTTCTGTGAACCAAAATAGTTTCTTATGTGATAATACTTATACTCTCAGAGACGATGTTTTTATGGAATATGAACGTTTAGATGTCTGTACATGTACAGTAATAGCACCGAGACACTATTAAACGCCTCACTGGTTTGTAATCAGACTCTTGGTTAAGTGCGAATCATGCGGACGTTTTTCCCGAAAGCGTTCTCAGAACTCCACACAAACACACGTCCAGATATGCCGCTGTCTATGACCTTGCCAAAGTGACCAGCTGGAATGTCAGCTTTTACCTCGGCGTGTTTTCAGATTAAACTGCTAGTTTAAACGAATGGACCTGTTCGAATTTCGCTGTGAGAGAACGGCGCGCGACACCATTTGAACGCTCCAGTTATAACAAACGAAGTTGTCTAGTTTACACAGTAAAGGTCTACATTGTATCTGTAGACATTTTCGTTGATTGTAGTGGGACCGTTTTAGTTTTGTCGCTTCGGTAGAAGTGTCTAATACAAATATGAAACAAGCGTTCGCAGCGAGCATTGTTACGTAACGCCAGTCATCGTTCGATTGCGCCGCTGGCTTTACATTGAACGACTGACGCCATCTACCTGCGCACTGTTCTCAGCTGTTGCGTTCTCAGGGAACGATTGACCTATAAGCGGTGTTACTTTGATCATAAATGAAAGTGGGCAGTGTTATTGAGTCATATGTGATGTAGTTACCTAATAACAACTAGAAGCATATCAGTCGACCACCTCTGTGCTTTGTGTACATTGGCTGATATGTCTAAAATTTCACCATTTGGGGGCCATATTTTGTACATAAATGCATATTGTTAGGATGACTACATCCTGGATGACTATTCTTCTGCTTCTGGTTAATACTGAACTACACAGTAATACTCAGATGCCCATTAATGCTTCACTAGAATGCATCCTATACAGATGAATAAAAGCTAGCTGCCCACAACATACAAATGAAAATTATGTTTAAAAGCTGATTTACAGTAATATTAACTGAGCCAGTTAGACATGTTCTTGATAAGGGGCATAGCATTCATTATTGCAGTGGTGATGAGCACATGTACCACTGTTTGTTATGCAACAATTAGTGTAGCATTCTGTAATGTTCAGGAACAAATGGACTTCTAAGTAATCAGCACATATTTCTGGCGGAATGTGCCTTATCGGCGTATCCAGCGATGATGTTCCAAGAATGCCAAAGGACTTTTTCTTCACATGCATGTGACCTTGATGAGTACTTTTACACTCTTGTCTCTATCATGGCTATCTGGATTGTCAATCATTTTTTAAGATAACAACTTAATGAACTGCCATGGCTTATCATTTATGCATACTCTCATACTTTTCAGGTGTCTAAGTTATTTAAAATGTGTCCTATAGTTCAGAAAAGTAGATGTACTGAAACATAGGATAATTTTCAGGCCTTTTCACATTTTGTCCAGGATTGTAGAACAGTAGACTTTCTAAAGTAAGGGACAAATTTCAAATAATTTCGTATAGAGATACGTAAATGCACATAATGTCATAAAAAAAAAAAAAAATAGCTCACCCAAAAATGAAAATTTTGTCATCATTTATTCACCCTCATTTCAATTCTAACCTATATGACTTTCTTTCATTCATGGAACAAAACAGAAGATGTTAGGTAGAGTGGTCATCTCTTTTCCATACAATGCAAGTGAATGGTGACTGAACATTCTGCCTAACATCTCCTTTTGTGTTCCACGGAATAAAGTCATACAGGACTGGGATGATATGAGGTTGAGTAAATGATGTCCCTTAAACATTAAGTTAAGGTAATAAAACCTTGAGTGATATGTGCATGTAATCAGTCTTTTGGCGACAGAGTACACTGGTTCTTGCTAGTGACAGTCATGGCTTCTAGAAACACGTGTTCCACAAACTTCCACAAACTCAGGACACGGTGTTCGTTCACACTTTCATTCAGCCTGTGCCACCCAATTAGCTCACGGCCACTCCAAAGATCTTTGATTGTTCATGTTGTCCAATTGCTTTTGAGGCAGCGCTCCTTATGTTTGCCATACCCAGTCCATGCAGGCTGCTGTCATACCATTCTGGTTTGTTTAGAAGCTGGGTAAAAAGCATGACGGCAGTGGCAGCAGAGTGAGGCCTTGGACCATCTGTTCCCTCTCTCTCATCTTCTTTGTGGAAGAAACATCACATCAGATGTTTCTCATCTTCCATGGGCAAGATTAAATAAAGAAAGAATAGCAAATTCCCAGGGTAATTTACAACTTAAACAAGTTTGAGCCTGACTTATCCTAATGCAGCTGTCTTCAGGGGTGATGATGTAAGGTGTTTGATTAGTGGAGCCCATTACTCTCTGACATAGGATTTTGGAAGTGGTAATTGAAGTGTACTTTGACCTGTCACTTACATAAAACTGTGGTACTGTGGTAGTACCATGTTACTAGAGTTATGGTATCATATGATAATAAAACCGTGGTTCTTTGAAATACCATTGTACTGAATAATTATCATATTCATGTCCCATTGTATGGACACTGTAAAAAGTGGAACTAGGAATGGGTAAAATATAGATTTTCTGATGCATTGCAGTCTTCATTTGAACGATCTCAATATAAATTCTTAAATCCCATGATCGAACTTTTATTCTATGCTCAACTCTCTACAATGTGAGCAAATCACTCACATATGAGACCAAATTTTGCACCATGCGATTAAAAATGTCTGTGATAGCCACTGGCTGGTAAATGTTCAGAATTCACTCATCAGTGATTTAGTAGTATATTGGGAGAGAAGTTCTGCATCCTTTCACTGCATGTAGATAGTAAAAGTTTGGTTTGACTCAATCCTTGTAATTTGTCCAAAAACAAGATCCACACAATCCATTTGTTATTGAAGAATGTCTCTTTTAATATTCTTTGTTATTTACAGTCAATTTAGAAAAAAAAAAAAACATAACGTGAAAATTTAATTCTAATCACGAATAGCACAGATGAGGTAAAGAAGCAATATGAGTCCTCTCTCATTAATATGCGCTCATTTATAGACACTCTTTACAGAACTGCTTGTTTTCTTAAAGAGACAGTACCGATATTTAGCACATGTTCTACAAATCAATATAAATACTTGTAAATGGAATAAATTATGCATTAAACAATAAACATGTAACAAAAGATAATATGTGCTATATTATATCATATGTATTGATGGAATACATGTATCTGTACATTTTGAAAAAGCTTAAATGTGAGCAAAATGATGAAAAACAAATAAAATTTTCACCAAAAATATTTTTGTAATGTACCTGGTTAGATGGTCCCTTGTATAATAAACTGCATTACCTTGGAGAGGATTTCTTTCATATGTAAGCAAAATAGACATTTTAACTGAAATATATCCATATTTACATTTATGCATTTAGCAGACACTTTTATCCAAAGCGACTTACAGTGCACTTATTACAGGGACAATCCCCCTGGAGCAACCTGGAGTTAAGTGCCTTGTTGAAGGACACAATGGTGGTGACTGTGGAGATCGAACCGGCAACATTCTGCTTACCTGTTTTTTGCTTTAGCCCACTACGCCACCTCCACTCCATATGAATCGATATGTAATTGAATCGAAAACTTTTGAATCAGAATCGAATCGAATCGGGAAATCTGTATCAATACCTAGCCCTAGTGGTAACCTGCAATTGTTACCTTAAGGAGCTTTTTCTACCTGATCTAAACCTTAAAATTAGTTTTGATGGTGTAATCTGAAGTATTCAGGTTTATTTATTGATGTTAAATAAAATTTTGGAGTTGAATCAAACCAGATAATTTAGACGATAACACATGAAGCACATTTTTAGGTTACCAAACAAAGCATTATTTTACAGCTGAGTGCTCCAAGGTACTACAAAGAATACCATGTTATTACTATTGTACATGTCCAAAACAACATGGGATTGCCATGGTACATGTCCAGCAAATTATCAAAACACTAAAAATAAAACATGGTATTAGCATGGTTATTTGGATATTGTACCATGTTAATATGGTACCAATATCATGTAATTAATACCATGGTAATAATACTTTTTTATTAGTGGTCTTTGGTTTAAATGGTGCTTAAAAGATCCATACCAATTTACCTGCAATGGATGCTAAGAAAATGATTCACCTCTTAAGCCTGTACGATTTTGGCCACGATTCTGCCGTCTGAGACAAATTTCAGGAATCCTAAATTATTTCTGTCGTCGTAGGGCAATATCGGCAGTCTTACAACGTTCAGTGTGACATGTTCACTGATGGCCAATTAATAGCCTTTGCAATGATCTTTAGCCTCCGACGAAGTTCGGGCAGTGTCAGAAAATTTGCATCGCAGTCGTATAGTGTGACTGCTATTTCCACAATGAATATTTGCTTGTAGTAGCTAATTATTACTGTAGGCTACCTCCCCCACTGGCGTTCATTCTCAACATCTGTAATGCATTTGTGATCAGGCTGTTTTATTATGGGTCTATTTGACAAAATCCATCTTTCTTTTTATATGTTAGCCTATGCTCATGATGGAGTGGTATTGGAGCAATGGAAATGCTGCTGACTTTTCACTTCTATTCTGCAACGCTCCCATAACGTGAGTCACGTTCACTGATCGGGACGATTGGGACTGCAGTCAGCTACAATGTATATTGTGCAGTCTGACGTAATGTTGCACAGTGTGCCGTGGTGATATCAATGCATTCATATCGTACAGTCTGACAAGCAACAATCCTAAAGGACTGTAAATATCCTACAGTGTATAGCGGACTTTATTGTATTAAAATTTAAACGGTTTTGGAAAGTACTCCCCCCATGTGAATGTACTGCACATATAGATTGTGAGCAGGAACCATTGCATCAGTAGTGGCATCACAGTACAATCCCACACCATTTGGTACTGTCAACACACTGTACAGCTCACACTGTTCAACCAGCTCACAGACTGATTCATTCATAGACAGCATACATATTCTGCCACCTGCTCCCTTCTTCTTTTTAACAAAATATTCGCTTTTGACATATTTTAATTTCATCTAACATCCACCAGCAGCCTAAATGTTTGAAACTCAAGCATATACACTAAAGTTTAAGATACATGTATATCAAACACTCACAGTTCAAAAACACCCTTCTGTGTGGATGTCAGCAACAGCTCGTCTAAACTTGGTTGCATTCTGTAGAGCATCACTGACACCATTGTAACAGGATCACATCATAGTTACCACTGCAATCAGTGAATGACGCACAAGAACTTGTGGCGTGAACCTCAGCACTGCTATTCCAGGCTTTGACACCATCACCTCAACGGCATAACAGTTATTCTGTGAGCGTGCGAGTTTCATGCGTGAGATTCATTCTGAGTAGCCTCTGACGCATTGTTCATGTGCTCTAGAGTGCTCTGTGTTATGTCATGGTCAACAAGCTGAGCACTCGTGTCAAGAATACCAAGTGCATGTGAAACCATCAACATTCCTCGCCAAGCTGTCAGAATTTTCTCTTGTGTTAGATGTTTTTATATCACTGCTGTTGTTTTGTTTATATTGAAAAACTGATGAGAGCTTGATGGTTTAATCCCTAGTTTAATAAATTGCTTACAGTTTTTGTTTTTGTTGTGGCGTAGCAGATGGACATTGTTTGTTTGCGTGAAATGTTCAGCAGCAGGGGTCTCTGTCTAAATCGGCCAGCATGCCATGTGACGCCTAAAGAAAGAGCTTCAGTTAGCTCAACCTCATCTTTCCAAAATGTAACATCAAACACTCAAAAGCACATGATGGACATTAAACAGCACAGGCATGTATGCTGTTATGTAACTATATGTGATTAGGATCACATCTATTTTGTAACTTTGGATTTTTGTGTCATGCATGGAATGAAAATACCTCTTACATCACTAGTAACTCCCTTCTTAAACATGCACAAGCTTTTACTGCACTGTCAATATCTGAACCAAACAAAACATGCAGCCTGAGTGAGTCAAATGCTTCAGTCATATTCAAATCTAGTTCTTTTGGTATCAGATTATCTATAGCAAAGTATTCACAATTATCCTACTAACCTGTTTTTCTCTTTTTCTCTCTCACAGAACTCAAAGAATGCTCAGGGTCTGGTGGGCCTCAAAAATCTAGGAAATACTGTAAGTACTGTATTTCTCAGCAATGCATGAAACGGTCACATTAAAGGGATAGTTCACTCAAAATTGAAAATTCTCTCATCATTTACGCACCCTCACATCATCCCAGATGTGTATGACTTTCAGTCTTCTGCTGAACACAAATTAAGATTTTTTGAATAATATCTCAGCTCTGTAGGTCCGTACAATGCAAGTGAATGGTGACCAGACCTTTGAAGCTTAAAAAATCACATAAAGGCAGCATAAAAGTAATCCATATGACTCCAGTGGTTTAATATGTGTCTTCTGAAGCAATTACTTTGGGTGAGAAACAGATCGATATTTAAGTCCTTTTTTACTATAAATCTTACTTACATTCTGAAAGTGAAAGTTGAGATTTATAGTAAAAAAAGGATTGAAATATTTATCTGTTTCTCACCCATACCTATCATATCGCTTCTAAATATATGGATTTAACCACTGGAGTCGTATGGATTACTTTTATGCTTCCTTTATTTGATTTTTGTAACTTGAAACATCTGGTCACCATTCACTTGCATTGTATGGACCTACAGAGCTGAAATATTCTTCTAAAAATCTTTGTGTTCAGCAGAAGAAAGAAAGCCATCTGCGATGGCATGAGGGTGAGTAAATGATAAGAGAATTTTCATTTTTGGGTGAGCTATCTGTTCAAACACTTCTATCAGAGGAACAATGACTAGAAGTCACAAACACTCATTCTTCCCTTTCCATGTGTCTCTGCAGTGTTTCATGAACTCCATTCTGCAGTGTCTGAGCAACACTCATGACCTGAGGGACTACTGTCTGCGTAACACGCACCGCACTGACCTCAACAACAACTGCAGGGCCAAAGCTGCACTGATGGAGGGTAAGAGACAAGGACATATATCAGTTCATATTTGTTAACATCAGTAAGAGCATTCATTTTAGCTGTGAAGACATGCACATTAGACTTCATATCCTTTGTCTTATTCATTTGTCTTTATAAATGTGTTTTTCTGCCTCAGAGTTTGCCAAGCTCACTCAGACTCTGTGGACATCAGCTAGCAGTGAAGCCATCAGCCCTTCTGACTTTAAAATGCAGATCCAGAAATATGCTCCTCGATTTGTGGGCTACAAGTAAGATACTTAACTGCTACAGTAATGTAACCCAGTTAGCCACTGAAAAAATGTGTATGTATAACCTCTACCTCTGCCTCATATACTTTCTGCTCTCCATCTGTCCCTGTTAATTCTCTCTCATTCTGTCCTATAGTCAGCAGGATGCTCAGGAGTTCTTGCGGTTTCTGCTGGATGGACTCCATAACGAAGTAAACAGAGTGACAGTGAAATCCAGAGCGCCCATAGAGGACTTCGATCACCTCTCGTAAGTACACACACCGTCTTAAAAGATACAGACGTAGCTCTGGGCTGAACTTCGAGGCGGTCGACCGGGTTGTTTTTTTTAAGTATACTCTGTTGACCTCGAGGGAATGCGAACACGTTCGACACATGCACACTATGACTGCTTTTTTATACTCTTTTAGGACAGTCAATGGCTGGTGCATGCGTGTCGAGAAACAATTTGAGCCACACGCAAATTTGCATCACACATACTGTGCACGGAGCGATCAGCAACCCAAAAAAACCAAAGTATAATTTGGGCTTTACCGTCTCTTTAATGACATCCACTGTATAAAGCTATCAAAAGCTCCTAGATCAAATCTGATTTTCCACAGGTCATGTTGTCTGGAGTAGAATGATTTAAAAACACTTTGAAGAACTTTAAAACCCATTGAAGAGACTGTAAGTCTATCCCTCACAGCCTCATTGTCATTCTCGTCAAAAATGAAAGATGGCACTGCTGTGAATAAGGTCTATTCTATTAAGTAAAATGTGAACTATGTAATTTTGGCGCCTTCAGTGGAACAAAGCGGAATTTAAATCTGTTTGTTTAAGCAGTCTGACTGGGCCAGACATAACAAAATTGGCTGAGCCAATGCCGTGAGTTTTGTGTTGGAAGCTTACTCTTTATCGAACAATAGAAGACGGGGGTACCAAACAATTCTGATTGGTGCTGCTAGCGGCACATAAATGACACATTTCACCTTTTATGCCATCTTTTGGCATAAAATCAGTCCGGATTGACCTCTAGGAATAAATTAAGTTTGAGCTGGAATATGATCTAATGTGATGTAGTGGTTGATATAACAGATGGGACACCTGTGGTATGTGTTTTAGTTGTTGTAACCTGAATGTAGTAGTGAGCAGTCTGTCTTGGGGTCTGAAATGAAATGTGTTTTATCTACAGGGACGACGAGAAAGGCATAAGAATGTGGAACAAGTACCTGGAGAGTGAGGACAGCAAAGTAGTTGGTGAGTTATCCATATATATTAACACTATCTTGAGTCTTGCTGTGTGTGTGTGTCCTGCTCTGGTTATAAAGAAGTAATGTGTTGTTCCACAGATCTGTTTGTTGGCCAGCTGAAAAGCTCATTGACGTGCAGCGAGTGTGGCTACTGCTCAACTGTGTTTGATCCTTTCTGGGATCTGTCTCTACCTATCGCTAAGGTAAGGTCTCATATGAACACTTATTCACGTGCAGTGTTTCTGTGTTGTTATGTGCGTGTTTCAACTGTTCTGTTGTTTCTTCAGACTTCAGGAGAAGTGAGTTTGATGGATTGCCTTCGTCTTTTCACCAAGGAGGATGTACTAGATGGGAATGAGAGACCAGTAAGTATAAATTCTCTGTGCGTGTCTTTGTATGAACAACAGGCCCCCAAAAGTATAATTATACTTAATTAAACACTTAAAAAAAAAGATGAATGTCTTTGCATTAGATAACAAAATATCAAACCAAGCATTTATTTTAAAGAAAGATAGCACAAGCACACTTTTTGTTCAGAATGAAAGCATTTGGACCTTTCTTTCTACATGTCCATAGTTAATGTGATGAACTACACCTGTGGTTACTCTGCTAGGACACCTGTGTGAACCTGAGGGGGAACTAACTTCATACATCTAGTAAAAATGGAAGAACCATTGGTTAAAAGTAATAGCAAAAATGGCTTAGAAAAGTTTAGTATCTTGTGTTTGCAGATAACACTTTGTTTCATAAAATAAAATTTTAAGTGTGGTTTTAGTGTCCACATGCTTTTTTGGGGCTATTCTATTTTTGTATACATTTTTAAATGTTTCATAAATGTTTATATGTTTTTATATGTATATATATTTATGTATGAACATATCCTGACCACCTCTCTTTTTTAAACAGACATGCCACAGATGTAAAACCAGACGCAAATGCACGAAAAAATTCACAATTCAAAAATGTCCCAAAATCCTGGTGCTTCGTATCCTTTTTAAACAAATATGACACCCAAATGTCCACAGAGAACTGCATTTTTATATTAAAATTAAAATGATTTAAATACTGTACACAACAATTAAAGGAATGTTCCGGGTTCAATACAAGTTAAGCTCAGTTGATAGCATTTGTGGCATAATGTTGATTACCATGAAAATGTATTTGGACTTTTCTCTCCATTTCTTAAAAAAAAAAGAAAAAAGAAAAAATCGTGGTTCCAGTGAGGCACTTACAATGGAAGTAAATGGGGCATATCCGTAAACATTAAAATACTAACAGTTTCAATTGTATAGCCACAAGATGTAAACAATAATTGTGTTAACATGATTTTAGTGTGATAAAATCACTTAGTAACCTTTTCTGTGTAAAGTTATAGCCAATTTTACAACTTCATTGCCATGATGATGTAATGTCAACAAACCCTAAATTGACTGTAGAAATTATGATTTAAACAACTTCACAGCTCAAATAAGACACGAGTTTTAACAGAAGTAATGTAAGCGCTTTTCTAAAATTACAAGCTTCACATTTCTGTCTTAAAACTCTCCATAAATTGGCCCCATTCACTTCCATTGTAAGTGCCTCACTGTAGCCTCCATTTCTGCTTTTGTTTTTAAAGAAAAAGAGGGAAAAGTCATAATTAATCAACATTACGCCACAAATGCTGTCGATTGAGCTTAACTTGTATTAAACACGGAATATTCCTTTAATTTGATGAATTGAATAAAATGTTGAGGAACATACTGTATGAGTTTTTGTCGGTTCGCCCTTGAATCTGTGACCCTCTCAGATCTGAAGCGTTTCTCTGAGTGTCGAGTCAAAACCAGCAAACTCTCCACCTTTGTGAACTTCCCCCTCAAAGAGCTGGACCTCAGGGAATTTGCATCTGATAACAGCAGTAAGTCCTGCATCATCATTTATTACATCTGTTTTCTGTGCTGTCGTTTACACTATGCAGCAGTTTGAATCTGGCACAAGGGTAATTTGTTTAACTGTTCTTTTCCCCCTCTCTTTAACTGTTCCTTCCCCACAGTAAACGCAGTCTATAATCTGTATGCCGTGTCGAATCACACTGGTACATCTTTGGGTGGCCATTATACAGCGTACTGCCGCAATCCCTCTACAGGAGAGTGGTACACCTACAATGACTCCAGGTACATAGAAATAACACTAATTACAGAAGTGTCTAAAAATGTATTAAACGTGTGTGTTACAATAATAAAAAAAATGCTTTAAAATTACATTAGCAAATATAAGATCATGTACACATCCCTTAAATTGGAATGTACAGTGGCCCCAAAAAGTATGTGGACGCTTAAATTAAGCTTAAATGTCCAAATACATTTTTGGGCTATTGTAGTTTTTAGGGCTGTCAAATTCAAATTCAAAATTCGAATATTCATCGAATTTAAAATAAAAATGCACATTTGAATGCTAAAATGTGCACTTACATTTTGCATGTGTGTGCCAAGCATTGATGATAATGATCACATTCTTGGGTAAAACAGACACAGGGCAAACAAATTTAGAGATGTGTTTAGAAGGTTGAATTTCCTCTTAAACTGACACAGCGTCTAATAAATCACAGCGCTTCTGCACAAAATGCTGAAAAAACAGCAAGACGCAGATCAAAGGTCAAAGACATCTAGCTAACGTGTTCAGAGTGAACGGCCCCTTGGGTGGAGGTCTGTGGCCGTTGGATCTTGCTTTCTTATCAGCATCTCGCTGTATATGCATACAACTGTATTTAATGAAAAACACGGTGGTACCGCTGGTATTATGAAGCTTGAGTCCATGGTAATACTATGGCACCGGTATGGGCTACTGTGCAACAAAAAGTTTACATAGAACCGGTATTTGAATTGAAGGGGGTTGGAATGGTTCCGGACCCTCCAGAAGAGTTAAGGGACCCCCCATTAGGTAGACGTAGGAGACAATGTTGATTTAAATATCAGATATATTGCAGCTACCTTTTCACCTACCTGAAATAATGTCTTTAAAATTCGAATTTAATTTAAATTTTGTTTATATTTAAGTGCAAAATTCGAATTTAGTTTCTGAGCCCTGTTGACAGCCCTAGTAGATTTACAGTATCATGGGCTATAATGTATTTTATTACATACGATGTTAATGCTGAGCTATTGTCCAGGTCAGCTCATTTGCAATTAATTTCTGCAGAATTCTCATTTCTCTCTCTCGCTGTCAGGGTGAGCCCCATGTCGTCCAGCCAGGTGCGCAGCAGTGATGCATATGTGCTTTTCTATGAATCTGCGACCTCATCACGCCTGTGAACAGGCCTGCCTGAAGGCTACACCTGACAAAGCCTTGCATAAAAGAAACTCTTCTGTTGCTTCCGAATTGAATAAATCTTGGTCTGGGTCTACACGCTTGCTCAGATCCTGGGACTAAATTCCAGCGGAGGACCATGGGACATTATCCCAAGCCTATGAACCAAGGACAGGAACTGAATTATGGTCAAGGCCTGCATATGAAGCCTGGGATGAGAGTTCAGTCCAAGACCAGATTGAGCTTCAGTGTAAGGGCTTCTCCATCCATCATTCCCTTTGAAAGAGGCTGCTGCTCTGGGAACTGGTTTAATGAACTGAAACTGAAGGACATGAACACTACCTCTCTTGAATGAGCAGGACTGTGTGTGTGTGCGTGTGTGTGTGTGTGTGTGTGTGTGTGTGTGTGTGAGTCACCAGACTGATATTGTTAGACTCAATGCATTGTGCAGCTGGATCTCTCCGGCTATACAAGCAGTCAACATTACAACGCAAACAACTCCCATCACTTATTTAAGTTATTTACATGAGTTTAATGTTTTACTTAATTTAAAACTAAATTCTACTCATTTAAATGTGAGGTCATCTAACTGAGGGACCATAAACTGTAGGTCAACAGTGTAAATGATGCTTGGATGGTTCAACTGATTGTTTACTATTTCAAACAGATGATATGCTTTGGCGATTTGCAGGATAATATGCACATTGGAAGGGCTCTGCATGGATTTGCCCCTTCTAAACCCTCACCATTACAGAGAAGATTGTATGTTTTTTCCACCTGATGGCCAGGCGTTGTAAAACTGAAAACAAACTATGGAAGTCCATCTCAAAAGAGTATTCCCCTCTTTGGACTTTTGCTGACGCACTCATTTTCCTCTAGGGACAATAAAGGATTTGAAAGAGGCCTTAATATGTTTTGTTCTCCTTCTGTCAGGGACAACATGGTTTTTATTTGGGTATGAGTTTTCATGGAACATGAAGCCACCAGGATTGTGTGTGTGTTATTTCTTTATTTATGAAGTGAGTGTTGTGAATAAAGCTTATTGTCGTGCTTGAACCAATGTTTTTTTTACAGAGAGATTTTAAGAGTGTTAATTTTGTGTCTGAAATGTGACTAGTGTACTGCATATCAAGTACCTTTGGCTTTTTGAAAGTCAGATACATAAATATAAATAAAAACAAATAGCTACATGAAAAATGGTGAATTGTCTGCATTACTAAATAAAAAAATGTGTATGTACATGGGAAACCTGGAAATATCAGGGAAAATTGTGTTTTCCATGGCTGGAAAGTAATTCGTCAAATTAATGAAAACATAAAAAATCACTGATATTTCTATAGTGAATATACATAGTTTCTAGATACATTTCACCCTATAAAAGGATTTTTTTATATCCTTACCCAGTAAATCATAAAAAGTAATGCGACAAGCATGGAAAAATTATTGGTATGAGAACCTTAAAGTAATCTTTATTTAAAAGAAATCTTTTATCTTTAAATAAAATCTTTAATCTAATTCCAATGTACCTGAAAAATGAAAACACAGTAAGGGGAGACTTGCTTCAAATGTGCCAGTGTTGCCCCCTTAATCTAGAAAATGGGGTGTAATTATGGTTTATATGATATATTTAAGAAATATGATTCATGTGCAGCAAAATTAGACTTTGGAATAGGATTTTACATTATTATTCTTTTTTTGAATAAACTCATTTTTCATATATTTTTATTTAAAAATTAAACTTCACTGTTCCCCAATGGTTAAATTTACCACTTGACATAACTTGGCTTAGTCATTGGGTTTGGGGTGGGAAAGTTGTGGTACTGGGCTGCCTCTTAATTTTCTTCTCCACTGTACACATTTTTAACACCTGAACACCTGTTTGTGTGTCACTTTGATCTGCAAAATTGACCCGATCCATGAAGTCATTGTGTGCAATGTTTAAAGGTTGATTTCAAGGTCATTTGATCTAACATTGAATAACTTTTAATATGTTGCATATTTATGTAGTTAATGAGAATCCCTGCAATAAATTTTTTTTTTTCATTATTTTATTTTTTGAGACAGAATACTTATCTATCATTTTCAGGTGATTTAATTGAAAGTTTTTCAATAACTGCCCAATAAGTGAAAGGATAGTTATGCCAAATGTGGTTGAGGTTAACAGGAAATGGTTAAAGGGATAGTTCACCAAAAAGTGAAAATTCTCATCATTTACTCACCCACATGCCATCCCAGATGTGTATAACTTTTTTTTTTTGTAATTAACATTTTTTATTGATTCAAAGAAAAAACACAACAGAGAAAAACAACATATACACAGTGAATCAACATTTAACTTTTAACCTTCATTAATATCCCTCCCCAAACACCAACCCCACCCTAGCCCAAAGAACACCCCTGTGGTCACATAAAATAATACACACACACAAACAATAAAATAAAAAATAAATAAATAAAAAATAAAATATATAATAAACATGCATAATTAAACAAAACGTCTCCCTCCTCATCCCTTCCCCTAGAGTCCCCCAAAATCGCCAAATACCTACCCCATTTCCTGAAAAATATGTCCTCCAGCCCCAGCCTTCCATCTATCATCTTCTCAAAAGCCGCCACCCTCCCCATCTCCTCACACCACTCCAGAAATGATGGCACTCCGTCTGACTTCCATCCCCTTATAATAATTTGTCTGCCAATCATCACGCCAGTCAGAACCCAATTTTTTATATATTTGTCCCCCGAATTTATAACTTCCCCATTGCCCAAAATACAAAGTCTGGGGCACAGTAAAATTTGAGTGCCCAGAATGTCACGCAAATAATTCTGAACCTTTAACCAAAATTCTTGGATCTTAACACATCCCCAAAAAACATGGGTTGTCTAATCAGAAAAATGAGGGGAAAAAAGTAAATTTTTTGTTGTTGTGATTTTTCAGCAGTTTCTTAGGCTGAGAGTCTCAGAATCTATCATAATCTATATAATTTAAAAATGAGAAAAGTTTTATTTACAGTTGTTCCAAACACTTGACCCTGGAGTCGTATGGATTACTTTTATGTTTTCTGTATGTGATTTTTGGAGCTTCATACGTCTGGTCACCATTCACTTGCATTTATGGACCTATGGAACTATCCCTTTAAGCCTTTTCTGAAGTTTTTTATTTTTTGTAACAATGTAACAGGTATGGAATATTCCACATACACATGTATTTCTCATATGTAGAATTACACAAAACGTTCAATGTGTACCTGGTGTGCCTGTCTGTGTATGTGTGTCTCTGCCCCTTTAATTTTCTGCCTGCAATTGTGTGCTCATCAATAATTTCCTGTCTTAGCTCCTCCTCTTCCCTTTCGGCTTTGTTGTTGTATAGGAGAGGTCGGTTTATACTAGGCTCCAATTAATCTAATTTAATCTTTGCTTTAAAAATAATTTTTATATGTATTGTTCCTTTAATTCATATGAATTTCATACTATTTTCCCCATATTTTTTTAAATTATTTTCTTGTTTTGACTTTTGACTCAGCTATATTTCGTTTTCTGTCTCTTCACTATACTTGAAACACATGCTCAGTACATTACACATCATGATTATTTTACAGAAAGTTACAAAGGGCGATTGGCTTTATTTAATTTTCATCAGATTACAGTTCACCGCTGTTCTTTTAAATCCAGTGTTAAAAGAGTGGTAAGCCATGAATCAAACCAACCAGCTCTGGGGTGAATCAACACTACAAACTTTGTTTGTAGACAAAAAAGTGTTGGAAAATCAGGCCAAAAGACAAAGGTACAAGACTATGTATTTACTGTCTTTCATGAGGGCACGAACTACAATCCCATGAAGCATTGCCAATGATGTAATCAAATTTAAAGTGTTGGTAATATATAAAACTATTGATTTTAGGTTGTTGATTATGAAGTATAGAAACAATATATGCAACTTTTATTGCAAAATATTCTATGTTCAAATATATATATATATATATATATATATATATATATATATATATGTATATATATGTGTGTGTGTGTGTGTGTGTGTGTGTTATATATAAATGTGTAGTTTGAGGGTGTAGGGAGAAGAACTGGATTGCATTCATTCACAGTATGTCCTGGGTTTCTGATTGGTGGATCTTTCTCTGCTGTATCATGGGTAATGTAGTTATTCACTAGGAATTCCGCTATCAAACACGATTTTTAAACAATGAAGCTGAAACAATGCAGACAGATGGCCTCAACGGAAGCATATACCATCGATAAACAACCTCAGAGCTCATGGTCGTCTGTCTTTAAAAGTTTTAAGCTATTGTTGAAAATCAATTCATCTATGGAAAAAAATTAAGGAGATTTTTACTTCTGGAACCAGACTGTTACGCTCTATGCACCCCCGTCTGCTGTTGCTATATAAACAGATAGTCCCGCTCCCAACTCACACCATTGGTTGAGTCAATGTTGTGTCTGTATGGAAAAACAGGAATTTTTATAGCACCACAGAGACACAGTGTTTACTTTAAATTGTCTCTGCATATTAAGCTGGGATACTGTAGGAGGAGAACGTTTTTAAACACTGAAAAAGTTACACATTTCATCTTTATTCTGAGTTTAGTAATAAATAGACATACGGTGGGGAAGATGTAAGCAGCAGTGTATATATGCTTACTCTAGTGTCATGATTGGCCGGATTGATGAACATGCCCCTCAATATTTAGATTAGTGGTCAACCGAAATGGGTTTTACTACGGCCAATTTTTAAACTATTAAGAACTCCACCAATCCTGAAAATGTGATCACATTCTGGCTGTCTTATAATTAAAATTTATAAAAGACTTCCTGAAATATAATTGGCACATTAGTGTAATATCTGTCTCATTTGCCTTAGCTTAGCCTAGCAAGACTTAAACGTAAATAAGTGCCACATCTAACCACAGTCTTCCCTACTGAAAAAAAAAATAAAAATAAAAAAAAAACAAGACACAAAATGTCCCATCCGTTTTTATTTTGAAAGCAGTATGAGTCCCAAATCCAGTAATATTTCTTGGACATTGCCCAATCATTTCCATGAGCTATACCAATGTACTGCCACTAGAGGGAGATGGGGTGCCAGTTCTAATGCTGGTCACCACCTTCCCTCCCCACAATGACCTCTGAGCAAAGAATCTCATGCCTTATGTCACTGAGCTTATTAGTGCCACAGTTTATTAGTGTGTGTGTGTGTGTGTGCGCGCGCTTGTGTATATAAGCATCTTGAGGCAGATGGAGAAGCTATCAGTGGAGCAGCGATTAACACATGCTTATTGAGATTAACACAGAAAGGAGGACCTCAAATTTATGTGTTTGTGCAAGTGTAAAGTACATCTAATGTGTGTATATCTTACTCTGCTGTAACGTCCTTAGACTGCTAGTACCTTTGGGAATGTGTATGCTCTTAGAGGTTTTGCAGATTGGTTTTCCAGGCTGAGACAACTGATCTGTTTGAGAAGAACCCGATTTGTGAGAAGGAGAGAATTATCTCACTTCCACTGGCTGCCTGTGCCACTGGTAACTCAACTCTCCTCTCTGCGGTATAGTAACAAACTGCTCTTTTTCAGCTGCCCCTCCCTTAATCTGTACATACTACATACACTCCTATCCAGATAGCAAAATAGGTTTGGGTCGAATCTAGAGATTAAAGATTATAATCTCTAACCTTGACACCATCAAAGACTAAAGCTTTCTGTCTGTATACAGCAATAAGAGGGTTGTGTAAGGACTTCTAGATTTAACATCATACATGTTTTTATAAACCATAACTGTCTAGGTATTATATACGGTGACCTCAAAAAGTATTTGGACACTCAAGCCACACTTAAAAATGAATGAATGTCATTGCATTAGGTAACAAAATATCAAACCACATAACATTTATTTTTTAAAGATGGCATTAGCAAAGTAAGAAAAGCATTTAAAAAAAAATACCTTTGTTAGGTTTTATTGTAAATTATATCACAATACGATAGAAGCGGGATCCTGACACAAAATAAATAAAAGAGGTAATTCTGTCAATATATCTAAAAATTCAGACTTTATTTTTCGCTACTGAAATATATAAAGTTGCAATTGCGTGATTACATGAAACTTTAAAGGTGCACTCATTCATTTTAAACTCTTAAAGACATGAATTGTAATTTTGCAATATATGTATAAAATCATGACCGTTCACATTATAATGAAGACTCCAGTCATATCAGTAACCTTATAAAAGCTGTTTTATTCTACATAGAGAGGGTCCACACATGGGGGCTGCCATGTTAGAATCACAAGACCAGCCGAATACTACTCGCTTAATCTCAGTAACTGTCCTGTTATTTGACACTTTCACTAACTGATTAAAGTAATCATGTCTGACTGTGAATACTATATTTCTACAATGGCATCTTTAACTGAAAACTATTGATTTTAAATGAGGCTGCATCCACGCCACTCAGTGTCAGTGTAAGTGTAAGATGACACAAAGACAAAAGTTACTGACTGCACCTTTAAAGTCGATTTAATTGCTTGAAACTTTAAAATCAATACATAGTCGAAATTGTGATTTTTTTATATATATATATTTATTTTACATATCACAATTGCAAATGTGACTTTATATCTCGCTATTTCTACTTCATAACACACATTTTTTTATTTTTAATCTCACACTTGCGACTTTGTCACACAATTGCAACTTATATCTCCCTATAGTGAGGAATAAATTCCAAATTGTGAGATATAAAGTCAAAATTACCTTTTTTATATGGTGTTACTAAGGCACCATACAATACTGCCCTAAACACCAACACTGTAACAGAAACATGGCTTCAAAGTTTTTGTATCGTCTGTCCAAATGTAGATTATAAAAATGTCACATTATGTTTTTTTCTGAATCTAAGTATAGTTGAGATATAAACCTGCCTGTCACAGGATAGGTCATAGACTAAGAACTACATTTTGACAAAATATGTAGGCCTAGTTACTGTGATTTTTATTTGCACAATTATGGAAAAAAGTATTTCTAACAAACACTTTCTGGTGTTATATTTAGTGAAATATGTCTATTGTTAATGTGGTGAACTAAAATTGGCAAAAAAGTGAACTCGGTCCTGAGAAAATTTCTAGCATAATTTGTTTGTAGATCCTAATTCAATACAATTCATAAAATGAATGTGACTTCAGTGATACTTTCACAAAAACAATTGGTTTGTAGGTAAGACAGTGATAAAATTTTTTGTTATTTAATGCAACGGCATTCATAAATTTTTAGAGTGGCTTAAGCGTCCAAAGACTTTTTTTAGGGTCCTTATTTTTACAGTACACAGTGAAATACACTGATGCCAAAATCAGCAATTCAGGGCTAATCTGTCTCTCTGTCTTCCTCTTTGCATTCAGAGGTCATTCACAGCATGCGGGATTAAACTGGTGAGTGTTTATAAAGCAGTTGCTGGGGGAAGGGATAAATATTTGATGTGCTGTCATGTTTGGATGGTGATAGAGATAGAGAAAGGAGCGACTGCTCGCTCTTTAACCTGCTGTTGGACTGAACACCCTAATCATGTATATTTCTGTTTTCTCTGCACTGTTTCTGTCATTCCATTGTAGCATAACAAATAAACCCAATTGTTACATACACATTTACTTTTCCAGTGTGGCTGTTCGTGTAATGTTCCCCCAGGATACAAACTCACTGTTGCTGATATAGACATATCATACAGTTATTATATATGCGATTGCAGACCACCTCAAAATCACCATGACCACACAAGTGTTCGTGCCACACATGACATGTCATAAAAAATGGCAACAATACCACAAACATAGAGACAAAATGTACATCTTTTGTTTTTTAATAATAATAATAATTATCCATTATACAGTGCATCCGGAAAGTATTCACAGCGCTTCACTTTTTCCACATTTTGTTATGTTACAGCCTTATTCCAAAATGGATTAAATTCATTATTTTCCTCAAAATTCTACAAACAATACCCCATAATGACAACGTGAAAGAAGTTTGTTTGAAATCTTTGCAAATCTATTAAAAATAAAAAATGAAAAAACATCACATGTACATAAGTATTCACAGACTTTGCCATGACACTCAAAATTGAGCTCAGGTGCATCCTGTTTCCACTGATCATCCTTGAGATGTTTTTACAACTTGATTGGAGTCCACCTGTGGTAAATTCAGTTGATTGGACATGATTTGGAAAGGCACACACCTGTCTATATAAGGTCCCACAGTTAACAGTGCATGTCAGAGCACAAACCAAGCCATGAAGTCCAAGGAATTGTCTGTAGACCTCCAAGACAGGATTGTATCGAGGCACAGATCTGGGGAAGGGTACAGAAAAATTTCTGCAGCATTGAAGGTCCCAATGAGCACAGTGGCCTCCATCATCCGTAAATGGAAGAAGTTTGGAACCACCAGGACTCTTCCTAGAGCTGGCCACCCGGCCAAACTGAGCGATCGGGGGAGAAGGGCCTTAGTCAGGGAGGTGACCAAGAACCCGATGGTCACTCTGACAGAGCTCCAGCGTTTCTCTGTGGAGAGAGGAGAACCTTCCAGAAGAACAACCATCTCTGCAGCACTCCACCAATCAGGCCTGTATGGTAGAGTGGCCAGACGGAAGCCACTCCTCAGTAAAAGGCACATGACAGCCCGCCTGGAGTTTGCCAAAAGGCACTTGAAGGACTCTCAGACCATGAGAAACAAAATTCTCTGGTCTGATGAAACAAAGATTGAACTCTTTGGCCTGAATGGCAAGCGTAGTGTCTGGAGGAAACCAGGCACCGCTCATCACCTGGCCAATACCATCCCTTCAGTGAAGCATGGTGGTGGCAGCATCATGCTTTGGGGATGTTTTTCAGCAGCAGGAACATGGAGACTAGTCAGGATCGAGGGAAAGACGAATGCAGCAATGTACAGAGACATCCTTGATGAAAACCTGCTCCAGAGCGCTCTGGACCTCAGACTGGGGCGAAGGTTCATCTTCCAACAGGACAACGACCCTAAGCACAGCCAAGATAACAAAGGAGTGGCTCCGGGACAACTCTGTGAATGTCCTTGAGTGGCCCAGCCAGAGCCCAGACTTGAACCCGATTGAACATCTCTGGAGAGATCTGAAAATGGCTGTACACTAACGCTCTCCATCCAGACGGAGCTTGAGAGGTCCTACAAAGAAGAATGGGAGAAACTGCCCAAAAATAGGTGTGCCAAGCTTATAACATCATACTCAAAAAGACTTGAGGCTGTAATTGGTGCCAAAGGTGCTTCAACAAAGTATTGAGCAAAGGCTGTGAATACTTATGTACATGTGATTTTTTTTTTTTTTTTTTTTTTTTTTTTTTTTTTAATAAATTTGCAAAGATTTCAAACAAACTTCTTTCACGTTGTCATTATGGGGTATTGTTTGTAGAATTTTGAGGAAAATAATGAATTTAATCCATTTTGGAATAAGGCTGTAACATAACAAAATGTGGAAAAAGTGAAGCGCTGTGAATACTTTCCGGATGCACTGTATTTTATATGTATCTTAATTATATAGTGGCCAAAAAAGACACAATTTTAAGACACACTTATAAGATACAAAATTTCAAACCAATTTCAAAACATTTCACAAATTTGTTTTATTTATAAAAAAAAATATAAAACAATATGGTTGCCACTTGTTACTTGGCTTGCGTTTCCAACTAACTTTTGGGGCAACTGAATTAAAACCATTGAGACAGAGCTACATTGCCATAAAGGTGAAAAAACTATAAAAACATTGATCAGGCTATGAATAAATACAGTAAAGCTAGCCACCCAGTTTACCAGTGTATATTCCTCCACCTAGAAAGAGTGAGATGGTATCAGTTTGATTACATTAACAGTATGAATTTATAGGTCAAAGGCTGACACTGCAATATAGTTTGATTAGATGTATTTTATTGTTGTTTGTATAACATCTGGCTTGTCAGTTTGCCACCTGCTGGGTGTAATTTGGTCTTAGATATTATTCAGTCATATAATATAACATGGTCATTTAAATAGTAACAATTATGCACCACTAGGATATTTCTAAGAGTATTTATCAAATATTAGATAAGAACATATCACATGTGCATGCGGAACATGTGCAATATTAACTTCACATATCTTGAAATGAGAATCACAAATCTCTCAAATAAAATCTTTCTAATCTCCATTACTGAATTTAAGTGAAATTGTTTCGCACATTTGCCAATTTCATAACTACCTGTTTGCATTTAGGAAGTGCACATACATATTAATAAGAAATGTGAGTGTGTGTGTGTTTGTTTTTGTGCATGCATGTATATCTAACTAGAATTTCTTTGTGTAGGAGCATGTTAGATTCAATCACGTACCCAGAGCTGCTACTCCAGCAATGGATCCCACAGCTACACCTGCAATCTGTTAGACCTTGCTGTTCTTGCTGTTCACCGACAGAGCTTCTGGGCTGATTCTGTGTAGTGAACAGCTCTGTGAATGTGGTGGAAGTTGAAAGAGGAGTTTTGTCTGTGGAGTCAAACTCAGTGCCCACAGACATTGCAGGGGTGTCAGTGGAGACCATGATAGTGGTGCTGGAGTCCAGGATGATAGGGCTAGTGGGGTCCATGGCAGCAGTTGCATCAGCACAAAACAACACTGATAATAGTAAGAAACAATCAAGAGGTTTTGGTTTTATTAGCTTTTTCTTCACAGATATAATCTATTCTATCAGCTGACTGTGCTATTTATTAAATGTCTCTCTTAATGATTTGCACTTGTATTGAGATGACTATTTCTGCACGTGTAAGAAATTCAGCAGCAATATTTACCCCTGGAATTGATTTTCAGGGACATTTTTTGCATTTATGAGGGCATTATTTGTTTGTTTTTTTCAACATACAACACAGCAAGTCGTCCATTTAGATCAAATATATTAATTTCATTAAAAGATAGGGTACAATGGGTCTAAATAAACTGTCCAATAAGTGAAAGGTTAGTATTTGGGGTAAAAAGCCCCCTGTTGCAGGGGCTAAAGCCCCCCCATATAACATTGTTTTTCTTATGTGGGGTGAGGATTTGATATGAAAAATGTTCAAAGTGGGCTCACATTGACTGATTCAATCACAATGGAGCTTAATTTGTTAATAGAATACTTGATATTTTATGAAATGCCAACTGTGATTGAAATCAACAGGAAATCGTGCACCCTTTTCTGAAGTAGTTATTATGAGTAAGCATTATCTTAATTTGTTACTCAAAAAGGCATCTTGCTGTCTCAAAAATATTTGTCTAAGTTGGCAAGGTTTGCCTTATAACTATTGTCCCTTTATTTACACGATATCACTGTAACCCCCCTTAAGCTGTACCTTTAGCCCTGTCGTACCCTAGTACTAGATGAATAAATATATCCAGTGTTATGTAAGAGATAAATAATAGAGCATTTTTACCCCTTTGCCATTGTTGTCACTTTGGGAGGCATTTCCCCCCCTAAAAACCATACCTGAACACATCAGGATCATGAATGTTGGGATGTTTTCAAGCATTGCTTTGAAATTAATGGACAAACACCAACACACAGAGAGCCCTGGGATAGTCAATCAATCAATGAGTTAATCAAACATCAAAAAGTGACGTTTAAACATCTATTTTCAGACAAAAGATATGAAAAAAATCTTATAAAACAATCTTTCACAAACAAATTTTACAGTAATTAAAAAGAGAACACATTTAGCACTCATAAGGTTTTAAATAACTTAAAAATTATTAAAATATATTTATATATAAAAATATAGTATATATATATATATATAACTTACAAAACAGAAGTAAATGCATATAAATTGCAAATGGAAAATGTTTGATTCAAAAATGCATTACTGACCTGTTCAGACTGGCTGGATATCTTGGCACTTTGACTAGTCTCTCTCTCCACTTTTCTGCCTGTTTTATATTTTTTATCAGAATCAGAATCAGAATCAGAATGAGCTTTATTGCCAGATTATGCTTACACATACATGGATTTTTTTCTTGGTGACAGAAGCTTCCAGTGCACAAACAATTCAACAACAAGCCATAGATAATAATAATAAAAAAAATTTAATACAAATAAAAAGTGAATAGAAAATATAAGTATATATAGAAATACACAATAAGACAATATATACAGATATATATATACATATATATATATATATATATATATATATATATATATATATATATATATATATATATATATGTATGTACAAATACAAATCTGTTATATACAGATGCAAGGGAATGTATATAAATATAAATAGACTAAACTGTGTATTGCACATTAGTTATTGCTCAATGGGGCAGTTTGAACTGTTCATGAGATGGACACCCTGAGGGAAAAAACTGTTCTTGTGCCTGACGGTTCTGGTGCTCAGAGCTCTGCAGCGTCGGCCAGAAGGCAACAGTTCAAAAAGGTAGTGGGCAGGGTGAGTGGGGTCCAGAGTGATTTTTGTGCTGGATAAGATGACTATGGCAATTTTATGAGGGTAATGTTATAAAAAGCCTTTGTCTCCATGGTTTTATTGCTTGTGACTTATCAGTGTGTGGATATTAACAGGTCATTATTAAACTAAACTAATTACTTACAAATCAGGCACAAAAGTTATGTTAAATCTATGGACATGTGCACTTAGTTTGAACACTGTTAATTAAGTCTCTATCATTACAATTAAGCCTACAACAAGTTGGCATCTTTATATTTGCAAGCTGTGACCAAACACAGTCAAAAGCTGAGTAAAGGACCTGTCTGCTTGATCTGAAGTTTGTCAGTGATTCATCAGAACATCTTTTAGACTACAGACTTGTTAACGTGTCTTTGTACTGCACAGTTAAGAAATAAATGATTAAGTGCTAATGAATGCTGTGTGCAGTTTACCCTGAGAGGGCACAGTCTGAAAATCTTGCGATTCATGTTTTGAGGTATTTTTTGTAATGTATATTTCATCAGATTCTGCAAAAACACATGGTCAATTTCTGCAAACAGATTGAACTACAAATTAAGTTGCTACGTAAGTTTATGTAAAGGAATTATTTTGGATGAATCTGTTCAACATGTTTAGAGGAATTCAGTTGCTTTTGCTTCTTTTATTTTCTCAACAAAAAAAAAGTGGGTACTATTCCATCATATGTATCAACATCAGCTTCAAAAACAAACTGTACATGTACTGTTACAGTATGACAAATTTTGTTACTAGATGCTAATAGGACCTAATAAAAATGAGGGGAGTTATCTGAAACTTATTTTCATTTTGGGTGAAAGAGTTGGTGTAACCAAGAGTATGGTGTTGAAACAGAAAATTAAGCAAAATAACCTTAAATTGTATATATACTCTAAATATACTGTATACCAGACATAGTCAGTGTGTGTGGCCGTGGTGAACTTATACAGCTGCAGGTGAAATTAATATGGAAAGATGACCTACAGAATAAAGGCTGACTTTGATATTACCAGATTTTATTAATGTTTGTAAATATCTGATGTGTTGATAAGAAGAAAATCTCAGTAAATCTCACTTTTTTATTCTTTATTTGCATTCTTCGTGCATATCACTACCTACTGGTCGGAGCTGATCAAAGGGGGAGATTAGGCATGTAACGATTCAGAAATTTCACGATCCGATACAATTATTTATCACGATGATGTCAGTGCAAATAAAATGACATGTTTGATGTACTGTAGCACCAGAACATGACATTGTTGTTTGGCAAATTCGACTAGCTGTAACGCTACAATGTACAGTACTTGCCGTTTGCCATCGGTCTTCAAGCTCTCAACTCGCCTATGTAGACTAGTTGCTCTGTTTTCCTGTGAGCGCTCAGCACTGCCTCTCCAAGGAGGAGGCCGTTTCGCAGCTTGCAGTGTTGCATTGCTTGGTTTTAATCGCACTTATGTATTTATATATGTATCATACGATTCATATGATATCAAATCGAGAGCATCGTTACGTACGATACAATATGTTACAGTACGATATTTTTTTAAACCCTAGTGGAGATTTATAGTAAAAAAGGACTTAAATATAGATCTGTTTCATTTCACTTCTGAAGACATGGATTAAACCACTGGAGTCATGTGGATAACTTTTATTTGGCCTTTATGTCATTTTTGGAGCTTCAAAGGTCTGGTCACCATACACTTGCATTGTGAGGACCTACAGAGCTGTGTGCAGAGAAAGTCATATGCATCTGGAATGACATGAGGGTGAGTAAATGGTGAGAGAATTACATTTTTAGGTTAACTATCCCTTTAACTATCCTTTTGTCAGGAAAAAGTATTTGCATTTCTTTTGTAGAGTTTCTTTAGTTTACTGTGTGTTTTTTAATCCACCATATACATTATGAAATATTGAGTTATATGATCTGAGAACAGGTGCTTTTAGAGTTAATGATTCATAATATCATAGTGGTAATATTGTAATTTTGATCAAATAAAAAGATTTACACACCAATTACGGTCCACGCTCACATACCAGAATAAACATAAATCAAAACCATTAAGTGAGATAAAACTTCAAGTCTTGGTCTATTTGGAGATGACAGTGTGTCAGTATACCTGGGGTGAGAATGTTTCATTATTGGTTTCTAATTTTCTAACAATGGCTTCAAGCCTGTGGAGATCTTGTTGTGCCCAGATCATTTAAGTTACAATATGATACTGTAGTTTACAAGGGCTGGTTCAGTTTATAATGGTTGCTGGGTTAGGAAAACTGTGGACCAGTGACGTGAAAAGGTGCAACAAAGAGTGTGTGTAATTGGTCCCAGGGAGAGGTAACTATATCCTGGAGACTAGAGGGCTGAAGTCAAACTGATCCCAGATCAGTTTGGTAAACTCCCTCCTCTCTCTTGCTTACTAGATCAGCATGAATGAGCAACTAAGAAGTGGGGGTTGGTGGGATAGATGGATTAGGATTGTGAACTGTGTAGGCCTAACTGTTTGGGAACAAAGGCTCTGCTGTGTGTGGCCTCAGCATGTTGTAAACTCTTCTACCAATGAAAATCATACAGTCCATGATCCTAAATCCACTCTGCATGCTTCATATAAATAAATATATAGACCACATACATGCACATAAATCCACAAGCTTCATAAAAGCTAAAAGTTTATTAATCCAAGCTATCAGCATGACATTTAAAAGGTCAACAATGTGATATGTTATGTCTATTTTATAATCAATTTCCAAGTACAGGATTGCTGTGCATACACTATTTTAAAAGCTTAAATATGCACACAAAAAATAGAAAACGAATAAGAAAAATAAATAAATAAATAAATAATTGTCAGTAATGCCAATAAAGATAACTGCAACAGTGAAAATCAACTGAAAAGCAAAGCTTATAGGATGATATTATGGCAAAAACTTTATAAAAAAGTGTAAATATGAATAAATAATGATTTAAAATAAAATACTGTAAAAAGATTAGAGATGTACAGCATTTAGAAACATAACTGGATGCCATTGCATTAGATAACAAAATGTCAAACCAAGTGGCATTGCATTTAATGAAAGATACTTCTGTTTACAGATCGCTGAATAGAATAGGTTTTCAATGATCCAATAGCTTCAAAGAACGATACCTTGAAACAAGGCACTCCAACTCAACAACAGAATTTCTGAAATATCTAGCAATTATTTTAAACTAATTTAAAGGGGGACGTTTTTCTCATCATTCACTCACCCTCATGCCATCCCAGATGTGTATGACTTTCTTTCTTCTGCTGAACACAAATGAAGATTTTTAGAAGAATATCTCAGCTCTGTAGGTCCATACAATGCAAGTGAATTGTGACCAAAATTTTAAAGCTCAAAGCATATAAAAGCAGCATAAAAGTAATCCATATGACTCCAGAAGTTTAATCCATATCTTCTGAAGTGATAAGTATGTGTGAGAAACAGATCAATACTTAAGTCATTTTTTTACTACCAATCTCCATTTTCACTTTCACGTTCTAATTATTGTTCTTTTGTTTTTGGCGATTTGTATTCTTCATGCACATCACCACCTACTGGGCAGGGAGGAGAATTTATATTAAAAAGGACTTAAATACACCTGTCATATCACTTCTAAAGACATAGATTTGACCACTAGAGTTGTATGGATTACTTTTATGCTGCCTTTATGTGATTTTTGGAGCTTCAAAGTTCTGGTCACCATTCACTTGCATTGTATGGACCTACAGACCTGAGATATTCTTCTAAAAATCTGTGTTTGTGTTCTGCAGAAGAAAGAAAGTCATACACATCTGGGATGGCATGAGGGTGAGCAATTGATGGGAGAATTTTCATTTTGGTGAACTATCCCTTTAAACTCTACTGAACTGATGGAGGAGAACACTTATCAGTGGTCATCCATACGTGCAGGCTGTCGTGTTTTTTGCAGGTAAGCAGTAATGCCAATAATGAGAACTGCAATATACAATATAAAATGACAATAGAATAAAATAAACTTTCAGCAAGATATAATTTGCTCACAAAAACCGCATAAGCAGTGAAAAGCAACTGAAAATCAACTATTATACGATCGATATTATGGAATTTTTTTAAATAAAAATCATAAGCATAAATGCTTAAATAAATAATGATAAAAAAGTATGAAAAAAGATACATGATTAGAGGTGTACAGCGTTTACAATATCGAATCGAGGTGTTCCTACTGCCATAGTGCCTAGATGGCGCTGTTGTGCGGATAGCGTGAGTGGCGGAGTTGCTCAGTGCAGCAGCGGCGTGTTCTCAAACTCTAAACCGCGCAGGAATGAACAACGCTCGCCGAGCAGCGGATACACGGTCGCTTTTAATTAACGATTCGAGCCGTTCCTGCTGACTTTATGCACAGAACCCCACATTATAACATCGGAACAAGTAAACAAGGCACGTACAAGCGGGTCGTCGGTTTAGAAACCGTACCATGTAACAGAATATTCGCTGGTGCCCGGCGGCTTTGAAGCAGGAGTGAAGAGCAATCAATCACCGGACACCTCCACCGTTATTCGGCGAGCGCTGCTGAGGAGGCAGGGTAACCGCTGCTCTAATGCTGCCCTGACCGGGCCAATTCACCTCAGCGGTACTATTTCAACGCGGCGTCTTGTTTTCGACCCAACACTATATCAGGTTATATAGCGGGACTAGTGCACGGCAATGATGTTGCAAGTGTTGGCTTGCGGCGTGGTGGTTTTCCCCGGTCTCTTCTTCACTTTGAGAAAAGTGCTTCCGTCCATTTTCAAGCAGTGGACAGATGCCGATGTCGTGCTGGTCAGCGAAAGGTGAGTTTTATGTGACACTTGAGCAGATCTGTAAGGCCACACAGCGCATGCTTTAGATTTATGTGCCGATTCGCTGCTGTTTAGTCTCATCGGTCAGGTTGAAGGGTCATAGCATAGTTTACAGTGATACACATCAAAGAAAATGTTGGTTCCGATACATTGCAGCAGCTGTTAGATTCCAGGGCCCAGTTGCGAGAAACCTCTTAAGTGAAGGAAACCCTTAGTTATGATTGTGTATAAAAATGAAAGGTGTAGCCTATTGTCAGTAAGGGGGTTTCTTACCTCCTACTGCATCTGCTGATATCTTAGTTTACCACCCTATAGCCCATGGTAGCCAAATTGAAACAGTTATCCTATATATAGTATATCAGCTATTGTATCGTATGGCGTATGTGTCTTAGTTTTGGAGGTGCTCAGTTATGTTTATGATCGGGCTAAGCTGTTGTAATTCTGCTTATGTTATCCTATGAACTATATTCAGATGATCTCATGGCCTTAATAGCTCCATGATCATTTGTGCCATTTTATGGAGTTTCCACCAACATTTAGAAGCTCTTATTCATTGGGAGAAATGATCACATTTACACTGGCCCAAAGGGTGCCTGCCTAAAGAGCCTACCAGTTTTCATGTTCATTATGTAGTGGCAAATGTATGAATGCAACATTTTGATGCATTAGATAACAAAATGTCAAACCAAGTGGCATTTATTTTAAAGAAAGATACTTCTGTTTTAGGGTTGTGCGAAAGTACATCACGATACAATCTTATACCGATTTTCTTAGCCAGCGATTCGATGTTTGCCGATACCTTAAAATCTGCCACGATGCAATTTCGATTCTATTGGATTCAGGGGCCTGCGATGGATATTACGATATAATGTTCCTATTTTTCACAAGCAATAATAAATGTTATGTCATAAGTATATAATTTTAATATTTTATTGAGCACTCTGAAAAGTGCAAATCCAGTATCCACGTTGGGACATCCACAACAAAATACTTCAGGTACTTCAGTTATATAAAATAAACAGTATAAAAAAATCAAGTCACATGCATGTGATCATCAATTGCTTGATGACAGCTCATTGCCTTACACTATAGTGAAACAACAGTCAAGCATGTGTTTCAATCCAAAATAGTTACATATCCACGACTTGTTTTCTACAAGAGAGTAAGTGCTATCCGTGTTCTTGGCTACAACTTCCACAGTTGTATTGAAACCTTCTGTTACAGTTTACTGTGATATGTTAGTAATGGTGTTGATGTGAAAAGTCTTGTAATTGATGTTGGGGCAGATCAGGTGTTTTCTCTTTCTGTCGTCAGTGTTGTTCAGAATGTCGGGGTTGTTTAGCTGTTTTACACGGTTGAACTGCTCCACAGCACGGAAATTCTCATGTGCCATGATATCAAGGGACGCACGATTTAATCGTGCATGTGACCTGCTCTGCAATATTCTGTCACTGCAGCTGGTATTTTGAGGGATACACGATTGACGTGCGCGCATGGATAGAGCAGAGCGCAACTTAAGTTTTCAATCACTCTGCGCACATCCGTGTCCCACATGAGAAGCATATATAGCACTTATAAAGCGAGATGAATATCATAAGGTTGCTGCATCGCCTGACGGAAATGCTTATGGATGTGGCTGGCATTAGAGTGTAAAAACAAAGGTGCATCTTAAAAAAATATACAATGATGTTTGCACGTGGCATCGATGATATTACATCATTGGCTATTTGATCGATGGATCAATCCAGAACGATGGGTCCTTACACCCCTTAAAACTACCAATTTTGTAGTTTAATAATGTATAATGAGGCTCTGTTATGTTCACATGACCCCGATGTTTCAGAGGGATGTATGGATGTAAAGTGCAGCACTTCAACATGGTAACAAGCAGTTATTCTACAAATAAATACGCTTAATAACTGTAACGTCATATTATACAAACCTATCAAAGAAAGAAATAAGAAAGGCTCCAGTACAGAGTGGCATTAAACCGCTTGTGTGCATCCTGAACACGAAATGATGCACTTCTCAGTGTAACCAGAGTGCTTCAGGGCGATCCACGCTGCACATTCAAACGTGCAGAACTGCAAGACATATCCTATTCACGACAACGACATAAATCAGTTTAAACCTTTTTAACTGCAACTATTTATTTCAGTAGTGTCATGCAGAATCAGGAAATGGCTTTAATCTCTCCACATCACCTCACAAATACAGAAATATTACTCACAGCAGAGGATTTAATGTCCAACAGTGATAGTCTTGAAATGTATTGTTGATGTGGCACTTTGGTGTAACAGCAGTACATAAAAAGAATAAACTTAAAGCATTAAAGAGATTAAACTTCTTGCAGAGGGTTTTACTGTGCTGCTGACTATTATTCACTTTTAAGCACAGAAAGCTAGAATCACACAAAAATGCTCTCTAAGTTGCGTCACTCAATTAATTTGAGAAATGCGTCCCCCATTAAAACCACCACCGCCACCACTAAAATATTAATGTTAGTAGTCGACCCCACTAATTGACTAGTCAGTTGTTGGACGACCACCCTGGCACATCCTTATTCTGTTTACAGATGTACAATAATCACTGAATAGAATATGTTTTTAATGATCCAATTGCTTCAAAGAACGATGCACTGGTCTGGGCTGATGATCCCTGTTTACATTGTCAACCCTTAACCTTGAAACAAGGCACTCCAACTCCACAACTGCATTTCTGAAATATCTAGCAAAAATTTTACTAAATGAAATATTATGATGGAGGAGAATACTTATCAGTGATCATCCATGCATGCAGACAAGTAGTTTCTAAACAGTTCTGGTTGGGTTCAGCAACACATCGTCATTGACAGTAGTTCTGGTGTGTTTGTTAGCTTACAATAGCAACACAATGTATCTACTCTAAGACAAGCCAAGCTGTGGAATGTTTCGGTTTCATAATTTTAATTAAAAGTATTTCAACTAATTTAAAAACGAATTTGTTTCTTGTTGAAACTGTTGATTATGTGGTTTTGTAATCTGCTATGAACCAGTTTCATTTCCCAAGTTCAATGCAAGCAAGGAAAGTTCAAATGCAATCTGGCTGCTCCATTTATGGCCTCTTTTCCACTTTGCCCATTTTCCATTTTAGTTTGTCAAAATTATTGGACAGTGTTGCAGAAACAACCAAACCTTGCTTGATCTACCTAATCCTTCTGTTCTCTTTTTTTTTGGTGTACTTTGCCAAGGGCAGTTTGTGGGGGTTTAGCAATGTCCATTATTCCAGCTAATAACTCTTTTTGTTGTTGTTGCTTAACATCTATTGGCTTATTATGTAATACTTTTTATCTTACAGTGTTGTTTGTGTTTTACAAGCAATTCTGTTATATTATTGTGGTAAGGATATTTCTATTCGGGGGGTATTATGGCTTAATTGTGCAATGCTTCATTTCAGTTTTGTGTTGACCTATCCATTGTATACATCTTGGATTAGATTCTCCCAATCCAAACAATCACTGTATGCAATCATTGAAAGACAAACACCAAAATGATTCCACATGAGAATCACTTTTTTTCTATTTTATACAGAGTAACACACAAATATGGAGCACATCCTTTTGAATGCACAGTATACAGACATGTTTTAAATGACTCTTATACTTATAAAAGCAAGAATGAGAAGAATGCATCCCCCTCTAAACAATGACTGCCACTTGTCATTCTCTTGAAATGGAATTCTAATCAGCTCTGTTCGCATGAGTGTGCAATTTCTATTCACTGGAACATTGAGATTAGATTAGGTGTTTATATTCCTCAGTGTCACTTCTATAAGAACAGGGTAAGAGACAAGTCCTTGCTTGTGCAATCATCTGACTGCAGTTCCTGCAGATAATAGTATTTCTGAAGAGTGATCTGCAGGTTACTCTTTGTCCAGCACGTTGGATTAGCTTGGTTTAGGGTTGACTGTCCCTTACATCAGTGATTACTAAAGACCAGCCATGTTTGGGAGACAGGCTTATTGATTTGTAATATCTATCTTACCAGTTTGTGATTGAAATACATTCACTGATCACTTTATTAGGAACACTATGGTCCTAATAAAGTGCCCGATGTGATCTGCTGTTGTAGCCCTTCCACCTCAAGATTCAATGTTTTGTGCAATCTGAGATGCTGTTCTGCTCGCTACAATTGTACAGAGTGGTTATCTGAGTTACCGTAGCCTTTCTGTCAGCTCGAACCACTCTGGCCATTCTCCTTTGACCTCTCTCATTAACAAGGCATTTCCGTCTGCAGAACTGCCACTCTGTTTTTTGTTTTTGGCATAATTTTGAGTAGTAACTCTAGAGACTGTTGTCCGTGAAAATCCCAGGAGATCAGCAGTTACAGAAATAAACAAACTAGCCTGTCTGGCACCAACAATCATGCCATAGTCTAAATAAATTTTTTTCCCTATTCTGATGGTTGATGTGAACATTAACTGAAGCTCCTGACCTGTATCTGTGTGATTTTATGCATTGCTGCCACATGATTGAGAGGCTTTGAGATAATCGCATGAAAAAGTAGATGTACAGGTGTTGCTAATAAAGTGCTCAGTGAGTGTAAAATAATACATGCTAGGCTAATAAAAAAGCATTATTCACGTATATATTTTTATTAACCCATTTTTTATCAAATTAATTACCCTCACTTATTTTTTGGAACCCAGTTGAATAAGATACAGTACTGAATTATTATTGTGGGACCCAGTCATGTTCATTATTATAAAATATTAATAGATTAGATTTGATTCACCTGCCCCGGTCTGTTCGGACAGGGTTACGGACATGAAGGGAAAGAACAATGCCATGGTTCTTTCTCCATTGTAATTTTTTTGCTAATTTAATGATAATCTTCTGTTCGGTGCTTTATATGCACTAAATATGATTTTGATCTGCAACGCGTTATTTTTGTGGTGTGATTGAAGCCTGGTTTTCGCGAGAGGGTGTCATTAGCATTACAGAAACACTCACGCCAGTGCTCTGCTCTAACTGGAGCGCACCTGGGCCAGCCAGACTTCCTTCAATATTGCGCAGCAGACCACAAAACTGATGCTATCCATTTGATTTCTAGTAAGAATTTTACTACTTTAAAGTGTTATGGAGGAAGTAGCCTACATAAAGGGCTTTAAAGTCTGGACCTCCAAGACTTATGGGCATGGACACAGTTTTCCTCCTGTCTAATATATGTTCTGTTTGAATGACTTTTGATATTAGGAAATAAACAGGGATTATAAATATGCTCATATAAATAAATAGGGTCATCAACTTTTAAAAGAGGGGAGAGAAAACATTCTGTATCTTTTGTTGTTGACATTATTTTTTTTATTAATGTCACTTCATACATGCCCTTATTATTGAAAAACATGAGCAAAACTGTACAAGATGAAAGAAAGTGTGACCCAGGCTACAGTAAATCCAGGTTTATTTATTTTTTTATAAAACCAGTTAAGAACAATTGCCCTAGTGGACACTTAGTACAAAGGGTACAGAAGCTACCAATTTTTATTATTCATAATGCAGTGGCCCCAAAAAGTATTTGGAAACTTTAACTTCACTTACAAATCTTTGAATGTCTTGGCATTAGATAGCAAAATATCAAACTAAGTGGCATTTACTGTATAAAAAAAAAAAATGCTTTTAAAAATGTATTGCAAAATGGCAAAGTGAGAAATAAATATCAAGAAAAGTCAAGTTACGTCTGAGAGGTCTAACATCATTTATTTGCAGATGCCACTTGGTTTGGTATTCTGTACTTTGAAATTCATAAACTTTTTGGTTTGGCTTAATGTCCAAACACTATTTGGGGCGACTGTACTGTATATCAGCAGACAGTTTAAAAACTAAGATGAAAGACTAACAGAATCAATATCTTATCCATGACTTAAAACAACAGCTGCATCACAGTAGCATTTTGTTTGCCCTCACTTTTAGAAAGTGTTTTTGTTGGGTGTGTTCTGTGCCTTTGTGGATTAGAAAAGACAATATTTTTTAAAAACAGAGTACTGGTCCAAAATCTTGTCTGACTTGGCCAAGAGTGCAATAAGGCAAAAAATATATATGCTCAGCAACATTACACAGTTAAGACAAGACAGATAAACAGACAAGTAGATTGATAGATAGGTAGCTGATGGTAGTTAGAGTATGTTTTGAGGGCTTGTGGACTGTGAAGAGGATGAAGTCTGTAAGAGGAGTTATAATGAGGTGACAAAAAGTCAGAACTTTTACAGAGAAGTGTTGAATCAAACAGTTGTGTGTGTGTGTTTACATGTTAGAATGTGGCACGTTTGGAGGCCAGTCTGAATCACTCTTTCTACTCGCTCACTCTGACAAACCGAACTGTAATGAAATAAGCTTATCCCTTAAAGTCCCCGTGAAGTGCCTTGATGAACGTGGTTTTCTTTGGCCTATTGACATATTTCGTACTGAAACATGAAGTTGGGGTGGGACATGTCAAACGGCTCTTTTTTAAAATAGCCAATAGGCTTTAGTTTACATCGCAGCCCCTGGTAAAGCCACACACGCAACCCTGCTGTTTCTCATGCTTGAGCCGGAGTTCAAACTGAGAAGCGATACCATGATGATATAACTGACCACGTTACTACAAAACCAGCCCTCGAACAAACATAGCGCATTATGGTCTTTGCTTACAGTGAGGCCAGAGCCGTTGTGCAAGTCCAATGCAGATAAATGAGAAACAAGCGAGTGTAAGTGCACAATATATTCATGTTTTGAATCACAACACACTAAAGAATTTAGAACACTGGGGGCCTGGGTAGCTCAGTGGTAAAAGACGCTGGCTACCACCCCTGGAGTTCGCTAGTTTGAATCCCAGGACGTGCTGAGTGACTCCAGCCAGGTCCCCTTAGCAACCAAATTGGCCCGGTTGCTTGGGAGGGTAGAGTCACATGGGGTAACCTCTTCGTGGTCTCTATAATGTGGTTCGTTCTCGGTGGGGAGTGTGGTGAGTTGAGCGTAGTTGCCGCGGTGGATGGCGTGAAGCCTCCACACACGCTATGTCTGCGTGGCAACGCGCTCAACAAGCCACGTGATAAGATGCGTGGGTTGACGGTCACAGACGTGGAGGCAACTGGGATTCGTTATCCGCCACCCGGACTGAGGCAAATCACTATGCGACCACGAGGACTTAAAAAGCACATTGGGAATTGGGCATTCCAAATTAAAAAAATAAAATAAAATGTAAGAACACTAACTCTTGCTGTACACCCCAAGTCTCTTCTGAAAAACTGCTGCATTAAAAATATAAATAAACTGAAGCCATTTACTTCGCATCGAACTCCCACATTGGTGCGTTTCATTCAGAAGTGATCATCCCTATGCCCTATTCCTTTTGAAGAGAGTTACCTCCACTGTGAGAGCTTCAGAGGGCTGAAAGGTGATAACGGTCATTCAGTGATTCTTATTGGAAATTCTGTTTGCAACGCCCCTACAGCACGGATTGTACTCACTTTGAAGTGACCTGCGAAGGCATCATCAGTGCAGGTGAGAACATCCATGTGTGCTGAATAGATGTAGGGAGAGGGTGCGTTCTAGAAAGCATTTGATTGGACAAAATGATTGCAGGAAGCTATACCTTTTTCTGGGACCATTTTGCCAGAATCGATTGTAAATTTTAAATGCTTATGTTTTCTGAAAGAGAATATTGAAAGAGAACATTAAGAATTTTGCTACCATAAAGATGACCTTAATGCTAATAGTCAGACTAAAAGCAAAAAAATAAAATAAATAAATTATAATTTTGATTTCATCATCATAACTTTTGTCAGATCATTGGAAAATTCTAACAAAATGGGACAATTTGAAAGCATATAACTTTTATCAGAACCTTAAAAAAACAGAAATAAAATATCATGTCAGATTTTAACAAGTTTTCATTAATATCTTGGTTAAGACAACAACAAACAAGTGAACACATTTCCTTGGGGAAATGTTTTATATATAATGTACAAAAATGTTTAATCTGTAACATAGTCCTTGTAGCAAAAACACAGCCACATAACAACAATGCTTTTAATGTGAAATTATAAAAAATACTGGATAAATGTGTGAATGGTGTCACATCATATGCAGGGCTTGAAATTAACTTGTTGACTCACCGGACACTATGGCTAGTAGTTTTCCAAAGTCATTAGCCACTCAGCATTTTCACTAGCCAAAATCCCCTGCCTCGCAAAAAGTGATAAAGGTAACTGGAGACTGTAACTGTATGCATTTGTTTGGACATATTTTATTTGAATGAGAACGATATTAGTTTAGCAGGACACAAGCCTAGTGATTGAAATAACCTTTGGAATATCTGAAGGCAAAATTGACCAGTTAGAACAAGAGTAGGAAAGAATAGGAGAAAAATTTGTCAATACTTTGTCCATAATTTATGCAAGTGTTTTCATTCTAAATTGTACTTGCCTATATTAAAGTTTACACATTTTTTAGCATTGTTTAACAGTTGCATTTGTAATGAAAATGCCATTACCACAGTTAATTACTGTGGTTTGTTGATAGTCTTATCTAAAAAAAAAAAAAAACTATAGTATTTGTTATGAAAAAACTAATTGCATAAACGCATTTAGAAACCTTTAACCACAAATTTCACAGTTGTAATAAAAAAAGTCTATTAGAGTCACCCTAATAGCTTTAATATTAATCTAGTGTTAGTAATATTAAGGTAGTGTTACTGCAGTGAAAACACAAAACAAAACAAAAAAACACATTTTAGTAAGAATAATGTGTATTTTAAAAACTGATGAAGTGTATTTGTCAGGGCTGTTTATAATGTCAGGGCTGTCTAGCAGTTTGAGAGGTCTGACTTCCACCAAATAGAGATTTATACAAGAGTGTTCTCTGTAGAATTGAAATGGGTCACATAAGCTTTTGGTGTGCGCTGCAGTGGTTCACGTGAAAGCATGCTTCATTTGCCCTGTACAGATGCGCGTGTAAGTTATGAGAGGAAATATATAGTGCTTGTAGTTATAAACCTATGAGCGCTGAGATATATACAATTAAATTTGCTTTGGCAGCATCTCCGAGTCGCCTGACATTCACCGAATTTTCAATGCAGGAAAAACCCTGTAAACATCACATGCCAAATTGGCTAGTAAGAGTGATGAAGTTGCCTGCCACTGCTGATTTCTACCCGCATTTGGTGGGTTGGCTAGTGTTCATTTCAAACCCTAATCATTTGACAGAAATTGTCTGTGAACGTGGAAACTCACCACTCGACCTTCTAATACCATTCAGAGATGTTATCTGTTGTTCCCATTAAAGAAAAGAACCGTTTATGAAAAAGATAATTCAACATTTAAAACCTAATATATTGCCATTAGCAAGCTTTATGGTGCCCATATTACAACAAGGGTGCCTTACATCTGGAGGGACACTAAAGTCATGCAGATTAGAAGTTTCAAGTATGATGACATAATATGCTTCTGTAAATAAATATAATATAAATGACCAAACTTTTATATACATATAAAAAAGTCATTTTTGAAAATCCCTCAATTTAGTGATAAATGACTGTTGTGATGTTTAATTTGAAAATAAATGTCATTTGGTTCATTTATAATATGTATATTCTAAACTTCCTATGATTTAGAATCTCAGGATGGCTAAATGCCCTATCAAGTCCACTTCCTAGGGCACTATCAGTAGGTTGAAATGTACCCTCAGTAAATGTCTGAAATAGAGGGCTTGCTGCCTCACTGTCCCAGTCACTCAATGGTTTAAGACAGCATTTTTGTGTGAAGGTATCTTTTAAGACTTAAGATCTCTTAAGGCACCTTGTTACCATCCTACAGCTGTACACTGCCTGATAAGACAGCAATTTAAGGTTTGGACACATCCATAGACAAATGAGTGGGACGAATTGCAATGCTCAGTATGGCTGTGAGACAGGAAGTCCTGCCTTCAATTTGAGTCTTAGAGTGAAAGGCATTCCCTGCTCTTTTTGGCCTAGAATGTGCGTGAGTATTGGCTTGACCAACCTAAAAAAATGTTTTAGACTGTTTTGCACTACAAAAGAAATATTTATGATATCGTTGTCAGATTCTATTAGTGATTTGCCACGTTATTGAAGTTTGGCATAAAGTTTCGGTCTTTCCATATTCAAGTAGATAAAGCTGTACTTGCATGAGTAGAAAATAGTTGCCCGAGGGCATAAACAGGATGACCGTTGAGTGAACTGACTTGTTTCCAAAAGAACTAAATTCTGCAGGAGGTTAGACCTAGATCTCCAATAGGAGGATTGAGCACTCTGCTTTACTTGATATCATCAGTAAATATGATTTTGGACACATAAGAAGGCATGTCATGCCAATCACCCACATGCAACAAAAATATAAAAGAAGCCTTTTCCTCTCCTCCCCTCCCTGTTCTAAGAGAGAAACTGAGAGATAGCGGGGACACAAAGAGTGGATTGTGTAAAATGGGTCTTGTGACAGTATTCAGGCAGCAAGGTTCCAAGAATAGAGGGGCATGAGCAGCAGAGCTCTTTGCGTGTGTGTTTGCGGAGGGGAGCGCTTATCTAGTGGCCAAATCAAGCGTAAGCTGTCAGGCCTAGGTCATGTGACTGCCGTTGTCATGACGAGCCAGTGTCATCCCATGTAGAATGTTCAGCCGTGGAGCTCAGCAGCCAGTCAGAGGTTTAGACTGAACTCTACACTAATTTACACTTCAGTTCATTCTGGTGAGACTAAGACTAGTGTGTTGTACTAGGTAAAGGCTAAGTTACACTGCTAATTATTGTTTATCACTATATTTGTCTTGTTTTCCTTGTTAGGTTGGCTTAAAGCCAACATGTTGTTATTCTACAAACTTTGTTTAGGGTTTTTTTCAAAATCCCTAAACGAAGATAAAAATTTCCAACTGCAATTTCTAGAGCTTTCAAGCTGCATCCACCTTCAGGCTGTTCTGGAATAGTGTGCTTTATCTTTTCCAACTGATCTGACTTGCAGTTTTTGCAAAACGTATGATGCAATATCAGAAAAAATCCCATAGACTAAAATTGACGGAATGTTTAAATGGGCCAACGGAATACTTACTAAATAATGTAAGTAATAATAATGTAAAAAATATTGTTTTTGCATGAAAATAGTCATAATTTTTGTGAATTATTTCAACATGCATCGATAAATTGTCTTTTTGCATTGGGGAGGAAGTTTTGAGTTCTGAAACTTACATAGTTGTTTCCTAGTACAGTGAACACTTGTATGCCAAAAGATCAAGGAAATATGTACTCCTCAGAGGTAGACAGATATATTGGTTTTACTGAATAATCAGTGCTGATAGTTACTTGGAATTATTGGTTATCTGCAAAAATCTCTGCTGATAGTTGGCGATTAGTTTTTTTTGTTTTGTTTTTACTTAAGTAACCTCATCTGGTGAACTATATATCTACAAAACTCTTCATCTGAAGAATAAGCTATAAAAGTTTAATTTGGTAAATACCTGCATATAGAGCAAGTCCCCGGTGTATTTTGGGCTTGTTTACAGTTAAAAGTCCTGCGTTATGCACCAAATCGAACTTTATTTGGTTATTATTGGTTGCACGATACATTGCTTTTGGGATTTTATTCATTTTGGGATCTTGGTGCCTCAATGTCTATGCCATTTATAGTAAGGAAAGACTAAGAAATGTTTAATCATTTTACAATTGTTTTTAAAAATGATCAGCCGATTAATCGGTTATTAGCCTTATCCACCACCTTGATCATTAGTATCGGCAAGATCCACTATCGGTCAACCTCTATTCCTCATGTTATGTAGGGTGCCCATACGTCCTCTTTTTCCCAGACATGTCCTCTTTTTTTGGACCTTAAAGCGTCCGGCCGGGATTTCTAAATTTGCGAAAATGTTGCATTATGATGTGCATCTGGTCTAATACTTCATTGTGTGTGCACGCATATTTGCATTGCTTTAACCCCTCTTTGTAAGTCCCGCCTTCTCACACACCAGTTGGTCAATTATAAGAGGCTTGCAGCAACTATTGGTCAAATTCCTGCCTGTCAATCTCTCCGCGAACGCGCTGTTGTGTTCGGCATCAAACAGTTGCTTGACAATAGCAGCAAATGACAGCTGAGTGGAAACAATGCCCAAACGAAGGTGCAAATTTACAGAAGATTTGCACAAAAAATTCCCATGCTTTAGTCCAGGTCGAGATCCGTGGGAAGCAGAATGTATGACATGTAAAGCTGCCACTTATGTGTCAGTTGCTAATAAAGGTGCAAGTGATTTAGAAGCACACATTAGCTCTGCGAAGCATAAAGGGTCAGCAAAAGGTGAAAGTTCATCAGGTAAATTAACGGACTACTTTTTGCGACCAGGTAAAATTATCACATTGCTTCATTTTCAATGGCCATTCAAAATAATAGTAATAGTTAATGAAGGTACACTCATGGCATCAAATATTTTATTTTAGTACATGGACATTCAAAAGAATGTTGGAAATTTTTATTTATATATATTTATGTTATGCTAATAGAGTGTCTTTTTCACTGTATTAAAGTTTGCATTCATAGGAACACTGTTTTGAACCCTGTTATTCCATTATGGGTTGGTTAATTGGTCTGGCCAATATGTATCAATCTAGTGCGTATTGGAAGTGTTTAGAGAAATATACTGATTAAAAAAAAGGATTTGTTTTGCACTTGTTTACTCTTTGCTATATCTTTAACCAGTTTATTAATTCCTCTCAAGTACCTCAATATGTGTGCATATTCAGAGTAAGTGCCCGAGAGAAAATACTAACACAACATCAGCATAGAAAACAATATAACATGGCCTCTCACTGTTATTAATGAATCAAGCTCAAATATTTACTTGGATTACAATACGCGCACACACAAATAGTGTGACCTTATCTCATTTAGGGTCTGATTGTGGTGGATGTCTTAAGCCTGGCTGACTTGTACATTTAACCTCATTAACACAAAGGCTGATTGGAGCACTCTCACTCAACTTAGCCACAGATGTCCAGTCATGGCTGAGCGTGCCCTGATGATTAGTGGAGTTCAATGAATGTTCATATATAGCAGTGTGGTTCTGTAGCGTTCATGTGTAAAGTAATTTTGTCAACTGGTCAATTAGTGTTATATCTAAACAAGTGAATAGTACATTTTGATATGTTTAAAATTATGGTCACATGCATAAGACTACAGTCATATCACTGGCCTAGAAAAATGTGTTTTATTCTACAGAGGGTGGGTTATGTGTAAGGTCGATTGGCGGAACATGTGACCACTGGAATATTACTGTCTTTATCATCGGACACTTCAATCTCTCTAATGTCTCATAGAAGTTCTCACAAGACGACCTAAGTCTTAATTACTGAACTGTTGGACATGATATGAATACACAAATAGATTGATAAAAATATCAATACAGGGATCTAAATTATCAATACAGTATTGTGAGAAAAAGAATTGTGATATATCAGTGTAAGATTGTATCGGCACAGCCCTAGACACTGGTACATGTTTCTGAGAAGTCATACAAATAACAGTGGTCTATTTTCCATTGTATGAAACAAAGAATCTTTTATGTTGTCTCTATTTTTCAGAAATCTCTCAAATAAATGTGGGTGAATATAGCTGAAACTTTTTTTTTTCTCACCGATAGGCTGGTGTCATCCATTCATGCTGTTATGGCTACCACAGTTGGCATCATCGTGGTGTCCTCATGCAGAGGCAATGTGATTGCAGACCGGTAAGTCAACAGATCCTACACCACAGCTTTTAAAGTGCACCAAATGATAAATTCTGTTACAGCAAAGGATCACACTCTCCTTCATCTGAGTAAATATGCCTTTCTAACTGTGTTATAAAGGTCATTGTGGAACAGTTTAGGAATCACTTGTGCATTCTGTTCTCATAAATATTGAAAATACAGCTGTAGAACTTAGTTGACAAAACACAGGAAATGACTGCCAAACTAGCTGCCAAAAAGTACTTTACCCCCGATTGGGAATCACTGCTCTAAACAAAGAGTTGGATTATTCTTTGTTGAACCTATAAAACAAAATGTATGGGATTAGGGATGGATACAAAATATTTGATTTCCTATTAATCGTGGTCTTAATTTGAACAATCCCAGTATTGATCTTATAAATCCCAAGATTGATCTTTCACTCCAAAAAAAAAAAAAAAAAAAAAGAACCCCAAGTTTTTTCCGACCGATATGGAATTTTTGAGACTGATACCGATTTTAGAGAGGGAAAATTCACCAATTACCAATATGGTGGCTGATATAGTTAATTTTTGAGCTGGAATGAAAACAGACCTTTTCTATGTGGATTGTTCACCGATTTTGCACCGATATGACTATGCAAAGGTTCTCAGAAGGCTGCTTTCCGAGGGCATACTGATACTGGAAGTTTATTTGGACTGTATTTATTGATGAAACTGATAGAATTTAACAAATAACAATTAAAATTTGACTTTGAAATCTTTTATTCTGTAGATATATCTACAGAAATTCAGTTGTCTTCTTTGGAAAAGATAGTACACATTTAGTCATTTAAAAGGTTCTCTGTGAATGACTTTCTTCTGCTGAACAAAGAGTTTTAGAAGAATATCTCAGCTCTGTAGGTCCATACAATGCAAGTGGATGGTGATTAGCACTTTTAATCTCCAAAAAGCACAGAGAATCATAGTAAAACTAATCCAAACAACTCCACTGGGAACATTAATGTCTTCTAAAGCGAAACGATCGCTGTGAAAAGGACTTAATTATCTGTTTCTCACCCTCACCTATCATCTCACGCTTCTGAAGGTATGTATTACATTTATGCTTCCTTTATGTGCTTTTTGGCGCTTCAAAGTTCTGGCCACCATTCACTTGCATTGCAAGTGCTGAAATATTCTTCAAAAAAACCTGTTTGTGTTCTGCAGAAGAAAGGAAGTCATACACATCTGCAGGGCTCAACATTAATGCTTGTCCGGGACAAGTGGATTTTTGCAAGGCCAAGTCAAAGTGAATTTCACTTGCCCGACCGGACAAGTTGCCTGAATGAAACCGTAAAAATGAAAAAATACCAGGTTTATTTGTGATTTAGCGAATGCCTGTATCACTTATTAAAATAAATTATATCCTGCTGTTAAAAATAATCTACAGTGCCTGAACTTCTGCGTGGGATTCTGAGTATTGTCTTTGTATTAATTCCAGAATCTGCGCGAATACAGGAAAACAGCTTTTGCGCATCCTTCTCCTTTCTCCCTCTCTCGTACAGCAACGCTTGTTGAATTGGGTGTGAGCATGTGAAGTGGATGCATTTTATTCAACATGTGAATGTCATTGCTCTTAACACAGGTGCAGGACAATGTAATAAAACTATTGCACCTATTTTTAAACAACAAAGCTGTCAACGTTGCAAGCACGTAACATCGGAGCGATCCAGGTTTGCAGCCTTTCATATCGTGGCGCTCCGTTATAAGTCATAATACTACACCTTTGACGAGAACTGTAGAAACAGCAAACATGCTTTGTGTAATGCTACCTGCTGCAGGATGAAGAGAAACACCTGTTACATCTCTCATCTCCATCTCTCTGGAGCTCTTTCTGACCTATACAGGTATTCTCTGCCATGTGAATCAGTCAATTTTAATATGTAATAATATACAAATATAAAAATAAAATGGTAATATAAACACTATAATATCAACAATATACATAAAATGAAAATATATTATCTGTCTTTAAAATACATGGGTCAGTCAAAAATAAGGTTCTCCATAATGAAAATGGAAAATCTACATAATCTAAATAAATAAAAAATCATAGAACTGTAATACTGCACTATATTTATATTGGTTTCATGTGGTTTTGAACAAACCAAACATTTTGAACACATCCGGATTTATTATTTTTATAACTAAAATGTCAGGTCGTACAACCATCAAGTAAAAAGTAGTATCATATTTTCCTTACACCTGACTAATTTTTTAAATATATTTTATTATTTAAATATATATATATATATATATATATATATATATATATATATATATATATATATATAAAATTGTTGAGGTAAAAGTAATTTTAACAAATACTATAAATTTGTATGTCATGAATATTATAATTTTTTTGGTGGGATGTTCCATCTGACATGGAAGAACCATGTTCCATGTCCCTTGCTGTGACATGCAAATATCTCTTTTTTTAGGGATGTAAGACATGTTTCTAGAGAGGACATGTTAAGTGTAAAGGTGTGGGGTTGTTGATTAATTTTCATATGTTGATAAAAGTTCACAGTTATGTTATTTGTCAATGCCCCACATACAGTATTAAATAAACAGGGTACTTTCTCAGGATTCGTTAAAATTTTAATGCATTTTGTTAACATTAAACAGTCATTTTTACTGCAAATTTTAGAAAACACAACATCAAAAAAATAAAAAAATAATACTTTTTCTTTCCGGACAAGTAACTTTTTTTCTCGGACCAGTGAATGACCAATTTACTTGTCCAAAGGACAAGCACATCACAGTGCTTAATGTCGGGTCCTGCATCTAGGATGGCATGAGGGTGAGTAAATGATGAGATTTTATATTTTTAAGTGAACTATACCTTTAATACTTTTTCTTGCATCAAATACATTTCATAGGCATTAATTCACAGATATAATATTTGCAATATTTTTTTAAATTTATTTGAGATGGATGAGGAACATAAAGTGGCTGGACCACAGGGCGATATACATAGGAACAGGTTGTCCGTCCACTGAATGCACACCAAATTACCAGACCGGCTTTGTGTGTCACAGCTTGGTGATTATAATAAGAGTGATCTATGTGATCTAGTGACATCAGTCTTACCAGATTGAGTTGTTGTTTTAAAACTTTACTTGGTGTGGACATTATTCCACCCTTCTGGCTGTTTTGAGACCAGCATGTTTTAAGGGGCAATTTTTCCAGTCCAGAACTGATTTTCTGCACTGAAAATGCACTGATTGTTTGGGCACCAGCACCCTGTCTGTGGAAAAGGGACATATGATATTCAAAAGTGGTGCTGTGTCGCTTTAAGAGGCGGATCAGTCAGACTCTACCTACCTATGCCTTTGTTCAGCTCAGTGGCCAATCAAAACAGCTTCAGGGCAACAGTACTTACCTCTACTCCCACGCCACATCTGCTGACCCCATCCCAAGGACACAGAGAGGAGGAGATTAGGTACATGAAGTCCCAGGGCACCAGCTGTTGCTTTCCTCTGTGCCCTTCCTCCTTTTGCTCTTCCCTGGCACCTGTAATCCAGCCAGCCACCTGTTCAGGAGGCCAGGGTGAGATATGAGTGTTAGGATGCGTTTGTGGCATAACAGGGTAATCCACGGCAGGCACTTGCCGGGCAGGCCTAGAGAAACTCCCAGCCACCCTGCTTAATCCCCCAAAGGCTTAATACTTGGCTTGAGCACATGTGTAACTGTGATCCTGAGTGACAAGGAGCATCCAATGACACTGTGTTAAAGGGATAGTTCACCCCAAAATGACTTTCATTTTTCATTATTTACTCACCATCATGCCATTGCAATCCTGCACTATTTTCTTTCTTTTGTGAAACACAAAATCCATCTATTATATACCTGTAGCAGGCAATATTTTGTAATACATGCATGTTTGATACACATTTAGTGGAATTAGATGGGTATTATTCTCTGTGGGTTGTGTTGGGCTGGCTTTAGTCATGCACTATACTCTAAGTCTTAGAGGCCTGTTTACCTACTTTTCATTGATGTGTATATTTTTATTTGTAATGTGTATGGTGAAAATCTGCCCAAGCTCATATTTACTGATTTTGTTTTTCTATGTGTAAATAATAGATTCATTAAAAAATATGTATATACCTGTGATGCTTTTATTTACCAATCAGCATGTATTTACATGTACTGTGAGCGTTTATTTTTATAAGCTTCCTAAGATCTGATCATTTTTATGTTTAATGTCTTCATAATACTTTTTCTTTTAAATATAAAGACAATGATTTTGTTACAAGATCAAGAATGAAGCATTGCTTGACATGACTCCACACTTTAGCTATGTTCCAAAACTTAGTGATCTGCCTACCTAGACAGCATTTTAAGGCATCATAGGCAGTGTTGGGTAAAAGTAAAAAAGTTACTTTAAAAGTAACTCGTTAGAATATTGCATTACTCTTTAAAGTAACTTAATTAAAAAGTTATTTTTATGGAAAGTAAAGCGTTATGTTAGCGTTATTTTTGCGTTAATTGTTTCTCACAACCGCTTTCTCTTCTACTATGCTATGCATTCCATACAATTAAGCCACGCATTGCATACAAGAAACATTACAGGTCGTGCTAGCTACAACACTCGTGTCAAAACAACATAGTAAACAAAAAGATATTTAGAAAGTAGGTCTTCACATCATATTTATAATAAAGAATCAATAACATGAAAATGCATGATTTGATTTTCCATCAAAATGACAGCCAACATGAATAATGAAGAATAACCACTGTCTTACCTAAAGCAGCAAAGTCCAACACTTGAACCTGCATCATATGTCATCATGTGCTGTGCCCATTGACAATGCCAGTCAACTGAAGATAAAATAAATAGCTAAAAAAGTCAGGATAAAATTCAGTGGGGAATGTCTGCTTAACATGTTCAAGGAATAAGTCTGATGAATAAATGAATATTTTCACTTAAGTCATCTCAGTGCAAACTTGTTTTGAGTTGATCCACGGTGCATACAGACACCACAACTTCAAAGGTGCATGTTGATACAACTAGAATGGAATCTTTTTTTAATGCTACCAAAATGCCATAAAAACGGTTTGTTTCATGACTCAAACTGCTTGTTTATTATAAAACAAAAATGTAGAATATTTTTAGAAACTAAGCCTTTTCTCTGCATGCACAAATCGATGTAGAACGTTGTTCGGAGCCACTGATCCAGAGATTTTTCTCATCCCATTCTTCCAGTTACAGGGAGCTGTAACATGGGGTAGATCGGCTGCATAAGTCAGTGAATTGAGCGAGTATTTCACCGTGTGTCATGTCATTGCCAGTGGAAGACTAGTCTTATAATCTCTCTGCCTAAATGTTTACTGATTTTTTTAAAATGCAGTGTGTATTTACACATGAATCAATCGCGTTTAACTCAACCAAATGTTGACCTCATATTACGCTAAAACACAAAATGCCCATGCGTGTTAGCAAGTTGATTGACAGGCGATGTCTGTATCTAAAAGGTGATTGTCTCTTTTACCTGCAAGGCGGGACTTCCTTTCTACATCCACTGACTGTTGGGTACTAGAGCTTCTTGGGTGTTCCAATTTCTACCATTCATTGAAATAGAAATGACTCATCTCTGCTACATAGTCTCTGGCCTCACACTCAATAGAACTACAATGCCTATCATGCACTACATCTCCCTGAAGTTTGCACAATTTTACTTCTGATTTCTCACAATACAAGGACAGTAGATGTGTACAAAAGCAACACGTTACTTTATTTAAAAAGTAACTGATATTATGGTCTAAAATAAAAAATATTGCGTTAATTGTTAATAGAAAAAGTAATCTGATTATGTAACACACGTTACTTTTATCGTGTTACCCCCAACACTGATCATAGGTACACTACCGAGTACTGATGTGAAGACTTTTCCAAACAATAGGCAGCAGTACTATTTTGCCTTTTTTTGGTACCTTCTTTTGGCTAAATTATAAGGCACCGTTGCATGCACCCTTCACAGAGAAGGCAATCCCAGAAATCCAAGAGTCGGTAAATGTTCCTTATATATATATATATATATATATAAAAAAAATTTATGCAATATTTATGCATTCAGTGTATTTTTACTTGGCTTAAGTAAAAAACATTAGCTTAGCGAAATGCTTTGTTGAGTGTTCCAAATCAGTCACTTTTGTGGAACATTTCAGATAGGTTGCTGCCTAGGTTGGTAGTAGACAGCAAAGCAGCTCACTAGGTTTTGGAAGAGAGCTACTATTTGTTCACCTGTTCTGTTCGTCTTCTGTTCCAGACACTGGCTGGCCACCCATTTTGTCATTTGGTATGGCGTGCCCTACATGACATATGACATCTTTGCCATGTACCTCAGCCATTACCATCGCTTCCGGGTCAAAGGTCACAAGGACTATAAGAACCACTCTCTACGCACGGTCAACTCATTTGTGAGGAAAGAGTTCCTGCTGGTCCTCCATCACATTGCACTGCTCACCATCCTGCTACCTGTGACACTGGTGAGAGAGAAAAGCGAGATGGAGAAGCACAGAAATTGAGTGCAACAGTTACCGCCCACTTTTTCTGCGGCCTTGGTTCTGGAAGTATTTTGCATATTCATTTTCTCGATAGGAATTTCAAAAAATTCTTCAACAAAGAGTTCTAAGCCATAAACCAAACCAACTAGCTGCGAGATGAATCACATTACAAACTTTGATTTGAATCAAGAAAGTATATACATATTGTAGAAAAGATAAAGGTGCATGAGAAAATGAACTACTCATCCCATAATGCATTTCGAATGACGTAATCGAATTTAAAGCAACAGTTCAATATAAAACAATTGCTTTATTGTCATTAATTCTAAGTGTAAAAACTAAAAATATTTATTTTTTTATATAAATGTTCAGATATATACACTACCATTCAAAAGTTTAGGGTCACTTATTCTTTATCATTTTATTTTTTTCTTCACATTTTAGAATAATAGTAAAGTCATCACAACTATGGAATAATAGAAATGAAAATATGGGAATTATGTTGTCACTAAAAAAATCCAAAATAAATCAAAACTGTGTTATAGTTTAGCATCTTCAAAGTAGTCACCCTTTGCCTAGAATTTGCAGACATGTACTCTTGACATTTTCTCAACCAACTTCTTGAGGTATCACCCTGGGATGCTTTTTAAACAGTATTGAAGGAGTTCCCATCTATGTTGGGCACTTATTGGCTGCTTTTCTTTATTATTTGGTCCAAGTCATCAATTTCAAAAACTGTTGTTTTTTTTAAAATAAAATTTTAGTTTTGTAATTAAATAAATATGGTGGCATAATTATATTTTTTGTCTACAAAACTAATCAAACATTTAAGCATACGCCTTCAGATCAAAAGGTTTTTAAGATCATGAGAAACATTTCAGTCAAGTGACCCCAAACTTTTGAACGGTAGTGTACACATATATAAAGTAGTTTGATGGTGCTTTCACAATTGGTTCGATTGCTTTGTCCGAACCGGAGTTAACTTCCTCTCCCTGCCCTCGCTGGTCTCTGTTCACATCATGTTATTCGAGTCCAAAGCGCGATCTGATTGCATCATCAACGCGAGTACAAGCGGCAGCTGTTTACCACTGTAACTGGTAACAACTCAAGAAGACATCAGCTTCGCTGTGTTATTAAAGTATTCATCTCTTTGGATTTACCACCAAAACTTTAATTGCACAGAACGACACTTTGTCTGCCATGGATGCATTGAATGTACAAAGATGTGATGAATGTTAGCATTTATCTGCCGCGATTTGATGCGTTGCAAGAGATGTAAAGAATGTGAGCTGCTCTCTGATGGCGATTTATTTGGCGAGTACATTCATATCAGCAGCGAACCGTACTTGAGTTCACATGAACCGTACCCCAAACCACCTTTTCAAGTGGACTCTGGTGCGGTTTGCCGGTGCACCCCAGTTCGGAAAACAGCGTTCACATCATCCAAACAAACTGAATTTTGACATCAAACAATCCCTGGTGCACACCAAAAGTGCTAGTGTGAAAGCACCCTGAGAGTATAGAGGCTTGATTACATCATTTGCAATGCATAATGGGAGTGGATGATCGCTGCTAAGCTTTTCTGCAATTTCTGTATCCATGATTACGCTGACTTCTCTGATTGCTGGATCACTTTTTGGGATTATGGGTAGTGTAGTTTTTCTCTGGGAATTCAGCTGTATATGCTTCTACGGAAGCATATACGACAGCTTGATCTCTTTTTCTCTTTTGTACTTCCGGAACCTGACTGTTATGCTTTACACAAGGATAGAGACTGATTGATGATGCTAATAATATAAAAGGGAAAGAGAAATGGACCTTCTCAAATAACCACAGCAACAGACAGACCTACCTATCTATAGGCAGGACAGAATGGGAGGCAACGTGGACAGGGAGATGCAGCGCAATTGTGTTCGTTAAGTACCTGATCCGCGAAAAACAATTACCTTAATAGCAGCTGTTACTCTGCCAGAGTACATGCAATGGGACAGATGGACACACACACACACACAGGTGGAAACCTGGTCTTTTGTTTGGTGTCTCTGGGCTGTCAGTGGTGATATGAGATCACTTTACACACGCTTCCATTATTCACCCACAGCTGCTACTCAGATGCCACTCCACATACACATTCACACATGGCCTAACCTCCCTTTCCACAAAAGCACGCAAAATGGAATAAATATAAAGTCACAAACATAGAAACAACAGATTCTGACAAGCATCATAATGACACAAAGTCCCAGACCACCACAACAAAACATCTGAAAGGCCATCCAGTGAGTTATATAAGATCAATACATCTTGATACATACATTATGTAATACATTACCCTACAGTAATGTCTAATAGAGTGTTATGCATGGCAAAGAGGAAATGTAGATAATTAAGTCATAGTCTATCTATATCTATTGCCTTAATCAAAATACTATATGTCTCCATGACAGGTAGCAAACACCTTACGTGCAGTTAAGTGTAAGATTACTATTAATACTGCTGCAGTTTTTCTGGAAGGATTCAAATGACTGTTCTACATGTCATCCTTGTCTTGTTACATTTTTACATTATAATGCACACCTCTGATCCGCCATCATGAGCTCCCTTGTGTCATAACACATACAGTGGCCCCAAACCGTATTTCGACACTTAATGTATGAATTTCATTGCTTTGGAAAACAAAATATCAAATCAAGTAGCTTTTGTTTTAAATGAATATAAAAAAATGCAAAGTATTTCACATAAAGAAATGTATGTTTTAAATTGCTGTTCTTTTCAAAGTTAGGACATATTTGGACACTTTGTTGTTGTCAAATGTTAGTGGAACATGTCCATAGATCAGCTAGGACACTTGTGTGAACTTGGTCACTGACTTCATCCACTAAAAATGACCTTGGGACCAGTTGGTTAAATGCAATTGCAAAAATTTTAGTTCTGAGAATGGGATAATTAAGGTCGAGTATAATTTGTTAGCAGATGCCACTTGGCTTGATATTTTGTCAGCTAGTGCAATGAAATTCCTAAGTGTTGCTTTAGTGTCTGAATACTTTTTGGGCCCACTGTAAGATAACCATGCACACGCTATAGAATAATTTCGGGTCATAAATAAACATCATCTGTCTGTGAAAACACCATTCTGTGTAGCTCATGAGGGTCTGCATTTCTGGCTCTCAGTCCAGTATGTCTTGTATTTGGGCACTTACAGCCTAATTAATGCCCTCAATTAGCTCCAAAAACACAGTTTTCACTATTTGACTAGCAGAACATTTGTGAAGAGATTTATATTGTGTAAAATGTAGAAAACCAGGTCACTAGAGGTGTAAATATTTGCTCTGACGATGATTAGATTTAATTTACTAGATGCAATACATTGTTACAGTTTGTTTGGATTTGATTGTTATTTTTGTACAATTCATAAAAAAATAAAAGAAAACACCCACCCACAAATGTGTCTGGAGGGACAATCAAACATGTCTGCACTTAAAGTAGATGGGGTACATGGATTTGATGTATTTTAAAACTGAAAAGTTCAAAAATTGGATTTTGCATAACTTGTGTTTACTATAGGGTTTGGTTTAGGGTTAGTTGCTTATAATTATGCATAATTTACTGTTATTATAGACAAATATGTATAACAAGGACATTGTGAAATGGGGTTACCTTTGTTTTAATTAATATAAAATCTTAAATCAACATTATAGATACTGTGTATGTACAGTTGAAGTCAGAAGTTTATAGATACTTAGGTTGAAGTCAAACTCATTTTTTAATCCACTCCACAGATTTAATATTAGCAAACTATAGTTTTGGCAAGTCATTTAGGACATCTGCTTTGTGCATGACACGAGTAATTATTCCAACAATTGTTTACAGACAGATTGTTTCACTTTTAATTGACTTTCACAATTCCAGTGGGTCAGAAGTTTACATACACTAAGTTAACTGTCTTTATGCAGCTTGGAAAATTCCAGAAAATGATGTCAAGCCTTTAGGCAATTAGCCAATTAGCTTCTGACAGGGTAATTGGAGGTGTACCTGTGGATGTATTTTAAGGCCTACCTTCAAACTCAGTGCCTCTTTGCTTGACATCATGGGAAAATCAAAAGAAATCAGCCAAGACCTCAGAGAGAGAAAAAAAAAAAAAAGGGTGGACCTCCACAATTTAACCAACCAAATGTGGTCCAGCCTTGGGAGCAATTTCCAAACGCCTGAATGTACCACATTCATCTGTTCAAACAATAGTACGCAAGTATAAACACCATGGGACCACACAACCATCATACCATTTAGGAAGAGACACATTTGGTCTCCTTGAGATGAACGTAGTGTGGTGCGAAAAGCAAGGAAGAAGCCACTGCTCCAAAACTGCCATAAAAAGCCAGACTACAATTTGCAAGTGCACATGGGGACAAAGATCTTACTTTCTGGAGTAATGTCCTCTGGTCTGATGAAACAAAAATTGAACTGTTTGGCCATAATGACCATCATTATGTTGAGGAAAAAGGGTGAGGCTTGCAAGCCGAAGAATACCATCCCACCCGTGAAGCATGGGGGTGGCAGCATCATGTTGTGGGAGTGCTTTGCTGCAGGAGGGACTGTTACTATTGTTTGTACAGATGAATGTGTTACCTTCAGGCATTTGGAAATTGCTCCCAAGGATGAACCAGACTTGTGGAGGTCCACAATTTTCTGAGGTCTTGGCTGATTTCTTTTGAATTTCCCATGATGTCAAGCAACGAGGCACTGAGTTTAAGGTAGGCCTTAAAATACATCCACAGTTACACCTCCAATTGACACCAATTAGCCTATCAGAAGCTAATTGGCTAATTGCCTAAAGGCTTGACATAATTTTCTGGAATTTTTCAAGCTGTTTAAAGGCACAGTTAACATAGTGTATGTAAACTTCTGACACACTGGAATTGTGAGATAGTCAATTAAAAGTGAAACAATCTGTCTGTAAACAATTATTGGAAAATTACTCATGTCATGCACAAAGTAGATGTCCTAAACGACTTGCCAAAACTATAGTTTGCTAATATTAAATCTGTGGAATGGTTAAAAATGAGTTTCAATGACTTCAGCCTAAGTGTATGTAAACTTCTGACTTCAACTGTGTGTGTGTGTATATATATATATATATATATTATTATTATTATTATTATTATTAAAGTAATAGTCCACCCAAAAATAAAAATTGTCATTACTTACTCCCATGTCGTTCCAAACCCATATGACTTTCTTACGCAGAACACAAAAGGAGATATTTTAATGAATATCTCGATCCGTCTTTTCAATACAACAGCACTTGATAGCTTAAAAAAATTAACTTTTTTAAAGCTTAAAAAAAGTATCATAAAATTAGTCTTAAAATATTATGTAACATATTTCAAGGTTTCTGAGCACATACAATGCAAGTTGCAATTGCAAACAAGCTTCTTTCATAGTGCTGAAGAAGGTGCAACGAATGTAAAGATGTTCACTGAAAAATGACTTGCATTTCAGAAGACTTGAAATGTGTGCACAAGTTGCATGAACTACATATATGATACTTTTGGGTCCTTTTTTATGCTTTAAAGTGAGTCACTTTCGACTGCCATCATATTGAAAAGGCAGACCTGGACATTCATCAAAACGTCTCCTTTTGTGTTCCATATTAGAGAGAAAGTCACATGGGTTTAGAATGACATGAGGGTAAGTAAATGATGACAGAATTTTCCTTGTTGGGTAAACTATTCCTTTAAGTGATTTTATATATATATATATATATATATATATATATATATATATATATATATACGTTTTATTGAATCCCGCAATGAATGCATTTGAATTTTTATTGTCAGAATCAATGCATCACAATGCAATTTATACCCTTATTGGTCTTATTGAGACAGTGAGTGTATGCATGTTTGTGCTGACTGTGTTTTTTATTCTGTACATCAGTTCTTTAGGAAGGACCAGGGTGATTACTTCATTGGCTGTCTGTTCCTCACAGAGCTCAGCACTCCTTTTGTTTCACTGGGCAAAATCCTCATTCAGGTAGAACACACACTCGCACACATTGATTTTGTATTTAACTCAGCGATCCTTCACAGTGCTGTTCCTGCCAGCTTGAGAGAGGAGCTGCAGGTCAACACTTTTCCAGTTTCCTTCTGTCAAGACTAATGTGTAAGCTAAATACAGAGATGGAGACCTATCAGAGTACTGAACACTCAGCCAAGTATTCACTATGTAGTTCAGATTTCTATCATTTATATCTGTCTAGTCATGCCATTCTTCATCTCTTTTTCTATGTGCTCATGTTTCTTCCGTTCTCTGTTATCTTCCAGCCAACTCTTTTTCCACTGATTCTTGGCCTATTTGGTGTGACTAGTTGCTCTTAGGCATGTAGTACTTACTGTATAGTATATGCCTTTACATGCTCTCTTCCCCCTTTTGGTAGTCATAGGCATTACTTTTCATGTGATTAATCATGGTGCATGATACATTACAACAAACATAAAAATACAATCAGAAATATATTTACTTTATACTTTGTCTCAAAGAACTTGCAAGAGATTAGGTAGTCATTATTCATTTGAATTATTTAAATATGTACATGTTAAAATGTTTAGTTTTTTTGAGGATAGAGTTAATTAGACACTTTTTTACAGGTATAAATATTTGATAAAGGTACATAAAATCAGTGGGCATGCTGTAATTAAAAGTTGAGCAAAATCTTCTGTCATTTCCATTGGATTTTTATAAAAATACAATCAAATGGGCTGATTCAATTAATATGAGCTTTATTGGCAAGATATTGCTGTAGTTTAATTTGCTAAAGTTTAAAATCTCAAAACTATTATTTACTCTGGCTGCGTTCAGTCTCTATCACGCACACGCTGTGTCTCGCCCGTGCGGTTTCGCTTTTGACACTGCTTCAGATGACAGTGAGTGAGTGTTTTCGGGCGATGAGAAGAGATACAAAAGCTTGCCCGTATCTCTCCCACACCTGTCTCACCGCTTGCGGCTGAAGTCTTTATTCTCCGTTCAGTAAATCCACTTTGTGTTTTTTATGCCGGGACATGCATCGCATGTAATAAATAAGCGTGGACTGCTCCACACATTCAGTTTCTGTGCTAGAATGTGCAGTCGAGTCGAGCGTGTGAAATGTATATATGCCAAATTTAGTCACAGGAGGTGAAAAAAAACAAACAGATATTGCATAAAGCCAGCAAATCAGATTGAAGCTTGCCATTTATAGAAAGCACTTGCCATCTGTAGTGCAGTTGATGTTTGATCTATGGCCATGCTTTGACTAAAGGCGCCGTCAAATGTACTTTTGCACGGTGAAATTTCGTGGCCGAAATACAGTCATCTTAATGGGAATCCGCGTGATGGATTTCACGTGGCGAAGAGTTCCCCTCGTGGATTTTGTGTGGAGTTCAAGTTTGGTGAACTTTGACGGGAATTTGCTGCATTGACCAATAGGAAGTTGTTTGGTTTGGCAGTGACCTCTTTGTGGGCGGTGCTTCGTACACAGCTACACTGAATATTCACAATGGGCAGACATAATTTTAGTGGCAAGATTCTTTTTAACATTACTCTCAGAGTATAAATTGCAGCATTGAAAAGAGACAGCTTGACAAGCTATTTTTTGCTGGTTTCACACATGCTCAACATCCACTGAATTTCGCCGTGCAAAGGTAAATGTAGCCGTGCCTTAAATGACAATTTCTTACACTAAGTGACATAATTTCCCATCACAAAAACAGAAGCGTGAACATGATAACATGATTCATAGAATCCACCATCATGACTGATGTCACCCGTTTTGTTTCCTCTTCCTTTCATTCTTGTCGTGTTGACTGTCTCTTCCTGTAGTTGGGGATGCAGGAATGCTGGCTGCACAAGGTCAATGGCGGCATGGTGCTGTTGAGTTTCTTCATATGCCGCATTGCACTCTTCCCCTATATGTACTGGATGTACGGCTCCCACTACGGCATCCCGCTATACAGCGTTCCCTTCCATATGCCCTTCTCTGCAAACCTGGGCAACTTCTGCATCCTGGCACCGCAAGTCTACTGGTTCGTCCTTCTCTGCCGTAAAGGCTACCGACTCTACAAGCGCCAACAGGATGCAAAGAATCAGATCTCTCCAGTGTCCTCCCCCGAGCCCATCTCAGATATCGCCAAGGCTGATTAGCGAAGGAATCACTGTTGTTATCTAGAACAAACCAACCAATCAACGTCACAGCTGAAGGCTACGGCACTGCATCTACTACTGTTACTGTACAACTAGACTCACGCGCCTGTTAGAAATCCCATTATTACTGCTGACTTCTCTTCTCTTCTCCATTCCACACATAAATGGCTGTTACAGAGCCGCTCCATTGGATTAACTGCCTGCGGTGATCACTAAGGAGACTTTTAGGTCAGATGTTGAGGGGTGTGACCCTCTCTTCCTTTTCTGACTGGAGGATCTGTTACAGTTGGGACTTGTGTCTTTGAATGTCATTGGAATTATCTGTTACTTTTTGTTATTTTTTTGGTTCTGTCCTTTGTCCTATATGATAAGCTGGCCCAACCCTAACCTATAGTGTGTATGTGTGCTTGAAGTATAAAAATACAATGGTTTAAAGGGAAACTATTATGTGAGTAGCACAGCTACGTCTATGATGAGATAAATTTATTAAACAAACATTACTTTAAAAACCTGCAGTACTTTAACATTAGAGCAGAATTTCAGATCACCTGCACATGGGGGCAGTAAAGAATCAGTCCTTATGTTCACAGTAATATACACAGGTCTTGAGTCTATTGGGGGGTGGGGTCTTTGCAGGTACAAAGAGCCAGCACATAACGCTTGGCATATCTTTTAGGCCACATTATGCCCGGGGGGATCTCCAGGCAGCAGTCAAAGCAAAAACACAAGAGGCTTCAAAGCAAGGGACTGTGGGTAGTTGGATGTCCCATGTGAACACATAATCTGAAAGAAAAATTGCATGCCACCCTACTCCTAAAACTGACATCTGTACATCCAAAGGATGTAATATAGGGTTCCCGCATCATGTAAAATTGTAATTTCCAGGTCTGGAAAATAAATTAAAATCAATACAATTTTAAAGTCATGGAAATTTCTACAGTCAATATAGTTTTTTGGTAACACTTTACAATAAGGTTGTATTAGTTAACATTGTTAACTACATTAGTTAACATGAACTAACAAGGAACAATTGTATTTGTTTTAATTGTGTAACATTAAAGGAATATTCCAGGTTTAATACAAGTTAAGCTCAATCGACAGCATTTGTGGCATAATGTTAATTCCCACTAAATGTACTTTTGACTTGTCCCTCCTTTTCTTTAAAAACAGCAGAAATCGAGGTTACAGTGAAGCACTTACAATGGAAGTGAATGGGGCCAATTTTTGGAGGATTTAAAGTCAGAAATGTGAAGATTATAATTTTATAAAAGCACTTACATTAGTTCTTCTGTTAAAACTCATATATTATTTGAGATGTTAAGTTGTTTAAAAAGTAATATTTACAGTCATTTTAGGGTTTGTTGACTACATTGTGATGGCTATATCTTACAGACAAGGTTAGTAAGCGATTTTATCCCACTGAAATTATGTTAACATGCATATTGTTTATGTCTTGTGGCCATACTTTTGAAACAGTGTGTATTTTAACATTTATGGATTGGCCCCATTCACTTCCATTGTAAGTGCCTCAGATTTTTGACTTTTTTTAAAGAAAAGGAGGGGCAATTCAAAATGTATTTTTGCGGTAATAAAAATTATGCCATAAATGCTGTCGATTGAGCTTAACTTGTATTAAACCCAGAATAGTACTTTAACTAAGATTATTAAATGCTGTAAAAATAATTGTTAATTGTTAGTTAATGATACCCAATGCATTTAATTATGTTAACAAATAAAACCTTATTGTAAAGTGTTACCAGTTGTTTTCTAGTTATTCTCAGCGCTATAATATTTTCATGGACTAGAAATCGACTGTTTTACTCCCCAAATAAATAAATAATGTAAGATTTATGCATTTTAATTTCATAACAGATTTCCATCTAATTTAATTGTTAGCTTAACATTTTTTTAATAAAATAACTTTTTTTACATTTTGTTTTATTTAATTTGGTTAAAGATTACACAACTTGAAATGTTGAATTGAAATGTGTACATTTTAAAAATAGGTTAAAATATTTTTTTTTGAGTGCTATTTCGCTACAATGATTTTTAAACATCTTTACCCAGTAATCGTAAACATCTGGAAATTAATTTATCAAAAGGTATTTGAACCCTGGCATTAAGTATTATGTTTGTGATTTGGTGTTGAATGTGAAGTGTGGCACACATACTATGCTCTTTATGTGGGGTTTTATGAGGCGTTATCTTTCTTTTAACTAAGCCTGCAGTTTGAGTTTTAGAATAATTGTATTTAATTCTAAATTGATGTGCTGTAAAAATGGGTTATTTGCTGTTGCCTAGTGTCATTTTTGTAGGAAGGATTACGGCCGTATGAGAACTTGTGTAAATGTAGGCTTGCAAGGAACTCAGAAACCTTTGTTTCAAGGCTTTTAACACAAACTGTAGCATCTTTCATAATACATTTAGTTGATGCTGAATGCCATATGAAAGCATCTAAGTTTTTATTTACAGTCCATTAAAGTATTAGTTCACCAAAAACTGATAATTCTGCCATTGTTTACCCCTTTGTTGTTATAACACTATATGACTTTCCTTCTTTTTCTTAACACAAAGGGAGAAATTGTGAAAGAAAAATTGTGCTCAGTGATGTCATACAATGGCAGATTATGGTGACCACCTCTTCAAGCTTTAAAAGAAGAAAAAGAACGATTGTTATGAAAGTATACATAAGATGTGGTGCGAAACAAACTGAAATCTAATGTATTATTTAGTGAAAATGTTCACTGAGTGTTGATCTGTTCGCATTCATGATAGGACAGGAGCGCAACAGTTTACGCAGCCCTCTCGTGACATTGTGGCTTTCAAGCGAAAACTTGTTTTGTTGATCTAAAAACAGGTCCTCCACAGCAATAGTGACAACAGAACACAACACAGCTACACACAAAACAGAGAACAGAACTTACTAAACATGTCTGAAGAGTTTGTAGTCAAAGAATTGATGCATTTCTATGCTCAGCCTTATTTTTTTTAACTGAGTACTCGGAAATCAAACAGACACATAGAGGAGGCTACAGGCAGCCACAGTCACACCGTCTCCTAATCTGATGGCAAACGACATGCGATAAAAGGTATATTTTCTGTGTTAATCAGTTTTTGTCCTAATCAGCAGTGACGAGCGACAGTACATTCTATCAACCGCTTGTTTTCTATTTTCGGCATCGTGCAGGTAACTCTCTCCATTGCGTGAACTAACTCCGTCAGTCCACTGTGAACAGGCATCAGTCCAAAAACGTTCAAAAAATAAGGCTGGACGTAGAAATGCATCAATTCTTTCACTACAAACTCTTCAGACATGTTTAGTCTGAAGAGTAAACAATGACTGAATTTTCATTTTTGGGTGAACTATCCCTTTAAGCACTTTCAAAAGTGCATAACTGTTGGATTAAAATCAGTACATACCAATGCACTCATTTAGTGGGCTTCTAAGACAAACTGGACCTAAAAGTAGCCTTTAGCAAGCGTGTGTGTGAGAGAGAGAAAGAAGGCTTGTATAACAGTGTGTATAAGCTCCCAGCTCGTACGCTTGGAGGTTGAACAGGGTCTTTGCTGGACTGAAAGAGATGGAATGCTTTGCTCAAAAGTAAGAATACAGTCATTCATGCTGTTGCTTCCTGTCTTTGGCAAGTTTCTTTTGGGTTGGATGTAGGTTATTTTTCCTGTTAGGTTTTATTTTTAATTTAGTAAAATTAAAGTTTTGTTTTCAATTGTATATAACATTGATGCATTTCACTTTTTCCCCCTTTTTTGAGTCTACTGCAGTGTGATCTGCTGATCTATCATTAGAACTTTCTCTCATTCTCACAGGTCATAGGGCATTTTTTTGTATAGTGTATATCAAACCCATAATATATAATCCGTAATATATGGACAGTCTTATATCCAGAGGATTGAAAAGATCTTGATAAATGACATTGAACATACTGTTTTTGATGTCAGGCTTATTTAAGGCATTTTTTTGACCTTTAAATCACGGGACTGTATGATATGATTTTAAAATCATAATATATGAAGTCTTTTGTTTAGCCTTTTCAAGGCCTCTCTCAGCTCAGGGTTTGGTAAAAGTTATCATTTATCCATTATTATGTAGAGATGAAAGATGGGACTGTGCTTAAGAAAGGAATAAGAAAGATAAGACACAAAATGTATAATTGAGAAGACCTACAATGACGATCACCTTCTTGGTTTTATTTGTGTTTTCCTTCAAAGCTTGTGATTTTACAACTATTTGGTTTAGTAGACCAAAGATTGTCAGGCACTTTATTCAGCAATAGATTCTATTAATCATCAATTGAAAAAGGTGACATGTAGTTTAATGGCTCTGGAGTTAATCTGACCTTCAACATGATTGCCCTTCCTTCAGTTGCTATCTACAGAAGGTCAAATCTCTACAAGGCATTCTTCAGTTCCTGAGGCAACAAAACATCTGGAATAGTCCACAGTATGAAATGAAAATACATGAATGAGAATGAGAGGTTTAGACATTGCTTGGGATTGTTATCTGCTGCTTTGATTTTTAACACATCTAAACTAGGTAAATATATGCAGAGAACTTCATTTGAATTAATTAATTAGAAATATCTAAAAAGGTTTTGTTTTTCCACCCAAATTGTGTGTTGACTGGAAGATCGTAAATACAGTGCCTTGTATTAGAGTTGTGTGTGGTGTTGACACAAGCTCAGCGCAAAGAGCCCTGGGCAGGTGGTGTTTATAGGTTGTGGCTGTCTCTGCTCACTTCCTTTTTATATTCAAAAATGTACATTACATAAGATTAAGGAAATTCCTCTGTTATCAGGCACAGTGTAATGTACACTTTGATTCTGTTAATTCTAAAAAGTTTCATTTAAATATATAATTTGAGTAAACTGTTACAGCTAACTTTGTTTTTCAAACATGCTTTTGTTGAAGTCTTACAATCATGTTTTAATTATTATTATTATTATTGAAGTTCTGTATGTGCTTGCTGTGTTTTGTCTTTATATTTGCATTTTTTTTTTTTTTTTTACTCATTTAAAAGAAATCTAAAACGTCTATATTGTAACCCAGTTTTCTGAGCTGCATTCATTCCTCACAGGCTGACGTGATTAAACAGCACATAAGCTTAGGTCAGGGTATGTCCATGATGGTCTATTACACTTCTAGATCTTGCATGCATCTAGAAGCATTTTATCAATGGTCCACATACAAACTATGGCAAAATGTACAACACCTACACTCAAATGCATTCCTTGGTTCCATCTTTGAACCCGTTCAGTTAAATCTTAACTCTCATTAAGAGGCCAGTGATGAAGGAAACCTTTTAGAGAACTGGGATGTAGCCAGAAGGCATGTTTGCATTATCTATTTCCTGGTGAGGACAACTCACTTCCTTGCTATATGTCAGCTTGACCTCCAAGCATGACTGATTTTCTGATTTTCTAATTCACAACCTTTAGCGCTCCCTGCCTCCTATTTTTGATAACATTTTGATTTTTCACATATATATCAGATTCATATAAATATATAGTTATTTTATCAGTTTGTAGCATGACCTTTTAAGAATCTCCTTTTAGAAAGGGGCTACAGAGTGAAACTAATTATTTTCTTGAAACCTGTAAATCCAAACACCACTTTGGAGAAAATAAATCTGATTTGATGAATCCTTTTAACTGAGTGGACTTTGTTTCCTTTAGAAAGGTACACAAAATGACACAGGCATGAAGTATGAAGATTTTATTATGACATTTTACAATAAGGTTCTATCTGCGTGCACAAGTTAACACATTAGGTATCGTGTATCAACAATCAAAAAAAATCTTTACAGCATTTTTTCATCTTAATGTTAATTTATCAAAATATTGCATGCAAATGTATCTGCATATGTAGAAATTAACAATACCCAAGATTAATAAATGCTGTGGAAAATATTGTCAGTTCATGTTAACTATTGCTTTACCTAATGTTAACGAATGCAACCTTATTGTAAAATGTTACTGATTTTATTACATTTTACACCAATCTTTATTTTTTCCACAGGCAAAATAAAAACTGTACATTTCATCTTGCTTCTCACAGAGACAGGATACACTTTAATGGGTATGTTTCTGACAGAAACGGCTTCACCAAAAGCCATTTCACAACACAAAACATGTCTACAGTCATTAACGGAGAAAACTTTATTGGGATGACTGATTTATATGTTATTTATGTCAAAATATTAAAGTTTTGATCTGGGAGGTTGTCAAAGGAGATGTGCCCCATCACATGGCGTATTGATCATACATAATTCGGCCAATGGGCAGACATTTTAAGGACCCTTTGAGACAGAAGGGTCCACACATTTCGCAGAAGTAAAACAAAACAAGGTACCGCATCTTAGTTTGGTGTCTTATTAGTTCACTCACTTAGGTAACAGAATATTACAGTCCTCCTCTGGTGGGATTGGAACACCTCTTTTTCAGCAGGAGAGTGGAAGTTCGCACTCAAATATGTCGCCCGTTTCATTATACTGTGAGAACTCACAACAGTACATGGTAAGAGTCCTGAAGCTGATGTTCATCATCGGAGGTAGTACTCGATGGCAGCAGAGAAAGCTGCAAAACCTCCACAGCCCAAAACTCCAGCCTTAAGACCAGCTAATGAAAAGAATAACAGGTTTCAGTCTTATTTGTAAAGTGCAAAACATAAAAAAAATAAAAAAAACACACAATTACATATGTAACGGTAACCCACATCTGATTGTACGGACCACGCTACGAATTTAACTTACCTCTGAATCCAATGGCACCACCTGTAACACAGCCACTATATACTGCATTTTTCCAGTCGGACTTCCCACGATGCTAGGAGAGGGAAATGAGACCATTCTTAAGACAAATGATTAGTGCTGAAACATGTTCAATAAATGAGAAACCAAGTCTTGTTGGTTGGTTCTTGGCTCTTACCAAGGTTTCTTTCTCATATATTTAAACATTTTAGTAAGTTGTACCTTGCCACTGTTACCTTTGGCTTGCTCACAGTGTTTTAATGCACAATTTTTTTGTAAAGTGCTATAGCAATGCATTTGAACTGAATACATTTAAGTAAGTTCTAATAGGGAGTCACTAGGTGGAGCCATTAGCCCAAATTCAGCTGAAGAATAAACACTACTCAGTACAAACACACACACATATATATATATATATATATATGTGTGTGTGTGTGTGTGTGTGTGTGTATATATATATATATATATATATATATATATATATATACACACACACATATATGTAATATACAAATACAGTATATTACATATATACTGTAATTATATATATATATATATATATATATATATATATATATATACACACACACACACACACACACACATATATATATATATATATATATATATATATATACACACACACACACACACACACACATATATATATATATATATATATATACACACACACACACACACACACATATATATATATATATATATATATACACACACACACACACACACACACACATATATATATATATATATATATATATATATACATACACACACACACACACACACACACACATATATATATATATATATATATATATATATATATATATATATATATATATATATATTACAGTATATATGTAATATACTGTATTTGTATATTTGTACTGAGTAGTGTTTATTCTTCAGCTGAATTTGGGCTAATGGCTCCACCTAGTGACTCCCTATTAGAACTTACTTAAATGTATTCGGTTCAAATGCATTTCTTTTATATAAATGAGTAGTCAAACATTGTGTTGGAAAGAACATAACAGAGTATTGCCTACAATCAAAATCAATTTAAAACACTGGAAGTGTAGAGAATAATGCACTGCAGGAAATAGGGATGAAGGATTCATTGAAATTGTGATATGGCTTGTGCGATTATATATGTTACACATACTCAAAACACACGTGAGGCTAATGAGCTAAGCGCGTTAAATGTACAGCACTTTAGATTCACTAACAGGCTTGGGGAGTAACGGAAAGCTTGAAAGTGTTCCCTGATAGTTTCGGTGTCCGACCACCCGTCGATCTTTTCACGGAAGCAGGAATAGCTGTGACACGAATTGTGCATCACTGACGGCAGGGCTCGATATTAAGCATTGTGATGTGCTTGTCCTTCGGACAAGTAAACTGGTTCTTCACTTGTCCGAGTAAAAATGTTACTTGTCCCGAAAGAAAAATTACTTTTTTTTTTGTTTTGCTGTTGTGTTTTCTAAAATTTGCAGTAAAGTTTAATGTTAACAAAATGCATTATAATTTTAACGAATCCTGAGAAAGTACCCTGTTTATTTAATACTGTATGTGGGGCATTGACAAATAACATAACTGTTAACTTTTATCAAGATTGAAGATTTATCAACATATGAAAATTAATCAACAACCCCACACCTTTACACTTACAGTTGAAGTCAGAATTGTACATACACTTAGGCTGAAGTCATTAAAACTCAATTTTTTAACCACTCCACAGATTTAATATGTTTCACTTTTAATTGACTATATCACAATTCCAGTGGGTCAGAAGTTTACATACACTACATTAACTGTGCCTTTAAGTAGCTTGGAAAATTCCAGAAAATGATGTCAAGCCTTTAGACAATTAGCTTCTGATAGGAGGTGTATTGAATTGGAGGTGTACCTGTGGATCTCAGAAAAAAATTGTGGACCTCCACAAGTCTGGTTCATCCTTGGGAACAATTTCCAGACGCCTGAAGGTACCACGTTCATCTGTATAAACAATAGTACACAAGTATAAACACCATGGGACCACGCAGCCATCATACAGCTCAGGAAGGAGACGCATTCTGTCTCCTAGAGATGAACATAGTTTGGTGCGAAAAGTGCAAATCAATCCCAGAACAACAGAAAAGGAACTTGTGAAGATGCTGGAGGAAACAGGTAGACAAGTATCTATATCCACAGTAAAACGAGTCCTATATTGACATAACCTGAAAGGCTGCTCAGCAAGGAAGAAGCCACTGCTCCAAAACCGCCATAAAAAAGCCAGAATACAGTTTGCAAGTGCACATGGGGACAAAGATCTTACTTTTTGGAGAAATGTCCTCTGGTCTAATGAAACAAAAAATTGAACTGTTTGGCCATAATGACCATTGTTATGTTTGAAGTTAAAAGGGTGAGGCTTGTAAGCCGAAGAACACCCTCCCACCCGTGAAGCATGGGGGTGGCAGCATCATGTTGTGGGGGTGCTTTGCTGCAGGAGGGACTGGTGCACTTCACAAAATAGATAGTATCATGAAGAAGGAAATTATATGGATATACTGAAGCAACATCTCAAGACATCAGCCAGGAGGTTAAAGCTCGGTCGTAATGGGTCTTCCAAATGGACAATGACCCAAAGCATACCTACAAAGTTGTGGCAAAATGGCTTAAGGACAACAAAGTCAATGTATTGGAGTGGCCATCACAAAGCCCTGACCTCAATCTGATTTGTGGGCAGAACTGAAAAAGCGTGTGCGAGGAAGGAGGCCTATAAACCTGAATCAGTTACACCAGTTTTGTCTGGAGGAATGGGCCAAAATTGCAGAAACTTATTGTGAGAAGCTTGTGGAAGGATACCTAAAATGTATGACCAAAGTTAAACAATTTAAAGGCAATGCTACCAAATACTAACAAATTGTATGTAAACTTCTGACCCACTGGGAATGTGATGAAAGAAATAAAAGCTGAAATAAATAATTCTCTCTACTATTATTCTGATATTTCACATTCTTAAAACAGCAATCCTAACTGACCTAAAACAGGGAATGTTTTCTACGATTAAATGTCAGGAATTGTAAAAAACTGAGTTAAAATGTATTTGGCTAAGGTGTATGTAAACTTCTGACTTCATCTGTAACATGTCCTCTCTAGAAACATGTCTTACATCCCTGAAAAAACAGAGGTATTTGGCATGTCCCAGCAGCATATCAAATGTCAGATGGAACAACCCACCAAAACAATTATAATATTCATGACATAAAAATATATTTCGTATTTGTTAAAATTAATTTTACCTCAACAATATATATATATATATATATATATATTTTTTTTTAATTTATTTAGATTATGTAGATTTTCCATTTTCATTATGGAGAACCTTATTTTTGACTGACCCATGTATTTTAAAGACAGATAATATATTTTCATTTTATGTATATTGTTGATATTATAGTGTTTATATTACCATTTTATTTTTATATTTGTATATTATTACATATTAAAATTGACTGATTCACATGGCAGAGAATACCTGTATAGGTCAGAAAGAGCTCCAGAGAGATGGAGATGAGAGATGTAACAGGTGTTTCTCTTCATCCTGCAGCAGGTAGCATTACACAAAGCATGTTTGCTGTTTCTACAGTTCTCGTCAAAGGTGTAGTATTATGACTTATAACGGAGCGCCACGATATGAAAGGCTGCAAACCTGGATCGCTCCGATGTTACGTGCTTGCAACGTTGACAGCTTTGTTGTTTAAAAATAGGTGCAATAGTTTTATTACATTGCTCTTAACACAGGTGCAGGACAATGACATTCACATGTTGAATAAAATGCATCCACTTCACATGCTCACACCCAATTCAACAAGCGTTGCTGTACGAGAGAGGGAGAAAGGAGAAGGATGCGCAAAAGCTGTTTTCCTGTATTCGCGCAGATTCTGGAATTAATACAAAGACAATACTCAGAATCCCACGCAGAAGTTCAGGCACTGTAGATTATTTTTAACAGCAGGATATAATTTATTTTAATAAGTGATACAGTAGCTGGTGTGTGGTGAGCGTACTGGTGCACTATGGCTACCGTCGCATCATCCAGGTGGATGCTGCACACTGGTGGTGGGTGAGGAGAGTCCCCTGTTCACTGTGTATAGCCCTTGAGTGTAGTGTCAGAAAAGTGCTATATAAATGTAACGTTCATTCATTCATTCATACAGGCATACACTAAATCACAAATAAACCCGGTATTTTTTTTATTTTTAAGGTTTCACTCAGGCAACTTGTCCGGTCGGGCAAGTGAAATTCACTTTGACTTGGCCTTGCAAAAATCCACTTGTCCCGGACAAGCATTAATGTTGAGCCCTGGACGGTACAGCAGAAAGAAATATGTTCCGTATTGAAGTGGATTCTTATTGCATTTACTACCCCCTGCTGTCTGTTACCAAATAATGAGATCATTTCAGATTTGTACAGAGCAGATATAAATGGAATACAATTCTTGTAAAAGGCGTGTTTGCAGACTTATTACAGACATAATTACAATCCAATAAAAGATCCTTATTCTATTTTAAATAAAGAAATCTAAACCAACATGAAATGTGATGGCATATTTAATTAATTTATTATTTTATAAAATTCCACTTAGTACAACAAAACTTGTGTATCTTTAATTATACATTGTCATATGAACAACCAGTCAGTAACTGCACTGCTTGATTTAATAGAGACACAGGTCATCATTAAATGAACAGTAACAGTTCCAGAGACAGTTTAGACTGTGTTTTGTAGCCTAATGTTGTACTTCAGGCTTGTGAGACTTCAACGATTCTTATTTTATTTTGAGTTGGACATTCATTACTTGCACATCAGTATAAGATTACTTGTATACTGAAAGCGCTGTATGTTTCACGCTGTAGATTCAAAAGAACCGGCTCATAAGAATGGTTCTTTCGGGATCGGACTATACCGGAAGCACCATATGTTTTGCGCTGTTGATTCAAAAGAACCGGCTCCTTTGAATAATTATTTCATGAATCGAACTGTACCGGAAGCGCATATGTTTCGTGCTGTAAAAAGAGCCGGCTCGAGACTCTTTCGATTGGGAGTTAAATACATTGGTAGAACTGTGTTTTATGCTGTAGAGTCAGTAGAGGGCAGTGATGCTGCAGAGATGCGCTGCTGGAAACACTGTCAGAGTATTTGAGGGCTGGAGAACCGTTAATGGAACCGAAAGTCACTGATTCCGGTATTTTTTAAAGAATGGAACCGGTTCTGAACAAGAACAGGTTCTCGGTTCCCAACCCTATAGAGGACTCGCCAGTTTTGTTATTCGAGATCATATTGCTTTTCCCTTTACTTTATTTAACAATGCGGCCTTCACGTAATCCAAAAGTAAAATAATTTGATTACATTACTTTCTTATTGCAGTAATTGGATTAGGTTACTGATTAAATTTTTTACTAAGTGATCAGTACTTGTAACGGATTACATTTTAAAAGTAACCCTCCCAACCATGCTCACTAATAGCACATTTGTGTAATTCCAAATATGTTTGGCCGCTAAAAGTTACTTTCCATCTAAAGTAACCTCATAACACCATATTTTTGTGGACAGAAGTGTGAATGTGAGCATTTCTCTTCCTGTTTCGCCAAAATAAAGGCTCGCAATATTTTTCAAAATAATCGCAATTAGACTTTTTGTCCAAATAGTTCAGCCCAAGCAGTAAATAATTCCTCACATAGCCTCTAATTGTTTAAGTGCAAAATGAATTTAGTATGTCATCAAGGAACCATGCATTATGATTAGGGGAAAAGGGCTAACAGAGTAAAACTGACAAAGATGATCAGACAGACCAGAAAAGACACATGGTACTCACGGATTCTATGAGACACTCTGTGCATGAAAACATGGCACCCACAATGGCAAAGTTTTTAGCATACGACATTCCTCTCTGCCCCATGTCTCTTAAAACCTCTCTTGCTGTGGGGGTTCTTAGGGGGTCTTTGGGATCAAGCCCAACATTGGAGTCAATACCAGCTGTGAAGATACCAAAAGCACCTCCCAAAACAAACCCTGCAGGCGAGAGAAAATATGATTCAGAACTGTTGTGTTTTGTTTGGTTGTGAATTAAAGCGTCATAAATTCCTCCGTTGACAGTTTGTCAGTATGAAGTATCACACAACACTTCCTCAACCTATAGTAATATTAGTAATAGTAATATTAAAAGTGGAACATAAAAAAAAGAAGGCCCCTTTAAATCCTAACATCATGACACCAAGTGCAGAACTGTTAGTTTTGACAACACAGACTTGGTCAGGTACCTATGCTACTGGTTTAGTTTTTTTAGGGTGCCATATATTTAATATAAAACATGTTTTAAGAAGTGACTGTCAGTCAGTGAAATACCTCCGACACATGCGATCAGTGATTTAAAGGCGCAGCTCTCCATTCCTCTCTCGATCATCTTCTGCTCCTCTGTTTTCTGAGGACTCGGCAAAGCACCCATTACGGTCGGATTCAAGTCTTTAATTTTCCTTCGGTCACCGATAAGATGATCCAAAAGCAGACTATACTGTAATGAAACATTTTCCGCTGCTGCTGAAACACTTGCTGAATGACCTGAAATAGCTGAGAGAGCAGCATCTCTGCTGTTTGTGGGCGCAGCCATGTTGGAAACGTGTTTCAATAACCTAGACAACTGGTATACAATAAACGCACATTCGACAATATTCACTGGAAAATCAAATAAATGTTTTGACCACAGAAATTACAAGTCACACGTCTCAGTTAGTTATAAAGTACCGCAAATACTTACATTTTACATTATATGTGTGTTTCACACCACACATGTCTGTGTGAGACAATTCTTAAAAAACAAAAAACAAAAAAAAACATAATTGCTTCCGCAGATTCGACAGACAGGGAGTTGACCTTTGCAACGCATTGACAATATATATATATATATATATATATATATATATATATATATATATATATATATATATATATATATGTTTTTCTTTTTTTTTTTTTCTTCAAATTATTAATGCCAAGAACATTTTACAGAAGATGTAATAAATAATCAAACTACATCAAAAGTGACTACATTACCCAGCATGTCTCTCGTTCACTGCGCCATAATGTCGCGCGCTCCACCTGGCGGAGAAAATGATTCGGCGCTCGAGCATCTTCAGTGGGGACAGCAGCGCTCCTCAACGGCAGGGAACAGGTGAGTCTCTCAACCTCTGTTTATTATTATTTTGTCGTCTAATACATTCTGTTGTCATTGTAAGAATTCAGTTTTATTCGTTCTATCACTTTAAGGAATGCTTTACGGCCGTCATTGGGACGTACAGTGTACTTACCCGCACTTTCACCAACGGCTGGTCTCATGTTGCGCTCGAGGGAGAACGAGCTGCTGTTTTGACCGCTGTCTGGCAGATGAGCGTGTCACCGGTCCTTTAGTGAGATACAGACGAACAGTGGCTGATTTAGTGCTCACATATAATCATTTTATTTTGCTGAATATAATTTTTTTCGCGTGACATGTTATTTGGACAGCAATTCAGTGACAGGAGAGTGTGAGAGACTGCAGTAGTTTTGTCATGATAGCTGTGTAAACAAAAGACATTACGAGGACAATCAAGTCAAATCAAGTCGATTTGACCGGACGACGACCGAAGACTTTTGTATATTTTCACGACTTTTCTATTCGTCATATATTTGAAGGTGATTTTCAAGATTCTATCTGTCTGTCTGTCTGTCTGTCTGTCTGTCTCTTTTTCTATCTGGAGCTCTGATCACCAGAACTGTCAGGCACAGGAACAGTTTTTTCCCTCAGGGTATCCATCTCATGAACAGTTAAATTGCCCCATTGAGCAATAACTATGTGCAATACACAGTTTAGTCTTTCTTATATTTATCCAACACATCCAACCTCTTCTGCCATTTCATTCCTCTGAAAAAAAAAACAAAAAACATTTGCACTGTACATAACAGATTTGTATTTGCACTGTACATAACAGATTGTATTAGATTTGCACTACCTATGTGTATGTGTGTATGTATGTATGTGTGTGTCTGTACGCATGTGTATAATTAGTTTTATTTTGTATTATTATCTGTCTTGCTGCTGTTTTTGTATTGTTGTACACTGGAAGCTCCTGTCACCAAGACAAATTCCTTGTATGTGTAAGCATACTTGGCAATAAAGCTCATTCTGATTCTGATTCTCTCTGTCCGTCTCTTTTTCTGTCTGTCTGTCCATCTGTCTCTTTTTCTATTTATCTATCTATCTGTCGTCCATCCATCTCTTTTTCTATCTATCTGTCTGTCCGTCCATCAGTCCGTCCGTCTGTCTTTATCTGTCTGTCCATCTGTCCATCCGTCTATCTCTTTATCTCTCTATCTGTCTGTCCGTCTGTCTGTCTGTCTGTCCGTCTGTCCATCCGTCTGTCTATCTCTTTATCTCTCTATCTGTCTGTCCGTCTGTCTGTCCGTCTCTTTTTCTATCTGTCTGTCTATCTATCTGTCTGTCCATCTGTCTCTTTTTCTATCTGTCTGTCTGTCTCTTTTTCTATCTATCTTTCTGTCTGTCTGTCTCTTTTTCTATCTCTGTCCAACTGTCCGTCTGTCTATCTATTGCAAATATTTGAAGTAGAGAGTTAGATAATTGTACAATTTCACAATTTCAATTATACAACTACTCTCACTTTTAATAGGTTCTTCAACGCACCTGTGTGTTTTGAAATACTTCCAGTCTTTTCTTCTCACCATTTGTTCCTGGTTAGAGTTTTGTGCAGCCATAGCAGGAGTTGTTTTTATGGGCATCTGTGAGAAGATTCTTTGTGTTTTTTACTGTAAAAAACCCCTAAAGGCTCATAAATTGCTAACACACATTATGATATGACCACAAATTCTTGTGTGAAATATAACTGTATCAGTCTTTATCTACTATATATTCTCATAATTTACAGAGCAGTCAAAACAGAGTGAAAGGAATCAGGATTGTAAAGCCCACTCAGTTTAGCCTTCTGTCACATGTGTGCTTTTTTAATGGGGTAACATAATACTGTTGGTTATTTTCCAGTCATATTGATTTGTTAAGGGTTGTTCCTTGTGCTTGGAATATGGTGAAAAGCGAAAAGAAGAGAGTGGTCTTTTGGTCATTTTACATCAGCAAATAATTTAGTCATAACAATAAACAGAAGTCCTTCATAATTTTTTGAGACAAGGTGCATCAGACTAAGGCAGCTTTCATACATACTGTTTTGCATACTAATGGTTTGGACTACTATTACAGCTTAATGATAAGTCAATCAATGGTAAGTCAATCATTTTGATTATGAGGGCAAAAAGTCGGTATGGTGATGCTTTGGTCATGAGATTGCCCTTCCCCTAGCGTGATTAGACAGTTATGGAGAAGAAACCCTGTGGAAAACAAGTCATTTTACATTTGAAAACTTTCATACTTCTCCTTTCACCAACTTCAGGAATAGCTAAAAACAGCCAAAGTAAAACTCCCACTCTGTAGCTATTTGTACTGTAGGTAATTACACCCTCAAGATTTTTTTTGGTTAAACCATCAAAGGAAATAGCAAGTGTGTCTTTGACATCGAGAGCTGAGCTTTCTAGAACACGCTGTCCTATATAGAGCTCTCTCCATCACAGTATACTGCAGCCATTTCAGAACAAAACCCATACTTTCTGAACAGATAATCACTTGGGTTAAAAGTATGTGAACCCTTTAAAATTACATGCATTTCTGCACTTATTATTCATAAAATGTGGTCTGATCATCATGTAAGTCCTAATAATAGACAAACACAATCTGCTTAAAGTAATGACAAACAAATAATTGCATTTGTTCTTATCAATACTGAATATGCCATTTAAACAGTCACAGTCTAGGGTTGAAAGAGTATGTGAACCTCTTGGCTAATAACTTTTACAAAGCCAATTTGCAGGCAGGTGTTACTGTTAATGAGCTGAGATTGTAGGTATTATAAAGGTGCCTTTCACTATAAAACATTACATTGAACTTCTCAAGAAGCATGTAAACCACGCCCGATCAAAACTAATGTCAGAGGATCTTAGAAGAAGAATTGTAGAGATGCATGAAGCTGTAAAAAGCTACAAAACAATTTTGAAAGACCTGGATGTTCACCAATGCACAGTATGACAAACTGTCTACAAATGGAAGAAATTCAGCACTGTTGCTAGTTTGCCTAGGAGTGAGCATCCTGCACAGTTCACCACAAGAGCACAACATGCAATGCTGAAGGATGTGAAAAAGAACCCAAAGGTAACAGCAAAAGATCTGCAGAAATCTCTTGAACTTGCTAAAATCAAATATAAAAAAACACTGAATGAGAATGGTGTTCATGGAAGGACACCACGAAGGAAACCACTGCTCTCCAAAAATGGAACATTTTGGCATAAACGCACAGCTCTACATTTGGAGGAAAAAGACTCTGCACAAAAACACCAAAACTTCATCCCAACTGTGAAGCATGGTGGAGGAAGAATCGTGGTGTGGGACTTTGTTTTACTGCATCAGGGCCAGGACAGCTTGCAGTCATTGAGGGAACAATGAATTCTGCATCAAGAGATTTTACAGGAGAATTTTAGGGTAGCGGTCCATCATCTGAAACTTAAAAAAGGTTGAGTAATGCAACAAGACAATGACCCAAAACACACAAGCAAATCAACAACAGAATATTTAAAGAGAAAGAAAATTTATGTTTTGGAATGGCCAAGTCAGAGTCTAGACCTTACTCCAATTGAGATGTTGTGGCATGACCTGAAGAGGGCTGTTCATGCAAGAAATCCCAGAAATATGAATGAACTGAAGCAGATTTGTAGGTAGGAATGGTGTAAAATCCCTCCTCAGCTGATCAACAGCTACAGGAAATGTCTGGTGAAGGGTTATTGTTACTAAAGGAAGTTCTACCAGTTATTAAATACATGGGTTCACATACTTTTTTCAGCATGGACTGTGAATAAATAAACAAGATGTTCAGTAAAGACATGAAAACCTCGTTTTTTTTCCATTACATTAAGCAGATTGTGTTTGTCTATAATTAGGACTTGGGTGAAGATTAGACCACATTTTCTGAATAACTGATGCAGAAGTGCAGGTAATTTCAAAGGATTCATATACTTTTTCTTGCCACTAGATGTGAGAATATAGATTATTCTCTTTTCACAAGCGTTGTAGTGAATCTGTGTGATATGCATGAGATTGTTAGATCATTTACAATTTTAAAATAAGTTTTGTAATACTGTTACATTTCAAACCTTTAATCAATATGAAATTAAGGTGTAACATACTGTATACTCTATTGAATAGTGATATACACAGTACAATAACCTTTATTGGTGCTTCAAGACAAGCACATCTTTGAGGGTTTAGGGAAGCAGTGACATTATGTAGCCCAGTTTCCTAGTCACATCGTCCTCTTTGCACTGTTAGGCTCTAACAAAAACATGCACATTCAGAGGGAATAAAATGGCTATAAATAGTCTTTGGCCTATGGAAAATGAGGGTCAATTCCAGCTGTGTGAAACATGCAGGAGAGATTGGTTCTCAATTACTTTTAAAGTGTGTGAGTGTGTCTGTGATTGTCACAGGTGAGAATTTGGGATTCAGGACTTGGACTTAAGTAACTTTTTTTAACATTTACTTAGTATACACTCTAGGGCTGCAACTAACAATTATTTTGATAATCGATTAATCTAACGATTATTAGAATGATTATTTGACTATTCGGCGATTATTGCAATGATTAATCATTAGCTTTTAACCGATTATTCAGCTTGTGCCCAGACTTAAAAGGTTGTTTTAAACGTGCTTACTAACAATAAAGAGGACAAAATCATCTTTTAAAAATACCTCTAAATGACATTCACTGAATTAAAGGGGGAAAAATACTTTTTATTTATTTATTTATTTTATTTTTTTTATCCCCTTTTTCTCCCAATTTGGAATGCTCAATTCCCACTGCTTAGTAGGTCCTCATGGTGGCGCGGTTGCTCACCTCAATCCGGGTGGCAGAGGACAAGTCTCAGTTGCCTCCGCTTCTGAGACAGTCAATCCGCACATCTTATCACATGGCTCGTTGTGCATGACACTGCGGAGACTCTGTATGTGGAGGCTCATGCTATTCTCCATGATCCACACACAACTTACCATGCGCCCCATTGAGAGCGAGAACCACTAATCGCGACCACGAGGAGGTTACCCCAAGTGATTCTACCCTCCCTAGCAACCGGGCCAATTTGGTTGCTTAGGAGGCCTGGCTGGAGTCACTCACAACGCCCTGGATTCGAACTCGCGACTCCAGGAGTGGTAGTCAGCGTCAATACTCGGTGAGCTATCCAGGCCCACAAAAATAATTTTTATTACGTTTAATTCGGTAAAGAAATTCACTGCAAAAATCCTATTGTTATCAAGTGTTTTTGTCTTGTTTTCCATTTAAAATTGTCTAAAAATCCTTAAAACAAGATACATTTACTTGAGAAGCAACAAATAAGATATTTAGACTTGCTTTAAGAGAATGTATCTTAAATATAAGTGTATTTTTTCACTTGGTTATAATTTTTTTCTTCTGCGTTAAAGCTGCTAAAGTAAATGTATTTTGTTTTAAAGGAGTTTTAGATATTTATATTGGAAAACAAGCCAAAACAAAAACAAATCAAAAACATATTTTGTTGCAGTGTATAATGGGGCGAAGACTACCCTCTCCCACCTTTTTGTTCACTCCAATCCATCTTTAACTCACAAAAAAAAAAAAAACTCTCACTTATTAATAAAGCTGCGTATTGACAAATTTCTTCATGATAAGAAACACACAGTGACACATATATTATGATTCAATAAGTCACGAGCCATCACGTTATAATCTAGCTGCATTAAGCGCGCGCGCTCGAGGGATGAGTGCCCCCTCGACAAGAGTGTGCATCAGCTGGGTGCAGTTTCAATCTCTCCCCCTAAGATCGAGACACTTCACGCAACTCATAGAAGAGGCTCTGACCGCACAGAGAAATGTCAGCTTCGGAGTTTGTAGTTATTTACATGATCTGCTTCCGTATTATTTGAACTTTAATAAAGCTATAGCGCATTAAATATAACTGCATTTAAGATGAAACGCCGGGGTGTTTCCTTTAAAGATGCTCGACACGCAAGTTTTACTTCAGCGGAGCGGCAGCTTCTGTATTTACTTATTTTGTATTTTTGCATTATAATTCCCTCATATTTTGCGATCTACATCACCTGAAGCTGTGAAAGTTTAGATTGCATCTGGACAGTGAGCTGTGTAATTCTTCCTCTCCTCAGTCAGGCGTAAACTGCAGTGCTGCACTCGCACGTCATCATTACAGTTTAATGTGATCTCATGTTACGTTAAATGAGATCAAACGACTATTTGACAATGAAAATTTTTGGCGACAATTTTTTATTGTCCATGTTGTCGATAACGTCGACTAATCATTTCAGCCCTAATACCCTCACTGAGCACTTTATAAGGAACACCTGTACACCTACTTATTCATGCGATTATCTAATCAGCCAATCGTGTGGCAGCAGTGCAGTGCATAAAATCATGCAGATACGGGTCAGGAGCTTCAGTTAATGTTCACATCAACCATCAGAATGGGGAAAAATGTAATCTCAGTGATTTCGATCGTGGCATGATTGTTGGTGCCAGACAGGTTGGTTTGAGGATTTCTGTAACTGCTGATCTCCTGGGATTTTCATGCACAACAATCTCTAGAGATTACTCAGAATGGTGCCAAAAACAAAAAAACATCCAGTGAGCAGCAGTTCTGTGGACGGAAATGTCTTGTTGATGAGAGAGATCAATGGAGAATGGCCAGACTGGTTTGAGCTGACAGAAAGGCTATGGTAACTCAGATAACCACTCTGTTCAATTGTAGTGAGCAGAATAGCACCTCAGAATTCACAAAATGTCGAACCTTGAGGCTGATGGGCTACAACAGCAGAAGACCACTTCCACCACTTTATTAGGACCATGGTGTTCCTAATAAAGTGCTCAGTGAGTGTATATTACAAATTACAATAGTTGAGACATGACTTTGACAGCTACAATTAGTCGTAATTTGACTCAGACTTGAGCTGATGTCTTTAGACAAGTCATTACTTGACAGGCTCAGCTTCACTGACATAACTGTTCTCTGGAAAAGTATTAAAGACCCCGTGATGTGACATCAAAATTACATACATCATCTTTAATTGTTGTATAAATTTAAATATCACAGAATTATCATGTGATCCAATAGGAAATGCATAATTCAAAGTTGAGAACATTTAGATTTATTGCTACATTTGCCACATATATTTATTTATTACAGTAATAATAATATGATTTTTAGACTAAATTGAAAACTCAATATGTCTTTATGTAGGCTAATTTACCTGTAACTTAATACTTTGTCTTAAGCCTTTTATTTCTGATTTGAATCGTAGCACAGACGTAAGAAACAATGGCTTGGACTAGTGGAGGATAGGGTAGTCCCCCTGATTAACACATTTTCCTGAAGAGATTCAAGCGTTTTTGTGTCATAGAGCACCACATGACTTTTTTTTGTGTTTGCAGAAGGAGTGTTTATTCCAGGATGTGTCATGACAAGTGAACTACAGTGAGTCAGTGAATCTGGTTTGATGTGAGGCCATGCTTTAAAAAATTGCTTGCTTACACAGGTGATATTTAAATTAGATTATATTTACACACACTAGTTTTTAGTTAGTTTTTTTGTTTTTTATTCATTAAACACTTGTAGGGTTGCTCTAAATATAAATGAGAAAATTTTAACATAGGCTTACTGTATGTATGTTAAGTTGAAGTATAATTAAGTCAGTTGCTTGCATATACCTACACTACATGCATTGTTTGTTACCATTGATTATGTGCCCTAGCGACATCAGACATGTTTAGTTGTCACCTAAACCACATGCAGCAGAAATATGCGTCACAAATACCTGTTATTGACAATAGGGTTTACCTCAAAAAATGTAACTAGACAGTATGGCTGTTTGCCTTGTCAGTTTTTTGATATTCAATATATAGGCTACCCCAAATACATATACATTATGAAATGGTGTTTTTTTCCCTTTCAATCCTTTTATTCCTTTCAAAGGAACCATCATTTCGAACAAAACGGGCATTATAGCCTAGCAGATTCAAAATGATTAACACAAGAAGTGAAATGGAGTAAAAATCTAGACTTCTCTGGAAACCAGGGAAAGCCTGTATTGACTCTATTCATGACTCACTTCATTCATGATGACCTGTTAACAGACAGCTGACAGTCATTCACTACTCCTTCTCTGATCAAATTTTTCTCCTCTCCCTTGTTCTGTGGCTGCTGTTTGGTCTGTGGCTGGATTAGTTTAGCAGTACCCAGGAGGACTGTGGGCTTTGGCTCTAATTGCTGAGGTTAAGACAGCAAGGGAAAAGGACATGCTCCAATTTACCTCGCTTCTGATTCACTCTGTATACACTGTTTCTTCTAGATTTTGCAGCTGTTTGACTGTAAGTGATCAAAACGTCTCAAAACACACTCACTATGATTCTTTAAACTCTTTTTTTAATATTGTCTTTACTAACACCTGAATCAATACATTAATTAACATTAAGTTTTTAGCTTTGATTTACATTGGAGATAATGTTGGTGTCCTTGCTGATGTTATACATGTTCATGCTCTTCTCGAGATTTGTTTAAAGATTTATTATAAAGAAAGATAAAATACTGTATACTCTCTAGTTATCTCATGTCACTATTACTAGTGTCCCAGCAACAACGTTTTTTATATTTTTTGGATAATTTCTATAAAATTCCTCTTAAAACTACTCAAACACACATTACTCCTGTAGACTCTTGTTGGAAAAATAGGGGCCCTTTGAATTTGTTTTCTGTTTTCTGAAATTCTGTTTTATTTTTTCCCAAATTCCGTGTTTTCCATTTTATTTTCTCTGAATTCCGGGTTTTTAAAGTTGAATTATTATTATTATTATGGTCAAATAAAGTGCTGCACAGTAGAGCATCACAGGATTAATTAAACCATTGATGAAACTCTTAAAGGAATATTCCGGGTTCAATACAAGTTAAGCTCAATCGACAGCATTTGTGGCATAATGTTGATTACCACAAAAATTAATTTTGATTTAAAAAAAAAGAAGCAAAAATCGAGGTTACATTGAGACACTTACAATGGAAGTGAATGGGGACAATTTTTGGAGGGTTTAAACACAGAAATGTGAATCTTATAATTTTATAAAAGCGCTTACATTAATTCTGTTAAAACTTGTGTCTTATTTGAGCTGTAAAGTTGTTTAAATTGTAATTTTTACAGTCATTTTAGGGTAACGAGACATGACATTTTAGGGGGTTGTCTTGCATCATGCGATTTGCAAACATTCACAAAATATAAAGTGCAATACTTACATCTTCAGGATATAAAGCTGGAACACGAACAGTTGGTACTGATCCATGCTTGAGAGTCAATTATTTTGAAAATCCTGCTTTATATTGACCCTCATTCACAAAGCAGTCCGGTGTAAAATGATTTGCACAAACATACACGAATTTTGGTATGTTTTGAGGAACATTTTCTTCAAAAACAAAACTTGTCCACTGCATCTTCAGTGGCTCTGATGCCGGGAGTACATGAAGAATCTTATGTTCACTTTTACAGCCTATAACAGAACACGTATGACGCTTATGAAGCTGAGACATTATTCTTCTCAATGTAGCTGCTCCAGCGCAGAAAAAAATGGCAGACTGTGTGTCGATCACTCAGGGGAGGATCTACGATAATAGGGTGGAGTCTGTCACCAGTCGTGGGCGTGGCCTGCTCTAAAGTGACGTCACTTTAGAGCGGATACCAAAACCAGTCATTTTGAGACACTGTTTTTGATTAATAGAAATATAAGAAAGAGGAGTGAGTGGACTTTTAACATTGTAGGGTGGTTGTGTACACACACTGCCGACTCACATTAATGTTCAAACACCATGTAAAAGTGAATTTTGCATAATAGGTCCCCTTTAAATATAATGTTATTATCACTGATATATAATTATTATCATCATTATGATTACTACTACTACAACTAATTGAATATTACATTTTACTATACAGAAGTAAAATATTTCTGTCGTATTTGTTATTTTATTTATTTCTAGTTAATTGGAGCTTTTATTTTGATATTTTGGCGGAAAACCGGATGTTTTTGACGGCTTCACTTCTCACCTCTCGAAAGCATTTAGCTATAAATGGGCTAATAGAGCTGTTCAGCTGTTCAGCTTGTAGTACAAAAACCCGGAAGAGAATTCGCCATGGGTTTCCTCAGGATTTTCCTATGAGTTTTTATAATGGGGTTTTTGAACGTATGAGTAAAGTAAGGTCTGTGGTACACATTGTTTGACGATAGGTGGATATTTTGTGCTACAACATAAATTACACACAGTCATACCTCAAACGTGAATTTTGAAGACATATTGAAATATATACTTTTGAAAAACAAACAAAAAAAAACACATGGTGACTTCAAAATTCATGTTTGACTGTGTGTAATTTATGTTGTAGCACAAAATATCCACCTATCGTCAAACAATGTTTACCACAGACCTTATTTTACTCATAAGTCCAAAAAAACACCATTATAGAAACCCATAGGAAAATCTTGAGGGAACCCATGGCGAATTAGACTTCCGGGTTCACCTACAAATTGACGTTCCGGTTGAACAGCTCTGTGTGCTTATTAAACTGCAAAAGGATATGATTTAATTATATAAATATATATTGTCTATATGTGCTGCACTTCACATCGAATAAAGTGATCTGATCTTTGTCATTAATACACACAGAGCACACGTGATGTTAATTGGTTAGTGTTTAAGCAGTGGCTGTGTCTCGTTTGGAAGGCTGCGTCCTCCAGAGGTCGCATTTGTCGGCCACAAATGTTATCGAGGCTGTTTAGTTTAATTTTTTTTATTGTTTTTTTATTTTTTTATTGGGAATGCAAAAAAGGTTAACAATTGTATAAATGTAAGTGCATATACATAAAAGGCATTGACAATAGATAAAAAATAAGAAAAAGAAAGGCAAAAAAAAATAATAATTGAAACGAGACAGCCTCGATGACATGCGGCCGACAAATGCGACCTCCGGAGGACACATCCTTCCAAACGAGACACAGCCAGTGGCTTCTCACATTCTCTTTCTGTTGAAGCTTATGCAGACCGTATAGGCTACTTGTTTGATTAAATCTCAGCCTTTTGTGGTTTAATCATCACACAAAGGCATATCACAATTTTAATTTGATTAATTTAATATTCATACATTAATCTCAAATGTGTCAAATTCCGTGACATTCTGCGTTTTATAGTTAATTCCGTTTTTATCAATAGAATCCACGATTCCACAACGCGGAAATCATAGTGCCCTAGAAAAAATCAAGCGCTTGCCAGAGGAATGCAGACAGCGACAGTTACTAAGACGGGATGAAATTCATTTCTGAATAGAGGGAAGAATCCCCCCTTACATGACTCATATGGGGGGATTGATGCACTTTGGGGGGGAATAAAATTTGGTATACTGAAACATCTGAAATTTTAAAACAGTCTCACCTAAATCTCACGGGGGGCTACTTTTCTAAATTTTTACCTCTAGTTTTATTCAGATGGAATGGTTTTTAACGTTTATAGCAGGGCTCGACATTAAGCATTGTCATGTGCTTGTCCTTTGAGCAAGTAAATTGGTCATTCACTTGACCGAATAAAACTTTACTTGTCCAGAGAGAAAAAAATAAATAAATTCAATTGTGGTGTAAATATAATTTATTCATAAACAATATTTTCTTCAGTATTCTCAATTAGTTACTCAGTTTCCCAGGAAGATGTGATGCAATTGTGTACTGACTTTATGTTGTTGTTCTAGGCAAATACATTTAAAAAAAACTTAAACAGGTAGTTAAAAGAATAGTTCACCCAAAAATGTAAAGTCTGTCATGATTACCTGACCTCATGTTGTTCCAAGCCCATAGATGAGAGAAATTCAAATGGAACACAAAAAGAGACGTTAAGCAGAATGTTTGTCCCAGTCACCATTCACTTTCATTCATTTTTTTCCCATACAATGAAAGTGAATGGTGACTGAGACTAACATTTTACCTAACATCTCCTTTTGTGGTCCATGGATGAAAGAAAGTCATATGGCTTTGCAAAACATTAAATGAGTAAGTTATGACAGAATTTTCATTTTTGGGTCTGCTATCCCTTTAAGAGTTCAAGTCAGTTCTCACCAGATTAAAGTTGACAAAATTCACTGAAAATTAATAGATGGAATCCTGAAAGAGGGGACCTTGCTGCTAAATCAGTTACAATGTTTATGGAAAATAAATAATAATATTTAGGTAGTTAATAGGATGATATTTTAAATATGTATATTATTAATATATTATTTATATAACGTAAATCGTTACATAGGCCTACTTATATTATTAAAATGGACTGATTCACAAGGCAGAGAAAATACCTATGTAAGTCAGATGAAGCGTGAGATGGAGAGGAGAGATGTAACAGGTGTTTATAAGGATGATAAAGTGTTTCTTTTCACCCAGCTGTAGTTCTAGTAGCTTTACACAAAGCATTTTTGCTATTTCTGCCTTTCTTGTCAAAGGTGCTGTAATTTTTCCCCTCTTTCACCCAGTTTGGAATGGCCAAATCCCAGTGCGCTTTTAAGTCCTCGTGGTCGCGTAGTGATTAGCCTCAATCTGGGTGGCACAGGATGAATCCCAGTTGCCTCCACGTCTGAGACCATCAACCCGTGCATCTTATCACGTGGCTTGTTGAGCGCGTTGCCACGGAAACATAGCGCGTGTGGAGGCTTCACGCCATCCACCGCGGCATCCGCGCTCAACTCACCACGCACTCCACCGAGAATGAACCACATTATAGCGATCACGAGGAGGTTACCCAATGTGACTCTACCCTCCCTAGCAACCTGGCCAATTTTGGTTGCTTAGGAGACCTGGCTGGAGCCACTCAGCATGCCCTGGGACTCGAACTAGTGAACTAGCGAACTCCAGGGGTGGTAGCCAGCGTCTTTTACCACTGAGCCACCCAGGCCCCCCAGGAGCAATAGTTTAATCGTGATGATTATCGAGTTTCAGTATATATCGATCGTCAATAAGCTGAAAAATATCTAGCCCTACACAGCACTTTCCACAAGCAATCATGTCAATCAAGATGAACTGAACTGATATTTCTTGCTGTAGATGGTTTGCATATTTTTAAGCATGTAAGCACACACCCTTTGCTTGTCACTGTCAATGAATGTGGCTCCAGCCTCTTCTGTGAAGTTGGCAGATTGAGGTGTGTTTTCATTCTCTCTGACGCTGGTCTATAATTAGGAAATAATATGCTTTCCAGTCCACTGCTACAGAGGAGTTTGGAACTAAAGGTATTTGGCCCTATCACTGATTTTGTTTTGTGATTATGTTGGATGATGATAATTATGATAATGACAGATTTATTTTTTAGGTAGATGAAACCTGTTTTATTTTGACTTGATAAGATCTGATTTAGCAGGGAAATTAAGTTTAGCTTTTTGAACAATGGACAGACCTAAAGCTGAGCATGCATCTCAGAGTGATTTTGGCGGGTGTGTGTTCAGATGACAGGAATGTGTGGAGGAAATGGACTGCATACTTGCTGTGTAAATCTCAGTCAGCTTCGGTTACTGCGTGGAATGCTGTTGCCACATCTGATAGCGAAACGCCTCAGCTAATTTCATAGAACCAGAGTTGAGTTTTGAGGTTGAGTGTCTTAAAACTTGTTTTTTTTTAATTATCTTTTTAAACTCTACAACTAGTTATATTTTATTGCACCTTTTGTGTTTGGGTCATTGTTATGATGCCAAATCAACTACATAATTGAAAAATACAATAAAAATGCAATTCACACAAAATTATTAGGCCTACTTGCAGGGCCATATTAATACACGGGCTTACTGGGGCTTAAGAACTCCCAGGTGGGGGGGGGCCCAGTCGCGACATCCTCCACCATATTTTCGTACAGCAAACGTTAAGCCCTGGGCCCCGGAGCACCTTAATATGGCCCTGCCTACTTGAATAAATCAGTAATATGATAAACATGTTTTCAATTTCTGAGTTCAAAGTCATTTTGATATTTTTTCTGGGGGTTAAACTCAAAAATATCAAAGTGGTGTAACTGTCCAGAAAGGAAAGTAAAATAAGATTTAAAATGTCATTAAAAGCTGAAATTCTTGAAAAAAGAAATGTTAATGAATAATCTTTTATTATTATTTATTTTAAAAAAATAAGCAACGAAACAATTTTGTTTTAAAATATTAGCTAATATTAATATTTGAAAGCTTTTGTCCATCAAATAAAATTCATGTGGTTGAACTAACATGCAGATAGCCATTTTGTTGTGATGTAACAAAACAACCATAAAACAGAGAGGACCCCTTTAGATATTTTGACATTTCTGTGACAAGTCACATTTTGTTCAGGTCTAGTGGAGTAACCCCACTGATATTCGTGACTCAAAAATGTGTGATATTTGTAAACAATATTTTGTCCTTGACAAATACGTTAGAAAACTTTTCTGAAATGAATGAATAATTTACGTTCACATGTGCATTCAAGGTGCAAGGAAAGTATTTTAAGACCTTTTAATTGATGGTTACACCATCTGACATACTATGAATGTTTTTCAAAAATGTACATGGACACAAAAATATAATTTCTTCAAACTTGACACGTTTTATACTACATTTTAAAAAGTTTTAACCTCGGACAGCCTTTTTTGTCAATGACCCGTTGTTTTTGAGGGTGCTATGATTTGGTAGATCCCCTTTAGTAATTTACAGTAGTTATAACTTAGATAAAGGGAGATGAAAAATAAATACTAATAGCAGGAAGAGTAGCTGATATGAAGTGGTAGCCAGAAAGAACATTGCCCCACAAGCACATAGTCTGGGATGAACAATTTGCCATTGTTTGATCAGTTTAGCCATTTTTGGATGGATTAAGTGGCTTTTTTTCATTCTCCCTTCATCTACGGTTTTGTAGAACAACAGCTACCAAAAGTGTCTTCTTGACTCTGTTATAGTCTTCATTCAGTCTTAGATGTTATGTGCTCAGTAATGGTTGTCATCCATGAAGATTCTGCTCTTAAATTCCATGGGCAAAATACAGTCATCTCAGTTAGAATCTGCACGATTGTGATCTTCGCGCGATGGACTTCAGATGGCGAAGAAATTCTCTTTGCGGATGGTTTGCTTGGTTTGGCACTGTGACCTCTGTGTGGGCAGTGCTTCATACATAGCCATGCTGAATATTTACAGTGGACAAGGATATCATTTAAGTGGCAAGTTTCTTTTTAACTTCACTCTCACAGAGTATAAAGTGCAGCATTGAAAAAAGGCAGCTTGGCAATTTGTTTTTTGCTGGTTTCACATGCGTTCAACGTCTGCCCAGGTCTTCTTCACACTTGGAATTTCGCCGTGCAAAGGTAAATGTGACTGCGCCTTTAGATGTATCAAAATACACCATATAATATACCATATCTAATATCATATCTAAATCTAGTATTTAGTTTTAAAATCATGTGTGCATTTTAAAGTGTGGCTTTAATGCTTCAATGCTTTTTGAGACACTGTAAGCATAAAGTAACATGCATTCATATAGTGGTTTGACGACTGAGCATGTGAATCCTCTTGACTTCAGTCGACTTCTAGGTCAAATGAGGTTATGTTTCAGAAGTAGGAGACCCTACTATAAGCAATGGAGTGTTTACTCATGCACTGCTTTGTCAAAACATATACAGGAAGCTGTAATCCATGGGGGGGATATCTGAGAAAGATGAAATCTGCTGTGAAAATTGCATGAGAGCTCAGAAACCCAAAGCAGTTTTTGAGTCCACTTCATGCTTTGTACAAATGGACTCACTTCATTTATGAATGACCTCTTTATTATTCATTTTTAACCCTTACTTATCAAGTTTCCTTTTCCCCTCTTGTTCTCTTTTTTGAATGTTTTCATGCTCTATATCATTGATAGACCAATAATCATGCCAACTTGGCTGATTAACAAAAGTTTTAGTTCCTTCTTGTATCAATTCAAGAATCTACAGTCAGCCTTGTCAACGGCTGTCTAATTTGTCATCATTAAATTTTATTTTATTATATCTTCATTATATTCTGCTTACTGATGATATTGGCCAGAGCATTGATTATAAAAAAAATAAATAAAAAAAAACATATGTTATATTTAACACTTTGATTAGGAAAACTTGGTATAAATAATCCCTGGGCATGCTCTGTCCTTTTCTGTGTTATGTCAAGAGAGACTATTATGTCCCTTTTTGTCTCGTGCCTTGTTTGTGACGGTCAGCTGAATGTTTTATTAATAAACCTTTGCCCCATCATTCTCTTTGTTTAATCCTCCTGGTCTGGTTGAATTTTGACTGTGCAAGATAAAGGAAGTCTACTGTGAACAGCGTGTATTAGTTTTTATTACTGCTTCTCAGTGTAATAAAAGTGTGTAAGCCAAAATAGATGAGACATCTATTTTATGTGTGGGATAAAATACTTTTATCCCTAATAATTCCTAAGGGGTAGGGTTAGGGGATTGAACAAATCATCAGCTCAGTATAAAAACAACAGTAGTTGTAGTGATAATGTGATTGTGTGCATGTGTGTTTATATGTGTGTGTGTGTGTGTGTGTGTGTGTGTGTGTGTGAGAGAGAGAGAGAGAGAGATAGTGTGAGTGTGTTGGAACCATGTTTGTCCACGTCATTGGAGCAACATCTGTACTCCACCTGGAAGCACTAAATGTGTGTGTTAGTCTTTAATGTGCCAAGTCATAAGCTTACAATCATAAAGCAGGACAGGAAGTTATCATTTTCATTCATATCCTTCTCCCCTGTTGTGAGATAGCTGATAGTAAGATATCCCACAACCACCTTCTAGATCAGGGGTTTTGAAACTGGGGTCCTGTACACTCACATTTACTGGCTCACTGGAGGTTGTGAAGCTAAATTCTCTGTAACGCTGCTTATTTATTGCAAAAAGTATGATACAAGTACATTTGAATTGAATTTGAAAGGTTTCTCATCAGTTTTATACATCTAACATTAATTTTGTGTAAAAAAAAAAAAAAAAAAAGACACTGTCAATTTAATACAGAGTTAATACTTTCCAGATAGCATTTTAATAATTTCTTTTGGCTTTAGTACAATAAAAATATAAAAGCCAATAATTTAATTTGGCAGACAACATGTTGTCTTTATACTATCACACTTACTATTTTTCTCACACAAGTAAATGGGGCTATATAAATGAAAATATGTAGTTGCTTTTACTGTATATTTTAGGAAGGGGTCCATTGCAAGGTGATCATCATATCTGGGGTTCCTTGGCATCAGAAAGTTTGAAAACTCATGTTCTAGATAATGTAAAAGGATGGGCTTATAGACATGTTCCCTAAGGAATTACCATCACACAAACATCACACATGTCTAATAGACAGTTCACCGAACACGTTTGCTGTCTTTCTCAGCTGTTAGGCTGGAATACCTCCATTGGCTCAGAAAAAAATGGCACATCTGTTGTTTGTCAAACCTTACCACCAAGTTTCCCTTTCTAGATACAGTTTGCATAATATTCAGGTAAAATATAGGCCTTCAGCTAAAAGGTGGTCTAAATGAAGGGGCTCTGAAACCACTCATATGAGATACAGATGTTGTCCATGCCTGCAGAGGAGTCTTGTGGTTATGTCAAATCAGCAGTGAGAATAAAAAACAGATTGAGGGATGTTAAACCAGGTGGATAAATCCCATACTGACATTATGTATGATAGGTCAGTTTATCTGAGACTGGAGAATTAGTCCAACACAGAGTGACTCTTTGTCTGATGATGTTTCTGGACTTCTTTAGTCTAGTAGCCTACTTTGCTAGTTATGGAAAAGTATATAGTAAGACATCATAAAAATGTGTCTTTATAGCACAGACCCCTAATTCAGCTAATGTTTGGGTTTGCTTGCAGCCTAAACTTTAGCATCAAGCTAAAATTAGCTGTCCATGCCATTTTTCTACAACTTAGATAGTCTCAATTTAGAAAAACTCCTTTTCATTTTTCACTTGAAACAGTATGCCATCCAGGGACCTTGGCATACTATTTCCAAAGTTGCCTCGGTCTTCTTGTTTATGCATTGTAGCATGTTAAAAATTGATAAGGGAGCTATTGTGTACCAGTATGTAGGTGTTGGCCTCACTGTTCATTGGCTAATAGACTCTGTATGCGGGTGGATAATATTTACTCAGGGATTGGCTAGTCTGACCTTGATTTATTTGCCTTTGACATAGTAGTTGTACCACATCGGTAAGAATAGGATCACAATAGGATTCTTTTCATGAAGGAATTCAAGCAAATGGATTAGTACAATGATCTATTTTGGTGTTGGAATGTTAGTGTCACCATTCATGTCTTTGCTTTGATCACAGGTAGAGGTTGTGCCCTTTTTAAGTAGAAGAGTGCTTGCCATGATAGCATTTCGGATCTACATGTTTATGAAAGGATATTACATTAGTGGTACAGTGAAATTTGAATAGCAAGTCAAACAATAGAACACACTTCAAAAAGAGCTTAGGTCCTTGAGCTCAGTACAGCCCTCTCACACAAACCACAAATTCACCATTAAAACATGACAGAAAATATTATCAGATAATTTGTTGGTTTAGGTGCTCATCATGAACCTGTTTCTCACTGTTTCCTATCACTTGACTTACAGTTCTGTCTGCCCATATCTGATTACTTCCTACACCTGTATCAGCGTTTACATTTAGAAAAGAGCTAGTTTACTGCTTTTGGAAAAGGTCATGAGGCATCAGTGTATTACACCCTGCTAATTCAGAGTCTGGGGGACGGAGCTTCAACTTCTCTCAAGAGATTATGGGAGAAAGATTTAAACTTGGTATTGGAGGAGGGAGAGTGGGCTAGGATTCTAAAAAATGTCAAATCAAGGGTGCGCCTTATGCAATTCAAGATTTTACATAAATTTTATTGGACCCCCTCTAGATTGTATAGGCTTGGTCTTAAAGACACACCCACCTACTGGCGATGCTAGTCAGAGGATGGAGACATAACCCATGTCTTTGGGGGTGTGTTAAGATCCAGGAGTTTTGGTTGAAGGTTCAGAGTTTTGTTTGTGATGTATTGGGCACTCGGGTTTCATTTTGCCCCAGACTCTATTTTGGGCGATGGGGCGGTCCTCGATGTAGAGAATAGACACATAAAGAGTTGGGTCCTAACCAGTGTCTTGATAGCCAGACAGATAGTTTTAAGGGGATGGAGGTCGGCTGGAGCACCCTCATTTCAGGAGTGTTGCTCGGAGATGGGGAGAGTAGCGGCCTTTGAAGGAGGGTCATCTAGAAGACTTGGGAAATTGAACTTGTTTGTGGGGAAATGAGGCGGAAATCTGGCGTTTCTGGATGTGTGATTATTATTATTATTATTATTATTATTTTTGTGTGTGTTTGTGTCTATAATCATGTATGACCACTGGGATGTTGTTGGGGGCCAGGGTGGGGGAGGGGTAATAGTGGGGGATAATTGTTGATTCTGCGTATATATGTTTTGTTTTTCTGTGTTCAATATGTGAATCAAATTGTTAATCAGAAAAAGAAAAGAGCTATTTAGTCAGCTGCAGTCCACAAACTCACTTTTTCTCTCTATTTCTTTCATACATACCCTATGACAGAACAGATGGCTATTTCTGCAAGACTGTCTGTACTGGCTATAGGCCTAACACACTCCTCTGCATTATTTACACTGTTACACTCTGTTCTGTTTCTATAGCATGTGACTGCTCACTGCATCTATTTACAGTGATTGTATGTGGTAAAGAAATGAGCTGACTGCTAATATGAGCCTGGTCTAACATTCTCATTACATTTCAAAACAAGAAAAGGAAATGATTTATATTGTAAGATTTTGAGAGTGTTAACATAGGCTACTACACACTATTCAGCATAATTGAAGGGATTGTGTTTATGTTATCTTGTCTGGGCATGGCTCATAAAATTCAGACTATAGTTTGGTGTAGGGCTGGGTGACATATAGAATATTCACGATATAATTGCAATGATTTTGCTGACGATATAAAAGTAAGCAATATTGTGATGATTTTAATGTGTTTTTTATTTTGCCAGTAAAGGAATATTCAGGGTTCAATGCAAGTTAAACTCAATGGACAGCATTTGTGGCATAATATTGATTGCCACAAACATGTATTTGCACCCCCCCCCCCCCCATCATGCTATGCCCTGTCTAACACCATTTGAATGGCAGGTTAATTTTTTTCATGTGAGCATGGGATACAAGTACACAGGATCTGGCCTTAATCACATTTAAAATCTCTGTCTCGGTTGTAAAACAGGATTTGGCGGCTCATAAAGCCCTCTTTAAATGTCTTGCTCATTAGTAAAGGAGCGCAAAACAGATGCTGTGGCGTGGCCACTCAAAGCTCCCATTTTACTGATGACCGCAAAATGCTGCCTTTTAACTTTGAAACTAACACACACACACACACACACACACACACACTCAAAGAATGTAATTAATGCAGTGTAAAAGTCCCTATTTTTCTAGCTCTGTCTTTTTCTTCTCTTTTCCTGTCCTCCCTATTGCTGTCTTTCTCTCTGACAGTGGCATGTGGTGGACTTTGGACTTTTGAAAAAGTGCAGTCTCAGGGTTTGTTTGTATTTATTAGTCCAGTATAAATTCGTATTTCACTTCCATTTGACATTTACATAGTTTTCAGGCAAAATAGTATACAGTACAGTATGTAAAACACATATGTGTGTTCATGTATGGTTTTCACTGATATAAAATATACGCTGTGCAAAAACACATTTCAAATTACTACAAAAAATGGCTGTTTTCATATATGTAACATATATTTTCCCAACTCAAAATGGAATTTGAATATGTATGACCAAATATATGAACTATAGTTTAAATGTTCATGGCCATGTATCAGATTTCTGTTTGGGAAGGGACATGGAATACCTTTTAACTTACATTATTAACAAGCATTCAGCACAATAATGTTTTGTATGCTCATATTTACAGACTATTTATTAAAACCAAGTCAAAAAAAAAAAAAAAAAAAAAACTTAGCAGGGTTAGGGTGCAAATAATATCTGCCACTATTTGCACTGGGGTGTAAATAGCATATACCATTATCTGTACCAAGGTGAAAATCGCATCTGCCTTATTATTCTCATCCATATTTTTTGAGGAGGCACTGCCTCCCTTGCCTCCTTTGAGAAAACGCCACTGCTCTATGCCCTTCTGCTCTTTAGTCTTGGCATCAGAGATGGCTTATTAGTGGCCAACCACAAGACAAAAAAGGTGGAAAAAATGTGTATGAATGTAGCAAAGTTTGGGAAGCCTGTGTCACAGCGCATTTTTCCTGACAGACTCAAAGATTCCAAACACTCTCACAGATGAACTTTGTCAGGTTATCCAGAATTCAGGCCAGGATATTCTGAAAAACAACTGTACTCACTGTACAACTCAGCCCATCCACTTATAGCAACACTCAGTATATTTACATGCACTCTAAAAGTTTTTTGCAAAGTCAGACTAACAGACCTAGATAATGCAATTGTAGCATTACAACACACACACACACACACTTAAATTAAGTGGTGAGACTATAAAACAAACACAATGTAGAACACATTCGCATGCATACACACACATGGACACACAAACACACACGGGGGGCTGCAGGCATGGTGCGAGGTGATCATCTGTGTTTTGCGACTGCTATTGAGTCCTCAAATAACGTATTAGGACAGGCAGCCGGTGGAGTTTCTGGTGCCCCCCTAGGGAGTTTTTGCCCTATGCAGACTGCGTAATATGCACATTGGGAGAAATTTTACACTTAGTTGTGGGAGCTGCACACCATGGTCAGGTTTGACTGTAAGTATATTGTGGCATCATTGCAAAATCTCACCCTACAACACAAGTGGTTTAAAAACAAAATGCTAGAATTTTACCAATAATTGACCTTTGTAATGTCTACATATGTATCCAATGCATACAGCAAATATTTGTTACAACATTGGCTTATAGAGATCAGCCAATGCATGGAGCACTGAAGTCATCTACTGGCCATAGTTGTCATCTCATGTAATTGTTATTTTTAGTCCAGCAGATGTCACCAGAGACACCCAAGGCATTTGAAAATCTTTCAATTTACGGAAATGAAGGTTTTTTATTGAAGACAACATAAAATGTGCTTATTCTATATGAAAATGAATGGAGTAATTGAGTAATTTAGGTCAAAAATACCTAGCTTGTATCGGCTGATTTGCTCTTGTAATATCACTTTAGTTGAATTCAGATTTATTGTGTTGACTGATTACAGATCACAGAATGGAAAGTGTCCAGTTGTGATCTACATCCAATCAATGCGCCCACCCCTATAAAAGAGCTTTTTTCAGGAGCAGGTCCCAGAATAACACAGTGACTGTAGGTCCAGACAGCAGCCCGTTGCATATTGGGTCAAACAATGGACTCATAGATGGATCGCTCAAAGCTGATTACAACGATTTAGCTGGGACTCTGGGAATGGTGGATACCCTTGTGAACACACTGTTAATATATTTCAGTCTGTAAGTAAATGCTGCTCCAGTGTGGCTCATGCCCTGCTGTCTCTTTTTCCAGGTCTGTCTCTGCTCTGTTTGAAAACGCTAAAAGTGGTTGCAGGAAGATTTATCTCTTTTACAAGAATTTGTACTGTAGTGTTCTTGACATTTCCATTATATCTATGTCTTTAGATCTCTTCTCTCTCTTGTTTCTCTTCTTTTCCCCCTCATTCACCTACTCCCTGTAAATGTCTTTCTTTCACTGAAAACACTGAAGTAGCTACTGGTGCCATAACAGGAATTTGTGTGTGCATTTATGTGTGAGAGTGGAGACCAATTACGTACACAAAAAGCTTTCATTTTATGCAGGATACCTCAAGTTCCCTGTCTTTAGTTTCATGTCTTCACGTGTTGCATTTGAAGAACTAAGCTGGCTGTTTTGTGGCACTTTTTCACGTCCCCATTTGTTGCAGTGCTGTTGGTTATTTTAAGAAGCTGAGGTCAGAACAGGGAGAGGATGTGATGAAGCCGTCTGATATTTAGCTTCTACATCCTCTTTAAACATCTCTGCCTTAAACATGACCATTCTATCAGCAATAACATGCAGGGTTTATGAAACAGCACTGTGATACACATAACAGAGAACAAGCTGAATCTCAAACCAGAAGTCATGAATTTGTGTCTGCCTCACCCTCATTATTATTGTTTAGGCATAAAGTCATATTCTTGTCTGTTTTTCTATTTTACATTTCTATGGAAAAGGAAAGACCATGTAGTCTTGTATAACTAGCAGTAGCCAGTACAAAAGCAATCATTTAAATATAGCTGTTTTGAGTCCACACATCGTTAACAGCTGAAACTGAGAACCCTTGAGTCATTACGAGCTTCCTCTCTCTCTTCCTTAGTAGCTCAGTAACAGGAAGTCGGTTACACTGCATCATTCGCACATTGTAAGGACGAGAAATTAATCTGTGATTAGAAAAACACTGTTTGACTAACCCTAAAATTACATTTAGCATGCTGTTCAGGAAGATGTTCTTCCTAACAGTGTCTTTTCCCTGCTTTTTAGAGACTCACAATAATAGAGCATAACAGTCTGGTTCCGAGGTAAAAATCCCATTAATTTCTTCCATAGATGAATTGATTTTCTTTTTTTTCTTTTCTTTTTTTGTGTGATTTTTCTTCACTTTTCTCCCCAGTTTGGAATGCCCAATTCCCAATGCGCTCTAAGTCCTTTTAGTGGCGTAATGACTTGCCTCAATCCGGGTGGCGGAGGACGAATCTCAGTTGCCTCCGCGTCTGAGACCATCAGTCCACGCATCTTATCACGTGGCTTGTTGAGCGCATTACCGCGGTGTGGAGGCTTCATGCTATTCTCCGTGGCATCCACACACAACTCACCACGCACCCCACTGAGAGCGAGAACCACACATTATAGCAACCACGAGGAGGTTACCCCATGTGACTCTACCCTCCCTAGCAACCGGGCCATTTTGGTTGCTGAGGAGACCTGGCTGGAGACACTCAGCACGCCCTGGATTCGAACTCGCGACTCCAGGGGTGGTAGTCAGCATCAATACTTATTGAGCTACCCCCCCAACAAAATTGATTTTCAATGCTAACTTATAAACCTTTAAAGACAGACCTACTATGAGCTCCAAGGTTGTTTATCGATGGTATATGCTTCCATTGAAGCGATCAGTCTGCTTTATTTCAACTTCATTGTTTAAAAATCGTGTTTGATAGCAGAATTCATGGTAAACAACTACATTACCCATGATACAGCAGAGAAAGATCCACCAATCAGAACTGAGGCCAATGAAACCCGCTAAACGTGCCTTGGACCGACTGCCCACTCTCATGATGCACTGTGAATGACGTAATTGATTCGGTCTTCCTTCACCCTTAAACTACTTACCTGTTTGTACATATTGGAATATTTTGCAGTAAATGTAAAATATACATAAAATATATTGTTTCTATACTTATATCAACAATCTAAAATCTAAATCTAAAATATAATATAATCAACCTAGTTTTATACAGTATATTCTCATTGTTTTTTATTCAATGAAATATTTTGCAATGCTTCATGGGAATGTAGTATGTGCCCTCATGAAAGACAGTAAGTACACAGCCTTGTACCTTTGTCTTTTTGCCTGATTTTCAAATACTTTTTTGCCCCAAAGCAAAGTTTGTGATGTTGTGATTCACATTGGAGCTGGTTGGTTTGGTTCATGGCTCACAGCTCTTTTAGGAAAGATTTTATTAAAAGTCTATGGAAGAAATGAATGGGGAAAATACTCCCAGAACCCAGATGGCTGAAAAAGTTGGAGGGCACTGTTGCACTCTGTTAGGGCTAATTCTTTGACCTGGCCTGAATTAAATCATGTGATTTTATGTGGCAGTTGCTTACCTAATTTTTCACTGCTGTCATTACTGACTGCTGTCTGCTTCTCTACCATGAGCACACATTTCATATTATTACCCCTCAAAATGCGATTTCAATAATGTTGACTGTAAAAAGAATGGAGATGTCTAGAATGATCACTTGTTATTGACTTGCTCAATAATAGCGATTGTCAGTTTCACTGCTTGTACCTTTTAAGTTATGTAGTTAATCAATTACTGTTTCCATCTTTACCAAACAAGGAAAAAAGGGTAGTTAGCATCTAAGAATCGTTCTTTTAATGGAATGCCCAGGTATGCATCTGTCTGCATCAGTCACAGATCATGAGGAAAGTGTCAAACACTAAAATCATAATGCTACCATTTTTTAATGCCTGTCTTTTTAAGAACAAACAAAGCCACATCATAAATTACTTCATTCTTTGTAAAAAAATTATGTAATTAAATGAAAAAATAAGCCCATGGTTGAGGATATGGTAAGATGTTCATGTTATTTAGTCCATCTGTTAAACAAATTCCCGGAATAGTGGTCTAGACCAGGATGCCACGGTGACCCATTTACCAATATAGCTGTGCCTCAGACCACAGAGGCTGCAGTTTTTGTACTATTCGCCAAAAATGATGTGTGGAGCATAAATATATTATATTAATATTTTATTATTATATATTCCAAACAGAATGAATCAGATTGAAGCTGCACATTGTATTTTTTATTTTGTTTATTTTTTTTAAATCAAGGTTTCACTTAAAAATATTAGCAAATGCTGTAGTTAGATATGTTGTTAATCCACCAAAGGCTGAATAAGAAAAATATTCATAGTGTTTGGCTTGATGCTGCCCCCAATCCGATCAGCTGCATGTGTGTTTGTGCAACGTAACAAAGGCTAACAACATGGAGACTAATATAAAATCTTGTAATATTTGCAGTGCGATTGTACAGTGTGACTGTAGCTTGACTTTGCCCATCATGCATGTATACACTGGCTTTATTTGACAATAACTGGCCTTAGCGTTGTGCACATGTTGATGAACAAAATGGGTCTCCTTTCTTTTCTTTAAATACCTTTAATAAAGTGTTAGTTACGTGAAAGTTAGGGGCTTCATATCAAAGCATATGGATAGGCTATAAATGGGAGAATAAGCATCTACCGCTCCTTCTTTTACCATGAAAATTCAGATGGATCGCTAATGATTGCTTCATTCTGTGATGCGTTTCAAGTGTTCTGTACCTATAGCCAACATTCGGGAATCAATCATTTTGACAAAACTGTAATATTAATCATTTCATATTGCTGCGCTGCTCAGCGTGCACTGCACATATCCACTAGAGGGCGCAGCATGCTCACACAACGCTGACTGAAGTGGTGAATGCAGGTCGTCAATTTTTAAAACGCAGCCTTTTGATGTTTCACGCAAGGTCAAATTGCAATTTCAGTCTTATTCAATCAGTCGTGCAGTCTTAATGGATACAATACCAATCTCTCAGTGGTCAAAGTCTGCAGGTTTCACAGCATTTTGTTTTTTCCTTTTTCCATGTCCATTTTTTCACATCCGTAACACAAGTTTATTTCTCGATCTAAACTGGAAAAACTGGTCTAAAATGAATTTTTTCTGATGTCTCGACTCTATCTGCAGGGGTTTAGGATTATGCATACAAATAGTTTGATATACTAGTAATGAGTACTTTCTAGATACATTTTAGATAATTTCTAGATATTTATTATAAAATTAAGATAAAAATGAATACCTACATTGGCTAAGAAGTATTTTGCAGTTTTCTTATTTTTAACTAATATTTCTGGGTTATATTAAATAAATTAGATTTTAATTCGTCTTACATTTACACTATGTTGACAACTTCCTGTGTGGTGCACTTTGATTTTTTTTTTTTTTTTGCATTTTTCTTGCATGCCTTTGTTCTCTATAATGAATCTGATTTCTCTAACCAGCTTGCCTTGCATTCAAATAAAGAACATGTAATTTAAATCATGCTGAATTTACTTTTTTAGTTGAGTACATTTAAAAGTTTAAATATTGACATGAATCATGAATCGTTTTTTAAGTTTGAAAAAAATCTAGATTTTATTTTTTTTGCCTTGCCTATCTATTTTGAATGTTAGATGTCATGGAATATATGGAAAGGATGTTAATTTTACATAGTAAATAGTCTAGATAATATTATCCTTTAATTGTAAGAGACTTGTTAGAGCAGTCTGCACAGTTTATTACTACCAACATTAGACATTCTGTCTAAGAAATCTTTTTTCCTCCTAAATATCAGTGGAATATATTTGTATGGTCTTTTATTACAAATCCATTTTTAAATGCCTGCTCTTAGTGGCTTAAGATTTCCCTCCTCATTTTTGGGCTGGTGCATTTCCAACATTTCCAACATAGACAATTCATCACAATACTACAAGGCAGCGAATTTGTACCAATTCGCATGTCTTAATTCGTGCAAAAACGTAGAACTTATACATTAAACAGTCATATACACTTAACGAACACGTGCTCAGGATCCGAAAGTGTCACTTTCTTTCGTTATTACACACTAGGTTTTTTTAACATTAATATCATGGTTATGTTTACGCTTTGGGTAAGGTGTCACTTTATGTTTAGGTATAGGGATGGGGTTTGGGTTAGGGTTTAAAGTTACAAAAACACAGTTTTTCATAGACAAACTGAAGGTTATCTTCTTCACATACGTAACTGTAAGTGTTCTGTGCCAGCATCACGGTCACAGTCTGCTTGCAGGCTATTAGAGCGAAACGTGCTAGCCTCTCCTGTACTACAAACTGCTGTTCCAGTTGTTGGTTTTAATAGTGAGGATGAACTTTGAATTCGCTTGAGTCCCTAATACTGAGAGTTTTTTTCTAAAGCTGAGATTTATGTTGCAATACAAAGAGATGCAAGTATGCAAGCCGTAACTAATGCAACGGCACCATTTAGACCTAAAGAAATAGCTGTGAGACTTGCAATAAAGTTTTGTTTAACCTGAGAATGCATATGTAACTTCATGCCTCTTAAATGCATATGTGGGCAAAAAAGACCCAAGTGAAATCTAGATGCTTATTCTTTATAAAACTACTTTTTTTTTCAAGGAAAATTTACTCTAAGGATAATTTTATTAGTAATTACATTTGTAAATAGTTCATATATCTTTTATTCAATGCTGAAGAGTTTCAGAAAATTGAGTAGGAGTTTTGTTTTTTTTTCTCTGAATTAATAGTGTTGTAACACTCCATAGTGTTGTATATACATGTACACCTGTGAATGTATACTGTACTCATTCTGGTTGCTGTTTGATCTTCAGAGGGCACTGTTGGACCCCTCCATCATATCACCATTCTTCAAACAGTATGCACACTGTGTTGTAATCAGATAAGCATTTACAGGCTTCCTCTCATTACACCCAACAACATACATTTCACAGTCTTCTTACCAGCAGCAGTATGTGTGCCTGTGTTTGAAATGTATGTTCAGAGGTCTCTCCTATTAGCCTAGATCCAAAATGTACTGAAATGTGGGATATCTGGTTCACAATACTCTAATATTGTGAATCTTTATGTTGAGTGTATTGTGATTAAAAACTGGTTGTTTACTCGCTTGTTTTTCATTCATCTTCATTTAACTTTTTTCTTGCTTTGTGCAACTAGTGTTGAACTTCCATAGGCACATCAGTAAAAACAACAACAACATAAAGGAATAGTGTACCTTGGTTACAGCCTATTTATCATAGCACAAAACGTCATGGTTACTGGTGTAACCTCCGTTCCCTGATGGAGGGACATAGGGGTCACTCTTGGGAGCCCGAGACACCTCTGGTCTTTGATAAAAGGCCAATGAAAATTGGCGAGTGGTATTTGCATGCCACTCCCCCGAACATACAGGTATAAAAGGAGCTGGTATGCAACCACTCATTCAGGTTTTACGCTGAGGAGCCGATAAGGTCCAGCCATTTCAGCGGGTAGTTCAGCGTTGTGGCAGGAGGGACCAACGTCTCGTTCCCTCCATCAGGGAACGGAGGTTACACCAGTAACCATGACGTTCCCTATCTGTCACTCACTTGACGTTGGTGTCGATGTAGTGACACTAGGGGTCCCTATACAAAACGCCACAAGGCTGAACTGTGTTACGTGAACTGGCGGTGTGTGGTGGGCAGACTTGCTGTGTGCCTCGTCGACACGTAACCTCCCCCAACACAGTTATGAGTGTCGAACGGCCCTTTTTGGGGACAAGTCGACTACCCAGAGATAGAGACAGGCTTAACCCAGTCGTGGCCTCTTTCCCCTTCTCTTTTTCCACTCCCTAAAAGAGAAGGGGGATTATCCGATTGGGCCGCCAGGTCTAGTCGGGGGGTGTCCCTCCCAAGGGGAGGACACCGCGGAGACCACACCTCACCCCAAGAGAGGGGGGGATATTTAAGTGGAAGAATACATCACATGGTCTTTCCAACCATGTGGAGAGCCTTCAAGGTAGATCCTGCCCAATGGGGGAGGAGTTACTACAACATGGAGACTGGGGCAGAGGGGCTCTGCCCAAGGAAGACGCAGTTTGCCAGCAGGGAAATTAATTAGCGGAAGATATAGATCGCATGGGGTTAGCCTTACAGAGAACCGCCACATGCGGAGCACCTACCCCAGAACTGGGCTCTTAGTTAGCGCGTGTACTGGGCCGGCAGCAAGTCTCTCCGAAAACTCGACTGCCACAGGGCTCGGAGGAAGTCAACCAGGGAACAACTTTTGTGAACACTACTGGGAATTAACAGCGCACATCTTCAGCTCAAAAGGAGGTGGAAGGTGCTATGTGCAAGCAATACACCCAGCCGGCTATCCCGGGCTTATCCGCTTGTGTTGCGTGCCACTACCTGGGATGAAACCGGTTCCACCCGGAGGTTGTAGAACCTTGCAAAGGTGTTGGGTGTTGCCCAGCCCACTGCTCTGTAAATGTCTGTTAGAGAGGCACCTCTGGCCAGGACCCAAGAAGCCGCTACACCATGGGTAGAATGGGCTCGTAGCCCTACCGGGGGCGGCATGTTTTGGGCGAGATATGCCATAGTTATGGCGTCAATGAGCCAGTGGGCGATCCTCTGCTTGGAGACAGTGCTTCCTTTCCGCTGTGCACCAAAGCAGACAAAGAGCTGCTCAGAGACTCTAAAGCTCTGCGTGCGATCCAAATAGATGCGTAAAGCGCGCACCGGACACAACAACGACAGGGCTGGGTCTGCCTCCTCATGGGGCAGCACTTGCAGGTTCACCACCCGGTCCCTAAAAGGAGTGGTGGGAACCTTGGGCACATAGCCCGGTCGGGGTCTCAGGATCACGTGAGAATAGCCCGGACCGAACTCCAGGCACGTTTCGCTGACAGAGAACGCTTGCAGGTCACCTACCCTCTTGATGGAAGTGAGCGCAGTCAGGAGGGCAGTCTTCAAGGAGAGTGCCTTAAGCTCGGCTGACTGCAAAGCTCAAAAGGGGGCTCTCTGTAGACCCTGAAAAACTACAGAGGTCCGATGAGGGAACGAGGCGCGGCCTGGAGGGATTCAGCCTCCTGGCACCTCTTAGGAACCTGATGATCAGATCATGCTTCCCTAAGGACTTACCGTCGACTACCATTGCAGGTGGGAGACAGCTTAGGTCTTCTGTGTCCCGTCCAGGGGCCAGACATGGAGATTCCAGAGGTCTGGGCGTGGGTGCCGGATGGTGCCCCTTCCCTGAGAAAGAAGGTCCTTCCTCAGGGGAATTTGCCCGGGGGGAGCTGTCGCGAGGAGCGTGAAGTCCGAGCACCACGTCTGGGCGGGCCAGTAGGGTGCTTACCAGGACGACCTTCTCCTCGTCCTCCCTGACCTTGCACAGGGTCTGTGCAAGCAGGCTCACTGGGGGAAAACGCATATTTGTGAATGCCAGGGGACCAGCTGTGTGCCAGCGTGTCTATGCCGAGGAAGGCCTTGGTCAGGGCGTACCAGAGCGGGCAGTGGGGAGGATTCTTGGGAGGCGAACAGGTGCACCTGTGCCTGTCGAATCGACTCCAAATCAGCTGGACCACCTGAAGGTGGAGTCTCCACTCTCCCTTGAGGGTAACCTGTTGTGACGGTGCGTCTGCCGAAGTGTTGAGGTTGCCCGGGATGTGAGTGGCTTGCAGCGACTTGAGGTGCTGCTGACTCCGTTGGAGGAGACGGCGGGCGAGTTGTGACATACAGCGGGAGCGCAGACCGCCTTGGCGGTTGACATATGCTACCGCTGCCGTGCTGTCTGTCTGAACTAGCACGTGCTTGCCCTGGATCAACGGCCGGAACCTCCGCAGGGCGAGCAGAATTGCCAGTAACTCGAGGCAGTTGATGTGCCAACGCAGCCGCGGACCCGTCCAGAGGCCGGCGGCTGCGTGCCCGTTGCCAACAGCACCCCAGCCCGTTTTGGAGGCGTCTGTCATGACCACGACGGGCCTGGAGACAAGTTCTAGGGGAACACCTGCTCGTAGAAACGAGAGGTCGGTCCAAGGGCTGAAAAGATGGTGACAGACCGACTTAATGGCCACGCGGTGTGTCCCGTGGCGCCATGCCCGTCCCTGTGTGCGCATAACACGTCTCGAGAGTGAGCTAAGATTAGCCAGTCGTCGAGATAGTTGAGAATGCGAATGCCCACCTCCCTTAACGGGGCAAGGGCAGCCTCTGCGATCTTCGTAAAGACACAAGGAGACAGGGACAGGCCGAAAGGGAGGACTTGTACTGATACGCCTGACCCTCGAACGCGAACCGCAGGAAGGGTCTGTGTTGAGGAAGGATCGAGACGTGAATGTACGCATCCTTCGGGTCTACCGCCGCGAACCAATCTTGATGCCGGACGCTCGCTAGAATGCGTCTTTGCGTCAGCATCTTGAACAGGAGTCTGTGTAAAGCCCGGTTCAGTACTCGCAGGTCCAAGATTGGCCGCAACCCACCGCCTTTTTTCGGTACAATGAAGTAGGGGCTGTAAAACCCTTTCTTCATCTCGGCTGGAGGGACAGGTTCTATCGCGTCCTTCCGTAGGAGGGTAGCGATCTCCGCGCAAGGTAGCAGCGTTTTTGTCTTTCACCAAGGTGAAGTGGACACCGCTGAACCTGGGCGGATGCCCGGCGAAGTGAATCACGCAGCCGAGTCGGACGGTCCGGACCAGCCCTCGTAAAGGACTGGAAGGCGCAAGCCATGCATCCAAGTTCCGCGCAAGGGGGACCAAAGGGACAACGTCATCGGATGTACCGGCAGGTGGGGCCTCGCGTCGGGGTGGAGCTCGAGGTGCCACACCACGTCGTGGCCGTGCTGACTCCGAGGACATCGAAGCACTTACCTGGCTCCTTGTGACCACCCCTGGAACAGCCTGGAACGGGGGAGGAAGAGGCCTGTCCTCGTGACCCATGGAGACTGTCACATCGGGGGTGGATTTGTGCCACAGCTGGGCGCTCAGGGCGGGAGACCGCCGCTGGAGCGCCAACCTGCCAAATGGAGTGGTGGACGGTGGTCGTGATGCCGGCCGTACACACCGGATACGTGACCCAGGGAACAAGGAAACCACTCTTGCTGAGCTCTTGAGTACTGCAGCCACTTGGGCATGCAGCGCAATTAAATGCAAAAGGTAACAAAAAGATGAAGATCTGCTTACCAGCTCCAGAGCAGCGGGTTTCGTTGTCCCTGGGTCGCCCGTCTCAAGGGCGCTTTGAAGCCTTTCACGGGTTCTGGGCAGCTGCGAGACGGGTGGCGTCTACTTCTTACGGTGGGCTCCACGTCGGGGCCAGGCCGAAGGGGCGGGCTGCGGCGGAGCCGGTGCAGTCACCGCAGGGGGACGCCCTTGGCGATGAGTAGATGGGGTACGGGATCTTGAGCCACGCCGGGGCAGGATATGCCGGCAAGCATCCATCTACTGCTCTACCATCGAGAACTGCTGGGCAAAGTCCTCGACGGTGTCGCCGAATAGGCCCGCCTGGGAAATGGGAGCAGCAAGGAATCGTGTCTTGTCAGCCTCACCCATCTCGACCAGGTTGAGCCAAAGGTGGCGCTCCTGGACCACTAATGTGGCCATCGTCCGCCCGAGAGACCGCGCCGTGACCTCCGTCGCTCGGAGAGCGAGGTCGGTCACCGAGCGCAGTTCCTGCATCAATCCCGGGGCGGAACTACCCTCGTGCAATTCCTTTAGCGCCTTGGCGGACTTGCAGGAGAGCCATGGCGTGCAGGGCGGAGGCAGCTTGTCCAGCGGCACCGTAGGCCTTGGCCGTCAGAGACGACGTAAACCTACAGGCCTTGGACGGGGGCTTTAGGCACCCTCGCCAGGTGGCGGCACTCTGTGGGCATAGGTGCACCGCGAGCACCTTTATCCACCGGGGGATTGCCGAATAACCCTTGGCCGCCCCACCATCGAGGGTAGTGAAAAGATCGGGACCGGGCAGTAAAAAGTGCCTCCCGCGACCTTGTCTGCTCTTCATGCACTTCCGGGAAGAAAGGAACGGGGCGGGGTGTGGCTTTGAGCAGCGGCGCGAGCCCAGGAACCAATCACCGAGCCGCGAGGGTTCAGGGAAGAGCGGTGAAATCCACTCTAACCGACGCTCGCGGCTGCCCGGGAAAGCATGTCGTCATCTCCGCGTCAGCCTGTGACTGGGCGATCGACCCCGAAGGGAGGAGCCCAGCTGAGGCTTCCGACTGGACGAGCCCGCCCTCCGATGCTGCGCTCGAGAGCTCATCACTTTCGCGGGCTCCGAATAAGAGGTCGAACTCGCCGTGAGACGAGCCGGCAGACTCACCCGGAAGCCCGATCGGGGCAGACGAGCATGCTGTGGAATGGGAGGTCCGCGGGGGGATACCCAGTGGAGGCGGTCCCATTGGGGTCCCCAAATCGCCGCCAGTGCTAGCCACGCTGGCCTCAAACCCGTGGGTAAAAGGACCGAGGCGGGAGCCTCTGGGGTGGCTCGCTTTCTTACGAAGGCAAGCCGCGACCACAACGTTGCCATGGACATATTCTCGCAATGAGAACATGACCATCCACGAACGCTGTCTCCTCGTGAGCAGTGCCCAGACACGAAAGACAGTGATCGTGACCGTTAGAAGGCGAGAGATAACGAGCACAACCAGGAATAACACACAATCGGAAAAGCATCTTTAAAAAGACGCGTCTTTAAAAAGATGTTCCGTGTGTGCGCTCTTTTAGAGAAATATATACTCTTTTAGAGGGGAAAAATGCTCTTTCAGAAAATATACTCTCTAGTTTTTCTGCCGAAGCGCCCAGGGGCATTCTCTGCAGTGCACCAGTGCAGAGGAGGGAGAAGCCGCTGAAATGCGCCGTCAGATCCAGCAGAGGTGAATGAACAGTAGTATTCAGCTCAGTGAGCATGACCGTTCGGCTCCGAAGAGAAAATCTGAATGAGTGGTTGCATACCAGCTCCTTTTATACCCGTATTTTCGGGGGAATGGCATGCAAATACCACTCGCCAATTTTCATTGGCCTTTTATCAAAGACCAGAGGTGTCTCGGGCTCCCAAGAGTGACCCCTAGTGTCACTACATCGACACCAACGTCGAGTGAGTGACAGATAGGGAACCCTTGCACTGTACCACACAGTACCCAAGGAGATACTTCGAAAGGAAAAACGAGTTTTAGTCTTCTTTTCTTAGCTCGTTATGATTTTGCATTTTGGTCGAATAGAAATAATTGAGTGCCTTCTCAAAGACTTGCTCTTAGACGACAATGTTGTTAGCCATAGGTCACCATAGTAACAGCATTCATTCTGCAGAGCACATAATAATTCCCAGAAGTCAAAAGAATAGTTTAATACTTCATATTTTGATATTAGTAGTACATTTATTATTCTATGAATGGAAAGACAGAGAGGAAGCAAGTTAGAGAGAAGTGCAGGAAGAAGATGGATTCGTGAACAAAGCCAATTTTTCTCCCTGGTGCATGTCTGCTTTTCATATACTTAGCATTCGACATCCCTTGAGATGTTGTTAATGGTTGGGTCTGTGTACCTTTACTCCCCACCATCTTTCAAATCAGTGTGACCAGCCCACAAGGGTATACATACAGCTGGCTGCAGAACACATTAGTTCTTCCCCTCTCTGTTCTGAAGAGCACTTACGCCTCGTTCAGTCAATGGCCACCTGTCCACTCCTCTCATATTACGTCTGCTTTGTTCACTAATATGTCCTGTAAGTCACTCAGTCTGTGTGCATTAATATTTAGAGAGGCTATGACTGAAAGATCTTCTAGGGTGAGACCTGCACTCTTGCATTGAGTGTTGGGTCCCTGGTCCCTTAGAGGTCTTTGTTTACTAGATCACTTACTAAAAGGATGTGCTTAGTCCAGGAATCTGATTTATTTTACCTTAATGTCTTTCTCTATTTCCTTTGTTTCTCTCTTTTTTCTCTCTCTCCCTCTAAATTGCCCCACTTTCACTAGTATTAATTTTGTATCTCTCAAATGATCATCCATGTTCCTCGAAGGCAGTTCTTAGAAGATTTCTTAGAAGATCTGAAACGTTAAGGATCTGCAAAGAAAAATGAACCTTAAGCATTTTAGTGTAAAAATAGGTCTCACAGAAACATGCTTCTTATAGTACAGAGCTCAGTTTCTTTTTACAGTGTATTCTTCAGTTGCCCCAAATTAAATCTGTGCACTTTTTACTTTTTCTGAATGGATTTTTTGGGGAAAATCTGCAGAATGGATTTAAATATGGTTAAATGTCTTAACAGAGATGAAAGTAGAAAGTGCAGAAAGAGGTCTGTACAGGCATTTAGCCTGAACCTGGACCGACTTGAGTGTTTCTACATGAAAAACTAGCCAGAACCTAGGCCCGAAACTGAATAGTTGATTGAATCTCGTCTGGAGTCAGGTAGCAGACCTCTAGCAAAAATAGATACTCTTATTGTTAGTTTAACCCATTATAAGCAAATTTGCACAAATACACTGTATATTAAACAAACATGTAAGGGACTAGGGATTTGGAGAACTTAATTAAGGGCTTTTTTTATGCAGAAATCTGTATAGTTTTGTCTGGAATTCTGCAGGTGCAGATTCTGTGCAGGCCTAGTTACAATGAAACTGTCAGGGGGCGTTCACACCAAATATGTTTTGAGTCCATCTGCAATGATTGGTTTTCTATGTAAATACAGTTTACGCTAGATGGACGTCATTGCCTGTTGTGCCGGATCTCGCTGTTTTTTACATTTAGTAATTTAGCAGATGCTTTTATCTAAAGCTATTTACAAATGAGGAGCAAAAGTCAACAATATCTGCAGCATCGCACTGCAAAGTTCTAGATGGAGAAGCATAGAAGTGAGTGCAGAAGAAAGAGGCAGACAAGGAATTTAATTTTTTTAATAATTAAAAAGTAAGTGTGGATTGGTTAATTGCTCATGACACAGATGCGTTTTCAGCTGGTTCTTGAATGTTGAGATGGTTTCAGCAGGTCGTGTTGAGGTTGGAAGCTCATTCCACCACAGAGGAACAGAGAATGTGAATGATCGTGAAATGGACTTTGTGCCTCTTTGTGATGGGTCCACCAGGCGAGTCAAAGCCCTGAATTTGATACAGGCAGCTACAGGTAGCCAGTGGAGTGAAATCAAGAGGTGAGTGATGTGAGCCCTCTTTAGTTTTTTGAAGATCAGACGCGCCGCCACGTTCTAGACCATCTGCAGCGGATTATTCCTGCTAGCTGGGAGACCAGCCAACAGAGTGTTACAGTAGTACAGTCATGGCGCTCGTCTAGCGCCATGTTTTTTAAATGCTGTGTTAAGTTAAAATGAATTTCAACTTTTAAAATTGTGTTACTACAGTATGTTCTACTCTATTTGTTGCGCTGTCTATTTTTAAATTATTATTTTTTTTGAGCTCAAGAACATGTTCAGTCGAAACGGCCCCTTACTGTATCACTTCATCACAAGCACACTGATGTTTGACAAGCATTTCTTTTGCCATCCCATTGGGATTAAAGTATTTCCTGCTCTAATCTGAATTCTGATTTTGACCCTCTGCTTCCTCTTGCTGTTTTGGCCACAGACTGAGTAGCAAGAGTCAAGAACTGTGAAAACCATGTTGAAAGGGGGCACCGCCAAGGCGGCACTGCCCAGGATGGGAGCCCCAGAGCGGGCAAAGCTGTCTACCAACACCTCCCAAACCTCCTACTCCAGCAATATTGGTATGAAGACCTCCAGATCGTCCAGCACCATCGCTTCAGACCTACGACTCAGTAAGGTGAGCCTTAAACAGTCTTATGATGCATGAGTAGAAGAAAAGATGGAGTTAGGGTCAGTACGCACAGAACGAAGGGTTCTCAGGGTTCCAAGCTTTTTAAATAAAATTAGTAGGCCTGGTATTTTCTTGGTGGTATTTGTTCAGTTAAGGGTAACAGCACACTGCCAAAATAAAAGCCTCCTCTGATATAGTAGCAGACAAACATTACAGATGCTACTCTTGAGATGCTTGTCCCACCCCCAGCTTAAGGCCCGTTTACACATACAGCAGCCTCCATCGACAAAAAGAGAGTGACCTCTGGTAATCAGGTAAATTACAGGAAAAACGTTGAGTTGCCTTTACTGGTAAATGTACCACATGTGCTATTCACACATGCAACGTCTTTTTTCTGTTTTGCTAGTACCATTCACACATCAGCACTAAATGCCGTTAAATTATGTGATGTCAGCTGCGCTGGAAATGTATGCTTCTTGTTTAAAAACATAGCGAGGTATTATTTTGTATCTGAATTCTCAATGTATTTCAAAGTATGTCAGTGATTTTTTAAATTTTTTGGCAAATGTTTACCTTTATGCAGTTGCTCAAGATTCAACGACATCGTACGCAACGACTTCAGATAAGACTGATGGATCTGCTCTACTCATGCAGCTGCTGTTGCTACTTGACATGAGTAAATATGCTGTTGCTGTTGCACGGAGCCCGTGCGCTGCTGCTGCTAACAGAGAAGTGTGCTGCTGCTACTGAACAAACATAAAATCACCCCCGTAGAGCAGATATAGATGGGTGGTGCTGGGGAGGTGGAGGGAGAAACGTTGTGCAGCCAGCCACTACAATGCGTAGGTGGGTTATATATAATTTGATGAGGAAAAAAGGGGTTCTGATTGGTTAACGTAGCAAGGTGTGCCGGGGTGACCTATCAACCTACGCCAGTTTCCTAACTGAACTTTATTTGTCATCTCAGTTAGGACAACTCTCTGAGTAGTATAACATACATTTTTTTATTCTATCTATCTATCTATCTATCTGTATATATATATACACACTACCGGTCAAAAGTTTTGAAACGACTGAAATGTTTCACGTGATCTTAAAAATCTTTTGATCTGAAGGCGTATGTAACACTTTTTAGTGGAAAGGAGGAGACGAGAAGTTTTAATAATGCACCCTGACGCTTACATCTCCACACTCGTCAGCTTCACAGGCAAACATTTACTCAGACACTTCCAGTTCATTACACTAATAATACAATATAATGCAGCGTCGTGGCCTTTCTTGCGCCAGTCTCTCTCTCCGACTGCTGGCGGTGTGGCTCTTTTAAGCCGCCCTCCCTTGCTCACTGAAATTGGAGACAGGTATTAGACATAATTTAGCTCAGGTGTAAGCGCCCTTACTGCTTTCACTCTCTCCGGAGAGATGCTTGACCACGCCTCCGCTGCCACATATCCCCACTGCCCGACTCAGGCCGGGGAGGCATCCGGCCTGCCTACAACTCCCCCCCCATTTCTGGAAAGGAAGTCGGTGACAGCCATTTGCGCCCCGGTCTGTGGACCACCTTGAACTTAAACGGCTGAAGAGCCAGATACCAACGGGTGATCCGCGCGTTGGCATCTTTCATGCGGTGGAGCCACTGGAGCGGGGCGTGATCGGAACAGAGGGTGAAGGCCCGCCCCAACAGGTAGTATCGGAGAGTGAGGACCGCCCACTTGATGGCGAGACACTCCTTTTCCACGGTGCTGTACTTAGTTTCCCTCAACGAGAGCTTACGGCTAATGTACAGCACCGGGCGCTCCTCCCCACCACCACCTGCGAGAGTACGGCCCCCAGCCCTCTGTCTGAAGCATCTGTCTGTAAAACAAAAGGGAGAGAGAAATCAGGTGAATGTAAAAGCGGCCCCCCGCAAAGTGCGGCTTTAACTTGCGTGAACGCCTGCTGACACTGCTCCGTCCACTGGACCGGGTCTGGAGCTCCCTTTTTAGTGAGATCAGTCAGCAGGCTGGTGACGTCCGAATAATTAGGCACAAATCTTCTATAATAGCTAGCCAGCCCCAGGAACTGTCTCACCCCCTTTTTGGTCATGGGCCTCGGGCAGGTCGCAATCGCCGCTGTCTTGTCAATTTGGGGACGCACCTGCCCATGGCCCAAGTGGAACCCCAGATACCGTACTTCCACCCACCCAATCGCACACTTCTTTGGGTTTGCTGTGAGTCCCGATCGGCGCAGCGATCTCAGAACCACCCTCAGATGTTGCATGTGCTGCTGCCAATCATTGCTGTAAATGATGATGTCATCTAAATAGGCAGCGGTGTAAGCTGAATGCGGTCTAAGAATTCGGTCCATGAGACGCTGAAACGTAGCGGGGCCCCAAACAAACCGAACGGAAGTGTCACAAACTGGTGTAATCCAAACGGTGTGGAGAAGGCAGTTTTTTCACGGGACATTGGTGTCAAGGGGATCTGCCAATAACCCTTTGTCAAATCCAATGTCGAATAAAACCGAGCAGTGCCCAACTGATCGAGCAACTCATCAACGCGAGGCATTGGATATGCATCAAATTTAGACACCGTGTTGACTTTCCTATAATCCACACAGAACCGTACAGAACCGTCGCTCCTAGGCACTAGAACAACTGGGCTGGACCAATCGTTGTGGGATTCTTCTTTTACCCCCATATCGAACATTGCATCCAATTCTTCCCGAACGATTTTCTTCTTGTGTTCGGGTAATCGGTAGGGGCGACTACATACCACGACCCCAGGTCTCGATGTGGTGGTGAATGAGGTTCGTACGACCTGGTAGAGGGGAGAACACATCCGCAAAATCCTGTTGCAACCTGGCAACCTCTGTGAGTTGACTCGGTGAGAGGTGGTCTCCGCAAGTGACCGGGGTGAACTGTTTATGTTTTGAACTCACCTCTGGTCCGAGCTCCGCCTTCTCGGGAACTACCATAGCCAACGTCACAGGGACCGCCTCCCTCCGCAATTTCAGGAGGTTGAGGTGGTATATTTGATGTGTGCCCCCTCTATCGGTTCGTTTAACTTCATAATCGAGATCTCCCACTCGTCGTGTGACCTCAAAGGGTGCTTGCCACTTGGCGAGTAATTTAGAGCTCGATGTGGGAAGTAATACAAGCACTTTATCTTTGTCTCGCGACTGCTCCAAAGGGAAATCCCCCTCAGGGAATTCCCTGAGAATAGGAGGGGCTGCAGCCTCTCCCCCAATCTCATCATTATGACGTGGAGCTGTCGAGGAAGGCCCCGGCTCCGCCTCCCCTGCCAGAGCATCGCACATTGCACATCTCCCTAATTTCATACAGGACCCATCCGCACAAATTCCGTTTAATAAAACTCTAAAGTCAGGCCAATCAGTCTCCAAAATCAGCGGATGGGTGAGGCGGGAACTAACCGCGGCCTCCACTCTATGCTTTTTCCCCTGGAATTTAATCGTCAGTGTCACCACCGGATACTTGTGAATATCCCCGTGCACACATTTCACCCTCACCGTTTTAGTTGTGCCCAAAGCCTCGGGTTGAACTAAGCGTTGGTGGATAGTGGTTTGATTACACCCGGTGTCCACCAACGCTTGGTGAGTACCCCCCTTGACACTTATCGGTATCCGGTACGCTCCGGCCCGGTCGGGGGCAGCCTGCGGGAGGTCAGAGACCTGCACCACCGTTCCCAGCTCCATCAGAGGGCACTGATCCCGGAAGTGGTCCGGGTCCCCGCACCTCCAGCAGGCTGGCCCAGGCGCTACGCCCGCACTTGCGTCAGCATGCGCCCCCCCTGAGAGGGAGAGCGGCGGGGCATCGGGGTAGGGGAAGGTGTCGCCTCCCACGTCCAGGGAACTGGTCTCGGTGTCTGAAGTCCTCCTCGTCTGCGTGGGGCAGGAACGGGCCCTGGGGAGAGAGCAGAACGAGAGGAGTTAGGGGAGGGGAATGAGACAGGAGGAAACACAGGGGCAGGGGAAAGAGAGTAGGAGGGCTCTTCCGCCCTCGGGATCGCTGCCATTTGGTCCTCCGCAAGCCAGACGGCTTCCTCCAGCGACGCCGGGGGGTGGCACTGGACCCACTCCGCCATCCCTTTTGGCAGTCGATGTATTAATTGCTCCAGTACCACCTGGTCAATGATCCGGTCGACGCCGTGGTCCCCCGCTAGCAGCCATCTTCGGCAGGCGTCGCGGAGCCGTTGGGCGAAGGAAAACAGGTGGTCGGAACTCTCCAGCTTCAGGCTCCAGAAGAGTTGATGACTCTCTTCCAGGAACAGGTCCAGGAACGCCTCGGGGTCGTCCGCTGTCCCCATCTTCTGTAACGCAGGCGGGGGTGTGGGTGTCCAGGGTCGCGGCTTGGATGCCTCCTGGCTGAGGAGGCTCCGGATCGCCTGTCGGTCCTCTGCTTGAGCGCGCAGGAGCTCCACAAACTGGCGATCTTGATCTTGCTGGAGCTCAAACAGGGTTTGCTGGTGGTTCCGATGTAAGACAGCGAGGGCTTGGAGGATCTCCGCCAACTGGGAGGACTCTACGGGGCGACTTCCGTCCATCTTCAGACTTTTCCCGATTTTCGGCACCAGTGTAGAAAACTTCGTTTAGGTTTAGGTTCCACTTAGTGGAAAGGAGGAGGCGAGAAGCAAGATTTCCTGGTTCAGGTAGGAATTTTACTAATACACCCTGACGCTTACAGTTCCACACTCGCCAGCTTCACAGGCAAACATTTACTCAAACACTTCCAGTTCATTACACTAATAATACAATATAATGCAACGTCGTGGCCTTTCTTGCGCCAGTCTCTCTCTTCAACTGCTGGCGGTGTGGCTCTTTTAAGCCACTCTCCCGTGCTCACTGAAATTAGAGACAGGTGTTAGACATAATTTAACTCAGGTGTAAGCGCCCTTACCGCTTTCTCTCTCTCCGGAGAGATGCTTGACCACACCCCTGCTGCCACAGCGTATGCTTAAATGTTTACAATTAGTTTTGTAGACAAAAATATAATTGTGCCACCATATTAATTTATTTAATTATAAAACTAAAATTTTATAATAAAAAAAAAGCTTTGAAATTGAAGATTTTGACCAAATAATAAAGAAAAGCAGCCAATAAGTGCCCAACATAGATGGAAACTCCTTCAGTACTGTTTAAAAAGCATCCCAGGGTGATACCTCAAGAAGTTGGTTGAGAAAATGTCAAGAGTACATGTCTGCAAATTCTAGGCAAAGGGTGACTACTCTGAAGATGCTAAAATATAACACAGTTTTGATTTATTTTGGATTTTGTTTAGTCACAACATAACTCCCATAGTTCCAGTTATGTTATTCCATAGTTTTGATGACTTTACTATTATTCTAATATGTCATAAAACATTATAATAAAGAATGAGTAAGTGTTTCAAAACCTTTGACCGGTAGTGTATATATATATATATATATATATATATATATTTATATATATATATACAGTTGTGCATTTAAAGAAAACATGAGTGAGCTGGCAAAACACATTTCTTTTATTTCTTATGGGATTCGTATTCAACTGTATGTTATAACAGAATGGCACAATCATAAACAAAACATGGCAACAAAGAAAAAAATGAAATGACCCCTGTTCAAAAGTCTTCATACCCTTAGTTCTTAATACTGTGTATTGCCCCCTTTAGCATCAATGACAGCGTGCAGTCTTTTGTAATAGTTGTCTATGAGGCCCCAAATTCTTGCAGGTGGTATAGCTGCCCATTCGTCTTGGCAAAATGCCTCCAGGTCATGCAAAGTCTTTGGTCGTTTTGCATGAACCGCACGTTTGAGATCTCCCCAGAGTGGCTCGATGATAATAAGGTCAGGAGACTGTGATGGCCACTCCAGAACCTTCACCTTTTTCTGCTGTAACCACTGGAGGGTCAACTTGGCCTTGTGCTTAGGGTCATTGTCGTGCTGGAAAGTCCAAGAGCGTCACATGCGCAGCTTTCGTGCAGAAGAATGCAAATTGTCTGCCAGTATTTTCTGATAACATGCTGCATTCATCTTGCCATCAGTTTTCACAAGATTCCCCATGCCTTTAGAGCTCACACACCCCCAAAACATCAGTGAGCCACCACCATGCTTCACAGTGGGGATGGTATTCTTTTCACTATAGGTCTTGTTGACCCCTCTCCAAATATAGCGCTTATGGTTGTGACCATAAAGCTCTATTTTGGTCTCATCACTCCAAATTAAAGTGTGCCAGAAGCTGTGAGGCGTGTCAAGGTGTTGTCTGGCATATTGTAACCGGGCTTTTTTATGGCATTGGCTTCTTTCTGGCAACTCGACCATGCAGCTCATTTTTGTTCAAGTATCGTCATATTGTGCTCCTTGAAACAACCACACCGTCTTTTTCCAGAGCAGCCTTTGTCTCCTGAACAATTCTTCTGGCAGTTGTGGCTGAAATCTTTATTGGTCTAGCTGACCTTGGCTTCGTATCAAGAGATCCCCGAATTGTCCACTTCTTAATAAGTGATTGAACAGTACTGACTGACATTTTCAGGGCTTTGGATATCTTTTTATATCCTTTTCCATCTTTATAAAGTTCCATTACCTTGTTATGCAGGTCTTTTGACAGTTCTTCTCTGCTTCCCACGGCTCAGTATCTAGACTGCTCAGTGCATCCACATGAGAGCTAACAAACTCATTGGCTATTTATACACGGACACTAATTGCAATTTAAAAATTAACCTTTAATTGCCATTTAAACCTGTGTGTGTCACCTTGTGTGTCTGTAACAAGGCCAAACAGTCAAGGATATGTAAACTTTTGATCTGGGACATTTGGGTGATTTCTGTTATCATTATGATTTAAAAAGGAGCCAAACAACTATGTGATGATAAATGGCTTCATATAATCACTATCCTTAAATAAAAGACTTCCAGGGGCCTCAAGATCTTTAAAATTATTTAGATAGGAAGATTATTTTGATTTAAATATTTATTACATTATAAAATTATAATACTGTAATGAAGAATATACAGCTCTAGATGTTCTGGAGTACAAATTATAATGATTAATAGTTTTAATCTATTGTCGATAGTGTTTTCTTTCATTAAAACTTGAAAACAGGCTTTGTCATTATTACAGTAGAAATAGAGGACATATCTTATTATAATAAAATACCCTACATGGAAGTAGGGTTGCAACGGTATGAGATTTTCACGGTATGATAACCGTCTCAGAAAATATCACGGTTTCACGGTATCATGGTATACGGTATTACACAGTTATTATCAGTTACAATGACCCTTAAAGGAGAAACTTGAATTAAAACTTAAAACAATTGTTTTAAATTTGAAGTATGTGTAAAAAAAAGTCTCCCTTTTGAAAATAAATAAAATAAGCCACAACATTAAAACCACTCGCCTAATATTGTGTCGTGCTGCCAAAACAGCGCCAACATTCTGAGATGATATTCTTCTCACCACAATTGTACAGAGCGGTTATCTGAGTTACCGTAGACTTTGTCAGTTCAAACAGTCTGGCCATTCTCTGTTGACCTCTCTCATCAGCAAGGCATTTCTGTCCACAGAACTGCCGCTCATTGGATGTTTATTGTTTTTGGCACCATTCTGAGTAAACTCTAGAGACTGTTGTGCGTGAAAATCCCAGGAGATCAGCAGTTACAGAAATACTGCATGCAACAACCATGCCACGGTCCAAATCACTGAGATCACATTTTTTTCCCCATTCTGATGGTTGATGTGAACATTAACTGAAGCTCCTGACCCGTATCTGCATGATTTTATGCACTGCACTGCTGCCACACGATTGGCTGATTAGATAATCACATGGATGATTGTTGGTGCCAGATGGGCTGGTTTTAGTATTTCTTTAACTGCTTTTTTCTCTACATTAGAGATGTCTGTCCAATGCATCTGCAGACCAGTAATACATTTTAAAATAGTTGGAACACAAGAATATGTCCTCTGAGTGTGTCCTCTTTCGAAAATTATAAAAAAAATTGAAGGTATAGGTGTTAAAAGACAACAATGGAAGTAGCGGTCACAGGAGGAGACAGAGAAAAGGAGTGAGAGTAAATTGTACTATAACCATCCACTCAAACATTTTTAATTTGTGATATAATAGCAAGGAGAGAGAGAACATGACACTGAATAAAAGAAACTGCTGACACAGGAAGAGAGGCAATGAAACAGGAGAGATTGGGAAAGACTGAGATGTATCGCTATTGTGTGAATAGAGCCTCTGCAATTTGAAAAATTAAACAAATTACCGGTAAGCAGTCTGTCAGTATGTCATAGTTACCTTGACCTTAATAGATGTCGAACCAGTCAATGATTTTACCCTCTTCTGTCATGTATCAGGTATCCATCATTTTGTCTTGCATTATAAAGTGACATTGCGTTATCTTTGTGTTACAGAACTAAATACATTTATTATTATTAGGGATGCACCTATTTTAAAAACATTTACTGATCTGAACAATAAAGCCATTGGCTGATAACAATACTAATATTTTGTTTTGCTCAGAAATTGTTTTAAAAATGTACAAAGAGGTACAAAAGCTTTTTATTGTGTATTGTCGCTTAATCTCAGTAACCGTCCTGTTATTTGACACTTTCACTCATTGATTAAAGTAATCATGACTGACTGTGAGTACTTAATTTCTACAATGACATCTAAAACTGAAAACTATTGATTTTAAATTATGCTGCATCCACGCCACTAGATGTCATTGTAACTCCAAGATGACACAAAGACAAAAGTTACTGAGCGCACCTTTATGTTCTATTGTAGTATAATGGATAATGCCATACACACTGCTAGAGGTATTACACAATGCTGACTAAATCACTGAGTGATTTGCTGAACGGAGACTATTTTTAAGCTTTCAAGTTTTATTAATTGCGCAAGACCATACTGCAATTTCAATCTTAACTCAATCAATTGTGTAGCCTTAATGAATACCATACCAATGTCTAAGAAGTCAAAGTTTGCTAGTTTCAAAGCGTTTTGGATGGTTTCCGGTACCTTTATCGTGTATAGGTAAGTGCTGCTTTCATAACTGTCATGACTGTAGCAACGGTTTTCCCTCATTAATGTGAGAGTGAGAAAGATTATAAATTAAATTATAATATTAGATTATAAATTAAAAATTAGGGCTTAGGACTGCCAACACTTCTAAATTCTGTGGCTATTATTATTTCTGGATTGTGCAGTTGAATTCAGAGTTTTTACAAAGTGTTTTACTAATTAATCATAAATAAACCATTGGTTTTTCATATCAGCGTTTTCATGCTTCAAACCGATTTGTCAATGGTTTTAATTTGGTCAATAATTGGCAAATAAATATCAGTGGCCGATATATTGGTGCATCCCTAATTATTATTATATTTATTATTTATTATTATTAAAAGCTTAACCTGTTTTCTCTTCCTAACATAAAACCTTTATATGTTCCCCATGTTATGTTTTATTTTGGTTATTACCATCATATATTAACCGATAATTGTCTTGTAATGCTGATCATAGGACCTAAAACATATTTTGTCAAGAATTAAATTCTGTTTTAATGTCAGTAATGGTGTGTCAATGTTGCTGTGTGTAGATAAAGAGGGCGAGCAGTGATGATGCTCTGGCTAAACCTGTTTTGGGCTCAGTGGCTTCAGTATCCCGCTTAAAGAAAACCATCACCACAGGAGCCATCTCTGAGCTAACAGACAACAGACCACGTAGTGCTTCAGGTAGGACACAGCTGCTCTGCTGGATTTGATGTAAAGTGTCAAGGTAACTTGGCACAATACTGTATCAACAAGAACTAAATGACAATACATATAGAAAATGCATGGCAACATCAATATTTTCACATAACGTTAATGTGTCTTACCAACTCAACCTAACAGCTGGTCACCACTAGAGGGCCACATGAGACCATGCTCCAGTCTACAAAATCACTTTCAATAATTTCATTTACTTATCCTCATGTTGTTCCAAACCCGTATGACTTTCTTTCTTACACATAACACAGAAGGAGATGTGCAGAATATTAGCCTTATTCACCATTCACTGTCATGAATGGTGACTGAGGCAAACATTCTGCCTAACATCTCCTTTTGGAAGAGAGAAAATACAGGTTTGGAACAACATGACAGTGTGTAAATATCATTTTTTGGTCAACAATCCTCTTATCAGATGTGAGGCAAGTGTTCATGGAAGAGTTGTGTCTTTAGGTGTTTTTTAAGCTAGAATGAGAGTTTGATAAGCCACGTGTAAATGTTAGGGCCAATGTGCAGGCATGCTAAAGCAAAATGTATTTGTGTTAGCAAAAGTGTGTCATTCAACAGCATTAAGAGCTGGAATACATCAGTGAATGAGGAGTTAAACAAGAATGCTGCATGGTTGCATTAACTCTGTGGGTTTGGCATCATGGCTAAATACCAGTGTCAGGGTGTAACAGAAGTCTTTGTTTTTAATGCGATGCCTGGCATTTTCTGGCTGTTTTTTCTGTAGGCGAAGGAGTTCATGTTCAACGGTTGTCATAATTACAACATTACACATACAAGGAATTTTAATAGATGATGTGACTGCTTTGTCACAAACTCAAAACCTTCTATATTCCCTTTAAAGAACCTATTTATATACATTTTACGATGTGCATTTCTATATTGTGCTTATATTTGCATTTATTGCATTAATCTGTCGAGGGACAGCCGATGTGACAAGTCACTGAATAGTTATGCAATAGTTTCCAACGTGTGAGTAAAAAAAAATTCATGACAAATTACTTTGTCTTGTGCCAGAAGACTTGCTCTCAGGCTAGATTGTGCTAATATAGACCTGTTTGGTGAGTGTTGGCATGGTGGCTGCATGTCACCTTTCATACTGATGTTGTAATATTGTCACGTTTTCTCTCACGCTGCTTGAACGCTGAGGTATCATTGCCTGAACTGGAATTTCAAGCTGCCAAGCAACCACCACTGCAGCTCCTATTCTGATATTTTTCTGTTTCTCTGACTATGTACAGCAATAATATACTGGCCTTCAGTTTTGCTTTGTGAGTGCTTTGATGTTTCTTGGTTTTAGTAATCGCTAGCTGCTAACTAAGTGATGCCGTGGCTCTACTTGGGCAGTGCGCTCATATCAACATTCCTTACATGCCTTTACTAAATAGCATAATACACGTCAGTACATTATTGTGCTGCCCTGGCCAATCAAAATGTCAATAACGACAGGCTCTGTCTAAATTATGCATATTAATAAATGTGCATGTTATTTTAAAATGATGACATGTCATGCATTCAAGTTGGAAATACACAATGAATGATGGCAAAAGCTCTTTTTTTCTGTTGTTCCGGTGAATAAGCATAAGTGAATACACCTGCATGACTTTTAAACTACATATATGATTTATTAATGCTTGGTATCTGGCAAATTATTAATTAATTTGCTTGAAACAAAGTCATTAGCTTTAAATTAGTTGACTATAAAATCTATCTTATACTGTATAACAAATAAGTATTGAAATGTATATAATTTAGCAAAATCATCCTTTATGTCGAAAGGCCTCTTCCAACGTCGCAACTCGGGTATCATCTAGAAATCCGAGTTTCTCTCTGGAAAATTTGACTTCGCTTGGTCATTCGTGTGCTCAGAACCTATAATTAGGATATTTCCGACTCCACTTGAAGGCCGCAATAGACACCAGAAAATGTGAAAAAACAACTTTCTTTTTGTTTTGATGTGATCAACAATTAGTGGTTGGTAGTTGTCAAATTCTTTTGCCAAAAGATTGTTTATTACAAAAGATATATTAAATTAAACATTTCCTACTTTCTGCTCCTTTTTAAAAAATAAAATGCTACCATAAAATTATGAAAAACTAAAACATCTGTATATCCCCTCTGCAATATTGCAATACTGTTTTATATTATCTGTAGTATTATACAAGAAAAGAAACCTAAGATTGCATTTGAGCAATTTTCAATTTTATACATGAAGTACCTCCTCTTAAGTATTTTTTTAGATCTGTCGTGAAGCCCTATATAGAGGCCATGAAAATGAAACACATTCAGTTTGATTGCATGCAGGGTCTGTAGTGAAAAGCCTATGCTGATATAAGAATGAAATTAACACGTCCTTGAACTACATAAATTAAAAATAAATACACTTTGAGGCCTGTTTCATATAGGCTTATCACCCACTGCCTCACAGTTCACTTCTCCAGGGAACACTGTCAGCTAAACAGTTAAAAACTGCCATAGCAGGGCCTTATCAATATTTAAATAAAGCTTTCCTTTGCCATTAGGGCTTTAAAGTGAAGTCAAGTGAGAGGGACATGGTCTCTTCTCTATAAATAACATGTTCTCAGGGGTTAAACTGGGGTAGAATGGTCCGGAACGGCCTTCCTGCACCTATTCTTTCTAAAAAGGAAACAAATATTGGCAGTTTGTTCCTCCCTTCATTCTGTTTCCTGCAGGCAGGCTCCTGTTCAGTTTTTTTGATGCATTCCATCTCCATTTAGCAAGTGTGCTCGCTTAAAATGCTGTTGGGTTCCCTCTCCTCAAAAATCCCAATTTTACCCCTCATTTACTGTAGCGTCAGCGTTAGTGGAGAACCTGCCCATTGTGCTCATATGCCTTTTTGTCATTTCTGTCTTGCCATTCATTAATTCACACTCTAATTTATTCAGTTTCCATTCCATGACACTTCACAAAACTCTGTGATAGTGTAACAGTTAGCTAGTGCTTATGTCATTTTGAGATGTAGAGAATGACTTTGAGTGTTGGAGATTTAGCATTTGTGTGAATAGTACATTTACATTTATTCATTTGGCAGACGCTTTTATCCAAAGCGACTTACAAAAGAGGAATACAGTACAAGTGAATCATCATAAGGAGACAGTGGTACGAAAAGTGCCGTATTATTTTTTTAGTGACGGGTTAAGTGCTCATGGAAAAGATGTGTTTTTAGCCGTTTTTTGAAGACAGAAAGTGAGTCAGCTTCACGGCTGGAGTTGGGAAGGTCATTCCACCAACGTAGTATGATGAAGCCAAAAGTCCGGGAAAGTGTTTTGGTGCCTCATTGTGTTGGTACAACAAGGCGCCGTTCCTTAGCCGACTGCAGGCTTCTAGTGGGCGCGTAGCTCTGCATAAATGATTTGAGGTATGCTGGAGCAGACCCAGTGACTGTTTTGTATGCCAGCATCAGAGCCTTGAATTTGATACGTGCATCAACCGGCAGCCAGTGAAGAGAGACAAGGAGTGGTGTAACATGCGCTCTCTTTGGTTCATTAAAGACCAGACATGCTGCTGCATTCTGGATCATTTGGAGGGGTCTAGTTGCACATGCAGGGAGGCCTGCAATGAGAGCGTTACAGTAGTCCAGTCTAGTTATGACAAGTGACTGGACAAGCAGTTGTGTGGCATGTTCAGAGAGGAAGGGTCTTATCTTCCTGATATTGTAGAGTGTAAATCTACATGATTGTGCTGTCTTTGAGATGTTTTCTGTGAAATTTAGTTGGTTATCGATGGTTACCCCTAGATTTCTGACCGTTTTGGAAGGCATTACTGTTGTTGAACCCAGTAGTTGATGGACTGCCATCAGCTCATAATGTTTGTGTGATATCTGTCCCTTGTTCATGCCGTGACTGGCTTGAGTAAATGTTGTCACCCCCTTGTGGTCTCCCAAAGCTATTACGTCAGACTAGATTTAATATAATATCAGTGAATTGAAAGCACACAAATTAAGCTTCTAATTTAAATGTCGGCTGATGTTAATATATCGATGCCTCGAAAAACGTGCCATTAATCAATATATCTATATTTTATGACATCCCTATGTATCACCTATATTGGCCTCTCTCCACTGTTGAACAGTTAAATTCAGAATTCAATATAAAGTATTGTTATATGTTTTTAAAGCTTGGCCCCTGGTGTCATTTAACAAACTGCTCTTCACTGTCCCTCAGTCATGTCTAAAGTGCAAAGGTGACCGTGCTTTTTCTGTTGCTTCCCCAAAGTAATAGTTTACCACTGTCTGTTAGGTCCTCCACTTTTATTATTATGTTTAAAAGCCACCTCAAAATTCACCTGTCTCTTTGGTCTTTGTGTGTTGGACAAATGCAAATTTGTTTAATTTTGTTTTATGTTTTTGATTTTTAAAAATGTTATGGTTTGTTTGATCTTAATGTACAGTACTTTGGTCTACTAAATAAATAAACTTAACTTAAAGCTGAAGTGTGTCATTTTTCAAGTTAACATCAGTTTAATATGAAGAGACAATTATTCATTTGCCAGTTGATTTCCACGTGACACTGTGCCCCTATCAAAACATTGCTCTGTTTGTTTGAGGTTTCCAACCAGCCCGAAACAGCGAAATTGCGTGGTTTTGGGGCGGGACTACAGTATCTGTTTTTTTCTGAGCGATGGCAGATAGGAAAATGTTCCAGAAACCTGTTTGAAGACAATCAATATTTTTGCAATTCTGTTTGGTGATGCTAGTTCCACAGACATTACTCACTTCAGCTTTAAACATTTACATATGTTAACCCTTTTGCTTACATCCTTGAAAAGAACCCTTATCCTCTGTTCCTCTACATCAGTCCTTTGCTCTCCCACTCTTACATGTGGACATAGAGGTAAAGTGAAGGAGAGAGAGAGAGAGAGAGAGAGAGAGAGAGAGAGAGAGAGAGAGAGAAAATGCAAGTGGGATAAAGGACAGTTACTGGCTTGGAGAAGGAGGAGTAGATCTGTGACGGAGAGAGGCCACACCTCCTGTGTATCTCTCCTGTGATGAGCGCAGAGGCACGACTAATACAACACTGAATGCATTGCTGCTGCAGCTGTTGCCTCAGGCTGAGAGAGAGAGAGAGAGAGAGAGAGAGAGAGAGAGAGAGACAGTAAGAGAAAGAAAGACAGAACAATTTAATGAGAAGAAGACTTCAGAGTTCAACAGGGACTGTCGTTTGACTGTGACAGACTTGTCCCAGACAGCAGCAATGTTGTCTGGATGCTGATTCAGAGACGAGAGGGGACGAGAGCAAAGGACAAACATTGTCTTTGTCTTTAAGTGCCAGTAGTGAATCAGGACTTACCGAGAGTGAAAGTGATCTGTCAGGTGTGTCTGGCTGAGGTCGGAGCTATGCTCTGATGGATTAGTGTGTCTTCTGTGGAGCAGCGTGTAGCACAGCCATGGGGAACCATGAAACCCGGGTGGAGGAGCCAGGCACAGGTCTGATTATCACATCACCATACTGTGGTTCTGTCATTGTGCGTGTGTGTTTGTTTGTGTGGGGCTTACCAGTCAGTCACCCTCCAGTGATCTGCTCTCTTTCCTTTAAAAGGGATAGTTCACCCAAAAATGAAAATTCTATCATAATTTACTCACCTTCATGTTGTTCCAAACACGAATGACTTTCTTTCTTCTATGGAGCACCAAAGGTGACAAAAGGGAGAATGTTAGCCACATCTATCTTTCACTTTCATTACATATTTTTTTTCATTCAATGAAAGTGAATGGTGACTGAGGCTGTCAGTACTTAACATATCATCTTTTATGTTCCACAAGAAAGTCAAAGTCATTTTCTCCCTGTAATTGGCTCTGTTTTGCTGTTACACTCACAGTTGTGGCTGATATCAGCGTGCAGCTATAGAAGTGTGTTGGATGATAAATGGAGCTCTTATCCAGACTTGTCCACATCCCATTGCTCTTCATCATTGCTGTGTGTGTACATGCTGTCAACTATGAGTGCCACACCGAGTCAGAACTACTCAGAAATTGTGTTCATTGAGCACACACTGTAACATGCAAAGGCACATATTATTATTACTGTTGCTCATTCTTCTAAGGAATTATTAAGAAATAATTCATCCAGAAATGAAAATTCTGTCATCATTTACTCACCCTCAAGTTGATACCTCAAATAGTGTGATTTATTTAGAAGATGTGTGCTATTACTTTTCTAAGTGATTGAAAATACAATTTTCACCTGGTGAATGAAAAAAACGGATGTGAAAATAGACTTGAATTGAAGGAGGTACCCAAGCCAAATCAAGGAACAAGAATATTACTTGGGGGTGGGCTCTTGTGACCTGGAACATTAAGCAACCACACAAAATACCCTAGCAACGGCATAGCAATGCGCTAAAAACACTCAGCAAACCTTGGCAAACTGCATAGCAACATTCTAACAACCACCCACAACACCTGGGCATTGTGGCCGCACAGTGTGTAGTTATGTAGTTATCAGTGCTTGGACTACAAATATGCAGAGTAACATGAAATTAAAATGAGTCTCACACTGGGGTAGAAAGAAAGAGAGAGCCTCGATAGCCGCTTTTCCACTATCGGGCCAGTGCGAGCCAGTGCTATCAACTGGTCAGCCGGGCCCAATAATCTCGGTCTTCGAGCTGCGAGACCAAAATCGATCTGTGTTCCCACCATCTGGCCAATAGCCCCGCAGCGTTGCCCTAAATACGCCGCTGCGGTGCAAACGTCACACACCCTGCATATTTCATAAGCAAAAGGGAAGCTTAAGCTGAGGTATCATGTTATCTAGTTATCTAGAATATCAAGTTTATATTGAATTGTTCATTGTTTTATTTGCCCATGTACAGTACTTTGGTATACACTTGTTGTTTTTAAATGTGCTCTATAAATAAATTGACCTTGACCTTGACCTTGAATGTAAACATTAGCTAGCTTTTCAAATAAATTTTCGATAACTCACCGACTGTAACTGCCATGATATCCCGTGTGGTCTCTCCACTAACAGCGGAACGATGTCCCAGGACACTGTCTATGAAAGTTCACCGAAGCATGGAAAGTCATTTCTTTGGGCACCGTTTTGTCCATTGTGCGTTTTAACAGATTTTTACTGTATCCACAATCTTTTAATTTTTACCAGACCTGTAATGTTGTGCGCTAGATACATAACCTGGCAGGTTTGGCAAAACTCGACATTGACCCCGTCTCGATCCCCAGTTGGCCTTGTTTGGCCCAAGGGTAATCGGCGGGCCAAAGACCACCGGAAGTGACAGTAGGAACGCAACTGGCCCTGGCACACATTAGCATGCCCTCATTTGGCCCGATAGTGGAAAAGCGGCTATTGTGTATGTGTGTGTTGCATAGCCAAAATCCACCCCACTGGATACTTTATATAATATTTCCATTTTGTATTGTGCTTCATTTTAACCAACTGTCTGTTTTATCTCGCTGTCCTCCTGCACACCCTCTCCCTCACTCTCATGAGTCTCCCTTTCTCCATATCACTTCATATGTTGTGCTGTCTCTGTTCTTGTCCTGTTTACGATTGCTCATGTAAGGTGAAAATCAATTCAATAGCAACATTATTGTAATCTTCACCTGTCCTAGTGATTGGATTGTGGGCTTTCTACGCGAGTGGGAATCATAAGTGTTGTGAAAACAGAGGTTCCTATGTGTACTTGTAGTCTGAATTCTTTATATGGCTAGCTGTAATTTAAAGCTTTAGTATGTGTGTGTGTGTGTGTGTGTGTGTGTGTGTGTGTGTGGCTGGTGAATCAAGAGGTTGAGTGTGTGTGCGTTGTCTGGCAGAGAGACTGTGGCTGGCTGCCAGTTTACCACTGCACGAACCTTATCTACAATTGAAAGTGCTGGCAATTTACTGTTTGTGTGTGTTTATATGCATGTTTGAGATAAAACAGTAGGTTCTTAAGCAGAACCCATACACACAGTCCACATTTACAGCTGAGGTTAGGCTTTATCTACCTCTACAGCTTGACACTCTCTGGAAAATATAAAGATGGTTTCCTTTTGATGGTAATGACATTTCCTTCCACTATCCATTTGTTGATAATCTCTGACTATCAAATATCATTGCATTTTACCATGATACAGTTTGAGTTGGGAAAATTGAGATGATTCATTATGTTGGCTTGTCGAGGACAACTGCTGTTCTACTATTTAAACGTATTATTTTTCTTTTGAGACCAAAATTTCTGACTGCAACTCCTCCTACAGCTTTCAAGTTAGGGTTATCAACCAAATTTCAGGACAAACATTCAGACTGTTTCTGACTCAGATTGCTATATCTTTTCAATATTATCAGACTTATGGTTGTCGCCATGCTTGATCAAAACTCTCATAGACTTACATTAAAGCAATGTTGAGCTGTGCCAAGACGTAAACAAACCTATACAATACATTTAATATGCTTTAAGCTACTCTCTCTCTCTCTCTCTCCCTCTCCTTCTCTCTCTCTTAAAATGCTAGCAACGCCTAGCAACTAACCAGAAACCCCTAGCAACTAGTCAAATGTGTTAGCAATGCCTAGCAACAAGCTTAAACATCCTAACAACAATCCAAAGCACCCTAGCAACCAGCTAAATCAGGGCAACAATGCCTAGCAATTATTCAGACCACCCTAGGAACCCGCTAAAACATACTAGAAATGCTTAGCAATGTGCTAAAACATGATAGCAATGCCTGGCTTTATGCTGAAAACATGCTAGCAACACCTAGCAACATGCTAGCAATGCCTAGCTACATGTTAAAACACATGATCAATGCCTAGCTACATGCTAAAACATGCTAGCAATGCCAAGCTACATTCTAAAACATGGTAGCAATGCCTAGCTACATGCTAAAACATGCTAGCAGTGCCTAGCTACATTCTAAAACATACTAGCAATGACTGATAGCATGCTAGCAACACCTAGCTACATGCCAACAGTGCCTAGCAACATCTCATCTATCTGGCTGACATTTTGTCTAGCTAGCTGGTTGTTTGTTTTACTATAATGTCTGTATAACCATTAAACTTCAAACTTTTAAAACTACTTTAAACTTTCAGACAGTTCTTTCTCAAGCCAACATCAAAGTTTGTGTCAACAAACTTTATTATTATGTTGGTGGTTTTGACACAAAAATGAGTCTGACTTTGAAAAAGTCAACATTAGATAAAAGGTTGCAGGCCAGAAAAACGAAGGGAGTAAAATTAAATTAATAAATGTACTAGTGCATACTTGTGAGCATCATTTTAAAACAGCTGGACTCCATGACCTCACTGTTCCAGATTTGTTGTCACTAACTTCATGTCAGGCAGTTCAGTCAGTCATAAGAACCAGTTCACACAAGGACAAGAGTGCAAAAGTTCACCTTCCATCATGGGTTGATGTCTTTTTATTAGACCACCCTAATAGAGATTTAGTCATACTAATAAAATTTTTATGTTTTTTATGTTTATGTTTTCAGTACTTTCAAATCGAATGAAGGCTGTGACCATGTGCTTTTCAATAACAAACATATTTATTATTAATGAGTAAATTAATTATAAATATGCTGTACAATATTAAATAATAAATTAAGCAAATATAATTACATGTCTCTTGGCTAAATTAAGCTATCCTTTTTTGGAGTGGGGAGGGGGGTGATATTTTTCCCCTTTTTCACCCAATTTGGAATGCCCAATTCCCCATGCGCTTTTAATTCCTTGTGATTGCGAAGTGATTCGCCTCAATCCGGGTGGCGGAGGCCAAATCCCAGCTGCCTCCGTGTCTGAGACCGTCAACCCGCGCATCTTATCATGTGGCTTGTTGAGCGTGTTGCCACAGAGACATAGCGCGTGTGGAGGCTTCACACCACCCACCGGCATCCACGCTCAACTCACCACGCGCCCCACCGAGAACGAACCACATTATAGCGATCACGAGGAGGTTACCCCATGTGACTCTACGCTCCCTAGCAACCGGGCCACTTTGGTTGCTTAGGAGACCTGGCTGGAGTCACTCAGCACGCCCTGGGATTCGAACTAGCGAACTCCAGGGGTGGTAGCCAGTGTCTTTTTACCACTGAGCTACCCAGGCCCCCAAATTAAGCAAACCTATTATATTTTGGAAAATCTGCAGATCTAATATTTCAGGCCCAAGCTCAGATTTGACAACTTGCCCATATAAAGTTTAATCATAGTATAGTAAGTACATTTCATTCTGTACTTTTTGCTGAAATTGGCCTGTAATCATCCTCATAAGAAAACCCATGAAGCACTTAAAATTTGTTACACTGATTTTGCCTCTTTATTTTATTGTTTTCCCAGTAAAGTATCTATACAACTTGTGCAGCATTATAACATTAACTGATACATGTAATTCTCACTTTTTACCATGATTTCAGATCTGCCTTTGATGTTCGACAAGCTAGCCCTAATGAAATATTAATTATTATGACATAGCTGATTTATTTTCTCTGAATTGCTGAGGAATGTTCTTAATGAGGGAAGTGTATTGATTTTAAGGGATTTTTTTTCCCAACAATTCTACTTTTTACATTTCTAAATTTAACTTTATAGAACCATAGCCAATAGCTCTAATGATAACATCTGCATTTTACAGCAGATATTATCATTCATGCACTGTGGCCAAAAATGTAATGTTTTTTTTATTCTTTGATTTATCAAAGGCATCCCATTTTCTTTGGACACATGAAAATGCTGGACACAGTGAGGTACTGTAGAAGAAACTCATAACCTTGTTATCTTGAAAGCAAATACATTTTTTTCAAGTTTAATTTAGGTTACACTGTTGCTGTCTGACTCTGCTCTCTGATGTTTGGAAAGTGCTTCATGATGTGAGAATGTGTGGTGTACTGGAAAGTGAAGCTCAGTTTATCTTTCCTCACATTCCCTTCTGCTACAGCTGAGATATACCAAGGAAGGAAGTCAGAAGCTACTATCCTAGAAATCCATGAAATTTTGTTTAATGGACAGAAGTCAGCGATGTCTTTTAAACTTCATTCCATTAGCATTTAATCTGTAAGCAGAGGGATTGAATGTTTAACGGCATGATGTTGAACATTCTAACAAAGCAATGGACCCTTTTCACACTTTTTCACAGGGAAGTAAACTATACCAAGGTAAATGGCACCACTTGCATATTGAGGTAAATGGTAGACCATAGCAAACATTACTGCAGCTAGGCCTGTTGCGATAATTAAATAACCGTCTGATCGCGGTTATTGGGCATTCAAATTCCAATCACATTTTAATGCCCAAATAAGGGAATTTTAAGCGAATATACTGTATAAATGCCATGCACAGCGCGTTTGTGTGTCATTCAGCTGAACTCCGAGTCCGAGCGTCATTGAGGTCAACCAGCTCCTGTCCTGACGAGCGCATGAAGTGCTTTGATGTGCGCGCCGTCAGCAGAGGCTCGCGCCAAACTCCCGTGAAAATGTAAACGAACAAATATAAACTTTGATAGTGAATGCAAAGTGCTCCGGTTTCCCTTTAAACTATCGTGTAATGGCAAATGTTCCTGGTTCATACACGCTGTGTTAATGACTTGCAGTGACAAAGAGGAGGAGATGCACATTTACTCTATTTCTTTGCTATGATAAAATGAAACAAAGGTTTCGCTACATGACAAATAAGGGCTCGTGGGTTTAATCAGAGCATTAACATATTGTGTGAAAGTGAAGAAATTAGGAACAAATTATTTACTATTGCATATTATTATAAAAATATAATGTAAATATAATAAAATATATATAAAAATTATATTTTATTTTTTATTAAAATAATTATAAAATATATGATTTCAAAAAACAACCATGTAAATGTAAAACTGACCAAAACTAAAGTTGACCAAAAAGAGAGACATATTTTAAGTATTTAGAAATATTTTGATATTTAAAACATTTTTCATGCATTCATAAGTTTTTAAAGTCTTAAAAGGAAATCATAGTTTATTCTTATTTTATTATTTGATTTATATATTTGAAGTTAAATATGTAAAAATGACTTCTTAAGGTGTATGAAGCACACATACAGAAAAATGCACACCTCAAAAAATATGACAATTTATATGACAATTAATCGTGAAAGCCCTTAACGAGACAATTACTTGTCACAGCCCTAAAACAGACAATTAATTGTCATAATCGCAATTATTTGTTTTACAATTAATCGTCAGCCCTAATTGCAGTGCTCCCATTTACTCCAACAGCAAAAAAAAAAATACACTATTCCATTTCCACATTTTTCCAAAAGAGTAGAAAATGATAAAGAGTGATAAATTACGGCAGCCAGAAGAGCAGTAAGGGACAAATGTAAATGGACTCCCTCAGCAGCTGTGTTTGAAACTTAATCGCTACAGTGTTGACTAGTTTGTTAGATTTCTTTTTTTATTAATGCCAGGATAATATAACCTAAAGTAATGATTTTACTCTGCTTAATTAATGTAGAAATACATCATCAAATTATGTGAAAAGGTGAGAAAAAGAAAACGGAGAGACAGGAGGGGAAAAAAAGGCAATGTCATGCTCAAAAAAGGATTGAAGAGAGGTCCAACACCCTGTCGGTGACTAGGTTCACATTGTCCAAATGTTTTAAAGTTTAAGTAATACTAAACTTAGATGCTAAGTGTATTGTTGAGGGGGAATTTGATAGAGAGAGCGATGTGACTGTATTGTGTGAACATTTGGTGATAGCAATAACAGTGCTGGTCTTTGGAGCAACAGCTCTGTTTGTTTTCATTGTTTGACCATGTCCAGCTCATAAGTCAGTAAGTGTGTGTATGCAATATCTACTTATCAGCATTGTTAGTTGTTTTGGAAAACAACAGAATGAAAAGGAATTTTGGTCTGGATTTCTGGACTTTTGGAATGTCTCTCTCCACTACAAAGAGAACAGCCATATTGATGGTTCAGCTCTGTGTGGGAGTAAACATACTTGCATATAAACACATCCAGTTATTTTACCATTTTTAAATGGGAAAAAAATCCCATAGACTTACATTGAAAGAGGGACCCGAGCCATATCTAGGGACCAGAATATCATATAGACTTGGAGATGGGCTCTTTTGACTCCTAACAACCACAAGAACACCCTAGCAACAACCTGGCAATGCCCTAGCGACCACCCATAACACTCTAGCAAGCACATAGCAATGCCCTGGCAACCATCCAAAAAACCCTAGCATAGTGGTGGCAAGTTTTACATGGGCAATTACGAACAGCTACCAATTCTAAGTGCTCGCTCTGTAGACAAGTACAGATTTTTTAGTTCAGAATGTAACTAATACTCTATTGTTTATCTGGAATTAAACTGATACTGGTCCTTCAATGTGCAAGGGTTTTCATTTGATGAGATTTCTGAAGAAATCTTTGTGTGCATGCATGTGATGTGTGAACTAGTTTCAATCTTATAAAATATATTCACTGCATATCGTGAACCACCGTGTCCTGTGTGCAGAAGTGTGATTAAATTGGGAGATTATGCAAAGTGCTTCACCTGTAAAAGGGTGGTGACCTGCTGTTGTGCTCAAGGGCACAGCTCTGCCCTCACTCTCCCATCAACAAGTTTTCTTTCTCACGGCAAAAGGGATACTATTTTCTGCAGCCAAATTAATGTAAACATTACAAGAGCAACCAGACTGATCTCACAGTGAAATTGAAAACAATAGGTTGACTTTTCTTCAGCTAAAATCGATCTGTGCTTACCCAAATTTGAAACACAGCCCCCAGTGGCCAAAGCGGTAAGTGTTGTTGGGCGTATGGACAGTGTGAGCTTCATTTTTCGAGTGAAATGTCCATGGAGGGACGCCAAAAGCGAGTTGTAAAGCAAGTTGTTTTCAGCTGTACAGGATGAAATACAGTGAAGAGGAAGAGATATTTTATACACTGAACCCCCCAACCCAATCGCCAAACCTAAACATAACCATCAGTGGAGTACAAATTTAATGTTGCACTGCTGATGCAACCCGCTTCTAATCACACCAAAAGGGAAGGTAAACAGGCTTGAACCAAAGCAAAGATTTCTGATGGGAGATGCCGCTTGTCAGTTGGCATAATATGTCCGATCCTCATGTACTGGAACTCTCGAAAACAACATGCCAACCTCTGTGTGATCATGTTAGATGACAGAGCTATCCCTTTGGGTGAACTCCAGCAAAGCATCCACCTATTCAACATGGATGCACTGAGAGTTGTTAACAAAGTCTATTAATGCGTTTCTGTCTCTTTCTCTGTGATTCTCTCTTTTTCTGTTGCTGATATGGGAGTTGTATTCAATGTAGTAAACACATTCTGTTGTTCATACTGTACAACTGTCAGCATAGGTGTGTCATGTTTAAATTACTACTCTGTCCTGTTTGTTTATGGGTGTTGTATTTCAGCACATACACAAATAAAGTATATATACAGTATGCTGCCAGATAATACAAAGTTAAACAGTATTAATCATTACTGCAAACAGAAGACAATGTCAACAACATTCAAGCAAAAAGACATAAAACACTTTGTGTGTGCAAAGTGTATAGATAGATAAACATCCCTTTGCGCTTATTTAAGACATAAATCCTTAGTCTTCTTTTATGAAACATTACAGTGGTGGTGTTAAAAAGCTGCTATGAAAATGCTACAACCTCATGTCAGTGTTTTGCAGAGCTCTTTTACAATCAACAGACAAATCACACATTCAGTTTAGTTGCTTTGCTCTACAGAAAAAGGCATGACACCCCTATCGCAAGCTGCTCAGTTGGTATTGTCCTCTTGTTCCCTGAGCATCGATGGAAGAATACTTGAGCTCTATCAGTTTGCCATCAGCTGCACAAGATGAGCAAAAATGGTTAAAGTTGCGATTATCAATCTGTCTCAATATGCATGAAGGTCTGTCCTCTTACATTCCCATGAGAAATGGGCAAATTAAGGCTGGGTGATATATATATATATATATATAAAATATATTTTTTTTGCTCAGCCTTCTTACAATATTCATAATACAGTATATCTCTATTTATATGTATTTGCTCTAAAATGGCTTAACAGGGGATTTTTTGCCATTGTTGCCAAGTAGATGGTGTTCGAATATTATAACTAAAATACAATAAATACAGTAATAAAACAGTAATCCAGGCATGTTTTTCCACACTCTTTGTCGCTGAATAAACTCAATGAAGAACTATGTTTAACCAGTTTTGTTTATATAATAACAATAATTTTTAATAATTTGCAATATTTACCCATATATTTTGGGTATATGGAGGGATTGCAGAACTAACTAAAAAGGCAGCCTTTAGGAAACTTAACGGCCATATAAAAAGTGTGATATTCTCAGTGTTGCTTAATTTTTTATCACTAGCAAAATAAATCATTGCAAATATATGAATATTCGATAAATCATCCAGCCCTACTGGAGATTCTTTGGAATTCAGATTCAAATAGCAGGAGATGTTTGAAAATGTTTGCTTATTTTGTATTTTACCAGATTTACCTGTCACCAAAGAAATAATATTTCAGAGTTATATCTGGCTTGTTTTGTCTTTACCAGAGTAAGTCGACAGTTTTTACTGGGTTTCAACCAAGAATAAGTAAGTGAACCAAGTGCTAAAATGTCATTATCAAGGCTGCTCTGCTCAGTGCTATACTAAGCTACACTATCCACCTTTTTTATCCACCGATGTGACTGTCTCCACGGGTCGCAAGGACAGGCTTCTTCCTCCCCTGTCCCAGGCTGTTCCGGGGGTGGTCACAAGGATCCAAGTAAGTGCTTTGATATCCCTAGACTCAGCACGGCCACAACATGGTGTGGCACCTTGGGCTCCGCCCCGCCGCGAGGCCCCACCTGCCGATACTTCCGACGAGATTGTCCCTTTGGTCCCCCTTGCGCGGAGCTTGGATGCGCGGCTTGCGCTTTCCGATCCGTCGCGATGGCTGATCCGGACCGTCTGACCTTGGTGAAGGACGAAAACACTGCTACCTCACGCGCGGAGATCGCTACCTTCCTATGGAAGGGTGCGATAGAACCTGTCCCTCTGGCTGAGATGAAGAAGGGGTTTTACAGCTTCATTGTATCGAAAAAAGGCGGTGGGTTGTGGCCAATCTTGGACCTGCGAGTACTGAACCGGGCTTTACACAGACTCCCGTTCAAGATGCTGACGCAAAAACGCATTCTGGCGAGCATCCGGCATCAAGATTGGTTCGCGGCGGCAGACCTGAAGGATGCGTACTTCCACATCTCAATTCTACCTCGACACAGACCCTTCCTGCAGTTTGCATTCGAGGGTCGGGTGTATCAGTAAAAGATCCTGTCGGCCTGTCCTTGTCCCCTCGTGTCTTCACGAAGGTCGCTGAGGCAGCTCTTGCCCCATTAAGGGAGGTGGGCATTCGCATTCTCAACTATCTCGATGATTGGCTAATCCTAGCTCACTCTTGGGACATGTTGTGTGCACACAGGGACCTGGTGCTCTCACACCTCAGCCGATTAGGGCTTTGGGTCAACTGGGAAAAGAGCAAGCTCCTCCCGGTTCAGAGCATCTCTTTTCTCGGTTTGGAGTTGGACTCAGTCTCGTTGACAGCGCGCCTCACGAACGAACGCGCACAGTTGGTGCTGACCTGTTTGAAGAAAACAGCGGTTCCACTGAAATTCTTTCAGAGGCTCCTGGGGCATATGGCATCCTCAGGTTGATGCATTGAGACCATTTCAGCACTGGCTTCAGACTCGAGTCCCGAGATGGGCATGGCGCCGCGGGACATATCGCGTGGTCATCACACCGATCTGTCACTGCCTTTTCAGCCCTTGGACCGACCTCACATTTCTACGGCAGGCGTTCCCCTAGAGCAGATCTCCAGGTGTGTCGTGGTCACGACAGACGCCTCCAAGATGGGCTGGGGCGCTGTTTGCAATGGACACACAGCCGCCGGCTTATGAACGGGCCCGCGGCTACGTTGGCACATCAACTGCCTTGAGTTGCTGGCAATTCTGCTCACCCTGTGGAGGTTCCGGCCATTGATCCAGGGCAAGCACGTGTTAGTTCAGACAGACAACACGGCAACGGTAGTATATGTCAACCGTCAAGGTGGTCTGCGCTCCCGTTGTATGTCACAACTCGCCTGCCGTCTCCTCCTCTGGAGTCAGCAGCACCTCAAGTCGCTGCGAGCCACTCACATCCCGGGCGTCCTCAACACTGCAGCGGACACGCTGTCATGGCAGGTTACCCTCAGGGGAGAGTGGAGACTCCACCCTCAGGTGGTCCAGCTGATCTGGAGTCGATTCGGACAGGCACAGGTAGACCTGTTCACCTCCTAAGAATCCTCCCACTGCCCGCTCTGGTACACCCTGACCGAGGCACCTCTCGGTATAGATGCGCTGGCACACAGCTGGCCCCCTGGACTGCGCAAATATACGTTTCCCCCAGTGAGCTTACTTGCACAGACCCTGTGCAAGGTCAGGGAACACGAGGAGCAGGTCGTCCTGGTAGCACCCTACTGGCCCACCCAGACGTGGTTCTCGGACCTCACACTCCTCATGATAGCCCCCCCCCAGGTGAATTCCCCTGAGGAAGGACCTTCTTTCTCAGGGACGGGCGCCATCTGGCACCCGTGACCAAACCTCTGGAATCTCCATGTCTGGCCCCTGGATGGGACACGGAAGACCTAAGCGGTCTAGACATAATCACTCAGGCTAGGGCCCCCTCTATGAGGCACCTGTATGCCTTTAAGTGGCGTCTGTTCGCTAAGTGGTGTTCTTCCCGACGGGAAGACCCCCAGAGATGCGCAGTCGGATCGTGCTTTCCTTCCTGCAGGAGAGGTTGGAAGGGCAGCTGTCCCCTTCCACATTGAAGGTATATGTAGCCACTATAGTGGCACACCATGACACAGTGGACATTAAGTCCTTAGGGAAGCACGACCTGATCATCAGGTTCCTGAGAGGTGCCAGGAGGCTGAATCCCTCCAGACCGTGCCTCGTTCCCTCATGGGACCTCTCTGTAGTTCTTCAGGGTCTACAGAGAGCCCCTTTTGAGCCTTTGCAGTCAGCTGAGCTTAAGGCATTCTCCTTGAAGACTGCCCTCCTGACTGCGCTCACTTCCATCAAGAGGGTAGGAGACCTGCAAATGTTCTCTGTCAGTGAAAAGTGCCTGGAGTTTGGTCCGGGCTACTCTCATGTGATCCTGAGACCCCGATTGGGCTATGTGCCCAAGGTTCCCACGACACTTTTTAGGGACCAGGTGGTGAACCTGCAAGCACTGCCCCAGGAGGAGGCAGACCCAGCCCTGACGTTGCTGTGTCCGGTGCGTGCTTTACGCATCTATTTGGATCGCACGCAGAGCTTTAGAGTCTCTGAGCAGCTCTTTGTCTACTTTGTCTACGCTGTCTCCAAGTAGAGGATCGTCCACTGGCTCATTGACGCCATAACTATGGCATATCATGCCCAGGACATGCCGCCCCCAGTAGGGCTACGAGCCCATTATACCAGGGGCGTAGCGGCCTCCTGGGCCTTGGCCAGGGGCGCCTCTCTAACAGACATTTGCAGAGCAGCGGGCTGGGCGACACCCAACACCTTTGCGAGGTTCTGCAACCTCTGGGTGGAACAGGTTTCGTGCCGTGTAGTGGCATGCACAAGCAGGTAAGTCCGGGACAGCCGGCTGGGTGTATCGCTTGCACATAGCACCTTTCACCTGAGCCGAAGACATGCACCGTTAACTCCCAGTAGTGTTCACAAACTGTGTTCCCTGGTTGACTTCCTCCGAGCCCTGTGGCAAGTCGAGTTTTCGGAGAGACTCGCTGCCGGCCCAGTACACGTGCTAACTAAAGTCCTGTACTGGGGTAGGTTATCCGCATATGACGGTTCCCCGTAGGTAACCCCATGCGAAGTATTTCTTCCGCTAATTAGTTTCCCTGTTGGCAACTGCATCTTCCTTGAGCAGAGGCCCCTCTGCCCCAGTCTCCATGCTTGTAGTAACTCCTGCCCCGTAGGGTAGGACCTAACATGGGACTTCTCCACATGGCATACTTCCGACATAGCTTGGCAAGTCCATGTGACGTATTTCCACTTAAATACCCCCCTCTCTCTGGGTGAGGTGTGGTCTCTGCCGTGTCCTCCCCTTGGGAGGGACACCCCCCGACTAGACCTGGTCGGCCCAGTCGGATAATCCCCCTTTTTTTTTAGGGTGTGGGAAAAAAAGGGGATAAGAGGCTACGACTGGGCTAGCCTGTCTCTGTCTTTTGGGTAGTCGACTTGTCCCAAAGGGCTGTTCGACACTCATAACAGTGTTGGGGGAGGTTACGTGTCGGCCTGGTGCGCTGGCTACGAGGCACACAGTGGTCTGCCCGTCACACACCGCCAGTTCACATAACACAGTTCAGCCAGTTGCGGCGTTTTGTATAGGGACCCCTAGTGTCACTATATCGACACAACGTCGAGTGAGTGACAGATAGGGAACATCCTGGTTACTTGCGTAACCTCGGTTCCCTGATGGAGGGAACGAGACGTTGTGTCCCTCCTGCCACAATGCTGAACTACCCGCTGAAATGGCCGGACCTTGTCTCGGCTCCTCAGCATAAAACCTGAATGAGTGGTTGCATACCAGCTAATTTTATACCCGTATGTCCGGGGGAGTGGTATGCAAATACTACTCACCAATTTTCATTGGCCTTTTATCAAAGACCAGAGGTGTCTCGGGCTCCCAAGAGTGACCCCTAGTGTCACTACATCGACACAACGTCTCGTCCCCTCCATCACGGAACGGAGGTTACGCAAGTAACCAGGATGTTTCCATCCCACTATTTTCAAAATGCACATAAGAAATCCTGGATGGAAACGCTTCAAATGTGAATAAATCTAAAAAAATGCATAAAATGTAATGCACTAGGAGGAGGTGGATTTTCAATAGTTTTGCATTAGTTAAAATGTGCATTAAAGTGATGGAAATGGCTTATTCGCATGAAGACGTGTTATGACCATTTGTAAAGCACGATGGCAATATGCTATTGGATGGTATAGGTGTGCGAGAGCTTGATGTGACTGGCACAGTGAAAGGCCCGACCATGGCACACAATTCTTCAAACCCAAATGCTACACCCACAGATCGTCGTTAAAGTGGGTTCTCACAATCATCCACCAGAACTTTTTTGAGCGCGGGTGCTCCCAGGTTTATGGAGGTTGTCTGCAAATGGGAATAGCCATTTGAGCCCTCATTATGTAAGCTATTGCACTTATTCTGCAATGTCTCCTGGCAGCATTTAATAAAATAATGTACAATTGCTTTATTACAGCCAATTCAACTCTCACAGAAGCAAAAAGGTCATTCAGCTGCTCCATGACAAAAAGGCGGGCTCCCTCAAGATAATGCGCATTTACAGTTCGTGAAAATGCACAATATTTCGCATTTTCTTTAGTCGAATTTTTAAAAATGCACATTAAAAATGTAGAAACATTTTGATGGAAACTCAGCTTATGATACTAGCTCTGAATGAGATGCTGAAAAAAAACAAAAACAACAACAGCTAGACATAGCATAAAGACGTGTCAGTTGCATGTTTACTAGGGCTGGGTATAGATACAGATTTCCCGATTCTATTTAATTCTGATTCACAAGCTCTTGATTCGATTTGATTCCGACTTCGATTCGAATCGATATCGATTCAAATGGGTATATGTTAGTTATAATATCCATTTTGCTTACATATGAAAGAAATTCTCCCCCAGCTAATGCTGTTAATTATACAGGGGATCTTCTAACTAGGTACAGTATGAAAATATTAATTTTACTATTTATATTTTATTCGTTTTTCATCATTTTTTTCACAATTTGTCTTTTTAAAAATGAACAAATCCATGTAATCAGTCAATAAATAATATAGGATTTATCATATACTATTTTTTGTTACATGTTTGTTGTTTAATGAATAATTTATACAATTTATAAGTATTTACATTGATTTAAAGAACACGTGTTAAGAAACGGTATTGTCTCTTTAACAAACCTGGCATTTCTTTAAGGAGTGAGAGAGGACTAGAAATGGCTTTATCACATCGATGCTATGCGTGATTTGAATTAAATGGTCATTTTTTGATCAACAACAGACTGTAAAGAACAGAAATGTATCAAAAGAGACAAATGGGTAGCGTGGATATCGTCTTTGGACACACAGGGAACAACTTTTACTCTTAACACGCAGTAAAAGGATAGCACCACTATACTACACAATTACTGGTGAGTGAATTGTAAACATTTACCAGACAGTTTCCAACTATATACATTTTAGTCGCATAGCACGAAATTTGGTTGCAAAAGCGAGTGATTTCCTCTCATTTTAGTGGAGGGTTGTGAATAGAGAAAAAGATCGATCTTGGGATTTAAATATCAATATCGAGATTGTTCAAATGAAGATTGCAATGCATCGGTAAATCAATATTTTTACCCATCCATAAGGTTTACACAGAAAAAAGAATATGGATTAGGGTTGCACAAGAAATTTTCTTAAGCGACAATTGTTACTGTTAATGAATGAAACGCAGTTAATCATTAACAGTAATAAACTGTAAGTGGCGAACAGCTTAGAACGAAAAAAAAAATACAAGATGCATAGTTTTCTGCAATCAGAGCTTGATTTTTGACTGACACACCATTCTAATGAAATGTGAAAACATGAAATGAAGTATGTGCATGTAGCCTACTGTTTAAATATAATTTAAATTAATACACTTAAAAATTTGAGTATTGGCATTTTCCTCCTAATATATTTTCAGTTTAGTGTATTTTAATACATTCAGGTTGTTTTAATGAATTCACATTAATTTACTGTTAATGTAATACTGTTAATAGTAACGTTTATAGAAGATACAGGTTCGAGTTGATTAGAATTTCATGTTGTAGATTGTGGGTAATTTCAGACCTTTATTTAAAATTAAGTGAAATAATAACATGCTGTGTGAATACAGTTTATAACATCCCTCTATACTGGTGACAGTGAATGTACCTCGTGCTCTCCCTGCGAGAACTGGCTTTATTGTCAATGTGTATGATACAGGAAGGATCAAGAATGCTTGTTGTCATGTTGTACTTAACACAGTATCACGGTTTATGAATTAAACGTAATGTTCATTTATAGAGAAATGCTTCATGATAACATTGAGCCCCACTGTGAAGGATGATTTTTATTCTGTGTTGCTGACAGGGTGTGACATGCAGCGCGCAAGCAGCGGTGTGCCCTCTAACAGCGGATGACTGTACAGAGAGTCTTTTCTTTATCTGCTGGCATGATTACTGAAGTTTATAAGCTTAATCAATCAAATTATTAACTACGAATAATCGATCATCGATTATTCATTAACATCCTTATTCAGATGGATGCAAAAAAAATGTTTTCTGAGTGAGTGGCCCCTCTGACAAGCAGCTTAGATATTTGTGTCATTCTTCCTGTCATCTGGGGATCATAACAGACTTCAGCTTACCGTATCATGGCCACACTGACCATTCAGGATGGCTAAAGTGTGTCCCTGTTCTGACGTACATGGAAAGTCGATGAGTCCGTTTTCCTTTGAATACAGGATGTGGAGTGGAATGTCAGCAGGGCTCTCTGTACTGTATATGGACCTACAGTACATGTGTACAACCAGCTACGATGTGCCCATATCAGTGCACTAGCTGGACAACAGGAAGATGTGGCAGAGAACAAGAAATTGTTTTTCAGCTGTTGCTCCTACATACACTTGACTGGAAAACATTGGGCTGGCCTTACTGGAACTTACTCAGTTAGGGGTGGAGGTTATGATCTGTTTGAGAGGGCAGTGAAAGGAAAGGATGCCTTTCTGCTGAAAACATTTTTGAGTTTTTTTCATAATTAGTTTTTTTTCTCACAGCATAGATCTATATTACCAGACAAATTCAGAAATACATTAATTTAACAATTAAACCTGAAACTGCACCACATAATATAGACAGCATTAGGATGTTAGATTTTTTTAAGAATAATCTAAGGAGAGGCTAAAAATTTTTATTAGGCATTTGAAATAAGTTTTTGACTTCAGAATGAATCCTTTCCCATCTTACAAATAAATCTATGGTCATAGCTGTGACTTGGTCATGTCACTGCTGAAAGCTAATGCCATGACAGCTGACCCCCGAAGAGCTTACTCACTTATCTGTCAACTCTCTCCAACCAATCCTATGCTGTTAAAAAATTACTATATTCCAGGGTTATTTCACAATACACTGCAATCCATCCAACTTCCTGGCAGGTCACACTGGAAACTGTCCAGTCTTGTGGCTATTTCTATGACTTGAAACTTGTACCACAAATACCAAAATTTGATTAAATGCACTTTTTACATAAGTTAATAATGAACGGTGGGCTGCAAAAAATCTATTGCTGGACAAGTGGTCGGCAGTTCTCAATGGAAACAGTTAAAAGGATAAATGAAAATTCTGTCAATATTTATGCACCTTCATGTTGTTCCAAACCCATATGAAATTCTTTCTTACGTGGAACACAAAAGTTGATGTTAGGCAGAATGATTACTTCAGTCCCCATTCACTTTGTATGGAAAAAATGGTGCAGTTCTGCCTAACATGACCTTTTGTGTTCCACTTAAGAAAAAAAGTCATATAGGCTTGAAATAACATGAGAGAGGGTAAAAATAACAGAATTTACATTTTGGGTGATCTATCCCTTAAATAGGCCTGTCGCGATTATTAAAAAGTCGTCTGATCGCATTTATTTGATCTAACTTATTTGATTAGTGTGCACTTTCCAAATAAGGGAATGAACGGCGCGTTTAAGTATTGAACTCCGACCGTCTCACTGAGCCGCACTGCAGACCGCACTGAGTGTAGCTCCTGAAGAGCACTTAGAGATTAACCGCTTCAGAACCGGACTTGAAGTGTTGTGTTGCACGCGCCGTCTGCGGAGTTTCACGCCAAACTTCAGCGAAAATATAAACAAGGATTTTAGTGAATGCAAAGCACTCCGTTTTCACTTTAATTGAATGATCATGTAATGGCAAATGCTATTTGTCATTCTGGGTTCATATACGCAGTGACACAGAGGAGCCCTGTGTCACACTTGAGATGATAAAATGAAGAAACACAGAACCTCAAAGGTCTGTTTTCATGTGAAATAAGGGCTCCTGGGTTTAATCAGAAAGCCTTGTGAAAGTGAAGAATTTTGGATAGAAGTATTTTACTATTGCATACATATAATATAATATAATATAATATAATATAATATAATATAATATAATATAATATAATATAAAATAAAATAATATAATAGCTGTTCAGTTTGGCTGGGTTAATCAACAAGTGTAAATGCAAAATGGACCAAGATTAAAGTTGACCAAAAAAGAAACAGATATTTTAAGTATTTTGAAATATTTTTGATATTTAAAATATTATTTGTCTTACATTCAAGTTTTTAAAGCCTTAAAGAAAATCATGTTAAAGTTCAAAATAAATAAATTACTTCTTAAGGTTTATGAAGCATACATACACCTGACAAAAGCATGACAATTTGTATAACAATTAATCATCAATCGTAAAAGCCAAAAAACAGACTATTAATGATCATAATCAGAATTATTTGTTTGACAATTAATTATCAGCCAAATTTCATAATCGTGACAGCCCTAGTCTAAACCAAAAAAATGTCACATAAATTTGTGCTTCATGGTAAAATGAAAACATGCCCTCTTCACATAACAATTGCTGTTCATGGCTACATTTATTTACTTCATGTACCATTGAAAGCCCCTGGTTAGTGTCAGTGGGACAATATAGGCCTTGTCTTTTGGTTTTAGAGATTAAGAATGGCCAATGATTCAGACATGCAGCTCCCCCATAGTCTTGTCTCTAAACAAAGCTGAAGCATTTATTTTCAACAAAGAATGCAGGACTCTACAGACTTTTTTTCTTATCGTTTTTATTCTCTTACACCACACAATTGTCTTTTTCAAATATGCCACATTTTGCTTTGATGTTAAGCCCCTCAACCCCATAACATTTCTATCTTATGTTCTCTCTTTGTGCTTTCTCCTTTCCCTCTCCCTTTCCAAATACTAAAAATAGGATGTTTTCATAGCCAGGCAAGCATGAGGGCAGCCAAACACATAAATTTGGGGTCAGGAAGTGCTTGTTTTGCACAAGAGTTAAGGTTATTTGGTGTGCTCATTAATTAATTGCAGGTCTTTAGTTCCGCTTAACTGCCAGAGTATACCATCTGGTGATGTCAAAAGTACCAGTACTTCAGTATAAAGTCGATACTAAAATAAAAAAGTATTTCTACAGTACCAGTAGTACCGAGCACCGACTCAGTTCGGTCCCCGCATGCTGTCTGACTAACACAGGGTCTGAAATGATCACCCGGCAAGCGCCAAATGCGGGTAAATGTTCTATTTGCCGCTTGGCGGGTGATCATTTCAGACCCTGTGGGTTTCTCTCACAGTTTTAGTCGCAATCCGATTATGATATAGTGATTATGATATAGTGAGCATCATGAAGTATTGAATTGTGAAATATGTATCGCAATGTGTTTCTTATTGTGAGTTAGTTGATGACGCCCAATCCTACTTGACAAAAAGTTTGCTGTATAACAAGCAATGAATGAGATTTGACATTCTCCTTTACATTCGCACGTCTAATGCTTGCACAGAGCCATTTCTCCACAATCTCATCTTATTGCACTGTATGAATCACTCCTCTTCTGAATTCAACTATTCCGTCACCACTGACTTGTCCCACTGTGCCATAGTACACGCCAAGAATCATACTGACATGTTTCAGTCCAGAATGTATAGTGGGAGTGGGCCTATCTGCCTAAGTTCTTAGGTTATTACATATTGTTAGTGAAGTTGTTTAGATTTGTTATTATTCTGTACAGCTACAAATGGGCAATGCCGTCTGAGTCTAAAAACAAGTACAGAAAACTAATATTGGTAAATAAAACTAATCTGATATGTTGACTAGTTATTGTTTCCTTTTATGACCCAGTGTAATTATTAAAACACAAAATGCTGCAATTGAATTATATAATTATATAGTCTGCAGACGCTGTGCACTTCACAGTGAATGTGCGCTCTCTTCTGTCATCTACTACATTAAGAATCAAATGAGCGTGTGAGCATTTGTAAGCAGCCGTGTTAGTCAGACAGCATGCGGGGACCGAATTGAGTCGGTGCTCAGTACTACCGGTACTGAAGAAACACTGGTATTGTTACATATTTTTTATTTTAGTATCGACTTTATACTGAAGTACTGGTACTTTTGACATCACCAGATGGTATACTCTGGCAGTTAAGCGGAACTAAAGACCCACAATTAATTAATGAGCACACCAAATAACCTTAACTCTAGTGCGAGACATGCACTTCCTGACTCCAAAGTTATGTTCTTGGCTGCCCTCATGCTTGCCTGGCTATGAAAACATCCTATTTTTAGTATTTGGAAAGGGAGAGGGAAAGGAGAAAGCACAAAGAGAGAATGTAAGATAGAAATGTTGTGGGGTTGAGGGGCTTAACATCAAAGCAAAATGTGGCATATTTGCAGAAAAAGACAATTGTGTGGTGTAAGAGAATAAAAACGATGAGAAAAAAAGTCTGTAGAGTCCTGCATTCTTTGTTGAAAATAAATGCTTCAGCTTTGTTTAGAGACAAGACTATGGGGGAGCTGCATGTCTGAATCACTGGCCATTCTTAATCTCTAAAACCAAAAGACAAGGCCTATATTGTCCCACTGACACTAACCAGGGGCTTTCAATGGTACATGAAGTAAATAAAATGCAACACCACAGTGAACAGGGTTTTGTTTTCTATAGTGCCAGTAATGCATTAACACTAATGTAAGCTTGTTTAGTGCATAGAACATGGCTTCTCTCAAATAATGAACTCACTGTTGGCTAAGCTGCAATGTGAGGAAAGCTAATATAAATGTCAAGGAATTATGTTGTTTTGATAGACATGACAGCATGGGGTAAGTCCAAAAGGAGAAGACAATGAAAGCCAAAACCAACAGTTCAAAATGTAATAATGTAGCCATGAACAGCAATTGTTATGTGAAGAGGGCGTGTTTTCATTTTACCATGAATCACACATTTACGTGAATTTTGTTTTGGTTTAGACTAGGGCTGTCATGATTATGAAATCTGGCTGACGATTAATTGTCAAACAAATAATTGCGATTATGACGATTAGTTGTCTGTTTTAAGGCTTTTACGATTATGATGATTAATTGTTATACAAATTGTCATGCTTTTGTCAGGTGTATGTATGCTTCATAAACCTTAAGAAGTAATTTATTTATTTTGAACTTTAACATGATTTTCTTTAAGGCTTTAAAAACTTGAATGTAAGACAAATAATATTTTAAATATCAAAAATATTTCAAAATACTTAAAATATCTGTTTCTTTTTTGGTCAACTTTAATCTTGGTCCATTTTGCATTTACACTTGTTGATTAACCCAGCCAAACTGAACAGCTATTATATTATTTTATTTTATATTATATTATATTATATTATATTATATTATATTATATTATATTATATGTATGCAATAGTAAAATACTTCTATCCAAAATTCTTCACTTTCACAAGGCTTTCTGATTAAACCCAGGAGCCCTTATTTCACATGAAAACAGACCTTTGAGGTTCTGTGTTTCTTCATTTTATCATCTCAAGTGTGACACAGGGCTCCTCTGTGTCACTGCGTATATGAACCCAGAATGACAAATAGCATTTGCCATTACACGATCATTCAATTAAAGTGAAAATGGAGTGCTTTGCATTCACTAAAATCCTTGTTTATATTTTCACGGAAGTATTTGGCCAATGATTTTCACAGTATCACACGCCATTCTTGCAGGTATTTATAAAATAATGTAACATGTTCCAGTTTTTTCCTCAAGGGGGCTCTGCAACCAGTAATGTTGCAGGTGTTAACATATAACGGCTCTCATCAGCTAGTACCGCTGCTCATCGATAGTCTCAGTTAGCTGTAAAGTTAGAAGTAAGAGAATGGCAATGTTCAGGAGCGTTCATGCCATTGGGATGAAGGGAAGACCATTTCCGTATTTCCAGTGGATGTGCGAGTACGTTTTAATAACCCACCACCACACATACAAATACTCTGGTAATGACTGCATTATAATACAGGAACCAAATGATTTTCATGTTGTTCAGTTTTGTTAACGGTTCTTGAACGTACATTCTTCTGGCGATGCGGACAGAAAACCAGAATAAAATACTGATAGTATTTCCTGTACTATCATTAAGCGTCACAGCAACCGTCACTGCTTCTGTGGGTGCTTCTCATTTCCTAAATTGTGCTTCCTCGTATCCTCGCTCCTCCGTCCTCGAGCATGTGACACTGAAATCAATTTAAGTCCACCATCATTAGGGACGTAGTATCAGTTTGCTAAATGCACCTCGAGGAGGCGAGGATCGAGGATAGAGGCAGCTTGCCGAGGACGATTGAGCGAGGAAACACCGGTGCATCCAATGCAGAAGACTTTTTGGTTGAAGCACCTGATGCACGCATAAATTCTCCCTTCACATCTCACACAACAGTTTTAATTCATGTATCACCTTTGCGGTTTAAATAAACCATTATTTTCACATACTTCAACAGTGCATCTTGAATTATTTGGATATGTTATGAATATATTAATAAATAAAGTTTCAATAACATAAAGGCAAGCGTGCCGATATACTGCAGCTGTGCAAAAACACACTCTGAAGTGACGCGTGAGTGAGCAAGGACATTTAATTTTAAAGCACGTCATGCTTCGATTCCTCTGTCCTCCTTTCCTTACATTCTTTCCCTGTTTCCTAAGAGGGTGGAGTTAGGAAGCAAGGAAAGGAAACGAGGATGCACAATTTCAGAAATGAGAAGCACCCTGTGTATCTTCAACATGAGACATAATGCTCTACTAGAGTAGACCGATTCCCAACCAAATGACTCTTTTGAACCGGTTCTTTTGAATCTACAGCATGAGACATAACACGCAACAGTGTTATCAGATTCCCAAAGAAAGTATTCTTATGAGCCGACTTTTTAGTGAATCAACAACTACAGCGCTACCAGTGTTGTCCAATTCCTAAATGAACGACTCTGTGAGCCGGCTCTTTTTAGTGAATCAAAGAATCAGTTGGAGATTCTCCAAACTCCCTCCAAATAAACAAAGATCTGTTACTATGTTATTGTGTACTTAAGGATCAGGAGACTCATGAGAGTTATTTACTGGTTGTTCATAACATGTATTTTAAAATACAAATGTAGTTTTGTTGTAATAAGGAAATAATCTGAGAAAGAGTTCAGTATGGACTATCTGGCAATTAAATATTTCATAAATAATAAAATAAAACAATATAATTATAAAAAAAACAAAAAAACAGTTTAATTTTAAACATGCTTACAATATTGTTTATTTGTCCCTCATGTCTGTAAAATCCACTTTTAAAATGCAATAAAAAAAATTTATAAAAAAAAACTGGCCGGTAAGAAATCTGACTGGCTGATATTTTTTTTCATCTACCAGCCACTTTGGCTGGTGGGCTAAAAAGTAAATTTTGGACCCTGGAAAACCATTATGTCTGTGAAAGAAAGTCTTAATCTCCTGGTTGACTTTCAAGCTCGAATCTATGGTCTGAGAGCTTGAGCTTATTTAGACGACCTGCTTCTTCATTATTGAACTGTTTGACATATGAATCAATATGAGAAAGTAGTAAGAGTATTGATATAAGGATCTAAAGTATCAATACAATATCGTAAGTAAAAGTATAGTGATATATCGATATGTGATTGTATTGGGCTCAGCCCTAGTGTCAGGTTGCCCAGTGAACTTCTCAGAACCAAAATTAACAGGGCTTTAATTTGCAGTGTCTTTGTGAGTGTTTGCATGTACAATCACCTACTTATTTATACGATTATCTAATCATCCAATCATGCTGCAGCAGTGCAATGCATAAAATCAGGCAGATATGGGTCAGGAGCTTCAGTTAATGTTCACATCAACCATCAGAATGGAGGGAAAAATACGATCTCAATGATTTTGACCGTGGCATGATTGTTGGTGCCAGATGAGCTGGTTTGAGTATTTCTGTAACTGCTGATCTCTTGGGATTTTAATGCACAACAGTCTCTAGAGTTTACTCTATGGTGCCAAAAACATCCAGTGATGGTGTTGGGCCTCATATATTCAGATAGAAGACAAAGGCAGGCCTAACAGTCATAAAAACATTCCTCAAGCCCCCTCCTTCTAAGTCGTAAATTTTACTGATAAAAATCGCACCAAAATCAAACAAAGGGAGTCCAAAACAGACTACAAATCCATGAAGCCTTGCTCACTAAAGGATCAAGCGCTCAACTCCTATTGGATGAGGCACACAACAGAATGTCCCTCAAACATGACATCATCAGGACTTCAAATAATTCTGAAATGCTTCCAAAGTTGCTTCCAGCGACTTAGTTCACCGAATACGGACGTAGCTTTTTGCTGCTCTCCGGTGCAACCTCGTGGCTTAAGGAAGTAATGTCCGACTTGAAACTGTAGCCATACAATCTCCATCTCTCTGGACGAGTTGAGATTACTCTGTGTTCAACCGAACACTCTAATGGATCCGAAGGAGACCGCCGAGCAATTCGCATCTTCATCCGTTGGCCTACAGAAGTGAAGAGATTAAAGATTTCTCTTCCATCTTCATTCAAGTCGACATTTCTGAGTTCTCCGCCAGCCCGCCGAGAATCAACAGCCGTGCCCGCCGACAGAGTGAGGAAACGGCCCCCCCCGTCATCACCCGAGCCTCAAGAAACCGGGTCAAAGTTAAAGGACAGAGGAAAACACATTCTACCTGTGTCCTCATGCGATTCAAGTAAGAGGTTATGTCTGGGCAGAGATAGAATATTATAGTGTGTTATTCTTGTGTTTCAAGGTTTTTTGCTTGTACAGTTTACAGACCGCCATGTCCGCTAATTATTAATACTCAGGGTATTAATCATCACGAATTTGTTTTGCTGTATTGTGGTCCAACCAAATTGGACTGTTGTGCATTTTCGCCATCGCGGGTGAGACAGCAACTGAGTTCATCCATTAAAGAGTCAAATAACAAGGGACTTTTACGAGCCCCGCTCGTAAAACTGCGTCTCTGAGTGATGAACACGGCTGCTTTATCTCCAGCTATCGCGAAATCAGCTTTTGGGCTGTCACTTAATCATCTCTCTCTCTCTCTCACTAACCACACTGACACACACACACACACACACACACTGTCACACACACACCTTATGTGTTATAGAATTATTTTTATTTCCATATCTAATCATATCACTATTTAGTTTGTAGTTGTAAGTCGGAAGTTTATTGACTGCATTGTATTAATTATGAATTATTACTGCATAAATAAACTTTGTTTATATTACAAAGAGAAGTGTTTTGGTTTGTTTTGCATACGCCTGTGTCATGCTGACGGGATGTCAGTGCTCGGATTCAAACCTTCATTCATTGTTTTTTTTCCCGAAAATCGATATTCTTCGGATGTCGATTATCCTAAGAAAACAATCTAATATTGAGACTGTTTTAATATTTGGTTATTAGTCCCTGATTTCAGGGCGGTGCCCCATCAATGTTAATCCTTATTAATATTCTATTGATTTTTGATAATTGATAATTATCTTTGATTGAATTTGAATGATCAATAAGCTAGTGTTAATTTTAATGTTTCATCGATGTTAACAATTAACGATTATCTTTGATAAGTGTTGATTTTAAAGGATTAAAAAAAGCTAACATTGATTCTCATCAATGTTCTATTGATTTTAATAATTAATAATTATCTTTGATAATTATTAATTATTGCTAATAACCAAACTTGCTCCTAAACGTAGCACACTACATTTACTGGAGTCCCATATGAGGTTTTAATGAGTTAGATCCAATTAATTAATTTATATATTGATTAATAACTACAGAAATAATTATTAATTATTTCTGATAGTAACACTGATCTAAACAACCAGTAAAGCCCTACAATGGGCAGTTCTGCAGACAGAAACGCTTGTTGTTGGAGAATGGCAATGGAGAATGGCCAGTCTGGTTCGAGCTGAGAGAAAGGCTATGGTAACTCAAATAACAACTCTGTACCATTGTAGTGAGCAGAATAGCATCTCAGAATGCACAACAGGTTGAACCTTGAGGCAGATGGGCTACAACAGCAGAAGACTACGTCAGGCACTTTATTAGGATCATAGTGTTCCTAATAAAGTGATCAGTGAGTGTATGTATGCGAGTCATACGTCAAAAATATTATAACTTTATAAGAAGCTATTCTGGTAAGTGGTGGTGTGATGATTCCATCCCTGCTGAAAAAAGATCAGCATTGCTATTCACCAGCTTATGTTGTGTGGAATGGAATGCTGGTGGGCTAGTGTCCCCACCAAGCTTTTAAACTAGCTTAACCAGCTTCATCAGAAAGACCATGCTGGTCAGCAGGGTTTTGCTTGTGAAAAGCATGGCTATGCTGGTACACCAGCTAGACCAGCACCAAACCAGTAATAACCAGCCTAGACCAGCATGGGAATTGCATGTTGGTTAAGCTGGTCTTTTCAGCAGGAATGCTATCGTGTCCATCAAAGTAACATATTTCCTACTCTAAAACCCATTATTTTAGTCTGAAAATAAGAAGGAATTCTAAGATGTTGGGATTTTGTTGAGGATGAATATGTATGTGATGAAAATGTTGTATAATGCAAGACTGTGTGTCCTGATTCTGTCTTTGATGAATGTGTGTTCATGGGGGCGTGTAGTGAGTAAGGAAGCGGTAGATTATAGATTTATAGTGTCTCTGGTCCTAGCAGTTTCTCTCGGTGAAGTTTAAATTCAGTCTCAGCTCTTTGACAGAAAGGGAATCCTCAAATAGGTTTATCTGACTGTATAACTGTGCACAGTCACTCAGAAAAAGCAACTCAGAGTGATAGCGGACAGAAAGAGGGAAAATGTATCATGCCTTATTTAAAATCAATCCTTGCTAAAAGGCACCCCACACCACACCATCACATTTACCATGTGTTACTTCACTCTGCCACAACACCGATAGACTGCTATATAAACAGCCTGTGTTGCTAACTATAGATAACATCATGGGTCTACACCCTGGAAATTACACTACTGTATGGACGGTGAGGTTGGCATGCATATCATACAGTGGCTGTACAATTAATTTTTTTAATTAATTAATCGGCATGTCATGTAAATAATTATTATATAAATATTTTCTGAGAAAAAAAAACAAATAAAGACAAGTAAAGCATTGATTAGACAATACAAAACTTGACTTTAGAAGTCAATATATTGTTTGTTTTATTCCCCTTAGGGTTGCCAATTTTAAGAAATTTTCTTAATCGACAAATGTTAACGTTAAATATGAATTTGAATTTACTGGTAATGCATTACTTTTAATAATAACAGTGTGTGCATTTGTGCAATAATCTTGTGTGGGATGGAATCAAGTGGATTTGCATAAGTGAATTTGCATTCCATAAGTCTAGGTGGTGTCATTGATTTAGAAGTTGTGTGCATCTATGTTCATTTTACCCCATCTCTCTCTACCCTGCTTTCTGTCTCAATGCCCCTTGGGTTGACTTTGTTTTGTCTTAAGGAACAGCAGTCTCTTTGTAAACTCTGTCACTCAGAAACATTCTCTGTATTGGGGCAAGGCATTAACTTCAGTCCAACATATTTTCGAGTTGGTATTTGCTGATTATTCCAAAATCCATTTGCCAGCCTCTCCTCTTACTTGAACCTCTCGTTGCAAACTGCATAAAGAGAGGGCGTATATATCACCCACACCCGCCCTGATGCCACACAAATGTCAGTGATCTTGTTTCTGCTGTGCAGCTATGGCTAAAGTGCAGTTAGGCAGTGCCTGGTGTCCATTTGAATGTGATAAAACAAAACACATTCTGTCCAGTCATCACTCTTAGACTCAATGACCTTTTACACAGTTACACCAGGCTTTTAACAATGGAATGAGAATTTTTTTTAACGTAGCCACATATCTCTGATCTAAATGACCCTGAGAAATGTGATGTGGACAGGAATTGGTTTCATCATACTGCCATTAAATTCTAATGACTTAGTTATAAGAAAGCATCATTCATATTTATCACATCATTCATTGGGCTGCCAGAAGGATTGGCTTTAGTTGGTAATATTTCTCAATAATCAGTGTTGTACAGAATGTACTGAGACTAAGAAATCAAACACTAACAAAACCTATCATTGTCTTTTCTTAATCCAGGTGTCCAGTCAACCAAAAAATCTGGGATCCCAGCTCCTCGTGAGGTCCCCCAATCAATTTCCAGAGAACGTCTCTCATTACGTGACCAACAGAAAGGCTTTACCACCAAGAAGATGGTCACCAGTGCCAGCACATCCAGCCTGTCCGCTCTGGCCAAGCACTCCCGTGGATCTGTCAAGACCAAAGCAGAGTCTGTGGCTTTGGACAAGACCCTGCTGGAGAGTCAGGTAAGGGAGCTCCTGGCTGAGGCCAAAGCCAAAGAGTTTGAGATCAGTAAGTTACGGACGGAGCTTCAGCGACATAAAGGGAAAGGTTCATCAGAGGCAGGCACAGTGGAAGGGAACTCTGAGGTTGAGAGGACATCAGCACAGCCTGGTGACAACCAGACGCTTTTATGGGAACTGAGAGAAAAGAATGGGCGTTTCCAGCGTGAGTTGGCCACCTTGCGGGAAGAGAACCAGGCTCTAAAGCTGAAGCTTATTGCATTGGAGAGCTCATCCTTATCTAGTGGAAATAACACAAGCATCACAACACCACTCGAGCATTCAGTTAATGGGGTTTTGCCAGACAACAACACTTCTGATATAGCCGCCATCAGTGCAGTCAATGGAAGCCACCTTAAAACTTCAGTGTTGTCTGGTAGTGATGCCACCAAAAGCTCTCCATTACCTTCCTCAGACTCCTCAGAGTTTGAGAAGATTCCATCATGCTCAGACTCGGTCAGTAGCAGCATTAAGGGTTTTTTCTCCAGTGGTGTGGTGAATGAGATCTCAGTGGAGTCCTTGAAGGACCTCATTATGAAGATGGAAGACAGTCACCACAGTACGGCAGAAGAACTTCAAGCCACTCTACAGGAGCTTGCTGACCAACAACAGGTTGTCCAAGAACTAACAGCTGAAAATGAGCGTCTAGCAGAGGAGAAGGGCCTCTTACAGACCTCCCTGCAGCAGCAATGTGAACGTGTGGAACTCTTGGCCCAACAGAATGAATCTCTTCTTCAGAGGCTAAGAGATCAAGCTCAGAGTCAAGAAGCCGAGGCTTCTTGTGCCTCTCGAGCTGCAGAGCTTGAGCAGCGACTGGCTGAGCAGGTGGAGAGCTCCTGCTTTGAAAGAGAGAAACTGGTGGACATCCAGCAGCAGCTGGCGGGAAGTCTTAGAGCTTTGGAAAAGGAGCATCAGGAGGCACAAGCATCTGTGAAGAGCTTAAAGGAAGAGGTGGAACTTCTTCAAGAGCGCCTAGAGAAGGAGAAGGTTGCTGGAGATGAGGCAATGAGGAAAGCTGAGGAACAGCAACAGGCCACAGAGGCTCTGAGAGTGGAGAATCTTAGTCTGAAGGCACAGATGGAGGCAGAGAGGCAGAAGGTAGCTGAGCTAAAGGCAGTGCACGATGCCAGTGATAACACAGAATTGCAAAGTCTGCTCAAAGTGGCACACGAAGACAGAGACAAGCTGGAGGTCAGCTGCACGGAGCTACGACAAGAGCTACAGCAGTCACGCAGTCAAACTGAGTGTGCTCAGGGTGCGCTGGCCAAGGTACAGCACCTTACTAGTTATTTCCCTAATAGAATGTTTATTGCCATCATTGTCATGTCAAGAACTTAGAATATTACATTTAGGGATGTGCCAGAGTGGTCGACTAACTGACTAGTCGATTAGAGGGGTCGACTACTAACATTAATATTTTTAATGGTGGTGGTTTTAATGGGAGACACAATTATCAAATTAAATGAGGGACACAACTACAAAGAGAGCATTTTTGCGTGATGATAGCTTGCTGTGCTTAACATTAAATAACAGTCAGCACAGTAAAACCCTCTGCAAGAAGTTTCATCTCTTTAATGCTTTACGTTTAGTGTTTATTTTATTTTTATTTTTTTAATTTTTTTTCACCCAATTTGGAATGCCCAATTCCCAATGTGCTTTTTTTAAGTCCTCGTGGCATGTAGTGATTCGCCTCAGTCCGGGTGGCGGAGGACGAATCCCAGCTGCCTCCGCGTCTGAGACCGTCAACCCACACATCTTATCACGTGGCTTGTTGAGCGCGTTGCCACGGAGACATAGCGCGTGTGGAGGCTTCGCGCCATCCACCGCGGCAACCACGCTCAACTCACCACGCGCCCCACCGAGAACGAACCACATTATAGCGATCACGAGGAGGTTACCCCATGTGACTCTACCCTCCCTAACAACCAGGCCAATTTGGTTGATTAGGAGACCTGGCTGGTGTCACTCAGCACGCTACGTTTTGTTTAGTGTTTTTATGCACTGCTGTTACAGTCATCAAAGTGTTGCATCGACAATACTTTTAAATGCAGATCACTTTCGGACTTTAAATACTCAGCTGTGAGTAATATTCCTGTATTTGTAGTGTTGTGGAGAGATTACTGATTTTGTTTGACACTGTTTAAATTAATAGTTGCAGTTAAAAAGGTTTAAACTGCTTGATGTCTTGAACTAGATGTGTACCCACAATAATATCTAGTTGTGCACTTTTGAATGTGCAGCAAGGATCGCCCTGAAGCACTCCGGTTACATTGAAGCGAGACATTCTGCATTCAGGATGCGCATAAGCGGTTTTGTGCCACTCTGTTTTGGACCTGTCTTATTTCTTACTTTTCTTACTTTGATAGTTTTGTGCATTAAGATGTAATAGTTGATGCCTTTTTCACGCATCGATAATCAGAAGATTTCCCTGATGATTATCGAAATATATAGGGATTTTTTTCAGATATAAATAGGGCTGCCCCTTGCACAATAGTCTGTGTTTTCAAATATGTTAAAGGGGGTTGCACACTGGATGTGTCTGGTGGACGACATGGCGCATTCTAAAATGTGAAAAAATTATTTTCTGTGAAGGTACATACACAGCGCCTCCAGAGGCTGCTTAAAAATCTGTAGCGCCACGGAGTGCAACACGCATAGTTTTCCATTAAATTCGACCCAGATCATTATCAAAATGAAAACGATTATTTACTCTAGCCATCATTGGATGATATATTGTGAACAAGTATCTTTAATATAGCCTACACAATGTATTTTCAGTTACATGTATGTCTTTTTGTTGTTTGACAGCTTGAATGAAACCTCTTCAAAGATGCATAGAGAAAACTTGTATAATCATTTTTAATCATTCAGTTCACACAGTTAAGTCAGTTTAATACACTTACCTGCAAACCCGGTCACTTTCATTCTTGAAAAAGTAGAAAAACCTCCATAACATTTGTGTGTATGCGTCCTGTGCAAGGTGCTCTAAAATAAAGTCCTATGTTGTGATGCCTTGCGACCTGCTCTTGTGGTCTCCCAACTCTATTACGGCAACTGACAGTGAATTGCAAAGCACGCAAATTAGGCTTCTAATTTAAATGTTGGCTAATTTTAATATATTGATGCCTCAAAAATATATCGATACAATAACGTGCCAATCAATAATCAGTATATGGATATTTTATGACATGCATATTACTTAGCCTATTTATTTGTTGAATATCCATTAGTTACCATGTTGAAGTGCTGCTCTTAGTGTCCATATATCCAACTGAAGTGTGTCTGATCGGGTTCATGTGAATATAACGGAGCCTAATTATGCATGATTATCCTTAATAGAGACTTGTCGACTTGTTCAAACAACCGACCGACTAGTTGATTATGAAAATTGATAGTTTTGCACATCCCTAATCACATTATAATCAAGGGGAGATGCTACCCACAAATAACCACAGGGGGTGGGCAAAGGGAAAAGCTATTTTATTACCCATTGACATGGCTACCGAATTGTTAATTGGCCAAGCAGGCATAGTGTCCGGTTATCACTATTTTTGGGTAGATTACTTGTGAAATGTAATCTGATACTGATTATAATTTACACAACTAAAATTGTAATAAGTAATGTAATTTTAGATTACACTGTAGGTAATCTAATCAGATTACTTTTGGATACTTTTTTGCACGTTTTGATGAACTAATTTGAAGTGTATTAAGTACCAATTTGCACTCCTTTTCTTTAAACATTAGTAAACATGAAATCAAACAGCAATTTGGGCACCTAAAGTCAAGACTGATATATGTAATCCATATTAAATCATGTAACCCATAAAAGTAACTGTAATCTGATTACACACATTTAAAATTATTTATTTTTTGTAATCTGATTATGTAATTCATATTACATATAGTCCATAACTACCCAACACTGTTGTTGCTCAATGCAGATAATCTTTAATTGACCAAATATTAGTTGATTAATTGTCCTGGCCAATATAATACTAGTCTGTTACTAGTTTTTAATTTCGCAAAGCATGCATGCAATAATGCTATTGTTTGAAGTCTATTTTACTATTTCCACAAGTGCAATTACTACTCCATATTGATACAAACTGCACAATGATCTATGAATACATAGAAATACAGAAGGATTCATGCACATGTAGTGTTTTTTGGATCTGCCTTGTCCTTGTTATCTCTATGCAATTAAACGAATGTCCGCACATTAGCCACATCACATTCTCTATATCCTTAATGCTCATGTTCCCCAATCAAGTAAATTACATTTCCAAAACAGATCTCTTGCTCCTAAGCCTCTAGCCATGCTTCTTGAGAAGAGGTGCATCAGTCACACTCTCTGTGCAGATGTACACAATCAATGTTTTTCATATTTCATAAACTAGAGATGTAAAGACACAGAGATCTATTCTAAGGCTCTATAGGTACTTGGTTATGCAGTTTGAAATAGTCTTGATGTTGGAGACAAATGAAGTGATTGGCCTATCTGGTTTTTATTATGGCCCATCATCACCTCATATGTTCTGTTTGGTCCCAAATCAATCATGGCTCAGGTTCACATACTCATTTTGTTAGATTTCTTCCTACTTTTGCGATGATAGACTTTTGGAGGTGAACCTAGGGATATAGTATACAGACACACACAGCAAGCTTTGTAGACCTTGGTACTTAAAGACATTGTATTGTGTATCCAATGTGAAAATGTGTGTGTTACGGTTTTAGAAAGAAAGCTTTGGTAAACAACTTAATTGCCTAAAACCCTCTTTGGATGCTACAAAGTTTTGTCAGCTCTCTATCGCTGTCTTTGTGTCAAAGAAGGAATGTAAAAAGCTATTTCAAATCACCATGTGTACAGAAGATACATTACATCCAACCACAAAGCATATTTATGTTTTCATGTTCTACATGGAGTACCTGAAAATTAAAGAGGACCCTACATAAATATTCAAAGACAAATCTGCAGCTACCTAGTTTATGCCAAGCACTTGTAAATGTTTTAGTCATGTAGTTTAGAGGCATACCTCATCCTTTAAAATACAATTATATACAGAAACAACACTTGTAAACTCTCAAGGACATTGACATCACTGGCACTTCATGGCTGTCACAACATACAAACCCAGCTCACCTCACAAAGCAAAATTTACTTTAATTCTTTCTCTGACTTAACCACTGTGAGTGAGCCAAGCCTTGTGGCTTCAACGTACACCCTCAGTCCTGATGTCATCCAGGGAGTTTGGTGCTATCAGGCAGTGCTCTAAAACGGCACACTCTTCCAAGAGCTCATTAGAAAGCTTTGCTCAGTAGACAGGGCCCTGAAGAAAGAGGTGTGAGCCACTCAGCCTCTGTTCAGTTCCATACAGGGTTGTCCAGCTATATTGTAAATCAAGTACACCACTACAGCAGGGATGATCTACTTAATTCTCACTCAAGAGTGAATTTATTTTCTCAAAAAAGGTTTGCGTTCCCTCGCAATGCTTTCCTTTCCCTCACAATAAGTTTTGCGTTGCCTCGCTATAAGGTTAATAACTGAGGATATGGGGGGCCTGGGTAGCTCAGTGGTAAAGAAGCTGGCAACCACCCCTGGAGTTCGCTAGTTCGAAACCCAGGGCCTGCTGAGTGACTCCAGCCAGGTCTCCTAAGCAACCAAATTGGCCTGGTTGCTAGGGAGGGTAGAGTCACATGGGGTAACCTCCTCATGGTCACTATAATGTGGTTCGTTCTCGGTGGGGCACGTGGTGAGTTGAGCGTGGTTGCCGCGGTGGATGGCGTGAAGCCTCCACACGCGCTATGTCTCCATGGCAATGCGCTCAACAAGCCACGTGATAAGATGCGCGGGTTGATGGTCTCAGACGTGGAGGCAACTGGGCTGAGGCGAATCACTACACGACCACGAGGACTTAAAAGCACATTGGGAATTGGGCATTCCAAATTGGGAGAAAAAAAATAAAAAAATGTAATAACTGAGGATAAAAATTAAATTAGAACAATATAGAAACAGCAAATCCCCACAAGGTGTCAGTGATTGTTTATATTTCACCTTCAGAGGCTGCGCTCATACTCTAGATGTCATACTCTGATTTTAACTGATTACCAATAGTTCCAAAAGCAACTATCAGCACAGATTAATCAGCATAAACAATAATTTAAAAGGTTTTCAGATGTTAAGGTTAGGAGGATAATTACAGGTTACCTCTTTTTAAAGTGTACATATGTTCAAAATCAAGTAGTCGTCAATTGTCACAAAAGTGATGTTTTATTGGCTGCAGCAGCTTAAAGGTCAGTGAATTTAGAGACGTAAACTATGTAATCTTGCAAATGTTTTATTGTATGAGGTCCTGTTTTATATGACATCTTTAGGCCTATTTAGATGTTATTTGTTTCCAGACCTATGTTTGTAAAGTACTTGCTACTGTGGATAGAGTTGCCACTTTTGAAGTTTTAAAATATGGGACAAAGGGGATCACGGCGCCTAACCACATCCTCCAAAGTTAATATGTGTTATTAATAAAAATTGTATACCCTTTCTTATATGCTGAAATTAGAACTTTCCTGACCCCTGACTTATAAAAAAAATACATCTTTTATATGTTAAAAATATATTTATTTTTATCTTTTCGATTATTTGTCTCCTTTATCTTATTTATGTATACATTTTGGTTGGTTTATATGTATTTTTTTTCTTCCTTCACCTGTACTTGTCTTTATGACTCAGTGATTGTATTTATGCATTGTTTGATCTTATTGAACATTTATACAGAAAAAAATCCACAGTTTTAGCACCATTTGTGGACTTTTCGAACGATCCTTTACGCACCATAGGCACATTTTCCAACTTATATCAATGTTAAAGTAGCGATCTGGAACAATTTCACCGTGACGCCATCTGACCAGCTTAAATACAGGACAAATCGCGTCCCGTATTGATTTGATATGGGACGCATAATTTTATCTTTAAATACGGGACGTTACACTGTCATTTTACAGTATGTGTCCTTCCGAAAAATATGTTCCGAAACGTGGGGCTGCAGTGTCTGAAAAACATACAAACCTCAAAACAAAATAACATGCTTATATACTTTTCTTTTTTCCTAACCAAAAGAAAATATGCATTTTTTTTTCTCTTTTACATGGGTAATTAATCACTCGATAGCATAAAATATTTAAGAAAAGCATGCATTAGTCCATTGACAACATTATCATTAAGCGCGTTTTGCATTTTCTGGTTGTCTTCTTATTGGCCAACATCTACTTCAGACACAACAACAGTTAAAGGGCTCACAGGCTGGATAGTGCAGATTCACTGGTTTTTACCAACATGCCAGTTTGCATGGGATTAGTATAACCAGGGGTTATTTTTACTGGCCGTTTTATATAAAGTAAAACACGCTGTAATAGACAGTAAAGGAGCACGGTAAAGGTCTGTAAAAATTTTGGAAAAATTACTGACATGACTGATTTACAATTGATTAAAATCAAGGAAAAGCTCTGGTAATTATTACTTTACCCCACGTCCTCAAATCAAATTAATCCCATCCAAAAAGGGCTTTTGAGAAGGGCTTTAACATGCTGCCATTGTAACCGTTAAAGCATAAGCTTGTGTATGATGCTAAAACACTTGATGTATACCCTGTATTATGTTATTTAAGTCGTAACCTGAGCTACATATAATCATAAGGCCCTGGGTTGTAGTCATTCATAATCTGTTGGCACAGTTTGGGTTACCACTTAGACTAGAAATAGAATTTCCTGATCAGAGCTTTATTAAATAAAAGACTACTATACTATACTACTATGCTTTAAAAAAGTAACTTTTGTATAATCATATATGTTTTTGGGTGCAGGTGGAGGCAGACAGACAGCAGCTGCTGGAAAAGGTGGAGAAACAAGAACAAGATCATAAAGCCAACACACTTGCTCTAGAGGAGAAAAGCCGAGAAAATGAGAACCAGATCAAGGACCTGAAAGAGACTATATTTGAGCTGGAGGACCAGGTGGAGCAGCAGCGGGCGGTTAGACTGCACACCAACCAGACCATTCTGGACCTGGAGAGTAAGACATCTGTCTGTCTGTCTCTGTTTGTCTCTTTCTCATATACCTACTTACTTAAATGCCCATGTTGTGTGTTTTTAACTGCTCTCCCCCAGCCAGTGCTAAAGATACTGCAGCATCTGGCAGAATCTAAAGGCTTACACACACACACACACATTGGCTGGAGTCTGCTGTGATTAGTGAAACACATTGATTGGATTTGGCAGCCTAGATAGATTCAGATACTGAGCTGTTTGATTACTTAGATCTCTCCAGCTCGGATACCGGCCAAACTGCTTCATGCAGGACTCATATGCACAATGAATTTGTCTTCCTAGCTCTCTTTTTTTCTCTAAGCCAAGGGAAGGACATTTCATGCAGCATATTATAGTTTTATTGCAGCCTTAGCCTGTGTCTGCCCAGTTACTATGAACTAAATTACTACAAATAGCTCCTTGTAACAGCCCTTATTTGTGTAGAGTAAATAGTATTTACTGTATATTGCATGACTCTTTAACAGAGGAAGTAGTCCAGTAAAGTTTAATCACAAGCAACTGTTTGAGTTTCTCTGCATATTTCATTTTGGTACTTATTTGAATCAGTCACTATGGGAATGCCTTCTTGGGAGTGTGAATTATGGGAATGTAAATTGGAATTGTTAAAATGCAGCTGACAAACATTGATGCACCTGTGTTTGTCTCAAATCCTTCCTAGTTGCTTGTGATCACTCTAGTTCTGTGCTTCTGATTTATTTGTTTTTTATGTTTGCTTGTTTTTTAACAACATTTTTCAGATCAAACCAGGAGGTTGGAAGAAAACAAGGCTGAGCTGGAGAAGCAAATTAAAGCCATGAATAAACAGATGAAGGTGGAATTGTTTATCTGTTTTTTTTCTTACATATTTATGTATATATTCTTCTTATATTTTTCGTGAATAACTGCAGCATAACCAGGCAAGTTTGACAGTTGATGTTAGTTTCAATAATTCTAACAAAATATACACCAATCAGGCACAACATTAAAACCACCTGCCTAATATTGTGTAGGTCCCCCTCGTGCCACCAAAACAGTGCCAACCTGCATCTCAGAATAGCATTCTGAGATGATATTCTTCTCACCACTATTGTACAGTGGTCATCTGAGTTACCGTAGACTTTGTCAGTTCGAACCAGTCTGGCCATTCTCTGTTGACCTCTTTCATCAACAAGGTGTTTCCATCCACAGAACTGCCCCTCACTGAATGTTTTTTTGTTTTTGGCACCATTCGGAGTAAATTCTAGAGACTGTTGTGCGTGAAAATCCCAGATCAGCAGTTACAGAAATACTCAAACCAGCCCGTCTGGCACCAACAAACATGCCACAGTCCAAATCACTGAGATCACATTTTTTCCCCATTCTGATGGTTGATGTGAACATTAACTGAAGCTCCTGACCTGTATCTGCATGATTTTATGCACTGCTGCCACACGATAGGCTGATTAGATAATCGCATGGATGATTGTTGGTGCCAGATGGTCTGGTTTGAGTATTTCTGTAACTGCTGATCTGGGATTTTCACACACAACAGTTTCTAGTATTTACTCAGAATGGTGCCAAAAACAAAAAAACATCCAGTGAGTGGCAGTTCTGTGGACGGAAATGCCTTGTTGCTGAGAGAGGTCAACGGAGATTGGCCAGACTGGTTTGAACTGACAAAGTCTACTGTAACTCAGACAACTACTCTGTACAATTGTGATGAGAAGAATATAATCTCAGAATGCTATTCTGAGATGCGGGTTGATGCTGTTATAGCGGCATGAGGGGGACCTACACAATACAATTTAGGAGCAGTGGTGGCTTGGTGGTTAAGGTATCTGGTTACTGGTCGGGGGTTCAAGCCCCAGCACCGCCAAGATGCCACTGTCAGGCCTTTGAGCAAGGCCCTTGACCCTATCCGCTCCAGGGGTGCCATATCATGGCTGACCCTGCACTCTGACCCCAGCTTAGCTGGGATATGTGAAAAGGAAAAAAATAATTTCACTGTATATGTGCAAATGTATAATGTGTGATAATTAAAAAATTAATTTATTAATTAAAATTAATTACTAGACAGGTGGTTTTAATGTTGTGGCTGATCAGTGTATTCCATCTGTACAGAACATTGCTGTATGTTTGAGACCAGAACGGTCTTCTTTAGTGCACATTTTGAGCTGCAACTGCAAGCTGGATTGCAGTCTACCTTGTCAGTGCATATCAGTCTAAGTGATTGAAAATTACAGTACCATGACCAGCCCCATGAACTCACGAAAGCCACGTGTGTATGTGTGTGCACGTGTACATTTTTAGGATGAGACAGAAGAGTGGCGGCGTTTCCAGGCCGACCTGCAGACAGCAGTGGTGGTTGCTAATGACATAAAGGTGGAAGCTCAGCAAGAACTGCGCATGCTTCGCAGACGTCTGCAGGAGGAGGAGGAGCACAGTGCCAGATTAGCCTCAGAGCTGGAGCAGATCCGAGGGGCCAGGTACATCACCACTCATAAACTCAACAGTGTCCTCCCCACCTCACCATCCATCTGGGCTCTAAAACCCTCTAACAACTCTTTTTCCTCCTTGGGATTCATTGGTATAGTTCGATACATATCACACAGTTATCTGGTCTCAATTGATGGTCTAACTTATCTTTAGACATACAATAAAGAGCATTGGTTAAGGCCTGTAGGGTGAGATACACAAATACAACCTAGTTTGTTGAAATCCATGCGTATGATTTTAAAGACTTTACTAGACTGTACCAATGAACTCCCAAATTAGTAATCATGTAAAATTATTCTAATTTCTCCACTTTTACACACACTTACATCTATTCACTTTTTTGTGTAGCAGCTGCAAACTGTTCTACAGCCTCCTTAGACTCACTAATTCAGTGCCCACTGCCTTATTTTAAAGACACAAAAAGACCTGACATATCTCCAAAAGGCAAAACCCAACCACACACATTCACACACACTATGATGTAATAAGTTTAGGCTATTAACATATTTTAATTTACATGACCATTCAATACACATAACAAAATGTTTAAGGATATTAGTGTCACACTGCAACATCTTTACCTATGTTCACCTCTTCAACTATGGAGCATTTTTGGGCTGTTGCCTGCAATTTTTCACACTCAATTTTTTTTTTTAAACTCTAGTTTTTTCAGAACACCCCCTAAATATATATTTTTTAAAAACTCAAATTATTCATAATTAATATTGTATATGTTTACAATATTATGATGAATATATATATTTTTTTATATATATATAATTTGTACGCATTTAATTCTAGTTCTGTTCACACCATCTCCCTCCAAAAAGTCTTATTTTATTCCACTAGATGGCAGCAAGTGCTAGAAAAAGCGATTTTTCCTCTAACACCTTCAGTCACAAAATGCAGATCTGAAATGTAGGTGGTGATTTCAGCCCTCACAGATGTGCTTGTCCATGGACATTCAGTCTATTTTTCAGTTCATGCACCACCCCAATGTTTCATAGAACATCTCGGCCTCTAAATGGTCTAGACACTCAATCTAGGTGTCATTCAAAAGCTGAGATGTATAACATTTTATGATCAATAGTTGATAACATATATTTGCAATGATTTGTTTTACATGCTTTTCCTGCTGGATCGCATATTTTGTTCTGGACTTGTAAGATATAACATTGGATTTTTCAAACAAGCAAGCTCACAGACAAGTAAAAAATGGCTGATTTTATTTATTTATTTATTTATTTATTTTATTTTTATTTTTTTATTTTTTTTGAAAACTGCCTAAGGTAAAGTTTTTAGCAGCCGGTAGCGGCGCATAAGAGTCATTTGTATTTGATGTCTTACAAATATCATATTTCACTTTTTGTGGTATTAAGGCAACAAAATAAACTGTTCAGTCATTCCTGTGAATGAGAGCTTTCATTTGATTTATATATTTAAATGCTATTTGAAATACAATTATATTCATATTAATATTTCTACCACATGACCTCTAAGTTGCACTGATTTGTGAAGCGAATGTTTTCAGGTCTTATTTAGTTTTTTTATCGTAAATGTAGAATTGATTGACTTATGAGATTTTAACATTTTAAGCGTAAACTTTTTCGTGACATAGAGCCCCCTTTTGGACCCGCCGGTGGGTCTGCAGAGTTGAAGTTAAATAGTGTTTATTTTATGAACTGGGCTGGCATTAGTGTTTTGTGTTGTGTACATGCCTGTTCTGTGTGCTTGCTTCTTGGATCTAAGACAAGCTGTTTCCTGTAGAGCTAGCCTCACTGATTTTATCTGCAGAGCATTTGCAAAGCATTTTCTCCCCATTTACATGTGACACTAGACCTGTGATTTAAATACTGATTTAGGAATTTGTCATTAATATATTTATATAACTTATTTGTATTTTTTTTTTTTTTCAAGTTTAGCACTGTAATATAGATAATATAGGTAACAACAAGATCATTTCCAGTCTATGAACATGCACAGGTCATATTTCATTCCAGAGTCAATAGAAATGATAAAGAAATCACATTTAGAATAAAATGAATAGAATCCTATTTTTTTTTATTTTTTTATTTATTATTATATACATCATGGTACAATTAATGCAAAATATAAATTTTTTTTTTTTTTTTTCTGTTTTATTTTTTATTTTTTCTGTTGGGGTGAAATATGATCTGGACATGTTCTTGTGAGATTCTTCTTGAGTACTGCTAACCAAAAAATACAACAATCCAAAAAAATTAAAAAAACTTTATGGAGATGGGCTCAATAAAATACAGCACTTTTATAAGTAATGCATTTCAGTTGCTAGATCTATACAAACTCTTCCCCTCCATTGAAACGGACAGCCAGTGTGCGTCAATCTCCCCCCCTCACTCAGATCTCTCCAAAGGATTGCCCTCTGACCCAGGTGAGTGCACTGCTAGTACCAGCCCAGCACTCATACAGAATGCTAGTATGAATGCACACGGATGGTCAGAGCAATTTAATCATTGAGGATGATGAAGCTTGAGACTTGCCTGTTTTCCCTGCCGTAGCCACCCATTCACTGCTTTAAACAACACTACCCTCTGATTGGCTGTGCTTATTTTATTCAAAGGGGGCTTTGTCTGCTTTGCTTGCTATGTTCTCCTTATATTCTTACTCTGTTAATGCTGCCCTTGAAACTTTGTATATGGCGTCACCTGCTGTTTGCTTTGATTTCTGCACACACGGTGAAACAAAAAGCTGCTGAGAAAGAGAGAACTTCATGTGTTCTTTCTTCAATAATTTAGCCTGCTTAAAGGGATTACTGTCCCTGAAAACTGAACATTTTGTCATCACTTACTCTCATGTTGTTCCAAACCCATATGACTTTCTTTCGTGGAAAACAAAAGAGATGTTTGGCATTACTTACCTTTCATTTTCATTGTATGGAAAAAAAAAAAAAAAAGCAATGAAAGTGAATGGTGACTGAGACTAGAATTCTGCCTTTTTGTGTTCCACTAAAGAAAGAAAGTCATACAGGTTTGGAACAACATGAGGGCGAGTGAATGATGACATATTTTTTGGGGGTGAACTACCTTTAAGCGAACAGACAAAAATATCTGCTAATGAAAAATGTAAGATGTTTTATTGAGTTCCAGAAGTATGCATGAGGGATGATGATGACGAATGAGCATTTGCTGCCATGATAAAAACATTTGTTTTGTAAATGAAGCTCGATTTATTGGTGATGCACTCATCTCAATGAATCAGCCTGAAGCTTGTTTATCAAGTGCTTTAATTTTAATGTAGGTTCATTTGCACACCTTTGCTTTCTTTCTGTTGCAGAATCGCCACTGGATCCACATTCGAGACCTCCAAGACTGCAGTGGAGGGGCGATAAATATTTACAGTTACAACCAACGACTGGTTTACAGTAATGTAATGCATTGAAATGCATATGTCAGTATTATTCATGAAGAGACCAATTCTAAAATTTCTAATGGAAAAGATAAGAAAAGCAGGAAATGTCAAAGTTTTCACAGCTGCTCAGAGGAGATTATCGTTGTATTCTAAGAGTAAGTGGCACATGCACTGTTTCAGATTTGTTTAATTATTTGACCTGCTTAAGGTTTGTGTTGTTATTCCATTAAGTAGTGCCAAGCAAAATGATCTCCACAATTCACCAAGTGAGGATGGAACGAGTATCTGAATCCGAACAACTAAAAAAATGGACAAAATGTATAAGGGTGTAATATTCATTTATTATGTCTCCAAATGAGCACTGTTTTTGTCTATCTAATGTGAGAAATAGCTTTCTAATGTGCTGCCTTAGGAATTAAGCCACATTTTATGGACCTTTACCACTCAACCAGCACTTTTTGATTTTGTCTTAATGGTTTGCATTTTGACTTCAGCCAAAGAGCTGATTCTGCCTAAAATGATCATAACTTGAATTAGATTGAGGCAAATGTTACAGGGTTCAGCTGCCTCTGTTTTAGGTTATTTTCTGTATGTATCTGTGTATATATTTTAAAATATATAAAAACCATGGGTATTTTCATGTGCCACCTTCAACTGATCTGTGAGAAATGTTGGTTACTTAATGTTGCATGATTTAAAGTCCAACACTAGATGGCAGACAAATCCATACAGTATGAACACTCCAACCTATCAAGCTGGGTACAGTCTTAGAATTTTAGGTTTTTATAGTGACAATCTAATTAGTTTACAAACCACAGACTTTTAGATTTTTTCATTTGATTTAAAATCAAATTTCATATTATGGACAGTGTTGGGTAAGTTACTTAAAAGACAGTAATCCACTACAAATGACTAATTATTTCTCTACAATTGTAATCAAATTTATTTACTTATTACTTCATGAAAATGTATCACAATACTAATTACTTTACTTTTAAGTTACTGCCTAAAACACTTTTCCGCTCAACAAATTCATAAGAATGTCTATATTTCTTCCTTGTTCAATGTCATACACTCAGCACCTCACAATTCTCCTTCACAATAACTCGTTACGGGGCCATAATTCATGTATTCTATATAATATATATTAAATCAGCATAACCCTATTTTGTACTTAAAAGTAATTCAATTAATTGAGTCAATAACTGTACACTGATTACAAGAATTTAAAATGTAATGCACTATACTACTTTTTGACTAAAAATTAAATTAATCAATCAAATCAAAATCAAATCACTTTATTGAGTTAATTAATTACAGTAACTAATTAGTTTGTAATTGGATTACACCCAACGCTAATTATTGATTATATTTGTGGTATGTGGTTGTTGTCTCGTCCCTGTGTTGTTCCTGTGGCATCACTAAAAGTAGTGGCATGAAATCATCTAGAGCTTTAGAAAAAAACGTGCTTTTCCTCACGTTCAATGTAAACAACTAAACTAAGCACATCTGTTTATATTGCCCATGCATGATGCTTTCCACTCCACTCTATTTACATTGTTTAAATGATCTGTGGCCAATTTCACTTTGAAAGTATGTCTCATAAAAATGGATGGATATGAATAACCATATGAAATTTGAAATAGGAAGGAGACATGACTCTCAAGTATGAAGCCTTCAAAATCACCTTCAAAAGAGCCTTTGAGATTCTTGTAATCAGATTCTTAACTGCTGTTCTGTCAAATCTCAGGTTTTATGTCTTGCAGAAGCACACAGTTATCTAAATGAAGTTCATTAGATGATGGTTTTAACACTCCAGGATGTGACTGTAACAAAAATATCATTATAAGCTCTGACATATGATCACAAATCTGCCTTTAAAGGCATTTAGGTTTGCCTAAAAATGAAAATTCTGTAACTATGTACTCAACTTTATTTTGTTCCAAACCTGTATGACTTTCTTTCTTCCATGGAACACCTAACAAAAGCTGAGCAGAATGCCCAAGCTTCTCACATCCATACAATGAAAGTGGATGAGGGTCAGGGGCTGCCAAGCTCCAAAAAGTGCAAAAAAGCACCATGATAAATAATAATAAAAAATATATTCCAAGTCATCTGAAACCATACAATAGCTTTGTGTGAGGAAAAGACTGAAATTTAAGTTATTCACTGAAAATCCTGCCTTGAAACATTTGCTTGACATTCATGCTCACAATTTACTTTCATTGTGCGGAATAGAGCTGCTTGGACATTCTACTATAAATAACTTCTTTTGCATTTCAAATACTTTTAAGTATTTACTGTTAACTTTGCTTTCGTGTCATTGCAATGATGTGTGTTCTCATGAAAGACACAATGCTGTTTATCTGTTTACCATGTGGGGTTTCAAATGCTCATGTTTAAAATTGTTTATCATTCATTAATTTTTTTTTAAAGGTCAATAAATCAGATCATTCCAGCATGTCATGTCTATGTGTATGTTTTTATGGTTATTTCCACTGGGGTCTGTCTCTTATTTTCCCATGTTTCTACACATCAGTGTATTGTAAATAGTCATACAGTACAATAACAGCAGTTTGGGACTTAATTGTGAAATACAGGGACATCAGTGACATCACAAGACATCCTCAATGATTTGTGATTTGAACAAAGTCTTGAAGAGAATGATGTTATACTGCTAACTTCTTATCCTACACAGAGTTTAGGTGCTGTAATAAAGAGTGCTGGATTGCACATCTTTTTGGCACACACTCTAATTGTAGATTGAAATTTTTTTTTTTACATTTTTGTTTTATTCTGGTAAAACAACTTCACCACAGTCAAACACACATATAAAGCCTCACCCACACAGTTTGTTGTGTGGGCAGTTTGCACTAATAAACTATGTCTTGCAACACACAGGAGCACTGAGCATCTTAATACCCACCTAACTTTAAGAAATGACTACTAAGTATTGATTAAATAGACAAGAAGCTGGATTTATGTGGGCAACTCTCTTTTTCTTTGTGAGTACTGTATACTCCAATGTTCTATATTATTGTTACCCCTGAACATACAAAACTTTTTTGTGAACATAATATGTACAAATTGCATTGTGCATAAAAAAAAAAATTATGCCCATTTTAAGACTTTTGTATCACAACTATGTTATTTGATTGTGACTGTATAATTTCATGAGAATTAAATGTCAGCAATCTATTGCATCTAACTACTGTTAATAGAATCTAATGAAAATCACTATTGGGAATAATGTGAATTACAACAACAAAAATCAAAACAATGTGAGCAATAAGAATTTGGGGAGAAAGTATGTGCATAAATAATGTAAAAATGCCAAAAATCTTAATGGTCCTTAGTTATATTTTGCATAAAAAAACAAAGCCTAATTACTTTTCATTTTTGGGGCATAAAGGCAGCACCCACTTTGTATCTCAGGATTGAATGGTCTATTTTGGTATGGTTTGATGGTACATTTTTAAATAGTATTTAGGCAATGATTTGGCAGACCACTTTTTTCCTATAGTGTCATTTTATTTATTTATTTTTTAATTATAATACCTGTATTTCCATTTAAGGAAAAGTATCTGACGTAGTTCATCCATTGCATACCTATGTAGTGTCTAACATACAACATACCCCAGTGGCCTCTCTCTATATTTCTGTGTCCTGTGATTGATAGGTCATGGAGTGAGGATGTTAGTCTTTCTGAATCAGATGGCAGTCCACACTGGAGCCATATGTCCTTGTCCCAGAATGCACCTGGCGGTTTCCTGACTAATGGGAGTGGAGGCAGCACCCCTTCAGAGCCAGAAGCCACAGTCAAATTTCTCATCAAGTCTTTTGACACAACTTTACCAAGTGAGGACATGACCTCTCTTTGTCTGAATTAAAAAAATGTTCCCCTCAATCTTACCATTATTTTTTCACATTATTACCTCTCTTTCTTTCTTTCTTTCTTTCTTTCTTTCTTTCCCCCCTTTCCCATAATATACATGTATTTATTCATTTAAGTCTCAGAACATAAAACTAATGCCGTGAAAACATTTAGACGGTGATTAAATGTTTAGATTGTGGCTCATTTGGGGTAAAACAGATGCTACCAAAAGTTGTTCTTTAATTGGATCCAATAATGTAATGCTCACCAAACATCTCTAGTCTGTCTGTAACATGGGACCAGGGAAGTCTGGCTCTCATTTCAGCAGCCAGGTCTCTACCATTAATCGTGCCTGTCTTTGTGCTTGACAGATACTTCTGAAAGATATGGGTGGTGAGACAGAAGGACTTCTGCTCATTAATTATAAAGCATGTCATTTTAGACTGGAGAGCTCGTTTAATGTTCTCAGAATAATAAGTTAAAGAGCCCCATTATTAATGACCATTAGAACAGCTTGTGATTTCTAGAACTTTGCGCTCATGAGTCTACAGTACGTGCACAATACAGTGGGACTATTTGAACAAGTACTAAAAGCCAAATGTGTCAGACACTCATTCCAGCTTCATCAAAACATAACTGTTCTTCAAATGATCTTAAGAAGCTGTTACTTTACCTTAAATGGGTTTTAACATTAGGAATAAATGTTCCCATTATCTTTTCAGATGAAAGATTTCAATGTTCTTTAGAAACACGTAACTTTCAGTTCTAGTAACTGTAACTTACAGAACTCAAAACTTCAAAGTCCAAAAGCCCATGGCTGCGTCCAAATTCACATACTTTCAGAGTATGTATTGCAATTGCTAAAAGGACTTACTTCTTAGACATTAATAAAGTACGCTATTTAGGTATGCAGTTGAGTAGAATGAATACATTCTCGGACATCCTCCTTAAGGGAGAGTGGGAATTGTCCCATGACCTGAAAATATGACATAGTAATAAAAAAACTATTTTAGGAAAAAAAGAGAGTATAACTGCAAACTCAAAATATAAGCTTATTTATTGATCTTACCATTTCAGCAATCAGTCTTTTCAAGGTATAATGTCATCACAATGGGAAGCAAACATATATAGAATCAGCAGCTACCAACAGGTGAGGACGATTAAATCATGACAGAAGTTCCTGGTTGGCTTACAAGCTTAAAATACAGTCAAAAAGAGTAATCCCATTGCACACAGCAAGAAAGACTCAATAAAAAATTACAATAAAAAAACATACAACAGCATCAATTCAAGACATTTACAACATGATAATGAAATTTCAAAATCAACATTTTATCTTGTGCGCCATAATTAGTTCAAGACACCTAATATGACAACAGTTCAAAGACATACATTAGCATCAGTTAATGATATCCACAATAATACAGCAAAATTCTAAATCAACATTTTACTTTTTTTTTTTTTTTTTACATTTGCCATTACTAACTCAAGACATACAAAACAGCAGCTACAAGTTTAATTCCAAATCAACATTTAAGCCATGAGGTACCAGAGTTTTTATCGTCCGAATCTAAGGTGTGCGTTTACTTAATTGTCACTTCCATAGTAACAAAAAACGAAAATAATTAGTGGTCAACCAATATGTGTTTTTCAATGGCCGATGCCGATATCTAGAAAGCAGGATGGCTGATATAAATGTCGATAAACATAAAATCAGTGTTGGGTAAGTTTCTTAAAAATAGTAATCCACTACAAATAATTATTTCTCTAAAAGTTTAATCAGATTACTTTAACAATTACTTAATTGAAAAAGTAATCACATTACTAATTGCTTTACTTTTAAGTTACTTTCTAAAACACTTAAGTTCAAAATAATGTCTATACACTCAGTCATCCACTCAGTCAGCATCTCACATTTCTCCTTCACAGTGACTTATGGCGCCATAATTCAATATTCTACATAAATAATATATTAGAAATAAGCATAACCCTATTATGTACTTAAAGGTAATTAAAAAAATTAAAATCAGTAACTGTAATCTGATTACAATAATTTAAAATGTAATTCATTACACTACTTTTTTTACTTGAAAAGTTATCGATTCCTCTTCTTTCGGCTGCTCCCATTAGGGGTCGCCAAAGCGGACCATCCGTGATCCGCATATTTGACTTGGCACAGGTTTTACGCAACCCCCAGTGGCTGGGGGACTCTCACTTACACTTAAAAGTAATTGATTACAGTAGCTAATTAATTGGTAATTGTATTACACCCAACACTGGACATAATATAGTTTAAAAACAGCAAATCAGATGTACACAAAATTTGTAAAGTGAAACAAACATTTATTTAATGCAATATTTACTCAAATTTGCATAAACTGGAAAATAAAAACAAATGAAAACAGAAAGTTTTGAATATTTGTTAACAAATCTAGCGGTAGATTTTTGAACTGACACAAGGGAAAGTTAACTCTCTTGTTAAATAGCAAAGTGAACACGGTTATCGGCCAATGCATATATATATTGGTCTGTCACTAAAAATTATTTCCTCTGGTTTTAATAAACAAGCACAATTTAAACACAAGGAACAACATTCATGGTATATATAGCACTTACAGTTGAAAAAGCGAGAACCACTAATCGTGACCAAGAGGAGTTTACCCCATGTGACTCTACCCTCCCTAGCAACCAGGCCAATTTGGTTGCCTAGGAGACCTGGCTGGAGTCACTCAGCACACCCTGGATTAGAACTCGCAACCCCGGGGGTGGTAGTCAGCATCAATACACGCTGAGCTAGCCACTGACTAAACCAAACTTTTTTAACCTTTTTGCATTTTTTCATCATGCAGTAACACAGTGATGTAGTGAGTGATGTACTGTATGCAGTCTACACCCTGCCATCAAAATTCAAACACAAGTGGTCACAGGAGACACAGTTTACGACCAGGTGTTAACGGCGGAGTCTCATCTGACCGCTTGTGATCGGATCGCCCGAGGTCTAAAAAACTAGGTCTAAAGAGGGCTCTTATGTCATTGACCTTACAAAATGTAACATTTTCTACAGATTATTTTGTGTTATCTGCATGACAAAATATATTCTTCTTTACACATGTAATTTGCACTGCAATGATAACCTGCCATTTATTATTCCCTGCTGTTATACCTCAAATTTACCTTATCAATCCTACCTTTTCATGCATTTATAGATTTTTATGCACTTTATATTCTCTTTACACTTTTACTTTTACAATTTGTCATTTACACTGTAAAGGGCACCTGCCTTTTTGACCTCAAACACTGTCCTCTGCTTTTCTATTACTTGTCATTTGCACTGACATATCTCTCACCAGATTTACCTCTTAACATTTTAAGTTTGACCATAATATTTTTTTATTATTATTATTATATTGCTATTTGTACTACTGGTTAGAAGCTAATTTTATTTCATTGCCTCTGTACTTTATAATCTGCACAATAAATTTTAACAAAAATAAAGATGAATCTAATCTAATTTTGCCATATAAAAGTGTTGAAATGCTTTTTCCTAGATGGACCTAGTAGCTCAGTACAGATCCATACATCTCCCAGAAGCCCCCTGAGTGGCATACCAGTCCGTATAGCCCCTGCTGCTACTGTCTCACCTATGCAGGTACTACATAGTACATCCCACAGTACACTACTGATCTATTCAAGAGCCTGGTACATGGCAACAGGACATGTTACCTAGAGTAGACGGTGGAAGATTTTATCAGTGACATATGTGTTCTTTTTTTAGAGGCACTCTGGAGTCAAGCCACTGTCAAAGGCCCTGGAGAGAAGAATGGCCTTTGGAGATTTCCCTCACACTGGTACTTCATAGTGTCATTTCAAATAGAACAGTGACTTTAGAAAACAAAACTTCAATTTTCCTTCTAAACTTACACTGTAGAGAAATTTTTTATTTAATCAGTCCCACCAGGATTTCACGGCACTTTTTCCTGATTATTTCAATCCAAAATGACTGCTGCAGCTTTGCTCAAAAATTGCAATACCATTTGCCGCATTTTTTATGTTGTTTTGCAGTGAAATCTCACAAATAATCATAGTATTCTTGTGTAATTTGTGTCAATGACTGTATAAGTGCAATTGCCTGTAATTAATTTAGTGCAAAACAACTGAATATGCAGATAGCAAGGAAAAAATATTAAATGCAGACAGAAATACAATACATTTAAGAGGTGAAACCCATTATATGTCTAATACGAGTTCAATGGAAGATGCTAATTATTTTTAGATTACATTTTTTCTGCCCCAGACAATGCAAGTAAACTTTGGTAAGGTTTACATAGGAGGCCTACAATAAAACTGTAAACTGAAAACACAAATGAGGATTCAATATTATGCCTGTCGCAATTATTACATCTCATGATCGCGATCATTGGTTTTAACCACAATTTTCTGAGAGAACTGTAATTACTGAGCACTTGAAATTCTAATCACATTGTACTATCCATATTTGGGATTTTTAAGGGAATATAGAAATGCTAAGCATAAACATGCTTCATGAATGTTGAGTCATATCCAGTTTCACTTTAACAGTCGTTTAATGGCAAATTGTCTTGGTTGTTGTGGGTGCATACATGCAAGATTATTGATAGGGATGTCCTGAGACCATTTTTTGTAGACAACGTCTCGTTCCCTCCATCAGGGAACGGAGGTTACACCAGTAACCATGACGTTCCCTATCTGTCACTCACTCGACGTTGGTGTCGATGTAGTGACACTAGGGGTCCCTATACAAAACGCCACAAGGCTGAACTGTGTTACGTGAACTGGCGGTGTGTGGTGGGCAGACTTGCTGTGTGCCTCATAGCCAGCACACCAGGTCGATACGTAACCTCCCCCAACACAGTTATGAGTGTCGAACGGCCCTTTTTGGGGACAAGTCGACTACCCAGAGATAGAGACAGGCTTAACCCAGTCATGGCCTCTTTCCCCTTCTCTTTTTCCACTCCCTAAAAAGAAGGGGGATTATCCGACTGGGCCGCCAGGTCTAGTCGGGGGTGTCCCTCCCAAGGGGAGGACACCGCGGAGACCACACCTCGCCCCAAGAGAGGGGGGATATTTAAGTGGAAGAATACATCACATGGTCTTTCCAACCATGTGGAGAGCCTTCAAGGTAGATCCTACCCAATGGGGGAGGAGTTACTACAACATGGAGACTGAGGGGCTCTGCCCAAGGAAGACGCAGTTTGCCAGTAGGGAAACGAACTAGCGGAAGATATAGATCGCATGGGGTTAGCCTTACAGGGAACCGCCACATGCGGAGCACCTACCCCAGAACCGGGCTCTTAGTTAGCGCGTGTACTGGGCCGGCAGTGAGTCTCTCCGAAAACTCGACTGCCACAGGGCTCGGAGGAAGTCAACCAGGGAACAACTTTTGTGAACACTACTGGGAATTAACAGCGCACGTCTTCAGCTCAAAAGGAGGTGGAAGGTGCTATGTGCAAGCGATACACCCAGCTGGCTATCCCGGGCTTATCCGCTTGTGTTGCGTGCCACTACCTGGGACCAAACCGGTTCCACCCGGAGGTTGTAGAACCTTGCAAAGGTGTTGGGTGTTGCCCAGCCCGCTGCTCTGCAATGTCTGTTAGAGAGGCACCTGTGGCCAGGGCCCAAGAAGCCGCTACACCACGGGTAGAATTGGCTCGTAGCCCTACCGGGGGCGGCATGTTTTGGGCGAGACATGCCATAGTTATGGCGTCAATGAGCCAGTGGGCGATCCTCTGCTTGGAGACAGCGCTTCCTTTCCGCTGTGCACCAAAGCAGACAAAGAGCTGCTCAGAGATTCTAAAGCTCTGCGTGCGATCCAAATAGATGCGTAAAGCACGCACCGGACACAGCAACGACAGGGCTAGGTCTGCCTCCTCCTGGGGCATCGCTTGCAGGTTCACCACCTGGTCTCTAAAAGGAGTGGTGGGAACCTTGGGCACATAGCCCGGTCGGGGGTCTCAGGATCACGTGAGAATAGCCCGGACCGAACTCCAGGCACGTTTCGCTGACAGAGAACGCTTGCAGGTCACCTACCCTCTTGATGGAAGTGAGCACAGTCAGGAGGGCAGTCTTCAAGGAGAGTGCCTTAAGCCCGGCTGACTGCAAAACTCAAAGGGGGCTCTCTGTAGACCCTGAAAAACTACAGAGGTCCGATGAGGGAACAAGGCGTGGCCTGGAGGGATTCAGCCTCCTGGCGCCTCTTAGGAACCTGATGATCAGTTCATGCTTCCCTAAGGACTCACCGTCGACTGCGTCATGGTGTGCTGCTATGGCAGCAACGTACACCTTCAAGGTGGAAGGGGACAGCCTCCCTTCCAACCTCTCTTGCAGGAAGGAAAGCACTGATCTGACTGCGCACCTCTGGGGGTCTTCCTGATGGGAAGAACACCACTTAGCGAACAGACACCACTTAAAGGCATACAGGTGCCTCGTAGAGGGAGCCCTAGCCTGAGTGAACGTGTCTACCACCGCAGGTGGGAGACAGCTTAGGTCTTCCGCGTCCCGTCCAGGGGCCAGACATGGAGATTCCAGAGGTCTGGGCGCGGGTGCCGGATGGTGCCCCTTCCCTGAGAAAGAAGGGCCTTTCTCAGGGGAATTTGCCCGGGGGGAGCTGTCACGAGGAGCGTGAGGTCCGAGCACCACGTCTGGGCGGGCCAGTAGGGTGCTTACCAGGACGACCTTCTCCTTGTCCTCCCTGACCTTGCACAGGGTCTGTGCAAGCAGGCTCACTGGGGAAAACGCATATTTGCGAATGCCAGGGGACCAGCTGTGTGCCAGCGCGTCTATGCCGAGGAAGGCCTCGGTGAGGGCGTACCAGAGCGGGCAGTGGGAGGATTCTTGGGAGGCGAACAGGTGCACCTGTGCCTGACTGAATCGACTCCAAATCAGCTGGACCACCTGAAGGTGGAGTCTCCACTCTCCCTTGAGGGTAACCTGTTGTTACGGCACGTCCGCCGAAGTGTTGAGGTTGCCCGGGATGTGAGTGGCTTGCAGCGACTTGGTGCTGCTAACTCCGTTGGAGGAGACGGCGGGCGAGTTATGACATACAGCGGGAGCGCAGACCGCCTTGGCGGTTGACATATGCTACCGCTGCCATGCTGTCTGTCCGAACTAGCACGTGCTTGCCCTGGATCAACGGCCGGAACCTCCGCAGGGCGAGCAGAATTGCCAGTAACTCGAGGCAGTTGATGTGCCAACGCAGCTGCGGACCCGTCTAGAGGCCGGCGGCTGCGTGCCCATTGCCAACAGCGCCCCAGCCCATTTTGGAGGCGTCTGTCGTGACCACGACGCGCCTGGAGACCAGTTCTAGCGGAACACCTGCTCGTGGAAACGAGAGGTCGGTCCAAGGGCTGAAAAGACGGTGACAGACCGACGTAATGGCCACGCGGTGTGTCCCGTGGCGCCATGCCCGTCTCGGGACTCGAGTCTGGAGCCAGTGCTGAAGCGGCCTCATATGCATCAACCCGAGCGGGGTGGCCACCGCCGAGGACGCCATATGCCCCAGGAGCCTCTGAAAATGTTTCAGTGGAACCGCTGTTTTCTGTTTGAACGCCTTCAAACAGGCCAGCACCGACTGGGCGCGCTCGTTCGTAAGGTGCACCATCAAGGAGACTGAGTCCAACTCCAAACCGAGAAAAGAGATGCTCTGAACCGGGAGGAGCTTGCTCTTTTCCCAGCTGACCCGAAGCCCTAGTCGGCTGAGGTGTGAGAGCACCAGGTCCCTGTGTGCGCATAACCCGTCTCGAGAGTGAGCTAGGATTAGCCAGTCATCGAGATAGTTGAGAATGCGAATGCCCACCTCCCTTAACGGGGCAAGGGCAGCCTCTGCGATCTTCGTAAAGATGCGAGGAGACAGGGACAGGCCGAAAGGGAGGACTTGTACCGATACGCCTGACCCTCGAACGCAAACCACAGGAAGGGTCTGTGTCGAGGAAGGATCGAGACGTGAAAGTACGCATCCTTCGGGTCTACCGCCGCGAACCAATCTTGATGCCGGACGCTCGCTAGAATGCGTCTTTGCGTCAGCATCTTGAACGGGAGTCTGTGTAAGGCCCGGTTCAGTACTCGCAAGTCCAAGATTGGCCGCAACCCACCGCCTTTTTTCGGTACAATGAAGTAGGGGCTGTAAAACCCCTTCTTCATCTCGGCTGGAGGGACAGGTTCTATCGCGTCCTTCCGTAGGAGGGTAGCGATCTCCGCGCAAGGTAGCAGCGTTTCCATCTTTCACCAAGGTGAAGTGGACACCGCTGGACCTGGGCGGATGCCCAGCGAAGTGAATCGTGCAGCCGAGTCGGACGGTCCGGACCAGCCCTCGCGACGGACTGGAAAGCGCAAGCCATGCATCCGAGTTCCGCGCAAGGGGGACCAAAGGGACAACGTCATCGGATGTACCGGCGGGTGGGGCCTCGCGGCGGGGCGGAGCTTGAGGTGCCACACCACATCTTGGCCGTGCTGAGTCCGAGGACATCGAAGCACTTACCTGGCTCCTTGTGACCACCCCCGGAACTGGGACGGGGGAGGAAGAGGCCTGTCCTCATGACCCGTGGAGACTGTCACATCGGGGCGGATTTGTGCCACAGCTGGGCGCTCAGGGCGGGAGACCGCCGCTGGAGCGCCAACCTGCCAAATGGAGTGGTGGACGGTGGTCGTGATGCCAGCCGTACACACCGAATATGTGACCCAGGGAACAAGGAAACCACTCTTGCGGAGCTCCTGAGTACTGCAGCCACTTGGGCATGCAGCGCAATTAAATGCAAAAGGTAACAAAAAGAAGATCTGCTTACCAGCTCCAGAGCAGCGGGTTTCGTTGTCCCTGGGTCGCCCGTCTCAGGGGCGCTTCGAAGACCTCCGTGGGTTCTTCGGTGCCGGCTGTGAGACAGGTGGCATCGGCTTCCTGCGGTGGGCTCCACGCCGGGGCCGGGCCGGAGGGGCGGGCTGCGGCGGAGCCGGTGCAGTCACCGCAGGGGGACGCCCTCGGCGATGAGTAGATGGGGGGATCTTGAGCCACGCCGGGGCAGGACAAGCCGGCTAGCATCCATCTACTGCTCTACCATCGAGAACTGCTGGGCAAAGTCCTCGACAGTGTCGCCGAATAGGCCCGCCTGGAAAATGGGGGCAGCAAGGAATCGTGTCCTGTCGGCCTCACCCATCTCGACCAGGTTGAGCCAAAGTTGGCGCTCCTGGACCACTAGTGTGGCCATCGTCCGCCCGGGAGACCGCGCCGTGACCTCCGTCACTCGGAGAGCGAGGTCGGTCGCCGAGCGCAGTTCCTGCACCAATCCCGGGGCGGAACTACCCTCGTGCAGTTCCTTTAGCGCCTTGGCGGACTTGCAGGAGAGCCATGGCGTGCAGGGCGGAGGCGGCTTGTCCAGCAGCGCCGTAGGCTTTGACCATCAGAGACGACGTAAACCTACAGGCCTTGGACGGGGGCTTTGGGCACCCACGCCAGGTGGCGGCGCTCTGCGGGCATAGGTGCACCGCGAGCGCCTTTATCCACCGGGGGATTGCCGAATAACCCTTGGCCGCCCCACCATCGAGGGTAGTGAGAGCGGGGAAGCTGAAAAGATCGGGACCAGGCAGTAAAAGGTGCCTCCCGCGACCTTGTCAGCTCTTCATGCACTTCCGGGAAGAAAGGAACGGGGCGGGGTGTGGCTTTGAGCGGCGCCGCGAGCCCAGGAACCAATCACAGAGCCGCGAGGGTTCAGGGAAGAACGGTGAAATCCACTCTAACCGACGCTCGCGGCTGTCCGGGAAAGCATGTCGTCATCTCCGCGTCAGCCTGTGACTGGGCGATCGACCCCGAAGGGAGGAGCCCAGCCGAGGCTTCCGACTGGACGAGCCCGCTCTCCGATGCTGCGCTCGAGAGCTCATCACTTTCACGGGCTCCGAATAAGAGGTCGAACTCGCCGTGAGACGAGCCGGCGGACTCACCCGGAAGCCCGATCGGGGCAGACGAGCGTGCTGGGGAATGGGAGGTCCGCGGGGGGATACCCGGCGGAGGCGGTCCCATTGGGGTCCCCAAATCGCCCCCAGTGCTAGCCGCGCTGGCCTCAAACCCGTGGGTAAAAGGACCGAGGCGGGAGCCTCTGGGGTGCCTCGCTTCCTTACGAAGGCGAGCCGCGACCGCAACGTTGCCATGGACACATTCTCGCAATGAGAATGTGACCATCCACGAACACTGTCTCCGCGTGAGCAGTGCCCAGACACGAAAGACAGTGATCGTGACCGTTAGAAGGCGAGAGATAACGAGCACAACCAGGAATAACACACAATCGGAAAAGCATCTTTAAAAAGACGCGTCTTTAAAAAGACGTTCCGTGTGTGCGCTCTTTTAGAGAAATATATACTCTTTTAGAGGGGAAAAGTGCGCTCTTTCAGAAAATATACTCTCTAGTTTTTCTGCCGAAGCGCCCAGGGGCGTTCTCTGCAGTGCACCAGTGCAGAGGAGGGAGAAGCCGCTCCAGGACATCATAGACAAGGTGGTACTGGAACAGTTTGCCAAGCTGTCCTGTGGGATGGCCGAATGGGTCCAGTGCCATCGTCCAGCATTTCTAGGAAGCAGTGATCCGGAGACTCTCTCTCTGTCTTCTCTTTCTCTCTCTCTCCTACCCCCAAACACTGCTTTCGTCCCTCCTCTTTCCATCCTATTCCTGCCCCCAGGAGGCTGGGCAGTCTGATGCCCAGGTTTCCTCCCCACTTAGGGAGGTCCCCCCCCCATCTCCCCTGCTAAATCTGCCTCTCTCTCACATGTATCCAGTGGTTACCACTGAGATACTATTCAGGGGGAGAAAACATAGAGTGGAGGCCGCGGTTAATTCCTGCCTCACCCATCTGCTGATTTTGGGGACAAATTGGCCTGATTTTAAGAATTTATTAAGGGAAATTTGTGCGGATAGGTCCTGTTAATCAATGTCTCGGTGTGTGACATGCGATGCTATGGCTGGGGAGGCGGTGCCAGGGCCATCTTCATCTGTTCTGCATCAAGATGACACAAGGGAGGAGGATTTCCCTCTAGAGTAGTCATGCGATGAGTCCCTCAAACATGCCTTTGACCAAGTGAGAGTAATCGATGGTCAACAGCACCAGCCTAATGTCACACTCACGTACCCATATTTTTCAATTATCAAAGATAGGTTGTATCGAGTGAGGCAGGACACTCAAACAAAAGAAAATACAACCCAGTTATTAGTCCCAAAGAGCTGTCGGTAAGCGCTTTTCCAGGCGGCTCACCATAATCCAGTGGCTGGTCATTTAGGACAGGTAAAAACACTTAACTGAATAATGGCCCGTTTTTTTTGGCCGGGCATTCATGGGAACGTTCACAGGTGGTGTGCGGCGTGCCGTGAATGTCAGTTGGTGAATCCACCGGCCACCCCAAAAGCGCCATTGTGCCCTCTACCGCTGATCGAGGTACCCTTTGAAAGAATTGGTCCTCATCGGGCCATTAGAATGGACCACACGACGGCATCTTTTTGCATTTGTTCTGGTGGACTATGCAACACGATACCCAGAAGCAGTGCCCTGCGAAAGAAATCCTCACTGCACTACATTTATGTCACAAACACTACATGAACTGTATGAATTATTAGGTGTTAAATCGATTCACACCAGTGTTTACCACCCACAAACCAATGGGTTGGTGGAACAATTTAATAAAACAGGGGAGTCATGTGATGCCATGTGAGGTTCAAACGTGTGAACGGTGAGCTCTGCACACTTTGCTAGTTTTAACACTATTAATGTCATAAACCGGTGAGATTCGATACACTCTGTTTCATCTTGTTCTAGGAGGACAATATGTCAAAGAATTCAAAATCCTCAGGCTCTAGAGACATTAAAAGACACTTACGTGCTCAAGCTGACGCCCCCGCAGAGGCCCCAAGCCCAGGAGTTGATTTGGCCGGAGAAGTGGGGGAAATTCGATGATAAATGTTGAACATGTTAGCAATGCTGACGAGGGTCGTTGCTGACTTGGAGGATCTTGCTGTGATGCATCGATCGGTCACTGCCATGGAGATGAAATTCACTGAGTTGGTTACAAGAGTGGAGGATGTTGAGAAACGGATCGATTATCTGGAGTCATCGGAGAGGGAATTATCTGCTAATCTGCTAGTGACTAAGGTGGATTTGGAGCATGTCTGGGTGAAGTTGGAAGACTTGGATAACCGTAGCCGGCGGAATAACGTCCATATTGTAGGAATTCCTGAGGCCGAAGTGGGTCAGGATATGGTGAAATTCCTGGACGGGCTCATTCCGAGTCTGCTCAACATAACAGGCCATAAACTGGAAATCAAGCGAGCTCACAGGGTTCCGGCTCGACAATCCGCTGAGGGAGATAGGCCCTGATCAATTCTGGCCAAATATCTGAGATTATCCGATAAAGATCTCGTGTTACGCGAGGCAAGGAGTAAAGGTAGGCTTTCTTGGAAGAACCACAGCATTTTCTTGTTCCCAGACTTTGCAAATTCGACAAGAGAGAAATGTGATCGATTCAAGGAATGCAAGAAACTCTTACATCAATGAAAATTCGCTTTTGCACTGATGTTCCAGGCCAAATTGAGAATAGATGCTAAGGATGGCTGTAAAACATTCACATGTCTCCAGCAAGCGATGTCCTTCATAAAGTCAGTGGAGTAAGTTATTTTGTGGTACTCATGTTGCAGCCGAGTGGACCGACTCACTGAACATTCACTTAACTGTCCAAGGAAACTGAGCGCCTTTTTTGTTTCTTTTTGTGCTGGTTCCACCTAGCGGCTGGAGTTTGTTTTGTGGAGTAACACTCCTTTGGGACAGTGTTGTGGATGAATCTGCACGTTTTTTGTGCTTATGCCTCCTATTGGCTGGAGTTTGTTTTGTGGAGTTTTTCTTGCATGTCATTGGAGTTATTAGGTCATTTGTTGCACTCATGTAGCAGCCGAATGGGCCGGCTCACTGATCATTCGTCCGAGGAACTAAAGGCCTTGTTTTTTTTTTTTTGCTGGTTCCACCTAGTGGCTGGAGTTTGTTTTGTGGAGGAACACACCTTCAGGACATTTATGTGGATGAATCTACATGTTCTTTATGTTTATTCCGCCTGTTGGCTGGAGTTTGTTTTTTAGATTATCTTTTGTTGTATAATTCTGTCTCACAAAATTTTTATAGACGAGCAATCCGAAGGCAATGTTGTCGCGGGGGCTCTCGTAGGCGTACATGGACTGTTTGAGTTAGAGGGATTTACGCCAGTTGGCGCTGTCGTGCGCAGGGTTAATGTGCACATTTTTCTTTTTTCTGTTTGTTTGGTTCGGGTGGCGGGGGGGGGGGGGGGGTTGAGTTTGGGGTTTGATTGTTGCACTAATGTTGGAATGTGATTTTATAATTTTGTTTTTGACACAAAATCTATTTTTTCTAATATGCCAAAATGTCAAATGTTAATATGAGTGGATTGTCTCTCTCCACGTGGAATGTGAATGGGTTGGGGCACCCCATAAAAAGAAAGAAGGTTATTTCTCTTCTCAAGTGTAAGAAATATGATATAATATTTCTTCAAGAAACACATCTTCCCCCACAGGAAGCTGAAAAACTTCGGAAGATATGGGGTGAACATGTTTTCTTTAGTGCTGGCTCAAGTAAGAGCAGGGGAGTCATTACACTGATATGTAAGCATCTACAATTCAAATGTCTCAAACAGATTAAAGATAAATTAGGAAGAGCCATTAATGTTTTAGCAGAAATCCAGGGCAAAGTCTTATTTTGGCTAATTTTTACGCACCTATCGCTGATGATCAGGGCTTTTTTATAGATCTTGAAGGGATTTTGCAAGCCGCTGGCACCCCTCATGATATAATACTGGGAGGAGACTTTAATCTATTGATGGACTCAGTCCTTGATCATAGTGAAGCAAAAGTGTGTAAGCCCCCCGATTTAACACAGGATGTGTAAAAATCTTGGTCTTACAGATATCTGGAGACTTTTGAACCCATCTGGTAGGGACTATAATTTTTATTAATAAAATAAGATTATAAGATTTATTCTAGAATAGATTTTTGTCCCTCATTTCATCTGTTGTTGATTGCTCAATTGGAAACATTTTAGTCTCAGATCACGCTCTAGTGAGTTTAGAGGGGTTGCCACATATGGAGAAAAGGAAATCATATAGTTGGCGCTTTAATGTATCCCTTTTGCAAAATCCTGAATTCCAACAAATGTTAAAGGCTGAAGTCAATGTTTATATGGAGACCAACTGGTCCTCAGTATCCTCTGTGGGCATGGCTTGGGAGGCACTTAAGGCAGTTCTTAGGGGCCGGATCATACAGTATGCCTCATTGCCCTCTTTCCTCATTATTGTTCTGTCTTGCCCTGGAACTATTAGCAGCCGCGATAAGACAGGAGGATGATTGCGGTTGCGGGAGGTGTGGCACATAAGCTTTTGCTTTACGCAGATGATAATTTGTTATTTGTCTCCAACCATACTAGATCTATGCCTTGCCTCCACAGAATTATTAATTACTTTTCTAAGTTCTCAGGATACAGAGTCAGTTGGTCTAAATCCAAAGCTTTGGCTCTGACAGCGTACTGCCCAGTAACGGCTTTTCAGCCGGGCACCTTCCAGTGGCCCAAAGAGGGCATTAAGTATTTGGGCATTTTATTCCCAGCAAATTTGTGTGATTTAGTTAGAGATCATTTTTTTTCAGATTCAGGTTTTTGAGCGATGTGGGCAGGTGGGCTTCATTACATTTATCTATGATTGGGAAGGTTAATGTTATTAAAATTAATTGTATTCCAAAATTCAACTACCTGCTTCAGTCTCTCCCTGTAGATCTCCCCCTCTCTTATTTCAAGCAATTTGTTAGCATAGCGAAGTCCTTCATTTGGAATGGTAAATGTCCCAGACTACATTTCAGTAAGTTGCATAGGCCGATTGACAAAGGTGGGCTAGGCCTACCCAAGATTTTGTTTTATTATTATGCATTCGGTCTCAGACATTTGGCTCATTGGTCGCTTCCACCTGAGAGAGCCCCTCTCTGGTTTTATATTGAACAGGAAGTTCTTGCCCCTATTTCGCCATTGCAAAGCCTTTCTATTAAACTAACTGGAGAAGTTAAGTTACACTCAGTTATCACGCATTTGCACTTGGTATGGACAAAAGTGTCCAGAGTGTTTAATTCAGACATTTATTTAAATGTTGCATCGTGCATATGGCTGAACCCAAAATGATGTATTAATAAGTCCCCGTTCTGCTGGTCAGAGTGGATTGGGAGGGAGGTTAATACGCTCATTGACCTATATGAGAGTGGAGTGTTGAGATCCTTTGAAAATATGGTTCAACATTTTAGGATTCCCAGATCTCAGTTCTTTAGGTATTTACAGCTGCGCCACCTGCTCTGTACTATTTTTGGGAGTAGCATACACCCCCCTAAAAGGGCAGATATTCTGGGAGTGGTGATTACTGCTTTTGGAAAAGGTCATGAGGCATCAGTATATTAGCTCTGTCTGGGGGACGGAGCTTCAACTTCTCTCAAGAGATTATGAGAGAAAGATTTAAACTTGGTATTGGAGGAGGGAGTGTGGGCTAGGATTCTTATAAACGTCAAGTCTACATCTAGAGATGCAAGGGTGCACCTTATGCAATTTAAGATGTTACGTCGATTCTATTGGACCCCCTCTAGATTGTGTAGTCTTGGTCTTAAAGACACACCCACCTGCTGGCGATGCCAATCAGAAGATGGGGACATAACCCAAGTTTTTTGGTGGTGTGTTAAGATCCAAGAATTTTGGTTGAGGGTTCAGAGCTTTATGTGTGACGTATCGAACACTCAGTTTTCATTTTGCCCAAGGCTATGTATCTTAGGCGATGGGGTGGTCATTAATATAGGGAATAGACATATAAAAAGTTGGGTCTATCTGGAGTTATGATTGGCAGATGGATAATTCTTAGGGGATGGAAGTTGGCTGGAGCACCCTCATTTCAGGAGTGGTGCAAAGAGATGGGCGGGGTGGCAGCATTCGAGAAGGTGATATGTAGAAGTCTGGGAAAATTGGATTTGTTTAACAGGAAGTGGGGTAGATATTTGGCATTTTTGTAGGGTTCTTGGGGAGGGGCAGTGGATGAGGGATTTGTAGTTTTAAATGTGTATGTGCATTCTTATTATTTTTTGAAATTATACCTTTTTAATGTTTTTTTTAATGTTCTAATTAATTATGACCACTGGAGTGCGTGTTTGTGTCGGGTGGGGGGGGGGTGGAATATTCAGGGGGAGGGACTTAATGTATATAATTTGATTCTGTATTTTCTGTTATGTTTTTTTATTTTGTGAATGGAATCAATAAAAATAGTTAATAACAAAAACCCTGAAAAACATGATCCGTAAGTTCATACACGAGGATGCTAGAAATTGGTATAAGTGGCTTGAACCCCTATTATTTGCAGTGCAAGAGGTCCCGTAAACCTCCTCAGGGTTTTCCCCATCTGAGCTGCTGTAGGGGCGTTGGCCGCACGGTGTGCTCACCGTCATACAGGAAGCTTGGGAGGAGGGACCTTCAAACAGTAAAAATGAAATTCAGTATGTTTTTGTTTCTTAGAGCAAAACTCCACACTTTAGGTTTATTAACACGGGAATTTGCTCCAAGCTCAGGAACGTCAAAGCTGGCTGTATGACAGGGGCACTCGACTATGGGAATTTGCACCGGGAGATAAATTGCTTGTATTACTGCCCACCTCAAGCTCTAAATTACTCGCCAAGTGGCAAGTGCCCCCGCCACATTCCAGCGTGTCATGGACAAAATTCTCAGGCCACATATGGCATATGCCGCCGCTTATCTAGATGATATCATCATTTACATTAATGATTGGCAGCAGCACATGCAACATCTGAGAGCCGTCCTGAGATCGCTGAGGCAGGTGGGGCTCACGGCCAACCCGAAAAAGTGTGCAATTGGCTGGGTGGAAGTTCGGTATCTGGGGTTCCACTTGGGCCTTGGGCAGGTGCGTCAGCGATTGTGGCCTGCTCAGCGCCCAAGACCAAAAAGGAGGTGAGACAGTTTCTTGGGCTGGCTGGCTACTACTGAAAGTTTGTGCCTAGTTTCTCTGACGTCACCAGCCCGCTGACTGATCTCACTCGAAAGGGGGCTCCCGATCCGGTCCAGTGGACAGAGTTGTGCCAACAGGCTTTTCTGAAAGTTGATGTTCCAGATGTTGCCCCGGCCTGAGTCGAGCGGTAGGGGTATGTGGTGTGGGGGTGTGGTTGTGTGTCTGTCTGTGGGAGAGAGGGAGAGGTAATATAATATAACAATGATAATGATTATTATTACAGTGAATATTACATAACTATACAGTAGTGATATATTTCTGTCATATTTTTGTCCATTTAAATGTAGCTTTTATTTTGGCTGAGCTTTTATTTTGATACCATGGCGGCAGTACAGTTGGATATGTCTTTGAGTGCTTTAAGCTTTTTGAGCTCTTGTTTTGCCACTGTCAGTATGGAAAAAAGCTAGCGAATTAACTCCGATTCACAGTTTATGTGTAAAAACTGTGGAAATTACACAAAATTGCAAGCTACCGCAAATAATGCGGAAAATGGTTGAATCTGCATAAATTCTTGTGAGATCGCAAATTCCTGTTTGATGCTCCTAAATTTGTTGTTAAAGAGGTTATGAAGTGCTGTTTTTTTTTTTTATTATTATTTTAATATGATCCTTGAGGTTCTATTAAAAATATTAGTAAAGTTTTTTTACACAAAAAATAGTCATATATCTATAAAACATGGTCATTTTCCACCCTCATTTTGAACCTCTGTCAGAAACGCTCGGTTTTGGTGCTGCTTCTCCTTTAAGACTTGATGGTAAATGCCCACTGTTATGATTGGCTCTCTGCTCTTGACTGACCTGCTCTTTACAATTTCCATCTCACTGCTCACTCAGAAGTGATTAAAGGTAAAGTAGGTGTTGATGTGTTGTGGAGGCGATCAGATGCAAATGTCTACCACAGTGTGACATAATGTGGAGGAAGTAGAGAATGAGTCATTTTGGCAGCTTGGTTTCAACAAATGCTCTTTTTGCAGCGAGGAGGAAGTTTTGAGTTCTGAAACAGTATGTTTTTATAGTACAATGACCTTATATGTCAAAAGATTAAGGAAAATTGTATTCTTCATGTCATGACCCCTTTAAGAAGCTGAGGAAAACATCATTTTTATGGTCCTTCACAGTATAGGTGGGGAAAATTTATATTCCAAGGTATTGCTATATACAATACTGTATTAATATTCATAATCCAAGAATAAACTTTGTTCGTAACATTTGTCACATTCATATTTTAGGCGAAAAAAAAGAGATTGACCACCATTCAGAGAAAGTCTGTGAAATCTGTGGTGGCATTAGGTCAAGACAAAATATACTAAACATACTTCAAAGAATCACAATATTATTGAATTGTGACCCAGATATTGATAGTTGACTTGTCCCAGATTCCCACCCCTATTATTTGTTTGTCCACTGTTCTAGTAAACATATGAATCCAAAAATGATATTGGAAATTGGGATTACATGGATTATTTGCCATTTGACATGGAAATTCTTCAGTAGCCCCTATGATTTGCTTAAGCATAGATGGTGCCCAATGTCATAATTAGTGGTGTTTTCAAGGCAAGTGTTACTATTATAAATGGTCATAGTTGGTTATTTGAACAAACCCCTAACCCTAAGTATTAAACTTTGGTGATAACTTGTCCTGCACCCTTTGTTCTACCTCCAGTGTTCTCATGGTCATGGAAAACTAAAAAAAAAAAAAAAAAAAAAAAACAAAACAAAAAAAAAGGGATTTTAAAAGTTTTGTGTCCCAGGCCTGGAAAAATCATAGAAATTCTTAAAAGTCATGGAAACGTCATAAAAATGTGAATGCTTTAGTTAATGGTATAGTTATGTTCTAAATGTTTCATCAGCTAAATATTGCTCTTGGGTAGAGCTTGTGTAAAATAAGTGATGCCATTGTGATGTTCGAAACCACCCACCGCAACATCCTAACATTGTGGTAGCAAGTTTTACATAGGCAAGCACCACTCACATTTTCTAAAAATGAAGTAAAATAAATATTAGAGAGCTGAACATCATTTGTCCAGATATTATTCTCAGTTCCCAGGGAATCACAAGACACAGTGTACTCAAGTTTCCCTATTTTTCTTTCACTGTTAGGGTCATGTGATGAACTGAAGCCCTCATCTCTTATGAGAAAGAGTCCTTCCCTGGAGTCAGTGATTAAAACTCCAGCTCATTTCAACAGCCGAACCTCCTCATTTACTTACAACAGGGCCAACAGCAAACTCAAGTGAGCTTCTACACACACACTTACACATAAAGACAGTTGCACTGAATTTTATCCTTACTAGGGGCACTAAGTCTTGGCAAACTATGAAAGAACGACACACAGCTACTTTCCACTGCTTAGGATGTTTATTTAAATGAAAAGGAGATATGAGCTAATAGAGGACTCGGACCAGAAAGGCCATAAACTGTATTTCCCATCCATGAACTTTGAGTGCATGTGCATTCCTAAATTTTTTCTCCATATTTTAATTTGGCTAACACCTTGCTGTCCTGCATGGAAACAATGCCTGGAATAACACAAGTAAATCTCTTTGGTGACTCACACTTTGTACAGAATCAGACTTGGCACAGATGGATAAAATGATAAAAAAATTGCATATGCATTTACATCAGTGGCATGCACAGACCTCAGCAGAGATTGGGGTGGAAGGATAAAAAAGGGCACTGATTATATACTATATATATATATAATTTTTATTTTTTAATGAATTGTACTTATTTACTTAAAGGTGCTATATGTAAGATTGACAACAAGTATTTGAAATATTTACTGCAGTCCTAATTCAAAATACTGGAGAGTTGTCTGCCCTGCCCCAGGCTCGAAGCTCATGCAGGTTGCCAGAATGTTGACATGCAAATTAGCCAACTCAGCATCCGTTTAAAGGATTTCTGGGCTTTAAGCTTTCTCCATCTTCCAAAGGCATCTCCAATATTTATCCTTGTTTTACTACGCCTCTGTTCATGGTGGTTTTAGACGGATGGTGAGGCTTTTTAGGTTGGGTGGAATCTGTTATCTCTGATCCAGTTCGTTTGCTGGCTTCCATGGCTGCAGCACGCAGTGTTGTTTGCCTGCAAACATGTTCAAATCTGGCAACCCGGCAGTGTCGAAATACTATTGGTGAGTGGACAGTGGGCGGAATCACACAGGCCAAAACATAAACAGAAATTCCGGCCAGAATGGAAACTTCAAAGTAGAACATACTGGCAGTAGCATTGTTATAGGAGAAGCCAGTATTTCAACTTAGCATGTTTCCTAATTCTCTAATGACATATTATGGTCATTTTATGATTTAGTACAGTAAAAATATTACATATAGCACCTTTAACTAATTGTTTTTTTACATATCCAAATTTTTCCTTTGTTTCCCTTATCACAAATAGTAGCCTATTCTGTTATACACAAAAGCTCCATGGTATTACAATGTTTTTTATAGACATGGACCGTTGTAATGCCATGTTTTTGATGTACCTTGGAGTACCATGACAATATCATAAAATGTGAATATAGTAATCATTCAGTACCATGGTATTACCCTGGTAACACCACAGTGTTTTACAGTGCTAATCTTTTTCTTGTCTCATCACTCTTCTCTTCACTTTCTCTCATCTCTGCTCCCTCACTTTATCCTGTCATCTCTGCTGCTTTCACTCTGTCCTCATCATACTCGTTATAGAACTGACATTTCTTTTTTCAGACTAACACTTTTTATTGATTCAGACAAATGGAACAGAAAAGCAAACATATATACACCAAATCAACTTTTAACCCCCATTATTCCCTTTCCCCCTCCCAGTCCCCAACCCCACCATGACCCTCAACAAATATCCCTGTTGTCAAACTTGAGAATACACACAAAAACATTTACAACACTCTGGACACTTTTGTCCATACCGAGTGCAAATACGAGATAACGGGGTGTAACTTAAATTAGTTTGATAGAAAGGCTTTGCAATGGCGAAATAGGGGCAAGAACTTCCTGTTCAATACAAAACCAGTGAGGGGCTCTGTCAGGTGGAAGCGACCAATGAGCCAAATGTCTGACACCGAATGCATAATAATAAAACAAAATCTTGGGTAGGCCATTCCACCTTTGTCAATCGGCCTATGCAATTTACTGAAACGTAATCTGGGACGTTTACCATTCCAAATGAAAGACTTCACTATGCTATCAAATTGCTCGAAATAAGAGAGGGGGACATCTATAGGGAGAGACTGTATCAGGTAGTTGAATTTTGGAATACAATTCATTTTAATAACATTAACCTTCCCAATCATAGATAAATGTAATGAAGCCCACCTGCCCACATCGTTCGAAAACCTTTTTATTAAAGGGTCAAAATTAACTCTAAATAAATCACACAAATTTGCTGGGAATAAAACACCCAAATACTTAATGCCCTGTTTGGGCCACTGGAAGGCACCTGGCTGAAAAGCCGTTACCGGGCAGAATGCTGTCAGAGCCAAAGCTTCGGATTTAGACCAATTGACTCTGTATCCTGAGAACTTAGAAAAGTAATTAATAATCCTGTGGAGGCAAGGCATAGATCTAGCGGGGTCAAGACGAATAATAAAATATCATCTGCGTAAAGCAAAAGCTTTTGTGCCACACCTGTCGAGATATAAATAGGACCCTGATGCAGGTGTAAAAATATAACAATGTTTAATGAGTGAAAAGGTCAGGTATATGATGTAAAAATATAAAGTAGTTCAAAAAACAGAACAGTCCAGAGATGAGTTAGAAGAAGATGAAGGTGGAGGACTCTGATGGCGGCAGCTGCAGCAGGGAGAGAGTAGAGGTAATGTATATTCCAGGGTGTGAGATGGCGACGACAGGAAAATAGGCAAAAATATCCAGACTAAAAAATACAGAGAACAGCGTGAGAACACGAGTAACAAAGCACACAGCAAGAGAACGAGCCGATACTGAACTCACACAAAAGGGCTGCTTATAGGGAGAGAGAAAATAGCATGCAGGTGCCGAGCTAATCAAGCAGCGGCTGGTAATGAGCGTTGCTAGGCAACGCTGCCACATGATTAACTCCGCACCAGCAACAACATGAGGGAGACACACAGAAACAAACCAGCAGCCTCTCGGCGCGCTCAGGACGGGTGACCTGCTGCTGATGAAAGCTGTCAATGAGAGAATGGTCAAGTATGTCCCGGGCTGGGACCTAACTCCTCTCCTCTGGACCGTAACCTTCCCAATCCACCAGGTACAGGAAAACGCGCCCCCTCCGTCTAGAATCCAGAATGCGCTTGACCGAATAAGCGGGTTCCCCGTCTACGAGGCGCGGCGGTGGGGGAACAGGGGCAGGCGGATTAATGGGAGAATGAATGACCGGTTTAATTTTGGAAACGTGGAAAGTGGGGTGAATCCTTTTGTATGGCGGGGGGTAATTTGAGACGAACTGCTACCGGGCTAATGATTTTGGTAACAGTAAAAGGGCCAATAAATTTGGGAGCGAGTTTATTAGAAACTGAACGCATAGGAATATCCTTAGAAGAAAGCCACACTTTTGACCTACAATGTACACGGGAGGCTTAGACCAGTGGCAATCGGCTTGGGCCTTGACAGTCCGTCTGGCTCTGATCCAAGTGCGATGACATCTCTGGATGAACGCATGTGCGGAGGGGACCGCGACTTTTAATATTCCCTTCCAATTCCACGAGTACTTGTGCTTTGGATTTCTTGGTGAAAGCGGCATCTGTATAATCTGACCCCTAAGAACCACCTTAAGTGCCTCCCAAGTCACGCCCATAAAGGATACTGAGGACCAGTTGGTCTCCATATAGACATTGATTTCAGCCTTTAGCATTTGTTGGAAATCAGGATTTTGCAAGAGGGATACATTAAAGCGGCAACTATATGATTTCCTATTCTTCATGTGTGGCAACACCTCTAAACACACCAGGGCGTGATCTGAGACTAAAATGTTTCCAATTGAGCAATCAACGACAATTATATGAAACTTAGATATAAAAAAAAAATCTATTCTAGAGTAAATCTTATGGACTGAAGAAAAACATTTATAGTCCCTACCAGATGGGTTCAAAAGTCTCCAAATAAATGTAAGACCAAGATTTTACACATCCTGTGACGCGTCAATGTTGCTCTAGGGGGCTTGCACACTTTTGCTTCACTATGATCAAATACTGAGTCCATCAAAATATTAAAGTCTCCTCCCAATAGTATATCATGAGGGGTGCCAGCAGCTTGCAACATCCCTTCAAGATCTATAAAAAAGCCCTAAGTTAGGACGTTAGGTGCATAAATATTAGCCAAAATAAGATTTTGTCCCTGAATTTCAGCTAAAACAATAATGACTCTTCTTAATTTATCTTTACTCTGTTTGAGACATTTGAATTGTAGATGTTTACTTATCAGGGTAATGACTCCCCTGCTCTTACTTGAGCCAGCACTATAAATAAAATGCCCACCCTATATCTTTCAAATTTTTTAGCTTCCTGCAGAGAAAGGTGCTTTTTTTAAGAAACACTATATCATATTTCTTACTCTTAAGAAGAGAAATAACCTTCCTTCTTTTTATGGGGTGCCCCAACCCATTCACATTCCACGTGGAGAGAGACAATCCACTCTTATTAACATTTGACATTTTGACATATAAGAAAAAATGTATTGTGTGTCAAAGACAAGGTTATAAAGACCACATTCCAACATTAGTGCAACAATCAAACCCTGAACATCCCTTAGAACAAAAAGAAAAACGTGTGCATTAACCCCGCGCATGACAGCGCCAACTGGCATCCATCCCTCCAAACTCAAACAGTCCATGCATGCCTACGAGAGCCCTTGCAACAACCTTGCCATCGGATTGCTCAAGTCTGGTGTTTCAACACAGCAAAAGATCATCTATAAAACAAACTCCAGCCAATAGGTAGAATAAACACAAAGAGCGTGTAGATTCATCCATAAAACTGTCCTGAAGGTGTGATATTCTACAAAATAAACTCCAGCCACTAGGCGGAACCAGCACAAAAAGAACACGCAGATTCTTCAATTAGTCAAACGAATGTTCAGTGTGCCAGTCCACTTGGCTGCAACATGAGTACAAGCAAATGACTTACTCCAATGACTTTGCAAGAAATACTCCACAAAATAAACTCTAGCCGATAGGGGGCACCAGCATAAAAAAAACGTGCAGGTTCCTCAAACTGTCAAGCGGATGTTCAGTGAGCCGGCCCACTTGGTGCGACATGAGTATAAGCAAATGACTTACTCACTCCAATGACTTTACCAGAAACACTCCACAAAATAAACTCCAGCCGATAGACGGAATAAGCACAAAGAGTGTGTAGATTCATCCACAAAATCGTCCCAAAGGTGTGTTTCTCTACAAAATAAACTACAGCCTCTAGGCAGAACCAGCACTAAAAGAGTGCGCAGAATCTTCAAACAGTCAAGCGAATGTTCAGTGAGCCGGTCCACTCGGCTTCAACGTGAGTACCACCAGATAAATTACTCACTGCATTGACTTTATGACGGACATCGTTTGCTGTGGGCATGTGAATGTTTTATGGCCATCATTATCATCTATTCTCAATTTGGCCGGGAATATCAGTGCAAAAGCGACCTTCTCTTGATATAAAAGATTCTTGCATTCCTTGAATCGATCACGTTTCTCTCTTGTCGAGTTCGCAAAGTCTGGGAACAAGAAAATGCTGTGGTTCTGCCAAGAAAGCCTTCCTTTACTCCTCGCCTCACGTAACACAAGATCTTTATCAGATGATCTCAGAAATTTGATCGAGGCCTGTCTCCCTCAGTGGATCGCCGAGCCAGAACCCTGTGAGCTCGCTTGATTTCCAGCTTGATTTCTATGTCGAGCAGACTCGGAAAGAGTCCATCCAGGAATTCCACCATATTCTGTCCCTCCACTCCCTCCGGGACTCCCATGATACAGACGTTATTCCGCTGGCTACGGTTTTCCATGTCCTCCAACTTCTCTCAGACATGCTCCAAATCCACCTTGGTTGCTAGCGGATTAGCAGACAATTCCCTCTCCGATGACTCCAGATAATCGATCCATTTCTCGACATCCCCCACTCTTGTGACCACATCAGTAAATTTCGCCTCCATGGCAGTGATCGATCGACGTATCACAGCAAGATCCTCCAAGTCAGCACTGCCGGCATGTTCAATATCTCTCGCCGCATTTTCCGGATCTCTCTGACCAAATCGACTCTCTGGCCTGTGGCCTGCTCAGGGGTGTCAGCTTGAGCACGTAAATGTCTTTTAATATCTCCAGAGCCCGAGGATTTTGAATTCTTTAGCATATTGTCCTACTAGAACAGTTATGGAACAGAGTGTATTGAATCTCACCAGTTTATGTCATTAAAAGTGTTAAAAATAGCAAAGTGCACAGAGCTTGCCGTTCACACGTCCGATCCTCGCATGGTGTCCCTATGTTCCCAGAACTGACACTTCTTATAGTACTTTCACTCAATTTCCTTTCATATTAATGTAATATTATTTTACTATTTTACTGGCGGATGGCAATGGCTCCTCCGCTTCCTGGAGGATGGCAGCGGTTCCTCCGCCTCCTGCCAGACAGCAGCAGCGAGTTCTCCCAGACAGCATGCTCTTCCTCCTTTCCTGGGTTTCAGCACCAGTGTAACAGTTGGGAAAGTATGATGCTGGAACTGGAGTAACAAACAACAAGACTTTAACACAAACGCTGAGCTGAAATCATAATGACACATCGACGAACACACACACACAGAGTGGCCGCATGTATGTCTCTCTCTCTGTCTCTCTCTCTGGCGTCCCTTGCTCCTCCTTTATCCCTCTCCCGCTGATTGGGCAACTCAGAGGCTGCATCCTCTTGGCCCGGCCACACCCTCCTCCTCGTCACAACTATATTCTGGCATTAATATTTAGGACCTTACAGCAATAATGTGGCGGAACCACGGTACAATGATGGTGTCAAGATGTTACCATGTTGCCAAGATGGTAGACTTAACGTCCAAAAAAATGGTAATACCATGGTACTATTTTGAAAGTGATTAATCTAATGGCTTATTAGTTTTATCAAAAAACAAACTGGTTTTGGCTGAATCAGACAGCACCTTCAGTTAATGACAGTATTCTATGAAAGACATATAAAATTTCTTTCTACACTAAAAGCGACGGGATTGCTCTCATTATAATCAATAAAGCTGTCTACACTGCAAGTGTGCGATGTCAGAAATGCTATACCAATCAAGTTTTATTCTTTTGATCAACTTACAATACAATACAATACAGAGTGGACTTTTTGTTTAACTTGTTGCTCTTCTGAGGCAACACCACTTCAATGAATTCAGGGCGAATTCCAAACTGCATTTTTGCTCCCTTGAAGGGCACTGCTGCGAGAAGGGGATGCCATTCAAAAGCTCATTCCAAACAAAAGTGAGAAAATATTTTTTTTCTCAAAGGGCCCTTTCACAAGAGTGTGAGCGAAGGGTACATTCATACAGTAATGCAATATTCCCTTCAGAGTACCCAATTCAAGGGCTCAGAGCAGGGCATAGAGAGGATCACTTGCAATAGGAATCCACCTCCGATCTGCTGTTGAAGCCACCTCCGCTTAATTTTCTTTAATGCTTTTGCGATTTACAAAGAAATCTTAGAATGACACATTATTACTGTTATTGTGAGATTATTAAAAGATTAGTTCACCCAAAAATTTAAATTCAGTCATTGTTTACTCACCCCTGTGTTGTTATAACCCTATATGACTTTCTTTCTTTTTCTTAACACAAAGGGAGAAATTATGAAAAAGTTTTGTGCTCATTGATGTCATAAAATGGCAGTTTAGTGACCACCTTTTCAAGCTTCAAAAGGAAACAAAAGTATAATTCAGAAGTAAATTATTCCATGAGACTTATGATTGTTATGAAAGCATACGTTTGGTGAGAAAAAAAAATCGAATGTATTATATAGTGAAAATGTTCACTGACCGTTGATCTCTTGTGTGCATTCATGATAGGGCACAAGAGCAACAGTTTACGCAGCCCTCTCGCGACATTGGGGCATTTAAGCGAAAACTTGTTTTGTTTATTTAAAAACAGGTCCTCCACACGATAGCAACAACAGAACCCAATACAGCTGCACACAAAACAGAGAACAGAACTTACTAAACATGTCTGAAGAATTTGTAGTCAAAGAATTGATGCATTTCTATGCTCAGCCTTATTTTTTTGAACAGAGTACTCGAAAATTAAACAGTAACATACAGGACACTACAGGCAGTCACAGACACACCATGTCCTAACCTGACGGCAAACAACACGCGATAAAAGGTATATTTTCTATGTTAATCTGAGTTTTTGTTCTAACCAGCAGTGACGAGCGATGGTACATTCTATCTATTGCTTGTTTTCTATTTTTGGCATCACGCAGGTAACTCTGTCCGTTGTGTGAACTAACTCCTTCAGTCCACTGTGAACTGGCACCGGTCCAAAAACGTTCAAAAAAATAAGTCTGGGTATAGTAATGCATCAATTCTTTGACTACAAACTCTTTAGATTTTAATTTTGTGAGCAGCTGTGTTTTGTTCTGTTGTCGCTATTGCTGTGGAGGATCTGCTTTTAGATAAATTAAACTAGTTTACTAGAACGGCCCAGTGTCACAAGGGGGCTGCGTAAACTGTTACATAGGAGATTTTCACTAAATATTTTCACTAAATAATACATTAGATTTTGTTGTAGTTCTCACTAGACCTTATAGTTTGCTTTCATAATAATCGTGAGTCTCATGGAATAATTTATTAGACTACTGAATTATACTTTTGTGTCCTTTTGAATAGGGATGCAGATCTATCGGCGGGCAATTTATTATTGCCCGATAACCGGGAAAATCTAAATATTATTATTGCAGCAATAATGGAATTACTGACGATATTTTCGCCAATAATTTGTCACGGTTAATTTGCTTGCCTGAGATTCTCTGACTGACTGCAGCTTATTTCCTTCAGGCAGGGACTCGGGCAGCCTCAAAGACGGTGTGATTGAAAGACAAACTCATGTCACTCAGATTATTTCAACATCTCTGCACCTTATTACATTGTTTTGGGGCTGGTTTTAATTTGGGATCATCAGCTGTAAGTAACGATATGCCATTTCCAATATTCTGTTTATGTTTCATGATGCAATAAATGAGAATGCGACAAAAACATGTATGTAATTTATGTTATTTTGGGGGCGATCATTTTCACTTATTGCTTCATGAAACATTAACAAAATGTGGGAAATAGCACATCGTTACTTGTAGCACAGCATTGCAATTAAAACAAGTCCAAATACAACCTAACACGGTCAGTTTATATTGAAATAATTCTCAGAGTGACTCGAGATTGAGACTTTTCTAACGTTATGACTCATGACTATTCGATATGTATGATGTTACCTATTCCCATTTTGATTGTTGTGTTCATTTTTCATAAATTATACAGTGGAACTGTTACAGATGAGCGCTGTAACAAGCGTCTGTGAATGAGACACATACATAACACATAATCACACAAACCAACGCTGCACTCGCAGACTGGCTGCTTTCATAGATATTACACTATTTATACAGAGATTAAGGTTTGCATTGTGTGTTTTGTTGTTTAATTTAAGTTACATTCTGTTTATCACTTCATTTTGATATAATACAGCTGTTTGAACTTCATTATTCTCTCTCTGTGAGCGAGTCATCAGGATTAACGTAAACACTCATATAAATGGGCACCATTCAATTTATGCAAGTGTATTGTCATTTATTTGTCATTCACATCAGCATTCATCTGTAAAATAGGCACATTTCTGGTTCATGTTAAATAAGCCAAACATTAAATAGCAGTAAGTCCAAATTCCAAGCTTTTAAATGATACATTTTTCAAATGAGAACCCAGATAGCAGACTGACATAGAATCAACGTCTCCTGCAGCACTAAAACAACGTTGATGTCCGACATTAATTCTACATCTTTTTGCTTATCGAAGTCACGTTGAATCTACGTCATTCACACCATTGAAAATTAAAGTGCATGTATCTGCTTTTTGGAGCTTCAAAGATCTGGCTGCCATTCACTTGCATTGTATGGACCTACAGAGCTGAAATATTCTTCTAAAAAATAGTTTGTGTTCTGCAAAAGATAGATAGTTCTTTGCTCTTGCAATATTCAAAGTTCTATTTGCATACATCTAATTTTGAAGAGAACATGCAAGTAGACAGTCATCCATATGTATATAAGCAGAAAAGATTCTGGTGTGGTGTAGGTAGGACTGGAATAGACGTCTGTCCATGTTGACACAGGTTGAGGCCAACATCTGTAAGTTCCCTATCTGTCACTCACTCGACGTTGTGTCGATGTAGTGACACTAGGGGTCACTCTTGGGAGCCCGAGACACCTCTGGTCTTTGATAAAAGGCCAATGAAAATTGGCAAGTGGTATTTGCATGCCATTCCCCCGAACATACTGGTATAAAAGGAGCTGGTATGCAACCGCTCATTCAGATTTTCTCTTCGGTGCCGAACGGTCATGCTCACTGAGCTTTATTCCCACGACTGTTCATTCACCTCTGCTGCATTTCAGTGGCTTCTCCCTCCTCTGCACTGGTGCACTGCAGAGAATGCCCCTGGGCGCTTCGGCAGAAATAAGAGTATATTTCTCTAAAAGAGTATTTTTCTCTAAAAGAGCGGCACACACGGAATGTCTTTTTAAAGATGCCTTTCCGATTGTGTGTTATTCCTGGTTGCGCTCGTTATCTCTCGCCTTCTGACGGTCATGATCACTGTCTTTCGTGTCTGTGCACTGCTCACGCGGACACAGCATTCATGGATGATCATGTACTCATTGCGAGGACATGTCCATGGCAACGATGCGGTCGCGGCTTGCCTTCGTAAGAAAGCAAGCCACCCCAGAGGCTCCCCGCCTCGGTCCTTTTACCCACAGGTATGAGGCCAGCGTGGCTAGCACTGGGGGCAATTTGGGGACCCCAATGGGACCGCCTCCGCCGGGTATCCCCCCACGGACCTCCCATTCCCCAGCACACTCGTCTGCCCTGATCGGGCTTCCGGATGAGTCCGACGGCTCGTCTCATGACGAGTTCGACCTCTTATTCGGAGCCCGTGAAAGTGATGAGCTCTCGAGCGCAGCATCGGAGAGTGGGCTCGTCCAGTCGGACGCGGAAGCCTCAGCTGGGCTCCTCCCTTCGGGGACGATTGCCCAGTCACAGGCTGACGCGGAGATGACGACATGCTTTCCCGGGCAGCCGTGAGTGTCAGTTAGAGTGGAACCCTCCGCTCTTCCCTGAACCCTCGTGGCTTGATGATTGGTTCCTGGGCTCGTGGCACCGCTCAAAGCCACACCCCGCCCCCGTTCCTTTCTTCCCGGAAGTGCATGAAGAGCTGACAAGGTCGTGGGAGGCACTTTTTTACTGCCCGGTCCCGATCTTTTCAGCTTCCCCACCCTCACTACCCTCGATGGTGGGGCGGCCAAGGGCTATTTGGCAATCCCCCGGTGGATAAAAGCGCTCACGGTGCACCTATGCCCACAGAGTGCCGCCACCTGGTACGGGTGCCCAAATTGATGCAGGAACTGTGCTCGGTGACCGACCTTGCTCTCCGAGCGACGGAGGTCACGGCGTGGTCTCTCGGGCGGACGAGGTCCACATTAGTGGTCCAGGAGCGCCACCTTTGGCTCAACCTGGTCGAGATGAGTGAGGCCGACAGGACACGGTTCCTTGCTGCCCCATCTCCCAGGCTGGCCTATTCGGCAACACTGTCAAGGACTTTGCCCAGCAGTTCTCGATGGTGGAGCAGTAGATGGAGGCTATCCGGCATATCCTGCCCCGGTGCGGCTCAAGATCCCGCACCCCGTCTGCTCATCGCCAAGGGCGTCCCCCTGCGGTGATTGCACTGGCTCCGCCACAGCCCGCCCCTTCGGCCTGGCCCGGCCTGGCCCCGGCGTGAGCCCACCACAGGAAGCAGACACCACCCATCTCACGGCCGCCAAGAACCCGTGAAAGGCTTCAAAGTGCCCTTGAGACGGGCGACCCAGGGATGACGAAACCCGCTGCTCTGGAGCTGGTAAGCAGACCTCTCCATCCCCCAGTCGATCTTTTTGTTACCTTTGCATTTAATTGCGTTGCATGCCCAAGTGGCTGCAGTACTCAAGAGTTCAGCAAGAGCGGTTTCCTTGTTCCCTGGGTCACGTATCTGGTGTGCATGGCCGTCATCACGACCACCGTCCACCACTCTATTTGGCAGTTTTTGCGCTCCAGCGGCGGTCTCCTGCCCCTGAGTGCCCAGCTGTGGCACAAATCCATCCCTGATGTGACAGTCTCCACGGGTCATGAGGACAGGCCTCTTCCTCCCCCGTCCCAGGCTGTTCCGGGGGTGGTCACAAGGAGCCTGAGTCGATGTCCCTAGACTCAGCACGGCCACGACATGGTGTGGTACCTCAAGCTAGAAGGACCTTCTACCGACGACGTTGTCCCTTTGGTCCCCCTTGCACGGAACTTGGACGCGTGGCTTGCGCTTTCCATTCCATCGCGATGGCTGGTCTGGACCGTCCGACTCGGCTACGTTATCCAGGTTCAGCGGTATCCACTTCACCTTGGTGAAGGACGAAAACGCTGCTACCTTGCACGCGGAGATCGCTACCCTCCTACGGAAGGGCGCAATAGAACCTGTCCCTCCGGCCGAGATGAAGAAGGGGTTTTACAGCCCCTACTTCATCGTACCAAAAAAAGGTGGTGGGTTGCGGCCAATCTTGGACCTGCAAGTACTGAGCCGGGCTTTACACAGACTCCCGTTCAAGATGCTGATGCAAAAACGCATTCTGGCGAGCATCCGGCATCAATATTGGTTCGTGGTGGTAGACATGAAGGACGCGTACTTCCACGTCTCGATCCTTCCTCGACACAGACCCTTCCTGCGGCTTGCATTCGAGGGTCAGGCATATCAGTACAAGGTCCTCCCTTTCGGCCTGTCCCTGTCTCCTCGCATCTTCACGAAGGTCGCTGAGGCAGCCTTAAGGGAGGTGGGCATTCGCATTCTCAACTATCTCGATGACTGGCTAATCTTAGCTCACTCTCGGGACATGTTGTGCGCACACAGGGACTTGATGCTCTCACACCTCAGCCGACTAGGGCTTCGGGTCAACTGGGAAAAGAGCAAGCTCCTCCCGGTTCAGAGCATCTCTTTTCTCGGTTTGGAGTTGGACTCAGTCTCTTCAACAGCGTGCCTCACGAACGAGCGCGCCCAGTCGGTGTTGGCCTGTTTGAAGGCGTTCAAACAGAAAACAGCGGTTCCACTGAAACATTTTCAGAGGCTCCTGGGGCATATGGCAACCTCAGTGGTGGCCACCCCGCTCGGGTTGATGCATATGAGACTGCTTCAGCACTGGCTTCAGACTCGAGTCCCGAGATGGGCATGGTGCCGCGGAACACATCGCATGGTCATCACGCCGGTCTGTTACCATCTTTTCAGCCCTTGGACCGACCTCTTGTTTCTACGGGCAGGTGTTCCCCTAGAACTGATCTCCAGGCGTGTCGTGGTCACGACAGATGCCTCCAAAACGGGCTGGGGCACTGTTTGCAATGGGCACGCAGCCACCGGCTTGTGGACGGGCACTTGTGGACAACTGCCTCGAGTTGTTGGCAATTCTGCTCACCCTGCAGATGTTTCGGCCGTTGATCCAGGGCAAGCATGTGTTAGTTCAGACAGACAACACGGTAATGGTAGCATATGTCAACCACCAAGGCGGTCTGCGCTCTCATTGTATGTCACAACTCGCCCGCCGTCTCCTCCTCTGGAGTCAGCAGCACTTCAAGTCGCTGCGAGCCACTCACATCCCGGGCAACCTCAACACTACAGCGGACGCGCTGTCATGACAGGTTACCCTCAGGGGAGAGTGGAGACTCCACCCTCAGGTGGTCCATCTGATTTGGAGTCGATTCGGACAGGCACAGGTGCACCTGTTCACCTCCCAAGAATCCTCCCCACTGCCAGCTCTGGTACGCCCTGACCGAGGCCCCCCTCGGCATAAACACGCTGGCACACAGTTGACCCCCTGGCCTGCGCAAATATGCGTTTCCCCCAGTGAGCCTACTTGCACAGACGCTGTGCAAGGTCAGGGAGGACGAGGAGCAGATCGTCCTGGTAGCACCCTACTGGCCCACCCAGACGTGGTTCTCGGACCTTATGTTCCTCGCAACAGCAGCACACCACGATACAGTCGACGGTAAGTCCTTAGGGAAGCATGACCTGATCATCAGGTTCCTAAGAGGCGCCAGGATGCTGAATCCCTCCAGACCACGCCTCGTTCCCTCATGGGACCTCTCTGTAGTTCTTCAGGGTCTACAGAGAGCCCTCTTTGAGCCTTTGCAATCAGCCGAACTTAAGGCACTCTCCTTGAAGACTGCCCTCCTGACTGCGCTCACTTCCATCAAGAGGGTAGGAGACCTGAAAGCGTTCTCTGTCAGCAAAACGTGCTTGGAGTTCAGTCCGGGCTACTCTCACGTGATCCTGAGACCCTGACCGGGCTATGTGCCCAAGGTTCCCACCACCCCTTTTAGGGACCAGGTGGTGAACCTGCAAGTGCTGCCCCAGGAGGAGGCAGACCCAGCCCTGCCGTTGCTGTGTCCGGTGCGTGCTTTACGCATCTATTTGGATCGCACGCAGAGCTTTAGGATCTCTGAGCAGCTCTTTGTCTGCTTTGGTGCACAGCGGAAAGGAAGTGCTGTCTCCAAGCAGAGGATCGCCCACTGGCTCATTGACGCCATAACTATGGCATATCACGCCCAGGACATGCCGCCCCCGGTAGGGCTATGAGCCCATTCTACCAGGGGTGTAGCGGCCTCCTGGGTCCTGGCCAGGGGTGCCTCTCTAACAGACATTTACAGAGCAGCAGGCTGGTCAACACCCAACACCTTTGCAAGGTTCTACAACCTCCGGGTGGAACCTGTTTCGTCCCAGGTAGTGGCACGCAATACAAGTGGATAAGCCCAGGATAGCCATCCGGGTGTATTGCTTGCACATAGCTCCTTCCACCTCTTTTGAGCTGAAAATGTGCGCCATTTAATTTCCAGTAATGTTCACAAACTTTGTTCCCTGGTTGACTGCCTCCGAGCCCTGTGGCAGTCGAATTTTTGGAGAGACTCGCTGCCAGCCCAGTACACGTGCTAACTAAGAGTCCTGTTTTGGGGTAGGTGCTCCGCATGTGGCGGTTCCCTGTAAGGCTAACCCCATGCAATATATATCTTCAGCTAATTCGTTTCCCTGTTGGCAAACTGCATCTTCCTTGGGCAGAGCCCCTCTGCCCCAGTCTCCATGTTTGTAGTAACTCCTCCCCCGTTGGGTATGATCTACCTTGAAGACTCTCCACATGGTCGGAAAGACCATGTGACGTATTTTTCCACTTAAATATCCCCCCCTCTCTTTGGGTGAGGTGTGGTCTCCACAGTGTCTTCCCCTTGGGAGGGACATCCCCGACTAGACCTGGAGGCCCAGTCGGATAATCCCTCTTCTTTTTTAGGGAGTGGAAAAAGAGAAGGGGAAAAGAGGCCACGACTGGGTTAAGCCTGTCTCTATCTTTTGGGTAGTCAACTTGTCCCCGAAGGGCCGTTCGACACTCATAACTATGTTGGGGGAGGTTACGTGTCGACCTGGTGTGCTGGCTATGAGGCACACAGTGGTCTGCCCACCACACACTGCCAGTTCACGTAACACAGTTCAGCCAGTTGTGGCATTTCGTATAGGGACCCCTAGTGTCACTACATCGACACAACGTCGAGTGAGTGACAGATAGGGAACGTCATGGTTACTTGTGTAACCTCCATTCCCTGATGGAAGGAACGAGACGTTGTGTCCCTCCTGCCACAACGCTGAACTACCCGCTGCAATGGCCGGACCTTGTCTCGGCTCCTCAGCATAAAACCTGAATGAGTGGTTGCATACCAGCTCCGTTTATACCCGTATGTCCGGGGGAGTGGCATGCAAATACCACTCGCCAATTTTCATTGACCATTTATCAAAGACCAGAAGTGTCTCGGGCTCCCAAGAGTGACCCCTAGTGTCACTACATCGACACAACGTCTCATTCCCTCTATCAGGGAATGGAGGTTACACAAGTAACCATGACGTTTTCTGTCTTCAACTGGGGCTCACAGAAAAACTTGCAATAAAAATACAATGCAGTTAAAATATTGCCATATTACCCTCTTCAGTATCAAATCTTATCTGGTCACATGAGTATTCCCAATGCTATAAGAACTCTTATGACGACTTTAAAACCCTATAAAGGTTTTTGTTTCCTGGGCAATACAGCATTTGAGAGGCTGAAGCAAGGAACAGTGAATAAGTTGGCCACATTTCTGTGAAAATGATTGAAAATAGGGTCCCTGCAAATACTGAGGTCATGTGACTTTGTATTAAAACTCAGGCATCAATTCACAATCTTAATTTAAAGTAACATGGCAGCATTGTGAGAAGTCCACTGACCTCATGGCAAATGTTCCTACCTGTTTTCATGAAAAATAGGCTACATGCTGCAAAATCAGTTGAAGAAAAAAATTTAATATGTTAGAAAATAGCAATAAATTAATTTGTTTCATTAATTATTTTATGAGGTGTTTTTTATATTCTTGCCCTTTTAAGGGTTAATAATCAGCAGGCTTACAAAATATTTCATAAGAACTTTTTTTCTGGAGTAATTAATGTGCATCAGTCAGTGTACAGGCAACATTTATTTCCATCTGTTTTTTGTTCTGCAACATGTTTGCTTCATTCATGTATTTGCAAACCCTATAGATACAAACGCTTGGAAAGGTGGACATTTGTAATCATTGATGAGAAAACTTTTACCATTCAGTGATGTGGCTCTGTTGAGGAGTTCCTCACTAAAGGCAAAAGAAAAGACATCAATCACAGTGAAACTGCATTTCAACAGTATGTCATTCCATAATAAAATCAAGTCTTATGAATGTAAATTCTAGAATTATACAGAAATAACAGGTTATATTATTTTAACTCCACCCTACAGTATATAAATCATTGTCTTGAGATATTTGGCATTACAATACTCAAAAAGAATACCACTGTTTTCTGTATTTGAACCAAGACAATCCCTAAAATAATAAATGCTGCTGAAAAATTTCAACAATGCAAAAAATGTTATTGTCTAAAAACTATTACTTTCTGAAGCATGAAGCAAATTAAACAGGGATAAAACACAGCACCCATCTCTCTGAAATAGAAAAATACATACAAATGACATTATTAAACAGTATTATTTACAGTCCTACTACTAATCGTCCTCATAAAATCCTCATATTTAATCCTTTAGTTAAAACACAAAAGACACCAACTGTTTCCCAGCACAATTTATATGTACAGCAGATGAAAATGTATTTAAATGTATGCTAATATAATGACAGTTTTAAAATGTATTCACCTTGTGTAGGCTATAATTTATTCAGTATGGCGTGCGGCACAACTGCAGGCTCGCAAGTGCCATAAAACATTCACGAGAGGAAGACAGATAAATGAATTAACTAAAGTTAAAGTTTAGAAAATATGAGTGAAATTGATCATAGTAAAGTTGACCATCTACAACAACTGAAATGAGTCAACATGTGAGTTATCTAAATTTACCTCAGTTACCGGCTGCCTCATGGAAGACTGGGCAGTGCTCAAATAGGGCATTTAATTACAAAATTACAAAGCGGGAATGTTTTTACAACACTGAAATAGCTGTGAATTATCAGTATCGGCCCAGAAATTCCATATCAGTGCATCCCTACATTTGAAGATTAAAGACATGGTCACCACAAACTGCCATTGTGTGACATCTCTGAGCACAATTATTTTTCACAATTTCTCCCTTTGTGTTAAGAAAAAGAAAGAAAGTCAAATGACATAACTGCCTAACTTGCAAACCCCTCATCATGTCGTGGGAGCAGAACACAGTCCCAGCAGTTTATAAGAGCTTAAAAATAGCTGCTGGTTCTGTTTTAGGAATTGCACATCATTGCATGTATAGCGGGGAAGTATCTGCACAATTGCGCAGTCAGCTCAAGGTGCTTTTTTATGTGACACTATCAGCAAGGTTGAGCTCATTTGCTGAAAAAAAAATCATGCAACAATAAAAACAAAAACAAAACAGGGCTATAGGGATGCGAGAAAATGCGAGTGAAATTACTGCATGTGAATGTTATTTATTATTTGGCTGCAAGTGAAATCTGTCATCAAAACTTATGAACTTATGCTATCTGAATCAAAGTCCCTATGCATCTCACCATATACAAATTACATTTCAAACTGTGATTAAAACAAATAAATCAATAAAATAAAATAACATGGATGACTTACAAGTGCATATCTGGTAAAACAGCAAAGTATCCATTTTACTAGCTATCAAATATCGTTTGTTGGGCACTCACGTAAAACGCACGTGTAAATATATTTTTTATTCACAAAAGATAGGGTTATTGCATGCTATTTATCTGGCCTTTAATATAATATAGGGCAAAAAAAAAAAAAAATTTTGCCAGTGAGAAATATATGAACTCATGAGAATTAGTTTTTTACTTTAGACTAAAAAAACTGTAAATCTCAGAATTTGTTTCACGGATCCCCATTGTCACCTCACATACCCCGAGGGGTTTGCGTACCTCAGTTTGGGAAACACTGATCTAATTATTTTATTTTTATTAAAAAAAAAAATCTTTAGATTTGTGAACGAAAGGGTCTCACGACCCTGCAGCCTCCCTTCTGTGCACGCCACTGATATACATATAGAGACATTCCCTGAGAAGGTTAGCATCAGTCTTCACACACACATTTACTTAGCTGTGTAAATGGGGACATACCATAGACTTCTATTTCTACAATTACCATAGACTAACCCTGACCCTAAGGCCACAACCACACTAATACATTTTCATTTGAAAACACATTGAATTTGCTACATTACACCACTCATCCACACTGGAACAGCATTTTCCTCCACCAAAAACTGACTAAAACTAAAGACATACTTAGGAAACAGAACAATTGAGTTCCCTATCTGTCACTCACTCGATGTTGTGTCGATGTAGTGACACTAGGGGTCAATCTTGGGAGCCCCAAACACCTCTGCTTTTTGAAAAAAGGCCAATGGGAATTGGCAAGTTGAATTTGCATGCCACTTCCCCGGACATACGGGTATAAAAGGAGCTGGTATGCAACCACTCATTCAGATTTTCTCTTTGGAGCTGAGCGGTTCTATTCATTGAGCTGAATTCACCCACCGAGTTCATTCACCTCACCTGCTGGATCTTACGCCGCATTTCAGCGGCTTCTCCCCCTCTGCACCTGTGGAGTGCAGAGATCGCCCCTGGGCACTTCGGCAGAACATCAAAAAGAGTATATTTTCAAACTCTAAAAGAGCGGCACACACGGAACGTCTTTTTAAAGATGCCTTTCCGTTTGTGTGTTATTCCTGGTTGCGGTCATTATCTCTACGCTTCTGATGGCCACGATCGCTGTCTGACGTGTCTGGGCGCTGCACACGCGGAGACTTTTTTCGTGGATGGGTCTTGTCCTCATTGCGAGAACATGACCATGGCATCGTTGCGGTCACGGCTTGCCTTCATAAGAAAGCAAGCCACCCCAGCGGCTCCCCACCTCGGTCCTTCTACCTACGGGTATGAGGCCACGTCAGTTAGCACTGGGGGTGATTTGGGGACTCCAATGGGACCCCCCACGGACTTCCCATTCCTCAGCACGCTCGCTTGCCCCGGTAGGGCTCTCGGATGAAACCACCAGCTCATCTCAGGGTGAGTTCGACCTCTTATTCGGGGCCCAGGAAGACGATGAGTTATCGAGTGCAGCATCGGAGAGTGGGCTTGTCCACTCTGATGCGGAGGCTTCGGCTGGGCTTCCCCCTTTGGGCGTTGTCGCCCAGTCTCAGGCCGACGCGGAGATGACGGACATGCTTTCCCAGGCAGCCGCGAGCGTCGGGCTAGAGTGGAACCCTCCACTCTCCCCTGAACCCTCGCGGCTCGATGATTGGTTCCTGGGCCCAGAGTGCCGCTCACGGCCGTGCCCCGCACCGGTTCCTTTCTTCCTGGAGGTGCATGAGGAACTGACAAGATCGTGGGGGGCACCTTTTACTACCCAGTCCCGATCTTTCAGCTCCCCCGCTCTCACTACCCTCGATGATGGGGCGGCCAAGGGGTATTCGGTCATCCCCCAGGTGGATAAGGCGCTCGCTGTGCTACTTCTGCCTGCAGAGCGCCACCACCTGGCTCCAGTCCAGGGCCTGTAGGTTTATGTCATCTCTGACGGCTAAGGCCTACATTGCCGCTGGACAAGCCGCCTCCACCCTACACGCCATGGCTCTCCTGCAGGTACACCAAGCCAAGGTGCTAAAAGAGCTGCACAAGGGTAGTTCTGACCCGGGATTGATGCAGGAACTGCGCTCAGTGACCGACCTCGCTCTCCGGGCGATGAAGGTCACGGCACGGTCTCTCGGGCAGGCGATGTCCACCCTGGTGGTCCAGGAACACCAACTTTGGCTCAACCTGGTCTACATGAGAGAGGCTGACAAGGCATGGATCCTTGACACCCCCATCTCCCAGGTTGGCCTGTTCGACGACACTGTCGAGGACTTTGCCCAGCAGTTCTTGGCAGTGAAGCAGCAGATGGAGGCCATTCAATACATCCTGCCCCGGCGCGGCTCAAGACCCCGCACCCCGTCTGCTCGTCGCCAAGGGCATCCTCCTGCAGCAACAGCACCAGCTCCGCCACAGCCCACCCCCACGCCCCGGCCCCGGCGTGGACCCCACCGCAGGAAGCAGATGCCACCCGTCTCACGGCCGGCCACCAAGAACCCTAGGAAGGCTTCGAAGTGCCCCTGAGACGGGCGACCCGGGGCAAGGAGACCCGCTTCTACGGAGCTGGTAGACAGACCACTCCATCCCCCGGTGGAGGGCCGGGAGGAGAATCTTTTGTTTCATTTTTCGCCGCATGCCCAAGAGGCTGTGGTACCCAAAACTTCAACAAAAGAGTGGTTTCCTTGTTCTCTGGGTTACATGTCAGGTGTGCACGGCCGTCGTCACGGTGCTGAACTACCCGCTGAAATGGCCAGGACCTTGTCTCGGCTCCTCAGTACAAAACCTGAATGAGTGGTTGCATACCAGCTCCTTTTATACCCGTATGTCCGGGGGAGTGGCATGCAAATTCCACTCGTCAATTCCATTGGCCTTTTTTCAAAAAGCAGAGGTGTTTGGGGCTCCCAAGAGTGACCCCTAGTGTCACTACATCGACACAACGTCTCGTTCCCTCCATCAGGGAATGGAGGATACGAAAGTAACCAGGACGTTTTCAAATAAAAACGGATTAGTGTGGATGTTGCCTAAAAGAAAACTTTTTTGCATTTCTAGAATTCTAAGAAAGCAGTATTTGCTTAATTAATCTATTTTTTTTTTCTTTATTTTTTTTTATTGTGGACGTCCCTGAATGTTCTTAAAGAGAGGGTTTGTCAGATTTGGCTCATTTTTTGGGACAATTTTGTCTCTAAACTACACACACGTCTACCTAGCTAACTAAATGAGGACGTACCATAGGCTTCTATTGTTTTTTATTTAAAGCTAATAATAATTGCAACAGACAAACCAAAAGTCCTTCCCTATATGTATGAATAATTTTCCCTGGATGTCCCAAAAGGAAGTTTTTGTCAGATTTTAGCTACCGTTAACTTCTAGGGACAATTCTTGAAAACTAAGTACACCCACAAAGACACTATTAGACTTAAAAACATAGCTATTTTGTCCAGGTTAGTGAAGTTACAAATATTTTTTGCTTTTTATTAAAGATCACAGAATTGGCTCAATCACTTTATATCGAGTGCTGTATTGTATTGAATATTCACTGCAGATTTTTACAAACATCAGCATGAAATGCCATAAAGCAATAAAGCTTTACACCCAGTGTTCTGTCTCTCAGTTCAATGACCACAAGTCATCTAATTTTCCCATGAACACACAACAAGGCAATCTAATTATCTTTCATGCTGTGTCTCTCGCAGGGTGAAGCCCCTGATGTACTGATGCACTCTTACATGTGTGTGAGGATTTAAGCAGTGGTTAAACATGGAACCAGTCAAGTTAAAGTCAGCCAAAGTCAAGCACAAACTGTTATGACATTATTTCTCCCATGTACAGTATATACTTTGTTCAGATTCTAAGTGTTTACTTTGGCACACAGTTGTACACACATATGCAAACACATATATGTACAGTGTCATTTAAATGTCTTAATCCATTTGGAAAATGGAAAAATTACAAATGAGATTTTCAGCATAACAATTTCAGTGAAAAGTTGAATTAAATGATTAGTGTGTATTTCTTATTTTATTATGTTCACCTTTTACTTTAATGACAGCATGAACTCAAACATACAAGGACATTTACAAGTTTGTGCAAAACCTGAAAGACCATGTTATCCAGCATGATTTGAGAATGTTCCAAATATGCTTCATTGGAAGCAAAAAAACAAAACAAAAAAAAAAATTCTGATCCTCTGTACAAAGGAGTTCACAAAGTCAATTTCATAAATGTGGCTTATTTGATTAAATATTTCTTATTTAATTTATGCCATACCATTTCTGTGTTTTATTCATTTCTTTCTTTTTCAAAATCCTAACACCTTGTGTTCATTTCAAGGTTTAAATCAGATTTTGAATCCCATATTTTCAATGTGGACTTTTGAATGACACTGAAGTCATTCAATGCTAATCACATTTATGAAAATAACAAATGTTAATGTTAGGAATGCATGTCGAACAATCATCTCAATTCTAGTCACAAAACTCCAAAAGGTCTCCAACACATGCACAGATGTAGTGTTAGTGACAGTACGTGTGTGTGTGTGTGTGTGTGTGTGTCCCCTGATGTTAGTGTGGAAAGAACAGACCCTCTGTCTGATCTGGCGCGGGAGTATGGTGGATCTAAGAGGAACGCTCTACTGAAGTGGTGCCAGAAGAAAACAGAGGGCTATCCGGTAAGGAGCACAGGCCCTGACCCCCAGCTCTCCCTCTCCCTCCTCTTTTAGTGGATTTTTATTGGAATGACTGTTCAAATACAAAATTTCCAAAGGAATGTAGAGTGAAAAGGAATTTATGAGTTCAGCTTTAGAAATAACAAAGTAAAAAAAAAATAATTAAGTGAAATATACTGTAAATACTAAATTATAAATATTATTTAATATAATAGTTATTTTATTAGTAATGTCCAAAATAAAATAAAATAGCAGGAGACCTGGTGGGTGGCCCAAATTTGAAAGCTTGAACAGGGTATGAAATTAACTTTTTTGCCCACCAGTCACAGTGGCGAGTCAATGCCCAGCCACTTAGATTTTTTACCAGCCACTTTGATATATATATATATATATAATGATTTTAGAATATAGCATATAATAATATAACACATAGAGTAACATAGGCTATTATTATTATCATAATGATAATTTTGCAGCATACAACTGGAGGCTAAAGGGTACACGAACACAGAAGAGAAACTTTGGTTACACTTTGTGTCCTTGTTACAGTGTAATTACATAAGTAAGTACTGAGTAATATTAATTAACAACATGTACTTACTATAGGTTTTTGGGTTAGGGATTGGATTAGAGCTAGTTACTTGTAATTATGCATAATTTACTGTTATTACTGTAGTCAATACATGTAATATGAATAACAAGGACACTGCAAAATAAAGTGTTTCCGAAACTTCTTGTTCAAGAACCATTTCTGAGGCTGTACTGAATTATGATGACACATATGACAATTCATGTGTATTCCCATTGTTGTTGCATGTCATTTGTGTGTGTATCCTGAGATGGTCTTAGATCATATACAGCGTTTATAGACGACACTATTCTTGCAAACTTTTCAGAGAAAAAATAGTGTGAACTTGTCATATGCCCTGAATACACAGCGAATCAGACACGCGCGTTGACAGCTTTTCTTTCGTCTGTTCTTCAAAATATCATCAAGTGTGTTTCTTCAAGCGTGCATCTTTGTTTCAATTGGCATTTCTTGACGTTTGTCACTCCGAGACATCTTGCAGGTCGCCCGCCACAGTGCCGGGTAGATGAGCTCTGTAGTTCCACACAATGCAAGTGAATGGTGACTTTTTATCTTGTCTTCCTGTTTGTAACTAATTTTCTTTCAAAGTTTCCACTTTACCACAAAACAAAGAATCTTTGCTTTTTATCAATGAACACACCTATAGCAAACAACTTCTTAGGCTGCATGCATTCAATAAATCTGTACTGCTTTGTCAATAACAATTACAACAAATATTGTAGGAATATTAGTTTATAAATTCAGCTGGGTAGGGGGAAAATATAAATCTTGAGGAGATCTTGTAGTGTCAGAATGTGTGTGTGCATCAGTAACTATACAGGTGCATCTCAATAAATTAGAATGTCGTGGAAAAGTTCATTTATTTCAGTAATTCAACTCAAATTGTGAAACTCGTGTATTAAATAAATTCAATGCACACAGACTGAAGTAGTTTAAGTCTTTGGTTCTTTTAATTGTGATGATTTTGGCTCACATTTAACAAAAACCCACCAATTCACTATCTCAAAAAATTAGAATATGGTGACATGCCAATCAGCTAATCAACTCAAAACACCTGCAAAGGTTTCCTGAGCCTTCAAAATGGTCTCTCAGTTTGGTTCACTAGGCTACACAATCATGGGGAAGACTGCTGATCTGACAGTTGTCCAGAAGACAATCATTGACACCCTTCACAAGGAGGGTAAGCCACAAACATTCATTGCCAAAGAAGCTGGCTGTTCACAGAGTGCTGTATCCAAGCATGTTAACAGAAAGTTGAGTGGAAGGGAAAAGTGTGGAAGAAAAAGATGCACAACCAACCGAGAGAACCGCAGCCTTATGAGGATTGTCAAGCAAAATCGATTCAAGAATTTGGGTGAACTTCACAAGGAATGGACTGAGGCTGGGGTTAAGGCATCAACCACACACAGACGTGTCAAGGAATTTGGCTACAGTTGTCGTATTCTTCTTGTTAAGCCACTCCTGAACCACAGACAACATCAGAGGCATCTTACCTGGGCTAAGGAGAAGAAGAACTGGACTGTTGCCCAGTGGTCCAAAGTCCTCTTTTCAGATGAGAGCAAGTTTTGTATTTCATTTGGAAACCAAGGTCCTAGAGTCTGGAGGAAGGGTGGAGAAGCTCATAGTCCAAGTTGCTTGAAGTCCAGTGTTAAGTTTCCACAGCCTGTGATGATTTGGGGTGCAATGTCATCTGCTGGTGTTGGTCCATTGTGTCTTTTGAAAACCAAAGTCACTGCACCCGTTTACCAAGAAATTTTGGAGCACTTCATGCTTCCTTCTGCTGACCAGCTTTTAAAGATGCTGATTTCATTTTCCAGCAGGATTTGGCACCTGCCCACACTGCCAAAAGCACCAAAAGTTGGTTAAATGACCATGGTGTTGGTGTGCTTGACTGGCCAGCAAACTCACCAGACCTGAACCCCATAGAGAATCTATGGGGTATTGTCAAGAGGAAAATGAGAAACAAGAGACCAAAAAATGCAGATGAGCTGAAGGCCACTGTCAAAGAAACCTGGGCTTCCATACCACCTCAGCAGTGCCACAAACTGATCACCTCCATGCCATGCCGAATTGAGGCAGTAATTAAAGCAAAAGGAGCCCCTACCAAGTATTGAGTACATATACAGTAAATGAACATACTTTCCAGAAGGCCAACAATTCACTAAAAATGTTTTTTTTATTGGTCTTATGATGTATTCTAATTTTTTGAGATAGTGAATTGGTGGGTTTTTGTTAAATGTGAGCCAAAATCATCACAATTAAAAGAACCAAAGACTTAAACTACTTCAGTCTGTGTGCATTGAATTTATTTAATACAGGAGTTTCACAATTTGAGTTGAATTACTGAAATAAATGAACTTTTCCACAACTTTCTAATTTATTGAGATGCACCTGTATATATTTCCTTTATTTGTGTGTGTGTGTTTCAGATAGTGGGTATGCAAAGTACAGGTGTGTGTGTGTGTGTGTGTGTGTGTGTGTGTGTGTGTAGCCCATACAGTATGGTAGAATTGGTATTTGTGCCATTGGGGTCGTATCAGCCAGTGTTCCCAGAAGAAAACAGTGTTTAATCGGGCATGTGTGTATGAGCAGCTAATGATTCTCTGGTTCACTGGCTGCTCTAATAGCTTATTTGAAGCACTTTAAACCCTTATGGGACCAGACCCGGGGTTCCACCATTGTCATGTGTGAGATTGAGATTAGCGGTTGAACACTAACACGCTTACCACCCATATTAGCCTCAGTGGGTAAACAAAGTGAAGGAGGGGCACTCACACTTTCCACCTTCCCTTTTTCATCATCTTTCACTTAATGCCGGAAAACAGTCGCCTATTCTCTTGTTCTGCATTGATGTTTGTAAGCACCGGCTAAATACAGGCTGCTCTCAGGAGATCTGCTCTGGTGGTTAAGTAGCACTGAGTATATGCAGTAGGTAAATATAGATTAGCTTTGTTTTGTTTTTTTCTGATTAACACTTTTTATTGATTCACACAATTGACAAAGAAAATCAAAACATATATTCACAGAATCAACATTTAACCCTCATTATTATTCCCTTTCCCCCTCCCAATCCCCAACTCCACCCTGACCCTCAACAAATATCCCTATGGTCACACTTGAGTATGCACACAAAAATAAATAAATACATAAATAAAATATAAAATAAATAAAAAATGTATATATATATATGTATATATATATATATATATATATATATATATATATATATATATATATATATATATATATATATATACACACACAGTATATATATATAATTGCACACATAGCCTTCTACATGACTTTTCCTCAAATGCAGCCACCCTCCCCATCTCTGTGCACCACTCTTGAAATGAGGGCGCTCCAGCCGACTTCCATCCCCTAAGAACAATCTGTCTGCAGATCATAACTCTGGCTAGGACCCAATTTTGTATATATCTATCCCCAATATTAATGACTGCCCCATCGCCTAAAATACAGAGTCTGGGGCAAAATTAAATTTTAGTGCCCAATACGTCACACATAAAACTCTGAACCATCAACAAGTACTTCAAAACAACGTGCGAGACATTCAAAACTACAATGGCGGACTACAGGACTGTGTTTGTGCTGCTCAAGATTTTGAGTTTATTGACGCTTCTCCAGCAAAGTAATTGTAGTAATAAAGCAACCTCATTGCCCATCCAGAAAAAATTGCTCGATGCTTTCACCATCTTTTGACAATGTTGTCGTCTGTATGCGAAACTTTTCAAAAACGCAAAGGAAAACCTTTTCCGTTTTTAGTACATCGTTGTCGTGTAAATGTACCCTAAATTTCCATGTGGTAATGCCTATTTTTGGATAATCCAGTGAACTAATACTTGAATTAGTGACTGCATAAGCCAAATTTGAAGTTGTAAATTAGTTTATATATGCACACCTTGTGACCACCCATTCTGTATTTGTGCAGGTAAGTTGCAATGTTGCTCACCTAAACTCTCCTTCACATTATACCACTTATTATACCCCCTTTTTCTTCATCTTGAGTTGTTTGGGACATGTCCCACTCTGTTTTTAGTGGCATTACTACATGTTTCCTCATAACTCTCACGTGTAAATAATGTAAAGCACTTTTGCTCACTAATAGTCATACAAATACATCTACCGTGGTATAAACAGTTTATCAATATCTCTACTTGGTACATTTCTACTGTTGCATGGGATTTATCAGTGGTTCTCTTTTTTGTATTATTTATTTATTTTATTTTTTAAAATTTTTTTTTTATGGTCACGCCCCTTTTGAAACAAGTAAAACTTTTGTCCCACCACCACACACACACACACACACCATAATCTGATCGAAAACCTGATGAAAAAAAAGAGAGAATTTTAATGTTTAAAGGAAAACAATTAATGGAAAAACTGCTTTAAGACATTTAAAAACGGCATTTTCTTTCAGTTTCATGTCACTGTTTCTGATGAATAACAAAAACAGTGTAATTTAAAAAATATAATGAAAACTGCATGCTTTTTAAAGTTTTGCTGAATAATGAATTTACCCTCCTCATTGGAAAAAAAAAAAATGAATCTGAATTATCTGGTCACTAGGCTTACACTTGTTCTTTTATTTTCCGTCATCATATAGGCTACTCGCCTTCGATTTGTTGCCAACAAGTAGCTTATGACTATTTTACATCCCTTAAATACAAGGATGGGTGATAAAAAGATTGTGATTGTGACTGTCAAGCTCCAAAAGCACATAAAATCACCATAAAAGCCATCTATATCACTTGTGTTCGCTATATTTCAAGTCTTCTGAAGCCATACAGTAGCCCTACTGGACAGCTCACTGTTTAGTCATCTTTTGCCCATTTTTATTGCAGGCATTCTATTCTTTCGTAATGCTGATTCACGACCATTTACAGTGGTTAGCAAAATCCCCCACAAGACAAACCTTTTATGATCGTTTGATGATGGTCAATTTGACCACATTATATTTCCTCTCACGCTTAGCCACAGTTTACGTCATAAAATTGTGTTCTTTATTTAAACAAGCCAATATATTTTTTTTTCCCTGCTGGTTTTAACCTTTCTGCCGTAGTCTCCCGGCAGTTTCGATTATTCACTGGACTAACCGCTGAGTTCTCTGGAGGGTAAAATAATTAGTGCTCTGTGGCCAGAATGCAATAAGAGGCTTAAACTAATAGTAGTGGATTTCAGTCATGAAAATAATTAGGCTTCTGGCTATTATAAGATACACATTTTGCCTTGTGGAGCATAGAGATGCTTAAATCCTGGAGTCTTAATACATTTGGAGTCTGACTGTTTGATTGTGCCAGGGCTAGAAAATAGTTAAATTTAACATGACTTCATGTTAATCCTGTGTGGTTTATTGACTGGTACTCTGATATAAGTTACTAACCATGGAGTTTTTACTATAGTGTAACCACATCCATTCATAGAAGTAAAACCAACTTTTTCCTTTCATTTCTACACTTGGAACATTTACCTCAAAATTAAAATAAGAGAAATTATATTTAGCAAAAATAAAAATTCTGAAGTGTTTTTATATATATATATATACAGTACTGTGCAAAAGTCTTTTCTACATAAGATGTTTCACAAAAGCATTTGTCTTAAGATGGTTATTTATATCTTCAGCTTTAGTGTGTCAATTGGAAATATAAATGTTAGACTCCCAAACATTACTTTTGCAAACAGAAAAGAGTAGAATAGAAAAACAGGGAGCCCTTCAACAGATGTCATGGCCCCCCACAAATCCCCCCACTGAACATCGAGTCAGTCTGAGATTACATAAAGAGACAGAAGCAATTGAGACATCCTAAATAGATAGAAGAACTGTGGCGAATTCTCAAAGAAGCTTGGAACATCCTATCTGCCAACAACCAAGAAAAACTGTCCAGGTGTACCTAGGAGAATTGGTGCTGTTTTAAAGGCAAAGTTGGTCACACCGAATATTGATTTAGCATTTTTATGTTTACTGGACTATGTATGATGTTAATTGATAAATGAAAACTATTTATGTCATGATTTTTGAAGACATCCTCACCATGCAACATTTTTCACAAGTGCTAAACTTTTGCACAGTACTGTATATACTGTATATACTGTATGTGTATATATATTAACATTACTGTAATGAGAAAAAAATCTACATAATGCATTCAGATTTTTTACTTTTAAGTTTTTTTGTTATTCTTATTATTATCAATGGTGATTCTCAGTAGATTCTCATTACCTTAATACAGTATTTTTTTACTGTATTACATAGGAAGATAAGAGATTGAGTTGATGGGAACAGCAATGGCCACAGGCCCCTTCTCACACTGCAGACCTGAAAAAAGGTTAGCTCAAGAACACATGCACGAAATTGAGCTTAATATTGGCTGAGGAAAAGGTTAAGGAGGGCTACTGGTCCACTATGTCATAAGAGACATCAGAGAGCAACTAATTACCTGCTAACACGCTAAGATGGACAATGCTGTCACCTGTGACCGCACACACACATCCTTGTCCATCCTTCTCTCAAAGCTTGTTTAAATTTCACTCCCTTTCTAATCCATTCACATCACAATCACTCAAAGCCACGCAGTGTTTTTAAAAAAAATTTTTTTTATTTTTTATTAATGTTAATAATAATGTATTGACCTCAGTCAAATGACTTGGAAGGGGCTGGGTAGGTGGGTAGTGCACCTGCAAGACCTGCAAGAGATGTTTGTAGAGGAAAGAGGAAAGATTGATTAAGTTCTGATCCCATTTGCTTAGGGATAAGCCTCATTAAAAGAGGCATTACTAGTAAAACTCTATGAGTATTGTCAGTCACACACACATACACACACGTACGGCCCTCATTACCTGCACAGTTCAAATGAGGTGTCAGGAAACTGGCTGCTTTATTGCACTCATCTGTCTTGTTTGGAGCCTGAATGGCCAGTGCCTGAACCCCCACTTACAGACAAAAGGACAGATGAAAGAATATATAAAATCTGATGCTCTTATATGAATAGTCAACAGTGTATCTCAATGCTCTTCACATTGTTAGACAAATATATACAGATGTATTTATTTGAAGTGTGAAGTGTGTATTTTTTCAATGTTAACCTTGTGCGACCCATGTACACATGCGTGGACGTTGTATTTTGGCTTCTCTATACACAATGCATAATTTAAATTTATTTAAACTGAATGATCTCGGTTCAGAAGACTCTGGGTTGTCAGAAAAGGGTTAAACTTTCGACAAAAGAGTCATGTGACTAAACAACATGGCGCCAATCACAGCGGAGTTTGTCTTTGGGAGAAACAGCAACGAAGCTGCTACATCTGGTAAGAAACCTAATCAAGTTTTTACATTGAAACCTGCATAAGTCAAAAGATTAGAGTCTCTAGTTTCATCCAATCTGCCATTTTTAAAATTGTAGCGATTTATTACGAAACACCATGCTGCTAAACACAGTGTTCACTAACATGTACTTAAACGCATTTTTTTCCATAGAAATCCTATATTTACTGCGCATTATCACATTGAGGATCAGTGGATTCATCCAAAAGCTGAAAAATTTTGCTTTCAGAGGCTTTATATGGAGTTGGGATTAAAAAAGGTGCATTTCAAACTGTTCTGAGACCAGTGCAGACAGACAGCACACTGGAGGTTAAGTCATTTACTAAATAGGGAACAAGGGAGCATCCTATAGCTTTTCTATGCAACTAAGTGCATTCACTCCTAAAATCCGAACAAAAGTTCAGTTTCAGCCTGCAGATGATGTTTGGACCACGCAACATGTTTGGCAGACATGGGACAATGGTAATCAGTGCTTAGATAGAATTTATAATGTATCATTTTATTTTAACCTGGTTGGCAGTGGTTGGATGATGCTGGCCATTACTTTGAATCATAATTAATTATGCAAATGTCCACTGTAATGTCTGAGACGTCTCAAAAACATGAATAACCAACACTCCTGAAAACATAATAAACAATTTGAGTAAAGGGATCATGAAATGGAGATTCAAATTTTCTTGATATTTAGACTTAAAGAGGTAACTGTATTATAAAAACATACAGTAAATTTCAGAACTCAGATCTTCCTCCCCAGTCTAAAAAGAGCATTTATATTTGCCACCCTGCTGAAATGTCTCGTTTTGAAATCTGTCTGTTCGTAACTTCATGAAACCTTGCTCATTTGTATTTACACATCCTACAACATGAGTCATATATTACTAAATTGTGTGTTTTGGTGCAAAAAACTTTTTATAACATTATCACTAGATCTCAGGGAAGATATAACATTATAAAAAAATACAAATAAATTAAAAAAAGGCACTTCATGACCCCTTTAAAAAAAATCTGACTTTCTGTAGCTTAGTATTCATTAAAATTTCACAGCTTAGTTTCATTTTTTCCACATATATGGAGATCACTTTTTAGGAAAAAAATTAGAAATTTTAGAAATTAGAAATGTTATTTATTTATTTATTGCATTTTTATTAGGTGCTACTAGTTACAAATCAAAAAGGGAAATAGAAAATGCACACAGCTGTCTCGCTTGTGTCTCAGGAGGATAACTCTCTAATGTCTCAGTTGTTTTTGACTTGCAAAAACACTCTCTAATACCGCATACTTTGGAAAATGTTGACGTTAGGAAAAGGGAAAACTGTTTTTAACTGAAAACGTATTAGTGTGGATGTGGCTTTAAAAGTAACTGAGAGCTAGGGCTTTTCAGACTTGTTAAACAAGGGTCATTCTTAACCCTGGGTAATCATTATCCTTGGTTCCCTATCTGTCACTCACTCAATGTTGTGTAGATGTAGTGACACTAGGGGTCACTCTTGGGAGCCCCAAACACCTCTGCTTTTTTTGAAAAAAGGCCAATGAGAATTGGCGAGTGGAATTTGCATGCCACTCCCCCGGACATACAGGTATAAAAGGAGCTGGTATGCAACCACTCATTCAGGTTTTGTGCTGAGGAGCTGAGATAAGGTCCCGGCCATTTCAGCGGGTAGTTCAGCGTTGTGGCAAGAGGGACACAACGTCTCGTTCCCTCTATCAGGGAACGGAGGTTACGAAAGTAACCAGGACGTTCCCTATCTGTCACTCACTCGACGTTGTGTCGATGTAGTGACACTAGGGGTCGCTATACAAAACGCCACAACTAGCTGAACTGTGTTGCGTGAACTGGCGGTATGTGACGGGCAGACTGCTGTGTGCCTCGTAGCCAGCACACCAGGCCGTCACGTAACCTCCCCCAACGCTCTTATGAGTGTTGAACGGTCCATCAGGAACAAGTCGACTGCCCAACTATAGGGACAGGCTAGCCCAGCCGAGGCCTCTTTTCCCTCTCTTTTCTCCCCAAAAAGAGTGGAATTTGTTAACTGACTGGGAGCCATAAGTGTCTGCGTCGGGGGTTGTCCCTCCCAAGGGGAAGACACCGCGGAGACCACACCCCACCCAAAAAGAAGGGGGGGGGGGTATTTTGAGTGGAATACGTCACATGGTCTTACTGAGTCTTGTCAGAAGTATATCATGTGGAGAGGTCCCATGGTAGGTCCTACCCAAAGGGGGAGGAGTTTCTACAGAGCATGGCAACCTGGGGCAGAGGGGCCTCTGCCCAAGGAAGACGCAGTTTGCCATCAGGGAAAGAATTTTGCAGAAGATATCACATGGGGTCGCCTTCAGAGAACCAGCACATGTGGAGCACCTACCTCAGTACAGGGGCTCATTAGCGAGCGTACTGGGCCAGTCAGTGAGTTTCTCCGCAAACTCAGCTGCCAGAGGGCTAAGGAGGAAAGTCATCCAGGGATCACAGTCTGTGCGCACATCTTCACCTCAAGGGAGGGGAAAGGCGCTATGCGCAACGGTACTCCCGGCCAGTTGTCCCGGAACTTACCTGCTCGTGCCTGCCAATACACGGGACGAGACCAGCTCAACCCGGAGATTGTAGAACCTCGCAAAGGTGTTGGGTGCTGCCCAGCCCGCTGCTCTGCAGATGTCTGCCAAAGAGGTGCCACTGGCCAGGGCCCAGGAGGCCGCCACACTCCTGGCAGAGTGGGCTCATAACCCCGCAGGGGGTGGCATGTCCTGAGCCTGATATGCCATCGTGATGGCGTCGATGACCTAGTGGGCGATCCTCTGTTTGGAGACAGTGCTTCCTTTCTGCTGTCCACCATAGCAAACAAAGAGCTGCTCGGAGCTTCTAAGGCTCTGCATGCAATCCAAATAAATGTGTAAAGCTTGCACTGGACACAGCAACGGCAAGGCTGGGTCTGCCTCCTCCTGGGGCAGCACTTGCAGGTTCACCACCTGATCCCTAAAAGGAGCCGTGGGAACCTTGGGCACATCCCGGTCAGGGTCTCAGTATCACATGAGAGTAACCCGGACTGAACTCCAGGCACGATTCACTGACAGAGAACGCCTGCAGGTCCCCTACCCTTTTGATGGAAGTGAGCGCAGTCAGGAGGGCAGTCTTCAAAGAGAGTGCCTTAAGCTCAGCTGACTCCAAGGGCTCAAAGGGAGCTCCCTGTAGACCCCGATGGACTACGGAGAGGTCCCATGAGGGGTCGAGGCGCGGTCTGGAGGGATTCAACCTCCTAGCGCCTCTCAGGAACCTGATGATCAAGTCGTGCTTCCCCAAATGCTTACCATCTACTGCATCGTAATGCGCTGAGCTACATACACCTTCAGGGTGGAGGGGGACAGCCGCCCCTCCAGCCTCTCCTGCAGGAAGGAAAGCACTGATCCGACTGCGCATCTCTGGGGGTCTTCACGTCAGGAAGAACACCACTTAGCGAACAGACGCCACTTCAAGGCATACAGGCGCCTTGTAGAGGGAGCCCTAGCCTGAGTGATCGATCAGGGCATACCAAAGCAGGCAGTGGGAGGATTCCCGGGAAGCAAACAGGTCTACCTCTGCTCGACCGAATCGACTCCAAATCAGCTGGACCACCTGAGGGTGGAGTCTCCACTCTCCCGTGAGGGTGACCTGACGTGACAGTGCGTCCGCTTCGGTGTTGAGGTCGCCTGGGATGTGAGTGGCTCCCAAGAGTGACCTCTATTGTCACTACATCGACACAACGTCTCATTCCCTTCCATCAGGGAACGGAGGTTACGAAAGTAACCAGGACGTTATCTTGTTTCATATTGTTCATACTTTGCCCTGGGATAGTAATTAATCCTGGTCAAGCTTAAAATCTGACGATACCATTTGGGTTGGGTAGGGCTGGATGTCAGGTATGGGTCAGGTTAGGGTATCATTTTAAGGCCCGTGCAGACCTTTATGCTTCGGTGCGCCAGTGCGCTTAACGTTTAATGAATTTAAATGATGCAAGTGTGAATGCAGTGACAGACTTAATTAATATATAAATAAGTGACCAAGTTTACATGCACAATATTATTCCGATACGAGCATGTGGTCATATTTAAATAATGTACTGTATGCCTCATGTAAATGCCTTATTTTGGAGATCCGCTGCAACAGAATATTTGATTATAGCCCTATCTGTGTGTTTCCATAAGAAATTAATTAATTAATTACGAGATAACAGTAATATACTGGTCAAATATACAGTATGTAGGCTGATAGGCCTATGTCAAACACATATTTTGTAGTGCGAGGAGGATAGTTTACAATTCTTAAAACAAGCCCAAATTAAAATACAAACTGTAAAAGTACCATGACAGACTCTTATTTAAAAATGATCCATCAGCCTCTTGCCTGCTGTTGTTGAGGATATGAATGAAATCATATGATTCGACTAAAATAGGCCACTAATCAATGGCAAGAGCGAACAGAAGAGAATAGCGGGACTTCAATTTATAAAGAAAACCATATATAGACTATACATATTTCGTTATATGTGCAAGAACCAGGGGAATTTCTGAGCATATGGGGGCCCTAAGCGATTCCTACTTGGAGGCCCCTCCCGGATCTAGGCCCACCATAATTATATGACACCATAATGAATGACACTATAATAGTCTTCAACAAATCTGAATATATTAACTTAAAATTAGAATATATTAATTACACAAAACCAAAAATTACAAAGAATTGACAATAATTTTACAATAAATTACTTTAAATAACAATAAATAACTATATATATATATATAGTATAGACTGAAATGTTTCACATGATCTTAAAAATCTTTTGATCTGAAGGCGTATGCTTAAATGTTGGAAATTAGTTTTGTAGACAAAAATATAATTATGCCACCATATTAATTTTATAAATATAAATAAATTAAAATTAATAATAATATTTAATAATATTAATAAATAAAAAAACGTTTTTGAAATGGATGACTTGGACTGAATAATAAAGAAAAGCAGCCACTAAGTGCCCAGCATATAGATAGGAACTCTTTCAATACTGTTTCAAAAGCATCCCAGGGTGATACCTCAAGAAGTTGGTTGAGAAAATGCCAAGAGTACATGTCTGCAAAATCTAGGCAAAGTGTGGCCACTTTGAAGATGCTAAAATATAACATATTTTGGATTTTTTTTAGTCACAACATAATTCCCATATTTCCATTTATTTTATTCCGTAGTTTTGATGACTTTACTATTATTCTAAAATGTAAAAAAAAAAGAAAAAAAAAAAAAGAAAGAATGAGTAAGTGACCCTAAACTTTTGAACAGTAGTGTGTATATATATATATATATATATATATATATATATATATATATATATATATATATATATATATATATATATCGCGAATAGTGATTGCACTGCCCTACGGCCCTGGTCACACCATATTAGGATATTTGTGGGTGTTTTGTAGGTGGAGTCCATGTGCTGGTTCATATGCGCATGATTTTAAGATGATTTCCCATTTATAAAGTGGGATGCATTTAGGAAAATTCTTTTGTGCATATAGGTGTTATATAAATCGTTTTTTGGAACATATAGGAAATTATTTTACAGTTAATTTAAGATTAATCTACACACGTATTTATAAATGAGGCCCCTGGTCTGGAAAATCAATCCCAAAATAAGCGTCTTGCCTCAACTAAAATAAGCAAAAATAATCTATCCAGTTGTTTCACGTGTGGGGCATTGATCTGCATAGAAATCATAACAAGCATGCAATTCTGAAATTTTACCGTGATTAACCCTTTGGTCTTTGGATTTATTAAGAAATTATTGGAACAAAATTATAACGTTATATAAAATTTTCACTCCGGATCAATTGAAAGAGATTTTGTTCATGTTTTAGGATAGTTATATCAGGATTCAATGACTTCTTCCTTGCAACAAATATTATACATAACAAGCAAATTATAAGTCAGTCACGGCTGTCACTAGTGGATAAACTCCGACAGTTGTATCTGGAGGTCAGAGATGGAGAAAATGATGTGGAATTGCCTGTCAGTCATTAAGGACCTATAGCAATAAGGGAACACCAATATGGCCACACGAACACGTCCGGTAACTTTACCTTCTGTTGGCAGTTTACCATTGTGTCAGCAAACCAGTTCTACTATAGATCAGTGATGTTAATTCTACATTATGCGCAATGTGAAAAGCCCTTATGTCTCCTACACTATGAAAGAAGAAACTCCCCTAGGATCTCCTTAAATATTGTCCAATGATATCTGTAGAGCAAGTTGCTTGTAGACATTTTGCTAATAGTTTTAGGACCGTCTCTGCACACTTATGTATTTTTTGTATAGACAGTATTCCGATGATGTCGCAACAAGCACTGTCGCCATCTTGTTTGGAGAGATGGGTCAAAACAGTTCGTCTGCTGGTGCAGTTGGAGAAAGAATATTACTAAAGTAAAACCATGCAAAGTTTAGTGTAGTATTTAAAGTTTTCTATAATCTATCAAGTATATATGCTTTATAAAATGGTTGTTTAAATGGTAGCCAGTTTTATAGTGATATATCTGGCCAAAGGGACAGAACTGGACATCAGAGCGCTTAGTAAGAAAAGATGGGATATGTAGCTAAGATTAATAGAAGAAGAAAAAACTTTCAGCTGGGTGCATTCTGATCACGTCTTTTAAGATAAATCAAGGAACTGTAAGGATATATATCCTGTTGTTACTGGAGTAATACAGACAAGTGTTGGCCAGCTAAAGGCTACGGTACAGTCAAATGACACGCTAATGTTTACCTGGCTGTTTCTCTAGTCTAGTTTGTAAGTGTTCTTCTGTTGCTGTCTTGGTCTATTAGTAAAATATTTGTATCTTTTGTACATCTGTGTAAATGTTCAATGACAATAAATAGATTCTTGAATTTGCAACACTAGCATTCTGTACTTCGTTTACATAAAGCAGTATGGACTCGGCATGCATCAGCATGCAAGCTTGTTTTAAGGCTCTTGATTACTAAATACTCCAAAACTATTACGTATTACATTTATTTTCAAGTAGACAATGTCACATTCAAAAATACAAAACTTGGCTTGGTCTCATTTGTGCGGAGTAAACATTCTCAGTCACTGTAAATACAGCAGCGGGTTTCAGCGAAGACAAAGCTATGAAACTATGAATAAAGAGGCCCTTCTTGATTTATAAATTTGATATGCTATGAAGGACAACAAATATAAAGTAATAATTACACAAGAAGCCTATTTAAGCCCATTTTTCTTACAAGCTGGAAGGATCTAATCCACCAGTTAAGTTTATTTTCATATTATCTTTCTGTAACACCTTCGTGAAATATTATCCAGCGTTTCTATATAAACTTATATATAAATGCTTTTCGCGGTCACAATGTTTCGAATTTCTTTCTTTATCTTGTTGGTTTACCGTTGTCTCCATCCATCATGGCGGCGGCGTGTTTGATGACGTAATTGAATACTATCTATACTCAGAATATATTCAGAATAGTGGTTGATCAATATCAATTCTTCAACTTTTTCGACATTTACCCTTGAATATTTGGTTACCCCCATTGTATGAATGGTAGTTAGCTGAATGCTGGTTCTTTGTGTATGCGTGTGAGCATACACGGACATCAGTATGCTCATGGTCCGTGTTGTCGCCAAGGATACAGTGATGCTAATCCTAATTTAAATCACCAGAGAAGCGCTCTCTCATAAACACACACGAGGTCTCCCCACCAGTCGTAATGTGATGTGCCTATAGAGGTTTTTCTGACACACACGGGCCCTGAGGACTTGTCAGTACGTGTGAAGGCTATGTTGCACGTAGGCAACTTTAAAATGTCAGCCTCTGAGAAAAGAATTGATAATAGAGGAATCTTAATAATGTAGTGCTGGACACAGTTAGTGTGAATGATGGAAACTTAATTAGCACACAGACTCGCACACACAGCAGATGTTTGTATGCAGCACTGATGAATCATCCACCTACTCTAAAAACATCCACCCAAATAACTGTTTTCAAATGTCCAAGGACATTGTTTTGATTTGAATGTTCTTTTTGTGATATTTTTAGCATCCTTTTCAGACAGGACTGTTGAATTGAGAATTGAGCTAAGTGCTCAAAAACGGTAGTCACTGATTGTGAATGGATGTTACTGTATGATTATATTTTCTAAAGCTAAGTTTTAAAGGAAGGTTTCAGGTCCAATACAGTTTCATCTCTATTATCAGCATCTGTGGTATGCTGTTGAAAATAATTTCGCCACTCAGTTTGTAAAAACAACAAAAATTGCATTTAAAATAATGCACTTACATTAGAAATAAAGAGGGTTTTAAAGCAGAAATGTGAAGTTTAATATTTTTGTTGCAGCACTTATATTCATTCTTCTGTACAAAAATGTGTGTTATTTGAACTGTGACATTGTCTAAATTAACTTTTTAGCATCTGGACCATTCTACGTAGGTAGAAGAACTTGCAAAAGTTATGGGTAGTATATTGACTTTACATAGTCAAGACATGAGGTGAAAGATTGGATATAACTTTGCAGAGACAAGGTTAATAAGCAATTTTTGTCACACTAGTCTTACGTTAATACATGTTATGTAAATATCTTGTGGCTTTATTTTTATAATTGTGTATTTTTTAAAAGTTTATTCTGGTGCAGCGCCTTGCCCCATAGACTTCAATTGTAAGTGCATCATTGTACATGGGTAGTTAACATGCAATACTTTTGGGAAGTTGACACGGTATACTCTAAAACCGACTGCATCGCTTCAGAAGACATGGATTAAACCATTGGATTAATTTTATGCTGCCTTTATGTACATTTTGGAGCTTAAACATCTGGACCACATTGACTAGCATTGTATGGATATATTCACATCATATCACCATCAAAATATCTTTGTTTGTGTGCCACAGAAGAAAGAAAGTCATACAAGTTTGAGACAACATAAAGGTGAGTAAATGATAAGAGAATAATCAGTTTTGGGTGAACCATTCCTTAAACATTTTTCCCAGCATTTAACTCCACATAAATCGCTTTCTCGCTGTAGACCCTTTTTAAACTTTCTTTGAAGTACTTTATTTAGGTCAACTCCATGTTTTCAGAAAAAGCCTAACAAAAAGACCAAGGGCCCAAGAGCTGTTTGTTCAGAATAGAGACAATGAGGAATGAAAACAGGGGGTCGGTCGGCCCCTTTAAACAGAGGAATCAGTTGGGCCTGCACTCCGCCACCCTGCATCTGCCTCTCTGCATTTTTCTCATTCTCTCAGACAAACATAAGCAGCACTGCTGGGGGCTCGGCCCATCCAGGAGGGGTTGCTTCAGAGATGAAGAATGGCTTTAGGATATGGTACTGTAAAATGTGTGGTGTAATACTCCAGAAATAGGGAAAGAGATCGGGGGAAATGGGGTCCTTCTTCCTCTTTACTCTTGGTCTCTCCTTTTCTCCGTCTTGTACACACACGCTTTTACACTTGCATATGCCGCAGTCCTCATAGGATTGGTATTCTTGGAAACAAGAACCCAGATGTTTTCCTTACTGCATTGCATCGTCAGATCATTCACTTTGATCCAGAAATACCAGACCAAACAATGCCTGAAAACACTGGACTTTCTCACATGCTGCTTTTTCTCAGAGCTAGATTTTAAAATTTTCTGAAGAGAAAAACTTGCTGCTAAAATGCTGATTATTCCTCGGGTGTTGAGGGTGGTTGCCAGGGTGTTGCTGTGCGATTACTAAGGTGTTCTGAGTGGTTATTAGGGGATTGCTAGGGGGTTGCTAAGGTGTTGCTTAATTTAAAAGAGTCAACACCCATGTCTTAATGATACTCTAGCCTCTAGATATGGCTTGGTCTGTCTTTCAATGTAAAGGCTAAATTATACGTTGTTTTTCCGTGTGCTGCTACGTCTTGCGCACAGTGTGCATGGCATAAATTGCGTTATCAGCACAATCTGTGTAGACTGTCAGCGTGCAGTCCAATTTTTCTAGATAAACGAACAGTGTCTGCATCTGTGCATGCACTTGGAGTTGACTGTACTAAAAGAGTATCGCAAAGAAGCTGTAGTGCTCATGTGTTGAACGTGTCCGTACAGCTTTCAGTCAAAATAAATTCAGTGGTCAAAGCTGGTTTCTTCCAGCTCAGGGTCATTGCTAAGATAAAATCATTTTTTTCATTTAAGGATTTGGAAACTGTTGTTCATGCCTTTATCTCATCGAGACTGGATTATTGTAATTCATTATACAGTATTTAGGAGTTTCTCAATCCTGTCTTTCATGCCTTCAGTTGGTTCAAAATGCTGCTGCTAGGCTCCTCACCATCAGACTTCTAGGTCCTTAAGGTCGTCAAACAGCATGCTGCTGTTTGTTCCAAGGTCCCATCTAAGGCTCAAGAGTGACCGTGCCTTCTGAGTAGCAGCCCTTTGTTTGTGGAATAATTTACCCATTCATATAAGATCTTGTCCCACTATTGATGTTTTTAAATCATCTCTTAAGACTAAGAATTATAATCTTTCATGTCTTTGTTGAACACATCCCATTACCGTGCTGTGAAAAATGTATGTAAACCCCTAGGCTAATTACATCAACAAAAGCGAAATTGATTGGAGGAGTGGATTAGAGCTACTCTGACTTATAAAAGCACTAAAATATTTTGAGTTTGCTATTCATAAGAAGCATCTGCTGACATAGACCATACCTTGCAAAAAACAGATCTCCGAAGACCTACGATCAAGAATTGTTGCTTTGCATAAAGCTGGAAAGGGTTACAAAGTTATCTTGAAGTGCTTAGATATTCATCTGTCCACAGTTAGACAAATTGTCTATAAATGGAGATGATTTTGAACGTCATGGTTACTGGTGTAACCTCCGTTCCCTGATGGAGGGAACGAGATGTTGGTGTTCCAGTAGCATTGTGGAGTGTCAAGGTGGTCTTTGGCAAACTTCAGGTGTAGCAATGTTTTTGTTGGAAAGCAGCGGCTTCCTTCGTGGTGTTCTGCCATAGACACCATGCCTGTTAAATGTTTTCTGTATAGTAGACTCATGAACAGAGATGATAACCAGTTCCAATGATTCCTTCAAGTCTTTAGCTGTCACTCTAGGGTTCTTTTTTACCTCATTGAGCATTCTGCGGTGTGCCCTTTGAGTCTTCTTGGCTGACAGCCACTTCTAGGGAGAGTAGCCACAGTTCCCTATCTGTCACTCACTCGACGTTGGTGTCGATGTAGTGACACTAGGGGTCACTCCTGGGAGCCCGAGACACCTCTGGTCTTTGATAAAAGGCCAATGAAAATTGGCGAGTGGTATTTGCATGCCACTCCTCTGGACATACGGGTATAAAAGGAGCTGGTATGCAACCACTCATTCAGGTTTTACGCTGAGGAGCCGATATAAGGTCCGGCCATTTCAGCGGGTAGTTCAGCGTTGTGGCAGGAGGGACCAACGTCTCGTTCCCTCCATCAGGGAACGGAGGTTACACCAGTAACCATGACGTTCCCTATCTGTCACTCACTCGACATTGGTGTCGATGTAGTGACACTAGGGGTCCCTATACAAAATGCCACAAGGCTGAACGGTGTTACGTGAACTGGCGGTGTGTGGTGGGCAGACTTGCTGTGTGCCTCATAGCCAGCACACCAGGTCGACACGTAACCTCCCCCAACACAGTTATGAGTGTCGAACGGCCCTTTTTGGGGACAAGTCGACTACCCAAAGATAGAGACAGGCTTAACCCAGTCGTGGCCTCTTTTCCCCTTCTCTTTTTCCACTCCCTAAAAAAGAAGGGGGATTATCCGACTGGGCCGCCAGGTCTAGTCGGGGGGTGTCCCTCCCAAGGGGAGGACACCGCGGAGACCACACCTCGCCCTAAGAGAGGGGGGGATATTTTTAAGTGGAAAAATACGTCACATGGTCTTTCCAACCAAGTAGAGAGCCTTCAAGGTAGATCCTGCCCAATGGGGGAGGAGTTACTACAAACATGGAGACTGGGGCAGAGGGGCTCTGCCCAAGGAAGACACAGTTTGCCAGCAGGGAAACGAACTAGCGGAAGATATAGATCGCATGGGGTTTAGCCTTACAGGGAACCACTACATGCGAAGCACCTACCCCAGAACAGGGCTCTTAGTTAGCACGTGTACTGGGCCGGCAGTGAGTCTCTCTGAAAACTTGACTGCCACAGGGCTCGGAGGAAGTCAACCAGGGAACAAATTTTTTGAACACTACTGGGAATTAACGGCGCACATCTTCAGCTCAAAAGGAGGTGGAAGGCGCAATGTGCAAGCGATACACCTGGCCGGCTATCCCGGGCTTATCCGCTTGTGTTGCGTGCCACTAGGTTGTAGAACCTTGCAAGTGTGTTGGGTGTTGCCCAGCCCGCTGCTCTGCAAATGTCTGTTAGAGAGGCACCTCTGGCCAGGGCCCAAGAAGCCGCTACACCACAGGTAGAATGGGCTCATAGCCCTACCGGGGGCGGCATGTTTTGGGCGAGATATGCCATAGTTATGGCGTCAACGAGCCAGTGGGCGATCCTCTGCTTGGAAACAGCGCTTCCTTTCCGCTGTGCACCAAAGCAGACAAAGAGCTGCTCAGAGGCTCTAAAGCTCTGCGTGCGATCCAAATAGATGCGTAAAGCGCGCACCGGACACAGCAACGACAGGGCTGGGTCTGCCTCCTCCTGGGGCAGCGCTTGCAAGTTCACCACCTGGTCCCTAAACGGAGTGGTGGGAACCTTGGGCACATAGCCCGGTCGAGGTCTCAGGATCACGTGAGAATAGACCGGACCGAACTCCAGGCACGTTTCGCTGACAGAGAATGCTTGCAGGTCACCTACCCTCTTGATGGAAGTGAGCGCAGTCAGGAGGGCAGTCTTCAAGGAGAGTGCCTTAAGCTCGGCTGACTGCAAAGCTCAAAAGGGGGCTCTCTGTAGACCCTGAAAAACTACAGAGGTCCGATGAGGGAACGAGGTGCGGCCTGGAGGGATTAAGCCTCCTGGCGCCTCTTAGGAACCTGATGATCAGGTCGTGCTTCCCTTACCGTCAACTGCGTCGTGGTGTGCTGCTATGGCAGCAACGTACACCTTCAAGGTGGAAGGGGACAGCCTCCCTTCCAGCCTCTCCTGCAGGAAGGAAAGCACTGATCTGACTGCGCATCTCTGGGGGTCTTCGTGTCGAGAAGAACACCACTTAGCGAATAGACGCCACTTAAAGGCATACAGGCGCCTCGTAGAGGGGGCCCTAGCCTGAGTGATCCTGTCTACCACCACGGGTGGTAGGCCACTTAGGTCTTCCGTGTCCCGTCCAGGGACCAGACATGGAGATTCCAGAGGTCAGGGTGCGGGTGCCAGAGGGTGCCCCATCCCTGAGAAAGAAGGTCCTTCCTCAGGGGAATTTGCCGGGGGGGGGCTGTCGTGAGGAGCGTGAGGTCCGAGAACCACATCTGGGTGGGCCAGTAGGGTGCTACCAGGACGACCTGCTCCTTGTCCTCCCTGACCATGCACAGGGTCTGTGCAAGCAGGCTCACTGGTGGAAACGCATATTTGTGAATGACAGGGGGCCAGCTGTGTGCCAGCATGTCTATGCTGAGGGGAGCCTCGGTGAGGGCGTACCAGAGCAGGCAGTGGGAGGATTCTTGGGAGGAGAACAGGTCCACCTGTGCCCGACCGAATCGACTCCAAATCAGCTGGACCACCTGAGGGTGGAGTCTCCACTCTCCCCTGAGGGAAACCTGCCATGACAGCGCATCCGCTGTAGTGTTGAGGTTGCCCGGGATGTGAGTGGCTCGCAGCGACTTGAGGTGCTGCCGACTCCGGAGGAGGAGACGGCGGGCGAGTTGTGACATACAGCGAGAGCGCAGACCGCCTTGGCAGTTGACATATGCTACCGCTGCCGTGCTGTCCGTCAGAACTAGCACGTGCTTGCCCTGGATCAACGGCTGGAACCTCCGCAGGGTGAGCAGAATTGCCAGTAACTCAAGGTAGTTGATGTGCCAACGCAGCCGCGGACCCGTCCAGAGGCCGGCGGCTGTGTGCCCGTTGCAATGAGCACCCCAGCCCGTTTTGGAGGCGTCTGTCGTGACCACGACGTGCCTGGAGACCAGTTCTAGGGGAACACCTGCTCGTAGAAACGAGAGGTCGGTCCAAGGGCTGAAAAGACGGTGACAGACCGACGTGATGGCCACGCGGTGTGTCCCGTGGCACCATGCACGTCTCGGGACTCGAGTCTGGAGCCAGTGCTGAAGTGGCCTCATATGCATCAACCTGAGCGGGGTGGCCACCGCCGAGGATGCCATATGCCCCAGGAGCCTCTGAAAAAGTTTCAGTGGAACCGCTGTTTTCTGTTTGAACGCCTTCAAACAGGCCAGCACTGACTGGGCACGCTCGTTCGTAAGGCACGCTGTCAAGGAGACTGAGTCCAACTCCAAACCGAGAAAAGAGATGCTCTGAACCGGGAAGAGCTTGCTCTTTTCCCAGTTGACCCGAAACCCTAGTCGGCTGAGGTGTGAGAGCACCAGGTCCCTGTGTGTGCATAACATGTCTCGAGAGTGAGCTAAGATTAGCCAGTCGTCGAGATAGTTGAGAATGCGAATGCCCACCTCCCTTAACGGGGCAAGGGCAGCCTCTGCGATCTTCGTAAAGACGTGAGGAGACAGGGACAGGCCGAAAGGGAGGACTTTGTACTGATACGCCTGACCCTCGAACGCGAACCGCAGGAAGGGTCTGTGTCGAGGAAGGATCGAGACGTGAAAGTACGCATCCTTCGGGTCTACCGCCGTGAACCAATCTTGATGCCGGACGCTCGCTAGAATGCGTCTTTGCATCAGCATCTTGAACGGGAGTCTGTGTAAAGCCAGGTTCAATACTCACAGGTCCAAGATTGGCCGCAACCCACCGCCTTTTTTCGGTACGATGAAGTAGGGGCTGTAAAACCCTTTCTTCATCTCAGCTGGAGGGACAGGTTCTATCACACCATTCCGTAGGAGGGTAGCGATCTCCGCACGCAGGGTAACAGTGTTTTCGCTCTTGACCAAGGTGAAGTGAATACCGCTGAACCTGGGCGGGCACCTGGCGAACTGAATCATGTAGCCGAGTCGTACGGTCCGGACCAGCCACCGCGATGGATTGGGAAGCACAAGCCATGTGTCCAAATTCCGTGCGAGGGGGACCAAGGGGACAACGTCGTCAGACGTACCGGCAGGTGGGGCCTCGCGGCAGGGTGCCTCACGGCGAGGTGCCACAGCACGTCGTGGCCGTGCTGAGTCTAGGGACATCGAAGCACTTACCTGGCTCCTTGTGACCACCCCCGGAACAGCCTGGGATGGGGGAGGAAGAGGCCTGTCCTCGCGACCCATGGAGACTGTCACATCGGGGGTGGATTTGTGCCATAGCTGGGCGCTCAGGGGCAGAAAGGGCACCGCTGGAGTGCCAATCCTGCAAGAAAAAGCCCGTGGACGGTAGTCGTGGTGACGACCGTACACACCGGGTATGTGACCCAGGGAGGAAGGAAGCCGCTCTTTTGCTGAACTGTTGGGTATCGCAGCCACTTGGGCGTGCGGCGAAATCAAACAAAAAGGCAACAAAAGATTTTCCACCCGGCCCTCCACCGGGGGATGGAGTGGTCTTCCTAAGAGTGGGTTCCCTCATCCCTGGGTTGCCCGTCTCAGGGGTGCTTCGAGGACCTCCGTGGGTTCTTCAGTGCCGGCTGTGAGACGGGTGGCATCGGCTTCCTGCGGTGGGCTCCACGCCGGGGCTGGGCCGGAGGGCGGGCTGCGGCGGAGCCAGTGCAGTCACCGCAGGGGGACGCCCTTGGCGATGAGCAGATGGGGTGCGGGATCTTGAGCCGCACCGGGGCAGGATGTGCCAGATTTCTTCCGTCTGCTGCTTTACCGTCGAGAACTGCTGGGCAAAGTCCTCAACGGTGTCGCCGAATAGGCCCGCCTGGGAAATGGGGGCAGCAAGGAACCGTGTCTTGTCGGCCTCACCCATCTCAACCAGGTTGAGCCACAGGTGGCGCTCCTGGACCACTAGTGTGGCCATCGTCCGCCCGAGAGACCGCGCCATGACCTTCGTCGCCCAGAGGGCGAGGTCGGTCGCCAAGCGCAGTTCCTGCATCAAATCTGGGGCGGAACTACCCTCGTGCAGTTCTTTCAGCACCTTGGCTTGGTGGACCTGCAGGAGAGCCATGGTGTGCAGGGCAGAGGCGGCTTGTCCAGCAGCGCTGTAGGCCTTAGCCGTCAGGGTCGACGTGAGCCTACAGGGCTTGGACAAGTGCTTAGGGCATCCACGCCAGGTGGCGGCGCTCTGCGGGCATAAGTGCACCGTGAGCGCCTTATCCACCGGGGGAATCGCCGTATAGCCCCTGGCCGCCCCGCCATCGAGGGTAGTGAGAGCGGGGAACTGCGGAGTCGGGGTCGGGCAGTAAAAGGTGCCTCCCACGACTTCGTCAGCTCCTCATGCACCTCCGGGAAGAATGGCAGCTGTTTTGAGCGGCGCTGCGAGCCCAGAAACCAATCATCAAGCCGCGAGGGTTCAGGGGAGAGTGGAGGGTTCCTGGGGAATGGGAGGTCCGCGGGGGGATACCCGGCGGAGGCGATCCCATTGAGGTCCCCAAATCGCCCCCAGTGCTAGCCGCGCTGACCTCATACCCGTAGGTAGGAGGACCGAGGCGGGGAGCCGCTGGGGTGGCTTGCTTTCTTACGAATGCAAGCCGCGACCACAACCGCAACATTGCCATTGTCATGTTCTCGCAGTGAGAACATGAACCATTCATAAACGCTGCCTCCGTGTGGGTCGCGCCCAGACACGAAAGACAGCGATCATGACCATCCGAAATTGAGAGAAAACGACCGCAACCAGGAATAACACACGATCGGAAAGGCATCTTTAGAAAGACGCGTCTTTAAAAAGACGTTCCGTGTGTGCACTCTTTTAGAGAAATATACTCTTTTAGAGGGGAAAAACGCTCTTTCAGAAGATATAGTTATAGTATAGTATAAGTATAGTTTTTCTTCCGAAGCGCCCAGGGGCGTTCTCTGCAGTGCACCAGTGCAGAGGAGGGAGAAGCCACTGAAATGCACCGTCAGATCCAGCAGAGGTGAATGAACAGTGCTATTCAGCTCAATGAGCATGACCGTTCGGCTCCGAAGAGAAAATCTGAATGAGTGGTTGCATACCAGCTCCTTTTATACCCGTATGTCCGGGGGAGTGGCATGCAAATACCACTCGCCAATTTTCATTGGCCTTTTATCAAAGACCAGAGGTGTCTCGGGCTCCCAAGAGTGACCCCTAGTGTCACTACTTCGACACCAACGTCGAGCGAGTGACAGATAGGGAACTGTGGCTACTCTCCCTAGAAGTGGCTGTCAGCCAAGAAGACTCAAAGGGCACACCGCAGAATGCTCAATGAGGTAAAAAAGAACCCTAGAGTGACAGCTAAAGACTTGAAGGAATCATTGGAACTGGTTATCATCTCTGTTCATGAGTCTACTATACAGAAAACATTTAACAGGCATGGTGTCTATGGCAGAACACCACGAAGGAAGCCGCTGCTTTCCAACAAAAACATTGCTACACCTGAAGTTTGCCAAAGACCACCTTGACACTCCACAATGCTACTGGAAAAATATTTTGTGGACTGATGAAACTAAGGTTGAATTTTTTTGGGAAGAACACACAGCACTGCGTATGGCATAAAAAAGGCATTGCATTCCAACATGAAAACATCATCCCAACGGTGAATTACGGTAGAGGGAGCATCATAATTTGGGGCTGTTTATTGCTTCGGGCCTGGGCTGCTTGCCATCATCAAGGGAAAAATTAATTCCCAAGTTTATCTAGATATCCTACAGGATAATGTCAGGGTGGCTGAGCGCCAGCTGAAGCTCAGTAGAAGTTGGGTGATATAGCAGGACAATGACCCTAAACACTGAAGTAAATCCACTACAGAATGGCATCAAAAAAAGAAAATCCACCTTTTGGAGTGGCCCAATCAGAGCCCAGACTTTAATCCAATTGAGATGCTGTGAAATTACCTCAAAAGAGTCATTCACGCTAGACATCCTATGAATATGGCTGAGCTTAAGCAGTTCTGTAAGGAAGAATGGTCAAACATTTCTTCTGAACATTGTGCAGATCTAATCCGCAGCTACCAGAAATGTTTGGTTGAGGTTATTACTGCCAAAAGAGGATTGACCAGTTATTCAAACCAAGGGTTCACTTACTTTTTCCACAGCACTGTGAATGTTTAATGGGATGTGTTCAATAAAGACATGAAAGATTATCATGTTTGTGTGTTGTTAGCTTAAGCACATTGTACTTTGTCTATACTAGACTTTGATGAAGATGATATGACATTTTATGACCAATTAATGCAGATAATCAGCTAATTCCACAGGGTTCACATACTTTTTTTTTTTGCCACTGTGCAATTTAAAGGCTAGAGAGCTTGACTGTGTGTGAGATGTTACGGCGTGGAGGAAAAAAAGTTCAACCTAACTTATATAATTTTTTCACCTGTTTTATCCCTCAAGTAGCACAGATCCCCTCAGCAAGCCACATGATTTAAGATGTTTGAGCATAAACAAAATCTTTCTAGCATGTCAGTCCTCTGTAGGCCATATTTGGAATGCTCCCAGGAAGCTATTTCCAGTCATGACAGTGCAGCTCCTATCTACTTGAATAGAGAAAAACCAAAATCTCAAAAATGGTTGGTCAAGTTTACAAACAAAGAACATATTTCAAATCAGCAGTAAAATTGGAATACACTGGAATCATAAATTGTACTTCTTTACCTGAATGAAAATTTATGAAACATTAAACTAAAATGAAATTTTCTAGGCTTGTAAAGTTAATGCGCATGCGCGTTCTCGAGTTGATTGACAGACAATGTCTGTATCTAAAAGGTTATTGGCTATTTTATCTGTAAGGCGGGACTTCCTATCTACATCTGTTTTAATAGAAGTGGCCCATCTCTGCTAAATAGTCTCTGGCATAAACTGCTGTGTCTGGAAAGGTCAGACAGACAGTGGTTGACAATTTGAGGAGCTCTGACCCTGTCAGATCTAGTTTATTTTTGTCTCTCTGCTCAGCTCTGATTCGTCTCTCAGCCCCTCTCACCACCTGTATTTATTGTCCTTTTACAGCCTTTCCCATGTAAACAAAGGCAAAGAGAACACAGATGCAGCTAAGCTGCAAACGCTTTGGCAATACAAATATGCATGACTTTCTTTCTTCCGTGGAACACAAAAGGAGATGTTAGGTAGTTTAATCATGCTTCTCAAAAAAACCAAAACACTATTAAAGTAATTTTAACTCACATTTCCTTTTATGACACTATCGGTTAGGTTTAAGATTTAGGATAGGGAGTTTGGTTTTGTTAATTTCTTTAAAACTCGAAAGAGCATTAACCTTAAAAACCTCATGTGCTTGGGTGAACATTTAACACGCTTTTAGTGCTACTCAGTGGACATTTCACCTCGAAACTCCCGCGTTACGTGACATGAACCATGTAATGTCATTTTGCAAAAATGTCACCACAATCACCTAATTTTCATGAGATAAGTCTGGATAGCTTTGTGTGATAAAAAGACTGAAATTTTGGAAAACATGCTTTTTACCGCAGCTCAATTGTATTCGCATTTGTGTACATTTGAGAATGCATCAAGACATGTTGTACCAGGTTTAATGTCGATGATGCTAAACAACACTGTTCCTTGTAAGTCTCTTATGAACTTTTTGTGTCGTTTTTGGAGCTTCATAGCCCCTAGTCTCGCGTTAACAGACCTTTAACTAAAACGGCAAAGGTCTGAGATCTAAAGCAGCTTCAGTTGGTCAAGAACCGCCACTTAGACAGGAAAAGCCTTCTAACTGACAAGTAAAGTGATCAAGTTGGTTTAGTCATCACGTGCTGTTTAGGGGCAGGGTTATCAAAGATACGTACAGTATATAATACCATAATAAAAAGACCATCATGAGGAAAGTTATCATTTAGTATATGATGGCGCGTGAGTCTCGGTGAGGGACTACACAGAAAACACACAGAAAAAATGTGTACAGAGTCTTAGTCTGAGTATTTCACAGACATGACTAAGTAAACAAAGCAGAATATGCAGGTCTGCTCATGGATATCTGATTTACTTTCTGCTATGCCCCTCAAAGGAAACTGTGAATATCTTTAAATGATTTGATGTCACTAACTTGGCACACTTGGAAAATCCATTGATTATTTTGCCCTCAAAGCATTCACTGTATTAACAAAAACCTTGTGAACACAACTCTGTTTCCAGGTGGACTGATGAAACGTCCTGTGTGCATCTACTCATGGAAGTTCCATCAAAACGATTTGCTCTGAGTTGTTCGAGAAATCGTTTTCAAATTTTGTGTGCTAAATTAGTCCCTGGTAACTGTGTGCTTTCATTGTCTGGGTGAATAATCTTCAAAACATCTCCTTTTTATACATGTTCGGAACGACATGAGAATTTACCATTTAACTAATAAGATGTAATACGTCTGTCTTTTAGCTGGAGGTCACCATTTAGTGTGCTTATGTATAGATAACCATAAAGACTGTCTGCTGCTTTTCCTAGAAAGCCTGTCATTCATATGGCCATTGCATCACTGCTTGTCATGGCTTTGTTAAATAACAGCCAGCAGTGCTGAAGGAGATCTGAACCCATCATTGAAAGCCCATCCAGTGAGTGTTGACAGTCCAGCTGCAATGTGTGTTTTTATGTGTATTTGTGTCTGCTCTCTCTCAACAGGCAATTAAATGTGTGAGTGTGTGTGTTTTGTTTAGAAGGGCCAAAGTAATACATCTTACATGCACAGATATTATTAGCTAAATAACAGTTATTTGTTTCAATGTATAAACAACCTAACCCTCATGATTTGTTAAGGGTCTAAGAGACCCCAAAACAATTTTAATATCTAAAAAAACATAACTTGGAAGTATCAGGTTGATATTTCATGCGATATCTTGATGTTATGAGAACTGACTATAAAGCAAATTTCAACTTGATAACATGCATCAAACATCCTTCATGAAACATTTTATGTTACTTCTGTTTGGGGTCGCAGACACCCTAGATTTGTTAACATTAGTTAATGCAGTATGAACTAACATGAACGCTGAACAATAGTGATTTGATAAATTAACATCAACAAAGATTAATAAATTCTGTAAAAAGTCATTGTTCATTGTTAGTTCATGACGCATTAACGAATGTTAACAAATACTATCTCATTGTAAAGTGTTACCCAAAACATTAATCAATGCAATGACACACTGTAGAGATACACTGATGACCCAAAACCTTATGACCATTCACAGGTAAAGTGAATAACGTTGATCATATCCTAACAAGGCCACATGGCAAGGTCTGGGTAGATTAGATGGAAAGTAAACAATCAGTTCTCGTAGTCAATGTGTTGAATGCAGGAGAAATGGTTCCAGGAGGAATGCATCACAACACACAGTGCACACAGGGCACGCGGGCATTGGAACTGGACATTGGAGCAGTGGAAGAAGGTCGCCTGTCCGATGAATACCATTTTCTTTTACATCATGTGGATGGCTGTGTACATATGCACCATTTACCTGGGGAAGTGATGGCATCAAGATGCACTGTGGGAAGATGATAAGCGGTTGGAGGGAATGTGGTTCTCTGGGCAATGTTCTGCTGGGAAACTCTTTGTCCGGCCATTCATGTGGACATCAATTTGACACATCCTACCTATACATTGTTGCAGACCAGGTACACCCCTTCATAGCAATGGTATTCTCTGATGGTAGTGGCCTCTTTCAGCAGGATAATGCGCCCTGCCACACTGAACACATTGTTCAGGAATGGTTTGAGGAACATTTTCCAAATTCCCCAGATCTCAATCCGACTGAACATCTGTGGGATTTGCTGGACTAACAAGTCAGCTCCACCTCGCAATTTACAGGATTTGAAGGATCTGCTGCTAATGTCTTGGTGCCAGATACCACAGGACAATTTCAGGGGCCTTGCAGAGTCCATGCCTTGGCAGGTTGGTGCTGTTTTGGCCGCACGCAGAGGATCAACATCATATTGGGCAGGTGGTCATAATGTTTTGGCTCATCTGTGTATACTCCAGATTATTGGTCTGTTGGGATCTATTTTGTTGTTTTTTTTACAATGTGTTTTTGCTGTTTTAACCCCCAAATGGAAGCAATTTTTGTCATTCACATTTCTGAAAAGAGGTCTACTTAGTGATGCATTAGGGTGTTAAAGTTTCAATAATATCTGTCAAATGGCTTTACTTATGTCAGAGGAACATATTACAAAAATATGAAGGGAAAATAGGTTAATTTCAAAATTACTTTTATTACTTTTATACATACAGTACAGCACTGGGGTCTCTGGGATCTTAAACATAAAAAGAGTAAAGTCAATCTCAACAGAACATGAGGGCTGAATGTGTTAATAGTTTTAGATGACTCAAAACCACAAACTTACAATTAAACTGTCTAAGATTTGTATTTATAGAGGAAGTGACATTTTCCATGTACAATACAATTTAACCTCACCACTACACACTGGCATGAGTAAGCTTGGCTTTCTATTTCTACTTCAGTAGCTGAAAATACAGTATGCCTGGCTTCTTCCCAAGTTGGACAGTACAGTTTAAACTGATGGAAAACTACCAGCTTTTATTCTCTCTACCTCTCTCATCCACTCTTTGTCTCGCTCTTTTGAACAGAGCAATGCTGATTTCCTGTCACTGGATGCTGTGTTTGCTTTGTAGAGCCAAGTCCCAGCATATTGATGGAGACTAGTGTTTTTATAACAGTTATACCCCTCTTCTCGCTCTTTCTCTCTCTTCTGATGACATTACCCCCCACCCCCCTTCCGTCCCTACGCACTCACACTGACCAGGATGTGACTCCGTGCGCCTCTGCCTCACTCCCAGCATTCCTGCACCCCACACACACAGACACACCCGTGTTGGCCTCCTAAGCCTTTGTAGAATTATGTATATTAGTGGGTGTTTATTTGACTGTGCAAATGTGTATTATTGTGTTGTTGGGCCACCTGTATGAGACAGGGCAAGCATTTAAGGAATGCCAGTTTAAATGATTGCGCAAGTTCACCTCGGTGAGATAGGAGAGAGGGAGAGAAAGAGATTAGAAAACCAATGGGAGAGCAGAATGCTAAAAGAAGCCATTTTTAGCTCTGTGAGTGTTTAGCTTGATATGAAACAGTACTTTGTTATTGAATAAATTCAAATAATATTAACTGAATTATTATTATTATTTTAGAATATATAATTACAAAAATCAATTATGCAATCCAGTTTTTTATGTTGTTTGAATTAGTTCAGTACACGTGTTTATACTGCATGGACTGAAAGTTTCTGCTGATTTAGTGCTTTTTCTCTAATTAATACTGAGAGAGTGGTTTATTTAAGGAATAGTTCAACCAAACAAAAATGAAAATTCTGTCATCAATTTATCATGTACTGTATGACTTTCCTTCTTCCATGGAACACAAAAGGCAGAAGGGGGAATTTACTAAGAATTAATTGCCTCTGGTAAAAGTACCGGTTATTTGCATACACTGTTTGCGCTGGTTTAGCACCCAATTCACTAAAGAAATTATGCAGATCAGGCAACAGCACAAACATGCCCACAAAATCGCTGCTGAACGCAATTTGCATGTGCAATTCTGATCTTGTGGGCCGATTTTGAATGCTATATAGTGGAGGATGCAGCGAACCATCATGATCTGTCACACTCTGCCAGGACTTTGACCTAGACACTTGAATCATCTCTTTAAAATGCCAAAAGTGCACTTGACTACACAAGGTTATATCATGGGTTATATATTTTCCATCATGTGATTATTATTTGATGAATTACTGCTTATAGGATCAATAGAAAATGTACACAAACATCTCTTTTAAATAAAATACATTTTACCACTTGCTTTTATCTGGCGGCAATAGCGCATTGTAAATAGCACCTGAAAATTATTGTGAATGATTCGCAATCTATAATGAGCCTAATTTACATAGAAAGGAGGCATGTTTGCATGGAAAGGAATGATAATGACTTAATTTAAATACTCAAGACGCACCGCAATTTTTCAGCACTGATTGCGTCTGCTTAAACTAAATTGCAGGTGGTTAGTGAATAAGACACGGCTATTTGTGCTGAAATACGATGTGCAAAAGTGGTGCAACTGTTTCACCCCACAATGTCCTGTCAGCTCTTTTCCATACAAACAAGGCAGTCAAGCTCCAAATTCACCTTACATGTAGTCCACATGACTCACATGCTTTATTCCAAGTCTTCTGAAGCCATACAATAGCTTTGTGAGAGAAACAGACCATAATAGAGTGCGGCAGTCTGGTTCTGGAAGTAAAAATCCTATTAATTTTTCCATAGGGGAATTGATTATTAACGATAATTTATACATTTTTAATGACAGACCTACCTTGAAGTTTTTAATCATCAGAATCAGTGTTGGGTGTAATGCATTACTGTAATTTAATTACATTTCGCAGTAACGCAGTAATGTGACGTGTTACTTTTGAAATTAAGTAATCTGATTACAGTTATAGACATGAATAAAATTACGTTTCTTGGATTACACATTTATTGCTATAACAATAATATTAATTAAGTAGAATACATTTTAAAATGTATTACATGCCTATGTTAGTACTTTTATGTGTGTTGTTGTGTCAGCTAATGAGCATGTGCTCTAACAAACCACCATGGCTTAGAGGACACAAATCGAGGCGACGGAGAGGGTCCTCGCTGCAGACTGTAGCGCGATGACGTAGTGGATCTAATCCCCTGTGTAGTGGATTTTGGTGACGTAGTGGATGTTTTGGGTTTTATGCATTACACTGAGACATTTGTTTAATATAGCTTAGCTTTTAAAAATGGTCATAACCATGGATTTCGTAAATTAATTTTCCTTGTTTTTCCTCTTCACCCTGAGAAAACAAATATATAAATTAAGCAATATACTCCTCACTATAATGTGCTCCTCATTTAAACATCTCCTCTGCTGTACATAAATGCCATTGGGTCAATTATTTGTATATGTATGTTAACATGTAGTGGTCAAACATACTTGGAAGTATAGAAAAGTGAATCTGGAGCTCTTTAAAAAAGACACGCTCAGCACACGGAACCAAATGGAGCACATCTGTTTCTCTGAGCACGAGATGGAGTTGTGGAGCACAAAACCGCTCTGAATACACTGTAATAAGGTTTATATTCAAATGTGAATACGCATGCGCATTAAAACATCCATTACATCACTAAAATCCAATACGCATGGGATTAGATACACTACATCATCGCGCTACAGTCTGCAGTGAGGAGTACTTGGGGCGATGGCAGATAAGTGAGCGACGTTACTATTGACACTGAGGAGTGTAGTTGTTTATTAAAATTGAAAATGACAGTGAAGCGTATACATTAATAATTTTATTTGAGTAAAGATATTAATGACAAATACCATTTAATTTATGCAGTTAGGATACGGTAAATTTTGTGAATTATTTACAATAATCAGGGCTCAACAGTGCCAGCGTTTTACTCGCATTTGCAAGTGAAAATTACTGATTGTGATGCAGAAAATTATTTGGGCGCACGGTGTGAGTAACAGCTGATCTAATGGCCAAAGTTATGAACTTATTGTTGCAGCCTACCATAATAATAATAAAGAAATACTCCCTAATGCATCTTCCCTCATATACCAAATACTTTTAAAAGAGGTTTGTTAGTTATTTTTGCATTAAAGTGTTTTTTAACTCTCACATGGCTGCAAGCGCTGTCCTCTCCCTCTCTTTTTTTCATGCGCATGTAGAGACCGAGGGAGAGATATATCACGTGAAGATGGTTTAAGCAGCGTTTCTTGCTTATTTTTTATGTGTCAAAATTTCGGACAGTGTTTTGAATAATGACAGATTAATCTCGCACTCATGCAAGATTCTGAGAAAAATAGCGAGTCAAACTAAAATGTGCGAATCCATAATATGTGCGATAACAGTAAACAGCATGTCAGCGTCCTCATCTAACTCAACGTGATAAGCAAAATCCCAAACATAAAAAAACATGAAATGTCACTAACAATAACAGCCTCTTTGCACAGCTGCGAGAGGATGACGCGCACCAAATTTATTCTGCGTCTAACGCAGATGCGCTGGCTGTTGCGATGACAAGTGCTTGTGGGTTTCTTTTCTTGGATCTTCAATTTTTCATGAAAATTCAATAACATCATAACCATGCACTGCAACACTGTAAAAACCTTTTAAAAGGGCATACCTTGTTGATGCTTTATAATCAGACCATCAAGCAGCTGCATGGATCTGCGTCAATGTGAAATAGACCAGTAGAAATGTCAGCCGCTAGAAATGTATCAAGTATCATGTCTATCACAGTTATGCAAAATCCGTGGCAATGCACGTTCCAAAAAAATAATTGAATTACAATCATCATTTCGCATTTCTTACGATCATCGATGATAGTGCTCTCTCGCGCACGGACACGAGCAAACCCATAGAGTGTGAGGAGTGAGAGCGTGCATCCATGGCAGTGATATACTGCATGTGAAGACTTACAGTATATATAAGCAGAGGGGGCTTCAGGGTAAAAGTTTGGAACCACTGCTCTGGTGCAGATTTTCATAGAAAAACAATAAAAAAAATAAAAAATAAAAAAACAGCATATATAGACGCAGAATTGCTCCTCTGTGGTAGTTTATGTCATATAAAATATATTAACATTGTATAACTTTCATGAATAACCCATTAAGCATTATTGCATTAAACAACGCATAATAGACAGTTAAAACTGAAAATACATTAATGTAGTTATGAATGTCCTGAAAGTTTGATTTGATAGATTTAAATGTTGATGAACTAGCCACTAATCTGTTAATAATTAGTCATACCTACATTATAAGTTTGATAATGGCTAATGGAAGTATAAAGTGTCATCAATATATTATTAGTTTATTAGTGGCTTAAGGAGATCTGTCAAGACTGATGTAGTTTGGTGCTGCCTGTCAGGTTAATTTAAGAAATAATAGTCTGAAAAATGTTTATCAGAGAAGACGTCCTTTGTCATGTATAAAGAATCTTTTGTTAATGAATTCTTTAGTAATTTTGAATGCATGCATGCTCTGTACATAAATGCCACACACAGCTAAGAAGGTTGTAAATAGCAGACACACACACATACACCTGAAGATACTACTACAGCATTTTTGAGTAAAGAAAGTCAAGTTGCATTTTTAGAAATGTATTGGATCTCTTAAGCCAAGTTGCTGTCTTTGTCATGTTGCTGTAATTTTGTTATTGTCTTCAGTCAATATTAAAGTGCTAAAAGAGCTATTAGTAACTTCAAAGTAAAGTAATTAGTAATAAGTAATCTGATTACTTCCCCATGAAGTAATCATTAAAGTAATTTGATTACAATTTTAGAGAAGTAATCAGTAGTGGATTACTTTTTAAAGTAACTTACCCAACACTGGTTGGGATATGCTACTGCTGAAGCCATCAGCCTGCATTATTATTAACTTCCTTTTGTGTTTAATAATGGAATTCCTGGTGAAGAACTATGCTACTCATGATCCTGCAGAGAGAAATCCACCAATCAGAGAAACACGGCAAACAAACTGCGCCAAATGAGCCTAGTAACGATGCACTGTTAACGATGCAATCGAGTTGGTCTCACATATATTTGTATATGATACATATATTTGTATATATCTGGATATTTTGCAATGAAACTTAAACATATTGTTTCCATACTTATAGTAATCTACTTTAAATCAATGGTTTTATATTTTTCCATTGTTTTGAATTCGATTACGTCATTCTCAATGCTTCATGTGTTTGTAGTCCATTCCCTCATTATAGACATTTTTGTCTGATTTTCAAATACTCTTGGCTTCAAATCAAAGTTTGTAATGTTGCGATTCACCTCAGAGATGGCTGGTTTGGTTCATGGCTTACAACTGTTTTTAAAAGGATTTTATGAAATCCCCGTTAAAAATAAATGGCAAAAATACTTGGCTGAAAAAGTGAGCGGGCACTGTTCTGCTCTATTGAAGTCAGTCACTGAAAAACTTCCCCTCAACCATATCTCTAAAATCTCATTTGTGCTTCAAATTTGGTGCCTCAAGATGTGTTGTGTAAGGTTTACAGTCACTGATGTCAAAAGCTATTAGTTCTTGTTTTGATGTGATGCATTTGAATGTTTTGAATTGAATGCAAGCACAAATAAGATTTCAGAGCTATGATGGAGAGGAAGATATTAGATATTAGAACTCCGTATAATTTTCACTTTAATTTATACATTGTTTCTACATACTAATGGTTTCTTTATCTTTGCATACTCCCCGCAAATGCATGACATTTTAGGTTGGACACTGTGAACACACCTGATAAGAAATGTCAAAACATGTCCTTCCGGCTAGTGTGTAGTCACAGATGGTGGAATTCTTTGCATGGTTCCTCCACAATGTTTCTCTGTGGATGATGTCCTTACCGAAGGCCTTCCAACATACTGGAGGAATGGCTAATGAACTTTTCTTCCTCTCTTAAACTCTGCCCCAATGACCCATCTGAGGAGGAAGCTTGTATCAGTGTCATCTTTTGAAATCTAACATTTGATTCTAAATCAAAAGATGTTTGTGAAGTGTTGGGACTCTGAGGGTTCAGTAGGGGCTGATGAGGGCTGAGCCCAAGAGGGCCGCAACTGGCCTTTTCCCCTGTTCCCAAAGTCAGACCATTTGCAGAAATAACACAAAGAAGAATGACTGCACTGGGACATACAGTACAGAAAGTGACAGGAAGTCCGGTAGAGGACAATAAGTTAGCAGTCTGGAGTGTGTGAGGTCCATCTTAACTTTTTCATTGCTGTAACAGCAATTCTCTTCCTTGTCTGTCTTCTGTATTCTGTCTCACGCTATACAACTTAAATAAATGTGGTGCTATCTTATGGAAAGAAATGACCCCTTAAACCTCTGTTTCCCTCTACCACATTTATCTTCAGAAGCAACTTAAAGACGCCATGAATTGATTTGATGACCGTCATTTTCTTTCCTGTTTATTTCCTATTGAATCAGGAAGTTGGGGCATGACAAATTGTTTGAAGACACTGACATATTGTTTTTTTTAATAGCCATCAGTCTTTAGTTTAAGACATACCACCAAACTATGATTTGCTACTTGCTATTGCTAGTTGGCAGCATGTGGTAAGCAGCATGTGGTAGGCAGCACTCTAGGCAGCATTTCATTGGACAAATATTTACATATGCACCTGCAAACAGGATGAATCATCAATACATTCACTCAATTTTGCCAGAAGAGAAACACTGTATATTTTATTTGCACATACATTTTATTGCTAAAAGTTCATTTTGTAAACTAGCGTGTACAGTAGCTCATCATGTTAATGGGATCAAAGCTAACAGACCATATGCCATATAAGAAGTCCATATACCTTTGTTCTGAATTTTTTTTACATGCTTTACAGCAATTGGAATATTACTGTATATATATATATATATATATATATATATATATATACAATACACATACAGTATTCCAAATGAACAAAAGACATGCAAGCTGTTCTTTTGTGGATATACGAGAGATGCCTGCTCAATTAATTTTTTGTAATTGTGCTCAGTAATTTAATCCACTCAATAATTGTGATTTTCAAAATGAAAATTATGTGATGGTGGTGACGTTTTTGCAAAATTATAATACATGGTTCATTCCAGTTTCCTGGTGAAATTAATTCCAGAGGCGCTATAGCAACTGTGCGTTTTATTTACTTTCACACAAATCACAAGTACGGCGGTTGATTTTGACTTTATAAACACATAATTTTTGCTATATTACTCACACACTGCTATATTATGATATTGAAACACCTTTACTATAATGCATCATTTGAAAAACTATACATTTTAACGCTTGTATGACAGACACACCTACATTTACACACTTATTCCAATGTGATTAACTTGCGCTGTAGCTTACCTGACGTAGTGTTGGACATTGGACTTGGAAGACCGTGGCTCGAAACCAGTCAAGCATGCAAGCTGACACATGAGATAAAAGTATAATAGAAGTGACACAAGAAGATGTGGTTGCTTAAAAAAATTTGCTTTTTTATGTCGTATTTCATTTTACAACACTATCAATTAGGTTTGGGTGTTGGTTTAGGGTTAGAATGTCTGTTTTGTTCACCTCTCATTTGTTTTAAGGACACTGTCGGTTAGGTTTAAGTGTTGGTTTAGGGTAGGAATGTCTGTTTTGTTCACCTTCCAATTGCTTTTATAACACTATCGGCTAGGTTTAGGTGTTATTTAGGGGTAAGGATGTCTGTTTTGTTCACCTCTCATTTGCTTTTATGACACTACCAGTTAAGTTAAGGTGTTTGTTAAGAGTAAGGATGTCTGTTTTGTTCACCTTTCAAGTGCTTTTAGGACACTGTCGGTTAGGTTTAGGTGTTATTTAAGGGTAAGGATGTCTGGTTTGTTCACCTCTCATTTGTTTTAAGGACACTGTCGGTTAGGTTTAGATGTTATTTAAGGGTAAGGATGTCTGGTTTGTTCACCTCTCATTTGTTTTAAGGACACTGTCGGTTAGGTTTAGGTGTTGGTTTAGGGTAGGAATGTCTGTTTTGTTCACCTTCCAATTGCTTTTAGAACACTATCGGTTAGGTTTAGGTGTTGTTTAGGGGTAAGGATGTCTGTTTTGTTCACCTCTCATTTGCTTTTATGACACTACCAGTTAAGTTAAGGTGTTTGTTAAGAGTAAGGATGTCTGTTTTGTTCACCTTTCAAGTGCTTTTAGGACACTGTCGGTTAGGTTTAGGTGTTATTTAAGGGTAAGGATATCTGGTTTGTTCACCTCTCATTTGTTTTAAGGACACTGTCGGTTAGGTTTAGATGTTATTTAAGGGTAAGGATGTCTGGTTTGTTCACCTCTCATTTGTTTTAAGGACACTATCGGTTAGGTTTAGGTGTTGGTTTATGGTAAGGATGTCTCTTTTGTTCACCTCTCATTTGCATTTAGAAAACTATCGGTTAGGTTTAGGTGTTGTTTAAGGGTAAAGGTGGCTGTTTTCTTCACCTCTCATTTGTTTAAAGGACACTATCACTTAGGTTTAGGTGTTGGTTTAGGGTAAGTACGTCTATATTCACCTCTCATTTGCTTTTAGGACATTATCACTTAGGTTTAGGTGTTGTTTAAGAGTAAGGATATCTGTTTTGTTCACATGTCATTTGTTTTAAGGACACTCAGTTAAGTTTAGGTGTTTGTTAAGGATAAGAATGTTTTGTCCACCTCTCATTTTATTTTAGGACACTATTGGTTAGGTTTAGGTGTTGTTTAAGGGTAAGGATGTCTGTTTTGTTCACCTCTCATTTGCTTTTAGGACACTGTTAAGTTTAGGTGTTTGTTAAGGGTAAGGATGTCTGTTTTGTCCACCTCTCATTTGTTTTAAGGACAACATAATTTAGGTTTAGGTGTTGTTTAAGGGTAAGGATGTCTGTTTTGTTCACCTCTCATTTGCTTTTATGACACTCGGTTAAGTTTAGGTGTTTGTTAAGGGTAAGAATGTCTGTTTTGTCCATCTCTCATTTGCTTTTAGGACACTGTTAAGTTTAGGTGTTTGTTAAGGGTAAAAATGTCTGTTTTGTCCACCACTCATTTGCTTTTAGAACACTTTTAAGTTTAGGTGTTTGTTTAGGGTAAGGATGTCTGTTTTGTTCACCTCTCATTTGTTTTAAGGACACTGTCGGTTAGGTTTAAGTGTTGGTTTAGGGTAGGAATGTCTGTTTTGTTCACCTTCCAGTTGCTTTTATAACACTATCGGTTAGGTTTAGGTGTAGGTTTAGGGTAAATATGTCTATGTTGTTCACCTCTCATTTGCTTTTAGGACACTATCGGTTAGGTTTAGGTATTGTTTAAGGGTCAAGGTGGCTGTTTTCTTCACCTCTCATTTGTTTAAAGGACACTATCATTTAGGTTTAGGTGTTGGTTTAGGGTAAGTACGTCTATATTCACCTCTCATTTGCTTTTAGGACATTATCACTTAGGTTTAGGTGTTGTTTAAGAGGAAGGATATCTGTTTTGTTCACATGTCATTTGTTTTAAGGACACTCAGTTAAGTTTAGGTGTTTGTTAAGGGTAAGATTGTCTGTTTTGTCCACCTCTCATTTTATTTTAGGACACTATTGGTTAGGTTTAGGTGTTGTTTAAGGGTAAGGATGTCTGTTTTGTTCACCTCTCATTTGCTTTTAGGACACTGTTAAGTTTAGGTGTTTGTTAAGGGTAAGGATGTCTGTTTTGTCCACCTCTCATTTGTTTTAAGGACACTATAATTTAGGTTTAGGTGTTGTTTAAGGGTAATGATGTCTGTTTTGTTCACCTCTCATTTGCTTTTATGACACTCGGTTAAGTTTAGGTGTTTGTTAAGGGTAAGGATGTCTGTTTTTTCCATCTCTCATTTGCTTTTAGGACACTATCGGTTAGGTTTAGGTGTTGGTTTAGGGTTAGGATGTCTGTTTTGTTCAGCCCGTTCAAGCCGCCAGCGACTTTGTGGCTTGGTGTTGCTACACTCTGCGATCTGTGTTGCTAGTGGGCATTCCTACTGTTGGTTGCTGTAATGTTACTGGAGGACTGCACATCTGGCCATAGCTTTTGAAAATTTGATCACAGATGAGACCTAATTTCGGTAAAATCAAGATATCATTACATTTTACAGATGTTTTTTTCCAATGCGACTTACAGTGCATTTATTACCGGAACAATCCTCTGGAGCAACCTGGAGTTAAGTGCTTTACTTAAGGACACAATAGTGGTGGCTGTGGGGATCAAACTGACAACCTTCTGCTTACCAGATCTGTGCTTAGCCCACTAGGCCACCACCACACCAATTTGACAAGGAATCAGTTCTCTTGTCTTTAAAAAGTTTAATTCTGCAGTATAGATTGTTTTGTAAAAACCATGCAGCAGTGTTCATTGCATTAAATAATTAACAAGATGATCAATCTATCAATATAAATCATAAACAATACGATCAATCTATCATGAATAAATGAATCAAACTCACTTGGAATGCAGACCGTTTCTGACATGATATTTCATGCATCATTGTTTTATTATATCCATGCATGTGGTTACAGACAAATGATATAGAACAGTAAAAATCCCTCACGACACCGAAAATTCTCCTCCGTCTTGCCTGCACTTGTCTCCAGCCTGCCAGGAGACAGATGATGTGAGCTCCACTGTCTTCACTCTCATTGGTGGTCGCTCGTGAATGTCGTTCATCATTTGCATAAAGCTGAAATCTTCTCAACTTGTCTCTGTTGCCAGTGGCCACATCAGCTCGTGTCGCCGGAAGTCGCTGTTCTCTCATTGAAAATTAATGAGATTGTGTCACTGTCTCGCATGATGTCGCTGGCGGTGTGAACGCGGCTTTCACCTCACATTTGTTTTAAGTACACTATCTGTTAGTTGTTGGTGTTTGTTAAGGGTAAGAATGTCTGTTTTGTCCATCTCTCATTTGCTTTTAGGACACTATCGGTTAGGTTAAGGTGTTGTTTAAGGGGAAGGATATCTTTTTTGTTTACCTCTCATTTCAGTTAGGACAACTCTTGGAGATAGATTAAAGAATTGTATTGATTATAATGACAGTGAAGTAAGCTTAGCCTTGGCGGACTAGATCTGCTTTACGAATGCTGCTGCTGTTGCTACTGCTTGACATGAGTCAATATGCTGCTGCTGTTGGCACGAAAACATGGTGCTGCTGAGGCAGAAGAGACATGCTGCTGCTACTGTACCAACATCAAGATAAAGCCCCCCAACAGCTATATTTGAAGATACCTCCCCCCCCCCAAGCAGATCAGACTGACAGACGTGGGCTGCAGTGAGGTGGATTTCATTTGCGTGTAGCTTGCCATGTATCCCTAAATGTGTTCTCAATGGGTTTATCTAGTGACCAGAAAAACTGTGTTTGAGTGACTAAAACTAAATTATTAAGATACTATGAGCAACCCATGTGCCCTGAAGAGTTTCCTAACTGAACTAATTGTCATTTCAGTTAGGACACTCGATTTAGCGTAAGGATTTAAGATGATGCAAGACTGTGGAGTAGGCTTGGTCTTGTCGATTGATCTGCTTAACGCCTGATGTTGCAGCTGCTTGACATATCAATATACAGCTGCTGTGAAGCCAATGTAAGCAAAAAAAAAAAAAAAACACACAAAAAAAAAAAACAATCCCCCCCAACAGCAGATCTGACCGCCAGACATGTGAGTTACAGTGAGGTTCATTTCAGTCACATGTAGCTAGCAGTGTAACCCTGAGTGTGTTGGTTATGTGTTTCCGATGGGTTTATCTAGTGACTTGAATGACTATGTGTAAGGGTGATTAAAACTAATTGACTTATCGGACAATGCATGCAACTGAAGACTATTACATTTCTAAAGAGCACAATGGGCCCTGCCTATAGGCAGGGTTAAGTTGATGGACTAGCATGCATGCCGATAGGACACCCCAGCAACCACCTGAGCAATAGTATAGTGATTGAATCAGACTCATAGCTTTAAGCATTCAGAATGTCTTTGCAACTGGGAATGATGTAACGTTCGTAAGCTGCTGAAGACCAGCATCCCATTTCTTTTTGGCCGAGGGAACCTTGGGTGCTGCGGTAGTTGCTGCTCCAATCCTGGAGGAGTGCTGGTGTATGCTTCTGGATCAAGTCCTTGGTTAAACATGGTTGCTTAGCTAGAGGACAACCACAAACTCCTCGTGTGTTCCCGTCGCCAAAAGGAAGAGAGGATCCGAGGCAAGGTGGAGTACCAGGACTGCAGGTATCGGGACATGGCGAGTGAAGACAAAACCTGTGTTAGTACAGGCTATGACAATTGATATACCATGGCATGTCCATTTAGGAATGCTAACAGGTAGACAGCACATTAATAGTAGTCAGGAAATCTTAGTATGAGGTATAAAGAAGGCTGAATGAAAGCATTTACATGTGGATTCTCCAGACCTTAAAACCCATAAAGCTATGAGGAAAATGAATCCTAGAGCTGTTGTGTGATCATCAAAAACACCAGACCTTGACCGATGTGCATCTAATGCAGTTACAGTAGTGAGAGAGCTAAACGTTTAGCTTTGCCTTTGGGGAATTTTTCCTTTAGCCCATTCAGGAATGTTGGATGACAGGGGGCATGGGTAGCTCAGCGAGTAAAGACGCTGACTACCACCCCTGGAGTTGCGAATTCGAATCCAGGGCGTGCTGAGTGACTCCAGCCAGGTCTCCTAAGCAACCAAATTAGCCCGGTTGCTAGGGAGGGTAGAGTCACATGAGGTAACCTCCTTGTGGTCGCTATAATGTGGTTCGCTCTCGGTGGGGCACATGGTGAGTTGTGCGTGGATGCCGCGGAGAATAGAGTGAAGCCTCCACATGCACTATGTCTCCGTGGTACCGCATTCAACAAGCCACGTGATTAGATGTGCGGATTGATGGTCTCAGATGCGGAGGCAACTGAGATTCGTCCACCGCCACCCAGATTGAGGCGAGTCACTACGCCACCACGAGGACTTAGAGAAATTGGGCATTCCAGACTGGGGAGAAAAAGGGGAGAGGAAAAAAAAGGAATGCTGGATGACGAATGGTCGAAACTAATGATGTTGGGATCCTTCAGTTGTAGATGGAAATGAATGCCTGTTAGGGTGGCTGAAGGGTTGGGTTGCAATTACAAGTTATAACATGTTGTTGGATGAGCATGAACAGACAAAACCAGCACAGGGGATAGGAATAGCTCAGGCAGGTCATAAGAAGAGTGTGGATTTAGCCATACCCGACCTCATATGTTGGCAGCAATATTCATGAATAAAAGATTTAGGAGGTGCCAGTGATCTTAATATTATTAACCTGATTTGGTAGATAAAGTAAAGTTTAAATATGCAGTCCAGCTAAGTTGAAACTACTATTAATATAGTGAATCAAATAGTGACCTTTATAATAATATTTACTAATGCTTGACCGTCACATAGAAGATGATCAGTTTGCCTTGCCATACCTCCCCCCACAAGACACACGATTATGATGGTGTTGAGTTCAAAACCTGACAGATTTATACCCAGGGCAAGAGAAAGGATTCAGCGGCCAGTCTGTAGACCGCTTAACCCTTGTGCATCAGTCTAAAAAAGTCCCTTAGAGGACAAAAATGTCTGCATCAAAAAACTGCCAAAAAATTATTATATATTTATTTTATTTTCCACTTTCACTGACTTAACCAACATCAGTCCTGATAATAACTACCAAATATTAATTCATTTCGGTATTTTAACCTTTAAATGCCAGTTTGTTTACATAATGCCACTGTTGTTTTTTACACAAACACACACACACAAATTTCTCAATACACACATACAAAACACACTCTGACATCCATACCAACACACCAACACAATTTTAACTGCATAATTTATTCAATTGGCCTGCAGTGCTCTATTATACAGCAAACAGAAAATAGGAAAAAAGCATGTGTTTGCTCCATAGGCAAATATGTGGAAAATGGCGCCATCTGGTAGAAAAGATTACATTTTTTAATTTTGAAGCCAGGGCTCCGGAATGAAAGCATAATATCATAGAATTCATGATTTTATGCTTTAATGTCACTGGGATCAAATATTGCCATTTTAATGGGTTTCAATGGGAACATTTTTGTCCTGAAGGTCCTGAGTGTAACTATTTTGTGTACACAGTGTATTATAGATTTATTTTAGGAACTGAGGTTGAAATTCCAAAATTACCCCAAAAATACAAACTTTTGGCAAAATGTATGCTGTTGAAACACAGCCAAAATGATTGAAAAAACAAAAATGAAAAAGACACAATTGTCTTGAAGGTCGCACAAGGGTTAGGTCTGAAAATCCAACCTGCCAAAAGAGAGCTGCATCTGTTAATTGGGGGAGGTAGTAGGCTAATCAAATTAGTCATATAATTTTAAACCGTTCCAAACATTTAAGCAAGCCCAAATATGCCTGAATTCATGGCATGGTACAGTGAATTAGGAATCAAACACTGAAAATTGTCTAAAGTGCCTTTACAGAGCCAAGTAAGCCTGCTCTGCGCATCATCAAATCTGTGTAAAACGAAGCGTCAAGGTGTAAACTTTCTGGTTCTGTGTAAATGAAATGCAGCATCAGGGCAGCCTTAAACAGTTGTTTAACCATTTTATAAGTTATTTTCATATTTCAAGGTTAACTTCATAATTCATATTCTATATTCATAATTTAAATATTATCTTATCAACTTCTGTGTAAATGCATTTATGCCTGCTCTGATCAGATTTAAAGTCAATAAGACCAAATGCCACTTCAGATGCAGATTCTGTGCCGCCTTGGGGTATAAAGATAGTATAAACTCAGAAGGCTAGGTGAGACTTTAGAGCCTGGTGTCACACTTCTTTTATAGACAGAATCAAACAATCCACTATGAACCAGTTTATAATCCAGATGGCACTGTAATATTTTACCTGGTGTGATTACACTAGCTGGGCTCAGGCGTACGATCAACCTGGTGTGATCTTATATACGTGCTGCTGTTACCAGCAAAGACACTAAAGCGGTTGTCATATGAATTGCTGCTTATAGTCTTTCAACGTCACAATACTTAATTTATGTACAAACATTCACATAATTACAATACTTTTAAAACCGCTACTTCTTCATATGTAATACTACAATACGTAATAGTTAGTCCACTTGAGCCTTCCATTCTGTCCGTCACTCATTCTCACCACTTTCGGGTCTGGGAAGTGGAAGGGCTAGCTGCTAGGTTTAGACCTTGTGCTTTACGAACTCAGAGTCCCATGCTGCATTGCAGTGTAAACAAACATGGGGTGGGGGGTGGTTGTGGGTGGTTGGAAATTAGATGGTTGGTGGAATTCAGGGCACCCACTTGTATGTGTGGGTGCCTCGTGCCACCCCCCCCCCCCCCACCCCTATTCTAGACTTGAATTCTAGAAATTCAGCATGTGAATCCTGTTCGAGAGTGCATAGGACGAGACCACTACACATACTGCGCTACTGTAGCCATTTCCCTGTGTATTGCGTGAGGTGAGTAGCAGCTTTATATATTTTGACAGGAGGGAAAAGCTTCTGATTGGGTGCGTAGGATGAGGTGCACCTGTTCGACCTATCAGCTGCGCCATGTAGAGTTTCCTAAGTGAACTTAATTGTCATTTGTTTTAAGGACATGATCAGTTAGGTTTAGGTGTTGTTTAAGGGTAAGGATGTCTGTTTTGTTCACCTCTCATTTGCTTTAATATTCACCTGAAAAACCTTGTCTGATTACGACGCCATTTCACTCACTTTTGGTGCCCCCTGCTGGACATTTCACTGCAGCTAAACGTGTAGTGAGGTTCATAATTTTATTTTGTAAAAATGTTGCCAAAGTCACGTAATGTTCATTAGACCAGGCTGCAGAAAAAGCAAACATGAGAATGTTACGATCCTTTTTGGGCCTTATTGTCTTTTTGTTTTCTTTCTGTCTGAACTCTTGCAGATTGGCAATGAATGGAGTGGTTTGGCTCGTTAATATTGATGGGACACACCTGTGCCTGTAATGCTGCATGGCATTTAAGTGGCTTTCTCCCAGTCTTCACTCTCTCCTCTTCCCAATTCAGACATGTTTTTTGTTTTTTGTTTTTTTTGTTTCTTTTGTTTTTGTTATAATTCATTTTATGTAAGCATTTTCCTTTAATAAATATATTTTTTATAAGAATTTAACCCACGTGTGGCTTATGAGCCAGTCGTGACAAAGAAATTGAAAAACACAATTTCTGAAGCAAATTTTGTGATGCCTCTATGACACTTTCATCTCATGTGATCTTCAGGACTCATACCCCAGTCCTTTGCATCACAAGTGAAAAGCTTTATCATTTGAGCTACTGCTTAATTGGATTACACTTGAACAAGCTTGTAAATGTAGTTGGTTAAGTAATGCAAACGTTAAAATTATTGCCAGGCAAGTCATGCAAGCAGCTGGTGGGAAGATTAGCAGCTGTACATCATCGCACCATTAACTAGGTAACTCCTAGCCAATCACATGTAAGCTAATGCTTTATAAGTCTGCTCACATTCTATCACATTGCTGTTTTAGTTGTGCTAACGCGGCAACCTCCATCACCCCACCACCACCAGTCAAGTCCCGTCCTGCACGGGTGTAGTCTCCTCGCCTCTGCATCCTATCTCCGGCAGGATATGACGGTTCCGAGTACAACTTCTTCGGACCGCCAGACGGGGCTTACGCCAAAGAGAGACATTACATTTTCTATTTTATATTCATCAAATAAATGTCATCTTGAATTTCACTCAAGTCTGCAAGTCTTCCTGATAGAAATGCCCTATAGTGAAAGTGTTTTGATGTCATAAGATAGCATTGATTGAGGGCAAATGTTTATGAACTGACAATTTGCCATTTTACTCCTGAGTTGTATGAAAATGAATAGAAGTTAGTGTTGTTTTAGCGCCTCTAGTGTTTATTTCACCAGGAAAATGCCATGATACATACAACGACTCAAATCATTTTGCAAAAATGTAGGTATAGTAATGTGATTCTATGAGACCAGGTTGGTCATGAAACTCTTATGGTGCTTTCACTTGTCTGTAGATTGATTTGTTCTGTTATTTTAATGTTTGTAAAAAAAACCTTTCTCCTTACTCCAGAAATGAGTTTCTTTTCAATCGTAGCAAACATATATAAATGAACTGTGGATATTCAGAATACGGTGCTTACTTGACACAGAATTCCGATTGATACAGGCAAATGCAAGCTGTCTTATTTGGATTTTTGGAAACCAGAAAACTGGCTTAATCAGGTTATGACAGTGTGTTTACATGAAGCATATGTAATTGGAATATGACCAAATTATGATATCTATCAGTACTTTTATGTCCATATATTGTAAATGCATTCTTGGATCCACTTTATTTTTTATTTAATGGGTTCTTGAAAAGTGTCTCTTTCACTCTCTTCTTGTAGAATATAGATGTTACGAACTTCAGCAGCAGTTGGAGTGATGGCCTGGCATTCTGTGCTCTGCTGCACACCTACCTTCCTGCACACATCCCTTACCAGGAGCTCATAAGCCAAGACAAGGTGCTCACACACAGGTCTTTAGCAGCAGTTAATTAAGTGTGTGTGTGTGTGTGTGTGTGTGTGTGTGTGTGTGTGTGTTTATGCAGGCTTGATCTGTCGCCTCGCCCTATCTTTGGTGCCCGACACATTTAGCAATCAAACATAGCGTGTTAACAGTCAAGGCTTCACCTCTACTGACCTGTCAGATGTAATGAATTACTGGCTTCTATAGATTAGTGTTGACAGAATACATAAACAGATGGCACACAGAGAGATGTGGACACAACATCCATAACAAATAAACTGCCGCTCTGCCTTCTCTGTGTGTTTATTCAATTACACACGCACACACACATATGCACACGCATAGAGCCATGGGCTTCAGTGCTGTGTGACAAATTGCAGCCATAAGTATAATAGTGATTACAGGAAGAGATGGTACATTGTGCTTTTGAATTATTCACAAAGCCTCTTTCAGTGTGTTGTGAATATCAAGGCTACTGAATGGTATGGCAGCTTCATCATTCTCTTGAGTGCTCTCAAGTGTAGCTGGAGAATTCAGAATGAATGTTTGCTTGAAAAACAGGCATTAGACAACAGTTTTCCACTACTATAAATTACATTATGATGGTCAATGTTGGTCAAGTGATCAATGCAATGCTGTATTTTTTTTCTTCCCTAAAGGGGAGAAATCTCACTCTGGCTTTCCAAGCAGCCGAAAGCATTGGCATCAAGCCCTCTCTGGTAAGTGTACAGTCGCAAACACATATTAACTTTATTTCATAATTAGTGATGCTTGTAAAGGCAATCATCACTATTATCAGTCTTACTTAGGATTAGGGATTTGGACAAACTCCTAAACCCAAGTATTAAGAATTAAACTGTGCATAACATATTCTTGGACATACCACAATTATACTTCAAATTGTGGAGCTTGCCAAGGAAAGGTGTGCTGTTACTTTTCTAAGCAATTGGACTTGCGATTTTCGCCTAGCAGACACACTCAAAAGAAAAATGGTTCTAAATAGAACCAAATAAGGGTTCTTCAGCTTGTAACAATAGCAGAATCCATTTTGGTGCTAAATAGAACCCTTTCTTAAAGGTTCCATAAAGAACCTTCATTTTAAAGTGCTATATAGAACCTTAATAGTGCTATAAAGAAAATTTTTGATGCTCTATATTTCTGCTTCTATAAAACATTATAGCCTCAATTATGGTTTTATATTAAATATAAACACAAATAAACAAATACATAAATAAAAGTATGGCATGTGTCAATTAAGTACTTTTATTTTCTATTTAAATGAAAAATTGTGGAAAAAGTAATGCTTTTACAACAATTGTTAGATGAATACATTAATAAATTATTGTGATTAAATAAATTATTGTGATTAAATAATTCCAAATGCATAAATCACTCATTAATAAAATACTGTATATATACATATTTACATTTATAAATACATCAACAAATACATAACGTGAAAGAGTCAATACATGCATATGCAAATTGAATTAGCAGACCCACATTGCTCCACACATTAAGGCTGTGACAGAAACTTGTGCATTCTTTTATCTTTTGTGTAGAGAGTATTTTTCTTTCATGCTGACAACCAATCCTTCAAGGAAGAGCAAAGTCCCATGGAAACACAAATAGATGTAACGAATGCTAAACTAAACTGAAGGCTTCATTAAAATATCTGCACAATCTTCTACGATGTCTTCATTATCCATCACTGTGTATTTTGGTGTAATTGAGTGGCAGCCCCTCTCTGCAGGTAAAGAGGTTGTGGGGTCCAACAGCGTCTGTCTGAATACAAATACACAATTAAGTTCAGAGTCAGTCTTTCAGTATATGTGGATAATGTAAGTGAGCCCTTCACAATGTAGAAATGAAAAAGTGAAATAAAGTGTGATAGGTTTTTATTTTATTTATTTTTAGACTGGGCAAAATTTTTATGCACAAACCCATGTAAATAATTGAAACCCAAAAATTCGATACAGATCACAAATTCAGTCTTTATCACGCACATGCTTAGTGGAGAAACGGAGAGAAGTACACAGCTGGACGTCATAGTGTAGCTGATTTTTAACTGTAAACCTATGACACAAAGAAATGACATTGTATTAAACAGTCACATTGTATAAATTAATGGCAAAAATAGATATAAAAAGGAAAGAGAGATAAAAAGGACTACTTAAAGCTCACATAATCTGATAGATTTAAGGCAGCCATATGCTGTTTTCAGAGCAGAAAATGAACCATACATCAGGGGTGGATAGCTGAAATTACAATAAAAGTCCAAAATCACCCCCTTTTTCAGAACATTATGTCAGTATTTTAAAGAAAATGACAAAATGACAGCTCACCTCTTGAATGTTTCTGGTAGAGATCTATAAAATAAAAAAAGACAATCTTATGGCTAGGAAACCACCAGTTACAGAAAGTTTTACATTGTAAAGGTTTAAATTAATATGGACTTGCTCAACATTTTGCAAAAACTTACCCATGTGCTGTGCTGTCTTTATCAAGCAGTGGCAGAATTGTCTGTTGTCTGATAACAGGCGAAGTTTCATTCATTGTGTGATTATTAATTAGAGGTTATAAGTACTAAAGTTGATCCATCAGTCTCATGCCCTGCAGAGAGAGAGAGAAACAGATGTCATGAGCTCTAGGTTGTATGATCATGAATTCCCTTCAATGTTATTAAATATATTTGCTAAAATAACTGGATGCAGGTTTTTGGACTATGTGGCTACATTTCTAAATCTAAAGGTTAAGAAGCTCTGAGTAAAATAACTTATAATTATTGAATGCATAGAGGACAATGTTGCAACGAGAATAATTATTTTGTGCAATTAGTCATACAAATGCTTAAAATAGTAACAGCTTGTGGAAATTTTCGCCATGTAGTTTACTGTATATTCTTCTAGGATTTTATGACGTGAATGAGCTGAGAAAATGTGACCTCCCCATCACGAACAGTTGCCATAGCAGTTACAAAAGTGTTAAAAATCATGACTTAAAATTTGGCCAACCTCTTAAAAATAGTTTTGCTCACAAACACATTTACGATAAACTGTAATCTTTAAATTCGCCACGGATATTAAAATAAGCAAATGCTCACTCCCATTTAACTGCGCTAATGGGATTTGTTATCCCTGATAACTTTCCTGGTAAAACCTGTAATGGTTAAATATATATAAAAAAAGATATCAAGGTTACCTGTGGTGACAGTCTTTGTAGCTGTCGGTTGAGCTGTCAGGACTCCAGTGCTGTGAGTGAACCAATGGCACGGTGGCTTTGAAAGAATTTATTGACAGTTATATTCAGAAACCAAATGGGCGGGAATAAAGAACCCCTAATGCCCAACGCAAAGAACCATTTCAGCACAAAAGTGTTCTTCAGGAAAATATGGTTCTAAATAGAAATGTTAATGTCAGTAAAGAACCTTTGAAGAACCATTTTTTTTCAGAGTGCGGTGTTTTGTTTGAGTCATAGTTTTATTATTTTGTCGAATATGTCCTTTAATTTGATTCACGATTTTGTAATTTAATTTTTATTCACTTTAGCCAACAAAAATAACTTATTTTAGCTAATCATAATGTTGAAAATGACAAAAATGTGTAAAACTGTAACAGACCAAACTTTAATCAAATATTCAAACATTTAAAAGAAATGTATAAACATTTATTAATTCAAACATGTATTAAACACATAAAAGATACAAATCAACTGTCCTTGTTACGAAAACCTGAGCTAAATAAACATCCTCTCACTTTCAACTGCTTTTATTTTCAGCAAACTTAACATGTGTAAATATTTGTATGAACATAAAAAGATTCAACAACTAAGACATAAACTGAACAAGTTTCACAGACATGTGACTAACAGAAATGGAATAATGGGGGGGGGGGGGGGGGTTGCAAAATCAAAAGTAACAGTCAGTATCTGGTGTGGCCACCAGCTGCATTAAGTACTGCAGTGCATCTCCTCCTCATGGACTGCACCAGATTTGCCTAGTTCTTGCTGTGAGATGTTACCCCACTCTTCCACCAAGGCACTTGCAAGTTCCCGGACATTTCTGGGGGGAATGGCCCTAGCCCTCAGCCTCCGATCCAACAGGTCCCAGACGTGCTCAATGGGATTGAGATCCGGGCTCTTCGCTGCCCATGGCAGAACACTGACATTCCTGTCTTGCAGGAAATCACGCACATAACGAGCAGTATGGCTGGTGGCATTGTCATGCTGGATGAGCCTGCAGGAAGGGTACCACATGAGGGAGGAGGATGTCTTCCCTGTAATGCACAGCGTTGAGATTGCCTGCAATGACAACAAGCTCAGTCCGATGATGCTTTGACACACAGACCGTCCACCTCCAAATTGATCCCGCTCCAGAGTACAGGCCTCGGTGTAACGCTCATTCCTTCGACAATAAACGCGAGTCCGACCATCACCCCTGGTGAGACAAAACCACGACTCGTCAGTGAAGAGCACTTTTTGCCAGTCCTGTCTAGTCCAGCGAAGGTGGGTTTGTGCCCATAGGCGACGTTGTTGCCGGTGATGTCTGGTAAGGACCTGCCTTACAACAGGCCTACAAGCCCTCAGTCCAGCCTCTCTCAGCCTATTGCAGACAGTCTGAGCACTGATGGAGGGATTGTGTGTTCCTGGTGTAACTCGGGCAGTTGTTGTTGCCATCCTGTACCTGTCCCGCAGGTGTGATATTCGGATGTACCAATCCTGTGCAGGTGTTGTTACACGTGGTTTGCCACTGCGATGACGATCAGCTGTCCTTCCTGTCTCCCTGTAGCACTGTCTTAGGCATCTCACAGTATGGACATTGCAATTTATTGCCCTGGCCACATCTGCAGTCCTCATGCCTCCATGCAGCATGCATAAGGCACGTTCACGCAGATGAGCATGGACCTTGGGCATCTTTCTTTTGGTGTTTTTCAGAGTCAGTAGAAAGGTCTCTTTAGTGTCCTAAGTTTTTATAACTGTGACCTTAATTGCCTACCGTCTGTAAGCTGTTAGTGTCTTAATGACCGTTCCACAGGTGCATGTTCATTAATTGTTTATGGTTCATTGAACAAGCATGGAAACCATTGTTTAAACCCTTTACAATAAATATCTGTAAAGTTATTTGGATTTTTACAAAATTATCTTTAAAATAGGGATGTTTCTTTTTTTGCCAAACCACTCCATTCACTGCCAATCTAATTTTTTGTCAATTATCACTCTGAAAGCATAGTGAATATACTGAAGTATTAGCTACATTTAAGAAGTTATTGTATTCTGAATTCTTCATGCTTTAGAGATTATTATTATTTTTCATGTTTTAGCTTTAGCTATGGGGACCCCCCACAAGGCATTAGGGAAAATATTTGTATTATGTTAAAGATAATAATGACAAATACCATTTAATTTATGCAGTTAGGATACGGTAAATTTTGTGAATTATTTACAATAATCAGGGCTCAACAGTGCCAGCGTTTTACTCGCATTTGCAAGTGAAAATTACTGAATGTGATGCAGAAAATTATTTGGGCGCACGGTGTGAGTAACAGCTGATCTAATGGCCAAAGTTATGAACTTATTATTGCAGCCTACCATAATAATAATAAATAAATATTCCCTAATGCATCTTCCCTCATATACCAAATACTTTTAAAAGAGATTTTAAAAGTGTTTTTTCACTCTCACATGGCTGCAAGCGCTGTCCTCTCCCACTCTTTCTTTCATGCACATGTAGAGACCAAGGGAGAGATATATCATGTGAAGATGGTTTAAGCAGTGTTTCTTGCTTGTTTTTTATGTGTCAAAATTTCGGACAGCGTTTTGAATAATGACGGATTAATCTCGCACTCACACACAAGATTCTGAGAATAATAGCGAGTCAAACTAAAATGTGCGAATCCATAATATGTGCGATAACAGTAAACAGCATGTCAGCGTCCTCATCTAACTCAACGTGATAAGCAAAATCCCAAACATAAAAAAACATGAAATGTCACTAACAATAACAGCCTCTTTGCACAGCTGCGTGAGGTTGACGCGCACCAAATTTATTCTGCGTCTAACGCAGATGCGCTGGCTGTTGCGATGACAAGTGCTTGTGGGTTTCTTTTCTTGGATCTTCAATTTTTCATGAAAATTCAATAACATCATAACCACGCACTGCAACACTGTAAAAACCTTTTAAAAGGACATACCTTGTTGATGCTTTATAACCAGACCATCAAGCAGCTGCATGGATCTGCGTCAATGTGAAATAGACCAGTAGAAATGTCAGCCGCTAGAAATGTATCAAGTATCATGTCTATCACAGTTATGCAAAATCCGTGGCAATGCATGTTCCAAAAAAATAATTGAATTACAATCATCATTTCGCATTTCTTACGATCATCGATGATAGTGCTCTCTCGCGCACGGACACGAGCAAACCCATAGAGTGTGAGGAGTGAGAGCGTGCATCCATGGCAGTGATATACTGCATGTGAAGACTTACAGTATATATAAGCAGAGGGGGCTTCAGGGTAAAAGTTTGGAACCACTGGTCTGGTGCAGATTTTCATAGAAAAACAATAAAAAAATAAAAAATAAAAAAACAGCATATATAGACGCAGAATTGCTCCTTTGTGGTAGTTTATGTCATATAAAATATATTAACATTGTTAACTTTCATGAATAACCCATTAAGCATTATTGCATTAAACAACGCATAATAGACAGCTAAAACTGAAAATACATTAATGTAGTTATGAATGTCCTGAAAGTTTTAAATGTTGATGAACTACCCACTAATCTATTAATAATTAGTCATACCTACATTATAAGTTTGATAATGGCTAATGGAAGTATAAAGTGTCATCAATATATTATTAGTTTATTAGTGGCTTAAGGAGATCTGTCAAGACTGATGTAGTTTGGTGCTGCCTGTCAGGTTAATTTAAGAAATAATAGTCTGAAAAAGGTTTATCAGAGAAGACGTCCTTTGTCATGTATAAAAAAATATTTTATAAACGAATTCTGTAGTAATTTTTAATGCATGCATGCTCTGTTGTTATACATTACCAGTTGTATCAACATGAACACCGACTGTGCCCCTAAATACCACTAAGCACAACACCCTCCAATCTGCTAAACATCTTAAAAATATCAGATTTACAAACATTCTAAATCATAAACGTCTCAAAGACATCTGATGAATGTCTTACTGACATCCGAGACATACTTATTTTCAGATAGCTTATAGACAGACGGATTGCAGATGAGCAAACAATGTTAAAAATACATCTTCCAGATGTAAACACACACATCAAATAGACGTCTGGGTGATGTATGTGTGCTATCAGGGTTAGTTATCTTCATGATATCGTCTTCATTGTCGTTGATGAAGTAAATAAAAAACTTCTGTCAGCGAAGTAATTTTTCGATGAGATCAACAATGCTGGCGACAATAAAATGGGCAAAAAAATCTCATAAATTAACACTGAAGAAGGGACCCTAATCATATCTAGGGACCAGAATATGATCACATCATGACGGCAAGTTTTTAATGGCCAAGCACCATTCACATTTTCATTAGAAAATGTAGAAATCTAAATTATTACATTAATCAGCAATAAACCAATTTGTTGGATACGGATCAGTCAGCAAGATTCCACTCATCTAAATTTTAAATAGATAAAAACAAACAAGCATCGGAGAATTAAAAGAAACATTTTCCTGAGTTAATATATCAATTACAGCAGACACATAGCAGCACCTAAATAAGCTTTCAACTTTCCGTGCGAGCAATTTGTCCACATTTAAATACACATAGTTTGCATCTGCATTATAACTGAGAAAGATGCAATGCCTATGAAATGTATAGAGCTGCAAGATCCAGTGCCTCTGGCTGTTGTCAGTGTGAGTTTAGGCTGTGTGAATTTTCCAGCCTGGAGGAAACATACAATCTAGAATACCCAGTTAAATCAGAGGAGCTTGGTAAGTGCACTATAAATTTTTGGTAAGTAAGTGTACACTGGTAAAATGTAAAATCACCAGATTTCTGTGATAGACTGAAATGAAAAACTCGAAGCCTCAGTAATTACAGGGTAGCAATGATAAAGCCTGCCTAAATCAGTCAAACTTAGACAACACAATCCTCTAATGCCATTTACATCGATGTTTAGAGGACAAAGGATATCCCGAAATGTACAAAATTGTACATTGCTGTCAACAAGTTTTACAGTAGGAAGTGAGTTTACTGTTCATCTTCTTTCAACCAGTTCAAGTTGACCTCGACACCTCTATCCTGTGCTTCCCTAGAAAAATAAATACCGGACGCTAAAGCAAAGTAGCACAGAAATCCTGCCTGCTAATGTCAATTATCACTCTGACCTGTGTCTCTGCTGTCTCTCTTACATCTAAATTAACCAGGGCTCAGCGTTAAAACAGTCTGTCAGAGTGCAACTTTCTGGTTCGCCTGCAGACAAGCAGTTAAAGGTGCTGTAAGCGATTTCAACCATTTGGCTAACTTTAAGCAGACAACCCTCTCTCTAAAACTCCACCCTCCAATATACACTATATTGCCAAAAGTATTCGCTCACCCATCCAAATAATTGAATTCAGGTGTTCCAATCACTTCCATGGCCACAGGTGTATAAAATGAAGCACCTAGGCATGCAGACTGCTTCTACAAACATTTGTGAAAGAATGGGCTGCTCTCAGGAGCTCAGTGAATTCCAGCGTGGTACTGTGATAGGATGCCACCTGTGCAACAAGTCCAGTCGTGAAATTTCCTCGCTACTAAATATTCCACAGTCAACTGTCAGTGGTATTATAACAAAGTGGAAGCGATTGGGAATGACAGCAACTCAGCCACGAAGTGGTAGGCCACGTAAAATGACAAAGTGGGGTCAGCGGATGCTGAGGCGCATAGTGCGCAGAGGTCGCCAACTTTCTGCAGAGTCAATCGCTACAGACCTCCAAAGTTCATGTGGCCTTCAGATTAGCTCAAGAACAGTGCGTAGAGAGCTTCATGGAATGGGTTTCCATGGCCGAGCAGCTGCATCCAAGCCATACATCAAGTGCAATGCAAAGCGTCGGATGCAGTGGTGTAAAGCACGCCGCCACTGGACTCTAGAGCAGTGGAGACGCGTTCTCTGGAGTGACGAATCACGCTTCTCCATCTGGCAATCTGATGGACGAGTCTGGGTTTGGCAGTTGCCAGGAGAACGGTACTTGTCTGACTGCATTGTGCCAACTGTGAAGTTTGGTGGAGAGGGGATTATGGTGTGGGGTTGTTTTTCAGGAGCTGGGCTTGGCCCCTTAGTTCCAGTGAAAGGAACTCTGAATGCTTCAGCATACCAAGAGATTTTGGACAATTCCATGCTCCCAACTTTGTGGGAACAGTTTGGGGATGGCCCCTTCCTGTTCCAACATGACTGCGCACCAGTGCACAAAGCAAGGTCCATAAAGACATGGATGAGCGAGTTTGGTGTGGAAGAACTTGACTGGCCTGCACAGAGTCCTGACCTCAACCCGATAGAGCACCTTTGGGATGAATTAGAGCGAAGACTGCGAGCCAGGCCTTCTCGTCCAACATCAGTGTCTGACCTCACAAATGCTCTTCTGGAAGAATGGTCAAAAATTCCCATAAACACACTCCTAAACCTTGTGGAAAGCCTTCCCAGAAGAGTTGAAGCTGTTATAGCTGCAAAGGGTGGGCCGACGTCATATTAAACCCTATGGATTAAGAATGGGATGTCACTTAAGTTCATATGCGTCTAAAGGCAGATGAGCGAATACTTTTGGCAATATAGTGTATCTCATCATCTATAGTACATAATATCATCAAAAGATTCCGAGAATCTGGACAAGGGCGAAAATCATTATTGGATGCCCGTGATCATCGGGCCCTCAGGTGGCACTGCATTAAAAACAGGCATGATTCTGTAATGGAAATCACTGCATGGGCTCAGAAACACCTCCAGAACTCATTGTCTGTGAACAGTTCGCTGTGCCATCCACAAATGCAGGTTAAAGCTCTATCATGCAAAGAAGCCATATGTGAACATGATCCAAAAACACCGCTGTCTTCTCTGGGCCAAAGCTCATTTAAAATGGACTGAGGCAAAGTGGAAAACTGTTCTGTGGTCAGACGAATCGAAATGTGAAATTATTTTTGGAAACCATGAACGCCGCCTCCTACGAACTAAATTGGAGAGGGACCATCCGGCTTGTTATCAGCACTCAGTTCAAAAGCCTGCATCTCTGATGGTATGGGGGTGCATTAGTGCCTATGGAATGGGCAGCTTGCACATCTGGAAAGGCAACATTAATGCTGAAATGTATAGGTTTTAGAGCAACATATGCTTCCATCCAGACAACGTCTTTTTCAGGGAAGGCCTTGCATATTTCAGCAAGACAATGCTAAACCACATACTGCATCTATTACAACAGCATGGCTTCATAGTAGAAGAGTCTGGGTGCTGAACTGGCCTGCCTGCAGTCCAGACCTTTCACCAATTGAAAACATTTGGCGCATCATGAAATGAAAAATATGACAAAGACCCAGGACTGTTGAGCAGCTAGAATCCTGTATCAGACACGAATGGGACAACATTCCACTCCCAAAACTCGAGCAACTGGTCTCCTCAGCTCCCAGACGTATACAGAATGTTGTTAAAAGAAGAGGGGATGCTACACAGTGGTAAACATGACCCTGTCCCAACTTTTTTGAGACGTGTTGCTGCCATCAAATTCAAAATTACGTACCTTATTTTTTTAGTTTAGTTTAACATTTGATATATTTTCTATGTTCTATTTTGAATAACATATGGGTTTTTGAGATTTGCAAATCATTGCATGCTGTTTTTATTTACATTTTACACATGGTCCCAACTTTTTTGGAATTGGGGTTTTACTATTAATGTCCACTTTCACTTCACATTCTTCTTCTTTTGTTTTTTGGCGGTTTGCATTTTTTGTGCATATCACCACCTATTGGTTGGGGCTGATCAAAGGTGGAGATTTGTGGTAAAAAAAAGGATTTAAATATTGATCTGTTTCTCACCCACACTTAGTATATCGCTTCTGAAGACATGAATTTAACCACTGGAGTCGTATGTATTACTTTTATGCTGCCTTTATGTGCTTTTTGAGCTTCAAAGTTCTGGTCACCATACACTTGCATTGTATTGACCATCAGAGCTGAGATATTCCTGTCAATCAGTTCTTTAAAATCTGATCTGTATAAATAAATGTGTTCAACATTGTTTCGTCATCACTTAAAAATGCTTACGGAAGTAGCATGTTTTAAAATGTTTTAGTAAGAAATACATTTAGAGAAATGTTGCTGTTTATTACAATGTATTGTAATATTTGTGGCACATACAGATATACATACAAAAGGATTCAAATAGCATTCTTCCTTCTTTTCATATAGTGAAAAACGACTTGATTAAATTTTTGCATGTTATGGTATTTTTTGGTTTTAAGCATTTTGAATAATCTTGCAACAATGGCTGTTTAGTCAAAATGATTGTTTGATGATTCTGACTGAGAAAAAACATTACACTTTCAAGCCATTCTATGGCAAATACTGTACACTGAAATATGTTAACATAAAAAAAAAATTCTTCAAGTGGTAACATCTAAAATATATTGGTTTTACTCGTCAAAGATATTATTCCTGAACATTCCTGAATCAACTTGAATACATTAGGTTACACCAGCAAAACACATTTTAAAGGTCAAATTAGTTAGAAATAGCTCCTTAAAGTAACAATTGCAGGCTACCATTTTTCCAGAGTAAATATTAAAAAAAAAATCTGCAGTATAGCCCAGCCCTATTGTTTCCAGGTAAGACCTGTGAGTCGACTTTCAATCAGTTATTATCAGAAATCTCTTGCAGGTTTACAATACAAAACATGTTTAACCACATTTGTGTGTGCATGCTGAAATCTGCACGTACCATGTCAGCATGTAGTGTGTAAACCGTGTTTGAATACAGGATAAAGACGGTGAAATGATGGTCACATTAGATAATGACTCGATCATATTACTCTCATTAACACACCACTGAGAAATGGCCAAATGATCTTGAGCACCAATGGTCATAGCCACTTATACAGCAGAAAAAGCTAATGGTGATGGTTAGTATGAAAAATACGCTATAAGAAATCTCATAATAATATATATATATATTATTAGAAATATATATCTGCCTGTCCTGGTAGCCTTAATTATTGTTACAGATACAATGCACAAAAATAACCACGGTTTAGATGTCATATTCATGTAGATTTAGCTATATATACAGTACTGTGCAAAAGTCTTAGGCACATAAGATGTTTCACAACAGCATCTTAAGATGGTTATTTATACCTTCAAATGTTAGACTCCCAAACATTACTTTTGCAAATAGAAATTATTAGAATAGAAGAACAGGGAGCCCTGCAACAGATGTCATGGCCCCCACAAAGCCATGACATCTGTTGTTTTATATATATATATATATATATATATATATATATATATATATATATATATATATATATATATATATATTAGTTGAAGTCAGAAGTTTACATATACTATGTTAACTGTGCCTTTAAGTAGCTTGGAAAATTCCAGAAAATGATGTCAAGCCTTTAGACAATTAGCCAATTAGCTTCTGATTGGAGGTTTACTGAATTGGAGGTGTACCTGTGGATGTATTTTAAGGCCTACCTTCAAACTCAGTGCCTCTTTGCTTGACATCATGGGAAAATCAAAAGAAATCAGCCAAGACATCAGAAAAAACATTGTGGACCTCCACATGTCTGGTTCATCCTTGGGAGCAATTTTCAAATGCCTGAAGTTACCACGTTAATCTCTACAATAATAGTACGCAAGTATAAACATAATGGGACCATCATACCGCTCAGGAAGAAGACGCATTCTGTCTCCTAGAGATGAATGTAGTTTGGTGCAAAAAGTGCAAATCAATCCCAAAATAACAGCAAAGGACCTTGTGAAGATGCTGGAGGAAACAGGTAGACAAGTATCTATATCCACAGTAAAACGAGTCCTATATTGAAATAACCTGAAAGGCTGCTCAGCAAGGAAGAAGCCACTGCTCCAAAACCACCATAAAAAAGCCAGACTACAGTTTGCAAGTACACATGGGGACAATGATCTTACTTTTTGGATACATTTTCTCTGGTCTGATGAAACAAAATTTGAATTGTTTGGCATAATGACCATCGTTATGTTTGGAGGAAAAAGGGTGAGGCTTGCAAGCCGAAGAACACCATCCCAGCCATGAAGCATGTGGGTGGAAGCATCATGTTGTGGGGGTGCTTTGCTGCAGGAGGGACTGGTGCACTTCACAAAATAGATGGCATCATGATGAAGGAAAATTATGTGGATATATTGAAGAAACGTCTCAAGACATCAGCCAGGAAGTTAAAGCTCAGTCGCAAACAGGTTTTCCAAATGGACAATGACCCCAAGCATACCTCCAAAGTTGTGGTAAAATGACAACAAAGTCAATGTATTGGAGTGGCCATCATAAAGCTCTGACCTCAATCTGATAGAAAATTTGTGGGCAGCACTGAAAAAGCCTGTGCAAGGAAGGAGCCCTACAAACCTGACTCAGTTCTGTTTAGAGGAATGGGACAAAATTGCAAAAACTTATTGTGAGAAGCGTGTGGAAGGATACCTAAAATGTATGACCCAAGTTAAACAATTTAAAGGCAATGCTACCAAACACTAACAAAGTGTATGTAAACTTCTGACCCACAGGGAATGTGATGAAAGAAATAAAAGCTGAAATATATCAGTTGAGTGACACATTTAAAGTCATAGTGTGAATATATAACCTAATATTTGTAAATAGCAGGATTTTTTATAAATACAGCCATGTTATAATTATTCAACCCCAATTGCATGCAGCTGTTTCTTAAATATGTAAGGCTACACAAGTAATTGTTTTAAAACAAAATCAAGTCATCAATCTGCAATGGCACTTATTTAAGTTTTAAAATTTAAATTTAAAAAATGTATTTCTATGCAAAATATGCAATTAAAAATAAGCTGTCTCAAAAGCTAATAGAGGAGATTATTTCATTACACAAGAAAAGACCATGGCTAAAAGTACATTTCCAAGGCACTTCAATTTCCAATAGACAAAGCTGGCAGCACCATTCATACATTTTTTAAATATGGTACAACAGCAACCTTTTTGGGGTGTGGAAGAAAGCAAAACTTCACCAAGGGAAATGTTGAATCCAGCTGACTGAATATTCAAGAAGTAATTAGGAAAGACCTGTGGAGTCCTGGAAGAAGGTTTTATAGAAGTATGACACTAAACTGAAAATGAGTTTTAGACCCATGGGTCAGCAGTACATCTGGAGTAAGATGACAAGGTGATGACAAGAACAACACCATCCCCACAGTCAAGCATGGAGGTGGGTCAGTCCTGTTATGGGGGTGTTTTGCGGCTGCAGGAAACGGCTATCCTGACTATGTGACTGACCCCATGGATTCTTTCAGGTATCAGGCCATTTTGGCATGAAAAATGAGATGCCTTCTGTGTGTAAATTGAAGCTTGGTGATCACTGGACTTTCCAACAAGACAATAACACCAAGGATACATCTAAGCTGTCCAAAATCTGGTTCAGGGATAGGTCGTGGAATGTCCTTAAATGGCCCTTTCAGTCCATCATTAAAATCCCATTGCAAACCTTTGTTGGGATTTCAAGGAAGCAGTGGCAGCAGAGAAACCAAAGAATGTCAATGAGCTGGAAGCTTTTGCTCATGAGAAATCCTAATAGAGAGGTGTCCGAAGCATGAGAACACTTACCTGAAACATTTATTTGCTGTTATTAAGGGTAAAGGATGCTCCACAAATGATTGACTTTGGGGGTTGAATATTTTTGACACGACATTTGTGGAGAGAATTATTTTTTATTTTAAAATTTGGGTAAACTGAACTCTTTGTTCTCAAAATCATTCAAATGTGTATTAAAAACTTATTTGACTGTTTACTGAGGTTTTAGTTGATGTGTTTTAATTCACATCACCAGAATGTATTGCTGGTCAGGGGGGTTGAATAATTTTGATTGCAACTGTATATATATATATATATATATATATATATATATATATATATATATCTGTGTTTGGTTTGTTTCAGTTGCATTTATTGAAAGCCGCTCTCTAGATATTAAGCAACAGTGGTTGAAATACCTATATTGGTCGACTATTAGCTTTGATGTTAATTGTTTTTTCTGAAATTTGAATAATAACAATGCCACCAGGGTAAAGTGTTCTGTTAGGTTTTGTTTCCTTCATTTGTGCTTCAAACATTATTTGTTTACTATTTGAATAATGGCTCTATACATAGTGATGATTTTTTTCTACAGCGATCACCCTCCCTCATATACATTGCTGTTTAAAAGTCCACTTGTGAAAATCCTTCTATTTTACATCCTTCTAATTTAATATACTGTATGTCTTTTTCTCCTTCCATAACACATGATATAATCAACTGAACAATTAGATGTGGCTGGCATGCACTCCACAAAATGATGATCCATGTTATCCCGGCATGTTTTAAGAATGTTCCAATTTCACTGATAACAACTAAAAATCAGCTTATTCAAAAAATCTGACAATGCAAGAAAACACATTTACATGAGACATGAACTCATCAGGTTATTCTCTGCTTTTGATGGTCAAAACGGAAACAGTCATGAGCGCAACACTTGCGCACATTAGATAAGCCCGCAAGAAGGGCGGTAAAGGTGTGCCGATTCATTTATATACATACATCCTTGAACCGATTATGCTTAATAGGCCGGTCATGTAAACGCTTTAAACGGCATTCCTTTTCTGGAGTAGGGCCATAAACAGTTTAAGAAAAAATAAAATGATCACCACAGATTTTTACCCATTATACACAATTTCACTCTGCATGCACCTGTACACACCTTTACCGCCGTTCTTACCAACTTATGTAATGTGCATGTCTGTTTACATTTTGACATCAAAAGTAGAGAATAAGCCGATGGTTTAATATGTTGGTTTTCTTGAAAAGGCAGATTATTGATAGTTATCAGCATATTGTTGTGCATGTAGACACGCTCAGTAAAAGCAAAGAAATCTGACCTTTCGTACAATGTAGTTAGCACGGTCAGTGTTGCAAATTTGATTATTTGATGAGTGAAGCTTGAAATAGTGCAGAATCTTAAATGTTTCCAAGTAATTTTAAGCCATAACAATATCTTTGTTTCTGTTGAAAATCACAGATTTTTAATAGGCACTGTTTGGATGTTAACAGAGATTGGACTGATCCTGTGGCTACTGTTTAAGCGTATTACATCTCATTCTATATTAAAACACTTTTTGTAAGCCACTGTCTGATTAATTACTGACCTGGGGCTGTGTTTGATTAAAGCTTATATGAATTACCTGCAGAAGTGTACAAAATATTTTGACTTGACACATCGCTTACAAGGTTATGTTTGTCCCTTACAGCCACCGTGGCTCACCCACAGACACAACAAACAAATGCAAAGAGGATTAAAGCATTGTATCTGTGTCTGAATGTCTGCTTGGGTGTTTAAATTAAAGATATGATGGCATTAAGATGAGCAAAATATTCTGGCTCCAAATGGTTCAGTACCATCATGGGATGTTTGGAGTGTGGGTTATGGAAGGCCTTGCATCCTCTGGCTGAAAGCTCTGTTGGTCAGCAAAATTTTGTTGGAGAGAATAAAAGAGGGCGAACAAGAGAAAGAGCAGAGTGCAGGAACATGTTAGATGCCTCCATCTATGTCTGCTTATCCTATATAAACACTGTTGATATTATCTCTTGGTATTAAAAACAAGTGTGGTGAGAAAGAAAATCTGAGACGAAAAACAGGAGAATTGAGCCCACTGGGGTGGTTTTAAAATGACCAGTAAATGTTTAATGATTCTCTGGGTTCCTATCCAGAAAATGCAGAAATTGCACTAGACGATATAGACACAATTACTTGAAAATAAAGGCAGATAGTAATAAATTTACCAAGCTGAAGTGGCTGTTTTCCCTGAAATTTTTGAATAAATTATTTTTTGTATAATTTCGCCATTTGAACCAAGTGAGCTGTAATTTTAGTTTAGCCAAAAATAAAACATTTAAAACATTAACTCACTCTCATGCCATTTTAAACTCTTTCCGTTTTCCATGTTCCTTTGAAGATGTTAGTTGTAACATTATGTTTTTGTTGTGGATAAAGCTGATTAATCTCCTGAGACCTGAGCGTGAATGCTGTGTGCATTTTTTAGACCAAATAGTTTTCCTAAAAATTTATGACAACATATGTGGACAGCATGACTAAATTGTAAAATTGTAAATAATACCAAGCTATAGAAAGTCAGATTTTTAAAATTTAATTGTTCATTATGTTTTCAGGAATGTTGGTTATTCATGTTTTTGAGACGTTACAGATATTACTTTAGAAATTAGCATAATTAATTCTGATACATGTAATGGCCAGCATTGTCCAGTAACTGCCAACCATGTTAAAATAAAATTAGACATCATAAATTCTGAATCTATGTACTGATAACTATTGTCCCATGTCTGCTAAACATGTTGAGTCGTCCAAAAATCCTCTGCAGTCTCAAACTAAACTTTCTGCATTGAATGCACTTAGCTGCATAGGAAAGCTATAGGATGCTCCCTATTTAGTTTTTGACTTAACCTCCATTCTGTCTGCACTGGTATCAGAACAGTGTGAAATGCACCTAATTATTATCCTAACTCCATATAAAGCCTCTGAAAGCAACATTTTCCAGCTTTTGTATGCATCTTTTGATCCTCAATGTGATAATGCACAGTGAATATAGGATATTTTAAATGAAAATGAGCATACAGTCCATGTACGTGGTCATTGTGTTAACAGCATGCCTTTTCACAATAAATTTACCATATTTTAAAAATGGCATATTGGATGAAATTAGATACTTTCATCTTTTGACTCAAATAGGTTTCAATGTAAAAACGTAGGTTTCTTACCAGATGTAGTTTTGTTGGCGTTTCTCTCAAAGACAAACTCCGCTGTGGTTGGCACCATGTTGTTTTGTCATATGACTCCGTACATCGAACGTTTAACCCTTTACTGACATCACAGAGTCTTCTGAACTGAGATCAGTCGGTTTAAATGAAATTAAAATATGCGTTGCGTATACCAAAGCCAAAATACAACGTCCACACATGTGGACGTGGCGTCGCACAATTTAATGTCACTTATATATAATATATTTGAGTGAGTTAATTAATTAATCTTAGTCATTGTTGACAAAATAAAAAAAAGCCATATATGTTAATAAGCTTTAAATTTCTGCTAAACCAGTGTTAATCTTGACAACTAAAATAATGAGGAAAATGTTTGTTGACGAGATTAACACTGATTTTGCAGAGTTATAAAGCTTTTTGTAATTCACTACAAGGTTTTCAATGTTTCAGTTTGGATTGACATGAGCGTGAGTAAATGATGACAGAATTTTCATTTTTAGTCGGTAGTTTTCTTGAGAATTTAACAACTCCAGCTGAGATCTGTTATTGACACTGAGGATGGTCTGAGTGTGTATGCTAAAAAAGCACTCTGTGTTCCGCTGATCTGCTGTCTTTAAATCCTAATCCCCATATCTCATCAAGACAACACTAACAAATGATTGGAATATCCCACCGCCAGCTGACATTGAGGAGTTTATGAATGTCGCAACTTCTAGCAGTTTGTCAATGTAATTTGCCCAATTGTGTTTCTCTTCATAGTTACATGGAATTCATGGTCTATTTCTTGCTGTTCCTTTAGAGACATCTCAACATAAAAAAATCACCTTTGCATATTTCTTAATGCCTTTCTCTCTCTTTCTCTCTGTAGGATATTGATGAATTGATGCACACAGACCGACCGGACTGGCAGAGTGTCATGCAGTATGTGTCTCAGATCTATAAGTACTTTGAGACTTAATTCTTGACTGAAGGAAGAGAATGATAAACATGAGGGCACGGAAGAACTTTTATGTGCTTGGTTCAATGCAGTGGTTCAAATGCAAACACACACCAGTCAGGTTCTCCTCTGAATACAACCAGCACATAATTTCAATAATCACACATACAATACTTCTAGCCTCGAACATCTCCTCTTTTCCATACAGTTTTCCTACCATTCATTTCTTATATGGACTGAACTCATTTTTGGAAATTTAAAGTTGCTTGCAGAGTGTACATGGCATAGTTTTTTTTGGTTTTTTGGTTTTTTTTGTATTCTACATTTTGCAATGAGTACAGCTCTAACCTTTATAAAGAAAGTATTATAATAAAGAATGAGTAAGTGTTTCAAAACTTTTGACCGGTAGTGTATATATATATTGACAAACTTATATATTGTTATACCTATAAAGTATTTTTACATTTTAATTTTCCCACACATTATTTGAATTATTTTTTTTGTATTATTTATTAAGGCTTCAGACCTTGCTGAAATGTATTTCTAATTTGTCACTAAGATAGAAAAAGCATATGTCCTAATTATCAAAAGCGCCTTATGCGTATTTACTCATTCCTCATTAACAAACACTAAGATTATTTCCCTCTTACTCTGGTTAGTTATTTTCTGAAAGCATGTCAGATAGTCAATGTCTGATTGAATACTGTAAGTCTGTTCAAACAACCATCATTGATTATTTAGTGTTTAGGCTGGTCAGCAGTATATTCTGTGCCAAAAATAGAAAAGCTGAATTTCAAAATATTTTGATTCAAGCAGCAGACATGTAATCAAAATAGTCTTTTTGGATGGAAGTAAAATACATATACAATGAGAGACAGCCTCTCTGTTTTCAAATGTTTCCATCCAAGGGTTTTTTTGGGAACAAAAGGTGTAGCGCATCAAAAAGTTTACCAATATAGCTGAATGAAATGCAAATTATCGCTAAAATTTCAAAAGTGTCGACATAATATTTTTCTGTTTAACTCTAGCACATAAACTCTATGTCGATGAGAAACTGGTTTGGAAACACTTTTTGTTGAGAAAATTGGCATTAACACAAAAATTAACCCCTATCGTTAGCCTGTATTTATCATGACGACAAGGTATACATGAAAGCCAATTTATTGTATGTGAAGCATTACTCGCACTGTTATGGATTGGTATTAATGGCATACCTGCACAAATCCGATGCTGCAAACACATCTGCGTCATGACACTTCCAGGAGTGCCAACACAAATATCTCGTATCATGCACCTGTCATCGACAAGTGCATGGAGAACAAATGAATGGCCACTCTTTGTGATTAATTTAATCCATCCGTTCATTTATTAAAGTTGCTTTTCCACACCATTCAAAATAATAGACGGCAGTCATGGAATTAGCCCACAATACAAAAAACTTCCTGGTTACTTTCGTAACCTCCGTTCCCTGATGGAGGGAATGAGACATTGTGTCGATGTAGTGACACTAGGGATCCCCTTGGGAGCCCCAAACACCTCTGATCTTTGAGAAAAGGCCAATTGGCCAATTGGCGAGTGAAATTTGCATGCCACTCCCCCGGACATACAGGTAAAAAAGGAGCTGGCTTGCAACCACTCGTTCAGGTTTTGTGCTGAGGAGCCGAGACAAGGTCCCGGCCATTTCAGTGGGTAGTTCAGTGGTGTGGCAGGAGGGACACAACATCTCGTTCCCTTCATCAGGGAATGCAGGTTACGAAAGTAACCAGGACGTTCCCTATATGTCACTCACTCAACGTTGTGTCGATGTAGTGACACTAGGGGTCACTATACAAAACACCACAACTAGCTGAACTGTTACGTGAGCTGGCAGTGTGAGACGGGCAGACCATTGTGGGGGCCATAAAGCGTCTGCGTCGGAGGGTGTCACTCCCAAGGGGAAGACACCACGGAGACCACACCCTGCCCGAGGGGGAGGAAATTGTGTGGAAATATGTCAGATGGTCTTACCGAGTCTTGTCGACAGTGTCTCATGTGGAGAAGTCCCTGTGGTAGGTTCTACCCAGGGGGGGAGGAGCTCTACAAACACGGCGACCAGGGGCAGAGGGGCCTCTGCCCAAGGAAGACGCAGGTTCACCAACGGGGGAACTGTCTCGCGGAAGATACATCACACGGGGTTACATATGGGCAACCAGCACATGTGTAGCACCTACCCCAGTACAGGGCCAAGTTAGCACACGTACTGGGCCGGCAACGAGTTTCTCCGCAAACTCATCTGCCACAGGGCTAAGGAGGAAGGACATCCAGGGTCCACAACTTCGTGAACACGACTGGGGGTAAAAAGCACACGTCTTCACCTCCAGGAGGGGAAAGGTGCTATACGCAAGCGGTACACCTGTCCAGCTGTCCTGCAACTTACCTGCTCGTACCTGACAGCACACCGGACGAGACCAGCTCAACCCGGAGATTGCAGAAGCTCGCGAAGGTATTGGGTGTTGCCCAGCCCGCTGCTCTGCAGATGTCTGCTAAAGAGGCACCATTGGTCAGAGCCCAGGACGCCGCCACACTCCTAGTAGAGTGTGCTCGTAGCCCCAAGGGGAGCGGCACGTCCTGGGCGTGATATGCCAAAGCGATGGCGTCAATGACCCAGTGGGCGATCCTCTGTTTGGAGACAGCGCTCCCTTTCTGTTGTCCTCCAAAGCAGACAAAGAGCTGCTCAGAGCGTCTAAAGAGCTGCTCAGAGCGTCTAAAGCTCTGCGTGCGATCCAAATATATGTGCAAAGCACGCACCAGACACAGCAACGACAAGGCTGGGTCTGCCTCCTCCTGGGGCAGCGCTTGCAGATTCACCACCTGATCCTGAAACGGGGTCGTGGGAACCTTGGGCACATAGCCCGGTCGTGGTTGCAACACCACATGAGAGTATCCCGGACCGAACTCCAGGCACGTGTTGCCGACAGAGAATGCCTGCAGATCCCCTACTTTCTTGACGGAAGTGAGCGCAGTCAGGAGGGCAGTCTTCAAGGAGAGTGCCTTTAGCTTAACTGACTCCAGGGGCTCAAATGGAGCTCCCCATAGGCCCCGAAGGACCACAGAGAGGTCCCATGAGGGGACGAGATGCGGTCTGGGAGGATTCAGCCTCCTCGTGCCTCTAAGGAACCTGATGACCATTTCGTGCTTCCCAAGAGACTTACCATCAACTGCATCATGGTGCGCCACTATAGCGGCCACGTACACCTTCAAGGTGGAGGAGGACAGCTGCCCCTCCAGCCTCTCCTGCAGGAAGGAAAGCACTGACCCCACTGCGCATCTCAGGGGGTCTTCGCGTCGGGAAGCGAACAGACGCCACTTCAAGGCATCCAGGTGCCTTGTAGAGGGAGCCCTAGCCCTAGAGTGATCGTGTCTACCACCATGGGCGGAAGGCCACATAGGTCTTCCGCGTCCCGTCCAAGGGCCAGACGTGGAGATTCCAGAGGTCTGGTCGTGGGTGCCAGATGGTGCACTGTCCCTGAAAAAGAAGGTCCTTCCTCAGGGAATTTGCCGGGGGGGGGGCTGTCGTGAGGAGCGTGAGGTCTGAGAACCAAGTCTGGGTGGGCCAGTAAGGTGCTACTAGGACGACCTGCTCTTCGTCCTCCCTGACCTTTCACAGCATCTGTGCAAGTAGGCTCACTGGGGGGAACGCATACTTGGCATCTGTGCCAAGGGGAGCCTCGATCAGGGCATACCAGTGCGGGCAGTGGGAGGATTCCACTGTGCTTGACCGAATCGACTCCATATCAGTTGGACCACATGGGGATGGAGTCTCCACTCTCCCCTGAGCATGACCTGCCGCGACAGCAATACTGCCAGCAACTCAAGGCAGTTGATATGCCAATGCAGTCGTGGCCCTATCCAGGGGCCAGCGACTGCATGCCTGTTGCACATGGCAGCCCAGCCACGCTTCTGTCTAAGGGCTGAAGAGGCGGCGGCAGATTGGCGTGATGGCCACGCGATGTGCCCCGTGGCACCATGCCCATCTTGGGACTCGAGTCTGAAGTCAGTGCTGAAGTGGTTTCATATGCATCAACCCGAGCGGCGTGACCACCGCCGAGGACGCCATATGCCCCAGGAGCCTCTGAAATTGTTTCAGTGGGACCGCCGTTCTCCGCCTGAACGCCTTCAGACAGTTCAGCACTGACCGCGCACGCTCACTCGTGAGACACACCTTCATAGAGACTGAGTCTAACTCCATGCCGAGAAAAGAGATGCTCTGAACCGGGAAGAGCCGGCTGAGGTGGCTGAGCACCAAGTCCCTGTGCGCACACAACAAATCCCAAGAGTGAGCTAGAATCAGCCAGTCATCGACGCCTGCCATAAAGGTGTGGTGCCCGGTGGTCGTGATAACGATGGACGTGGACACCGAATGTGTGACCCAGGAAATGAGGAAACCACTCTTTCCAGGTCTGTAGCGGGTCTCCGTCTCCCTGGGTCGCCCGTCTCAGGGGCGCTTCGAAGCCTTCATTGGGTTCTTAGTGGCAGGCCGTGAGACGGGTGGTGTCTGCTTCCTGCAGGTGGCTCCACGCCGGGGCCATCCTCCTGGGGCGGGCTGCGGCAGAGCCGGTGTTGCTGCTGCAGAGGGATGCCCTTGGCGACGAGCAGACGGGGTGCGGAATCTTGATCCGCGCCGAGGCAGGATGTGCTGGATAGCCTCCAACTGTTGGGCAAAGTCCTCAATGGTGTCGCCGAATAGGCCAACCTGGGAGATGGGGGCATCAAGGAATCGTATCTTGTCAGCCTCCTTCATATTGACCAGGTTGAGCCAAAGGTGGCGCTCCTGGACCACCAAAGAGGACATCTCCTGCCCGAGAGACTGTGCCATGACCTTTGTCGCCCGGAGGGCGAGATCGGTTACCGAGCGCAGATCCTGCATCAATCCTGGGTCAGAACTACCCTCGTGCAGTTCTCTCAGCACCTTGGCTTGGTGCACTTGCAGGAGAGCCATGGCATGCAGGACGCAGGCGGCCTGTCCAGCATCACTGTAGGCCTTAGTCGCCAGTGACGACGTAAGCCTACAGGCCCTGGGCGGGAGTCTCGGACGGTTCCACCAGGTCGCAGCATTTTGCAGGCACAAGTGCACCGCAACCGCCTTATCCACCTGGGGAATCGCCGAGTACCCCCTGGCAGCTCCACTGTCGAGGGTAGTGAGAGCGGAGGAGCCATAAATCGGGTCCGGGCAGTTAAAGGTGATCCCGATCTCGTGAGCTCATCATGCAGCTCTGAGAAGAAAGGAACCGGGGCGGGCGTGGCCATGAGCGGCGCTCTGAGCCCAGGAACCAATCATTGAGCCATGAGGGTTCAGGGGGGAGTGGAGGGTTCCACTCCAGCCCAACGTTCACAGCCTGCGACGTGCGGTCGCCCAGTCGAGTCCTCGGTGTCAGACTGGACGAGCCTGCTCTCCGATGCTGCGATCGAGAGCTCATCCTCTTCGTGAGCCCCGAATGAGATCGAACTCGCCCTGAGACAAGCCAGCGGTCTCATCCCAGAACTCGACCGGGGCACATGAGCGTACTGGGGAATGGGAGGTCCGTGGGAGGTTTCCCGGCGGAGAGCTCCCATTGAGGTCCCCAAATCGCCCCCAGTGCTAACCGCTGCAGCCGAGGTGGGGAGCCGCTGGGGTGGCTTTCCCTCTGACGAAGGAAAGCCGCGACCGCAACGTTGCCATGGTCATGTTCTTGCAATGAGGACATGACCCATCCATGAACAATGTCTCCGCATGGGCAGCGCCCAAGCATGTGAGACAGCGATCGTGGCCGTCAGAAGCAGAGCGATAGTGACCGCAACCAGGAATTATACACAGACGGAAAGGCATCTTTAAAAAGACGCTTCATCTGTGCCACTCTTTTAGTAGGAAAATATACTCTTTTATTGGGAAGAATATACTCTTTTAGCTGCTGAAGCACCCAGGGGCGTTCTCTGCACACCACCGGTGCAAGAGGGGGAGAAACCGCTGTAATGCTCTGTAAATCCAACAGCTTTTGAGGTGAATGGATCGGCGGAGGAATTCAGCTCACTGAATCACAACCACTCGGCTCCGAAGAAAAAATCTGAATGAGTGGTTGCAAGCCAGCTCCTTTTATACCTGTATGTCCGGGGGAATGGCATGCAAATTCCACTCGCCAATTCCCATTGGCCTTTTTTCAAAGATCAGAGGTGTTTGGGGCTCCCAAGTGTGACCCCTAGTGTCACTACATCGACATAACATTGAGTGAGTGACAGATAGGGAACATATAATTTCTTTGCACAAACATGTTTTAAATTAAAAATAAATACACAGTACTAGAAGAAAATCTTCATATACCCCAAATCTATAAAATTATTATTTAGCTTACTTTTGAAAAAATGCTGGCAAAATTCCCTGTATTAAATAAAATAAATTACTAAATGAAAAATTACGGACATTTGGGAGGCGAAAGGTACACAGTTAGCGATATACACACATTTCTGTATGGAAACGGCTTAAGAGCAGATTTATTTTGCGATAAACCAAAACCTATGTGACAAAGTGTATTTTTTTAAGCATGACGTCATCACGCACACAATTTTTATCGCTAAAAGGCCATTTGAATGGAAACAAGCAGAAGACGGCAAATTTTGCAAAAAATGTTTTACGCATTTTCACTTTGTTGATAATAAAACGAAAAAAGTGGATGGAAACTTGGATGAAACTGTCTCAGACATGGTTTATCTAACTGCATCTTATTGGAAATGCTATTTATTGACTTTTTTTTTGGTTGTTGTTGTTAAATATTTAGATTGTAAAGGAATGTGTTTTTTTTTATTTATCTATTTGACATTTCAGTTTTTTCTTATGACAATTGATGGTTAACGGATGATAATGTGAATAGTAAAAATAAAGATTTTGTCAGTCATAAATATTGCTTGCTTGTTTGAATTCGAAAGCAATTGTTTTGTTCAGATTCATTTAGAATGATTCTTTGTAATAAGATAAAATTGTGATAAAACTTTTTCTCCTTCTATGTGATTTACGCACATGTGAAATAGTGCATTTTAACAGACAGTGTGAAATTGAGGAGTCATACTGGCACCAGTTTTTGTAGGTCCGCTGAAAGCGCTTAAAATGTCATGCTGAGGCAGTAAAACAGTCTGTGTGGTTACAGACAGAGTGGAGATCTCCCTAACTTTTTAAATATACAGAGAGTCCATATTGATAATCTTTAGGAGTTACACAATATTGTCACTTCACCCGCTAACTGATACCAGCAGAATTACTAGACTCTATTTTCAGAAGATCACACATTTTTGTGCAAAACATCTATAGGCTAGCAAAGATAATTACAGAATCTCTCTTAAAAAGCAGATTACAAACACATTTTTACTGGGAAAGTATTCATTGCTTGCAAGGCAGCACTGTAAACATTCTGATTTAGGTTTTGTTCTAAAAAAAAGTACTGAACTTCTGCAATAATTCAACCCAAACTCCCTGATGTACTCCATTCAAACTTTTATTTATTTATTGTTTGTTTGTAGAAAGTTTTCATTTTTGGGTGTGCAATCTATTTTTACCATTCAAAATTAACACTTTATAAGAAAGAAAATTGAAGTTCATAACATATTTAATATATTGTTCATAACAATAGATACAAGATGGCGCCACAGATGGCAGCCTTGATGTGGAGCTCTCCAATTCTTTTGTTGTTTCTGTTTGTTTGTCCTGTGTTTCGTAATTTTTTTCCAATCAGTTTTACCAGAGACGAACTGCTGAACATTTGCTTGAGACACAAGCGAGGGAAGCGATCCGGCACGCTGGTCAAGCTCAGACAGCGCGGCTTTCGAAGAGCGCTGCTGAGTATTCATCAAACAAATCTCTGCTCTCTTCTAACAAAATGGACGAACTACATCTCCTCACTCATACAAACAAGGACTTTTCAACTCTGCTGCTTTGACACCACTGTCATTGGCCTCATCCAGGATGATGATGAGACTGCATACAGAAGGGAGGTTGAACAGCTGGCTGTCTGGTGCAGTCAAAACAACCTTGAGCTGAACACGCTCAAAACGGTGGAGATGATTGTGGACTTTAGGAGGAACACCCCAACACTGACCCCCCTCACCATTCTAAACAGCACTGTGGCAGCAGTGGAGTCATTCAGGATCCTGGGCTTTACCATCTCACAGGATCTGAAGTGGGAGACACACATTGACTCCATTGTGAAAAATGCCCAGCAGAGGTTGTACTTCCTTCACCAGTTGAGGAAATTCAACCTGCCACAGGCGCTGCTGATACAGTTCTACTCAGCATTCATTGAGTCTGTCCTCTGCACTTCAATAACTGTCTGGTTTGGTTCAGCTACGAAATCGGATATCAGAAGACTACAAAGGACAGTTTGGATTTTGAGCGGATTATTGGTTGCCCCCTGCCCTCCCTTCAAGAACTGTACACTTCCAGAGTGAGGAAAAAGGCTGGAAAAATCACTCTGGACCCCATTCACCCTGCCCATTACCTTTTTGAACTGTTGCCTTCTGGCCGACGTTTCAGAGCTCTGAGCACCAGAACCATCATGCACAGGAACAGTTTTTTCCTTCAGGCTATCCATATCATGAACAGTTAAAACTGCCCCATTGAGCAATAATTATGTGCAATACACAGCTTAGTCTATTTATATTTATCTAACATACCATACCTCTTTTGCCATTACATTCCCTTGCACTATCTGTATATAACAGATATGTATTTGTACATGTGTGTGTGTGTGTGTGTATATATATATATAAATTGTCTTATTGTGTATTTCTATATATACTTATATTTTCTATTTGCTTTTTATTTTTATTCTATTTTTTTATTATCTCTGTCTTGTTTTTGTATTGTTTGTGCACTGGAAGCTTCTGACACCAAGACAAATTCCTTGTATGTGTAAACACACTTTGCAGTAAAGCTCATTCTGATTCTGATTCTTGTTATTTAAATTCTGATATTTAAACCCTCACATTGACATTGATAGAAGGTTCAGCACTGAAAATGTAACTGACGTATTGTAATATTTGCATAGTGACTTCTGACTGGTCCACATTAAATTTCTATACTGGGTCCCACTTTATATTAGGTGTCTTTAACTACTATGTACTAACATTAAAATACATACAATGCAATGTATTTACTGTGTAACTACATGTTGTTCTACAAAATTCTCACAAGATTCACATTTGCTGCTACTGAGGTTGAGGTATGTGTAGGTTTAGGAGTAGGGTAAGTTTAAGGTTGCGGTTAGGGTTTAGAGTTAGGTTCTGGGTAAGGTTCCGTTGACAAAGTCTCATCAACAAAGTGTTTCCGTCCACAGAACTGCCGCTCACTGGATGTTTTTTGCTATCTAACTCTTTCTCCCATAATAGACTATTTGGATGTAGCCTACAACTTTTCAAACTATCATTTTACTGCAAACTACTCTTTTGCTGCTTTCATGAAATGCAGATCTCAATTTAAAATATGTTTTGACAGTGTGTGACAGTGTTCGCAGTTGAGGCGTGTCCACGAGCTGTGATGAATTGTTTTGTTTTGTTTTTTTCTGTCTGTTTCCCGCGAGCTGCTTGAAAAGCCATGTGTTGCGTTCACAGTGCGTTTCAGATTATTTCCACACCGCTCCTGCGACATGCAGCACAAGACACGAATGCAAATCAGTCTAAAGAAGAGGACCGAAAGACATTTAACTCTGAAATGAAAGTAAGTATCCCTGTTCTATCTCATAGATGCGCAGTTTCACCTTTATTGTGACTTTTTGTAATAACTTTCTGGTAAAGCATTTTGACTCTTTCTTCAAAGCACAATTTATGCGAAACATGACCATGCAAGTACCGCTGTTTCTTTTCTTTTTACACCAACAGATGGACGTTTTGGCAAATCACAAACTTTGGGAATCTGTGGATTATTGCAGAAGACTGATACTTTCACAACTGGAGAAGCCAGAAGAATGACAGACAGACTCATGACATGCTAACTACGGGTGGAAGACCTGCAGAGATGGATTCGCTGTACATCGCTATTGAATTGGTGATCGCTGTCGTGTCAATCGTTGGCAATGTGCTGGTGTGTTGGGCTGTGGCCATCAATTCAACTCTCAAAAACGCGACCAATTATTTTTTGGTATCGCTGGCCGTGGCAGATATTTTGGTCGGTTGTCTTGCTATCCCTTTTGCCATCACTATAAGCATTGGTCTGGAGTCAGACTTTTATGGATGCCTTTTCTTGGCGTGTTTTGTTCTGGTACTGACTCAGAGTTCAATATTTAGTCTCCTGGCTGTTGCCATCGACAGATATCTGGCTGTCAAAATACCCCTGAGGTAAGTCTTTGACTTTTAATGACAATTCCCGTTCATTGCCATTTTAGAAATTCGTTTCTGCTTAGTAATGAGTCTTCTGGTTGTGTGTATGGCCCCTTAATGTGCGCGCAATACAACCTGTTCTTGTGTATTTTCTACATGTACTTCATGCGTCAATTACGTCAATTAAAGGCATGGCCACAAACAAGCTATTGTACATTTCCACAGTTTTTGCCCAGAACAATGATATACAGTGCAGTTCATCAACACACGTTGAACTTTAGTGACAACATGCCCCAACAGTACGTTGTCACAGTGGAACCTGATATCAAATAGCCAATTAAAGGCTCTTAGACGAAATGTACGAAACCGTTCAAATGCAAAATGCAATGTACAAAAATGTTTAACCATTCACATAATATACGATGTGACAACTCGACCTGACATACTGAGGAACAACCCTTGTGACAACTAGCCCCTGTCTCCCCTATTGATCAACGAACCTTCAATGATATTGCAGACTAGATTCAAGGATCTATACGATGTCCTACGTGCATCTGCTCGTGCTTCTTTTGCAATTCGTTCGAAGTTCGTTTAGTTAATCGAAGTTGAAACATTGAAGGGAAATCCCGAAGATTACTAAAACACGTGCACACTAAAATGTACTGATATTAGCTACATGAAGTGTAAATATCGCCCTCTGTAACTTCTTAAAGGAATAGTGCGTTCAATACAAGTTAAGCTCAGTCGACAGCATTTGTGGCATAATATTGATTACCACAAAAAATAATTTCTACTCGTCGACTTTAAAAAAAAAAAAAAAAAGCAAAAATGGAGGTTCCAGTGATGCACTTACAATGGAAGTGAATGGGGACAATTTTTTGGAGGGTTTAAAGGCGGAAGTGTGAAACTTATAATTTTATAAAAGCACTTATATTAATTCTTCTGTTAAAACTCATGTATTATTTGAGATGTAAATTTGTTTAAATCATATTTTTTTTTTTTTTTTTTACAGTTGTTTTAGGGTTTGTTGACATTGCATCATGATGGCAACAAAGTTGTAAAATTGGCTATAACTTTAGTCAGGAAAGGTTAGTAAGCGATTTTATCACTAAAATCATGTTAACACGTATATTGTTTAAATTTTTTGGCTATACTTTTAAAACAGTGAGTATCTTAATGTTTATGGATATGCCCCATTTACTTCCATTGTAAGTGCCTCATTGGAACCCAGTTTTTTTTTTTTTTTTTTAAGAAAATTAGGGAGCAGTCGAAATAACTTTTTGAGGTAATCGATATTATGCCACAAATGCTGTCGTGTGAGCTTAACTTGTATTGAACCCAGAATATTCCTTTAATCTGTCAATCTCGCAGGAGTGATCCAAATATTTATACTATTAAAGAACATCCCGATGATGCTCAGGGACAGGATAATGACAACAAAGTTCGAGAAGTAGGATTAGGAAAAGCTGGTCAACAGTTCATCTACATTCACTGTGGAAATCTTGATCTTTAGAGAGAGGATACAAGCTATTTTCAACCAGTCTAATTCATATGAGTCATGTTATTATTTTGATTCATATATGCATATTATAATAGTCAAATTATGTATATGAGCTTTGAATTATGCTACCCAATCTTAGACCAGTGTACCATTTACATCTTCACAAGAAATGTTCAAGTTTTGGTTGAGTGTTACATTTCACACTGGTCAATTTTACTGTCATATTTGGTCAGAATTAATGGAAAGAATAAAGAAAGGAATCACATATTGATTGGTGCACAAAGAAAGTGTGCATATTTAATTTCACACATGCACTCTTGATCACAATCAACATGAGAATAATACAAAGAAAAGCCTACATGTGTTGAGTCTTGTGTGAATGCAGTGTAAGTGATACTGTGCTATAAGGAAACCCTTTTGATAAAAGCCTTTACATCAAATCATCTTGGATCTTGGGTGGTCATGTAACTCTCACAGGCCAAGATCAGGGACGGATTATAACTAGCAAGGGCCCCTGGGCCAATTTTCTCAAAGTTGAGATCTACACAATCTGTTTCATTGATTTAAGTCTCTTTTAATTCCTGTTCTGTTATTTACAGTCAGATTAATTCAAACACACTGTACAGATGTGGTAAAGAAATAACAGCCACTGTTCGTAAACAGACAGTACCATTTTAACGTTTGTCATAGATAATGTAAACTCAATGTAAATACTACAATTATGCATACAAAATGCACATATTTACAGGGGCCAAAATAAATTATTACATATTTTAACTTCATCAAACACTTTAAAGTGATAGTTCACCCAAAAATGAAAATTCTCTTATTATTTCCTCACCCTCATGCCATCACAGATGTGCATGACTTTGATATAATAGGTGTGGGTGAGAAACAGCTATCTTTTCAACTCATCTGAATGATAGGGTGCTTTCTGTTCAGAAGTGATCATCCCCACACACTGTTTCCTTCAAAAGACTTTACCCTCCATTGTGAGAGCTTGAATGGCTGAAAGGTGTGGGGCTCAAAACCAGTGGTCATTTGGTAACTTTTGATGAAATTCTGTTTGGAATGACCCTACAGCTTGGCTACCATTATTATTCTTCCATTGAAAAGCCCTGCAAAGGCATAATTTAAGCCTTTTCAAAATCTCATAAACTACATTACATTGACAGAATGTTAAAATGAGCTACGATTTTTGGAATGTTCATGATTTCAAACTTCAGCTGTCAAAACTTACACACAAGCCCTTTAAGATGCTCTCTTCTTTCATTCTTTCTTACTGTAAAACCTGCAAACATTTCTAACTTCAAGCATTTCAAACTATTTTAAACTTTCAGACAAGGTTTTGTCAGACCAACATTATAGTTTGTCTTGACAAACTTAACATATCTAGTTCAATCAGAACTTTTGAACCACACAAATTAAAATATCAATATTTTCTTTTCCCCAATCACCTAAGCAAAGTTATTTTTTGTAATGTAGGGCAAACATGCAGTTATAGCAATGAATAGTATAATACAGTTTTTGTTCGACAGCCCTTTTATACAAAGAATAAAGCTTAACCATATAAAGCCTAACATATGAAATAATAGTCCGAAAATTATATTTTTTAAACCTGTTTAAACCTATTTTTATAATATAACAAGGTCTTCTACTTCCAGAAGAGCATGGAAACTTTCACCAGGAGACAGTAGACATCTCATACACATCGCGATGATGATGTAGAGGCTTTAGAAAGTCATGTATCTAATATGAAATGTGTGGCGTTATAAGGTTAAAGATCTGCTCAAAAAATGTAATTAGAAACAGGATGACAAAATGCTCCTATAAGAGGGCTGGGGGCCCTCATAGTCACGGGGCCCTGTTGAGGGGGCTTTGTATAAGCTCTGGGGCCCACATATTTAAGCATATATAAACATTTGTTTTCAAAGTTGTTGGGCCGTTAGACCCGGCATGACGTACTCCCCTCCCTTCCTGGAGAGGGGGTGTTGCCCTTCCAGCCGTGCCTGCCAGCAGGTCTTCCCTACCTTTCTGGAGCCCTGGGAGAGACAACAGGAGGGAAAGGGGAGAGGGAAAGAGCGAGGTGGAGCGACAGAGAGAGAGAGAGAGAGGAGAGAGAGAAAACTGGCTCGCCGGTCCCCGGCCACACCATCGCCTGGTCCTCAGCCACTTCTCCGACCTCTGGTGGATGACAGCTCGCTCCACCCCTGGTGGATGGAACGGCTCCTCCCCTTTCTCAGCGAACGACAGCAGTTCCTCCAACTCTCTGCGGCTGCCAGTGACCCCTCCGTCCCCAGGCAGACGGCCTCGGCTGCTCCCCTGGCGAATGGCAGTGGCGAGGACTCCGTGACAGTGCATCCCTCCTCCTTCCTGGGTTTCGGCACCAATGTAACGGGTAAAGGTGGGCAAGGAGGAGGCGGGAACCGGCTGAACAGTCAACGTAAATTTTAATAATATAAATTAGCTTAAATCAATGTAAACACAAACACATAGACACACACACACACAGCGGCCGTCTTTCTCTCTCTCTCTCGAACTGGCATCTCCAGCTTCCCTTTATCTCTCTCTCCCGCTGATTAGTTGACTCAGAGCTCGTCACACTCCTCCCCCACCTGATTCAGGCCAGGGCGCCATCTGCACTGGCCTACTCCCCATCTCTGGAGGGGAGACGCTGCCCTTCCGGCCATTCCGCCTCCTGGGAACCTGGGGAGAGATGAGGGGAGGGAGAGGGGAGAGGGAATGGGCGAGCGGGAGCGAGAGGAGAGAGAGTGAAAACTGGCTCGCTGATCCCCGGACACACAGTCGCCTGGTCCTCAGCCACTCCTCTGACCTCTGGTGGACCACAGCTCGCTCCTCCCCTGGCGGACGGAAAGGCTCCTGCCCTTTCTCGGTGGACAACAGCCGTTCCTCCAACTCTCGGCGGCGACCCCTCCATCCCCAGGTAGACGGCCGCGGCTGCTCCCATGGCAGATGGCAGTGGCGAGGACTCCACGACAGCGCATCCCTCCTCCTTCCCGGGTTTCGGCACCAATGTAACGGTGGTCATGGAGGAGGCGGGAACCAGCTGAACAGTCAACGTAAAGTTTTAATAACATAAATGACCTCAAATCAGCTTAAACACAAACACATTGACACACTGAGCATGAAGTTCTCTCTTTCTCTTGAACTGGCACCTCCGGCTCGTCTTTATTCCCCTCCCGGCTGATTAGCCCGATTCAGGGCCATGCGTGTGTCCTCACGGCACGGCCCCACCCTCCTCCCTGTCACACTCTCATTTACTATACTGTAAAAAGTGTAGCATTTTTTTATGTTAAAATACTTTCTCCTATCCCAGCTTAATGTACAGAGAGCCAACAATACATAAGCCTTTTGTAGGTTGATTCCCCTGAAAAGTGTAAACACTGTGGCTCTGTGGTGCTATCAAAACTTTTTTTACAGTTTGTTTAGGTATTTAGACCAGCTTGACATAACAACAATTAGCACGTTTATATGCACGTTCTTACACCGATTATGCTTAATAAACTGACAACATGTAAAGGCATGTAAACGCCTTAAACGGTTTTCCTTTATCGGGTAAGGTCATAAACTGTCTAAGCATAAACTGATCAACACAGGTAGATTTTTGCCCATTACCCCAACTTCGCGTTGCATGTAAACACATTTACCGGTGTTCTTACCGGCTTATTCAATGTATGCAATTGTTGTGTTACAATTTTGACATCAAAAGTAAAGAATAATCTGAAGATTTCAGAACTAATGTAAACGCAATTTTCTTGCATTGTCAACATTTTTTAATACAATGATTTTTGGTAGTTAATAGCATATTGGTGTGCATGTAAACAAACAATCAGTGCATTTACATGCACACCAATGGCATAAACCAATGGCATATATTTTGGGCGGGACTATCTCTGTGTCTGACCAATAACACACAGTTGATATTTTTGCAATTCTATTTGGTGGCGCTTTAGTGGTGAAGAAATTAAACACTGCAAAATGCTCTCTGTAATTTCTTTCCTCATTAAAAAAGTTTTAATGAATAGTACTTCTGTAAAATATGTTTAAACCATGTACACCACAATTAAATGAGGAATCTAGTAATTTCAGTAGTCTAATGAAAGCTGTTTCATTTTACATAAAGTTCATGTAAAATATGTTGGGATAACACGACCAGCCGAATGCAACTCATTTTATTTCTGTTTCAACACCCCCTGACCCCACACCCACAGGACACTTTTGGTTTTATAATAAAGAAATGATGGCTGTATTTCTACAATAGTGTCAGTAACCAAGACTGTTGCTTTTGCATGATGCAATCAAAGTCCGTTTCAAGGCAATGTGCTCGTTTAGCTCATAATTTTCAGGCTGGTCCAGCTAATGCGCATGCACGTTCTGGAGTTAACTGACAGTTGATGTCTGTATCTAAAAAGTGATTGGCTATTTTACCTGTAACGCGGTACTTGCTATTCTACATTCACCATACCGGGTGTTCCAACAGACCTTTTTCACAGACTATGATGACACATTTCCAATTTATTAAGCTGTGTAAATCTAGCAAACTTCTTTGATATTGTCAATTTGTACATATTTAGTGTTAATTTATTACATTATTCTTTGTGTAATATTGACCTGGAATTAGTAATAAAAAAAAAAAAACCTACCACAGCTGCGTTAATTGTCGTTAGTTTTCCAGAAAAGGCTGTATGTGTGAAAGCGGCAGTTTATTTTATTCTCATTTATTTATCATCTTTAAGCGTGTTTATTGAACATTGAATGACCTTTCCTTAAAGGTGACAGCATAGTGGATTGATAGACCAGTAACACATTACAGGTCAACCTATTGATCTTTAATCAATTAGTTAATTTTTAGGACAGCGCTTCTTAACTTCTGAACATGAACTACTGTGTGGTCTGTCTGTCAGTGGTGTGCAGTCAGTCCCATCAAAGGGGTGACCTAAATGGAGACAGAAAAAAATAATTAAATTATGAAACAGTTTTTTACTGTTTATTTGTTGTTGTTTTTTTGTTTTTTTCACATGTATGCATTTAATAAAACCATCAAAATACACCAATAAACAACTTCAGAACAACTTAAAATTACTGTAGACTACCTCAAAGGTGTTCACTTAATTTCTCCTGTTTGATGAAGTGTAAGCGGTCCATGGCAGCCAATCAAAATGACTCATTATCGTACTGTATCTCTACGTTACTGCATCCCCCTTCACAGGAGATTTTGAAGGGTTCTCTATTTCATTTGTAATAGCAGAGTTATAGAAAATCTGACCAATCAAATGCATTATTTTCACTTTGAGGGTTGGCCTCCAGGAGTCTGCACCTTCACAGCTCTGATGAGAATGGCTTACGCATTGAACGTGGAAAGTTTCCCTTCCTCCAGCTGCATTTGCATCTCTACTCAAGTCTGACGGCGAACAGTGCAATATTTTCCAGCAACAGAGAGAGCAAGCAGTCTGAAAACCCATTAAGGAGTTAACGGCAACGAATCCTAATTACATATTTACTAATATATATATATATATATATATACCTAATATTCTTCAAATGAACAGACTAATTGGCAACTTTACTGCGCCATGCACAATGTTATGCAAAAACACAACAGAACAAATAAGACTAAAAATAGGCCTAAGAGAACTGAGAGGTAATTTTATGTGGTGTGTGTTGAAAGGGTACCCAGTTAATGCCCTGCACACCACTGCTGTATGTAGTGTTTTGATTCTAACACTCTGGAATGCTGCCTTGATTTTTTTTTTTTTTTTTTTTTTTTGTGGGTTGAACTATTCTTTTAATGCACCTGTTCACATGAGTAAAGCAGTTGAGACCTTTTCCCTTTAGAGCCATTGTGTAAGGTGTTGTCCCTGAAACTGAAGCCTGTTGGCAGAGATCCGTAGTCCAGAGCGGAAGCGAGGGAGTTGAAGAACGAAAGGGTGTGAGGAGCGATTTGTGTGTGAATTGAATGAAGGGGTAAAACAGTGGGTGGGAGAGAAACACAGGAGGATGCCAGTGGGTTGTTGTCACAACTAATCCACTCTTTCCCGCATTCATGTGCCCTGAGAGTGGAGGAGAACTGGCGCTGAGAGAAAGAAAAGCTTGGGATAGCTGAAAGAAGCATGCAACAAAAGGATACTGTGCACTCGGAGCTAAATGCAATGACAAACAGTAATGTGTCCTTGCATATCAACAAGCAGGGTTGAGAGGGTTACTTTTGAAATGTATTCCACTACAGATTACAGAATACATGCTGTAAAATGTAATTTGTAACGTATTCCGTTAGATTACTCAAGGTCAGTAACGTATTCTAAATACTTTGGATTACTTCTTCAGCACTGGTAGATTTTCTTGTTTTGACTATAAAAACTCTGCCAGTACAGTAAGACAAAATACACATGTTAAAAATACATTCTCTGAAAAACCTAAATATCTTATGAAGTGTTGTTTCTAAAACAAGATCAATAAAACTGATCTTGTTTTAAGGATTTTTAGATATTTTTACAGGAAAACAATACAAAAATTATTATCAAGAAAATGATTTTTGCCCTAATATCAAAGGTCGTACTAGAAAAAAAGAAATTATGATCCAACGTGAATTTTCTTGATAAAAAAATATGATCATGCCTGGTAACGTGTGCATGTAAAATGGCTAGAAATAGCATTTTAAGTTAGCGTAAAGCTGACAATTTACACAAGGTTTATTTCTATTTCTTCTGCTCCAGACTTACTTCAAACTTACTTCTCTGTCTGCTCGTATGAATGTAACACATCATAAGAAAGTGTTTCACCGCTGTTCAAATGCACTTTGGATCACATCATTTATATGTATAAATGTTTTCCATCTGAAAGGACTAAATATTAAAAGAAACAAATGACAATAAAATGCAAAGTAATCTCTTCAGTAATCAAAATACTTTTTGAATGTAACTTTATTCTAATTACCAATGATTTAAATTGTAACTGTAGTGGAATACAGTTACTTATATTTTGTATTTTAAATACGTAATCCAGTTACATGTATTTCGTTACTCCCCAACCCTGTCAACAAGGCAATGTTTTGTAGAGAGTTCTATTTGTTAAATTATATGTTACGAAAAAGAGGCATATATGAAGAAAATGATGTGTGGTAAAAATAAGGTCAGAGCTGTTTCCTTATGGTTAGCGCACTGACACGATAAGCCAGGGTGCTCATGCAGGCGACTTTGTTTCCTCCTCTTCAGCCCAGTCTTTCTTGTCTTCTCTCAAGAGATAAAATAGATACAAATGTTCAGTTGTTCTCTGGTTTTTAGTGTGTTGCTACGTATGCTGCTGCTAGAGTGTTCTGGGTGGTTGCTTACTGGCCTGAGAAAATAACCCCCTCCTAAGCCTCTATGCCAGGGGCTGCATCTGAAAGCTAACGGCCCCAATATACTTCCGGAGACATTCTTCTTCATTCTTCATAAAGATGCTGGCAGAATTCATAGTAAAACAGGACTTAGATGTTGATTGATTGACCAAATGCTAAATAATTGTGTTGCATTAGTTAAGTTTAAATAAGTTAATTGAGCAAGTAAAAATCATGCTGAGTGAACACCATCCGTTAGAAGTCTGAATTTGAAACTTTTTAATGACTGTGTTGAATATCACTTGGACTTTATGCAATATAATTATATTCTCATCATAAATGTATTAAGCTGATTTCAAGTGTAATGGTTTAGTATTTTCAATAGAGCTGCTTTCCCTAAAAAAAAAAGTTTGTTGGGTTTCAGATTTCATATATATATATATATATATATATATATATATATATATATATATACAGGTGCATCTCAATAAATTAGAATGTCGTGGAAAAGTTCATTTATTTCAGTAATTCAACTCAAATTCTGAAACTCGTGTATTAAATAAATTCAATGCACACAGACTGAAGTAGTTTAAGTCTTTGGTTCTTTTAATTGTGATGATTTTGGCTCACATTTAACAAAAACCCACCAATTCACTATCTCAAAAAATTAGAATACATCATAAGACCAATAAAAAAAACATTTTTAGTGAATTGCTGGCCTTCTGGAAATTATGTTCATTTACTGAATATGTACTCAATACTTGGTAGGGGCTCCTTTTGCTTTAATTACTGCCTCAATTCAGCGTGGCATGGAGGTGATCAGTTTGTGGCACTGCTGAGGTGGTATGGAAGCCCAGGTTTCTTTGACAGTGGCCTTCAGCTCATCTGCATTTTTTGGTCTCTTGTTTCTCATTTTCCTCTTGACAATACCCCATAGATTCTCTATGGGGTTCAGGTCTGGTGAGTTTGCTGGCCAGTCAAGCACACCAACACCATGGTCATTTAACCAACTTTTGGTGCTTTTGGCAGTGTGGGCAGGTGCCAAATCCTGCTGGAAAATGAAATCAGCATCTTTCAGCAGAAGGAAGCATGAAGTGCTCCAAAATTTCTTGGTAAACGGGTGCAGTGACTTTGGTTTTCAAAAAACACAATGGACCAACACCAGCAGATGACATTGCACCCCAAATCATCACAGACTGTGGAAACTTAACACTGGACTTCAAACAACTTGGGCTATGAGCTTCTCCACCCTTCCTCCAGACTCTAGGACCTTGGTTTCCAAATGAAATACAAAACTTGCTCTCATCTGAAAAGAGGACTTTTCCACTGGGCAACAGTCCAGTTCTTCTTCTCCTTAGCCCAGGTAAGACACCTCTGACGTTGTCTGTGGTTCAGGAGTGGCTTAACAAGAGGAATACGACAACTGTAGCCAAATTCCTTGACATGTCTGTGTGTGGTGGCTCTTGATGCCTTGACCCCAGCCTCAGTCCATTCCTTGTGAAGTTCACCCAAATTCTTGAATCGATTTTGCTTGACAATCATAAGGCTGCGGTTCTCTCGGTTGGTTGTGCATCTTTTTCTTCCACACTTTTTCCTTCCACTCAACTTTCTGTTAACATGCTTGGATACAGCACTCTGTGAACAGCCAGCTTCTTTGGCAATGAATGTTTGTGGTTTACCCTCCTTGTGAAGGGTGTCAATGATTGTCTTCTGGACAACTGTCAGATCAGCAGTCTTCCCCATGATTGTGTAGCCTAGTGAACCAAACTGAGAGACCATTTTGAAGGCTCAGGAAACCTTTGCAGGTGTTTTGAGTTGATTAGCTGATTGGCATGTCACCATATTCTAATTTGTTGAGATAGTGAATTGGTGGGTTTTTGTTAAATGTGAGCCAAAATCATCACAATTAAAAGAACCAAAGACTTAAACTACTTCAGTCTGTGTGCATTGAATTTATTTAATACACGAGTTTCACAATTTGAGTTGAATTACTGAAATAAATGAACTTTTCCACGACATTCTAATTAATTGAGATGCACCTGTATATATTATTTTTTTTTTTTTCATTTTGTTAAATGTTTTGCTTGAAAAGTGTGCTTGTATCTTTCTTTTAAAAGTAATGCCACTTGGTTTGATATTTGTTATCTAATGCAATGACATTCATACAGTGGCTTAAGTGTCCAATAACTTTTTGGGGCTACCGTAAATGAACCGAGCCAAAAAAATGTAATTCTTTATTTTGCTAATGCTATTTTTTCACTGTCTTTATTCATCTATGTTCTCCCTCCACTCCTCTGTTCAGGTATAAAGAGCTTGTCACAGGGAAGAGAGCAAGAGAGATAATCACCATTTTATGGATCTTATCTTTTATCATTGGACTTATCCCATTTGTGGGCTGGAACAAAAGATACACATCATGTTCCAGAAACGAAAGCAACTCTATACAGACTACCAACACTTGCACTGTCGCTGAGATGGAAATAGGCTTCTTGCAAAGCTGTTGCCTCAAGTGCTTGTTTGAGAATGTGGTGGACATGAGCTACATGGTGTACTTCAACTTCTTTGGTTGCGTGCTACCGCCTCTGCTCATCATGCTGGGCATTTACGTGAAGATCTTCACTGTGGCGCGCAAACAGCTGCATCAGATTGAGCTCAAATGCAGCGTGAGCAATGGCGAGAATCAGCACCACGGCTTGCTGCAGCGGGAGATTCGTGCTGCTAAATTGCTATCCATCATCGTGGGCTTGTTCGCTCTCTGCTGGCTGCCTGTGCACATCTTGAACTGCCTCACTCTCTTCTACAGCCACCTCAAGAAGCCAGGCTTCATCATGAACATTGCCATCATCCTGTCACATGCCAACTCCGCCATCAATCCCATCATCTACGCCTACCGTATTCAGGAGTTCAGAGTCACCTTTAGGAAGATTTTGAAACGACATTTCCTTTGTCAACGGGATGAGTTTTATCTCAGCTCCAATGGAAGTAGCAGACATAGAGACCAGATTACAATGACCATTGACCCTCTACTATAGTTAAAGTTCTTTGTTGAAATATATGGAGAGACATGTTTACAGACCAAAGAACTGCAAACAGTCTAACTATGTATTTTCAACATGTCAAAAGTTGTGGCCCACAGATAATGAAAAGTGTCTGGACATATTCATGATTTATGAACATCAAACTGTGAAAAAACTGTGAAATATTTATGGATTACATTTCAACTTTCAAATCTGAACAAGCACTAAGAAACTTGAGCAAGGGCGTTATCCCAATAATACAAGCTTAGAGTGGTTACTGTGCCTCTGTAACTGCTAAACTCAACCATGTAGAGCCTACATGAAAAACAACAATTAAACAATAGGGATATCTGCTTTAGTGGGCAGCTTTGCCAATTAAATAACAGAATAGCCCATAAGAACAATCAAAATTTTAAAAGCTGAATAAGAGGGGAACTCAAAGAAACAGTTTTTATCACGACCACTGTTAAATCAATAAGTGTTGTTTTAAGTACCATGCTTGAATGTATTAGGACCTTTTGATGTTTTTGTATAATTAAAATGGTTGATTTAGAATGCTCAGGAATACACACGAGGTAAAGACATAATAACATTGGTTGTCCACTCACAGTATGTTTTAGTCTTGACAATTTCACAATGATCCTGAAAACAAATTTTTCGGCAAATATCTCCCACATATTTACTGCATTCAGATACACAGAGAACATGTAGGTTGGCCCCAATAAGTGTTCCGGCACTTAAGCAACACTTAAAGAGATAGTTCACCCAAAAATGAAAATTCTCTCATAATTTACTCACCCTCATGCCAACCCAGATGTGTCTGACTTTCTTTCTTCTGCTGAACACAAACAAAGATTTTTAGAAGAATATATCAGCTCTGTAGATCCATTCAATGCAAGTGAATGTTGATCAGGCCTTTGAAGCTCCATAAAGCACTTAAAGGCAACATAAATAATTAATACGCCTCCAGTGGTTAAATCTATGTCATTTATAAGGGAATAAATGTCATTGTTGTTGTAGTGTGGCTAGTGTTCATTTAACCAGGAAGCAGTTGTGATATGTACAACGATCCACGTAAAAATCATTTAGCAAAAATGTAGGTGTTGTAATGCAATTTTATGAGACCAGAAGTAATTTCCCCTCAAGTTCACACTGGTTTGACAACCAAAAAGTCTCCAAATAAATACTTATTTTCTTAGTTTTGAGCAGGATATTTATTGTATAGTTTAAAACCAAACAAACTTCCGTTTTGCTTGCACTATCTTACTTTAAAACAAACGCCACCTAGGTTTATTTATTATCTAATGTAATCAAATATATTTTTATCTGTGGCTTGAGTGCCCACATACTTTTTAGGTCCACTGTAGTTGGTAGACACTCATTCTCACTGTCCCTCTTTTATGGACAAAACCTGTTTACCACATGACCATTACATTCTCTTTCATGCCAACACACACATTCCCACTGTCCCCAGATGCGATGGTACAGCACACTCTGATGTCTGACTGCCCTGCTAATGTGTCACAGCCCTTAGGACTCAGTTTGTCATTGAATGTCTGACTGTGACAAACCACCCAGACCAAAACAAGAGCAGCTGACCCAGATCAAAGACTGTCTCCCCTAGAAAGATATACAGTGTCACTACTGGAGCTAGCTAGTTTATAACACACTACACTGTCAATACTGTAACTTTATTCTATTAATCACTGATTATCACCTTTACAGTATATCTACTCTGCAGAGCAAATCTGAGACTTGGTTTTCGTTCATTGATGCCTTTTCATGTCCAAACTGGCCATTGTTTCTGTATATCATTTAGGCTACATTATGTGCTTAAACAAATATGGTTATAAAATAAAATTCAGACCTGAAGAGTCTGAGCCATGTCAACGCAGTGAGTGCACGTGTCTGACAGATTTGCATCTTGCTTGCAACATGTACCAACATATCTCTTTCCACTATATATTTTTTCAATAAAAGAGGCAAAAAGTCCACCCTCAGAAAAGCTCAGAGAACAACACACATGGTGTGAGGTAATATTAAAAGGGATAGTTCACCCAAAAATGAAAATTCTCTCATCATTTACTCACCCTCATGCCATCCTAGCTGTATATGACATTCTTTCTTCTGCTGAACACAAACGAAGATTTTTAGGAGAATATCTCAGCTCTGCAGGTACATACAATATAAGTGAATGGTGAGCAGAACTATGAAGCTCCAAAAAGCAAAAAAAAAAAAAAAAAAAAGGCAGCATAAAAGTCATCCATAAGACTCTAGTGGCTAAATTAATGTCTTCAGAAGCGATATATGTGTGGGTGAGAAACAGATCAATATTTAAGTCCTTTTTTACTATACATTTAATATACCAGTAGGTGGCGATATGCATGAAGAATTTGACTTGACAAAAACAAAAGAAGAATGTAAAAGTGAAAGTGGAGATTTATAGGGGGGGAAATTACTTAAATATTTATGTTTCTCACCCACACTTACCATATCACTTCTAAAAATATGGATTTAACCACTGGAGTCGTTTGGGTTAATTTTATGCTGCCTTTATATGCTTTTTGGAGCTTCAAATTTCGGGCCAACATTCACCTGCATTGTATGGACCTATAGAGCGGAGATATTTTTCTAAAAATCTTTGTTTGTGTTCAGCAGAAATTCTAAAACCATGTCCTAACCAGGTACCAGCCATGAACATTAGAAGAAAAGAGCTCCAGGACATTTTGTCAGTTGTTTGGTTTCCATTTCAGTCTCATATTTGTAATAAACATCAATTATGTTCGAATTGGCTCTGATTGTGTGCCACTGGGCAGCATTTTTTGCTTTTAGTGTGGACAGACAACTTGCATGTTGCTATAAACTGGTTAGGACACTGTGACATGGATTTCACTTAAAAACCCAAATAATATCCACTTTCGATACCTCACAGATGCACTGTGTTTGTCCCTGACAGTGACATGTTCTCCCCAGCCTTTCCAAAATCAAGGGAGCAGCACATCCACAGCTGTGCCAGTAGAACTGACAGTAAAATGATTTTTGTATTTATTGAACAGAGTGCTTTAGACAGACAGGAAGATGTTGGTAAGCAGTATTTTTCTCCTCTGTAGCCTCTAAATCGCATAAATGGACAGATATTTTCTTTGTTACTATTTGTAAGGGCTGAACTGCAGGAGTGTGCCAGATACCTTGGACATTCCAATGGAGACGAATCTGTACTGCACTGTACAAGCTGACGTTTTCTTCCTTTATCGATATGAGTACTTTGTCTGTTGAAGCAGTAAAACAGAAAGGCCTTTTTTTTTTAATCAGTCAAGTGGTCCTGAACATCATTAGTTTTAACCATCCTGTCTTTGGAAGACAGAAAATAATCTGTGCTTTTAAATGTGTATGTTCTACATGTGTGTATTTGTCGCTAATCTGCATACAGTGATGTTTTCCTTTAAGTGTTGAGATAAATTGTTTTATGTCAAACAACTTAAGCATCAAATGGAGTCTTGTTATTTAACAATAAATATCTATGTATGGTGAATTATTTTGTTAATAAAAGCCATTTATATAAAAGTACACACTTTAGTGCTCTCTTTTAAGGAAGTTAAGATCATTTTAATTTGAGTGGATTTTACCTCAGCTCAACTATCAGCAGTCCTCTTGTTTATTCAGAAAAAAAGTGTCTTTATGTGTGTGTTGTGAGAAACTTTGCTGGCATACTTTGTTCAAATAAAGCATTAAGAACATACTTAAGATGATGCTACAATGTTAAGTGTTCACAAGTTATATAACAAAGTAATTGAGCCCTCTATAATATCCACAAATGGAAATTAAGATGAAAGCGAAGATTTGGTTCTCTTACGACTCTTGACACTGCGTAGTTACGCATATGGGGGAGTGCCTTCATACACGACCTAGTTGAAACATCTCTACATTAACGCCAATATTCTAATATTGGCTATGGTGTTTGAGCCCCGCCTATTTTGGCGCTAAACCGTCCGCTATAAAAACAGGTGCACAAACACCATTTCCTCAGAATTTCTTACTTCAAGACAGCGATCATCTCTTGTCTAGAAGCCCTCTATTTTCGCCATCGATATACAAGAGTCAGCGGGCGGAATCTTTGCCGGAAATCTTTCCGCTCCCCTGCAGTGTTCTGGTGAACATCACACTGCCTCGCCGATTGACGCTTTGCTGGTGAACGGGCCTCAGCATCCTGATTCCCCACAGCGCTTCGGCAGGGTTTGTGTATCCTTACAAAGCAACTGTATATGGTGTACTGTATACTGTGTGATATAATCATAAATATATATTAATTTATATATTTATATATATAAAAGAGTCACGTGTTCCTTGTGCGAGAGGCACATCCCGTCGTCAGATCAGCATGAGAGCTGCGTTTACTGTCTGGGCCGCGCCCACGCAGAGACGGCTCTCATGGAGACAGACTGCCCTCACTGTGAGGGCATGAGTCTCAAATGACGCTTCGCTTGTGAATCACCCTCGTTCTGAGGGATGATTCAGCCTCACAAGCCCTCCCACCCGCCTCTTCTGTGATACCCGAGGATTCACATGAGGAGGCACGGCGGGGCCGTGAGGTCGAGCAGGATGACTTTGAGGTGGTCCTTGTGACGGCACACGCCCCGTGAGCCTCTCAGTCTCTCCGAAGCGCATGTTTTCCAATACGCTATGTGCGAGACGAGCTCCAGCCTTCTGAATGAGCGGGCGGCCTCATCTCGTGCAGCGGTTCTGACGCTGGGGATCATAATGACAATGTCATTATGTCTCTCGCTGCATCAGGCGAGTGGTCAGTGGAAGATGCTGCCGACGCGAGGGACGTGCATGTGCCACTGACAGGGAGATGCTCTGCGTCCTTACAAGGGCCGTCGAAGAGCTTCACCCTGAGTGGTTTTCCCCAGAGGAACCTGAACAATCTCGCCTCGATGAATGGTTCCAGCAGTCTGGACACTGTCAAATGGCAGCGTCCCGCAAATTCTTCCCCGAAGTTCATAACGAACTATCCAAGTCCTGGCGCGCAACCTTTTACGGCGCGCTCGCGTAGTGATGGCATCCTCTTTAATGTGGATCACGGGGAAGAAAACGGTTAATAAAGTGGCACACCTCTGCCCAGCGAGTAACAGAGTGTGGAAATCACGCCCCCATACATCCTTCCAAACCGTGTCGACAAACTTCCGCACTGGCGGGAAAAGCTTACTCATCAGCAGAACAAGCTGGATCAGCACTCCACGCAATGATGGTGCGCCAGGAATTTCAAGCCAAGCTCCTCAGGCAAATGGACGAGCACAGCTTCGATCCAGAGATATTCAAAGAGCTCCGCACCACTACAGATTTGGCGCTGCATACCACGAAAGTCACTGCGCAGGCCATCGGCAAGTCCATGGTCAACCTGGCAGTTCTGGATCGACGTATATGGCTGACCCTCACATAAATGAGTGATAAGGAAAAAGCCACTCTGTTGGATGCTCCAGTGTCTCAAGCCGGCCTCTTTGGCGGCTCTTTGAATAAGTTTGCTGAGCGTTACATCACGATTCGGCAGCAGTCAGGCTATGAGACACTTTATGCCCAAACGGAGTATATCACAGGCGATTCGCCCTCGCTCTGTTTCGAGCCAGTGCCCGACTAAAAGCCCCATACCCGCTGACTCACTGGCACCTGCGTATCAGCATGCTCAGCAAAAGCGCTCCTGACAGGCATAACACTTTGAAGCGGAAAGCAGAGTCCACGGTTACTCCAAAAAAGGCTTGATTGGAGACACAAAACACTGTTCCCCATCTCCCCACTACTGTTTGTTGGGAAAGGAATATTGTTGTTCACAATATTGTTCAAAATGTTGTTTCTGTGTCTTGCACTCAAATAAATGCAATAAAAAATGCAAAAAGTGCAAAAAAGAATACAGCATTCGTTGCAAATGCACGAGATGCTCACACATTCTAAATAAAGAGCCCCTTTTTCCTCTTCAAAGCACACACATTATGCACAACCGCTTCCCTATAGTGAGCGTCGCATCATATCACACAGTGAGCAAACCAAACTGCTCTGTCCCATTACGCGGATGCGTGGCGAGCCCAAACAAGTATTTCAGAATGGGTGCAAAAACGATCGAACGTGGTTATACGATCCAATTTTGCACACCGGCCACGTTTCAACAGCGTTCTGTCTTCCATGGTTTCACCCGAAGACGTGCCAGTGTTATGAGCCGAAAAACACAGTCTCATCGTGAAAAATGTGATAGAGATTGTGCCAAATTGTCAAGCACAAAAAGGGTTTTACAGCTGTTATATTCTTGTTCCAAAGAAAGACGGCGGGCTCCAGCCAATCCTGGATCTGAGACATTTAAATTGCGCACTTATAAAGCACCCATTCAAAATGGTTACTCAGAAACGGATCTTATCACATGTTCGCCCACACGACTGGTTTGCGTCGATAGATCTGAAGGATGCGTACTTTCATATCCAAATTGTACGACATCACAGGATGTTTTTGAGATTTGCATTCGAGGGAACAGCGTATCAATTCAAATTCCTGCCCTTCGGACTATCTCCAGCTCCTCGCACCTTCACGAAGTGCATCGATGCGGTTCTCGCTCCTCTGAGACTGAGCAGTGTATGCATCTTGAACTACCTTGACGATTGGCTGTTACTGGCACAATCAGAGTCTCTGTTATGTCAGCACAGAGACTTACTGCTTCAGCCATTCTGCAGTGTCCGCCTCAGTTCAAACAGGGGAGAACACTTCCACTGAAACTGTTTCAGAAAGCATTGGGATTTGTGGCGGCGTCATTCCATTAGGTTTCTTACACGAGACCTCTTCAGTGCTGGCTGAAGCGCCGTGTGCCACGACGTGCTTGGCACCAAGAGCGCATGCACATCACTATATCCCGCCACTGTATAGCTGCTTTAGCACCACGGACAGCTCCTGCGTTTTACCAGTGAGGTGTCGCGCTGGGGCAAGTTGTCACACAGCGCCTAAAGCTATCGGCTGTATTTCTAGCCTTAAAGCCTTTTCAATCAGAAATATCAAACTGTCATGTCCTGGTTCGCTCAGACAACTTGACAGTTGTGGCATATATAAACTGCCAAGGCGGAATTTAGGAGACTTCAACCTCAAACTGTATTGAGGATTTGGGAAATATCTGGCAAAGCAGAAATCAATCTATTTGCCTCAGTGGAGAATACCCACTGTCCCCTCTGGTACTCGAAGTCCCAAGTTGTCAGGCGGAAAGTGGTGACCACAGATGCTTCCAACACAGGTTGGGGGGCGGTGTGCGATGGACGCCCGACTTTTGGCACCTGGACAGGTGCGAGGAGGGCGTGGCACATCAACTGCTTAGAGCTATCGGCTGTAATTCTAGCCTTAAAGGCTTTCAGTCAGAAATAGCGAGCTGTCTTGTCCTGGTTTGCTCAGACAGCATGACAGTTGTGGCATATATAAACAGCCAAGGTGGAATTCATTCACCGCCACTGTTGAGATACTGGGCGAATGGAGACTTCATCCTCAAACTGTACTGAGGATTTGGGAAATATTCGGTAAAGCAGAAATCGATCTATTTGCCTCAGTAGAGAATGCCCACTGTCCCCTCTGTTATTCGAAGTCCCAAGCCCCACTGGGAATGGATACAATGGCACACAAATGGCCGGCGAAACGCAAATATACGTTTCCCCCAGTATGCCTTATTCACTCTGTCATATGCAAAGTCCGAGAGGACAAGGAAACGGTTCTATTAGTTGCGCCGAAATGGCCCAACCAGCCATGGTTTCCGGAAACGATAGAGATGCTGTACAGCTTGCTCACCATGGGAAATACCACTGAGGAAGGATCTCCCCTCAGGCGTGAGGCACAATCTGGCATCCCCAGCCCCAGCTGTGGAACCTACACACACCAGAACTGACGCTTTCAGTCATGAACACCATTTTACAAGCCGGAGCACCGTCCATGTGACGCCTCTACACTAAAATGGAAGGTATTCACTGATTGGTGTCTCTTACATGGCAAGGACCCAGTAAACTGCCCCATACATGAAATTCTAATATTTCTTCAAGAGCAATTAGACGCAGGACTCACCCCGTCAACGCTCAAAGTGTATGTGGCAAATATATCTGCGTATCACGCACATGAAGCCGACGCCTCTATAGGCAAGCATGATTTAATCATAAAGTTTCTTAAAGGAGCAAGACGATTAAACCCACCTCGGCCAGCTACAGTCCCGACTTGGGACTTAACTTTAGTCCTAAAAGCTCTCGCTGGGCCCCCCTTCGAGCCTTTGGACTCTGTTGAACTGCGCATGCTCTCCGTTAAGATCACACTACTGTTGGCTCTGGCCTCAGTAAAACGTGTCTGTGACCTGCATTCACTATCTGTCAAAAATTCATGTCTGGAGTTTGGCCCCAGTCTTTCAAGAGCCACTGTCAAACCCGGGAAAGGCTATGTACCCAAGGTCCTAACCACGCCTGTCAAAGCGCAGGTGGTTCACCTTCAGGCCTTCTTCCCTCCTCCATTTAATTCGGATGAGGAACAATCATTGCATTGTTATGACCTGTACGGGCACTACATGCATATGTTGAGCATACTTGCCAGTTCAGACTGTCTGATCAGCTCTTTAAATGCTATGGAGGATGCACAAAAGGAATGTCCATCTCCAAACAAAGGCTCTCTCACTGAATTGTCAATGCAATTACCCCGGCTTATGAGTTGCAGGGTAAGACTTGCCCAATTGGTGTTAAAGCACTCTCAGCTAGAGGCATGGCCTCCTCATGGGCATGGACATATGTTTTGCAGCAGGATGGTCCTCTCAAAACACATTCGCAAGGTTTTACAACCTAGACGTAATGTCTCTTTTTTTCACAGTCCTCTCTGTTTAGAGCACTTGCTATGCATTAGCCAAATATATATATATATATATATATATATATACAGGTGCATCTCAATAAATTAGAATGTCGTGGAAAAGTTCATTTATTTCAATAATTCAACTCAAATTGTGAAACTCGTGTATTAAATAAATTCAGTGCACACAGACTGAAGTAGTTTAAGTCTTTGGTTCTTTTAATTGTGATGATTTTGGCTCACATTTAACAAAAACCCACCAATTCATTATCTCAAAAAATTAAAACACATCATAAGACCAATAAAAAAAAACATTTTTAGTGAATTGTTAGCCTTCTGGAAAGTATGTTCATTTACTGTATATGTACTCAATACTTGGTAGGGGCTCCTTTTGCTTTAATTACTGCCTCAACTCAGCGTGGCATGGAGGTGATCAGTTTGTGGCACTGCTGAGGTGGTATGGAAGCCCAGGTTTCTTTGACAGTGGCCTTCTGCTCATCTGCATTTTTTGGTCTCTTGTTTCTCATTTTCCTCTTGACAATACCCCATAGATTCTCTGTTGGGTTCAGGTCTGGTGAGTTTGCTGGCCAGTCAAGCACACCAACACAATGGTCATTTAACCAACTTTTGGTGCTTTTGGCAGTGTGGGCAAGTGCCAAATCCTGCTGGAAAATGAAATCAGCATCTTTAAAAAGCTGGTCAGCAGAAGGAAGCATGAAGTGCTCCAAACTTTCTTGGTAAACGGGTGCAGTGACTTTGGTTTTCAAAAAACACAATGGACCAACACCAGCAGATGACATTGCACCCCAAATCATCACAGACTGTGGAAACTTAACACTGGACTTCAAGCAACTTGGGCTATGAGCTTCTCCACCCTTCCTCCAGACTCTAGGACCTTGGTTTCCAAATGAAATATAAAACTTGCTCTCATCTGAAAACAGGACTTTGGACCACTGGGCAACAGTCCAGTTCTTCTTCTCCTTAGCCCAGGTAAGACGCCTCTGACGTTGTCTGTGGTTCAGGAGTGGCTTAACAAGAGGAATACAACAACTGTAGCCAAATTCCTTGACATGTCTGTGTGTGGTGGCTCTTGATGCCTTGACCCCAGCCTCAGTCCATTCCTTGTGAAGTTCACCCAAATTCTTGAATCGATTTTGCTTGACAATCCTCATAAGGCTGCGGTTCTCTCGGTTGGTTGTGCATCTTTTTCTTCCACACTTTTTCCTTCCACTCAACTTTCTGTTAACATGCTTGGATACAGCACTCTGTGAACAGCCAGCTTCTTTGGCAATGAATGTTTGTGGTTTACCCTCCTTGTGAAGGGTGTCAATGATTGTCTTCTGGACAACTGTCAGATCAGCAGTCTTCCCCATGATTGTGTAGCCTAGTGAACCAAACTGAGAGACCATTTTGAAGGCTCAGGAAACCTTTGCAGGTGTTTTGAGTTGATTAGCTGATTGGCATGTCACCATATTCTAATTTTTTGAGATAGTGAATTGGTGGGTTTTTGTTAAATGTGAGCCAAAATCATCACAATTAAAAGAACCAAAGACTTAAACTACTTCAGTCTGTGTGCATTGAATTTATTGAATACACGAGTTTCACAATTTGAGTTGAATTACTGAAATAAATGAACTTTTCCATGACATTCTAATTTATTGAGATGCACCTGTATATATATATATATATATATATATATATATATATATATATATATATATACTTATGCGCTTCCCTTTAAGTACAGGCTCCCCATCATTTGCACAACCGCCTGCAGTCAGGCCGTTATAATTTACCATAAAGTTGCAAGCACTTTCATTATAAATATACTCCCTTCCCGACTGGTTTCATAAGGAGTTAATTCTTGCTATATGACTATAGTTCATATATTCGTTATGAGTGCTCTCTTCCTGGCCATCACGAGGATCACTCACTGTGGCATGCTCACATCAGTCGCAGTCCCACAAGACTGCGCCGCCATGTTTCCTCTCTGGGAAGTTATGTCGTGTAGTGCGGCGTGATGGGATTCTGTTCCCCATATGTGTAACTACGCAATGTCAAGTGTACAGAGTCGTATGGGAACGTCTCGGTTACGTATGTAACCTTGGTTCCCTGAGACGAGGGAACGAGACATTGCAAATGCTAGCCGCACTACAAGACTCAGAGTTCTTGAGGCATGAGTGATGCGCTCCTTGTTCTCAGTCAGAAATTCTGAGGAAATGGTGTTTGTGTATCTGTTTTTATAGCGGACAATTTCACGCCAATACAGGCGGGGCTCAAACACCATAGCCAATATTAGAATATTGGCATTATTGTAGAGAGGTTTCAACTAGGTCATGTATGAAGGCACTCCCCCATATGCGTAACTACGCAATTTTTCGTTCCCTTCATCTCAGGGAACCGAGGTTACGTATGTAACCAAGACGTTTTATTTTGTAAAATAATAATCATGACCTTCTCATGCAAGCTTATTCCACAAGTGTCTAGGTTTATGGAGATACTTTGTGCATTTAAAAAAAAATGTGTATACTGTGTGTGTGTGTATATATATATATGTGTGTGTATATATATATATATATATATATATATATATATATATATATATATATATATATATATATATATATATATATATATATATATATGGCGGCAAATCAATGCCAATAATCCGCGCGCATTATTGACGCTCTTTTTAGATCATAGCTGTCATAATAATGTAGATAGATGATTAAGCTCTAAATGTGAGGGAACATAAACCACCTCAGAAAATGAATTTGTTGTTTTTTAACACATTTTCCAAGACTCAAAAAATTCAATTTCACACTATTTTAAATACTTACAGTTTCTCCCATGAAAATAACGTAAAAGATATGACCAATTATTTCATGGCCTTCTCACAGTATGCCACGATGCTAGAAAAAGATGGTGAAGTAATGCCAGAGCTTTAATTCCAAGTCACTTGACCGGAGTAAATGCAGATCTCTTTTGAATATTTTTGTAAGATATCTGGCCCACTTACAGTCTGTCCGTCCATACAGTCCGTAATGTTTGTTACTTGTTTCAATTATATTTTGTTCTTTATTCTGCTGCACATTCTGAACCGCCATCTTTTGGAGCATCTTTTCTGTGAAAGAGCATTTTTGAGAACTCCACTTGACCTGGATTACATGGAGTTTGTGTGTCGCCAGCAGCTGTATCTCTTGACCGGCTCTCACTGAACCTGCCCTTCATCAGTAGAAACAACTCAAAATTGTTTAAAAACTGAAGCCCTAGTGGCCTTATACTACACATAAAGCAATAAAACAATATTATTGTGGTCAATGATAATTATGAAATTCCAATGTGATACAGAAGTGCAGTATTTAATTCAATTACATGCCACTCAACACGATTTACTTACCAATCTGAGATATTGAGCTAGAGTCATTAGCTAGAGCACTGTGTAAAAGGGAAACAACATGCCCAGCAGGATCCTGCTATTTTTCCTCACGTGGCTTTAATCTAACGCGCGTGCGAGCATCAATAATGTGCGCGGATTATTGGCATTGATTTGCCGCCATAATATATATATATATATATATATATATATATATATATATATATATATATATATATATATATATATAAATAAAATGTTTGTTTTTTTTTCCTTTTATTTTTCTTTGCAATTTTGGTTACACTTTCAGAAGAGAAAGGTTGAGGAATAATAAAGAGGTGTATGCACAACTCCAAAAAACAGATTAGGTACAGGGGCATGGGGGTGGCAGCATCATGTTATAGGGGTGGTTTGCTGCAGGAGGGACTGGTGCACTTCACAAAATAGATGGCATCATGAGGAAGGAAAATTATGTGGATATATTGAAGCAACATCTCAAGACATGAGCCAGGAAGTTAAATCTCGGTCGCAAATCAGTCTTCCAAATGGACAATGACCCCAAGCATACCTCCAAAGCTATGGCAAAATGGCTTAAGGACAACAAAGTCCTGACCTCAATCCGATAGAAAATTTGTGTGGCAGAACTGAAAAAGCATGTACGAGCAAGGAGGCCTATAATCCTGATTCAGTTACACCAGTTCTGTCTGGAGGAATGGGACAAAATTCCAGCAACTTATTGTGAGAAGCTTGTGGAAGGCTATCCAAAATGTTTGACCCAAGTTAAACAATTTAAAGGCAATGCTACCAAATATTAACAAAGTGAATGTAAACTTCTGACCCACTGTGAATATGATGAAAGAAATAAAAGCTGAAATAAATAATTCTCTCTACTATTATTCTGACATTACATATTCTTAAAATAAAGTAGTGATCCTAACTGACCTAAGACAGGGAATGTTTTCTACGATTAAATGTCAGGAATTGTAAAAAACTGAGATTAAATGTATTTGGCTAAGGTGTATGTAAACTTCTGACTTCATCTGTATATTAAATATTGTAAAAAAGGCTGGAGAATATCAAGATATAGTAGTTTTAATTATACCTGCCAGCTGTAATTGGAACCTTTTTCAAATCCCCCACAGTAGCAATTTCATAGAACTTCAAAACTTCAAAAAGTTATTTTCTTTTTAAAGTGTTTGATAAAATATACTTGACTGATTCACAAATGGTCATTTAAAAAAAAAAATGCAAAGTACAAAACATGGCTAAGAAAAAAAAAAAGCTTTACAAAAGTACTTTTTGTAAGTAGTTAAGAGAGCAGGGTCTTATTGTTTGTTGTTGTGATGCAGTCCAGAGTGCCGAACCTTCAAACAAACAGAAACTCCAAAAATAAACGCAGTCATGCTCAATGAACAGATGCACATACTCTGGCAATAGATTAAATATTTTGCATGAACATACACAAACATCTGGTCCTTTGGGTTAGAGCTTTGCTTATTTATTATCCAGCCAGAGAATTTGTAACATTTTACAAAAGATCACCTTAATCAAATTTAAACACACCACAATTTCCCAAATGGTTATATCACAGGCAAATAAATGAGTTGCAAAAATCCATAATCACTATAAATATTTTCATTCCTGCACAAACGTTTCAACAGTTCTTTAATCAAGTCTGGAGTACCTCTCTATTCCAGGATCAGCTATTTATGTGCTGGCCTCAGTTTGCCCTGAGAGAATGTGGGTCATCTGCTGATCTGAGACCTGCTCTTGTTGGCACAAACCCATGGCCTGACTCAGGCAGGCAGCCAGGAGGTGCTTACACTAGAGAAGAGACAGTGATATATGTAAAACAACTCAATGGCACTTGATAAATGGAAAAAAAGAGATTTTGTTTGATTAAAATAATCATGCAACGTTACATAATTTAAATATGCATACATCAGATTGGTTATACAGTTGTGGCCAAAAATATTGGCACCCTTGCTAAATATGAGCAAAGAAGGCTGTGAAAAATATGTCTTTATTGTTTGTCCTTTTGATCTTTCATTAAAATATTCACAAAAATGTAACCTTTAAATTAATTGAAGTGTGTGTGTATTGGGTCTCATGATTAAATATTGTTCTCCAAAACATGTTTGCCACAATTATTGGCACCCCTAGAAATTCTTATGAGTAACATATATCTGAAGTACATACCCATTCATATTTTTTTAGTATACCTGGGTGACAAGTAACATGAAACTGTTCAGCCACGACTTTCTGTTTCATAGGGTATAAATATGAGGTAACACAAGCCAATTTCCCTTAGTCATCCATCACAATGGGTGACACCAAAGAATAAAGTTATGATGTGCAGCAAAAGGTTGTTGAGCTTCACAAAATGGGAAGTGGCTTAAAGAAAATAGCTAAAGCATTGAAAATACCCATTTCCACCATCTGGGCAATAATTAAAACGTTCCAATCAACTGGAAATGCTGAGAATCGGCCTGGAAGAGGACGTGTGTCTATATTGTCTCCACACACTTTGAGGAAGATGGTTTGAGTGGCAAAAACTTCTCCAAGGATCACAGCTGGAGAATTGCAGAAATTAGTTGGGTCTTGGGGTTAGAAATTCTCCAAAACTACAATCAGATGTAACCTACACCATAAGTTGTTTGGAAGAGTTTCAAGAAAAAAGCCTAAGCTCTCATCCAACAACAAACTCAAGTGTCTTCAGTTTGCCAGACACAACTGGAACTTCAAATGGGACCATGTTCTATGGCCAGATAAAACAAAAAGAGTTTTTTGGCAGCAAACACCAGAGATGGATTTGGTGCACACAGAGAGGTAGCCATATGGAAAAGTACCCCATGCCCACGGTTAAATATGGTGGTGGATCTTTAATGTTGTGGGGCTGTTTTTATGCCACAGGTCCTGGACATCTTGTTCGGATACATGGCATCATGGACTCTATCATATACCAACAGATAAATAATCAAAACCTGACTGCTTCTGCCAGAAAGCTTAAAATGGACCCTGGTTGGATATTCCAGCAGGACAATGATCCAAAACACACATCAAAATCAACACAAAAATGGTTCACTGGCCACAAAATCAAGGTTCTGCCATGGCCATTCCAGTCTCCTGACCTGAACCCCATAGAAAACCTGTGGGGTGAATTGAAGAGGAGAGTCCACCAGCATGGACCTCTGAATTTGAAGGATCTGGAGAGATTCTGTATGGAGGAATGGTCTCAGTTCTCCAACCCCATTAGGCATTATAGGAGAAGACTCAGAGATCTTGGCAAAGGGAGGTTGCACAAAATATTGAATGAAAGGGTGCCAATAATTGTGCCACACATACATTTGACAAAATATATATATATATATATATATATGTATATTAAACTTGTGTTGTGTTTGCATTTGTTTTATATTCATTAGAGGATAGATTTCTGTGAATATTTTGAATGAAAGATCAAAAGGATAAACAATAAAGACATTTTTTTATAGCCTTCTTTGCTCATATTTAGGGTGCCAATATTTTTGGCCACAAATGTATATAATGCCCAACAAAGGCTAAACTACAGCAACACTGAAACTGAGAAAAATGGCTTCAAAGTTTCTTTGGTTTTAGTGTGGATTTTGTAGTTACTGAAATAAGCCAAACCCATCTGTCAAAGGACAGATCATGGTCTAACAGACTGGATTTCAGTCATAACTCAGTTCTGTCAACAAAAAAACCAAAAACAAAATGTATTTTGCCTTTGCATGATAGTATTGAGGTTAATAGTAAAAGAGGCCCAAAAATATATATTTCGCAGCAATATTTATCATGTGTAATGAATGCACAAATCACCTATTTGTTTTCAATTTACAAAGGCTGCACGCATGAAAAACGCATTAGATAAATGTGCTGTTACCATGGTTAGACATTTATCACTTAACGGAAAAATAAACAGCATTACAATAAAGGAGAATATTAGTGTCACCCACAATGAGAAGATCATAACAAAACAGTTAAAGGGAGGAAAAAAGGCACTTATCATGTATGTATTTATTTTGCAATCAGTTTAAAGCATTTTTCAAAATGGAGGTCTTATGCTATAAGGGAAATCAGCTTTTAGAACTTGAATATCATTAAAATATGGAAATAGTGTACAATAAAAGCAAATTGCTGTCTAAATCATTTAGTTTACTATTATGTTTTTGAATATAAATTTAACTGTAAAAGTGTCAAATGGGCTTTAAATACAGTATAGCACATGGAGTTTTGCTACTGATTGAGTTTAAGCAAAAAAAAAAAACAACAACTTTTAAACATGTGGTAATTGATTGCATTTTGTATCAAAGCAATGACACAGTGATTAACAGTTTAGTTAACTGAAGTTCAGCCTGCACTGTTGGAATCTCACCTTGCAGCCCAGAACTGCAAATATAGTACACTACCAAACCAACAACTGCTGTGTATGGAAAGAGTGGAAAGCACAGACAATTGATTTTTTATTTTGGTGTCAGCAATGTTTGAAAATGGTAACCAGGGGGTCACTTGACGCCATGCGAGGTTCGGACGTGTGAATGGCATAAATCAGTGAGATTGGACACACCCTGATCCTTAACTGTTCTAGGAAAACAATATGTCAAAGAATTCAAAATCCACGGGCTCTGGAGACATTAAAAGACGCTTGACGTGCTCAAGCTTATGCCTCTGACAATGCCGCGGACCAGGGAGCCGGTTTGGCCAGAAAAGTGAGGGAAATTCGGCGAGAATTGTTGAACTTGTTGACAATGCTGACGAAGGTCGTTGCTGACTTGGAGCATCTTCCTGTAATACGTCGATCGATCGCTGCCATAGAGACTAAATTCACTGAGGTGGTTACAAGAGTGGGGGTTGCACTCATGTAACAGCCGAATGGGCCGGCTCACTGAACATTCGTTTGACTGTCCGAGGAATCTGAATGGACATTTTTTTTTGTGCTGGTTCTGCTAGCGGCTGGAGTTTGTTTGGTGGAGGAATACACCTTCAGGACAGTGATGTGGATGAGTTTAGAGGGATGGACACCAGTTGGCGCTGTAGTGCACGGGATTAATGCGCACATTTTTCTTTTTTCTGTTCGTTTGGTTCGGGGGGAAATTTGGGGTTTGATTGTTGCACTAATGTTGGAATGTGGTCTTTTATAATTTAGTTTTTGACACGGAATAAATTTTTTCTAATATGTCAAAATGTCAAATGTTAATATGAGTGGATTGTCTCTCTCCACATGGAATGTGAATGGGTTGGGCACCCCATAAAAAGAAGGAAGGTTATTTCTCTTCTGAAACGTAAGAAATATGATATAGTGTTTCTTCAAGAAATGCATCTTTCCCCGCAGGAAGCTGAAAAATTTGGAAAGATATGGGGTGGACATGTTTTCTTTAGTGCTGGCTCAAGTAAGAACAGGGGAGTCATTACATTGATAAGTAAGCATTCGTGTTCTACCGTTCAAATATCTCAAACAGATTAAAGAAAAAATTAGGAAGAGTCATTATTGTTTTAGCAGAAATTCAGGGGCAAAGTCTTATTTTGGATAATATTTACGCACCTAACATTGATGATCAGGGCTTTTTTATAGATCTTGAGTGGATGTTGCAAGCCGCTGGCACCCCTCATGATATAATACTGGGAGGAGACTTTAATCTATTGATGGACTCAGTCCCTGATCCATCTAAGTCCCTCATTTAATCAGATGTTGATTGCTCAGTTGGAAACATTTTAGTCTCAGATCACGCCCTGGTGAGTTTAGAGGTGTTGCCACATATGGAGAAAAGGAAATCATATAGTTGGCACTTTAATGGATCCCTTTTGCAAAATTCTGAATTCCAACAAATGTTAAAGGCTAAAATCAATGTTTATATGAGACCACCTGGTCCTTAGTGTCCTCTGTGGTCGTGGCTTGGGAGGCACTTAAAGCGGTTCTTAGGGGCCGGATCATACAGTACGCCTCATTCACCAAAAAATCCAAAGCACGAGAACTTGTGGAGTTGGAAGGGAATATTAAAAGTGCAGAGGCAGAGCCGAAGTGCCAAATGTCGTCTGATGGCCTCAGAGAATTGACCCGATTGAAATACAGATATAATACTATTTTGTCACGGAAGGTGGAGTTTTGGCTATTCAGGGCAAGACAGTCATACATTGAGTTGGGGGACAAGGCAGGAAAACTTCTGGCTAGATATATAAAGCAGAGATTCTTTTTCTACCATTTCCTCAGTGAAATCTGCTGGTGGTGAAATACATTGATATTAATAATGCTTTAAAGAATTCTATCTTGATCTCTATAGTTCCACATCTTCATGTGCTGATGAAGATATTAGAAACTTCGTGGAACCATTAGAACTCCCTAAACTGATGACTGAGCAAAAAAATTCTCTTGATTCTGAGATAAACTTGGAGGAGCTTGTCGAGTAATTAAGGCCTTGCCTACAGGCAAGGCTCCGGGGCCAGATGCCTTTGCCGTTGAGTTTTTTTAGATCTTATGCTACAGAATTGGCTCCACTTTTGCTAGAAGTTTATATGGAATCATTACAGAATGGAAAGCTTCCGCCAACCCTGATGCAAGCCCGGATCAGTCTGATTCTTACAAAGGACAAAGATCCAAGCGAGTGTAAGAGTTACTGTCCAATTTCCCTGATCCAGCTAGACGTTAAAATTTTGTCCAAAATTTTGTCTAACCGATTAAGTTATGACATCTCTTACACATATAGATCAGGTGGGGTATATTCGGGGCCGTAGCTCAATATCATGTGGTCAGTGGCGAATGATCGGACTCCGGTCGCTGCCATCTCACTTGACGCCGAAAATGCATTTGATATGGTAGAATGGGATTAACTTTTTAAGATTTTGAAAATGTATGGGTTTGGGAATACGTTTATTGGATGGATTAAGTTACTTTATAGACACCCAGTAGCGGCAGTACAAACAAATGGATTAATTTCAGATTATTTTATTCTGGATAGGGGCACCCGGCAGAGTTGCCCTCTTTCCCCATTATTGTTATGTCTTGCCCTGAAACCATTAGAAGCCGCAATAAGAAAGGAGGATGATTTTCCAGGGGTGATGGTGGGAGGTGGGGTGCATAAGCTTTTGCTTTACGCAGATTATATTTTATTATTTGTCTCCGACCCTACTAGATCTATGCCTTGCCTCCACAGAATTATTAATTCCTTTTCTAAATTCTCGGGATACAGAGTTAACTGATCTAAATCCAAAGCTTTGGCTCTGACAGCGTACTGCCCGGTAACGGCTTTTCAGCCAGGCACCTTTCAGTAACCCAAACAGGGCATTAAGTATTTGGGTATTTAGTTAGAGTTAATTTTGACCCTTTAATAGAAAGGTTTTCAAGCGATGTGGGCAGGTGAGCTTCATTACATTTATCTATGATTGGGAAGGTTAATGTTATTCAAATGAATTGTATTCCAAAATTCAACTACCTGCTACAGTCTCTTCCTATAAATGCAATTTGATAGCATAGCAAAGTCCTTCATTTGGAATGGTAAACGTCCCAGATTACATTTCAGTAAGCTGCATAGGTCGATTGACAAAGGTGGGCTAGGCCTACCCAAGATTTTGTTTTATTATTATGCGTTCGGTCTCAGACATTTGGCTCATTGGTTGCTTACATCTGAGAGAGCCCCTACCTGGTTTTGTATTGAACAGGAAGTTCTTGCCCCTATTTTGCCATTGCAAAGCCTTTCTATCAAACTAACCGGAGAAGTTAAGTTACACCCCATTATCTCGCATTTGCACTCGGTATGGACAAAAGTGTCCAGAGTATTTAATTCAGACATTTATTTAAATGTTGCCTTGAGCATATGGCTGAACCCAAATTTATGTATTAGTAAGTCCCCTTTCTGCTGGTCAGAGTGGATTGTGAGAGAGGTTACTACACTTGGTGACCTATATGAGAGCAGAGTGTTGAGATCCTTTGAAAATTTGGTTCAACATTTTGGGATTTCCTCAGTTTTTTAGGTATTTACAGCAACGCCACCTGCTCTGTACTATTTTTGGGAGAAGCATACACCCCACCTAAAATGGCAGACACTCTGGGAGTGGTGATTACTGCTTCTGGAAAAGGTCATGAGTCATCAGTGTATTACTCCCTGTTAATTCAGAGTCTGGGGGACCGAGCTTTAACTTCTATCAAGAGATTATGGGAGGAAGACTTAAACTTGGTACTGGAGGAGGGAGTGTGGGCTAGGATTCTAAAAAACGTCAAGTCTACATCTAGAGACGCAAGGGTGTGCTTTATGCAATTCAAAATTTTACACTGATTCTATTGGACCCCTTCTAGATTGTATGGGCTTGGTCTTAAAGACACACCCACCTACTGGCAATGCCAATCAGAGGATGGAGACACAACCCATGTCTTTTGGTGGTGTGTTAAGATCTAAGAATTTTGGTTTAAGGTTCAGAGTTTTGTGTGTGATGTATTGGGCACTCGGGTTTCATTTTGCCCCAGACTCTGTATTTTGGGCGATGGGGCGGTCATCGATGTAGAGAATAAACAAATAAAGAGTTGGGTCCGAACCAGTGTCATGATTGCCAGACAGATAGTTTTAAGGGGATGGAGGTCGGCTGGAGCGCCCCCATTTCAGGAGTGGTGCTCGGAGATGGGGAGGGTGGCAGCTTTTGAAGAAGGGTCATCTAGAAGACTGGGGAAATTGGACTCGTTTGTGGGGAAATGGGGGGGTATCTGGCATTTTTGGAGGTCTCTCGGGGAGAGGCAGTGGAGAGTGAGGTGTAGTTGTCAATATGTGTGATTATTATATACATTTTTGTGTATTTTTTTTTGTGTCTATAATCATGTATTACCAATGGGATGTTGTTGAGGGTTAGGGTTAATTAAAATTCCCCTCAAAGTTACATTTCTTTGGGTCATTTTTTTTTTTGTGTGCATGTGTGTGCATTTAAGAGAGCAGTGAAAGTCCAAAATTAAAAATTCTGTCACCATTTACTCACCCTTATTAATTCCTGTTCCAGAACTTTTGGAGAATGGACTGTTTTTTTATTTTATTTTATTTTTCATGCAGTTTCAAATTAGTATGCAAAAGTACCATAAAAGAAATAGTTCACCCCCCCCCCCAAAATGACAAAAAGAAAAGAAAAAATGGCAACCAGGCAGAAGAAAGGATTATAAAAGCTTAAATACGAATCTCATAGAGCACCATATCAAAACGACCCCAGAGGTAGTGGTACGCAGTCGTCCCTACCGATTACCTGAACACACAAAAAAAGTGCTTCGGGAGGAATTAAAGGCCATGCTAAATATGGGAGTAATAGAAGAATCCCACAGTGACTGGGCTAGCCCGGTGGTGCTGGTTTCCATAGAGTGATGGCTCGGTCCGGTTCTGTGTGGATTATAGAAGTCAATGCGGTGTCTAAATTTGACGCATATCCAATGCCCCGTATTGATGAACTGCTCGATCGGTTAGGCGCGGCTCGCTTTTATTCGACACTGGATTTGACAAAGGGATATTGGCAGATTCCCTTTACTTCCAAGTCCCGAGAAAAAAATGAATTTTCCACTCCGTTTGGATTACACCAATTTGTCACCCTTCCTTTCAGTTTGTTTGGGATCCCAGCCACGTTTCAGTGCCTCATGGACATAATTCTCTGCCCATACTGCCTATGCTGCTGCTGATCTTGAAGATATCATTATTTACAGTAATGATTGTCAGCGGCACATTCAACATCTGAGAGCTGCCCTGAGGTCTCTGAGATGGGCGGGACTCACGGTGAACCCTAAGAAGTGTGCTATTGGACAGGTGGAAGTATGGTATCTGGGTTCCACTTGGGTAATAGACAGGTGCATCCCCAAATTGATAAGACCGCAGTACTTGGGACCTGCCCAAGACCCAAGACCAAAAAGGAGGTGAGACATTTTTTGGGGCTGGCTGGCTACTGTAGAAGGTTTGTGCCAAACTATTTGACTGTCACTAGCCCGCTGACTGATCTCACTAAAAACGAGGCACCAGACCCGGTCCAGTGGATGGAGCCGTGTCAGCAGGCTTTTACGAAAGTAAAGGCTGCACTGTGTGGCGGACCACTGTTACATGCTCCCGACCTCTCCCTCCCTTTTATTTTACAGACCGACGCATCGGACAGAGGGTTGGGCACCATGCTGTCTCAGAGGGTGGTGGGTTGGGGGAGCAGCGCCCCATGCTGTACATACACTGGCCAAAGGTTTGGAATAATGTACAGATTTTGCTCTTATGGAAAGAAATTGGTACTTTTATTCACCAAAGAGGCATTCAACTGATCACAAAGTATAATCAGGACATTACTGATGTAAAAAACCCAGCACCATCACTATTTGAAAAAAGTTATTTTTGATCAAATCTAGACAGGCCCCATTTCCAGCAGCCATCACTCCACACCTTGTCCTTGTGTAATCATGCTAAATTGCTAATTTGGTACTAGAAAATCACTTGCCATTATATCAAACACAACTGAAAGCTATTTGGTTCATTAAATGAAGCTTAACATTGTCTTTGTTTTTGAGTTGCCACAGTATGCAATAGACTGGCATGTCTTCAGGTCAATATTAGGTCAAAAATGGCAAAAAAGAAACAGCTTTCCCTAGAAACTCGTCCGTCAATCATTGTTTTGAGGACTGAAGGCTTTACAATGCTTGAAATTGCATTTTATACAAGATTTCATACAAAGGTGTACACTACAGTCTTCAAAGACAAAGAACAACTTGCTCCAAGAAGGACAGAAAGAGATGTGGAAGGCCAGATGTACAACTAAACAAGAGGATAAGTACATCAGAGCCTCCAGTCTGAGAAATAGACGCCTCACATGTCCTCAGCTGACAGCTTCACTACTCAACACTAGTTTCATGTACAACAGTAAAGAGAAGACTCAGGAGTGCAGGCCTTATGGGAAGAATTGCAAAGAAAAAGCCACTTTTGAAACAGCTAGACTGTAAGGTACGTGAGTTGTGCCTGACAAGACAGCCACATCTATGGCAAGTGCTACATGAAGCGAGGGGTGAAATGTCACTTGAGTATCTGGACAAACTGACAGCTAGAATGCCAAGGATCTGCAAAGCTGTCATTGCTGCATGTGGACTTTTTTTATTTTTTTATTTTATGAGAACTCTTTGAAGTAGTTTAAGAAGTTCTGAAAAATTTTTTCAAATTGTAATAGTAATTTTTCACATTATTAATGTCCTGAATATATATTATGATCAGTTGAATGCCACTTTGGTGAATAAAAGTACCAATTTCTTTTCATAATAGCAAAATCTGTACATTATTCCAAACGTTTGGCCACCAGTGTAAGTCACAAGTTCTCGGTGAGGGAGACTAAGTACAGCACGATTGAGAAAGTGTGCTTGACGATCAAGTGGGTGGTCCTCACCCTCCGCTTTTATTTTCTGGGATGGGCCTTCACCTTCTGTTCGAACCACGCCCCGCTCCAGTGGCTCCATCACATGAAAGATGCCAACGTACGGATCACCCATTGGTACCTAGCTCTCTAGCCGTTTCAGTTTGAGGTGGTCCACAGGCTGGGGGCGCAGATGGCTGTTGCAGATTTCCTCTCTAGAAATGGGGGGAATGAAAGGCCAGAGGGTCCCCGGCCTGAGTCGGGCGATTGGGGTATGTGGAGATGGGGGTGTGACCGAGCACTAGTTTGTGAATGGGGGGCGAGGCCAGGAGGAATGAATGGGAAGGACTCGCACCTGTGTGTAATTTCCCTAACAGATGTTCTGTGTTTCAGTGAGCAACTTTGGGGAGATATAGAGGGAGACGGGAAGCCCAGAGGGAAAAGGCTGATCCTGAGTGTGTGTGTGTGCCCTGTTTGGCAGAGAAACAGCAGAGATTTATGTTTGGCTGAAAAGCCCTGCCTTCGATTATGTTCCATTGAAAAGCCTATCTTCGTTTGTCTGAATAAAGACTGTATTTGAGACTGAGAACGCTGTCTCCCATTTCCTCTTGTTAAGTGGGGAAGTGTTACACAGCAGTATCACAAAAACACATACACACACAATGAGTGCCAATGGAACATAAGAAGCACTGGAAATACTGCTCGCAACCAGCTGTCTACTCAAAAAAAAAAAAAAAAAAAATTAAAAAAAAAAAAAGGACGATTTGTGAGCATCAGATGTTTTCTCTATCATGTGCATGTTTGTGATGATGCAAGTTTATGAAGAAAAAGCACCGTGGTTCAAAAGAATCTGAAAGAGTCTAAAAACAGACCGGTGCTGCGTGGGACACCGGGAGTAATTGCATTTGGATTTGGACTGCAGCAAATGTGCCCAGTGCGTGGAAGTTGTATTTTGGCTTCGCTATATGAAACGCATAATTTAAATTAATTTAAACCAACTGGTCTCAGTTCAGAAGACTTTGGGCTGTCAGTAAAGGGTTAAACTTTTGACACACAGAGTCATGTGACAAAACAACATGGTACAGATCACAGCAGAGTTTGTCTTTAAAAGAAATGCAAACAAAACGACATCTGGTAAGAAACCTAATAACGTTTTTACACTAACCTGATTGAGTCAAAAGATTAGTCTCTAGTTTCATCTGATATGCCATTTTAAAAATGTTTGCAATTTATCTCGAAGCGCCACGCTGCTAAACACAATGTACACTGATGTGTACTTTAGCAAATTTTTTCCTTAGAAATCCTATATTTACTGTGCATTATCATATTGAGAATCAATGGGTAAATCCAAAAGTTGAAAAATGTTGTTTTCAGAGGCTTTATATGGACTTAGGATGAAAATAAGGTGCATTTCAAACTGTTCTGAGACCAGTGCAGACAGAGAGCACACTGGAGGTTAAGTCATTGTGACGAGGAGGAGGGCGTGGCCAGGCCGTGATGGTGATCAGCTGATCAGCGGGAGAGTGAGATAAAGGGGAGCCGAGGCGCCAGTTCAAGAGAGAGAGCGAGAGAGAGAGAGATGCACGCGGCTGCGTTGCATGTGTGTCTGTGTTTATGTTTGTTTTAATTTAATTTTGACATAAAAAACTTTTACTGTTCAGCCGGTTCCTGCCTCCTCCTTACCCATCCTTGAACTGTTAGTCATTTACTTAATAGGGAGCAAGGGAGCATCCTATATCTTTCCTATGCAGCCAAGTGCATTCACTCCTAACATCCAGTCAAAAGTTCAGTTTCAGGCTGCAGATGATGTTTGGACCACTCAACATGTTTGGGGACAATGGTAATCAGTACATAGATTCAGAATTTATAATGTGTAATTTTATTTGAACATGGATGGCAGTGATTGGATGATGCTGGCCAATACTTTGAATCAAGAGAAATTATGCTAATTTCTGATGTAATGGCTGTAACGTTTTAAAAACATGAATATAACCAACACTCCTGGAAAAATAATAAAAAATTTGATGAAGAAAATCTGACTTTCTATTGCTTAGTATTATTTAAAATTTCATAACTTGGTCCCGCTGGACATATATTTTTAAAGAAACTATTTGCTCTTTTGCTATTTTTCTTTTTATTTATTTATTTTTTTTTTTGCATGTTTATTAGGTGCTACTAGTTATATATCAAAAAGGGAAATGGAAAATGCACACAGCAGTCACGCCCAGGTCTCAGGAGATTAAAATGCTACTGCTGGTATGAAGGTCTGATGAGAATTTTATATCCTGTTCTTCTGTTTTGAACCTTCTGTATTTTTTGGACTGTTTTATTTTGGTCAGAGGGCCATTGAAAGGAGCAGGCAGGTTATTCATATTCAAGATATCTTACAAAACATCAACCAAACTCAAGAGAAATTAAACAGAGGATTATAAACACACAAGGAAAGCTTTCCTCTTAGGTCACATGAGAATTACATTAATTCGTTTTTTGTTTCAGTTCGATGATAAAGTCATTGTGTTTCAGTGAGCTGCACATTTTGGATTGGTCTCTAGATTCTCTTTCTCAGACTGGAGAACTAAATTTAGTCTTATTCTCTCCCCTGGGCTCAAAATCAGGCTAATGTACATGCAACTGTGTGGCAAAAGATTCAGCGACTTCTCTTGAAATGGGGCCACACCATCAAAGGGCAGATAGTCAATGGAGACCAGAGTACAAACAAACCCACAGTGAGTAAATAACCACTGCAGAAGGGAGCTAAAGCACAGAAAACCAAAAATAAGGGACCTCAAAATAAAAGGAAGCTGAGAAAATAAAAAACAAAAAACAAAGCAAGCAAGTAGTGCTGCAACTAACAACTATTTTAACTATTATAATCGAATGCACTGTCAATGTTTTATTAATTTTTTTAGGGCTGTCAATTGATTAATTACATGACATGCTGATTAATTATTCAAAATAATCACAATTAATCGCATATATAAATATTTGCTGAGAAAGACCCTCAAATAACTATCATTCAATATATGATTAAATAATTATAAATATAATACAGTATATACAGTATTACAATAATATTATATCACAAAATTACAAATCATTGCATTATTGTGGCAGACGTGTAAAGCATTGATAAGACAATACAAAAAGTGGCTTGAGAAGGCAATATTATTGTTTATTTCCATATTATTGAACATAAGCCTATCATTGGCCTCCAGTCCACAGCAATCCATTTTGTAACTGAATTCGTCAATCTGTCAGAGACAGATTTATTATAGGGGCTTTTTGAAGGATGCACCAATGTACATATGTGTCAGTCAGATTTGTTCTCATCTTGTCTGTCACTACTGTCAAGCAAAACAGAGTGTGGTTTGATCTCTGTATAAGCTGGGTGTTGCCTATAGGCTATTTCAAAAATGTAAACAAAAACAAAGGAATTAGAACGGTCCAGATGCATTTCTGGATCCTTTCAAAAGTCTCTTTTTCAAGGTAAGTCAGTCCACTTGACGGCTGTTTTTGGAATGTTCTTGGGCAGTTTTGGCAGCTATTTTTTTTTTTATGTAGATAAGCGGCATGAAAGTGCAACTCCTATCTACTTGAATGGGGAAAGACCAAAATCTCCAAAACGATTGGTCAAGATTGCGATACAAGGACATATTTCAAATAAGCAGCAAAATCTGACAACACTGTGCAGCTTCACTCGAGGCACTTGAGGGGAATAGCGGCCCGGCATCCTGGCCCATCGTCCGTGACGCGTGCTCCAACTTGTGCTATGGTTCCAGGTCCGGCGATGCATCTAACTCTCACCGGACCCTCCCTGCTGTAAAGATGCCAGCAGGTAGAGACTGGTCTCCCGAGGAGAGGTGCATTCGGTGTTTAAAGGCAGCGGTGATGAGGCTCTTCATTGGGATCACGCAAGCCCCATCACGCGAGGAAGGGCGACGTGGATCCATGGGAAGGGCGTGTCGTTCCGTCACAACTGGTAATAAATTGTGTTTCTTTACCTAAGATTACGCTATAAACGCAATTATACTGTCTTGTATAGCTAATGCGAATGCATGTTCTCAAGTTGATTGACATTTTATCTAAATCTTTATCTGATTTTTTTTTATCTAAAAGTTGACTGGTTATTTTACCTGTAAGGCGGGTTGACCGTTGGCTGCCGTTGAGTGTTCCAATTTCTCCCATTCATTTTAATAGAAGTGGCCCATCTCTGCTAAATAGTCTCTGTTTTCACAAGCAGGAAATGTTCATGGAACAATGACATCACTTGAGGTCACCAATGAACAGTCCTTGAAATGGTCTATACAGCTGGAGTTTTGCTTACTGCCTCCTGCTGAATACAGGTGCTACTTGAAGCTTGAATTGCTCTGATGGGATGAATATTCCTTATTACGGTCCAGGGACATGATTAATTGATAAAAATTTTTAAGGCGTTATTTATTATATAATATAATTAATCATTATATAATAAATGAATGTGTTCCATTAATCAATCACTCTGTCAATGTTTATCGATTAATCAGATAATGAAGACTTTCCAGAATTGTATTGAAAAAATCATCAGGAATCTACCGAAATTCCAATTAACGATTCTTTTTGTCATTTTGAGAAGCATACATAAACGGACATCAAGAAAAACATACTTTGTTGGTTCCATTATTTTTTTTTAACAATGGAACCAGCCAAATGCTTTCCTTCAAATAATGTGTAAATTGCAGGCTATAAAACAAAAGAAGATGGAATGGTGAGCTACACCATATACAATAAAGAAAGAAAACCAGTTATGAGCCATGAAATGGACCTTGCGCGTCAGTTTTCATTTTAACCAACTTTACATGTCTTCACTCTCACGCTGTGCTGGCAACAATACTTAAATGTCTACAGGTTGACACACTTCTACAGGTGTATTGATCTATGCGGTATGTTGTCCACCCATAGAAAGAAATGTATACAGAAGAATGGAAAAATGGGAAAGGAAAAAGAAGAGACGAGAAGAAAAAAGGAGAAGAAAAGAAGAGAAAAAACAAGGAGCAGAAAAAGGAAGTGATCTCACCATCAGACTCTCATTTCTCCTGAGCACAGAGAAAGAGAAGGCGGGGCACGGGCAATACTGACAGGATGTGAAGCAAGTGTACAGTCGGCCTGATCCGCCTAATACCTAATGAGTAAAGAGAGACAGAGAGAAAAGGAAACATAAATGTAAGATGAGTGTTTTAAGTGCTCGAGTTCAACAGTCAGCACTACATTTTCTAGAGGACTTCAGCTTCCAAGAACACATACTTGGCTTTTACAGTGACAGATAGTTCACACATGTCAAATATTGCAGACAAATTAAGAGGAAAAAGAGGCAGATATCTATGCATCAAACTGAATTACTGCCCACTTACAGAACAAAACAATCCACTTCAAACCAATAGCATTCTCTGGTTGTCAAAATAAATCAGTTTTTCTCTCTTTCAGGTCAGTGCTTCATTGCTATAAGTGCATAAATAACCTTCTCAAACATAATATTACAGAACTGTGTCTGTTACCATATTTGTCAACTGAATAAATTACCTTATCAAATACAATATTACAGTGTGTCTATCACCAGGACAAGAGAAACAATAATGCAATATACAAGTTTACAATAAAATATATTTGTATTATTCATTAATCTTTTGTTGAATGTTTATTTGTATTCTATTTCATTATATTTCAGGGAATTTCCATGACTTTATCATTACTGGATTTTTACAAATCATGCAAATTCAGACTGATTCGCTAATGAATCATTCAGTCCAATTTGTAAATTGGAACAACTGATTCATTTAAAAATAAATGACTCGATAAAGAACAAAAATTGGACATCACTATGGCTTCTACAAGATCTAGCTGATGAAATATTTCAGAGCAGGCCATAACTAGACAAATGTTTATTTATTATAAAACATTATAAAAATCATGACTTTCACAACTTTTCAAGATTTTTCATGATCATGGGAACCCTGGTATTTTATTCAATTGAATATTTTTATTGGTATTGTATTACCATTACTGACACCAGACGGATCTTACAGTGAATTCAGCAAAAGTAGGTTGAACGTTCTTCAGCTGAACTCAGTCTGTGCTGACCGAAATTCAAAGCACTGCCCCCAGTGGCTGAAGCAGGAAGAGTACGTGAATGTATGGACACGTGTGAATTGCAGTTCGGGTGAAATGTCCACCGAGGGGCACCAAAAGAAAGTTGTAATTGTAAAAATAAAATCTTAGAGGGAAAATGCAACCTTCGAATCGTGCTCGTCATTGATTATGCATACAAATTTACTAGTTAGTTTCAAGGCAGGATGCAAACCTGGGTCTGTGATGCTGTTGACACTGCTGTCTCAACACACAGTCACTGGAACATTCGGTAGCAACATGTCGACTTCCCATGTGATCATGTTGATTTTGTGTATTTGTATTCATGCTTTGCCAATGCGTGTAATACAAATGCCAATAAAGAGAGAGAGATATGCTCTTAACTTATGCACAATCACATTCAAAAGTACTTTTTGTACAGATTTACCACTCTGCATTGCAAATTCCCCCAATACGGGCTTCTCCAAGTCAATAAATCTTGTCACTGAAGGAAGGACAAAAATTTCCCATAAAAAAAGTGTACATTAGGATGCTGGATCATTCTTCAAGAAGAAAAACCTCAAGAAAATAGAGATGTAATTTCCATTCTGTGCTCTAGAATGTCCCAGAGAGCCTTCAATGATGTGTAGACCTGATGACTGTTAAGGTCATGGAATGTGTTCATAAAACTCCTTCTGAATCACTTTTGCAATGTTTATAGGAACATTATCCACCTATATTGTGGGCACATCATGTGGGAATGGTGTTTCTCCAATCAGCTGCACCTTCAATGACTATAAAATGGCTTCATATTCCTTGGTTGTTATACTGCCATGCAGCTCAATCATCAGACCTAATAATGTCTACATCAAGGCTTATCATTCTTTACATCTCTCCCAACAGCTGGCAACAGATATTGAGGGTTAAATGCATCCTTTGGCATTCTTCAAATGCAAATCTATCCAGATGTAGGGAATAGGAGAAAATACTGGATCATAAGACCACATTATTCCATTCCATTGCACAGTGATGTAGGTTTTGTGCTCATTACAGTCTTTGGGAGTATGCAGTTGTGACCAGAGACTATTTAGCCAGAGACGGAGCACCTGTATTAAAGTGAATGGGATAAATTGGTTGTCATTCAACTCAAGAATGATCAGGCACATTTGCTGGACTAGTCGGGAAAATAGTGTTTTTAGCGTAATCTGAGATAAAGAATCACAATTTATGATACTGCAAGTTTTGTAAAGTTAAATTTAATGAAGGATTACAAAGACAAACATTATTTTTATTGGAATAATGTGCACTGGCCATTCACAATAGGACCATGAATATGTATTAAGAAAGTAAATTAGGTCGATCTTGATTTCATGTAGACCTGAAACTTTCCAAAATGAGCATTCTTCTTGCTCTCGAAGTCTTATTACTGAATATAACTTATGAAGGCATTATCTTGATGAATAAATCTTAGCGTAGCAGAAAACTCATCAGACCACACAGACCATTATCAGGCAAACATTGACAAATCCCCTGCTGTCAAGCTGCTCCTCTGCCCTGTGTGGAGAAAAGGCCTCGCTTTGTCAACGACTGACACCTCATTGAGGATGAGTCACTCGGAGGATAATTAGAAACATGGAGCCACACGAGTGAAAGCAGAGCAAAGGCCAAAGCAGTCGCAGTGCTCAAGAGCAGAGCTGATGCTTCAAAACACTGTCTTAAAACTCAAGACTCACAGGCTGATAACAGCACACCATCTCATTTCAGATGTGCCAATTCTAGTAAGTATTTAAGTCATTTTTTAATATCAATCTCCACTTTCACATTCTTCTTTTGTTTTTGCTGATTCGGATTCTTCGTGCATATCGCCACCTACTGGACAGGGAGGAGAATTTATAGTAAAAAAGGACTTAAATATTGATCTGTTACTCACACACATCTGTCATATCGCTTCTGAATATATGGATTTACCCACTGGAGTCTTATGCTTTTTTTTATTTATTTTTTTATGGAATGATTACTTTTATGGTGCCTTTATGTGCATTTTGGAGCTTCAAATCTTTGGTCACCAGTTACTTGCATTGTATGGAACTACAAAAAATATTTTATAAAAAACTTAGTTTGTTTTCTGCAGAAGAAAGAAATGGATGGCATGAGGGTGAGTAAGTGATGAGAGAATTTTCATTTTTGGGTGAACTATCCCTTTAATACATTAATTATTTGGCCCTAAGCTCATACAAGCTAAGACCAGGGGCCAGATTCACAAGACGTTCTCATTTCCTCTTTCCTCTTAACTACCATTTTCTTCTTAATTTCTAACTTAAAAAGTTAAGAATATTTTGTATTCTTGAGGGGGCCTGGGTAGCTCAGCGAGTAAAGACACTGACTATCACCCCTGGAGTCGTGAGTTCGAATCCAGGGCGTGCTGAGTGACTCCAGTCAGGTCTCCTAAGCAACCAAATTGGCCCGGTTGCTAGGGAGGGTAGAGTCACATGGGGTAACCTCCTTGTGGTCGCTATAATGTGTGGTTCTCGCTCTCGGTGGGGCGCGTGGTGAGTTGTGCGTGGATCGCGGAGAGTAGCATGAGCCTAAACATGCTGTGAATCTCCGCGGTGTCATGCACAGCGAGCCACGTGATTAAGATGTGCGTTTTGAAGCTTCTTAATGTGGTGACCAATCATGCTAGTCAATTCAAATATTGGCTGCATAGCACTCTCTCTCTGCAATTTTTTAGAAACATAATAATCATTTGAAAGCTGAGATTGTCCTCCGCCACCATTTCATATGCCCGCCTCTTTATTTCTGATAACATATAATTATCAAGCTTCTCTAGAATAAAATTTTTTCTTGCAGTAATTTCCTCAACAAGAACCTCCAGCTCTTATCTACTGAAGTTTTTTTTTTTTTTTTGCTCCATGCCAAATTAAAAAGTTATCAAATGGTTAGGCCTACCAGCAAGAAAATTAACCAATGACGGTTAATGTCATTAAACTACCACATCTCATGCACTTTATAAAATGTTTGCTACTTAAAAAAGATTATAAGTTAGATAAACTCCATCTCTCGCTCTCATCCAGCATTTCAATTACACAGTATCAAAGCTCAAAACCTAAACTTACCTAAAACACTAACACTTCTGTTGTTGCCTTGCAAGCACAGGTATTTCCTTCAGGAGATGCAACACCACCTGTTATGGTTTTGACTTTTATATTTAGTTTTCCCCAAACCCACATTCTCACATTAATCACAAATGCTCTGAGCTCTCTTTGACATCATATCTTCAGTATGTATTTCTGAAGAGCTATCACAAGCCAGTGTCATTTTTTCCAGGTTCAGTCTCACTTTCCTCAGTGTCATTTGCTCTTAACAGCATTCTGGCCTCCATCCAGCTGCTAGGAGAAGATTTAACCATTGCCACATAAATCAATCATATGCTTCCAACACAACGTAAAAATGATATATAAGGCACAGACTGGAACCCAGTGGTGCCCTGAACTTGCTTCTCTCTCACTGGACCTCTTCACAAACAAATACTGTGCAGCAGTTAGTTTGGGGTGGTTTGGAAAGGCCAGTATTTAGATGTCATAGACAGTCCTCCAGGGAGTGGCTGACTGAGGATTTTTGGGAAGATGGTTAGACTTGAGTTGAAGTCGAACACAATGATTCACAGGCTTTCAGCCAATATGTGGTGAAGGTTGGTTTTGGTTGGATATGTCACAAAAAAAGAAAAGAAAAATTGGACATTTTAAAAAGTGTGGAGGAAGATGTGTAATATAAACACACTTAATGGAATGTGACAACTGGATGACATTTTTGGAAGAAAGCCCAGTCTGAATCTACTGTCATATGAGTGTCCTTCCTAACGATGTTCATGACAGGAAAAAGGAAAAACTATGATCATGCACTTTATTTCATTTTCAATTTATTCATATTTCTCTGATAGAAAATCCAGCTAAAACCAGCTTAAGGTGGTAGCCAGCTGTCTGCTAGTATCTAGCTTGTCCAAACTGGCTTAGGTTGACCTAGTCTCACATAGCCAGACAAATCAAAAACATATTTTGTTGCAGTGTATAATGGGGCGAAGACTATATCTCCCACCTTTCTGTTCACTCCAATCCATCTTTAACTCACAAAAAAACAACAACTCTATCTTATTAATAAAGCAGCGCAATGTTCTTGAGAAATGCACAGTGACACATATTATGATTCAATAAGTTGCGAACTATCACATTATAATCTAGCTGCATTAAGCGCGCGCTCGAGGGATGAGCGTCCCGTGACAGAGCGTGCATCAGCCGGGTACAGTTTCAATCTCTCCCCCTAAGATCGAGACACTTCACGCAACTCATAGTAGAGGCTCTGACCGCACAGAGAAATGTCAGCTTCGGAGTTTGTAGTTATTTACATGATCTGCTTCCGTATTATTTGAACTTTAATAAAGCTATAGCGCATTAAATATAACTGCATTTAAGATGAAACGCCGGGGTGTTTCCTTTAAAGATGCTCGACACGCAAGTTTTACTTCAGCGGAGCGGCAGCTTCTGTATTTACTTATTTTGTATTTTTGCATTATAATTCCCTCATATTTTGCGATCTACATCACCTGAAGCTGTGAAAGTTTAGATTGCATCTGGACTGTGAGCTGTGTAATTCTTCCTCTCCTCAGTCAGGCGTGAACTGCAGTGCTGCTCTCATGCTTCATCATTAGAGTTTAATGTGATCTCATGTTACGTTAAATGAGATCAAACGACTATTCGACAACGAAGCTTTTTGTAGACAATTTTTTATTGTCGATAACATCGACTAATCATTTCAGCCCTATTAGGCAGCATAAAAGTAATCCACACGACTACTCCAGTCGATCAATGAATGTCTTCTGAAGCAAATCTTTATAAAAAATAAACCGATAATTAAAACGTTATTAACTTGTGACGTAAGTGCATCAGTGAGTTCACGCAAGAATTCAGTAGCAGTGCTTATTTACAACAGAAGAACGAACGTTGAGAATTCGGCCATTTCAAACAGCATCAGAGCCCTGGATTGAAGCGCAGATTTAAAGTTAAAAGTGTTTTAATTATCTTGTAAACTTGTTTCTTACATAAACTTATTGATTCACTTCAGAAGACATTAATTGATCGACTGGAGTCGTGTGGATTACTTTTATGCTGCCTAAATATGACTTTTGGACCATCAAAGTGCCGGCACCCATGTACCTGACAAAGCTCTATCTTCTTCTAAAAAAAAATCATTTGTGTTTTGCTGAAGACAGTCATACACATCTTGGATGGCATCAGAGTAAGAGAATAATGAAAGAATTTTCATTTTTGGGTAAACTATTCCTTTAAGGTTTGTGAACTGTAAGTTACAGACTAAAATGTTCGTTATTGTTCATTGATAATCTTGTCCTCCCCCATAGCTCCCAAATTAGTCCAATTACTCCAAACGCCGATTATGCTTAATAAGCCGAAAATGTGTAAGGTCATGTAAACTCCTTAAATGGTTTTCCTTTATTCGGGTAAGGTCATAACTAGTACTGATTTCGCTCTGCATGTATACACCTTTACTGCCGTTCTTACCGGCTTAGCTAATGTGCATATGCTGGTTTACATTTTGACGTCGAAAGCAAAGAATACAAAAATTATTTAAAATCTCAAGGTAAACATGGTTCTTGTGTTGTCAGTCTTTTTGTATAAGCTGATTTCTTATGGTTATCAGCGTTTGACTGTGCATGTAAACACATTTTCTAATCTGCATTTGGATGTAGGCTAGATCCAAGATTCAGTGGATTATAATGCCATCCCAGATGTGTTTGACTTTCTTCTGCTGAACACAAAAAAATATTTTTTGAATAATATCTCAGCTCTGTAGGTCCGAACAATGCAAGTGAATGGTGACTAGACCTTGGAAGCTCCAAAAATCACATACAGGCAGCATAAAAGTAATCCATATGACTCCAGTGGTTTAATATATGTCTTCTGAAGCTATGCAATCATTTAGGGTGAAAAACAGATCAATATTTCAATTCTTTTTTTACTATAAATTTCCACTTTCACTGATCAGTTTCTCACCCACACCTATCATATCGCTTCTGAAGACATAGATTTAACTCCTGGTATCATATTGATAAGTTTTATGCTACCTTTATATGTTTTTTGGAGCTTCAAAATTCTAGTCACCAATTACTTGCATTATATGGACCTACAGAGCTGAAATATTCTTCTAAAATACTCTGTGTTTTGCAGAAGAATGAAAGTCATACACATCTGGGATGACATGAGGGTGAGTAAATGATGAGGGAATTTTCTTTTTTGGGTGATCTATCCCTTTAAATTTAAATCTGTTCCTCAATTAAAGCTGTTGTATGGCTTCCAAAGACTTACAGTACTGTGCAAAAGTTTTAGGCACTTGTGAAAAATGTTGCATAGTGAGGACGTCTTCAAAAATAATGACATAAATAGTTTTCATTTATCACTTAATGTCATACAAAGTCCAGTAAACATACAAAAGAACTAAATCAATATTTGGTGTGACCACCTTTGCCTTTAAAACAGCACCAATTCTCCTAGGTACACTTGAACACAGTTTGTCTTGGTTTTTGGCAGATAGGATGTTTCAAGCTTCTTGGAGAATTCGCCACAGTTCTTCTATCTGTTTAGGATGTCTCAATTGCTTCTGTCTCTTTATGTAATCTCAGACTGACTCGATGTTCAGTCGGGGGCTCTGTGGGGGCCATGACATCTTTTGCAGGGCTCCCTGTTCTTCTATTCTAATCTTTTCTATTTGTAAATGTAATGTTTGGGAGTCTAACATTTATATTTCCTATTGACACACTAAAGATGAAGATATAAATAACCATCTTAAGACAAATGCTTTTGTGAAACATCTTATGTGCCTAAGACTTTTGCACAGTACTGTATATAGTGCACAAGTCGTATTAACTACTTTTGGTGTTTTTTTTTTTGTCCTTTCTAGAGCTTGACCTTTGTAGTCACTATTAACTGTTGTTGTATGGCAAGAGCTTCATAATGATTCTTCAAAGAAATTCTACTTTTATGTTACACTAAAAAAAATTACAATAAACAGGCTTGGAACAACCTGAGAGTAAATAATGACAGTGTTTATTTTTTGGGTGAAGTATTCCCTTAAGTGACAGATGTCTTTCCGAAAAATTGACCTATAAGACTATTTCTCCATCTTCACCAGGAATGTCTCCACAGCACTCCATTTGAGAGCAATCACATCCTCTCAAACACCGATTTGAGTGCGTCATGTTCTGCACTTTACTGAAGATCTTTAAACTTGAGTATCTGTTAGAGGTGCTAACCATGATCTCAGCATGAGGTGTTCAAAGTATCCCAATCCAATTCAGGCACTCTGAAGCACCACTAGCCTGCTCCCCTTTGAATTTTTTATAACACAAAAATTCGTTCTGACAGCATAAGCAATCACAGCCAAACGTGACTTTTACAGACCTCAGGATGCTTGGCCTTTGCACAACTGGTGGATTTTAAAGTCTTACGTAATTTAGGAAGAATTTTTTATGACTAAAACACGGTCTAACCTCAGATTTCACATAGTTGGGTTTTTTTTTTTTTTTCAATAAAGTCCTTTTAATTTAGCTTTGTTAGTATTCACTATATGACTACTAGTTTCAGTTGAGGTTTTTTTTTTATTTTGTATTTTTTTACTATTTTAGAGCTGCCAAAGTTAATGAGCTAACGGATATTATTTAAATATGTTTAACGCCATTTAGTTTCTCAAAGGCCCTCTTGTGTTATCACTATCAAGTGGCATTTTCATGTTTATTAAAGGAGAGCTGTAAAAAAGTTTATAATTTAATTATATACCAAATAAAATTTATTTGGTCATTTTATTTTTTAGTTTGGTCTCATTTCATACAATGTTATGTATTTATTATTGAAGTTATTTCAGTTGACGAAAATTTTTGTTAGTGACAACACTTTTCCACAATTCAGCTTCTACCATTCAAAAATAACATTTTCAAAAATACCAAAATCCTATTTCTTCCCAAACTACCTGCATTCCTCCTGCCATTGCCCTTCAGAGAAAAATCCCACCTTATTAGGGCACAGTGAAAATCAACACAGGACGGTGAAGCAGTCAGTGTGACAAACATTGGGCGTTATTTCCAAGCAGCCCAAACGCCAGCTCAGTCATAAGTGTCAGTGGAGGGTAATCAGAGCAGCCTGGCAGGATCTGCTGTTGCCAGTTGAGTCAACACTATGCAGGGGTAGAGACTTACACCATTAGCTGAAGTGAGAAGCTACCCATGTCCTGTTTACTTGTTTGTGGTCTGGCAAAGAGACAAAACATGAGGCAAAGTGTTGAAGCGTCAAGCAGAAACAAGACTCTTAATTTGATATTATAAAATGGATAGTTCTGGCTCCAAAGTCTGTTGTATATGCCAATATGCACACTTATGACCGCAAATTAACTGAATTCTATATTAATACACCTATACATCTAAAACTTGACCAACAAATTAACTATATTACTTGGTAAGCAAATATAATTGGCCAGTTAACATGAAATATTTTGGTGAAGTTGTGCGTTACAGTGATAATACAATAGTTTGCTTTGCTCAGAAACATACTAAGAAAATCTTTCACTAGCCATTATTTGGATCAGTGGACTAATCTAATCTAAAGCCGTTCAATGGAATTCATACACAAAACCACAAACGTTTACAGTGAGCAACAGTTGAGGGCATTTAAAATTGTTTAACACTGTAAGCTGAACCTCATAGTGTCAGACAAACACCCATTAAAATCCAGTCTCTACTTCTGACTCCACCCATGTCTCTAGGTCAAGACTCAATAAATATGGTAGGTGGAGGTCAGTGAGCACGCTATGGCAGCTGGACGGCGGCCCCAGGGCAGGATGTTATTAAGCACAGCTGATCTTAATACAGTATGACAGTCAAATTGACATATTAATGAGACTTCTGTCCCCATAGATGGATGAGGACTGAGTGAAAGGATATTGGCAACTGGACTAACCGGAAACATTTCCTACTCACTGCACGATGACCCACCAGTGGACATGTGCTACAACAATACTGCTGGATTTCTACATTTGGTCTGCATATTGACTTGTGCTTGTGTACACACACACACACACACACACACACACACACACTAAAGAGAACTATCCTTAGCCCAGATGGAATCTGCAGTCTTTTTCCCCCCCAAATTGTCTGTGCTGCTATCAGAGAAACTCTGTGGAATTTTGCAGAATGGATTTGCAATGGACTGAAAATAAGCCAAAATAAAGCATTTAATCAGGGCTTATTTTGACTAATTAATTTCCATGACCTTTCCAGTTGTACTGGATAAGGAGTTTTAAAAAATATTGCTTTCCATGTATGTCAGGCACCAATCCTTGAAATTAATAGATTTAAACAACTAGACATATAAACGATATTTTACTGTGGCTCAATGGATTATTTAGATTTCTGGGCACATATAGTTAACAAATAGTATAATAGTATAAATATAATAACAAATAGTTATTAGCTAATAATTTTTTCCACCCGATGAGTCACACAGGTGGTTACCCTCAACTGATAGACTGATATTATCAGATTGCATGCCGATTAAATATTTCAGAGCAGAATATAAGTATATCATTTTTAATTCACTAACGAAATTCCCATGAATTTTTCATGATTTAAGATTTTATTAATCTTCATCACTTTTCTAGGCCTGGAAATCACAATTTTAAAATTCCCTGATATTTCCAGGGTTCAAGTTTAATACTTGAACAAGTAATGTGTGGAGGATGTGTAGAACTTGTCAAGTGTTCCAATACTGAAGTAATCTGTGGAGCTATCAGTGGGTGCATGCAGTTCCTCTTTGCTGAACTCACAAGACGACCAAACACACTGAATTGGTTTGATCAAATATTAAACCACATAACAGAAACATGTTTAACAACTTTCCAAAAATCATTTAGCGCCTTAGGGTGCAGAACCACTGACCTGATCTCTGAATGAAATTAACTAAAAAAAAAAAGATTTAAAAGTAAAAAATATTTGCACTCACCCGGAGCTTAGAAACATAGAAACAAATGCTGACGGCATTAAGGCGCGGTCACACATACCTTTGCACAGTGAAAATCCATGTGCAAAATACAGTCATCTTAATGGGAATCCACACGATCGTGAAATTTGCGCGATGGACTTCCGGTGGCGGAAAATTTCCTCTCACAGATTTCGTGTGCAGTTCAACTTTGGTGAACTTGGCGGCGATCTTTCGCCACGTTGACCAATAGGAAGCTGCTTGGTTTGGCAGTGACCTCTGAGTGGGTGGTGCTTTGTACACAGCTACACTGAATACACAAAGGTCAAGGATATCATTTTGAGCATTGAGTTCCTTTTTAACTTAACTCTGCCAGAGTATAAATTGCAGCATTAAAAAAAGGCTGCTGGGGGCCTGGGTAGCTCAGTGAGTACAGACGCTGACTACCACCCCTGGAGTTGCAAGTTCGAATCCAGGGCGTGCTGAGTGACTCCAGCCAGGTCTCCTAAGCAACCAAATTGTCCCAGTTGCTAGGGAGGGTAGAGTCACATGGGGGTAACCTCCTCGTGGTCGCTATAATATGGTTCTCACTCTTGGTGGGGCACGTGGTGAGTTGTGCGTGAATGCTGGGGAGAATAGCGTGAAGCCTCAACACGCGCTATAACGCGCTCAACAAGCCACGAGATAAGATGCGCAGATTGACGCTCTCAGACGCGGAGGCAACTGAGATTCATCCTCCGCCACCCGGATTGAGGCGAGTTACTACAGCAACAAGAGGACTTAGAGCGCATTGGGAATTGGTCATTTCAAATTGGGGAGAAAAAAAAAAGGCTGCTTGGCAGTTATTATACTGCTGATTTCACACGAGCTCAGCTTCCACCCGTCATCTTCTTCTGCGGAATTTAGCTGTGCAAGGTATGTGTGACCGTGCCTTTAGGGTAATGCACATATATAAAATCAAATTTTTATCATTTCACATTATTATTCAGAAAAACAAATGGTGAAAGTTGTCTTTTCATAAAATGCGCTCTGCCTGTGTTAAGAGACTTAATGCACATACTGGTCTGATATGCTTCTGAGTTTCTCGTACTGCTTCGCAGTTTCTTTCCACCATAAAAGCAGATCCTTGTCCATTGGTTTGCATGTCTCCAACAAAAACTGAATATCAATAGAGCAGAATTAAAAAATAATCTAAATATTATTACACGTATTGCTAGTGCTACACTAGTGCAACACATCATGCCATCGACAAAACAAATCCACAGTGGACTCAATTGTAACTTTAAAATTTGGTGAGAGATTCAGAGGGAAAGTACAGTATTCAGCGATGCTCATAACACAAATACCCAAAGAAAAATCAATTTGAGATATTCGAGTAGTGGTTTTAATAGTCGACTACCTGGTGCTTGAGTACTTGAGTAGTCGATTACTTGTGCACATCTCTACTAACAACCAAACTACCTGAATGAGTGAATGAAAATTTTTATTCACTACCATATTACTGATTTTTACAGATTTATAATCGTCATTTTTTCATCAAAAATCTGACAAACTCATTCCTTCCCCAAGAGTCTCATATCAGGTATCTGAAAGTCAGTTACCGCTGTCTTACCACAGCTCGAGAAACGCCTGAAAATGGCTCATTATACAGCAAACATTTATAATGTTTCACAATATTTCATTATGATTATTATAGAATAAAACTGTTCATGCAAAATTTGGCGTCGCAATGCATTACTCTAAACCAGGGATCGGCAACCTTTTTGACATGGAGTGCCATTTTTTTTTTCTTCCTGGTCAATGGCTGTGCTGCCATTAAATTGTAAACCACACAATTTAAAAATTGATTTATATACACCGATCAGCTACAACATTAATACCACCTGCCTAATATTGTGTTGGTCCCCCTCCTGCCACCAAAACAGCGCCAACCCGCATCTCAGAATAGCATTCTGAGATATTCTTCTCACCACAATTGTACAGAGCGGTTATCTGAGTTACCGTAGACTTTTTCAGTTCGAACCAGTCTGTTCATTCTCTGTTGACCTCTCTAATCAACAAGGCGTTTCCGTCCTCAGAACTGCCGCTCACTGAATGTTTTTTGTTTTTGGCACCATCTGAGTAAATTCTAGAGACTGTTGTGTGTGAAAATCCCAGGAGATCAGCAGTTACAGAAATACTCAAACCAGCCCGTCTGGCACCAACAATCATGCCGTGGTCGAAGTCACTGAGATTTTTCCCCATTCTGATGGTTGATGTGAACATTAACTGAAGCTCCTGACCCATATCTGCATAATTTTATGAACTGCACTGCTGCTACACGATTGGCTGATTAGATAATCGCATGGATGATTGTTGGTGCCAGATGGGCTGGTTTGAGTATTTCTGTAACTGCTGATCTCCTGGGATTTTCACGCACAACAGTCTCTAGAATTTACTCAGAACAGTGCCAAAAACAAAAAACATCCAGTGAGGGGCAGTTCTCTGGATGGAAATGCCTTGTTGATGAGAGATGTCAACCGTGAATGGCAAGACTGTTTCAAACTGACAAAGTCTAGGGTGACTCAGATAACCGCTCTGTACAATTGTGGTGAGAAGAATATCTCAGAATGCTATTCTGAGATGCGGGTTGGTGCTGTTTTGGCGGCACGAGAGGGACCTACACAATATTAGGCAGGTGGTTTTAATGTAGTGGCTGATCGGTGTATATGAAAGTTGTACAACATACAAAGAGTGAAGAAAGATTTCAAAATGGTCAGAACAACAATAAGGAAGTTCTTATGCAAATTTAAGTGACAGTAAAGTAAACGTGGCCCATCTATAGTAAGAAGTGATTGAAATGGGATATTTTTTTACACAGCATCATGGCATATCACACAGCCATCTCATCAGCTCTCTAGTCTATTTCTCATTTCATGAAATATTATTTCTTTAAAAGATAAAGATTTTCCTGTGGAAATGTCATGTGCCCTTCTGTTTGAGTGTCAGATCTGGCAGTAAAATTATAAATTTTTACAACGGGAAAAGCTGCATGTGTGTGATATAAGCTCTGCATATCCCACACTCAACTGTCCAACTGAAAAAACACTGACTCATGCTTAGAATCATGGCATTATTATTTAACTGGAAAATACAATTATGTGAAACACTTCAAGTTTTTCAATAAAAGAACCTAGAATTACGGATGACAAATAAAGATGTTTAGATAAATGGACGTAGAAATCAATGACGGTTCAAGGCTGAATCATAGCGGATCATAAAAAAAATGTATTGCTCTACTCGTTGTTTTATCGTAACGTTTTGTCTATGTGCTGTCTCTCAATAGGCGTTTTATAGAAACTTAACCAGAGTTTGTACAGTTTAACAGATATTTGCTGACGTCTAGAGTCAGTTATGACGGGAATTACAGGGGAAACCAAAACACTCCTATCCACCTACTGCCCCCTGACCATTGGCTGGCCGTTCCAGAACACCCTAGGACTAATTCTGTGGAGTTCAGTGGGTGGTTGTGTGATGTCTGAGTGTAGGCCATGATGTGGTTATTTAGGGAAATCCAACACTTGACTGGTCAGAGCAAACGGGGGTGGTTTAGGTGAAATTGAGTGATGCATTATGTTTAGTCACCAATGTGTCAGAGGGCAATGCACTTAACCTCCTTAAGAAAGTACTTGAAAGTTTCAGGCTGTATTATGTCATATCGGTAGTCCAATGTCAATATTTTACAAAATTCAGAGCAGATGAGATATAGTCCTGTAAAGTGCAGTGTTATGTTTTGTTTATCAAAAGTAGGGCAGAAATAAATTTTATCCAAACATGGTTCAAAGATTAAAAAACTGGTTCAACAGTTCTGCTGTTTCCCATGCAAAGCTGTATATCTTGATATATTGTCCCCACATCTACATACACTCACTGAGCACTTTATTAGGAACACCTGTCAACCTACTTATTCATGCGATAATCTAATCAGCCAATCGTGTGGCACCAATGCAATGCATAAAATCAGGCAGATACGTGTCAGGAGCTTCAATTAATGTTCACATCAACCATCAGTATGGGGAAAAAATGTGATCTCAGTGATTTCGATTGTGGCATGATTGTTGGTGCCAGACAGGCTGGTTTGAGTATTTCTGTAACTGCTGATCTCCTGGGATTTTCACATACAACAGTCTCTATAATTTACTCAGAATGGTGTCAAAAACAAAAAACATCCAGTGACATCCAGTTCTGCATACAGAAACGCCTTGTTAATGAGAGAGGTCAATGGGGAATGGCCAAACTGGTTTGAGCTGACAGAAAGGCTACGGTAATGCAGATAACCACTCTGTACAATTGTTGTGAACATGTCGAACCTTGAAGGAAGGGCTACAACAGCAGAAGACCACATCGGGCACTTTAATAGGACCATAGTGTTCCTAATAAAATGCTCAGTGAGTGTATTGAAATATGACATGTTTACATAATAAAAAAAAGGTTGTCCCAACATCTACACACTGTATTTAAAGGTGTCATATCTTACATTTTACCCATGACTAACACTCAGGACTAAATTTTGTACCTGCGTTAGGTGCAGCATTATGCGCAACAACCGTGCGCTACTTCTTATTAAATATTCGTGAGAACGCTACTGTAAATCAAAGTGCAATTCTTATGTCTGGGCAACGCGCAACTAGCCGTGGGTGGGAGTGTTCACACTATCTGTGGGCGTATGTGCGCAAACATACTTGAAATCAAGTCAAGTGGCTTTTATTGTCATTTCAACCATATACAGCTAGTACAGTACACAGTGAAATGAAACAATGTTCCTCCAGGACCATTTGTTGTAAAACAACAAAAATAAACACAGAACTACGTGAGACTACACAGAACTAAATAAGACCTACATATTACTACATAAAGTGCAAACAGTGCAATACGGTACAATAATTGCTAAATGTGCAAATTGCAAAGGGAGTCGGATGGTGTTCAGTTGTGTGTGTGTGTGTGTGTGTGTCAGTCCAGTCTCTGAGTATTGAGGAGTCTGATGGCTTGGGGGAAGAATCTGTTACATAGTCTGGCCGTGAGGGCCCGAATGCTTCGGTACCTTTTGCCAGACAGCAGGAGGGTGAAGAGTTTGTGTGAGGGGTGCGTGGGGTCATCCACAATGCTGGTGGCTTTGCGGATGCAACGTGTGGTGTAAATGTCCATGATGGAGGGAAGAGAGACCCTGATGATCTTCTCAGCGGTCCTCACTATCCTCTGCAGGGTCTTGCGATCCGAAATGGTGCAATTTCCAAACCAGGCAGTGATGCAGCTGCTCAGGATGCTCTTGTTAGTCACTCTGTAGAATGTGGCGAGGATGGGCGGTGGGAGATGGGCTTTTCTCAGCCTTTGCAGAAAGTAGAGACGCTGCTGGGCTTTCTTTGTTATGGAGCTGGTGTTGAGGGACCAGTTGAGGTTCTCCACCAGGTGAACACCAAAGAATTTGGTGCTCTTGATGATCTCCACAGAGGAGCCATTGATGTTCAGCAGAGAGTGGTCACTCCGTGTTCCCCTGAAGTCAAATAATAATTTCCAAATAATAATTTGGAAAAGGTTTATCAGAGAAGACATCCTTTGTTATGTATGAAGAATCATTTGTTAATGAATTCTGTAGTCATTTTTAATGCATGCATGCTTTATATCCTTCTTACATAATGTTGAGGGAATGTGCTTTTCCCCCTGTGCTCCCAGAAATGTTGACTTGTTGTTGGGTTCCATTCTATGACGTTTGTTATCCGGTCTGTTCTTGCACATGTGCACTCCTCAAAAACCTGTAAGAATGCTGCTTATTTGTTTATATAACCAGATGAGCTGAGTTCTCCGGGAGAAACCTGGGTGTGTTAAACCGCTTTCTCTTAATCCCTTAAAAGGTGTGAGTAAATCTACATTCTCGTTTACTTGACGTTTCAGAATGCAGCTTTCTGCAAAATTCCTGGAATAAACTGTTTCCTTAAGTGCATGTAACGTGGTCATAGTTTCTGATTTCAGCCAGTTATTCCATAGTCTCATACATGTCTATGCTTTGTGTTTGATTGGTAGCTGTTCATTTCTAGTGGTGCTGAAATGCTGCATCTTTCTCTTTTCTTTGTGGTTGCTGAAAACTGCAGTTGCAGTAAGCATTTAATCTTAATTTTAAACTAATCTGAAAAAAGTTATCTTTTTTTTTCAGTCTGAATGCTACTCTTGCCAGTCGTAAAAACATTAAACTTCGATTCATTAAGTATTATCTTTCACTAGTCAGTAGGTATTGGACCCTGGTTCCTCTCGACTGTTTGGGGCACCAGTTGCAAATACATAAACTGGTGCCTATTCATATAGTCGATTGACACTACCTGCCAACATCTTACAGATGGTCTGTCATAATTTTTTGCTTGCGCTCTGTGCTCGATTTCACCAACCCACTTGCACCTAGACTTAGCGCATGTATAAAAATACCAAACCTCTTTGGACATGCCCAAGGACTTTGCACATATGACGTATTGCATAGCAGATAGCACTGCATGCAAGACGTAACGGTCTTAAAACAGAGCCCTTAGAATGTTTTTTTTTATTTTATTTTATTAAAAACAGTCAAAATCTGGTCAATTCTTCAACCTCTCTCTGACCAAATGAATTACGTTTTAAAATAAGTTTCTTTCTGCTGTAAAACAGGTGTTGTTTTCTATGTTAACACCCTCTTCTCATGCAAAAAGATTAATAGTGCTTTGCTGCACTTTACAGGTTGCAGTGGGTTTGCTGTCTGGTCCAACAGTTTGTTTTGGCCATTCCTTCGCAAAAGGATACGTTACATGTTGCACATTCACAAAACAACTAGTGCTTATATTTGGCAGCCCATATATTTTATATTCAGCTCGTTTCGTGAACTGCAGTGTGGTAAGTGCTTCACAAAACCAGGAACACCACAAATTTTGGTGGACGTTAGTAGGATTCATGTTTTGAGCTTTGCATGTTTCAGTGTGATTTAATGGTATTTAATGGTCACGATATTAGCAGGAATGAGGACCAAATGCAAGAATGAGTGAAATAACTGGGTTTATTAAACAAAAGAAAACAAACAAGCAACACAAAATTCTCATGGGGAAGAGACAACAGAGAAAACATAAACTTGAATAAAGATATCAACAGGGACCAACCGGGAACAGGAACACAACTAGAACAGACAAACCAACTCACAAAACGTTCTGACAAACATGAGAGAAGGCACAATATATAGCAGGCAGAGCACATGAGTAACAGGTGAAGACAATAAACATGACAAGGACTAGATGAGGAGGCGTGGCAAGGGGAAACAAGTGGGCAGGGTCAGGGGAGTGCATGGCAGGCACAAACACAAACAGAGTTTAAGCACAACACAGAGACAAACACAACCTCAGAACATAGAAGGGAGAGGGCTGCCAGACCAGGGTCATGACAAGTACAACATGTACTTTTCATTTTTTAACTTAAAATAATAATAATAATAATAATAAGGAAATGTATTATTTTTATTTTTATGATTATGTCACCTTTAAATAAATCTACATGGCTATATTTTTTGGAAGACGTTTGTAATTTCATATTGTTGCAGATTTTGTCTGCAGTATTTTGCAAAGTCAATCCTACCTGAAAAGCCTTTCGACCGCTGGGTGAGGACACACATGTGACAGACCGCTGGTCCACCAAGTCCAATGCCTGCAGAGCACATGAGCCAAACACAAACCGCAACCTGTGTGTGAGACAGAACAAGAGCAAAAACACTCAGAGATAACTTGATAAGTGAATTGTCCACCTCCAGGTGATCATGGTGGTGAAGAGAATATGATAGCGACAAAAAAAAAAAAAAAAAAAAAAAACGAAGCTGAGTGCAACAAACCTCAGACCACTCTTACTTTTAAAGTAATAGAACACCCAAAACTGAGAGTTGTCATTATTTAGACATCCTCAAGTTGTTCCAAACATACTGTTATCTTTTCAGTGGAACACAAAAAGAATCTTTAAACATCTCTTTTCCATACAACAACAGTTCATAATGACCACATCTGTTTACTTCCATTGCAGCTCTCAAATATCATACGTCATTCTGCATATCTAAACTTCATTTGGATTCAGAAGACTATAGCACACAAATCGTATAAACTACTTTTAATATGTTTTTGTCCTTTTTTTGAGCTTGAAAGACATGGGGAATATAAACTGTCATTGTATGGAAAAGATGACATGAAAAATGACACAATACAGATCTGGCAAGACAAAAGGGTGAGTTAATATGAAATACAAAATAGCAGCATCTTAAACTCATTAAACCACATCAATGGATGCTTTAGAAAATACCAGAACCTGACTCAAGCACCACCATGAGCACATGATAATGATACTGAAACCACAATCATTTGCCTAATAAAGCAACAAGAGCCTGTGATGTGATGTGAAATGTGATTCCCACAGAAGAGTAATTACTGTGGCTTAGTGCTTCCCCTTATGACTGTCATTGAGGGTTTGAGGATGCTTTTAAAGTCATAATTTATTCAACAATGACATCTGGAAAGAGACTGCTGGTAAAGACATGCATGTCAGGGTTGGTGCCTTGAAACAAGTCTTTGAGGGATAAACATACAGTCTGTTCAATGGGCTATACAGTTTAATAACTTTAGCTGTCAAAACATTAAAAATATGTTTTTAAATGTTTAAATTTGACTTAAGAAAGAGGCAAATTAAAATAAAATATACTCACGCTATTAGTAGGTCATCTGGTACTACCAACCATTTGAAAGAAAAAAGAAACACATTTTTACTGTTAGTGTATGGGTCAATGACAAATAAGGTCAAAATATTATTAATAATTTTTTATTTTTTTTCCACCCTATTTGAAATGCCCAATTCCCAGTGCGCTTTTAAGTCCTCGTGGTGGCGTAGTGATTCGCCTCAATCCGGGTGGCGGAGGATGAATCCCAGTTGCATGAGGCATCCGCGCTTAACTCACCATGCGCCCCACTGAGAACGAACCACATTATGGCGACCACGAGGAGGTTACCCCATGTTACTCTACCCTCCCTAACAATCAGGCCAATTTGGATGTTTAGGAGACCTGGCTGGAGTCACTCAGCAAACCCTGGGATTCAAACTAGCGAACTCCAGGGGTGGTAGCCAGCATCTTTACTTGTATTTCAAAAATGTTTTCAAGCATATGTTTCAAGGTGAAAAATATTTTTTTACAAATACCATTAATTTTTAAGTCAAGAATATCAGAAGTTTTCTCACGGTTACACCAAATGACCTGAATCAAATGAGCCTTTTGATAAAAATTTCAAAATATATATATTTAATATGACAGAATAATTATTAAAAACAGTTTCAGCATTAGGGGCATTGGTTCAAAATATATAGATTAAGAACAAAAACAAATCTGCACAACAAACTGATAATTCAAAAGAAACAATGAGCCATGATTAAGTAGATTTTAATGAAGAATTATATATATATATATATATATACACACACACACACACACACACACACACTACCAGTCAAAAGTTTTGAAACACGACTGAAATGTTTCTCATGATCTTAAAAATCTTTTGATCTGAAGGCGTATGCTTAAATGTTTGAAATTAGTTTTGTAGACAAAAATATAATTGTGCCACTATATTAATTTATTTCATTATAAATCTAAAATTTTATAAGAAAATAAAAGTTTTTGAAATTGATGACTTGGACCAAATAATAAAGAAAAGCAGCCAATAAGTGCCCAACATAGATGGGAACTCCTTCAATACTGTTTAAAAAGCATCCCAGGGTGATACCTCAAGAAGTTGGTTGAGAAAATGTCAAGAGTACATGTCTGCAAATTCTAGGCAAAGGGTGACTACTCTGAAGATGCTAAAATATAACACAGTTTTGATTTATTTTGGATTTTGTTTAGTCACAACATAACTCCCATAGTTCCAGTTATGTTATTCCATAGTTTTGATGACTTTACTATTATTCTAAAATGTGAAGAAAAAAATTATAATAAAGAATAAGTGTTTCAAAACTTTTGACCGGTAGTGTGTGTATATATATATATATATATACACACACACATTTCTTTAGTGTGTGGATTCCTTTTTGATCTTGATGTAAAAAAACAACAGTGTGAACAAAGTTAACTTAAAACAACTGGGGAAAATAATTACATGATATAATTACTTAATAGTTAATTACGTATTAAACAATAAATTATGCGAAGCAGGCAACAACAAACAGTTAATTGTGGTTGTTTATTTTGGTCACTGTGGTTTTCTGGGAAAACCCCCCAAAAAGGCTCAAATTGAAAGACATTTTCACAATCTCAAACACATGACTGTGAGCATTACTCATCCCATGACATTTCTCTCTGGCATGGCCTGACATCAACATTCCAATAAAGTAAATTCTGTAATCCAGATGTTTTGAATCAAGTTTGACTGCACACATGAGGATAAAACCCTTACTTAATACAAGGGCACCTCAAATGCTGATCCTACAGGTTACTGAACCAGTTCTTCACCCTGACGAAAATAATGCTGTAGAACAAAATATTTTTCTTTGGCGGAGTGTATTTGAAGTCTGCACAAACTCTGACAATTCTGAACGAAAGAAACTTCAATATAATGCAGGACTCTCGGTGACAAGACAGCGATGAATGTTGGCGTGAGTAACATCAACTTCCGCCTGATATACCATCCACAGGATTACAAACGTCAGATATTGCTCCAGAGTGTTTTGGAAACCTGTACGGAAGTAGGGTTTTCCCTGCATTAAATTTGGTTCGGCAGCCCGAAATTTCGCTTGTTATTTTTAATTGTATTTCTTTAAAGTTTTTAGGTGCGTTTAGGTTAGAGAAACATTAGTGAGTTTATCTGTGTGAAGATTCTCAGTTATCCAGGCCATTGTAAGATGTCTAGTAGTGAACTGGACGTGTTTCTCTGTAGCTCAAGAGTGGAGAAACATCTACCCGTCAGAGACACACGTCCAGGAATATATGTGCAAGTCTTACTCTGGTTTGTCTCTGTGTAGGCTCGCTGAAGGTCTTTCAAAAGCTGCTGAGCAACCGGAAGTAAAGATGAGCCCATCACAGACCTAAACATGATGTGTCACATAAAGAAAAAATAACACGGATTTCAGGTATTACTGTACCATACTTTTTGTGAAAGCATCACGATGTGATTTGTGCGAATAAAGGCAAATTGAGCACATCAGAGGCTAGAAAACCTGCAGTGTTGTTTATTAAAAACTGCGAAGTAACTTTAAAGAAAGTGTTCGTATTTCACATATCCTCTAAGATCAATGAACTAACATAAAAATAAAATCAACATATAGACATCGTACCTGTTCAGGCTAATATTAGCAAAGACTACACGACGATTCGAGAAGCACCACGATGAAATTTCATGTTTACATTTTGTTCGTGTTTCCCGCGTCACCGGATGTCGTTTGACGTTCGAATGGAGTTGTTGGATATGTAGTTTAACTAACTTGATGATCGGTAGTAGTAGATGCTAAAGACATTCATTTCAAAATTATAAATAATATTTATCCATGTAATGAGTTTTTGAGACACAGATTTAATATGGATTTTAATGAGTGCACATTTTGTGAAAAATACATTTATGTTATTCATGTCATTTTTCCAAACATTTTAGGATGATCTTCATGATTGGATAATATTGGAATATACAGTACCTGACTTGGACTACAATATATATATATATATATATATATTATATACACACACACAAGGTTGGGAGGGTTACTTTTGAAATGTATTCCACTACAGATTACAAAATACATGCTATAAAATGTAATTTGTAACGTATTCCGTTAGATTCAGTAACGTAATTGAAATACTTTGGATTACTTCTTCAGCACTGGTAGATTTTTTTCACTTGTTTTGACAAGTTCACTTGGGGGCAGTTGTATGGTGCCTTGGGCAAAACCCGCTTCAACGCCCTCAAAGTTGTTGACCGTGGGGGGTCTGTGTGGGTGTCTTGAGTTCTGACACTCACGTGCCCATTGTAGGCGCTTTCGGCAGTGGACAGGGGTCAGCATTGGCACTCTGACCGGTCTGTGGCTACGCAGGCCCATACGCAGCAAACTGCGATGCACTGTGTGTTCTGACACCTTTCTATCATGGCCAGCATTAAGTTTTTCAGCAATTTGTGCTACAGTAGCTCTTCTGTCCTTCCTGGGACCACTTTTAGTAGGTACTAATCAATACCGGGAACACCCCACAAGACCTGCCTTTTCAGAGATGTTCTGACCCAGTCGTCTAGCCAATTTCTGACCCAATCATCTAGCTATCACAATTTGGCCCTTGTCAAAGTTGCTCAGATCCTTACGCTTGCCCATTTTTCCTGCTTCCAACACATGAAATTCAAGAACTGACTGTTCACTTGCTACCTAATATATCCCACCCCTTGACAGGTGCCATTGTAACAAGATAATAAATGTTATTCACTTCACCTGTCAGTGGTTTTAATGTTGTGACTGATCAGTGTATGTGTGTGTATATGTGTGTGTGTGTGTGTGTGTGTGTGTGTGTATATATATATATATATATATATACATACACACACACACACACACACACACACACACAGTTGTGCTCAAAAGTTTGCATACCCTGGCAGAAATTGTGAAATTTTGGCATTGATTTTGAAAATATGACTGATCATGCAAAAAAAAATCCTTTTATTTAAGGATAGTGATCATATGAAGCCATTTATCATCACATAGTTGTTTGGCTCCTTTTTAAATTATAGTGGTAACAGACATCACCCAAATGGCCCTGATCAAAAGTTTACATACCCTTGAATGTTTGGCCTTGTTACAGACACACAAGGTGACACACACAGGTTTAAATGGCAATTAAAGGTTAATTTCCCACACCTGTGGCTTTTTAAATTGCAATTAGTGTCTGTGTATAAACAGTCAATGAGTTTGTTAGCTCTCACGTGGATGCACTGAGCAGGCTAGATACTGAGCCATGGGGAGCAGAAAAGAACTGTCAAAAGACCTGCATAACAAGGTAATGGAAATTTATAAAGATGGAAAAGGATATAAAAAGATATCCAAAGCCTTGAAAATGCCAGTCAGTACTGTTCAATCACTTATTAAGAAGTGGAAAATTAAGGGATCTCTTGATACCAAGCCAAGGTCAGGTAGACCAAGAAAGATTTCAGCCACAACTGCCAGAAGAATTGTTCAGGATACAAAGAAAAACCCACAGGTAACCTCAGGAGAAATACAGGCTGCTCTGGAAAAAGACGGTGTGGTTGTTTCAAGGAGCACAATACGACGATACTTGAACAAAAATGAGCTGCATGGTCAAGTTGGCAGAAAGAAGCCTTTACTGCGCCAATGCCACAAAAAAGCCCGGTTACAATATGCCCGACAACACCTTGACACGCCTCACAGCTTCAGGCACACTGTAATTTGGAGTGACAAGACCAAAATAGAGCTTTATGGTCACAACCATAAGCGCTATGTTTGGAGAGGGGTCAACAAGGCCTATAGTGAAAAGAATACCATCCCCAGTGTGAGGCATGGTGGTGGCTCACTGATGTTTTGGGGGTGTGTGAGCTCTAAAGGCACGGGGAATCTTGTGAAAATTGATGGCAAGATGAATGCAGCATGTTATCAGAAAATACTGGCAGACAATTTGCATTCTTCTGCACGAAAGCTGCGCATGCGACGCACTTGGACTTTCCAGCACGATAATGACCCTAAGCACAGGCCAAGTTGACCCTCCAGTGGTTACAGCAGAGAAAGGTGAAGGTTCTGGAGTGGCCATCACAGTCTCCTGACCTTAATATCATCAAGCCACTCCGGGGAGATCTCAAAAGTGCGGTTCATGCAAGACGACCAAAGACTTTGCATGACCTGGAGGCATTTTGCCAAGACGAATGGGCAGCTATACCACCTGCAAGAATTTGGGGACTCATAGACAACTATTACAAAAGACTGCACGCTGTCATTGATGCTAAAGGGGGCAATACACAGTATTAAGAACTAAGGGTATGCAGACTTTTGAACAGGAGTCATTTCATGTTTTGTTTTATGATTGTGCCATTCTGTTATAACCTACAGTTGAAAATGAATCCCATAAGAAATAAAATAAATGTGTTTTTCCTGCTCACTCATGTTTTCTTTAAAAATGGTACACATATTACCAATTCTCCAAGGGTATGCAAACTTTTGAGCACAACTGTATATTCAGTATTACTGTCATTTTGGCAAAATATTATATACATAAGTGCAGGTTCTTTAAAAACCATCTAATTTTTTTGCCATTCTAAAATTAGTTAGTGGTGTTATAAATACTTAAAATGTATGCGTAACAAAAAAATGCCTTTCAATTATGCCATCTTTGTTTCTATAAAATTTTTGTAAAGCCTATTTGTACTTTTGAATCTTTGAATAAAAAAAGATGACTGGGGAAATAGAATAAGCGAGGAGACGATGCCACATATTCCAGGTTCCATACAAGTTGAGCTCAATCGACAGCATTTGTGGCATAATATTGACTACCACAAAAATCGTTTTTATTGCCCCTCCTTTTCTTTTTCTTAAAAAAAAAAAAAAAAAAAGAATCTGGGTTACAGAGTCACTTACAATGGATGTGAATGGGGCCGATCTCTAAACAGTAAAATACTCACTGTTTCAAAAGTATGCGTGTTAACATGATTTTTGTGTGATAAAATTGCTTACTAACCTTTTCTGTGTAGTTATAGCTAATTTTACAACATATTGCCATGACGATGTAATGTCAACAAACCCTAAACCCTAAAATGACTGTAAAAATTACAATTACAACTTTACAGCTCAAATAATACATGAGTTTTAACAGAAGAATTAATGTGTGCTTTTATTAAATTATAAGATTCACATTTCCGCCTTTAAATCATCCAAATATTGCCCCATTCACTTCCATTGTAAGTGCCTCAATGTAACCTTGATTTTTGAATTTATTTTTAAAGAAATTGAGGGGCAAGTCAAAATTATGTTTTGTGTTAATCAACATTATACCACAAAGGCTGTCAATTGATCTTAACCCGGACTATTCCTTTAATAATAATAATAATAATTTTGCATAGGCTTAACTATAGCCTGTTTCTGAAAGAGCGGCTCAGTTTTATTTATTTTTTACCTGGTTCTGTTGGTCCTTTTGTGTCCTTTTAACCTCTGTGCTATGGAGATGCATGACAGTAAATAAACTTTTCTAAATATTCCCGTTAATTAAAATAAACGTTTATGGCACTAGAAATAAATAGGCCCAATGTAGCTACATAATTAAGATTCATCAAAGTTTGATGTAAATGTATATTTTCCTTTCCAGAGTGTGTGTGAAAGAATATAGCCTATTACACAGCAATAACACATTTATCAAGATAATCGCTATTCTAGTCGCTCGAGTCAGCAGACAATAACAACCACTCGAAAAAAGTGCAAATGAATATCGAATATTGTTTTTAATCAGGCCTAAATTAGTCCATTTGAGGCAAGTAGTAGTCATTTATTTTGTTGTCAGAAATGGTCAGAATTAGGCCTAGTAATGTGCGATAGAATAAATGAGTTGCCTAAATCAAACGAGAATAAATCTGATTAGGCTTTTATCGCCATCTAGCGTACACTCACAGTATCTTTGTGCACAAGGAGGAAAATAATGTTTTATTTAGAAATCTGTCATCAACTTTATCATTTAACTAGGCTATATTTGAACTGGATAAGTTTTTTAAAACTCAGTTTGAACTTTGCAAGCAGTCTGTAGTTCGGGCACAGGCCCTTCACAAACAGATCTGTTTCCAGAGGATTTCCAGAACTATGCAAATTCATCAAACCACGTGTTAAAATCATAAAGAACGTGTTGAGATGCAATTAAAATAAACACAAAGCGATGTTTTTAACAAAATAGAAAAATATATTTATTTTGAACTGAACCAGAACAAACACTTGAACGTGAACACGGAAATAGCACGTTGTTGAACACATCCTGTAAACTTTAACAACACACTTTGAACACATCAAAACAGAGTCCGTCCGTGTCCGTTCATACGGTCTGCAGCGTGTTTCTCAGCGGGCAGTAGAGGCGGGTGTGCGCCCAGTCCCCAGTGGCCGAGCAGTATGGACACACGTAACTCCGTAAAATCGGACAGAGGATCCGTCCATCTTTACTTTTCAGTCTGTGGCTCAGGTAAATCTCCGCGGTCTCTCCGTTTTGTTTGCAGAAGCCGCATACGTCTCGAGGGTTCCGCTGGCCCCGGTTAGAAGAGGACAGACTGCTGCTGGAGCAGCTGCTGACCGAGCCGGAGTCCGAGCGGCTGGGACGAAGCTTCACGAAACCTTCAGCGGGTCTCACCGCCTCTGCAGAGGCGCGCCGGGAATCGTCTTGCTCCAGCAGCCGTGATAAAGTCTTTCCGAGATCCATATAGTCACGCCACACGAGGAAGCAGCCGTCAGGTGCAGGGATGCCCCTCTCGCGATCACCCACAGACGACTGCATCGTGTTCAGTTGAGCAAATCAGGTGTGTGTGTGTGTGTGTGTGTCATGTCTGACTCCTGGTGAATATTTATAGGAGAGACATGAAATGGAAACAGTGTATCCATCTAAAGAATCCAGACAGGTCTGTCTGGGGCGCCGAACACCTGCCAATTTACATGAGGGGTAAATAAAAAAAATCTTTGCGCTGACCGTCTGGGTGTCTTGTTTGACCGAGGTCATCGGGTCGAGCACGTGGTTTTGTTTGTTTTGATCGTGTCAATTTAACGACACCTGCCACGCGACCTGTCTGGAGGCGAGTCTGTGACGCGGCACGTGCGCAGCTGCATATCGTAACCCAATAATATATTTAACACTACTTGTCATCTTTTGGTATTAGAAACATATACAGTGGCCCCCAAAATAGCCTATTTGGATACGTCGGTTGCACCTAAACAAGGATGAATGTCATTGCATTAGATACACAATATCAAACCAAGTGGCACTTGCAGTCAAATGATTCTTTGAGCTTTTTTTTTTTTTTCCTTGCAACTGGTCTCAAGGAGCTTTCTAGTAGATGTTTGAGGTCAGTTTCCCTCAAGTTCACACAGGTGACCTAACAGAGTAACCACAGGTGTTTCAAGTTAATCAGACAGTGTCCATTACTTTTCTCTCTCTTTATTTTGAACAGTAACTATACAGTATCTGTTTTTTATTAGATAATTTCAAACCTAACGTTTTATGATAGTTGTTGACCCCTATTTTTCTTTAAAACCGCCACTTGGTTTGATACTTAATGTAATGCGGTGATATTCAGCATTTTTAAGTGTGACTTAAGTGTCCAAGTACTTTTTAGGGCCACTGTATATGTGCCAGCAGTTATTGTGCCATAGCAGATTACTTATTTATTATTTTATTTATTTTTTAACTGAAAAAAGGTCATAATGTTGTTTAGTTTAACCACTCATTGAAGTAATAATTTAGCACTTTTTAATATTATTGGATATTTTTATATGGTACTAATTCTTTTAACTGTCTGGATAGACCGGGGTTAGTTTTTACACTTTTTACTCCATGCAGTGAATATTTCTCAGGCTACGTTTATTCTTAAAAGGTCATTTTTGTAAAGGCACATGCTTTAAAGTCTAGGCTACAAAATGCTATTGAACATTTCCACTGTTATTGCCAAGGAAATTGAACAAACCTTGACCTTCTGTCAACAACCAGACCTTTGAAGTTTCAAAAAGCACATAAAGGCAGCATAAAAGTAATCCATACGACTCCAGTGGTTTAATCCAGAGGTCTTCAGCCTCTGCTAATGAGCTGATGATTTGAATCAGGTGTGTTAAATAAGGGTGACATCCAAAATATGCAGTGCTGTGGGTCCCCAGGAACAGAGTTGAAGACCTCAGGTTTACTCCATATCTTCAGAAGTGATATGATAGATGTGGGTGAGTAACAGATCAATATTTAAGACCTTTTTTGCCATAAATATCCACTTTCACATTCACATTCTTTCACATTTTGAAAGGGATTTATGGTAAAAAAAAAAAAAAAGAATGACAAATATTGATCTGTTACTCACCCACACTTATCATATCACTTCTAAGATATGGATTTAACCACTGGAGTCGTATGGATTACTTTTATGCTGCCTTTATGTGCTTTTTGGAGCTTCAAAGTTCTGGTCAGCATTCACTAGCATTGTATTGACCTACAGAGCTGAAATATTCTTCTAATAAATCTTCATTTGTGTTCTGCAGAAGAAAGAAAGTCATACACTTCTGGGATGACATGAAAGAGAATTTTCATTTTTGGGTGAATTATTCCTTTAAAAACTAACATCTTAATAAATATTTTGTACTTATTTAAACCTGAAATGTGTTATTTCTGAACCATTACTGTTGTTATACTGAATTACAAAAATAATGATTGTTTCCCACAACCCCAATTTTACACCCTTGTATGGCAGACCCCTTATTAAAAACACCAGAACCGTCAGGCACAGGAACAGTTTTTTCCCTCAGGCTAAACATATCATGAACAGTTTAAACTGCCCACTTGAGCAATAATTATGTGCAATACACAGCTTAGTCTATTTATATTTATCTAACATACCATACCTCTTTTGCCATTACATTCCCTTGCACTGTACATAACCGATTTGTATTTAGATTTGCACTACGTATGTGTATGTATGTGTGTGTGTGTGTATATATATATATATATGTGTATGTCTTTTTATATATATATTCATATATGTGTATGTATATATATATATATATATATATATATATATATATATATATATATATATATATATACACACACACACACAGGTGTATCTCAATAAATTAGAATGTCGTGGAAAAGTTCATTTATTTCAGTAATTCAACTCAAATTGTGAAACTCGTGTATTAAATAAATTCAATGCACACAGACTGAAGTAGTTTAAGTCTTTGGTTCTTTTAACTGTGATGATTTTGGCTCACATTTAACAAAAACCCACCAATTCACTCTCTCAAAAAATTAGAATATGGTGACATGCCAATCAGCTAATCAACTTAAAACACCTGCAAAGGTTTCCTGAGCCTTCAAAATGGTCTCTCAGTTTGGTTCACTAGGCTACACAATCATGGGGAAGACTGCTGATCTGACAGTTGTCCAGAAGACAATCATTGACACCCTTCACAAGGAGGGTAAGCCACAAACATTCATTGCCAAAGAAGCTGGCTGTTCACAGAGTGCTGTATCCAAGCATGTTAACAGAAAGTTGAGTGGAAGGAAAAAGTGTGGAAGAAAAAGATGCACAACCAACCGAGAGAACCGCAGCCTTATGATTGTCAAGCAAAATCGATTCAAGAATTTGGGTGAACTTCACAAGGAATGGACTGAGGCTGGGGTCAAGGCATCAAGAGTCACCACACACAGACATGTCAAGGAATTTGGCTACAGTTGTCATATTCCTCTTGTTAAGCCACTCCTGAACCACAGACAACGTCAGAGGCGTCTTACCTGGGCTAAGGAGAAGAAGAACTGGACTGTTGCCCAGTGGTCCAAAGTCCTCTTTTCAGATGAGAGCAAGTTTTGTATTTCATTTGGAAACCAAGGTCCTAGAGTCTGGAGGAAGGGTGGAGAAGCTCATAGTCCAAGTTGCTTGAAGTCCAGTGTTAAGTTTCCACAGTCTGTGATGATTTGGGGTGCAATGTCATCTGCTGGTGTTGGTCCATTGTGTTTTTTGAAAACCAAAGTCACTGCACCCGTTTACCAAGACATTTTGGAGCACTTCATGCTTCCTTCTGCTGACCAGCTTTTTAAAGATGCTGATTTCATTTTCCAGCAGGGTTTGGCACCTGCCCACACTGCCAAAAGCACCAAAAGTTGGTTAAATGACCATGGTGTTGGTGTGCTTGACTGGCCAGCAAACTCACCAGACCTGAACCCCATAGAGAATCTATGGGGTATTGTCAAGAGGAAAATGAGAAACAAGAGACCAAAAAATGCAGATGAGCTGAAGGCCACTGTCAAAGAAACCTGGGCTTCCATACCACCTCAACAGTGCCACAAACTGATCGCCTCCATGCCACGCTGAATTGAGGCAGTAATTAAAGCAAAAGGAGCCCCTACCAAGTATTGAGTACATATACAGTAAATGAACATACTTTCCAGAAGGCCAACAATTCACTAAAAATGTTTTTTTTATTGGTCTTATGATGTATTCTAATTTTTTGAGATAGTGAATTGGTGGGTTTTTGTTAAATGTGAGCCAAAATCATCACAATTAAAAGAACCAAAGACTTAAACTACTTCAGTCTGTGTGCATTGAATTTATTTAATACACGAGTTTCACAATTTGAGTTGAATTACTGAAATAAATGAACTTTTCCACGACATTCTAATTTATTGAGATGCACCTGTGTATATATATATATATATATATTCATATGTGTATGTATTTATATTTGTATGTATATATATATATTCATATATGTATGTGTGTGTGTGTGTGTGTGTATATATATATATATATATATTCATGTATATGTATATATATTCATATACGTGTATATGTGTATGTATTTGTATGTGTGTGTATATATATATGTGTGTCTATTGTGTATTCTATATATACTTTTTTCTTTTCAATATTTATCTATATTTTTTATTCAATTGTAATTATTTTTTAAAAGTCTTGCTGCTGTTTTTGTATTGTTGTACAGTGGAAGCTCCTGTCACCAAGACAAATTCCTTGTATGTGTAAACAAACTTGGCAATAAAGTTGATTCTGAAAAACAAAGTCTTGTGCTCAAGGTACACTTTTATTTATTTTACTAAAAAAGGGGAAAAAAGGTCACATCAACATTTACCCTTATTGATAATACAGTATACCTCTTTCCAACAGAAATAAAATACAACAGTTTTTTATTTCCTTTTAATCTTATATTAAAATTTCAAATAGTTTGCAATCTAACAGTGCTTATGAAGTACATATGTAACTGGCTTTATAGCAGAAAAATTTTATGGTTTTTCCCTCCCCTGAGTAAAAATTATAATTTAATTAAATTTAAAATACAAGGAGGAAATTAATCTTTGTGTTACCTGCCCACTTTTTATGTGACAAGCTGAACATGCAAAAAAGGCATTAACACAGATCACATCTTTCTACAGATCACACTGAAATATCTCCAGACACTTTATCTAGCAAAAGTGAGATAGGAGACATTTTTTCCCCAAAATCAAGACAAAGTTTTCAATTTTTCCAAGTAAAATTGCACTACATTGTATACCATAACTTGTCCCAAGAGCGGTCTAATTCAACTGTTAAGAGTTTTTATTTGTTATTCTCAACAGTATAAGTCTATACAGACTCGGAATTTGAAGTTAAAACAAAACACTAAAATTAGTTGTTCTCTATGTGTACTAAACTGTACAGGCACAATAAACAGAATATATTCATAATAAATAGGGCAATTTCTGGCCTGAATTTACTTGGACAAGGAATCTCAACGTTTTACCCAGAGATCAAAATATGGCCAGCAGGATTCACTCGCAGCATGAGATTTTGTTTAGAAAGAATGCATTTGCTATCTCACATACACAGACACACACACATAGCTCACTGCCCTTGTATCACATGCAGAAAAGCTTAAAAAAAAAAAAAAAAAAAAATTAATATATATATATCGGTCAAACAAATAATATTTACTGTATAAAACATGTAAATGCTGCTGTTTTTGTTGATTGGAATGTCTCTTGGATAAGAGAGTTTAATAGCAGGTCGCTTCCAGCTTCGGGATCACTGAACTGGGCGTTAGAGGAGCTGCCACCTCGGATGCACACATCCCAGCATGCCAACGTCCCATGACAAAACATGGGACTGTATCCCACAAACATTCTCACGGGACGGTAAACAGGGTGTGCAATGTGGTAGGAAGTGTGTTTGTGTTGGGCAGGATTTCTGAGTGATAAGTGCAAATTTTCTAAAAGGTGATGCTGAATCCCGGGCTTGAGTTTGTCCTCCTCTCGCTTCAGTTCTTCTCCGTGTTGGTGCGAAGCCTGAGCTCCCTTTACATATGAACATGACTAGAGACAACAAAAGCAGGGAGTGTGTTCACAGTCCTTCTTTGTCTCCTCGATGGACTGTTGGCTTTGTACAGAAATAAAGAATGTTCGGGAGGAAGGGAGTAAGTCTCTTTCTCTCTTTTTAGACGTCAGTTGAGAAATAGAGTGTATTCTTCTTCAGCTCAGCGAAGGATATGGGTGGATGCTGCAGGTAGTACAGCAATACCTGAACCTGTGAGAGACACCGAAGAGAGAGGTTTACAGTGAGGCAGTGATTACATTCACCTGGTACAGTCTAAATACATAGACAAGACTGTCAGCATTATTCATCCACACCACAAGATGTCACTCTCACTCCTTCATGAAAGACACTGTATAGACCCAGTGAGCTTATATATTAAATGACACTGATCAAACAGTTTTTTGCCAGCTTTGTGTTAGTAGTCAAGATCCTTAAAGTTTTAACAAAACCAGCCATGACCTATGACTGCATCACCCCTGATTGAAGAAGAGCAAAACACTGTTCTAACTACACTGTAAAAAAATGTTTTGACAGTAACCTAAAAATGTGTTTCATATGGTAACATCTAAATTAACTGGTTTTATTCAAGTCAAAAACACTTTTCAAACTGACTCAATCAACCTGACAAATTATTTTACACCAAGTAAATTCATTCTTATAGGTTAAATCAAGTAGAAATAGATCCTCCAGGTCACGATCGCAGGCTCCCACTTTTTTCACTTCCATATGAAATCAATTTAGATTTCCATTAGGAAATCAAGGCATTCAAGGCAGACTAAGTATTTGATTGTAGTCCAGTAACAGTTCTAGAGGTTAATAAGGCACTTCAATTTTTAGATAGTAAAAACTTGGCTGGTCCGGACAAGTTGGATTCATATTTTTTTAAAGTTGGCAACTGATTTTACTGCACCACCATTAACTTAGCTTTTTAATATTTCCTTATCTACAAATAAAATTCCTTCTATCTGGAAAACTGCTTATGTTCTGCCATTATTTAAAGGGGGAGATCCAACTGTACTAAATAACTATAGGCCTATCTCGAAATTGTCCATTTCAGCTAAGGTTTTGGAATCGCTTGTGAATGATCAATTAAAAGAGTTTCTATCCTCAAAAAATGTTTTATCTGATTACCAATCTGGTTTTTGGAAAAAATATAGTACAACCACAGCGATTTTAAAACTATTAAATGATCTAATGGTTTCATTAGATAATAAGAAACATTGTGTCGCTCTTTTTATCTATTTATCCAAAGCTTTTGATACCGTAGATCATGAAATATTGAAGAGGAGGCTTCTTAGTGTAGATTTATCAGTGAATGCTGTTGGATGGTTTGTTAATTATCTATCGGGCAGAACTCAATGTATAAATATTGGTGGTATCACTTCCAGTATTTTGATTGTAACTTAAGGCGTACCACAGGGATCGGTCCTTGGGCCATTATTATTTATTTTATATATTAATAATATTGTGATTAATATCACACATTCATATTTTCATTTATACACTGACGACATGATAATTTACTCCTCTGTGACAATGCTGGATCAGGCTCTGAGTCATCTTCAATTTGATTTTAATGTAGTTCAGCATACATTGAGGGATTTAAAACTTGTTTTGAATGCAGAGAAATCTAAACTTATGATGTTTTCAAATAGAAAGTCTACACTCTCAAATTTAAGAACAATTACTATTCTTCAAGGTTTGGTGATTGAAATAGTTTCTGAATGTAAATATTTGGGATTTTTAATTGATGATTCCCTCTCTTTTGGGCTTTATGTTCAGCATCTTGTGAAGAAACTAAAGTTGAAATTGGGCTTTTTCTTTTGAGTTAAGTCCTGTCTTTCTTCTGAAGCATGGAGGAGATTGGTAGTTTCTACTTTCATGTCAGTGTTGGATTATTGTTATATTATTTATATGCAGGCGCCAAGCATTGTTTACAGGCGTTGGATTCTTTTTATGATTTAGGTTAATTAAGGTTTATTACTAATTCAAAAGCCCTTACCCATCATTGTTCACTGTACTCTCAGGTTGGATGACCCGCATTGTCATCACGTAGACTTAAGCAATGGTACATATTTGTATATACAATTATTTTGGGTTTGCTTCCTACGTATTTACAGCAGTATATTATTAAAAAAGGTGTAAAGAATTATGGTCTTTGTTCACAAGATTATTATCTTTTAAATATCCCGAAAGTCCGTTCAAATATGGGTAAAAGGGCGTTTAGTTATGCTGCTCCATTTGATTGGAACCAGTTACAAGGTAAATTATGTTTTAAAGAGTTGGTCTCTCTAAATGAATTTAAGGGTATCTTAAATGATTTGGTTTTGGATTTACCTGATTGTAATTGTTTTAAGTGATATATGTACATTTTGTATATGTAATTAATGTATTTGTTTTATGTTTAAATATTTTTTGTTTTAACTAAGTGTGCTGCCCGTCTTGGCCAGGACCCTCTTGTAAAAGAGATTTTAAATCTCAAGAGTTTTTATTTCCTGGTTAAATAAAGGTAAAAAAAAAAACCAAACAAACAAAAAAAAAATGTTAATGTACGTTTTTGTCCTACCGAACGCAACAACTGTCTTAAGACAAGACATTTTTGATGGTTGTTTGATTTCCATTTCTGTTACATTGCACTGGCAAGCTCCGCCCACAATAAAATTGTATTGGTCCAATATTCCTGCTCTATATAGCTGTATAAACATAAGCAATACTGTATGAGGGCTATATTGTGAATATAGTCACAACAAAAGGCCATTGTTGTGCATGATGTGAGACCTTAGCATTTTTCTTACAAAAATGTTATTAAAATAACTGCTTTTCACTTTACAAATACACTGTATATATTAGTGTTTCTTCATCTTTGGGCAATTTTATGTCCAAGAGGTTGATTTTATTTTTATTTTATTTTTTTTATTACAACTGTCCCACACTTATGGTGTCATTTCCACCAAACAATTTTGCCCAAATTATGCAAAATGTGTGAAAATATTATTTAATTAGCTATGAAATTAGACTAGCAAGACAAATAAGTCTGCAATTTTATTTCAAAAGTGTTTAAAATATAATTTCCATCACAATCATTTACACCACAGAATTCTGTTAAACCCAATACAGAATCTGAGATGTGCTGGAAATGACACTGTGTTGGGGGGGGGGGGCAGATTTTTCCCCTTTTTCACCCAATTTGGAATGCCCAATTCCCAGTGCGCTTTTAAGTCCTCGTGGTCGCGTACTGATTTGCCTCAATCCGGGTGGCGAAGGATGAATCCCAGTTGCCTCCGCGTCTGAGACCATCAACCCGTGCAACTTATCACGTGGCTTGTTGAGCGCGTCGCCACGGAGACATAGCGCGTGTGGAGACTTCACGCCATCCACCACGGCATCTGCGCTCAACTCACCACGCGCCCCACCGAGAACTAACCACATTATAGCAACCATGAGGAGGTTACATGAGGAGGTTACCCCATGTGACTCTACCCTAGCAACCGGGCCAATTTGGTTGCTTAGGAGACCTGGCTGGAGTCACTCAGCACGCCCTGGGATTCGAACTAGCGAACTCCAGGGGTGGTAGCCAGCGTCTTTTACCACTAAGCTACCCAGGCCCCCTGAAGAAATATATATTTAACTTTTTCTAAATATTTTTCTTAATGAGATTTAGTGATAACTCGTGGACAAAAACACTCCCAAATGTCTTTTTTTCAAATCAGAATACAATTCTGCATGTAGTTCAAAGGGGTCCTGAACACCTTGTTTGGGTATGTCCTTTCTGTGTGCGTTGATGGGTTGGGTGCTCTAGGACAGGTTAATAAAATGTTCTGATTGGCTGTGACTTTGTGCAGCATTTATGCTTTGAGTGAGGACAGAAACGTCATGCCTGATTAGGGCACGGAGTAAAAAGATTTTCTCCGACATTTGGCTCAGGCTACTTTAATATACGCAGTGCACTAGCCAAAGGACAACATGAATGGTCAATTGGTTTCATCAGTTGCACTGACACAGTAAATATGCTGACTGAAATGACACATAACAGCATAAATACATCAGTGAGCTGAAGATGGCCCAGTACACTACATTCAGCCTGGGGTCAGTGTTGTGACGGTATGGAAATCAGCATGATGGAAAAATCACAGACCAGACCAGTATCACTGTAATAATACAGTGAGTGAAAGTGGCTGATAGATATAAGCAGTGGTTGATAGGTGATGTAATATCTTCAAATGTCAAACACATAACCAATGGTAACAAAAGCACAACCCATTCTACTGATATAATGATCAATAGATGATGAAGAACTTACAAACAGATATATAGAGTCTGAGTGTTTTGAGTGTGTGTGTGCTTGTATTTTTGCTTGGCAAGACTCCCAGTGTTTTTTATTTAATTTTTTCCCCATGTGATTATATAGATCTCATGGCCAAATACAGAAATTTCAATTTTTAGAAACTAAAAAACACATTCCGTACCATAGACCCCTATTGTTTTTATGATTAGAATGACTACAGACTAGAATGAAAACATGGCAAGTGTGTAATTTATGCACAACTAGCGCCACCAAATGGAATTGCTAATAAAACATGTTTTTCGGGGCCTGGGTAGCTCAGTGGTAAAATACACTGGCTACCACCCCTGGAATTTACTAGCTCACTAGTTCGAATCCCAGGGCGTGCTGAGTGACTCCAGCCAGGTCTCCTAAGCAACCAAATTGGCCCGGTTGCTAGGGAGGGTAGAATCACATGGGGTAGGTAAACTCCTTGTGGTCGCTATAATGTGATTCGTTCTCGGTGGGGCACGTGGTGAGTTGAGCGTGGTTGCTACGGTGGATGGCGTGAAGCCTCCACACACGCTATGTCTCCGTGGCAATGCGCTCGACAAGCCACGTGATAAGATGCGCGGGTTGACGGTCTCAGATGCGGAGGCAACTGGGATACATCCTCCGCCACAAATCACTATGTGACCACGAGGACTTAAAAGCACATTGGGAATTGGGCATTCCAAAGTGGGAGAAAATTTTTATTATTATTATTAAAAAATAAATAAATAAATAAATAAAACATGTTTTTCAAAGCTTCTCCAAATATACCTTCTGTCTTTCATTGGTCTAACAAACAGATTTTAAAGGAATATTCCAGGTTCAATACAAGTTAAGAGGTGAATAGAGACCAATCCGTAAACATTCAAATACTCATTATTTCAAAAGTATAGACACAAGACGTAAACAATATGTGTTAACATGATTTAAGTGTGATTTTACTACAACTTACTAACCTTTTCTGTGCAAAGTTATTTCCAATTTTACAACTTTGTTGCTATGACAACGTAACGTCGTAAACCCTAAAACCCTTCAACGACTTTAAAAATGACAATTTAAAAAACTCTACAACTCAAATAATACAGTACGAGTTTTAACTAAAGAAATAATGTAAGTGCTTTTATAAAATTGTAAGCTACACATTTCTGTCTCCAAAAATAGGCCCCATTCACTTCCATTGTAAGTGCCTCACTGTAACCTTGATTTTTGTTTTTGTTCTGTTTTTTAAGAAAAGGAGGGACGAGTTGAAATAATTTTTGTGGTAATCAATATTATGTTACAAATGCTGTCGATTAAGCTTAACTTGTACTGAACCTGGAACCATGCCATTGGGTGGTCTGGACACTCAAAAAAAACTGTAAACATGTAAGTTTTGTCTTACCTGTGCCATGACATCATGACTCCAGATGTCAGAGGCCATTGTGATATGGGCTTTATTAATCTCTGACTCTGAAGGTCTCAGCAGAGTGGGGCCAAACACTGTGGCCAAATTATGCAGAGACATCTTATTCACCGGCTCCTTCTCTGCTACCCTGTAATGAGAGGGAACCAAACATCAATAATGTGCCACATGTCATTTACAAATCAATAAGGTCAACACTTCCATTCACAATTACATATAAAGGGATAGTTCACCCAAAAATGAAAATTCTGTCATCATTTACTCACTCTCATCTGATTCCAAACCTGTATGACTTCCTTTCTTTCTAAAGAGAATGTTAGTCTCAGTTACCATTCACTTTTTTTATTGCATATTTTATTTTCCCGAACAATGAAAGTGAATGGTGACTGAGAGTAACATTCTGCTTAACATTTTCTTTCAAGTACAGAAAGTCATAAAGGTTTGGAACAACATGACAGAATTTTCATTTTGAAGTGAACTATCCCTTTAAGTTATGTTTGAAGTGTGATGTGTAGAGTCGGCCAGCAGGTGTCCACAGTGAGCAGTGTTGATAATTCAACACAGTGTGTGCAGGGCACGCTCATGATTGTGATGTGTTCACGGGCTGCAGTTGAAGTCAGCAGTAATGTCTCCAGAGAGCTTATTTATGACAATGTTTATAAACCGGAGACCCTGCTTCAGAGAGATTTCTGATTCACACCCACAACCCTGGGCATTCATGAAAGTGACTAAACTGATGTTCATATGAAGCTTAAGGCATTAAAAAAGCAGTGACATTACTCAGTAAGTCTACATGCACAATTATAATCGAGCTACAGTATTTATTTGCATAGTCGAGCTACTGTCTGTCCCAAGTATACATGACACAATGCGTAACTGAATATTTGAAGAAAAGCTGCAGCTGAGGAAATGTTAAATGCATATCTCACATCAACTTTCACATGTCTTTTGCAGTTTGAGCACAACGCTGTGGCCAACTGTGGTCAGATTAACGTGTATACTATAGTTTAAAATATTATGGCTCAAAATCAAACCCTGTTTTTAAAGTGTGCAACAGTTTTCTTCAAGAGTTGAGTACGAGTGCATGTGTGCTTCTGTTCAAGTATTACAGTGGGACGAAAACTGTAAAGCGGTTGTGTTTGTTTGTTTAGCTTGTGTCTGTGTGTGTGTTTGCTTACCTTTTCAAGTGCTCCAGCAGGGTGAGGAATGTGATGAGATTGGGGTCTGGTAGTGACCGCAGCAGATGCATCATGCAGTTTTCTTTTGCTGCAGGATCGGATAGAGCTGTGATGAAGAGAATTACCATTATTTATCTGCCAAACACCACCTTTTTCTCTAATCACATCTCTCTTCCTCACTCACTTGCATTCTGCATTTAAAGGGATAGTTCACCCAAAAATGAAAATACTCTCATCATTTACTCACCCTCATGCCATCTAAGATGTGTATGACTTACTTTCTTCCGCTGAAGACAAACAAAGTTTTTTAGAAAAATATTTAGACACAATGCAAATGAATGCATTGACCAAAACTTTGAAGGTCCAAAAAGCATATAAAAGCAGCATAAAAGTAATCCATATGACTCCGGTGGTTATATCTCTTTCTTCAGAAGCAATGTGATAGGTGTGGGTGAGAAACATCAATCTTTAAGTTCTTTTCAACAATAAATTCTCCTCCCTGCCCAGTAGGTGGTGATATGCACTATGAATGCGAATCGCCAAAAACAAAAGAACTCCTCTTAGGAGAGAAGAGCACTTTGGAGGACTGTTTGAATGGTGAGATTTACAGTAAAAAAGGACATAAATATAGATCTGTTTCTCACCCACCTATCATATCACTTCTGAAGACATGGATTAAACCACTGGATTACTTTTATGCTGCCTTTATATGCTTTTTGAGCTTCGAAGTTATGGACCCTGTTGACTTGCATTGTATGGACCTACAGAGCTGAGAAGTTCTTCTAAAAATATTTGTGTTCAGCAGAAGAAAGGAAGTCATACACATCTAGGATGGCATGAGGGTGAGTAAATGATGAGAGAATTTTCAATTTTGGGTGAACTATCCCTTTAATGACCCTGTTTGCTATATACTGTATCAAATCATACTGTGATTTGGATGTTCTAAGACTTCTGAGATATTAAAATGTTAAATGTGAAAGAGTTATACCAATGCCCTCCATGAAGGCCGGGTACAGCCGGTCTGTGAGAAGAGGTTCTGGCAGCTCCCTGAAATACAATTTCAGTGTCCCTGCTATGGCATTAATGTCCATATCACTCAACATCATCAGGATATCTTTGGTATCTGAAAGAGATAGAGCACAAATGAAATGCAAAGCCATCATAGTAAATGCTGCGTGTAACACCTAAGGTTATACATTCAGTCTGAGTAATAGATATACAGCATTATATGACATAATACTGAGTAACACTCAATGCTAGCTGACTGTACTGCTCTGAATACTCCCTGTGGACTGTGTGTGTGTTTATTGAGCCAGCTGAAAGCTGGAGGGATCAGCCCTCTGCATGACCTTTCCCACAACACTACTGCTGATTTTAGACAGAAGATGCAGGCCTCGACTGACCTCACATAACCAGAGAGAGACAGTGATGAACAGAAATGGATGGGAAATCAACAAGAAAGTTAAAGCTAAGTAGGTGTGTATATAGTAGACTAGAAAACAGGAAAGTAGTAGACTAAAAACCAGGGGGGGAAGTGATATTTAGAAAGCTAAAAGTAGTTAAAAATCACATGGAAGTATGAATAAGGAATGTACTTTTTGGTCATTTTGACTACTTGATTACTCAGGGGGCAGGAAGGGAGATCTTGAGGGAGATTTCTCTGCACTATTTCTGATATTTAGTCTATGTACACATGCATCAGATGGTCTGCTTTGGCCTTTGTATTGTGCTTTGCATTGTGTGTCTTTTTAAGATGAAGTGCCACGTAAAAACTGTTTGAAAACACTTCTCAAGACCCTTGCGTTCTGTTTCCGAACAGTGTTAAAAGCTGTTGCTGCCTCTAACCGAAAGTCGTCATGTACAGTTGATGCTGTTCCCGCTCGAACCAATCAAACAGCAAGGTACCACCCAAAATGTTCCCATAACCAATCACAATATTAAAAATAAGTTCCCATTGTGCCACGTTTGGACTTTGATCAGTGAAATAATCTAAAGTTTTAAAAAATGAATCTAGTCAATTGAAGATCCAATTAAATAAAAATTGGAGTTTTGTGGCTTTTAGTCCATGTCTGTTAGCTTTGGGGTCGTTTATATATGCTAGTGTCCTCCTAAATGTTGATAAAACTTGGTATACTCAGTATGCCCATACCTAGTATTAGCATGTGAAGTGTGGTTGGTTAAATGGCTCTTACTGGTGTCAAATGCAGCTTTGAGGGCCTGGATGTCTGTGGCCACACCAGAGATCCTGTAAATGCCCACTTCATCAATGCCTCTCTTCTCCACCTCCTCAATGCACTGCCGCACGATGTAAGGCACCTTGGAGCGCTCACGCCTGAGGAAGAAAAACATGCAAAATCGATGTACACAACTGTACTAGATATCTAGAAGGAAACTGTTCCAACTGTTTTACGAATTCAAAATATTGTAGTGTGGCTAAACCCACAATAAAAATGCATTTTAAACTTTGTTTTTCCATACTTATATTTAGGGCTTGACATTTCACTCACTTTGTTACCACGCTGATTTTGACCCCAAACACGCCACTCTGTTTCTTAGAGGGCGTCCGCTTTAAACTCAAGTCCCGAGTCGTGAACTTCATGGAAAACTCCACTTTAATCTGAGAAGGAACAGTTAATAAGAGGCAACATAAGTCTCTGTAAATGTTGTATAAAGGCAATAATGGAAAAGAATAGATTAAATAGAAAATATATTTATTTCTGATGAAAAATAAATTAGTACCCCGTTCATTTCAATGACGTCCATGTGCCAGTTTTTGGATTGCACGGTCTGTGGGTCCAACTATTAACACAGGTAGAGAGGGAAAAAGAGAAAAGTGTGTTAAAATTAATTGTTTGGTTTAATATACTAAACATAACCTAATTTATTACTAAATGCCCAAGAAAGTGTATATGATACAGTTTTTGTAAATATAGTGTCCTGTCATAGTTCAAAGGTTAGAGTTGGCAAGAGCCAGGAGTGCACATAGACATTTTAAATGAAGGCCAGTGAAATAAAATAGAAATGTTTTAAGAGAGAATATCAATAATTTGCATCAATTTAGTTGGAAACAGAAATGCAAGGTTATCCAGGGCTCAGAATATTGCCCTAATTTTAAGTCTTTCATGACAAAGGTTGTTAATCACGTTACATAAGGATATTTCTTGTTTAGGATGCAAATTTGAGGGCAATATATCAGCACAGGCACCTGACCCGTTTGACACCTGACGACTTATTTTGTCCACACACAGACACACACTTTTTATGCTTACATTTACGAATCTACACAACAGGGTTATTTCTAGTGATTTCTGTCTAAAATCATTTTTCCCCTTAAAGAGAACCCAGCATCATTTTGCTATTCTAACTGAAAATTCCCAGGCTCTCCAAAAAAAAAAACAAAACAAAACAAAAAAAAAGCCCTGGGAAACTCATATAGTATCAGTTTGTTTTTTCTATGTTGTTGGTTAACTTCTGTTTCACATAGCTGCACTACTGTTAACTCCATACTGATCATTTAAATGCTGTCTTTAAAACACTATAACAAAATCAAAAACAATACGTGTCAATAACATAAGAAATATGAAAGTTAGCTAAACAGAGCTATGGCAATCTGGTGAACACTATTTAACTTCTTGAGAGATGGAATGACTAGAAAACAGTTTATAGAAATAGGCCCATTTAAAGTATACTATCGAGTTTAGTACACAAAAGCCCAAAAGAGATTTAATGATTAAGCGATCAATTAGGGAGAGGACCACAACAAACAGCTATTAAAGATTTGCACAGCAAAAAAGGTTGTTAGAAAATAACAAATAACACGGAACAAGACAAAATACACCACACTGGAGTACACTCAATAGTATATTCAAGATACACCCTTGAAGTGCAAATGATATCTTATGCACTTTTGATTCACAGACAAATATATCTATCTAAAGGAAAAGACAAGACAAAGATACTGTTTATATATATATATATATATATATATATATATATATATATTTAAATAAAATAATGATTTCCATTTCCCATCTTTCCTGCTTTAACTCTTAAAACTCTGTAGGTGTTTTTAAAGATTTCCTGTTTCAGTGGCATGCCCAAAATTAAAGGCTTATAACTCTACAAAGAAACTAAAGAGGGTCAATTGTTTGGTATAATTTTAAAGAAAACTTTTCAATGTTAATGATATAGATTATAATAAATTCTGAAACTCTCAGCCTAAGAAACTGCTGAAAAATCACAAAAAGACATTTTAATTAAATTTTAAAATTACATTTTTTGTTTCTTATTTTTCTTATTTTACATTATATATCTCAGGGTGCAAATAAGGTAGCTCCAAAACACTGCTTTTGTTTTGTTCCCAATCATGTCACCTGTAACTGAGTACAATATTGTGTTGATACGACAAACATTCAAAAGTTATAGCATTACAAAAATAATATATCCTAGTGTCTAAGAGCCTCTCCAAACAAACAAAACATAACAATTGTACATAAGATCTAATTACACATGCAAATATAACTCATGCAGACATGAGTAACGAAATCTCCATCGAGGCTGTGTCATGTACTTGGCGCCATCTCCTGGTGGCCATATTTAATAAATGTGAACGATCTTCTCTGCCCATATTTGGATGACATCCACCTCTGATTGCAGCGTTCTGGGGCCGGATTCATGAAACATTCTTAAAAAACTTCTTCTTAACTACCATTTTCCTCTTAATTTGTAACTTAAGAAAAAAGTGAAGAATATTTTGTATTGGGGGCCTGGGTAGCTCAGCAAGTAAAGACACTGACTGCCACATCACTGAGTCACGAGTTCGAATCCAGGGTGTGCTGAGTAACTCCAGCCAGGTCTCCTAAGCAACCAAATTGGCCCGGTTGCTAGGGAGGGTAGAGTCACATGGGGTAACCTTCTCGTGGTCGCTATAATGTGGTTCACTCTCGGTGGGGCGCGTGGTGAGTTGTGCGTGGATGCCGCGGAGAATAGCGTGATGCCTCCACGTGCGCTAGGTCTCTGCGGTAACGCGCTCAACAAGCCACATGATAAGATGCGCAGATTGATGGTCTCAGATGTGGAGGCAACTGAGATTCGTCCTCTGCCACCCGGTCTGAGGCGAATCACTGCACCACCATGAGGACTTAGAGCGCATTGGGAATTGGGCATTCCAAATTGGGGAGAATTTTTATATATATATATATATATATATATATATATATATATATATATATATATATATATATATTTTGTATTCCTGAATAAACTTCTTAAAGTTCTTATCTTTTTTCTTAAGATTATTCTTAACAAAATTAAGCATTCAAATTCTCGAAAAAATTCTTAAGTATCATCAGAAATAACATCTTAAAAGTTAGGATAACCTCACAGTTGCCTTAAATCCAAAAATATAAGATGTTTAATGAATTTACTGGGTTTTTCATGTTGAGTCTGAAGTCGCAGTGGGCTGTTTACGTAGAAATGTTATTTTAGACTGAAAAATTGTAAACCATGTAAATGTGATCACCAAATTCAAACAACAAATGTTGTTTTGAAGCTTCTTAATGTGGTGACCGATCATGCTAATGGATGCGCTGCATATAGCGCTCTCTCTACGCAATACTTAAAGTTCATAGAAACATAATAATTACACTTTCTTTTTCATCCCCCATCCACATCCTTATCGGAGTTGGGCACAGCGGAGACAGTCTCCACCACCTTTTCCCATTTACCCGCCTCTTTCCGACGTGATATTCATTAAACTAACACATCTCACGCACTTTACATTAAAAAAAAAAACTATCACGAGGTGCTTGCTACTTAAAAAAAAATAAATAAAAAAAAGGTTAATAGATACATTTATCGTTACAATTTACCAGTGATGAAGTACTGAATTTGTTGTAGGCTATTAGACGAGGCACCTCCGTTAGCAGGCTGATCTGACAATGTCAAAGCCTGTCTTTTTATTCTTAAGAAAATATTTGAGAACTTAAGAATTGCACTTAGGAACATTCTTACAATCTTCATATAATTTATCCTAAAGAACTTTCTTAATTTTTTTCTTAAAAACATTTTCGTGAATCCGGCTCCTGAATCCTAATACGATTGGGTTAGCATTCCATGATGCTGGAAAAAGTACTACATAATTTCTGATGAAATAATCTTATCCAGCAAAGCTAATGTGTTTTTAGCCAGATAGCACATTATGTGTAGCACATTGTACACAAATGTATAGCACATTATGTGTAGCACATTGTACACAAATGTATAGCACATTATGTGTAGCACATTGTACACAAATGTATAGCACATTATGTGTAGCACATTGTACACAAATGTATAGCACATTGTGCTTCTTGTAGATTATCTAATGATCTGTGGATCCGATTACATTGTGAGGGCTCGTTTTGAAGATAATCACCTTCTCTAAGTAATAGTATATGTGATATTTTATGTTGTGTTTATTTTTCGTGAAGTTATAAGCGAGAACGTGGCTCATAAGTAACACCTGTTTACGTGTAACATGCATGTCAAAGACATGTACTTAGCTATTACTTACTATGTTTTTGTCTGTGAGTAAAACAAATAGGTCGGTTGTATTCTACTATTTAAGAGATTTCCAACGACATATGACACAAGGCTATTTAATCAGACTGATGTTTTTACAAATTACAATAATATGTAGAGTGCAAAATTATTAATAAATTATCAAAATGGAAAACTTATGATTTGTCTGCAAATTTCAAAGCACTTGTTCAGTTTTGGTCATAACGCCTACATGCATTATAAAGTACAGCTTCTAAGCTTTAAATGATACCCATTTTGTTTTGGTCAAGACTGTATTTATTAACATTACTTCGGGCCAATCAAAGCTTCAAGGGTTAAGACATCTCTAAAGTGGCATTATTCATAATGCACAAGAATTCATTGACTATAGTCTCATGTGTAGGTGATTTGGGGCTTCTGCCCTGTGAGCTTATGAGGAGAATCACTCTTGACAAATTGTGGACAAAATCTGTGCAGTTTCCATCAAAACACAAGTCTCTTTGGGGAACAGACTTAACTCTTACACACTTACACACACTCTAGTTTCTCATGCTAAAGAACATGTCACACACAAGATGGATGATGGGACAGGCTCTCTGGGGAAGACCCTCCCTCCTCTAAAACTAACCTGTCAATCAAACACCAACACTGAAAATAAATTACCTGACAGTCTGGACTCCTGATCTCTTTAAGAAATCTACCTCTGAAGTCCTCTTAATGTGCTGTGCTGACCACAAATATGATTGAATCTAAAACCAATTCCTGTGCGCACGTATTAACTTTACTAACAACAAAAGTGGAGCTCTGTGACACGAGGGAACACAAACAGCACAAATGCTGCCAAGACATTCATAAAACAAACATTTACAGGAAAAAATGCTTAAATTGATTTATATGAGAATGTCTGACAAGGTCTGTCAAGCACATAAAACCACATAAGCTTGAATCACTAAAATCAATTCACTCAATACAAGTAGTGTGCAATCATCATTACTTATGCTGTTTAAATACACATTAGGGCTGTGATTAGATTCTTATCGAATATTTATGGAATGCTGCACTCTGTTATTGTCCCACAGATAAACCAATATGCCGTGTTTACACCAATCAAATTAAAGGGGCTAATAAATGGATTTGTTGAGATCAGCAGTTGGGACATGAAGAAGTCTATTGTTCACAGTGAGGTTCTTAAGTGAATTCTGATTGACCTGATCACTGGTATCAGGACTGCAGTGGTCAATGCCAGCAATTACTATGTGTTAGGGCCTTTCACACTGAATGTGTTTTCCAATCCAGCTGCTGTGCTTTTCAATTGTTTTCCTATGTAAACATGTGCTAGACTAACGTTTTGGACCGTTACGCTGTGTCTCACTGTTATTTTCCAGCATTTCGCGCAGAAGCACCACGCTTTTAGGCGGCGTGTCAAAAAACCTTAAAAACGTGTCTGAAGACACCTACATTCTATTCCATTTGCTGCACTCTATCTCGCTTATTAAGATGCAAGGATTCGTTCGGTGTGAACAACCCCTTAGATGTCTAGCTTACATACCTATTGACACTTTAATCTCGGATGGGCCCCGCTGGTGGGCCCGTGAAAAAAAAATCAAGATATTAACAACTACAGTCTTGACCAACACAAAACAGGTATCGTTTTAAAGCTTAGAATCTGTACTTTACAATGCATGTAGGCATTATGACCAAAATTGAACAACTGCTTTGAAATATGTAGACAAGTGAGAAATATTTCATTTTGATAATTTATTAATAATTTTGCACTCTACATATTATAGCTTTGAAAGCTTTCAAAGAGTAGAATACCAACGTATATGTTTTACTCACAGACAAAAATATCGTGGGTAATAGCTAAGTATATGCCTTTGACATTTATGTTTCATGTGAACAGGTGTTGCTTATATGCAGCATTTACACTTATAACTTCAAGAAATATTAACAGAACATAAAATATCACATACCATTACTTAGAGGCGGCGATTATCTTTAAAATTAGCCCCTACACAATGTAATCGGATGCGTAGATCATTAGATAACCCATACAAAGCACAATGTGCACACAGCATCTGGCTATCTGGCATCTTGTTATCTGGCTACAAACATGTTAGCTTTCCACGATCAGATGACATCATCGGAAATGCTGTAGCATCATGGAATGCTAAACCAATCGGATTGCTCCAATCAGTGGTGAAAGTTCTCCAGATTTGGGCAGAGAGTCATGTGATCAACCACTCTAATTACATATGGCCACCAGGTGATGGCATCAGATACATGACACAGAGTTAATGATGATTCAAATGGCACAGAATGAAACTCATTCTGTGAAATCTCATTACTAAAATCATGTCTGAATGCTATGCAAACCTTTAGTCATTGTTGTGCTTGCATGTGTAATTAGTTCTTATGTATAATTATTAGAGCTGTCAGAATTAATGTGTTAAAGCATGTGATTCATTGATTAACGTATTTACCGTTAATACAGCATAAACACTGGTGTGAAGGGTGGAAACTTTGTAATGTGTCCTCCCGGAGTCATTACACTGACGCACACGCCATAGCACCAGAGACCTTCTACCAAGGAGAGCCTACAAGCTTAGCATAAAATAGCATAACGCGGTGGTCCCATAGACATTCTATGGGGGGAACTGTCTTAACCGGTATTTTAGAGCTCCTTGGTCTTAACACGCTAGTTGACCATTATGCTCTCTCCTATGACAGAGCCTCTGAGGTTCTCAGTAAATAAAATAATCTCTGACAGCACTTCCCTGTCAGTGATAAAATGACGGAGAAAGGACCTCTTAACACTATTTGATGTGCAAAACATGTCCAGATGGGACTTGTGATAGAAATCAAGTATTTTTCAGCCTATGTAGGGCACATTTTTATTACCACAGAAGCACGTCAAGTCTTAACTATTACCAAAACGCAGAACGAGACATTTTTGTCTGCCAGCGCTTTTCATGGTGAGTTCAAAGCGGTGCTCGACACTGGTGTTGCCGCTTTGACGTGAATCATGAACCCAGCTTCACGATTGCTGTAACAAAGCGGACAGCCACAGTCTACCGGCAAATTAATATTGTAGAAGATGACAGTTTAAGGGATTTAATGCCCATTGCAATGAATATGTAGCCTGTGTGGGGATTAGTCAAAATCCCACTTAGACTTTAGGAAATGTTTAATGTTATTTGAATTGGTGATTTTAGTGCATTGTCTTTATATTGTGGAAGGCTTGTTTGGAAAATGTTAATAAAGCATTATATTGCTACATTTTGTTTTGGTTTTCTTTCCTAAGATGGAAATAAATGAATTTTGACATATATATATATATATATATATACATATGTGTCAAATTTCAGCACTTTTAAAATCCGCGATTACTTAACTACAGAAAATGATGCAATTAATTGTGTTTAAAATTGAATGACAGCACTAATAATTATAATGTTTTATTTGTTTGGAGAGGCTTTTGGACACTTGAAGACATTTTTGGACACTAGGATAAATTACAGGTGACATAATTGGGAAAAACAAATCAAGCAATGGCAGATGCTAGTTTTTGGTGAGGCTAGCAGTTCAAAACTTACACACTTCAGCTTTAAGGATTGTATTGTTATTCTAAACATTTAAGCATTTTTGACAGCTTCCACTGCTTTCATCCTCTCCGATATTGGTCAAAAACTCGGGTTCTGCTTTTGTCTAATTAAAAAAAACTCTGACCACACAATACCCCTATTTTCCAGCAATTTTTTCATAATCTGAGAGAGATTGACAGCTCTAACATTAACCGCAAAGAATAGCCTGTAAATCTTGCTCTTTTATATGCAAGTCATAAATATGTCAATGACCTGACAGACAATTAGTTGACTTTGTCTCCATTCATACATATCAACCGAACTTGCTCTCAAAATTCGGCTGTCACTTGTAAAATCACTTTTGGAATAGAATACGGTTCCCACTTTCTTAACTAAACTGTTAACAAATATTGTATTTAACACTCCAAGAAGGACTGACAATCGTAATCTGCTGTGTGAACGTAGCCATAAGCCCTATTCGGACAGTAATTATTTTACATGGGGACGTGAGGACATACCAGCATTCACAGGGGGTAGTCAGTGATTTTATTGCTGTCTGAATCCGAAATGTCTGTGTTTTTCTCCCACCTCCCACAAGAAAATTCCTAGCCAAATTAATTACTGTTTGTTGACAAACACCAAGGACGTGAGGTAATTTAATTACCGTCTGAATACACATCTCTGAGTTTAATCCAAAAGCCATTTTGGAAATCCTTTTTGACCACTGCTAAATGCCGTAACAGCTCTGGCAGTAATGGACAGTTGTGAAAGTTGGAGGATTGTGTAACATACATTTTTGAAATAATTCACAATAATAAAATTATGTCGCCGCTCCACCACAGTGAGTGGGAACTCTTACGTAGAAGGGAAAGAAAAACGAGAGCCAGATCATGTAAACTTTTGAAATGGTCCATTATTATGGCAGCAATGTAATACAATTGTAATACATCACATTTTAATGTAGAAATATTTACTAAATACATTTATACATGGGGCTTGCATGACTACTTGTTTATACGGGTCGAGTAGTCCCAGAAAAGTTGCTGGGTTATATCTTATTTAAAAGGTTTAATTTCCGCCTCCTTTTTAAACACTGACAGTGATAATTCAAAATGATGTCCGTCATTTTAATAAATAAAACATAAGAAAACCATTTTTACCATAGCTCCTCAAATTTCATTTTGAACTATCTTTACTGTCCTTGATATGTGCTGCTTCTATATCTCCTTGTGTGCACTTAGGAGAGAGTGAGCTAGCGGCACAACTGAGGTGATGCGGGTGACGGAACATGCATACCCCGACTGACAGATTTATTTGGCTGCGTTGATAAACAGTCTTGTCCCTACAATTTCTTGAATTGTTTAATTGCTCTTCACAAGAATTTTGGCTTGCTCCGTTTGTGAAAATGCACACTGGAAATGTCCACAGCACTTTGCAGTACGGTTCCCTCATGCTTTTCACTTCCCTCATTCACTTTAGCGTAATTCCAAACATATGTAAATGCAAATACAAAGGACACAGCATGCAACTTCAATCATGTGTTTGACAAAAAGTCTCGCTCGTCCCCCGTGATTTAATTGTCATCCGACGCATGAGTTTTATCACATAGGAGCCATGAAAATTGACTTTTACAGACATCACCATGAGAAACAATTGCCGTCTGAATAGAGCTATAGAGATCTCAAGGATACCGACTCTGAAAACCCTTGAGCTTCTCTCTTTCAGTACCTTCTGGCGCTTCCCACAGTGCATTATTAATAATGTATGGAATCATACAGGCTCGTGACATTTCTAGAAAATCCTTTAATGCAGCTAAACGGCTTACCCTCTCAAAGACTCATCTTGTAGTCACCTCATCTGCCCAGTACTTTCCTCCAGACTCTTATTAAAAGTCCTGGGGGATTTCACCCCACATCCCCCCACAAACACCACTTTGCCCATTCCTTTGGGAAATCTTAAAAGTTTGGGATGAAAGAGCCTAAACTGAATATCTATGGAGATTATTTCAACAGCATCCTAAATTGATTCCCAATAAGCCAGGCTGGATGATCATGTTGGAGATGGGGTGAAGGTCGTAGTGGAAACTTGTTCTCCTTCAACTACCTTCAAGATCATACACCAGTCATTAGTCTTCTCTACGTTCTCAAAGATAGGAAGGATCTTCTCTGCACCGTAATGGTTTGAATTAAGAACTCAATCTGTAGAACTGAGAGTGAAGTTTGAGGTTTATATTTCCTGATCCAAAAGTTTTGAAAAGGAGAATGTGTTTCTGGTCCATAGTATTATAGTATTATAGTCCATAGTAACATAGTATTATCTGGTCATCATACATGTAAAAAAAAAAATAAAAAAAAAAAAATAAAAAAAAAAAATTGTATTACCATGGTTTCATATAATAAAAAATAAAAAATGGTATTACCATGGTACATGTTCAAAAAATATGGAATTACCACAGCATGGTAAAATGGTATTATCATGGTAAACAACATGTTCAAAAATCATTATATTTTCATGCATGTAAGGGATAATCCATGGCTAGGTGTGCGCTTCACCTCGGGCGGTTCTTCGCCTTCCCGTCGTACATTTAAAATAATTTAATGCACACCTAGCTGTGGATTATCCCACTTATATCATGGTCACTTGCCAGAATTTATTAGTTACAGCTGTCATAAATTTTCTGCAGTGCAAATTTTGACTGGAAACACAAAAAATAACGGTTAATTTTATCTAAGGGTCATTATATCTACAGAAAAAGTAGTGCTACCACTCACTTGGTCAAAACTGTGAATTTAAATGAACAATCCAGAAGTAATAATATCCACAGAACGAAGAGGGGTTGGCACTCCAGAAAAAAATTATTTAATTTTTATTCATCGTCATTTTCACATAAATGTGGAAAAACCAATGTTACAAATGTGGCAGTGACAGTAAAAGTAGCACTTACTGTATGATAAGGGAAACCCATTCAAAACACTCTGGAACCTGCAGATTTTGACCTTTGAGTCATCGGTATGGTATCCATCAAGGCTGCACGATTGACTGAATTAAGAATGAAATTGCAATTTGTCCATGAACGGTAGTGCTTCAATGCAAAATGCTGCGTGCATTTTGTAAACAAAATTTTTTGCTTCTCCTTCAGCGTTTGAGTCAGAGATGTGCGAGCGCGAGGGGGCCTCTAGTGGATATAGGTGGCACTTCAGCACAGCAACATAACATACACAATACATTACAGTTTAAATAGTCTTGCATTGCCTTGCCAGACAGCAATAGACGCATTTAATAGGTCCTGATTTCCTTATATCACCTTCCGTGCAAAACAAGCTGAATTCCATTGTATTAGCTATGCTGATGAAAGTGGTTAGGAAATGTTTTCAGTTGCTATAGTTCACTCTGCTTACTCTGTAATGTTATGTTGCTAGGGTTACAAACAGCGCATTTATATCGAACGGTGATTAAAACTGACCAGAACTACCTGTGCATACAACAGTTTGAACCGCGTGCATTCCAGCCAATCAGAATTGAGTATACGAACAGACCATGGTATAAATTCAAATAACCATGGTATTGAAATGGTTTATGTAAAAAACAAACAAAAAAAATAAAACATGGTATTACCATAATACATGCCAAAAACATGGTATTACCATAGTTCCACATAAAAACACACATTAATACCATGGTGCATGTTAAAAAAATTATAGTATTACCAAAGTGCATGTCCAAAAAACAATGGCATTAGCATGGTACTGGTTTGTACAGTACTGTAAGTGGACGTTCAGCTGAGGAAAGGGCCACTGAAAGCAAATCTTGCACTGAACTTTGGAGATAAAGATTTATATTCTCTAATCTTATTTCCTGTTGCCTCATTCATAAACACCCACCCACCCCATCTCTCTCTCTCTGGGTGTCTGTTCTGAGCAGCAACACAGTGTTCTCTGGCCGGCCTCTATCCACCACTCTCTAGAGTCAAGTGCTAAACGCTGAGAAGACTCCATACAGAGAACAAAGAGAGGAAAAACATATTACATCATTCATAGTAAATACTGAAGTACATACGGAATGCACATGTGGCACAGAAGAGTCTGTGTTGTTTATATGACTTTAAAGCCTGATTACTGTACTTCTTTCTTTAGGGATAAGCACTATGCATCAGTGTAGAGCCACACACATACAATGGTTTTGTCCTCAAACGTGCAAAACGAAGGTTAATCTGACCTCACTAGCCAATCACACCACTCGCTCTCACACACAACAGACTTTGACACATAATGCAGGTAAAATCTGCAGAAACACGCTCACAGCCTATTTCCTCACTTGCAATTACACGACTATGTTTGATCAAAGAGAAATCAAATATTTAATTCATAAGTTTGAACAAAAAAACCCTTCCACCATCCTTTCCCTCTGTCTTTCCCACAAAGAGAAACAGTAAATAGTGAATACTAAATGCAAAAAACGGTTTAGTGTAGTTCAGAAAACCTATGTTATACTGTTGTATTTCATTTTCTTATTGCATATGGCAAACATTTACAGTAATATATTAAATTAACACAATCAAACAAAATGACTATGAAATGAGTCCCATGGTTTTACCAAATTCTTTGGACATTGCACCATGGTAATACAGTATACCCTGATTTTTATTTTCATGGTAATAACCATGTTATTCTTTGAAGAACCATGAAAATGTCAATATGGAAATCATTCAATACCACTTGTATATATAGCTAAAAATACCAAGGACTTACCATTTGATAGCATCATTGTACCATTGCAATTGCTTAGTATGTTTTTGTAAGTGTTTTAATGCTCTGATTACGTTAATGGCTCAATTAAAGTACTGATGAAAGAGGTCATGAATATCTGAATGAAATCCAACTAAAAATAGTTTATGGAAGAATCCAGATTAGGATAAACTTAACCAATTCTTTCTCAATATGTCTTGCCTGCCCTGCACATCTGTTGAACATATTTCCTTCCTGGACCAATTAGCTGTCTCTAAGCCTTTTTAAATTACCAGCAGTTTAGATGAATAAGGACCTTCATTTGCTTATTACTGCTTATATAAAGACTTCAATATTTATGCTAATCAAAACAGTCAAGGCTCCATGTAAGTGCACAGATCTTGAACCATTGTGCTGGGACGGTGACTCAGGGAGACAGATGTATAAATGGATGGATGTTGTTTCGTGCGGATGGTGTTAATTTGTGCTTGTTCTCCTTACATAAAGGGGTTTGGTATTGCGTAATAAAGCCTCAGAGTCTTTGCGCATCGCTGAAAATGTAACGGAACTCTTGTTGTGAGCAAAGACACGCATTTTCAGCTAAAACACAACTTTTTTTTTTTACTCTTCCTGATCTACTGACCCAGGTTTTTTTTTTTTTTTTTTTTTTGTACTTTAAAAGCCCACACACAAAAATGTGTGTTTGGGTACGGTCGTAAGCTTTTTTCAACATGCTCTCAATAAAATATTTTGCTCTGTTTCATAATGCTAAAAAAAAACGAACATGCATTTGGACATGTACCATGGTAGTACCATGGTATTCTTTGTAGTACATTGGAGTACTATGCAAATACCATCGTACATGAATATGGTAATCATTCAGTACCACGGTCTATTACAAAGTACCATAGTATTAGCAGGCTGTAGTATGGTACCACCACAGAAAGTGATGGTAGTAATACCATGGTACTTTGTAATATACCAGGCACCAAACTCTAGCCTATTCTACTATATGCATCTCTCTATAGCATAAGGTCTGCAGTTACAGCTCTGGAGAGACTGTGGCATTTTAGGGTGAAAATGTGTGTTTGTTCAGTATGTGATGTGGGAAAAATGCATAATTACTGTGGTATTCAGAGGTTGTAATGGAGGTCAGACTGATGTTAGCTTTAGTGTTCTGATGCATTGGACGGATGTCACAGATCGGGACTTCTGGGGTGGACTGGGCCTCTTCCAGTAAACATAATTTAATAACACAGGAAATGCCAATAATATGCTGACTCAAAGGTTGTCATCAATGAGGCTTCTGCCATCATTATACAACTTTGTTACCACTTACAAACTTCGTCCTCTATATAGTATGTATGTTTTGGTTAGTTAGTAGATTGCTTTTAATATAGAACATAAGTCTTTTGAAAGCTGTTCCATATAAGGTATGAAAAATTAAGCTACTTAATTAGCCCTTACAAAAAAAAAAAAAAAAAAAAAAGAGGTGGTACCATAGTACAGTGATGGTTATACCATGGTACTTTGATAATGAAACATCACCATATTCATTTTATAGCATGTTTTTAACCCCGTAATCTTAGGTACTTCAATGAATATCATGGCACTACCATGGTACGTCCAAAAAAAAAACATGGTATTGCCATGGTAAAAATGTGGTAGTGCCATAGCACTTTTTGGAACGTTTTTGCTAGTGTGCCTACTGAAGTGCTATGGTATTCCTGAAAATACATTGGAGAACATTTAGTCTACGTTCAGTTCCACTGTAAGTGCCTCACTGTAACCTCGATTTTAACTTTTTTTTTTTTTTTTTTTTTTAAAGAAAAGGAGGGACTAGTTGAAATTATTTATTCGTGGTAATCAACATTATGTTACAAATGCTGTTGATTGAGCTTAACTTGTATTGAACTCAGAATATTCCTTACATCGAAGTACTATGGTATTATCAATTTATAGAGTGGTGGTGGTGTAGTGGGCTTAAAGCACATAACTGGTAAGAAGGTTGCTGGTTCGATCCCCACAGTCACCACCATTGTGTCCTTGAGCAAGGCACTTAACTCCAGGTTGCTCTGGGGGGATTGTCCCTGTAATAAGTGCACTGTAAGTTGCTTTGGATAAAAGCATCTGCCAAATGCATAAATGTAAATGTATATGATAACATGTACCATGGTACCACCACAGTACTTTTCTGTAAGGGGAAGAAATCCAACTTCACTCAATCAGGTCAACAGCCAATGACTAAAGCTCCACCATCACCCTCTCACCTCCTACACTTCATTAGTCCAATAAGCAAGGGCTTGTTCAGGGCTTGAGGGGGTTCAGTGGCCCCTCATAGGGGTCTGGTGCCCTCAAACTGGCAGCAGAAGATTTATATGGGTGATAAAAGAAGCCATTAGCATATAGCTGGCATTTAAAGGCCTTTAAAGAGCAACAAGGTTCATCAGTGGTTCACTTATTAACATGTTGAGACCAGGAGCCCCATGTGTGTGCCAGTAGAGGCTGGACAGAGGGATAGTTATGGGTTCATCTCTTGGGATTAGCCATATTCTTCTCGTGCATAATACATTTCTTTCACATAGACCTTTGCTCCTTCTGTTCGCTCATTCCTCTTAAAGGGGTTAAAGTGAATGTGTGTTCTCTTAAACTGAGCTGCAGGTTTACGTTTATCAAATGAAAGAGAGTCTGTAGAGGTCAGACACTATGAGCAGGTCATGAGACTATACTGAGAACATTCATGACCATATCAAAGAAACACTCACACAGATACACATACACAGTCAGTCAATCAAAAATAACACACTCCAGGGCACAAAGACTCATTCAAAGTTTAGGCAATGAGAATGGCCACTGGTGTACAAGTAATCAAGTGCGTTTCAAAGCCTTTTAAAGTGCAAATGGAAGGTATCGCAAGGGCAAAATAAGATTGCTTGATAATGTTAAGCATAACTAATACTGTTGCTTGGCCAACGCATTGCCAGTGAGTGGTCCGGTTGAACATACATAGTGTGTGTTCTTGGGTTATTGTGGCAGTAACAAACCTCAGTGTGGGCAATAGAGTTACCTTCAAAAGTGTGTGCCAAATGGATGTGTTAGTATTCAGTTGCTATTAATATAGTGACTTTAACGTACTTTCTCAGCAACATTCTCCTAAAACTATTGCTACGCCATGACATTAGTTGGTTTGAAAGACAAAACTCACTGTAAAAGCGAAAAGTTCACACTAATTTCACAATAGCGCCCCTTGTGACAATGTAGAAAATGCAATGCGTACTTGCGTTGCATTCAGAATTGCGGTCTGACACATTTCAGAACACAACAACACACAAAATTGAGCTTGCGCTGCCTTTAAATATACTTCAGGTTTTTGCGTGTTGCTACGTTTACGGTTCTAGTGCAGACTGTTCACGTGCAACCCAGTTTTTGTAGTCTCACGTGCCTGTATGCATCTTTGCATGTCGTCTGTGCATGTGCCTGGAGTTTACTGTACTAAAGTGTATCAAAGCAGTTGTAGTGTGTATGCGTTGACCATGTCAGTGCGGGCTAGAGTAAACAGAGTAAAGTTTGAAAGGCTAGAATGCTCAACTGTGCACAAGCTCACAAAAAAATGAAGCATACCATAGCTTTTAAGGTTTGAGATTTAAACAAATCCCAACCCCTAAGTATTAAACTTTGGTGTGTAATTTGTCCTGCACTGTTTTATCAACTGTCAAAGCAATCCAATATATGATTTTTGCCTGTCGGACCACAATCTCAAAGATTTACATTGAGGGAGGGACCTGGCTAACACCCACAACACCCTAGCGAGTTTTGCACGACCAAGCACAACTCACATCTTCTTCAGATAATGTAAAAATCTAGTAAATAAAGGTAACTGGCAGTAAGTGATTATCTGCCTACAATGACACCTGTGTCTGAAAATGTGAGTGTTTATAAATGACTGTATGTATTGACCTTCAACAGACAGTCTTTATGTGTCAATACCTGTGGGAAGACAAAGGCAGCATGTGTCCATACAGTATGTATGTGATTTACAGGCAGAATTTCTTCAATAAAGGAATATATAGCAATTTGTCTACTGTCCACAGAGCTGACAGATGTGACGACTTTCAGATCACATCCATACAGACTGACGTTTGTTAGCAAGTGTATGGAGGAAAAAAGAACAGAGGGCGAGGAACCAGGAAACAAAAGGAAAAGAGGAAGGCAGCTTCAAAAGAGCAGGAAATAATAAAGCATGTGCTGAACACATGGACAGACAAGAATCCTTCTTTGTTTTCCATTAATACTGAAAGCTATGCATGTGTTTGCACATACTCTGTTTGAATCCTGTCTTCACAGAGTCACAGTGATTTGTGTTACAGGTCTAGGACCAGTTCAGTATGGTAAAACTGGGGAATTTTGCCTGTAATCAGTCTCTATGGTCAGTACTGGGTCAGTAGATCAGGAAGAGTATTGACCCGGCTGAGCAGAGCTGAGGCAGAGACTGAATTGCTTTGTTCTACCAGCCAGAAAGCCTGTGCACATAAATTACTGCACAAAGTGCTGGCAGGGCAGATACCCCACGTGGAGAGGCCTAGATTTTGCCAAACTCACATCAGCACTTGAACACTCAGTCACACATACACACCTACTCCCATAATTACATGGATAGTTTTAGGTCACTGATCTCATCACAAAAGGAAGATCATTCAGTTTCAGTGGATCCCGAGATACCATGAATTAGAGCATGTGGCTGTAACATACCATATACAAGTCAGAATCCAATCAAGAAAAGCACCAATGTTAGACATACAAGTAGAAATGACAGATCTACAGTATTAAACCCCTCTACAGCATTGTTATCAACCTGTCTTGACAACCCTTATGATCTAAATTATTTTTAACAATTTTCAGTAAAGCTGCTGAGATAAAATCTCCACAATCTCAATCATTTATTGCTGTACCCCATGAGATTTTAAGAAATGTTCTTACTTTTAAATATACATTTAATTACTAATTTTTGTACATAAGAGTACAGTATTATATATATATATATATATATATATATATATATATATATATATATATATATATATATTTTTTTTTTTTTTTTTTTTTTTTGCACAGTACATGTAGTTTAAAAGCAACTTCACAGAAACTGTTGCCTTAATGTCCCTGTAAGCAAGCCAAAGGCGATGGTAACAATGCAAAAACAGCATCAAGATGATTTAATTTTACACATTTATATCAGGAACACTGTTTCATTTATTTAAATAATTTTATTTTGCATTGTTAACATGATCAAAATCTTAAAAATCCCCTGCAGTTCCATCATGAACCCTTAGGGGTTTGCAAACTCCCTGTTGGGATACCCCGATCTATTCTAGAGCAAAACCTCAATTTGTTTGAGAAATATTAGATGTTGATTCTATGACTAAATCTAGATTCATTTACAGTATAATCAGTGCTCTGGATCTCAGCTAACTTGATAATATACAGTAAGAGCCTGCAAATGCATAGAAATTGTGGGTATTGTAATTAATAATAAAAGATTATTTAGTAGGGCAAGAGTGAAATTGTTTAAATGACATTCATCAAAAGGTGTTTGATACTCGCCACAGGCTGTGAGGACAGCAGGTTAAAGTGATAATTAACCTCTAACTGCAGCCAGCCCACACACGCACGCACGCACACACATGCACACGCACAACACTACAACAGCTAACATCAATCCATCAATCAGTCTGTCTGTCTATCCATACATACATATACACATTCATACATATTTATACACATATACTCACACACACATATACATACATATTTACACTGGCAGCCAAAAGTTTGGCATAATGTACAGATTTTGCTGTTTCAGAAGGAAATTGGTACTTTAATTCACCAAAGTGGCATTCAACTGATCACAAAGTATAGACAGGACATTTCTGATGTAAAAAACAGCACTATCACTATTTGAAAAAAGTCATTTTTGATCAAATCTAGACAGGCCCCATTTCCAGCAGCCATCACTCCAACATCTTATCCTTGAGTAATCGTGCTAAATTACTAATTTGGTAATTAGAAAATCACTTGCAATTATATCAAACACAGTTGAAAGCTATTTGGTTCATTAAATGAAGCTTAACATTGTCTTTGTGTTTGTTTTTGAGTTGCCACAGTATGCAATAGCATGTCTTAAGGACAATATTAGGTCAAAAATGGCAAAAAAGAAACAGTTTTCTCTAGAAACTCGTCAGTCAATCATTGTTTTGAGGAATGAAGGCTATACAGTGCTTGAAAATGCCAAAAATAACTGAAGATTTCATACAAAGGTGTACACTACAGTCTTTAAAAACAAAGGACAACTGGCTCTAACAAGGACAGAAAGAGATGTGGAAGGCCAGATGTACAACTAAAGAAGAGGATAAGTACATCAGAGTCTCTAGTTTGAGAAATAGATGCCTCACATGTCCTCAGCTGACAGCTTCATTGAATTCTACCCACTCAACACCAGTTTCATGTACAACAGTAAAGAGAAGACTCAGGGGTGCTGGCCTTATGGGAAGAATTGCAAAGAAAAAGCCACTTTTGAAACAGCTAGACTGTAAGGTGCATAAGAAGTGCCCAACAAGACAGCCACATCTATGGCAAGTGCTACAGGAAGTGTGGGGTGAAATGTCACCTGAGTATCTGGACAAACAGACAGCTAGAATGCCAAGGATCTGCAAAGCTGTCATTGCTGCACGTGGAGGATTTTTTGATGAGAACTGTTTGAAGTAGTTCAAAAAACATTTTTTTTTCAAATTGTAATAGTAATTTTTATTACTTAATTAATGTCCTGACTATACATTGTGATCAGTTGAATGCCACTTTGGTGAATAAAAGTACCAATTTCTTTCCATAAGAGCAAAATCTGTACATTATTCCAAACTTATGGCCGCCAGTGAATATATATATATATATATATATATATATATATATATATATTAGGCGGCACGAGGGGGACCTACATAATATTAAGCAGGTGGTTTTAATGTTGTGGCTGATCGGTGTATGTGTGTGTGTGTGTGTGTGTGTGTGTGTGTGTGTGTATAGACACACACACACACACACACAGTGAATACATACATATATGTACAGATATATACATACATATATTTATACACACACCCCCCCACCCATGTTGGTGCAGCTATCCTTATGAGGACTCTCCATAAACAAAATGATTTTTATACTGTTCGAACTATAGAAGCTATCCCTCAACCCTAAACCTATACCTAACCCTTACATTTTCAAAAAAAACATTGTTTAGTATGTTTAAGCGATTTGAAATATGGGGACACTAGAAATGTCCTCATAAACCACAATTATAGCATAATCCCCTTTTTACCAGTTTGTAACCTAAAAAAAATTCCTCATAAACCACCCAAACCCGCACACACACACACACACACACACTATATATAAAAGAAAGAGCGAGTACACTGTGTTTGGAGAACAGAGATTACAAGACATCACTAACTGCTACAGAGAGACAAAAAATAACAGACACTAAAAATGTATAGATGCATCTTTCTACAAACCAGAGAGCATGAAAACATGAGAAGTTGAAAGAGCAGCTTCATTCAATGACAGGCATCCAGTTAAATATATAGAAAAAAAACAGACAGAAATCAGAGGGGGAGAGTAAGATCAAAAGGTGGAGGGAGAACGAAACAGATGGAGAGAGAATGAGAGAGTGACCTTTTGTCGGAGCAGTTTACTACGCACGCGGCCCCACAGCTTGGCACCAGTGTTGGTGTGTCTTTTGATGGCAGACGGGTCGTCCACGCAACAGTGCTGCTCCACACGCTCACACAGCGAGTTCAGATTACAGTCCGTCACCACGATCTCTGTCATTCTGAGTGTGTCCCTCTCAAATCCACACACGGAGAAAAAGAGGGGGATGACGACCTCCCGAAACACTGGTAGAATGTTTCCTAACCGTAAAATCAAACTCTTCCTAAATTCTTCACATCAAAAAATTTATAAAAACTTCCAAAGAGAATTTAAAAAAAATAAAATACAAGCTTTTTTTTCCTTGTCTGTTTGCTTCCTTCTGCTTGATCACAAGATGAAACTCTCTTTTGTTAAATACTTAAATTCTTTAAATAAATAAATAAAAAGTCATTAAAAAAAATTACTAATGAGAAATTAACGCAATGAAATAAAGGGCTCATTTCTGGAGAAAATCAGATGTTGCCATATTTTACCCTCATCTCAAAAATAATTCTGCTTTAGATCCTTCAGTGGATGTTAAACTAACTCTCTCCTCTGTGTGCATCTCTCTTGAGCTCCTCTCTGCTCCACTCTCCTCAACATCTGATCTCCAGCAAACACAGAGACAGAGGGAAGAAAGAGTGGGAGGAGAAAAGGAGAGAGAGAGAGAGAGGGAGGAAGGGAGAGAAAGGGAGTGAATGAGTTAAATCTATCACTGAGCAGTTTCCAGTCTCCAGATGCAAGATGGGAAAAGAGAGAAAGAGAGAGATAAAGGAGTAATATTCTTTGTTTACTAGCCCCTGTAAGCAACAGAACAATGAACCAAGACCTGACCTGGCATAACACACTCTCTACCTCACTTCAAAAACACCACAAACAAAAAGTTAGACAAAAACACCCTTAAAGTTTATCTGGCAGGGTAAAAACAAATTTCATCATCTCTCGCTACTGTTACAGAGCTCAGTCTGTGTGTAATCTCAGCAGAATGTCATTGGGAGCCTGAGGCTGGCGTGTCTCGTGGGTGTGGGTGCTTATGTGTGTGTAGTTATGTAAGCAGAAGTGAGATTGTACTTTATCTACTGTCCTCATGCTGCTCTCTGGAGCCACACGCGATATTTTCTACCTGATTTTGCTCTCTCCTCTGTCTTGCACTCATTTGTCCTCACCCCACCTTCTCTCCATCTAAAGCTCATTTATATTGAATAAGACTGAAAAAAACAAAAACAAAAAATCACTGTATTACTTGCTCTTTGTGAAAACCTTGCAGGAACCTGCGTCAGATGTACGTGGAGATCAAACAGGTGTACTCACAAAATAATGCAGCACCATGCATCTAAGCACATCCAGTTACTCAAGATGTGTGTGAACATGAGGTATATCCAGGCCAACACAGAATCGGTGGCCACAGAATTTGAATGCTCGTCATTTACAAAGTTTTACATTTTCCCCGCCCCTTGCATGTTCGTTTCTACCTGTTCTCGTAGAACTACGTTACTATACCTACATTTAATATATAATGAATTTTACATACTGCAGAGGTTTCCTGGAGAAATGAACACCAGAGGCGCTTCAAAAACAATGACTTTTATTCCCTTTCGCACGAGTAAAACGGCCGATTATCAATTCATGAGTACTTACTTTTTGCCCTGATCCTCACACATTTATAACATTACATTTATTAGCTTGTTCGATAGCAATCAAATTGTGCAGTAGCTCAACTGATAGAGTACTGCACTTGCAACATGAAGGAACATCGGAACGTGAGTCAGAAGTGCCAAAAAAGCACCACAAAATGATGTGGTTGAATTAGCAATTGTGTTTTTCACATCATATTTCCTTTTGTGACACTATCGGTTAGGTTTAGGGTTAGGAGGTTGGTCTTGTAAAAACTTGATAGAGCATTAACCTGTTTGGAAGAAATGTATCTAACTTTTAGCGTCAAACAATGGATTTTCAACTTGGAACTGCCGTGTTACGTGTAAGGAGCCATGTAATGTAATTTAGTGTAAATATTGCCACAGTCAGGGGGCCTGGGTAGCTCGGCGAGTATTGACGCTGACTACCACCCCTGGAATCGCGAGTTCGAATCCAGAGCGTGCTGAGTGACTCCAGCCAGGTCTCCTAAGCAACCAAATTGGCCCGCTTGCTAGGGAGGGTACAGTCACATGGGGTAACCTCCTCATGGTCGCGATTAGGGGTTCTCGCACTCTATGGGGCATGTGGTAAGTTGTGCATGGATCGCGGAGAGTAGCATGAACCTCCACGTGCTGTGAGTCTCCATGGTGTCATGCACAATGAGCCACGTGATAAGATGTGCGGATTGACGGTCTCAGAAGCAGAGGCAACTGAGACTTGTCCTCCGCCACCCGGATTGAGATGAGTAAAAGTGCCATCACGAGGACCTACCTCATTTGTTCATTTGTTTATTAAATATTTTGGCTAACATGATTATGGTTTCAGCTTGCAGCTTGTAGTAATCTAAGCTAAATTTCACCATGTTTGATTCAAAAAAATGTGTATATCAAAGCAGAGTATGTCAGAGTTGTCTTTCTCTCCTATCTGAAAACCAGGTCATGCCAGTTTAAAGGTGGACAAGTTGGTTTTGGAACATGGTAGCTGGGATGTTTCCAGTTCAACCTTGGCCCTATCAACTGGTAGTCCACCTAGACCAGCCTGGACCAACTAAAAAACATCAGTGGGATCATTACTGTCTGTAGCTATGCTACCTTGTTCAAGGAAAACTCAACTTAACTAACACACCACAGACCTACAGTCTGTATTGAAGCAGGTCTTTCAAGTTTGTGTATATCAGTGTGCGGTCAGAGATTTTACCTCGTGTTTTGCATCCTGTTGAAGGACTTTGTGTGCTAATCCATATGGAACTATGATGAGATATGACCGGAATATATGATGACATTACTGATGCATGCATAAAGAAATATGTAAATGCCTTAAAGCTACGCATTGCAGAAGTTTCTCAGTTTGAAAGACGATAGGAGTGCATTAAAAGCAAATAGTAAGCACTGAATTTCTGACGTTCTTGGATACTGACAATCTCAAAAACAAAACTAAACTCCTTTTTATTTCTGGCCTGTTGCTTCTTTTTTATTAAGAGGGGAATAGTGAGAGGAATCAGGAGCAGGAGCAGGAAATGTTACAAGCCAGATTCTAGTGTGCCTTGCCCATATGAGCACCTAAACTCAGTGTTGGAGTGTGTGCACTAATGGCTAAACCACAGCTCCAACAAAAAAGTAATAATTCATGGAGAATTCATTTTAAAGTTGAACTCCAAGCCTTTAAATTGAGACCAACATGCAGTGTTCTCATTGCATACTACATAACCTTCAATCAGAGGGTATAGTTTTGACCCTACGGCTGTTTGGAGGAAAATGTAATGGTCAAAAAGGAGCCAGCAGAGTGAAACGGCGGCAGCGTCAGTTAAATAATTAAGGATTAAGATGCGTTGGCTGTTCTTAGCTGTGTGAGCACTCTACTTCTCTTTCTCTCTGTCTCCAGAGGGTTGTGGTAGGAGGGCATGTAAAAACACTGTGACTGGGTATTTTTAAAATGGAGATAAAATGCAGCGGACTCATTTGGGCTATGCGTCATCGTTCTGAGGAAAGAATGTCTGGGAAAAATTGGAGCCACTTGAGAAAAAATGGAAAATGAGGGAGCCACACTTAATCGTGACTTTAAATTCAAGTTTTTGGCCTGTTTTAAGAGTAAAATCCTTGCACACCAATATCAGCTTATTTTGATACTTGCACTTATCTGCGTGCAAGTAAGTATTGGTAAATGTACAGCAAAATAGATAAATAAATCGACTCGACTTTAGCATATAAAGGGAATTGCAAGTGCTTTAGAAGTGCTCTCTCTTTCATCACTTATGAAATGAGTGATGCTCATTAAACAGGTGAAGCTAAAGGCTGAGAGAGGGAGTTTAGACGAAAGCAGACATGCTTTTCTCTCGCTTTGGTCTTTCTTCTCATCTTGCGTCTCTTGTATGAGACTGTCGGGTGATAACAACAATGCATGAGGGAATGGAACTGTCTTCCTCTGATAGCAATTTTTCTTTCATTTCTTCTCTCATTTGAAATGACGTCCTGCTCTACGTGGTTCTTTGTTGTAATTATTAAGAGTTTGACACTTGAGGGCCCTCAGGTTTAGCAGTGGCTGAGGAAAAGTTCACAATGCCCAATTATCTTGAGCCACATCCAATTTTGCATGCTGTCAGAGAATATAGGCTATTAGATTTGATTAAGAATGCTTCTTGGACATTAATAAAGTACGTTCTTTAGGTTAGTAGGTGAGTATGAATACATTCCCTGACAAACTTCATCCGGGAAAGTGGGCATTGTCCTGTAACCCAAATATATGACATAGTAACAAAACTGTGAAAATACAGTTGACAAATACAGTCGAAAAAGTATTAGTTGAGTATCAACTAATAAACCTACACCAGAGGCACAAGTATACACACTTGTAGCATACACTCAATCATAATCTCAGTTCACAACCTTGTCTCACATGTTATTCATAGACTTAATGACTACTTCTGCACAAGACATTTTGACCAGAAACACACACAGACACACAAGAAGGGGTGATCTGGTAACCACACACATATATCTAAACCACACATGTCCATTTTGAGAAGCCACTTCACAGTGATCCTATACATACTGTTTATACTAACTTCATAATCAAAGAAATGTACTTTATGAGATAATAATGACTGTTTATGTGGCAGTTTACATGCTACCACTCTAAAAAAGAGCTCATGTTAGTGGAAGGATTGAAGCATATGCAGCTTACTGCACAGTGACATCAGCTAAGCATGTTTTAAAATATAGATGGACTGACAGGAACTTCTTATAAAGAGTGAGAATGGCATATTAATTAGAGGACATATTTGGGCACAAGCCAATAGATCATGGTTAACCATACACCTCCAATTGAGGTCAATCAACTCCAGGCATAGCCTACTTGTAGCAGCAAAATAAAAGGCGCCAAAATAGTTCAAGGTGAAGTCTGTAATTTCTGCGCCACTAGTGGCAAAAAACAGAATTGCAAAAATAGCGACCAAACAGGTATACCGAACACTATTAGTCGAAAACAGACAGACCCACCCAAACTCTCAATTGGTTAAGCGGATGTTGCTATGTCGGGCTGCTAACGTTTTGTTAGTGCCACTCGCCACAGTGTTTACGTACACTTTTTGTGGAAATCAACCTACAGCATATTAAACTGAGAAAGGAGAAAGCTAAAAACAATGCAATGCAAGAGCCATTGTGAACTTGTCTCTCATAGCACTCATAAAAATTCAGCAGCTGTCAAGATTTTCACTGAAAAATGATTTCAGGTTGTTTCTCATCGTATGGCTTAAGAAGACTTGGAATTACACACAAGCCACATGGATTTTTTTTTTAAATATACACTTTTGGGTGCTTTGTTTTAAAATGAGTGCTATAAACTGCCTTTGTATTGAATGGACAAACCACAATATTCATTAAAACATCTACTTTTGTGTTCCGCATTACAAAAAAAAGTATTACGGGTTTGGAACGTCATGATTTTTGACATTTTTGAGTGAACTATTCCTTTAATTAGTTTTAATTCTTTAGACCCCCTAACTTGGTAGTACCATGGTGGCATTTTGGTTGGCTCAGCGGTTAAGGCTCTGCGTTACTGATCAGAAGGTCAGGGGTTCAAGCCCCAGCACTGCCAAGATGCCACTGTTGGGCCCTTGAGCAAGGCCCTTGACCCTATCTGCTCCAGGGGCACCATATCATGGCTGACCCTGCACACTGACCCCAGCTTAGCTGGGATATGTGAAAAAAAGAATTTCACTGTATATGTGCAAAAATGTATAATGTGTGATAAATAAAATTAATTAATTAAAATTAATTTTGGTGCACATTCATCTGCCACTTGGTAGAAACCAGCCAAATTAGGCAGATGCCAATATGAGCAGGTTGCGGGCCCAAAAATTCATGAATCAACTATGCAAGGTAAGCAAAAACAACAACAAAAACACAAACAACATTAAATATTTCACTTGTAGCTAGGTGAAACATGGTTTTTACCTACAACAATGTGTTTTGTGCTATACATTTTTGTCTGCAGAGAACATGAAACCATTTAAGTTTAGGAGATATTTAGAGATTGCCTATGTCATGTTAATAATTTTGCATATTGTTGGGCCAGTGCTGTTTATGTTAATATTAAAGGAATATTCTGGGTTCAGTAGGAGTTAAGCTTGATCTTGAAGCATTTGTGGCATACTACTGATTTTACAGTTACTTTTCAACCCATCCCTGGTTTATTTTAAAAAAAAGAAGCAGCAAAAATCACGGTTACCGTAAGATACATTGGAAGTGAATGGGGCCAATCCAAAAATGTTAAAATACACATTGTTTCAAAAGTATTACAACAAAATGTAAACATTGTGTCAACATGATTATAGTGTGATAAAATCGCTTACTAACCTAATCAGTGTAAAGTTATATCTAATACTAAAACTTCATTGCCATGACAAAGCAAAGCTGGTAAACCCTGTAAGAAATTTTATCACACTAAAATCATGTAAAACAGAGATTATCACATTAAAATCATGTTAAGATGTATAATGTTTACGTCTTGTTACTATATTTTTGAAACGGTGTGTATTTTAATGTTTTTAGACTGGCCCCATTCATTTCTATTGTAACTGCTAACTGTAACTGTAACTGCGCTTTTTAAAATGAGGAATGAGTTGAATTGTTTTTATTTTTGTGGCAATAAATATTATGCTACAAATGCTGTCGATTGAGCTTTTTTTTTGGTTACTGTAGTATGATGCACTTGATCTCTAATGTAAAATCTGGATCCTAAAGCAAAACAAGTTGTGAATCACTGCTTTTAATTAGCTTGAAGATCCATGGTATAAGAATATGGTAATTATCAATACCATGGTACATATACTGAATGTGATATCATAGTAAACCACAGTACTTTGTTGCAAGGGATGGAGCTACAATTCCCTTACATCTAAATAAACTTTTCAGAGATGCAGATCTGTTACTGCATATGCATACATAGACACTAGAGATACAGACACTGTGAATCACAAAGATGGTGAACGGATGTAGAGGGGGAGGACGAAACGAGGGCAGAGAAACTGTATCGGAGTCCTGGCCTTTTATGTGAGGGGCTGAGGATGGGTGTGGGTGAGTCCTGAGGGAATGAGGGGGGCTTTTAGTGCATTAGCAGACCCTGCTTTCATGTGCAGGGTGCAGAACCCATCCCACATCAAACCACCCTAATGAGGGTTTTTTAAGAACAAAAGCAGTACTCCACAATTATCATATTGCCTCTTTCCCTGTGTGTGCAGCACCTGAGGGGCAGGAAAAGTATTAGTGCACCGTGACAGATCGCAGACAGAGGTTCAGCTTCTCCCTAGCTGATGCTGGGTTGCCACGGTGACCGTGTTTGCGGTAATATAACCGTTTTATCTGAATCAATATTCAGAGCAGCAGAAGTATGAAAAACTGCATGAGGAAAAGTGAAATTTAATAAAAGCTCTGATTCAAGCAGCAGTCATTTGAGTGGTTAACAGTTTCTATAATGAATTCAATTGCAACACAATCACAAAATACACACCCTCTCATCTTTTGAAGATTTCACATAAAAAGTGGTTTTCAACAGACTGCTTTGAAATATCACTGTACTGTAGCATTTGTGTGAAAATGTGTGTGTGTGTTGTTATGCTGAACTCTGCAGATCGCTCCAGTTATCTCACTCAAGTGACATTGTGAATGATATTGTATATTCTGATACTTTACAACAATGAATAAGAAGCCTAACATTCCAAAAAGAGATTCTGGGTGAATCTAACAAAGAAATGTGCAGGACATATTTCACCACAATGTCAAAAATAAATAAATAATACTTTTCTTAAAGTTATATTTTGCCTATAGAAATTGAAGCCTATTTTAAGACCACTGAGATTTTCTTACATTACATTACTTCCATGAAAATTAAGCACATTTCTCCTCAAATTCTCATCCAGTCCAGACACAATGACTTTCTATTCAGCCTGATCTCATGAAAATTATATGTGGTTCCTTACACATACAGCAGCATTTCTGATGTGAAAAGCGTGGTGCTATAGGAGAGTTACATTTTCTCCCAAACAGATGAGGTTGTTAAGGTTAATGATCTATCGAGTTTTAAAACAACAAAACCCTCCTCCCTACCCTAAACCTAAAATCTAAGCCTAACTGATAGTGTCATAAAAAGCAAATGTGAAATGAAAAACACAATTGCTGAAGCAACCACACAATTTTTAGGTGCTTACGTGAGACTTTCGACTAACCTGTCGACTCGCATGCTCTTTTGGACTCGTACCCCGTCCCTTTGCATCGCAAGTGCAGTGTTTTATCAATTGAGTTACTGCGCATTTTGATCACACTTGAACAAGCTTGTAAGTTGGTTATGTAATGCAAAATTAAAATGTTAAAATGTATCGCCTTACAAGTCATGCACAACAGTACAAGTTTTTAGATGCCATAAGATAGCATTGTGTGAAGAACTTGGTGAAAAATAAGCGTTTATGAACTGATAATCTGCTGTTTTACTCGTGATTTGTGTGAACGTGAATAAAAATAAAAGTAATTGTTCTTGTAGCACCTCTAGTGTTAAAATGACACAATATATACGAGCCACATAAAAATCATTTTGCAAAAATTAAGGTATAGTAACGGAAGACCATGTGACCGGGTTGGGTTTTTTCCTCCTTTTTCTTCACATTACGTTAATGAGAATGAGATTCAATTTTCTTTATGCAAAACTATATTTATATTTTTTTCATGTAATGATTTTGGGGTGAAATATGAGCTGTACATGTTCTTGAATGGTTTTGTGAAATTTCACCCTTCTGAAGATTATTACTGTACCCATGACATATTCATGTCACTGTGATGAATATGTGTAATAATAATGACAGAGACAAAAATCAACCGCACTTAAACATAGCTTCGGAACACCACCAATAAAGAATTTTTCATAAGAGAAAATCTGAGCACTTCTAACTGGTTGGTTTTGTTAAGCACATCAAAGTGCAATCACTGTATATTGAGGCTATGTATGTGTGTCAAGAAAGATTTTCATGTGGTTGTCCATACATACGTACCTACTCAATCATGCACCAGTGACCTGGAAGACCCAACAACCCCCCATGTAGCAGTCAACCAACTAACTCTCACCCGGTCAGAGTGTCTAACTGCAGCTTTACGATATACATGGCGACAGTCATGTCAGAAGTCGTCTCTCTCTCTCTCTCTTTCTCTCTGTCTTTCCCTCAGAGGAAATTCAATAACCCTCATCTAGATGAGACATTGCACTAAAACTGTTCCTCTATCTGAAGGTGGTCCCATTTCTAAATACCACAGATACAGGGAAAGGTAAACATCCTGTCGGGGTGATCATGATTCATGGTATTAATGGAAAGAAAGAACAGATGAGTGTAGGTTTGGTTACTGCTGGTAAAGTAAGTATAGTGTATGTGGAGTAGATGTCGGCTTACAGCTGATTTAAGATCAGCCAGTCCTGAGTTAAACTTGGGATTACTGCACACACCAGTGGCTTCTGTCCGAACCATTTGCAAGGCATGTCTCAGATGGTCTCAGAGGGTGTGTGCTGGTTCTGACATAACGTGTGTTTGAATGTGTGCGTGAGTGTGTGTGCTGTGTACCTTGACTGCGGGGGTGATGCAAGTGGATGCTGATGTGACTGGTGTGTGAGCTGTGACCTATTTCAAACCAGAAGGATACTGAAAACATTCACAAGTTAATAATTTAGTCTTACAGTAACTAGTAACAAGAAACTGAGGGAGAGACAGAGAAATAATGTATTCTTTATTTTATTTTTATTTTCTCCCCCCTTTTTCTCCCCAATTTGCAATGGCCAATTCCCAATGCACTCTAAGTCCTTGTGGTGGCGTAGTGACACCTCAATCTGGGTGGCAAAGGACGAATCTCAGTTGCCTCCGCATCCGAGACGTCAATCCGTGCATCTTATCACTTGGCTTGTTGAGCGCGTTACCACGGAGACATAGCGTGTGCGGAGGCATCACGCCATCCACCGCGGCATCCACGCACAACTCACCACGCGCCCCACCGACGAACCACATTATAGCAACCACGAGGAGGTTACTCCATGTGACTCTACCCTCCCTAGCAACCGGGACAATTTGGTTGCTTAGGAGACCTGGCTGGAGTCACTCAGCATGCCCTGGGATTCAAACTCGCAAACTCCAGGAGTGGTAGTCAGCGTCTTTACTCACTGAGCTACCCAGGCCCCGAGAAATAATGTCTCTTTTCCGAAACTCAGTTGCCTCGCTGTCTGCATAGGCCTTATTCACACTCACAATGGTTAAATCACTGGAGGTAGCCTAGTCTTTGTACTGTTGTTTTCTAGTAGGCATTCCTACTCAACTACATTATCAACTGTATCAGGAAGCTGGAAAGTTGGTGCATTGCTATGCTATTGCTATTTCGCTGAGTCAGGTCTCACTTTACACCAAGGTCTCACTTTACACCAAGACAAATAGACAAACAAAAGGCACCTTCAGTCTCCACCATGTTCATTGTGAGGGCTAGCTAGTCTCCAAAGTCTGATACCTGAGCTTGAGATTCCCTCTTGCTTGTGAAATGGGCGGGTTGTGTGTCACTGGCACTGGGGCAGCCTATTAACCCTCTGGGGTCGACGGACGCGCCAGCGTGTCCTGCTGGATTTTTTCTGCATAACAGCGGAAACAACTTAAAATACTCCGTTATTTTTGGGCATACAGATAAGTGTAAGACATCATTAGAAACTATAAAGGGTCTACTTTTATTTGTGTACACTCACAATAACAACAAAACCTTGTGCTTTTGTAAAATAAAGAAAATAAACAGGGTGCGCTTTCAGCCTTCTCTGTCAGCCGAGCATCTTTCTGAAACACGTCATAAAAATGAACTGAAACTCTGCGAATACTGATCACACAAACATGAAACATATCAAATTTAAAACAAATATTCTCCTGCAATATAATCTGTATGAAACAAAGCGATGTACAGTCTCTCCTGGCTCAGCTCGTTATCGCTAATGTGATCCCACCCACCAGCAGAGCGCGCTATTCATACGGTAATGTGCTGAGGCGATCAATGCAAATGGGAAACGCCCCCAACAGTGCCTTAAAAACACCAAGTTTCATCATCAGATTCATTCACTTTCCTGCGCGTTTGGAAGATGGCATGCTACACAGGTGAGGAAGCTCCTGGATAGTGACGAAGAGTTCACATTTTCCTCAGAAGAAGAGCGGGACTCCGACGAGGAACGTTTGAAGAGCGACTTGATCCAGCCGAGGATACAATTCCAGATGAGTAAGTCATTTAGTTTTACTTACATTAGTTGACATGCTATTTTATATAAACATGGACATATTTTACTAGTTGGACTATTGCCAGCCAGGATTCAGATTATTGAAATCTGAAATATGTCCTAATAGGCAAGTTTTAGTTACATTTAAATGTTGTTTCGGCTAAAGCAGGTATTTAAATTGTATGCTGTATGATATAAATATGATATGTAATATGATATAACAATAATATGAATGTTTAGATTATATTTTAACTAGTGTTTATGCTGCCTCATTATCATCAACGAAGCCTGTGCTTGCAAATATCTGTTCGGGTGTAAATGTGTAAAATGTGCTGTAAATATGCCCATATTAGAAAATCAGCATTTTAACTTAAACTTGATTTTGTGAATAAGCTACAAACAATACATACAATCATTAAGTCTCCTCACATTCATTCTCTCTCAGGGGAGAGGTCTTTGTCTCCTCAGGTGTGAATCACATCATTATTCATGATCATCCACGCCTCCTCGCATATGGCCTTTCTAACACTAAAAGTGTCTTACAAAAGTTAAATGACTATATTGTTTTGTATGAATGAATGATCAGGATGGTTTCACATCATTTTGTAGCAAAAACTCTAGGCTACAAGATCTAGTTCTCAAAAGTCTTGTGAACAAATGTTTAGTATGTGATATAAGGCCTTATTTCAGTGACTTATAATTTTTGTTTTTTCAAATAATTTTTTCCACGAATAAACGTTATTTTCTCAAAAATACAAACAAGTACATACATGTTGTTCACATATTATTGTAGCCCAGATTGTGCTGAATACAGTGTTATCAGACAAATTTCAAGGCATATCAAAACTTCTCCAGGGCCCAAAACACCCTCAGACCCCAGAGGGTTAAGGGCGGGTTTTAGAGGAAAGCAGCGGGGTCTCGCGGCATGAGGTCCAGAGCTATTGGCCCCAGCAGACCAGTTGATAGCTCTGGCTCACACTGGCAATTCAGTCATTTGGTCGGGGCAAACTTTTTTTTAATGCCAATTTTATGATACTGCATTAAAATGCTGCATGGAAACAGAGACTCGACTAATGATAACAGTTTATCCAAAGAATCTGGTGTTAGCATGTTGCTAAGCTGACAATGCAATACTCTGATAAAAAACACAAAACATACAACACATAGCACACACGAGTGAATTAGATGGAATTATTTTCAATCAATACTTGAATATAAAAATATTTTTAATCTACATTCCTCTTCATCTGATGTTGGACGGATTTTTTTCACCAGTCTCGTCGCAATCCATTCTGGGATTGCTTTATCTGCAAAGGATACAAGCAATGCTGTCTAAGAAGTTGGCCGAAGGTATCCTCAATTTGCTCCCTACCTTTTTGGAACGGCTTTTGCAATCGGGAGCATTCCTATGATGCTATGTTTTAGAACAGAGCTACAGATAGAGACAAATCATTATCTATGATCACACAGTGAGCAAACACAGCCATTAGCATCTGAGAAGCTCATCTAAAAATAATCAATATCAAGCCCGAGAACACAAGCCATACATTCACATAATGAGCTTTTCCATGGAGCCGCGCACAGAGCTAACATCATCACGGCAGCGCTGAGGAGAGCACACCCTCCTCGGGCATACAGCACACATATAACATGGTTATATTCTGCCTGTTTATCTGTCTCTCTCACACAAACACACTTAAGTCCAGGTGTTGAACGATTTCACTGCGAGAAGATTTCAGTCACGGCTGCTGGTGCTTTCGTGAAGTGCACAGAGATATCAGAGAATGTTGATAATACATTGACGAAGAACAGATATGTTTACATTTATTCATTCGACAGATGCTTTTATCCAAAGTGACTTACAGTGCATTGTGTGTAATTTCTGCACCACTAGGTTCATCAGATTGAATTGTTTTTAACAGGTTTCCCAAACACTTTGCCGTTTAACATTGGTCAGCATTTAGAAAGCTGGAAGAGTCTGCAGAGGATGTGAATATATGAAGCTGGGGGTTGGGGTTTGCATGGATGCTTACATATGCTTACTAAGAGATCGATTGATGTGCAGAGGAAAAGACACAAAGAGGAGGTGGGACAGAAAAGGAGAGAACAAGAGCAAGTAAAATACAGGTGCGATACAGTGCCTCTATGTCTACCCCATGGGTGTGTAGTGGGTAACACTAACACCCTAACCAGGCGCAACGAAACAAGATTGGAGTGACAAGCACATTTTCTGCCCACACTGAATGTGAAAATGCTGTGCAACACTAGACAACCCCAGCCAAAGCAAAGCAGTGAAGGCAAAATATCTAGACAAATACATAGCTTTTAATTTTCGCTCTGGAACCTGAGGGTTTTGTTGCGTTATATCCGTTCTTTCTTAGCTTACTTCTTTCACAATCAGTCACTCCTTTGCTTGTCCATGTTTGGTGTTTCAAGGAAAGTTCAGGGTTCAGCTCAATTGACAGCATTTGTGGTATAATGTTGATTACCACAGAATTAGATTCATCCCTCGTTTATTTAAAACAAGCAAAAACTGTGGTTACAGTAAAAGGCCAAAACATACTTCACACAAGTAAGCAAACGCAGACATGAGCGTTTGGCCAACGCATGGTCCCGTTGTACATACAAAACATGCGCTCGTGTTGCTCTGGCCATTACAAACCTTTTGTAGGTTTGATTTTTTTAGGGCGTGACCACAAAACCGGATGTGGTAGATGAGTCGATAGTTGAGGAGTGGGGAGACAAAAAGTCATTTTCGATTTCAAAATGCTCTCAGTCCACACTGCCGTTTTCAAGCGTTTTCCAAAAATTTCTGATCCACACTGAAACAAATGATAACGCTTAAATCCCCTTACTGCAAATGTGAAAAATTGCCATTCCATGTACGGTCTGAAGCGCAATTGTCCTCGTTTTTCATCGCTCGACAGCAATTCTTAGTAAACTTCCCGTCGCCTTTGAAAGAATGCAATATGAAGGTTGCACAAAATACCAATTAACTTTAACAATGCTATCAAAGTGGATAGCATGCACAACAACACCGCTACAACATGGACCGCCATGTTTTTTTTTTGGTTGTAATGGATCACATGACTGCGTCACATGACAACAAATCACAGTTTTCAGGTATCGGCATTTTCAAATGTATCCACTTGATAATGTGCTTTCAAAAAGCTCAGTTTTTGCTGTCAAAAATGGCATCTCAGTGTGGAGGAAGGCCAAAACGTAGAGAAAAAGATGCATTTTCAAACCAAAACTTAACAGTCTGGACTTGGCCTTAGACACGTACAATGGAAGTGAATTGGGCCAGTCCATAAACACTAAAATAAACATTGTTTCAATAGTATAGCCATAAGATATTAACATTATATATGTTAGTATGCTTTTAGTGTGATATAATTTCTTTACTACATGCTTTTAGTGTGTTAAAATTGCTTAGAGTGTTTACCAGTGTCATGGCAACAAAGTTGTAATATTGGACAAAACTTTACTTATAAGGTTAGTGAGCATTTCCCCCCCACTAAAATCATGTTAACTTGTATAATGTTTTCATCATGTGGCAAAAATTTTGAGACACTGAGTGCGTTTACATGCACATTCTTACGCCGGTTATACTTAATAAGCGGGATTTTGGTCCAACGAGTTTTTGGTGTGGGCAGGGCTTCCCTGCATGAAGATGCCACTGAAAAAGAAAACCAGCAACTGACAAAATGTAGTGTCGCTCACTGCTGTCACAGCTGGTAAGGACAGAAACTCTGAGTTATATGGAAGAGAAACTATAATTTTTATCACTTGTTGCTTTATCACGTCATGCCTGGTTGGGACACTGTACCTCTGTGTGTATATAAAAGTGATAACCAGTCACTTACTATAAATCTCTGTTATGCAACACTTGATTTAAAGACATCTAAAGCAGTGAACACCCCAGACCAAACATATATACACCTACAGTTATGTTCTTAAGTTGGTGTGTGGCGGCACTAATGCGCTTGAGTGTGGTATGACATTTGTTATGCAAGAGAGCACTCCAAAGAGGGACACCTAGAGAACATTACAGAGACATTGGGAAGAACCAAGCCTGAAATGACTGCATGAAAATATTATAATTACAGACTTTCAGTGTTATGATATTAGAGGAAGTATGATCTAGTAGGATTTGACCAATACATTTTAAGCTTTTACTAAAAAAAAATAAGTATTTTTGAGAGCAAGCAGCTTAGCCTCCCTTCAGTCTTATTGCTTACATAAAACAGTAACAGCACACCTCTCCTCCTCAAGCCACATTTGAGGTACCGTTCATAACAGTAGCACAAACAGTGCAGGACGAATCACATGCCAAAGTTAAGGGGTTGTCCTGAACCAGAAGTATGAGCAATTTGCATCACTAATTAATTTATAAGTTAAGTACACAGTTCAGTCAAACCTGAGCATAGGATCAGAATTACTAAAGCAGTTAAACTCTGCTAAGGGGTCAAGTCATGACCCCTGAGGTCAAGCCCAGGTGACCTCTGACCTGGAAATTGGAGCACAGGATCGGAAATGGTTTGAATCTTTGTTAGTTTGACAGTGGGAAGTCGAAGGGTGAGAGATGATCAGGAGTGTGTGCCGGTCACCTGAAAACAATTATGTTACAAAAGACAGAAATGGGAAACTAGCTATAAGTTTCACAAATTGTAACTACTCACTTTACAACGAAACATGACAATAGAAGGCTGATAAAGTTTCCTCTTCTATTTTAAACTGATATATAGACCTATATCAACATTAAAACAAACCTAATAAGATAAGCAATTGTGCGAATGAAGCATGTGCCAAAATGAACTAGACTGTGTCTGTGTTTCTCCATAACAATGAGGTCACAGTGTTAGAATGAAGGACAGGTCTGGAAATATACTCTTTATACCGGTCAGCAGGTCAGGAAATATCTTGATCTGTAAGAATTTGAGATTCTTATCAGCTGCAGTGACCCGGTCAAAGGTCAGGGCTGCACACAGAGACAGGAAGAGGGATGTGTGTTGGATGTGCAAACCTACTAAATGGAGATCAGGTCCCCCAAACACCTCGAAAACACACATTTGCGCAACTGGACTTTTGACTCCAAATCTTATCGCTACCAAGATATACTCGTTGGGACAACGTCGGCATGTGACAACTAGCACAGGTCTCACCTATTTTCAAAATCAACTAGTCAGTCTTAAGTCCTGCATAATTTAGCTGACTTAGCATCCACCAGACACCTATCAGACGCGTTTTTAGTGATAAATGGACACCAAGCACAGCCCTTCAAAATGATCTCTGACCATTCAATAACAAGGCTAAATAACTAAGATGCTTTATTCCAAAAAACAATTTCAAATTGTTCAATATATAAAATGTAATCTAGACCTACAAATTATGTACAGTGTAATAACCGGAAAGTGGTATTTTGATGGCTGTAGCAGTGGTGCTTTAAAGAGGATGAATTATCGCTCAAAATTCACGATTGCACAGATTCCCACTGAAATGACTGTATTTTGCCTATGGAATTTTGCCATGAGAAGGTTCAGTAAATGTGACCCCACCTTAAAAGTGCTTCACGTGTGCTATAAGTAAATGTCATGTTCACTGTCATAAAATGAGCTTGATTTGGTTTTTGTGAGAAAATGCAATAGCTACTATAATTCGCACATGCCGTCTGTGATTGCAGGACTACTGTGTGCACTGTCGTTTCATTATTCCTAATATATTTACAATTTCTTTATGAGCAAACAAAGTTTTGTGTGAAATTTTGAGTAAATATATTGCTAAATAAAAGTTTACTCAACTGTGTGATATATTGGCATTACATCGGCCTATCGGCCACCATGCTCTCTGGATATCTGCATGATCCTTTAAAAAACCCGTATCTGTCGACCACTAATTTAGAAATGCAACTTCTGAGAGATGGCTTTCAGTCTAACTAGAGACTGGAGAAAGACCAACTAAAGACTTACTAGATTTATAGTGGTGCTTTAATAGCACTTTAAAAAACTCTCTCCTAAATTTGCATCTCTAAATTTATGCTTCAAAGGTGAAGAATTCTAGTAGACTCTCAGCACATTAAAACACTCTGAGAAGTTTTCCCTCTAAATTCATGCTTTAAAGGGGATGAATTCTAGTTTGACTCTAATTACACAGTCTAGTTAGACTCTCTGCATGCTAAAACCCTTTTCATCCCTTTAAAAGCACTTTGCCGCTAAAAATATTACAGCTAAAAAACCTAAGAAAAGAATGTAGATATTGTAGATATAGTGTGTAGGGATGCATCGATGTATAGGCTGCCAATATTTATCGGCCAATTATAGACCAAATTAAAACCCTCTCCATATTGGTAATAAGCATGAAAATGGCAATATGAAAAACCGATGGTTTATTTATTTTAGTAACTAACTAATTAGTAACACACTTTGTAAAAACTCCAGAAATAATCCAGAAAAAAATAATAGCCACAAAATTTAGAAGGGTTAGCACTCCTAAGAACATGTAATATTTAATTTTTATTCTTTCTCGTCCTCACGTTAATATGGAAAAAAACGCTATAAACAGACGTGACAGTTGTGAAAGCAGCACTTACCTATAGGGAAACCATCCAAAATGCTTTGAAACCAGCAGACTTTGACTTCTGAGATATATAAAATTAAATATACATGACATTATTTATTGTTAGAACAGTAAAAAAGCTTCTGTATCTATTCTGATGACAAAATAAGATGAGGCAAAATATCAGTATCGGCCTATAGTTTTTTTGTTGTTGTTAAAATCGGTATTGGTATCAGCCCAAAATGTACATATCGGTGCGCCCTTACTAGTGTGTCTAAGGGGTCATTCACAATGAATGCTTTTTTTGCGTCTCTCCATGCTTTTTTTTTTCCTTTTCTCTTTGTAAACATGCACTAGACGAATGTTTTTGAGTGTTGCACTATGTCTCGCTCTTTTTCAGCATCTCGTGCATGAGTGCCACACTGCACGTTCCCACGTCGATAAAGATTATTGTGTAGACTATTTTACCTTCTATAAAACACCCAGTAAAAATAACCCCTGGTTATAATGTGACATGCTGGTAAGAAAACTGTAAATCTGCACTGTCCAACCTGTGAACCCGTTAACTTTTATTGTTTTTCAAGTTATTCAAGTGTCTGAAGTAAACGTCGGCCAAGAGAAGACACCAGAAACTGTAAAACGCGCTTCAAATGACCTTCGGATAACGCTGACTGTTTTTTGGACTGATGCATGTTTTTCTCAAGTATTTTGTCCTGTCGAGTGTTTTAGCCATGAAAAAGATTATTATTTTTATTTTTTTTTCGGTTAAGAAAATTTGAAAAGTAGCTACAAAAGCACGTAAAACTGTGAATTTTATGAAATTTTGTTTCATTGTTCATACACAGAAGACTTGGAATATGATGCACATGGACTACTTGTAATACAATTTTAGGTGATTTTTAACCTTTAAAATAAGTCACTATCAACAGCTTTTGTGTATATTACCAATAAAAAATTGTACGTGCAAAATCGCAAGCTCCAAACTGATTGGCTGGCCTTATGCAAATTCTGGGAGTCGGTGCACAGGATTTTACCAGTCCACCTGGAAACAAAGTCATGTTAACAAGGTACTGAGCTACTACAATGAGTGCTTGTGGGGGGACCAAGCAGGTTTCGCAGATACATACTGAAATGTAAAATATGATTGTTAGCAAACATCAAATCACGTCTGAAATGAACGCTGGAGGATCAGCTTAGTCGGACTGTCTGTCTTCCCTGTGACATTAGTTGCGCTCCCGCTTCCCGCTGCTCCATGTGCGTTTAGAAAGAAGCTCTTTACACTTTTAAAATAATAATAATAAAAAATAAACCCCACACAATTTACTCAATGGTGCTGCTGCATCACGTTATTAGATTGAAAAAATTCCTGGTCAAAAACCTACTCGTTGTACTGGCAGCCATACGTATCATCACCTATTTTAGGTGGGCATATGCAAAATCCTAAGAAAGATAGGTGAGAATATGGCGTATGCCTGCAAATGCCCTAGACCACGGGTTTTCAAACTGGGAGCTGCAAGAGGGAGCTAGGGGGTCCGTGAAAATCTTAAAAGATTTATAAGAGTGGTACCTTGTAACGTATTTATCCCAAAATACTTTGCGCTATTTACATTTTGCATTTATAGTAAGGTGAACGGAGCAATTAGTGGCTAAGTACATGCTCTACAAATGATGGAAAGATTTTTGAATAATCCCGCTTCTGCAAGCAGTTCGTGTCAATCTGACTTGGCGAACGCTAAACAAAAATCTAGAAAATATGACAAATCTTACATTACGTTTGGTTTTACCTGTATGTTAAAGCAGGGAGTCGAGAGACCCCAGTGTGTTCTCTGTCAAGAGATTCTCTCCAATGAGTGCATGAAACCATCCAAGTTCAAACATCATCTACAGCAGAAACATCCCAATGAGGCAGGAAAGTCCACTGACTATTTCAAACATCAGGAGTTGTGTTTGGCATGGCAGACTAGTACTTTTCGACAGCAAGCATCGGTCCCTGAGAGGAGTTTAAAGGCATCATATTTGGCATCACTACACATCGCGCGTGCTAAGAAGCCACACATGATCGGGGAAGCATTATTATTACCAGCTACTAAAGACACTGTCAGGGAGTTATTTGGAGAGGAAGCGGCACAAAAAGTAGATTGTGCCTTTGTCGGACAATACAGTGAGCAGACGCATAGGTGACATGTCCAGTGATATTGCTTCGCAGCTTTTAGAACAAGTGCAAGCCAGTGAATATTTTGCGCTGCAGTTGGATGAAAGTACTGATGTTGCAAATCAAGCACAGCTTATGGTCTACATTCGTTTCCTCGGGCAGGACAAATTTATCGAGGAACTTCTTTTTTGTAGAACCTTTGAAGGCGGAACCACAGGGCAGGACATATTTAATATTTTGGATCAATTCATGACGGTCAATTCAATAGACTGGTCTCGGTGTGTTGGAGTGTGTACTGATGGTGCTGCCGCTATGAACGGTAAACGCAGTGGTGTTGTGACTCTGATCAAAGAGAAAACCCCCAACGCTGTTGCCACACACTGTATGCTTCACCGTGAGGCTCTTGTGGCCAAACGCATTGATGATGATTTGCATCACGTGCTGAGGGATGTATTTAAAACTGTGAACTATATAAAATCACTCCCCTTGAAACACAGACTATTCGGTTTACTCTGCAAAGAAATGGGCGCTGATTATGAGAGCTTGCTGCTCCACTCAGAGGTACGCTGGCTTTCCCGCGGGGCTGTTTTAAATCGTGTGTATGCGCTGCGCAATGAGCTGAGAGAGTTTCTCTCTGGTGAAAAGTCAGAGCTTGCCAACTGTTTTGAAGATGACTCATGGATACTGAAGTTGTCATACATGGCAGATTTTTTCCAGCATCTCAATGTCCTCAATCAGAGCATGCAAGGGCACAATGTTCACATACTGAATGCACAAGATAAGGTGCGCGCGTTCACGCAAAAATTATATCTGTGGGAAAGCAAACTGAAAGAGGGAGTTACAGAAATGTTTCCTCTCTATAACCAGGAGTGCATCTCCTCCACTGCTGACAACATCACGCCCATAATCCAGTCTCATCTGTCACATCTTCAGGGCTATTTTAAACAATATTTCCCTGATTTGAACAACACCCACCTGGACTTTATTAAAACCCATTTGCACCAGGGGTTGGCACTCATCTGGATCTAGCAGCCCAAGAGCAACTGATTGATTTGACAAATGAGGGAGAGATGAAAAAGTTCCCCTGCCTTCCTCTGTCAGAGCTTTGGATGTCTGTGAGAAAGGACTACCCTGTTTTGTCTGAGAAGGCAATAAAGTGTCTTTTACCATTTGCCACAACCTACTTGTGTGAAGCTGGATTTTCAGCACTGAATGTACTTCAGTCCAAGCACCGGGCCCGTCTGGAGGTCGAAAGTGACATGTGCCTGGCTCACGCATTGACAAACTGTGTAGAAGCCACCAGGCTCATCCATCCCATTAGGACATCTTGAATCAGTGAATGTGGTGTTGTTTGGTTTGATTCACGTGTTTGTAATGCAAATGCTGCCCTTCAGGTTTAACTTTTTATCTACCAGTACATTAATACTGTGAAAAAAGGTACCCTGTTCAGTTAATGTATATATTTTTACATTTTTCAGAAATACAAAAAACTACAGAAGCTTCATAAAATTGTTAATTGTGAGAATTATTTCTGGCTATAGTGAGTTGCCAAATAATAAAATAAAACTGTTATTGAAACAGCATTTCAGATTTACGTTTATTGTAATATGAACTGCAATACGTCTTTACATTATATACAATTATTTACTCAAAAATACATAGTTGCCTTTATATTTTAGGCAAGGGGGTCCCCTGCATGGAATCATCATGTCTGGGGGTCCTTGGGATTAAAAAGTTTGAAAACCCCTGCCCTAGACTACACTACTGGTCTCAAGACATCTGCGTTCTGCTCTATTTGTGGCATTGCAACTAGTTTTATTTAGCTTGGTGGGAACCTAAATCTGACAGCATGTGCACTGGATTATTACGGCTCACAATATGGCTTCAATGCTATGTAAAATCCAATGTGAACTGTTTTTCGATTCAGAATTAAAAAACACACCTTCACAAACGCCTGTTATGCTGTCCTTTCTGTTTTTTAATCCTGCTTCACATACACAGAAACGGCAACACACACACACATGGATCTATTTTCCAGGCAAAGTCCTACAGTTGGGACTTAGTATTTGTACCACACAAAAGGGTCTACCTAAGAAAAACTGAGGGCCCACCAATCACCTTTCATCAACAGTTTATCTTTCAACTTGTAGACCTACAGTCAGGATCTACCACTAGCTTTACATCATTTAGATCTTGTTATAGGTGCATGCCAAACATAACTCAGAGATTATCATATGTTTTTCCCACCACCAGGTCTTTGATCAGCAGATCTCGATGATATGCTGAAATAATACGTTTTATTGATTCAGGTTTTTGGGTCTCTCTGTAGTCCAGTTGCAGGGCTGAGAGACTACAGTCAGCTCAGATTAAACAGATCTTCTTGTGGCGCCTTCAGAGTGTTTATTTGGGTCTTGACCCATTTGTATCCAGGCTTCTGGGCGTGAAGAGGGAATAGTGCAACCCTTCCAGCATTTAGAGGAAAACATGCATGCAGACACTACCACATGGACTACCACATGCCCACGCACACAACAACCTACAATCATAAGCACACACTCTTCACTGATCTGTGGTGAATTACAGATTCCTGTTATATCCTGTTTACATTAAAGATCAAAGATCACTATTAGCTCAACTTATCACTCTCAACATTCTGTCTTAAAGGAATAGTTCATACAAAAATGAACTCATTCATCATTTACTCACCCCCATGTTGTTCCAAACCCTTATGAGTTTCATCTGTAGAACATATTTTTTAGAACATTGCGATGATTTCAGTATAATAGCAGTTGATACTGAGTCACTTTAAAGCTTGAAAAAGCACCCAAAAGTGTCTTTTGAGGAATGACAATTTGTTGGATTTGCAACTGTAACAAAAATGTGTGTTTCCTATGGTATTCAATGCATTTAACACTGGTATTATTTTTGTAATACATTGACTGTTTTCAGTTTCCATTTGTTATGTAATTAAATATATGTTAAATACCATGTTCACACATGTTCAAAAAAAAAGTTGTCATTAAGCCTATGCTTTTATCTAAAGTGCTATAAATTACACCCATTACAGGGACAGTCCTCATGGAGTTAGATGCCTTGTTCATGGCAAAGGCACAATGGTCATAGCTCCTGGAGCACTTTTAGTGTATTTAAACCTGCAACATTTCTTTTTTCAGGATGCCTCACTGCTCTGAGAATAAATATAGCTACATTCTGTAGAGTAATAGAGAAATATAGTGTCATACGGCAATATAGAGCACAAAAGATTACAAATTTTTGTTTAAAATTTTTTTTTTTTATCCTAGCCACATGGTACTCTGCTGCCCGCATCTGGCCCGCAAACCATCTTTTTGTGGACCGCGTGGTGATGTCATCACATAAAATGATTGAATGTGTATGAATTTTGAGGTGTCAATTTTCTAAAGCATTTACTGTAATTCTCAGTATTGATAAACTGCTAAACCGGTATAGAGGAAAAGCAGCAAACGAATAAAAATAATGAATTAAACTACAAATTTGCGAATATAAATCAGATTATAAGCTACTTTATATAACGTGTGCAAGGTCAGTCTGCACACGCATGTTGATAACAGTTTTTGCGCTCTCTCAGTCTCTTTAAACATGCACGTGATGAGTCTCTCTTCCACACCTGCTCGTCACTGCCATAGCGTGAATCAACACAAGTGTCAGGTGACAAACGAATTCAACAGAGATACATGCTCATCACAAACAGTAATAACAGGAAAAAAGGTAATCCTGCAATAACAGAGTTGAGACATCTTCCCACAAATGCTTAATTTTTTTGTGATTTGCGTTACTTCCCTAAAATAATTCTGAAAAGAGGGTAATAGATAATGATGTCTCTGAGCGCTTTTTGAGCTAGTATTGGATATAAATGTCTTGTTTTGAGGGCACTGTATCTCTGGTGGGTGTGTGTGTGTGTGTGTTCACTAAGTGGCCAGTGTGTCATGCCAATCTTTGACAGTGACAACAGAACAGATCATCATCTAACTATATATGGCAAACATTTTTGACATTTCTCAAAATGTACATTTTAACTGTACATTCCACAGCAGTATATAGCCTACTTGTAAAAGTGTGGAACTTAAGGTATATATATATAAAAAATAAATAAATAAATAAAAAAAACATATTGGCCTATATATGATCATTATAATAATATATATATATATATATATATATATATATATATATATATATATATATATATATATATATATATATATATATAAAACAGTTTTTATTTTTTAAAGAACCACACTTTTACAAGAATTTTGCTATATATCAATTTATAATGTTTCATTTAACTCGTGTTAATTACATGAGTCCATGATTAATTAAATAGCATACAGCATAGTCTGCTCACCTCATTAATATAAAAAATTAATTAAAATATGTTATAATAAAAAATTTAAAATGTGCGGCCCTTGAGGCTAAAGGGATCGTGCTTTCCGGCCCCCCAGCTTTCTAAATTTGAGTACCGCTGTCCTAGTCCATTGTACTTAAATGGATGTGTTTGTGTGGGTAGAGTTGTTGAGATTTCATATTTTACCACCAAACATGGAAATTGTCCATATTTCACCTGGGTCTTTTTTGACCCACATATGCATTTAAAGGGCTCATGAAATGGAGAATCACATCTTCCTTGATATGTAGACATATAAGAGGTATAAAAAACATACAGTAAATTTCAAAACTCAAAACTTCCTAGTCTAAGAGCATTTATAGTTGCTACCTCTCGTTTTGAAATCTGTCTGTTCGTGACATCATGAAACATTGCTCATTTGTATTTACACATCCCACCACATGCGTCATCACACCCTTGGCCCCGCCCACTAGCGCTCAGATCAAGTCAAGATGGCAGGCCTTGTGTGGCTAACTTCCTAACATAACACCTAAGGGGACCCATCTGGATTATTTAGAATTATTTGTATATAAACAAACTACACAGACTATTTGGCCACTGTCATGTATCTCACTGCTTTTAAAAGATGAGGTGTCATGTTACAACTCTGAAAGGGAGAAGCAATTCTCTTTCATTCAGCTGCTGCCTCATGGACGCGTTCTTTCGCCCATCTGCACTATTTTTAATTCTTGGTGTATGTATACATAGGACATCTTTGGGGGCTTGGGTAGCTCAGCAAGTAAAGACGCTGACTACCACACCTGGAGTCGCAAGTTTGAATCCAGGGTGTGCTGAGTGACTCCAGTCAGGCTTCCTAAGCAACCAATTGGCCCGGTTGCTAGGGTGGGTAGAGTCATATTGGGTTAACCTCCTCTTGGTGGCTATAATGTGGTTCTCGCTCTCTGTGGGGCACGTGGTGAGTTGTGTGTAGATGCCGCGGAGAACAGCATGAAGCCTCCACACGCGCCAAGTCTCTGTGGTAATGCGCTCAAGCCACGTGATAAGATGCGCGGATTGACTGTCTCAGAAGCAGAGGCAACGGAGATTCGTCCTCCGCCACCCGGATTGAGGCAAATCACTAAGCCACCACGAGGACCTAGAGTGCATTGGGAATTCCAAATTGGGGAGAAAAACAGGAGAAAATAATAATAATAATTTTTTTTTAAAAAAAACCTTGGACGTCTTTGACCGTTTCGGTGCGTTTCTTGCAATGTGCACCTCAGTGCGCCTACAGTATGTGTGTGCATAATTTCACCGTTCTTTGGACTATGATATGTTCATTCTTTTTGGCTCATGTCAGCATGGATTGCTTGTGAACAGTCAAAATACGATTCAAGCTTTGCAAAGGAACTGTTGGGGAAGGATGGGGCAGTTAAAAACACTTCAGAAACGTAAGTAAACTGTTTCATTTATGAATATTTCAAATGTCATGACTGTTTGATAGTTTATGGTGCTGAGTGTTAACAGTTGTGCTTGAGATGAATAGTTTAATATATTTAGATGCAATGAGTTGGATGTGTGTTGTGTAAACCCTGCAATTTTGTTTTATAATGTCGAGGTTCATTCACTTCTGACTGAGTTTTCTGAATTTGAAGGGCTGCATGATTCCAGTCAGAACAGTGGGCGTTTACGTTGAAGTTTTAAGGAGGCACTTAGGCCAAAACCGAGCATTTCAGACAGAGGGCCAAAAACAGGGTGGAAAATGATCATATATTACTAAATTGTGACTGTTTTAGTGCAAAAAAGCTTTTATAACATTATCATTGGACCTCAGGGAAGATAATAAAATTATTAAAAAATAAATAAAAAAAACACTTCATGACCCCTTTAAAGGGGGTGCTGCAAAATTGCTGCAGTTTCCTTATGAAACCTTCAAATATACACGCAAAAATGCTCCCTGTGACTAGGCAGACAGGCAGGTGTCTTATGTTTTGGACACAGACACTTGCTGCATCCGAAAGCTGGAAAATGCTGCCATCAGAGGCTGTATACAGAGGAAGGATGAAAATTAGGAGCCTTTCAAACTGTTCTGAGATCAGTTTCCTTAAGAGGTTCATACCGAAACACTGTTGGTTAAGCCGTTAACTAATTAGGCAGCAAGGCATCAATTCAGCTGCCTAAACTTTCAGACACAGACACTGTGTGAGTGTGTCTGCAGAATGAGAAGGAAGTGGCATTTAAACCTTCAGATTTAAATGCATTTTTCTGACATTTCTCTCAAACTCCCTTTCAAAGCTGTGGTGGTTCCTCTGATCAAGAACAGAATATTTCCCATGTGAGTTGATGATGACTTGTGCTTGATGAATGAGGGATGTAAACTTTTAGTTACATCTCTCTTTCTCACTCTCATTCTCCATTTCTTTCATTCTCTGTTTTAGGTCATCATAAACAGTCAATCAACTGAATAGACCTAAAACTGTAGAAGTGCTGTGCCAAAATTTATTTTCAGTTTGTTTGATGGTTTATTCAAGAAATGGCATTCGTTTCTGACCAAATTCAGAGCTGATCTAAAAAGGATAGTTCACCCAAAAAAATCTGATACATTCTTCTTGGCATGAAAAGATGTATCGCACCAATTTTGGTGTCAATAATGCCAAACACCACTCTTATGTGTCTCATAACTCATCAAGACGCACCAAGTTTTAGCATTGTACAAGTTTAGCATTTCATGTTGTGCTCATATATATATATATAAAAAAAGAAAGAAAATCATACAGGTTTGGATCGACATGAGGGTTAGTAAAAAATTACAGAATTAAAATGTTTGGGTGAACTATCCCTTTAAATGTCATATATGAGGGAAGAGGGAAATGAAGGGTCTATAATGGCTGAGCATAGAAAGAGTGTGCGTGTGTTTTACGAACGTGAACTTTATGGAAGGGTTCATGCAGAATTTAAGATTGTATACAATGGAGAAGATAATTTTATATAGATACAGAAAGGGCTGTTAACAATTCTGTTGGCAGTAAATACCTTATGTGTGTGTGTGTGTGGTACTGTTGTGTTGTGTAAGTGATTTAAAGCAATAACCTCACAGCTAAACTGCCAATCCTCTTCCACTGGGGCTGTAGTAGCAGATAAGAAGCAGTTAAAGACCAGCTAAAGCAGCCCACCGGGTGTGCATTTGAACACATAACCACCAGGAAATTATTGAATGAGGAAGTGTATTTATGTCCTGTATGCAAACGCTGACTCAACTTCTATTTGATGTCATTTTGACACACCTGTATATTAAAATATGTCTACTCAGGAGAATTACATCTAAATTAAGCAAGCAAACAAACATACACACCATTTATAATATATGCAATAAAATGAAATGTTATGAAAAGTCCCAAGGTAACTCTATTAACCCCTTGATTACTGAGGTTTATAACACCACAGTACCACAAGAATGTGCATTAAGTATGTACAAGGAGACAGCATGCTTGCAATACATTAAAAAAGCATTTGCATACTTGTTTAGAGTATGTTTCTGACCTTACAGTAGCAGTTCTTGCCGCTGATCACTAACTAGAAAGAATATCTGACCCAGACAGAAAGAGAGCCTGAGATAGGAGGCGAGATGAGCAGGCAAGAAATTAGGAGAGAAGAGGAAATGCTAAGAGGGCCAAAGCAAAAAGTTAAGTATTGGAAAAAGACAAGAATAGCAAAAGGACATGAAACAGAGATCTGAAACCAAACGAGTGGGAAAAGCAGGGGACACAAAGTGTTCTGTCCGGGTTTCTCAAGGGACAGAAGGAGAAAAGGCGGATTACAAGGAGAGAAAAAAATCTGGCCGTATTAATAATGGGAAATCTGATTAGCCGGCTGGCGAATGGAAATGGCAGCCCAGGGGCGTGTGTGTGTGTGTGTGTGTGTGTGTGAACTTGCCATGTCTCCAGGAGCAAAGAATGGAGGCCAGCAAGTGTGCCAAAGACTTTAACATCTCTCTTTCTCTCTCCCAAACACATTTTGGCAGCATACGGCACCTGTGTACTGAGTCTCTCTTTATATCAGTAATATACAGTATGCACAGTGTCCACAAAATGTATTTTAAAGAATGACAATCTACGAATGTCATTGCAATTGAAAACAAAATCTCAAACAAAGTAGCATTTATTTTAAAGAAAGGGACATCCTCTGGACTTCCTCTGGGCCGACGGCCAATGGCCTTTGGCCTGCTGATTACCCTTGGGCCAAAGAAGGCCAACTGGGGATTGAGGTGGGGTCAATGTCAAAGGTGGATTTTGCTGAATCAGCACCAATACTCCTTTCTCAATTTTTCATATCTAGCTACTACCTTACCTCAACAGATCAACAGGGAATGGAGAATCATTTGTACTGGTTAGTAGATGAAATCAGGGCTCTTGTAAATTTTTGTGATGATGAAAATGAGCAACGTTAGATCAGCAGCACCTGCCGAAACGAAGACGTAATTAAGTATATTGTTGCCAAACTGGCCAAGTTGTGTATCCACAACTAGGAAAAGGCCTTCTTATCTTGATGTAAAAATAAAATGATGACGCTGCTACCACCTCCACAATCAGAGGCGAAAATCGTAATTTTTGCCCCCTCGACCAAACCTATCCATTTAATATTTTGGCTTTCATCTTAATTTTTGTTTAACTTTCTTCAGAAAAACTATAAACAAATCAAAAATGTAATCCAGTAAAGTTTCTGAAAGTTGGTTGATTTGATAAGGAAATCAACCTGCTTTTATCCCTCATTCCATTATCATCTGCTCTCCATAAAGAGAGAGAGAGAGAGAGAGAGAGAGAGAGAGAGAGAGAGAGAGAGAGAGAGGGACAGGAATGCTCTTTGACTTCCTCTTTTCATTTCAGTATCAACCATGTTTGGTATTCAGCAAAACACACAGTCCAAATGTGCTCTCATGGGCTCTGCGTTTCCTGTAGAAAGTCATACAAAGAGGTTTGGAGAGCACACGCACACACCCAGACTCTCACTCATCTCTTGCCTCTTTTGTATACACACATACCTCACATGATAGAACACCCCCTTGGGTGAACCATTTCAAGTTGGGATATTAAATATCTTGTACTAGATCTGATAAAAAAATATTACATGAAACATAAGCAGAACATAAAAAGAGAGAAAAGAAGATGCTGGGACTCAAGAGGTCAGCATGCAAACCACCAGCTGAGTAAAAAGCACAATTACGCAACCTTCACGCATAAAATTTGTGAGAAGTGGTGTTCAACAGAGAGGCTAGTATATGATGCTGTGAGTGACACAATGACCTGTGCTGTTTGACACATATGTACTGTAAAGGCAAAAACAGCTAAATAGTTACTTCGTCATAGGGGAAAATAATGTATTTTTGGAAATAATAGTAATAGTGAGATAACGCAAAATACAAAAAGCAGTTTCATGGACAGTCAAAAATGGCTGGCAATTTACCCTATCAATTTACCTGCAATTGGCAGAGTGGCAAAAAGTACATTTTGGACAATGTGTTCATGTCTGCATAAAGCATTACTGGAAATTCCATCAGGGCAAGAAAAGGTATGGTGCAGGTGGCAGATGTGTGTGTGTGTGTGTGTGTGTGTGTGATTGTGTCTTTGAGGCACAGTCCAGGGGGGTTCTCCAGAGCTCAGTGTTTGGTGGGGAGGGCATATCGCCCCCTCTCTGATTTATGTTTTGACACGCTGACACGTTGCTCATTGGACTCGCCTGCCATCTCTCTTTCTCTTTGTTCTTATGTTTCTATGCTCTTTCTCTCTTCGTTCAGAGAAAGACCTCTGTCACAGCTGTAATATTACAGTGTAACACATCTCTAATTAAATGTTCTGCGTTCATTTGTGCTAAACAATGTAATTAGAGCTGCTTTTTCTTTCTTTCTGACTTTATACCATTTGTGTTGTTTCTGTGAGAATTCTTCACGAACAGATTTGTTCAGGTATGCTGATTCCAGGTTTTGCCACAGTGCACAAAATAAGCTTGAAATAACATTGATGTATGACATATTATTCATGTTGACATATTTACTACTAAAGACCACATCTTAAGAATACCACCAATAGGACAAGACTTGCTTCATCTACCAATAAAAGAGACAATGGTCCTTTTTTGGATATGATTCAGTTTCCACCTCTACGACCACAAACAAGGACAGAAAAATATCAGAATTTATTTTTCTGATTAACACTTTTATTGATGAACAATAAAATATTTTATTTACACATGAAACAGAAAAGCAAACATATATACACAGAATCAACTTTTAACCCCCACAATTCCCTTTCGCCCTACCAATCCCCAACCCCACCCTGACCCTCAACAAATATCCCTGTGGTCCAACTTGAGAATACACACACAAAAAAATTATATATATATATATATATATATATATATAATCACACATTTAAAACTACACATCTCTCTCCACTTCCCCTCCCCGAGAGCCTTCCAAAAATGCCAAATAGTTGCCCCATTTTTTATTAAATAGCTCCAAGTTTCCCTGCCTTCTATACGACATCTCTTCAAATGCCGCCATCCTGCCCATCTCTATGCACCACTCCTGAATTGAGTGCACTTCAGTTGATTTCCATCCCCTAAGAATGACCTGCCTGCCGATCATAACACTGGCTAGGACACAATTTTTTATATATTTATCCCCAATATTAATGACCGCACCATAACCTAAAATACAGAGTCTGGGGCCAAATGAAATTTGAGTGTCCAATATCTCACATATAAAACTCTGAACCCTCAACCAAAAATCTTGGATCTTAACACACCACCAAAAAACATAGGTTGTGTCCCCATCTTCTGATTGGCATCGCCAGCAGGTGGGTGTGTCTTTAAGACCAAGCCTAAACAATCTTGAGGGGGTCCAAAAGAATCGATGTAAAATCTTAAATTCCATAACTTGCATCTATCTATAAAGACTTGATGTTTTTTAGAATCCTAGCCCACACTCCCTCCTCCAATACCAAGTTAAAATCTTTCTCCCATAATCTCTTGAGAGAATTTGAAGCTCAGTTCCCCAGACTCTGAATTAACAGAATACACCGATGCCTCATGACCTTTTCCAAAAGCAGTAATCACCACTCCCAGAGTATCCACCACTCTAGGGGGATGTATGCTACTTCCAAAAATAGTACAGAGCAGGTGGCGCAGCTGTAAATACCTGAAGAATTGAGACCTGGGGATCCCAAAATGTTGAACAATATTTTCAAAGGATCTCAACACTTCACTCTCATATAGGTCACAGAGCGTATTAACCTCCCTCACAATCCACTCTGTCCAGCAAAAAGGGAACTTATTAATACATAATTTTGGGTTCAGCCATATGCTCGAAGCAACATTTAAATAAATGTCTGAATTAAACACTCTGGACACCTTTGTCCATACTGCGTGCAAATGTGAGATAACAGGGTGTAACTTAACTTCTCCGGTTAATTTAATAGAAAGGCTTTGCAAATAGCGAAACAGGGGCAAGAACTTCCTGTTCAATACAAAACCAGGGAGGGGCTCTCTCAGGTGGAAGCGACCAATGAGCCAAATGTCTGAGACCGAATGCATAATAAAACAAAATCTTGGATAGGCCTAGCCCACCTTTGTCAATCGGCCTATGCAACTTACTGAAATGTAATCTGGGACATTTACCATTCCAAATGAAGGACTTCGCTATGCTATCAAATTGCTTGAAATAAGAGAAGGGGACATATACAGGGAGAGATTGTAGCAGGTAGTTGAATTTTGGAATACAATTAATTTTAATAACATTAACCTTCCCAATCATAGACAAATGTAATGAAGCCCACCTGCCCACATCGCTCGAAAACCTTTTTATTAAAGGGTCAAATTTAACTAACTAAATCACACAAATCTGCTGGGAATAAAATGCCCAAATACTTAATGCCCTGTTTGGGCCTCTGGAAAGTGCCTGGCTGAAAAGCCGTTACTCGGCAGTACGCTGTTAGAGCCAAAGCTTCGGATTTAGACCAAATGACTTTGTATCCTGAGAACTTAGAAAAGGATTTAATAATTCTGTGGAGGCTAGGCACAGAACTAGTGGGGTTAGAGACGAATAATAAAATGTCATCTGCATAAAGCAAAAGCTTATGCGCCACACCTCCCGCCACCACCCCTGGAAAATCCTCCTCCTTTCTTATCGCGGCTGCTAATGGCTCCAGGGCAAGACAGAACAATAATGGGGAAAGAGGGCAACCCTGCCGAGTGCCCCTATCCAGAGTAAAATAATCTGAAATGTATCCATTTGTTTGTACCACCGCTACCGGGTGTCTATAAAGTAACTTAATCCATCCAATAAAAGTATTCCCGATATTTCCCGTATATTTCCAAAATCTTAAAAAGATAATCCCATTCTACCATATCAAGTGTCACCATGCCAAGTGAGTTGGCAGCGACCGTAGTTTGATCATTCGCCACTGACCACATGATATTGATGAAACGCCTGATGTTATCAGAAGAGCTGCGGCCCTGAATGAACCCCACCTGATCTATATGTATAAGAGGTGTCATAACTTTACTTAATTAATTAATTAATTAAGCCAACATCGATTAGCCAACATTTTTGACAATATTTTAACGTCTAGCTGGATCAGGGAAATTGGACGGTAACTCTTATACTCGTTTGGATCTTTGTCCTTTTTAGAATCAGACTGATCTGGGCTTGTGTCATGGTTGGTGGAAGCTTTCCATTCTTTAATGATTCAGTATAAACTTCTAACAAAATTGGAGCCAGTTATGTTGCATAAGATCTAAAAAATCAGTGGCAAAGCCATCTGGCCCCGAGCCTTGCCTGTAGGCAAGGCCTTGATTACCTCGCCAAGCTCCTCCAAGTTATCTCAGAATCATAGATGAATTTATTTGCTCAGTCATCAGTTTAGGAAGTTCTAATGGTTCCACAAAGTTTCTAATCTCTTCATCAGCAGACGTAGATGTGGAACTATAGAGATCGAGATAGAATTCTTTAAAAATATTATTAATATCAATGGCCGAGGTAAATATTTCACCACCAGCAGATTTCACTGAGAGAATGGTAGAAAAAGACTCTCTCTGCTTTACGTATCTAGCCAAAAGCTTCCCTGCTTTGTCCCCCGACTCAAAGTATGACTGTCTTGCCCTGAATAGCCAAAACTCCACCTTCCATGACAAAATAGTATTATATCTGTATTTCAATCGGGTCAATTCTCTGAGGCCATTAGATGACATTCTGCACGTCAGCTCTGCCTCGGCACTTTTAATATTCCTTTCCGATTCCACGAGTTCTCGTGCTTTGGATTTTTTTGGTGAATGAGGCATACTGTATGATCCGGCCCCTAAGAACTGCCTTAAGTGCCTCCCAAGCCACGCCCACAGAAGATACTGAGGACCAGTTGATCTCCATGTAGACATTGATTTCAGCCTTTACCATTTGTTGGAATTCAGGATTTTGCAAAAGGGATGCATTAAAGTGGCAACTATATGATTTATTTTTCTCTGTATGTGGCAACACCTCTAAACACACCAGGGCGTGTTCGGAGACTAAAATGTTTACAATTGAGCAAACAAGAACAGATGAAATGAACCCAAGTGTATCGAATCTCACCAGTTTATGTCATTAAAAGGTATTAAAACTAGCACTAGTAAAACTAGCTCACCGTTCACACGTCCGATCCTCGCATGACATCACGTGGATCCCAATATACAAAAAACTTTAAGAAAGCCAAACCCACTGTCCATGGACAAGATCCCTATGCCCTCAAAGAGATCATCTGTCATCAACTGAAGCCAGACAGAGTTGACACCTGAACAGATCTTTGTATTGGAATTAGGCCTTCTTTTGTTCCTACTCCATCTGTAAGTGATTTTGAACTTTTCTTTTTTTTTTTTTTTTTTTTTGGATTTACAGATAATTTTTAGGGATATTCGAAGGAAATAATTTATGGAATCAAATTATAAGACTGATAATACAATTGATTAAAAAAAAATTCCTTTTTCCAATTGGTCATTTTAAATGTGGCATTAGCACTAATTATCAGTTCACACACCCAAAAAATACATTTTTCAATCACCCTATAAATGGTAATCCTATAAACATCAAAAGTAATGTACACCTGTAATGTAAATGTACACTAGAAATGTGATCTATATTATTTAATATCCATGTAAAAAGTTCCCTGGCTCCCTAAAGCAGCAGATGACAGAACATTGTATCTTTCCTTTTTATTTAGCTTCTAACAGTCCCGTTGCAAGACATTTTAATGAATTCAACCATCCATTGTCTACATTTTTCTTTTTGGGTATTGAACATATAAAACCTAGTATAAGATGTAGGGATATGTTAGGAAAGAGGCTTTTTGGATTTTAAGTTTATTGTCGATGTTTGATTGTTCTGTATTTGTTATGAACTGTGTTTGTATCTGCACTATTGTGACTGTTTTAGTATTGCTACCTATAATTTAAGTACACTTGTAAAGTATATCCTAATTGGAGCACCATTTTGATACTGGGATTGGTTGTCTGATTGATTGACTTACAATATTGAGTTAATGAACCTATAAAAAAATAATCACTATGGGAGTCCTTGTCAGCTGTATTTGATTCCAGGGCCAAAACTTATTGGTTGTCTAAGTGTACCTCCTTATTGATAATTTGCCAGAGCTGTTTTAAATGTGTATGTTTTGTACTTTTGGTTTCTTTAATATCTTTTAAAATAAAAACATTTGTATTTATTTTTTTAAATCGCAAGTGTTGCTGATACCTCTGCTTGATTAATGTTGATTTAATCCATGCACCTTGTGAGTGGGTAAAGTTGCACCAGATCTACTCTTGCAACATATTTACTATTAATACAGAAGGGGACATTTAAAAAAAAATAGCCAATAGCCTTTAGTTAATACCACAGCTCGGCAAAACTATGATTTGCTTCTTGTTATTGCATGTTGGTTGCAGGTGGCATTAATGGGAAGGGGACATTGTCATACTAGATAGCATTTTATTGGACAACGTTTTGAATTGTTTGGTCTATTTTCTCAGAAGAGAAAGACTATACGTTTTAAATGTGTATACTGTAACTGCATTTAAAGTTGATAAAAGTTTAATATAAAGAAGTATATATTGTTACCTTTTAGAAGAATATAGATGGCCTCAAAGCTAACAGACATGGAAAAACACATTTATATTTCATGGGGTTTATTAAAATAAAAATTCAATAATAATTTACTTACTCTCAGAATGTTAGCCTCAGTCACCACTAAGTCACTACCATTGACCACGTTTACATTCACTTAACCAAACAGTTTATTCCAAGGTTTTTGCAGAAAGCGGCATTCTGAAACGTCATGTAAGTGAGAACGGCGATTTCCTTACGCCGTTTCAGGGATTAAGAGAAAGCAGTTTTACACACCTGTGTTTCTCACGGCGAAGACGTCTTATGTGGCAATGTAAATAAGTGCCGGGTTATTGAAGAGTGCGCAAACAGATCGGATAACAAATGTCATAGGGTGGAGTTCACCAACAAGTCAACACAGCGGAAAGTATACATTTCTGGGAGTACAGTGGGGAAAGCACATACACTACAAACTATACCCATTTATACACACCAATGTCAAATACTGATGGTCCCTCACTTTTGCGTATATTTGCACAAGTACATTGGGGGAATCCCAGAGTTTTACATAAGAGGGAATCCCCACTAATGCACCGCAATTCCACTGCAGGTCTCTTTAGAAAGTTAAGGAAACAAACACAGCAACAACAGTGGAGAAAGCTGCTTACTGACCGAGCCACATGTATACAGGAGTAAAGAGTATGCCACTTATACAGTGCATGCAAATTGGAATGCTACTTTCAGGCAGTAAGCTGCATTCTGGCAATAAGCCAATTTCTGGTGTCCATGCAAATGTAGTCATTGTATGGAAAAAGATGCAATCAAAGTGAAAGGTGACTGAGGCTATCATTCTGCCTTAAATCTCCTTGTGTGCTCCACGGAACAAAGAAAGTCATACAGACTCACTCATACATTTATAAGACGACAAAGTGAAACTAAATTAATGTATTCCACTGATATGACAATCTTCTGTGGTTTTGGGTGTAATGGCATTAGAAAGGATGTTGATGGTGTAATCATAAAGGTTGAAGTTTGCACAGCTCATGTTAATATCACAGAACACTGAGGCACCATCTGCACGTTCCTCTTCAGTCTTCATCTTTTTCTTTATCTCACTCTGCAAATGCTGTGCTCTTTTTGCCTCTAATCAACCCTCTCTTCCTTTGCTTTCTCTTTCTCTCTGTCTTCCCCCATCATCTCATAGGTTAGATGCTCCAGCTAGATTTAATAACATCCCTTTGTTTTGTTTCTTTTTGTGATTATGTAATGGTTCATATAGATGATGTATGATGATGCTGAGGTCATTCATGTTTCCACAACACAGCGGACTCTCTGAAGTGATGTTGCTGGATGGCTGGTGCTTTATGCTTTAGTGATCTGTAAGATCCAGGCCATTTATGTAAGTGCTGATGTAAACTAGATGTGGTTAAGTGATGTGGAATATATATAAGAGTTGCGGATATGGAGCTGAACTCAATGTTGTTCAATATTTTAAGCTCTCTGAGCACTGAAGAATATTTTAGTTGGGAAGGAGATGGAAAAAGAGGGAGAGAGAGAAAACATGTATTTCTGGAACACAGAGAATCAGTCCCCATTGTTCTGTTTCTCAAGAATGAAGGGAATAAAATAGTCACTAAACACTAAATCTGATTAGACTTCCCTAAGAACACCTCAGATAAACACATGCTGGAGGGTATGCGAATATTTGTGAATTTCAGTTAAATTAAGCGTCTTTCACTGAGGCACTGTGCTCCACTTCCTGTCATGACCCAATTATCTCAGATCCTCTTGCTAAATTCTGCTTTTATAGCCAGATCATTTTTAGACATGAATTTAGAAGGAAAAGCCTGGATTTGAAGTGATAAATAAGTGATCAGTTAACCAAAGGAGCACTGAAAAAAGGGAAAGCAGCTCTATTGAAAATACTAAACCAGTAAACTTGAAATCAACTTAATACATTTAAGTTTGAGATGAGAGCATAATTATATTGCGTAAAGTCCAAGTGATATTCAACACAGTCATCAACTAGAATATGATCACATTGCTATGAAATGCTCAAATGGATTCAGATTTCTAACAGATGGTGTTCTCTCAACGTGACTTTTACTGCTTGCTCAATTAACTTATTTATAAGGAGCTAATACAACACTATTCTTTAGCATTTGGTCTCAATTTTATTTTATTGTGTACAATCCATCGATGTTCACATAATCCAATTGTGACGGGACTGTGAATAATATTTGCTGCATCAGTGTCAAAGCAAATACTAAGGAATCATCAGTATGACTGATTGGGTATGCTTGTTATACAGTACAAAACGATATATGTTATATATGCTAATGTGTTTGTTGATAGCTAGCAACAATCTGCAAGGTTAAAAAGAGTTATTTGAACAGATCAAATTTAAGTTGGGTTAACTTAATTCATTTACGTTTTCGCTACACAAATTATTTGAGTAGAGCCTATATTTTAATTTAATATCAAAGAAACTCATTTTCATTGTGTGGAACCAATGTCCACAACTGAATTAAGTTAAACCAATTACTTTTTGTCACAAGACAGGATTATAGAAGACAGACTATAAACTGTATGCTCACAGGACTTTGGCCAGTAAATAACCACCCAGAACACCCATGCAATGGCATAGCAATGTGCTAAATATCACTCTTAACATCTTATCAAGTGCATTGTAACGCCCTGGCAACGACCTACAACACGTGGGATGCATGAACCTCCCCCATTATCTTCAGAAAATGCAAAAATCTACAATTTATTTATATTTCAAATGTCCTAAAACTAATTATTTTTAGGACCTTTTCAAACATCTTTTGGAAGAAATGTAAACAGTGACTCACACACCAACAGTTCTCAGACAGCCACTAGCATCAGCTGGGCTCAGTTAATTGATGCCATTTATATGCAACAAATCTGTCCCTCCAATTTGTTAGTGTTTGCACCCCACAGCGAGTATGTGTGCATGTGCGGATGTATGTGTGTGCACCATAAAACACCCATCTGTCAGGGTTGATAGATTCTGCCCCCCCGGGACTGTAGGGTGTTTGAGAGAAAGCGAGAGAAACAGTGCTAATATGACATATTACAAAACAACACGATGGACGGAGTGGTTGTGATTAATGTCTGACCATATTATTCACATCAAGAGACATTTCTGCTTGACACATGCATGCACAGCCACTGGAAAACAATATACATGCATCCATGCTCACTGCACGCATACACATGCATGCACACACACACACATACTGTAATGTCTGCATGTCTGTTTTTTTACCTGATGTAAGTGACATCTTATATCAACGACATCAAAGCGCTCTACTGATGGACGAAGGCGAAGACATTTCCCAATGCAATTTTGCATGGAGTTCAAGTTTGGTGAACATTTACACACTGTATATTCGCAGCGTTGGCCAATAGGAAGTTGCCTGGTTTAGCACTAGCAGTGACCTTTGGGTTGTGCTTCGTAAATAGCTATACTGAGTATTCACAATGGACTAGGAAATCATTTTAGCTGCTAGTTTTTTTTTATAACTACACTTTCCCAGAGTTTAAAGAAGCAGAGGTTGCATTAACTGAAAATGCTTTGTCATTTACCTAATTTTAAAAACATTTATGGATGGTCAGAGCTATGGTACAGCGGGCTGTGGACAAATGGGCAAGGGGACCCAGGTTCAAGTTCAAGACCTGGAGCATGTCTCGATCCCGCTCCACCTCTCTCAACCCTACTTTCCCATCTACACTCTACAAATAATCTGATCTATTCCGTTTCCCTACACTCAAAACAAAAAAAACAAAAAAAAAGATGGCTATTAAAAGGTTCTTTACTGACCTTAATAGTTCTATTTAGAACCATATCTTCCTGAAGAACCCTTTTGTGCTGAAATGGTTCTTTGCGTTGGGCATTAGGGGTTCTTTATTCCCACCCATTTGGTTTCTGAATATAACTCAATAAATTCTTTCAAAGCCACCGCGCCATTGGTTCACTCACAGCACTGGAGTCCTGACAGCTCAACCGACAGCTACACAGACTGTCACCACAGGTAACCTTGATATACTGTATATATATTTCTTTAAATATGTGGCTGAAACATTTTAAACATTAGTTTTAGCAGGAAAGTTTTCAGGGACAAAAAATTAGCGCAGTTAAATGGGAGTGAGTATTTCTTTCACTTCACTTGATGTTTTTGAAACCGTGGCGAATTTAAAAATTGCAGTTTATCGTAAATGTGTTTGTGAGCAAAACTATTTTTAAGAGGTTGGCCAAATTTTAAGTCATGATTTTTAACACTTTTGTAACTGCTATGGCAACTGTTCGTGATGGGGAGGTCACATTTTCTCAGCTCATTCACGTCATAAAATCCTAGAAGAATATACAGTAAACTACATGGCGAAAATTTCTGTTACTATTTTAAGCATTTGTATGACTAATTGCACAAAATAATTATTCTCGTTGTAACATTGTCCTCTATGCATTCAATAATTATAAGTTATTTTACTCAGAGCTTCTTAACCTTTAGATTTAGAAATGTAGCCACATAGTCCAAAAACCTGCATCCAGTTATTTTAGCAAATATATTTAATAACACTGAAGGGAATTCATGATCATACAACCTAGAGCTCATGACATCTGTTTCTCTCTCTCTCTGCAGGGCATGAGACTGATGGATCAACTTTAGTGCTTATAACCTCTAATTAATAATCACACAATGAATGAAACTTCGCCTGTTATCAGACAACAGACAATTCTGCCACTGCTTGATAAAGACAGCACAGCACATGGGTACGTTTTTGCAAAATGTTGAGCAAGTCCATATTAATTTAAACCTTTACAATGTAAAACTTTCTGTAACTGGTGGTTTCCTAGCCATAAGATTGTCTTTTTTTATTTTATAGATCTCTACCAGAACATTCAAGTGACCAACTCAAGAGGTGAGCTGTCATTTTGTCATTTTCTTTAAAATACTGACTTTTATTGTAATTTCAGCTATCCACCCCTGATGTATGGTTCATTTTCTGCTCTGAAAACAGCATATGGCTGCCTTAAATCTATCAGATTATGTGAGCTTTAAGTAGTCCTTTTTATCTCTCTTTCCTTTTTATATCTATTTTTGCCATTAATTTATACAATGTGACTGTGTAATACAATGTCATTTCTTTGTGTCATAGGTTTACAGTTAAAAATCAGCTACACTATGACGTCCAGCTGTGTACTTCTCTCCGTTTCTCCACTAAGCATGCGCGTGATAAAGACTGAATTTGTGATATGTATCGAATTTTTGGGTTTCAATTATTTACATGGGTTTGTGCATAAAAATTTTGCCCAGTCTAAAAATAAATAAAATAAAAACCTATCACACTTTATTTCACTTTTTCATTTCTACATTGTGAAGGGCTCACTTACATTATCCACATATACTGAAAGACTGACTCTGAACTTAATTGTGTATTTGTATTCAGACAGACGCTGTTGGACCCCACAACCTCTTTACCTGCAGAGAGGGGCTGCCACTCAATTACACCAAAATACACAGTGATGGATAATGAAGACATCGTAGAAGATTGTGCAGATATTTTAATGAAGCCTTCAGTTTAGTTTAGCATTCGTTACATCTATTTGTGTTTCCATGGGACTTTGCTCTTCCTTGAAGGATTGGTTATCAGCATGAAAGAAAAATACTCTCTACACAAAAGATAAAAGAATGCACAAGTTTCTGTCACAGCCTTAATGTGTGGAGCAATGTGGGTCTGCTAATTCAATTTGCATATGCATGTATTGACTCTTTCACGTTATGTATTTGTTGATGTATTTATTAATGTGAGTGATTTATGGATTTAGAATGATTCAATCACAATAATTTATTAATGTATTCAACTAATGATTGCTGTAAAAGAAGCAAATTTTCATTTAAATAGAAAATAAAAGTTCTTAAATGACACACATGCCTTGCTTTTATTTATTTGTTTGTTTGTTTTGGTTATATTTAATATAAAACCATAATTTAGACTATAATATTTTATAGGAGCATCAAAAAGGTTCTTTATAGCACTACTGAGGTTCTATATAGCTCTTTAAAATGAAGGTTCTTTATGCAACCTTTAAAAAAGGGTTCTATTTAGCACCAAAAAGGGTTCCGCTATTGTTACAAGCCAAAGAACCCTTATTTGGTACTATTTAGAACCATTTTTTTTTTAAGAGTGTACAGTATATTCCCACCAATACGCTGATAACATTTTTTTAGATAATTACATTTTTTTATTTTTATTGATTCATATATTAAACAAAGAAAATCAAAACATATACAAACAGAATCAATACTTAACCCCCACTATTACACCCCACCCCCTCCCAATCTCCAACCCCACCCTGACCCCCAACAGCACCCCAGTGGTCACATGATTATAGACACACACGAAAAAAATCAGCTTATTAAAAAAAAAAAAATCAGACAACACAAGAAAACTGTGTTTACATGAGATTTGAAATGATCGAATAATGATATGCTTTTGACATCAGAAAGTAAACACTGGATGAGCCAATAAGAATGCAGTTAAAGGTGTTTCCACACAATGTGAGAACGTGTGCCAGTTATGAACTTATCACGATAAAGGAACACCATTTTTATATTGTTGAAAAGTGGTTATGTTTAGGGGTAGGGTTAATGTATCTAAAATATCTATAAAATAGCAAAAATGTAATTATACAAATATATTTACAATATAAAGGATTCATAAATATTTTAAAGTTTTTAAAGCTTTACATATGTAAAAATGTCCATGCTTTAGATTTATTTTATGTTTCACCATCTATCCAAACGTCCAAACATTTACATTTAAATGTTACGTACAAATAGCTAGGTACAATAATGAGATCAGGATGGCCGTTTACATTTACACATCTAATTGGTGTAAGATTGTACAGGGCTGATGTGATGTGAATACTGCTTCAGAAAGGACAAGACATCCTGTCCTACAAATGGACAAAGAGTGAGAATGGACCCTTTTCACAGACCTGTTATGACGCATCTCCGCCTTCTTTAACAACGTAAATGTAACAAACTTTTTTATATTTCCAATTGTAAAAATATTAAGTGCAAATTTAGAACATTGTACTTTGTATTGTATTACCCCGGAATACGTTTTAAAAAAATCAGTCACCACAGCTGCGATGAGGCTTCTAACACAGCTGCTGAGGGAGTGACAGGAAATTTGGCCTGTTTCTGTCGTCTTACTGATGTTATCCAGCGCTGTATATTTTGATCTTCTTTTGCAAAGCTGTGATGGTGTAATTGTTGATTTTTTATTTTGCTGTTGGAGCAAACGGGTAAGCAAAAGTTACATTTGCAGTGGTCCCCCATTCACCGCCATTCAAGTTTAGCCAACTATGATGACTTCTGCTTTGCGGCACGCAGACGTGTGAAAAGGTCCATTAATGAGAACAGAACATTGTTTTGTGAACTCTGTCACACTGTTTTGTTACACTGTACTGTTTTAAAGACTGTAGCTACAGTAGATAAAAGCAACAGAGTGTCAAAACCACAGTAAAAGTGACAGGGTTAACAGTAGCAATTTTTCATGTTTAAGGAGGAACAATTTCTGGCTAGCAGTGCCTTAAAGGGGCCACAGCATGGAAAAAATATTTTTCTTGTTTTCTTGCTTTTAAATAAAATATTTTGATGTAGAATATTTATGGAAACTAACACCCTGTCTACACCCGGTGACGAGTAGCGACACAACGGCTTGAGGCTGTCCACAATGGACGCGTCGACACGAATGTTCTAGACCGTTTATTTTTGTTGTTGGCAGCAGCAGCACCTGTGCGTGCAGCGCAAAAAGGAACAGGACTCCCATTTACTGTCGACGTGATAGACAGCGTCATTGATTATAATGGGTTCTATTGCTTTTGATGCAACGCGCCACTCGTGTCCGGTGCAGACAGGGTGTAAGCTGTAAAAATAGGTCGTTAAGAAATCTTAACATACGACTGTCCACATACAGTATGCATATTAATGCCTATTTAGTATTCCGAAACTTGGTCTGCTCAGTCATGGAGATGTTATAAGGAGGAAATATGAAAGATAATATTATTCCTACACAAAGCACGAAGAACATACTGTTATTCCAGCTGGTAGCTAGATGATAGAAAGTTTACCAAACCTTGTGCTGTTCCTGGCTGTGTAGCACCTACAACTCTGCATATCCTTTCGAAGTATAGCAACTTTAGAAATAAGTCCCTGATCATTTCAGTCTAACCTTACCAGTTTGTTCTAGCTGTTAGATCAGCAAATAAGATCTTATAAAAGTATTTATGACTCTTCTACGGAATAATAACAAATCCTGTTTAATGGCATAGACGTGATTGCACTTGCATTGCTATGGCCAATCTACCGTGTCTGTGTTCGCTTACTTAAACGCAGACGCTTCTAGCAATGCAAGGTCTATTTCGTGAGTTGTTACATTAAAAAATGTGTCAGACCGCAATTCATAACACAACGCAAGTATGTGTTGTATATTCAATGTTGCCATAGGGGCACTATAGTGGACATTAGTGTGAACTGTCCGCATCTACCATGACTTCTCTTTTTTCTCATTACAGTAGTTAGTCAACTACTGTAATGCCAGAGCAACAGTTTGAAGAGAATATTGCTCAGCAAGTAAGTCAAAGACAACATATTTATAGCAACTTACCTAATAATAACACATTCAACATATTCAACTTTTGAAGATAACTCTATCAACCCCTATTATAACCACTTTTTTGTTACCACCACTATAATGTAGCACACATTGAGTGCATTCAACCAGACTGCACATAGGCAATGCGTTGCTCAAGCGCTTGCGTCTGTGTATTTGCATAAAGAACGTTTCTGTCCTTAAAGGTACACTGTAAAAAAAATAAAAATAAATAATAATACTTTTAAAAGAAAAAGAATGTGAAAATGCTACAGTACAAAAATTTTAACAGGGTAACTGGTTCCAGAAGGCTGGTAAAGAGAAGGGTACAGCAGAAAATGAAACGTGAAATGCTGCGGTTGTCATCTGTGGCATTATATAACAAGCCACTACAGAGAAAAGCTAGGCATTATATCAATATCTGTATGTAACACTTTCAGATTACTTTGCTTGGTATGATGAAAGTGTTCAGAAAGTCTGGATAATTATTTTTATTTTGTTTGTCCATGTATCTGCAAACTTGTTTTAAAATAATAATTTAAAAAAAAAATCTAAAATGAATTTCATGCTAGTTTCTAAGAATGGGGTCTAAATTGGTGTCCCACTACTTTTTATAAAACAATAAAGGCACAAATCCAAAGTATTTGATATTTAGGTAAACTAGTACTGTATCTAACATAAAATTAACAAGGCATGGAATGTAGCTAGTTTTGAAAAATTAAAAACAAACTAGGGTTTTAAAGCTAAAGTGTGTAATTTCTGCGCCACTAGCGCCACCTAACGGAATTGCACAATTATTTGTTTTCAAAACAGCTTTCTGAATATGCCCCTACACTGTAGTTGTTCAAACAGTCAGATAGTCCTGCCCCCAACTCACACTATGGGTCTAAGTGGGTCGCTCAAATCAAACAGAGCATTTTTCATAGTGCCACAGAGACAGTGTTTACAGTTTTTGAGAAAAAATTAACCTATGAATGGCTTATAGTTGTCCCTGCATATTAAGCTGGGATAGAAGAAAGTATTTTACAAACTTCAGATTTAAACTGTGTTCATTAACTGTATGCAAGCTTAAATGTTGTTAACAAGGTTGCAAAAATATGAAATGAATGGAGCATAAACTGAATTGGACAAACAAAATTTTCCGAAGGATATGCACCTCCTTTCACTGACCCTTTGTTGAAACAGAACAAAATTTGACTTTTATTTTTTTTTTTTTTTTTTTTAAAGAGTTTTAAGCCCTTTTGTGAACTCTATTTGTGGAATTTGCCAGTGTTGCATTAAACACTGACGTGGAACATCACATTAAGAACTCATGTCTTTTCAATCAACCTCCTTAAAGCTTAATTTAACATGATAAGCATGTATTTGTAAATGAATGGTAATACACTATACAGGTATTGATTGGTTTTCCATAGAAAAGCTGGATGGTGTACTCTATCCTCAGGCCAACAAAAGGGGAACAGCACTTAAAACCTCTTTAATGGATGATTACTGATGAAGCGTCCAGAGATCAAAGATCATCTCCCAGTGGTCTCAAACCAAGTATATAAGCTGAAACGAAGGGCCTGAGTGATATTAATAGATCCGAGTGGTGACTGAGGCTGTCAGTCTCTAACATTTTGTCTAACATCTCTAGATACAGATTTGAGAGTGAGTAAATGACAGAATTTTCATTTTTGGTTAAACAATCCTTTTAAAAACTTCCTCACCGTCAATGCATTTTTTGGACCATTTACTGATGACTTCATTGAATACCTGAAGACTTTAGTCATTGGCTTATTCCTGGCTTATCAGTGTCAAGCTCTTTCTTACAAAACAATGCTCATTTTACACATGAATCATGATCATGTTGCTTTGTAGACATGAAGGGATGAATATAAGCCTTCCCATCTCCCAATAAAACATGACTGTAGTATTAGGGTATATTAAAAGCAAAAGGGAGCTGCAACAATGTGACCATTTAAGGATTTTAAAAAGTAGGAGCCAGAAAGTTGTTAAATAAATCAGGATCTCTCTAGGGAGGGAAGGGCAACATTTTGGCTCCGTCAACCTCAGCCAGAGCAGTTAAGAAAACAAGATGCTCAGAGGGCAATATTCAAATAGAAGATCAAGTTTAGATACTCACCACTGCAAAAAAAAACAAAAAAAAATCAGTAAGATAACAATGTTACACTGATGCATGGCATGCAGATAATACTATCTTGAACAAATTATGACAGTAACAGACTCTATTCCTATCTCTGCCTGCCTTTCTACCTCTCTTTTAATTGATTTCCCATTATTTAGGGCCACCTTACTGAAGAATTAAGTCTGAAGAATGATGTTTTTCTTACTCGAATCAATCCAGTGAGCAACAGGTGTGGAAAATGTGCATTTACTGTCTGTTAAGAATATGCCGGTGTAAAAATTGCTGGTGTAAACTTTGGCCTCTGTGGCAGGGCGGAGGGCAGGGCAGGGTCGTGATTCCGCACACCCGGCCCCTAATTAGGCTGATTAACCCTCTGGATTTTTTCCTCATAACAGCGGAAACAACTTAAAATACTCCATCATTTTTGGGCATACAGATAAGTGTAAGACATCATTAGAAACTATAAAGGGTCTACTTTTATTTGTGTACACTCACAATAACAACAAAACCTTGTACTTTTGTAAAATAAAGAAAATAAACAGGGTGCGCTTTCAGCCATCTCTGTCTCCGCGAGCATCTTTCTGAAACACGTCATAAAAATGAACTGAAACTCCGCGAATACTTATCAGACAAACATGAAACATATGTCTAAAGAAAGCTTAAAATGTCTACTTTTAAATAAAACAATTCAAATTTAAAACATATATTCTCCTGCAATATAATCTGTATGAAACAAAGCAATGTACAGTTTCTCCTGGCTCAGCTCGTTATCGCTAATGTGATCCCACCCACCAGCAGAGCTCGCTATTCATACGGTAATGTGCTGAGGCGATCAATGCAAATGGGAAACGCCCCCAACAGTGCCTTAAAAACACCAAGTTTCATCATCAGATTCATTCACCTTCCTGCGCGTTTGGAAGATGGCATGCTACACAGGTGAGGAACCTCCTGGATAGTGACGAAGAGTTCACATTTTCCTCAGAAGAAGAGCGGGACTCCGACGTGGAACGTTTGAAGAGCGACTTGATCCAGCCGAGGATACAATTCCAGATGAGTAAGTCATTTAGTTTTACTTACATTAGTTGACATGCTATTTTATATAAACATGGACATATTTTACTAGTTGGACTATTTCCAGACTTGCCAGCCAGGATTCAGATTATTGAAATTTGAAATATGTCCTAATAGGCAAGTTTTAGTTACATTTAAATGTTGTTTCGGCTAAAGCAGGTATTTAAATTGTATGCTATATGATATAAATATGATATGTAATATGATATAAAAATAATATGAATGTTTAGATTATATTTTAACTAGTGTTTATGCTGCCTCACTATCATCAATGAAGCCTGTGCTTGCAAATATCTGTTCGGGTGTAAATGTGTCAAATGTGCTGTAAATATGCCCATATTAGAAAATCAGCATATTAAAATGATTTCTGAAGGATCGTGTGACACTGAAGACTGCAGTAATGATGCTGAAAATTCAGCTTTGATCACAGGAATAAATTGCATTTTACAATATATTCAAATAGAAAACAGTTATTTTAAATTGTAAAAATATTTCACAATATCACTGTTTTTGCTGTATTTTGGATCAAATAAATGAAGCCTTGGTGAGCAGAAGAGACTTCTTTTAAAAACATTAAAAAATCTTGCAGATCTATAAACTTTTAAACGGTAGTGTAGGTCTAAAGTTTAAGTCTTTATGTAAAGAAAATGTATAGTCAGATTACTTCTATTAACTTAAACTTGATTTTGTGAATAAGCTACAAACAATACATACAATCATTAAGTCTCCTCACATTCATTCTCTCTCAGGGGAGGGGTCTTTGTCTCCTCAGGTGTGAATCACATCATTATTCATGATCATCCACGCCTCCTCGCATATGGCCTTTCTAACACTAAAAGTGTACTAAAAAAGTTAAATGACTATATTGTTTTGTATGAATGAGTGATCAGGATGGTTTTCACATCATGTTATAGCAAAAACTCTAGGCTACAAGATCCAGTTCTCAAAAGTCTTGTGAACAAATGTTTATTATGTGCTATATGGCCTTATTTCAGTGACTTAACATTTTTGTTTTTTCAAAAACCACGAATAAACGTTATTTTCTCAAAAATACAAACATGTACATACATGTTGTTCATATATTATTGTAGCCTAGTTTGGCTTAATACAGTGTTATCAGACTTTAGCCATTAATATGTTTTTAAGCAACTGAAAAAAGCACAAATGTCAAGGCATGTCAAAACTTCTCCAGGGCCCAAAACACCCTCAGACCCCAGAGGGTTAAGCCTGAGAGGGATAAGGCTGACCGGAGACGGCAGTGCGAGAGAGAGAGTGTTACGGACAGCTGTCCGACACCTGTTTATGTTTGTGTCTTTTTTGTTAAGTTTATTATTAAACTATTATTTATATTGTTAAGCTGGTTCTCGCCTCCTCCTTTCCATTGAATGTGTTACACTGGTGCCGAAATCCGGGAAGGAGGAGGGATGCGCCATAGTAGAGTCCTCGCCACTACCATCCACCCCAACGGAGCAGCCGCAGCCATCTACCTGAGAGGAACGGCCGCCGACCGCGAGGGGAGGAGGAGACCCCTACCAGCCACTGAAACGTGGCGGGGTCTGAGACCGCCGACCGCAAGCGGGGAGGGGCTCCTGGCTGACTGCCTGGAGCGGGAGGACCACTGCAAGGGGCAGGGGAGACCCCTGCCATCCACCGAAAATGCAGCGGGGCGTTCCGTCCACCAGGGGCCAGAGGACTGCCTCCGATCCACCAGAGGGGCGTGGCTGTCGTCCACTAGAGGGTGGAGGAGTGGCCGAGGACCAGGCTACGGCACATCGGAGAACCGGCGAGTACGTTTTTCTATCTGTTGTTCTATCGTTCTGTCTCTGCCTGTCTATCTATCTGTCTGTCTGTCGTTCTATTGTTTCTATTTATCTATCTCTCTTATTTTCATATCTATCTATCTATCTATCTATCTGTCTGTCTGTCGTTCTATAGTTCTGTCATTCTATCATTCGGTCTCTATCGATCTGTCTATATGTCTCTATGAATCTGTCTGTCTGTTGTTCTATCGTTCTGTCATTCTATCGTTCTATATCTGTCTGTCTCGATGTATCTGTCTGTCTGTTGTTCTATCGCTCTGTCATTCTATCGTTCTATCTCTGTCTGTCTGTCTCTATGTATCTGTCTGTCTGTTGTTCTATCATTCTGTCTGTCGTTCTATCTCTATCTATCTGTCTGTCGTTCTATCGTTCTGTCTATCTATCTCTTTTCTTTTCTTTTCTTTTCTGTCCTGTCTGTCTGTATCTTTGCTTCATTCACCGTTTATCTTTTTGGGTGCAAGCAAGCACTGCCTTTTATAATGCAATGGGCTTCATTCATAAAACTTTCATAAATATATGAGTTAATTCTGAGTAATCTGTGTGTAAAATTGACATTCATGAAAACTTTCCACTGGATTCATTCCCAAACACACACACACACACACACACACACAAACACAAACACACACACTGGTTTCTTTGTAGCAGCTGTATGAGCACACATCCATTATCACATTAGATGGCTCTGATGAGGTTTAGAGTGGGCCAGCAGACAGGTGCAATATGACTTTTTCTAATTAAACCTGATGAAGTCATCATTCTCTCTGAGTAATTTGTATTTACAGCACTTCTAGAGTACAGTTGTGAAGAGCAGCCCACTCTACACTCATTACCCCTCTCATCTGTGGGAGCGCCATCGTTATGTACACAGCACGGATTATCATATTCCACAGCAACGTGACTGCACACACAAAAGTGATGTACAGTGGTCCAAGTCAATGAAACACACAAATGGAGCATATGCTTCTTTCCTAGAATGGAAAATCATCACTTAATTGTAAAAAAAAATATTTAAAAAATATATAAAAATTTAGTGTTTTTATAATATCATATACAGTAAGTTATGGATTATTATGATGCAGTTTGCCCATACACTGAGTCAAGCATCTAAGAAAAAAACAGATTTAGGAATTGATGGGCAGGTCTCATTAATAACCAGTACAAGGACTCAATGAATCTAAATCAGTTCCAGTTTTAACCTAACACAAGCTCACCTCTTACCACCAAATCACACACCTTCTTTATACAAACTCACCTAAATACAAACAAAGCCTCTCACATGCAGAGAAAGGAGTGACTTTACTATCAGAAGTGGCTTGTCTTCCCGTCCAGGAAGGAAGGTATTAACTAGAAGGCCAAGCAAACCAAATAAAGCTCTTAAAATATACTTTACACCATAAAAGAGAGAGAAAGTGGGCCATAGGTCACACATAATAAGGGTTGTGTGTAAAGTACACCTGTGTATGAGTGGCTGTGACCGTCTTACTTTGAAAAGGTACTTGAGTTGGGTTCTGTTTCGAGGAAAATAAGATGGATGTGTTTCCTTGAACACACACATACACACTTTCCTAGATAGGGACATGCCATAGACTTCTATTGTGTTTATTTAAAACTATGAGTCTCTCTCTGCTTGTGGAAAAAGCATTTTTATGTGCGTCTTCAGCCTGTGGTGGCAACATGCGTGTGTGTGTATGTACTGGACTGATATGTCCACCAAATGTTCGAAGAAAACCAAACTCTGTCAACTCTCTCTTAGTTTGCCTCTGGCTATGATCCCAAGAGAAAAACACAAACATCAACCAGAAATAAACCTTCGCTGCAATTAAATCCACCTCATTTTAGACCCCCATGAGCTGTCCCAGATTTTAAAGACCACAAGGATAGTCTTGTAATAACAATTTGACATGAGGTTTAAGCGTCAATTTAAGCATTATTGATAATGACAGTAGAAGAGTAGCATTAGCTGCTTTCATAATTGCTGCCGCTAGAATATACGATCAATGAGGAATTTACTACAGTGCAATAAAGACGGCATGTTTACAATTATGTGGGTCTGTTCGAATATTTCTCCTGATAGGGAATTTTTAGAACATTGAATGCATGTTGATGCCAGGCCTGATAAATGTTTCTAACGTCTACAAAAGCACCACAAAACACACGTGCACACTCCGTTCTCAGCACATACTGTACACACTCTTAAGTTTAATTGGGACATTTCCCACATATGTAAGGAGAAAGCAATGTAAGCCACGGGTTCTCAGGCAGTAAAGCTGCCCATGTCAAAAATACACCACCGCACAAACCAGAATCAGGAAACCTCAAGTATTTATTCCAAATCTTTTCTGGTTTAAACCAGTCTGGTGGGGTCTACTCATAGACATGAGCATTAGCTGTTTTTGGTTGGAATAAAATGCTGCTGTTTGACCTACCAGTACTTGGCCCTTGCCCATGATCTTGTCCACAATCTCATTATCGTCCTTATTGAGTTTTGATTTGTCATAACACTTCTCGTAGCACAGGATTCGCAGACATTGAGAACCCTCCAGCTCAATCTCAAACTCCTATTGGAGGAGAAATTGATTAATCACAGACACTGTTAGTCTGATTGGTCTGGTGACTCTTATTTAGGATCCGTAAATGTAATTTGGTTATATAACTGACAAACTTTATTCACTCACCTCGTTCCACTGTGGTTCGGTTGTGTCTCTGAACACACGTGTTTTGGCTTTACTGACGAAGTAACCAAAAGAGTCCACCTCCAGTGTACAGTACAGATCTATAAAGACAATACACAGTGCCTTCATTACATAGGCAAAAATAAATAAAATGGATAGCTGACACAAAATTCTGATTGGATGACCAGCATTCAAAGCCTCTGTATATAAAAAAAAAAAAAAAAAATATATACAGGTATGCACACCTGTGACCACTCATCAGTTAAATTCTATATTAATGTGTCAAGTTGCTACACTGTTTTCAACCATAACCAGCCTACAATTAGGCTAATGAACTATATGCTTATTCTGAGTACTATTAATATTGATAAATGTAGATAGTTTTTGAACATTGGTGACTTTTACCATATTGCTGTTGCTGCTATTATTAAAAAGCAATGGATCGTGGTCAGGGTGGATGGCACAAGGTTAATTTGACACAAATGAAAACAAGGCTGTGACAAAAATATTGTCCATTAATTTGTTTGTACTGTTGTAATCAATCGTCAAATGATTAGATGAGACCTAGGGCATAAAGTACAACCAATTGAACCAAACCTTAAAGCCTAGTTTTCATTAACTTTTAATTAAATATGCTGTCTACCCTGACTAAAAAGTCCAGAAGTCCATGTGTTAAGGCCTTTTCACACCGGAGGCCACACGATTATGCAAATCGCCAACTAATGACCCTTTCACATAGAAAGCAATGCGAATTTTCGCCATTGGCACATTCACACCTTTAAAATAGTTGGTGCTAATCGACAAACAAATTACCCTGGTACAGTAGGTGGCTCAACACAACTTTGATATGGTCCACCTTCTGTCTATGACGTAAGGAGAAAACTACTTAAAGGATTGCAAAACAAACATAGAATCACAGTACGAGAGTCGAGCAAACAAGCATATTCTCTAGCAAGCTGAAAAAAGATGGATTTCTCTTTAAGCAGCAGTAATGATGAATTTATTGTTATTTTGCTCAACGAGAAAAGGAAAAGAAAAAAAGTGTCGATACTGGGTTTACCCTGTTCTTGAGAGGAGCTCCACAGACTGATACAGGAGTTGAAGTTGTATCATGATCCTTTCCATCAATACTTCAGAATGTCTATTGTGAATTCGAGACTTTGCTTTAGCTGGTGGCACCCTTGTCGGTCCGTTCTAGAACGAACTATCGCAAACCCATCGACCCTGAACAGCGTTTGGCCGCGTGTTAACAGTATGTTTGTTTAAAATGTTATAGAATTGTGTGTCATTTAAGTCCACAGTGCAAGTTGTGGTATTTTTATTTATATTTTGTGTGTCCCTCAAATTATTGTCCACCCTGTTATATCATGACACTGTGACATTTAATTGAACATATACATTAGCAAGAAAATGTATGTGGCCCCTTTGGAATTTGCTGGTTTTCTACATTAATTGGTCATAAAAATGATCTCCATCAAAGTCACAAATATAGACAAACACAATGTGCTTAAACTAACAATACACAAACAATTACAGTCTTTCATGTCTTTATTGAACACATTCCATTAAACTTTTGTATGTTTTCCATATAGTAGACTTATGAACAGAGAGGTTAACCAGTTCCAATGATTCCTTCAGGTCTTTTAGCTGTTACTCTAGGGTTCTTTTTTTACCTCATTGAGCATTCTGCGGTGCCCTTTGAGTCATCTTGGCTTGACGACCACTTCTAGGGAGAGTAGCCACAGTACTAAATCATCTCCATTTATAGACAATTTGTCTAACTGTGGACAGATGAATATCTAAGCACTTCAAAATCTTAGATATTCTCTTCGAGAGCTTTATGCAAAGCAACAATTCTTGGTCATAGGTTTTCTGAGATCTCTTTTTTGCAAGGCATGGTAGATGTCAGCAGATGCTTCTTGTGAATAGCAAACTCAAATGTTTGAGTGCTTTTTATATGACAAACTAGCTCTAACCCACACCTCCAATCTCGTTTCATTAACTGGATGCCAGGTTTGCCAACTCTTGACTCTAATTAGCTTTTTCCAACCTACACAGTAAATGTTTGAATGGTGTATTCAACAATACAACAATTTGTTTGTTATTAGTTCAAACAGATTGTGTTTTTGTTCATTATTGTAACTTAGAAGAAAACCAAACCAGATTTTAAGACAAATTTATACATAAATGCAGGTAATTCCAATGGGTTCACATACTTTTTCTTGCTACTGTATGCTATGAAATGACATCACAAACAAAGGTGGTGACATTAGCCATTCAGCAACATTATTTTAAGTTATTTGAACTCTTGTTTTATTTATGTTACTTTCTTCTTCTGCGTTTAATGTCGGTGGTCAAAACAGCTTTCTGTGTTTTAGTGCCACCAAATGCGCTGGCAATGGTAACTGCAGTGGTTACTGACGTTATCCAGAGCTCAAATTTTATTGGTCAGGCATTTCATTGTTAGGCTAAGAAAAAAAAAAAAAAAAATCAACACACTCACTGTAAATAAAGCTTTGTTTTTCAGCATTCGAATGTTCGCTCCAAGTGTGAATAGCGTTAGTAATCCATTGTTTCAATTCAAAATGTTAATCATGGTGAGAAATTGTGACAAAGATTCGCATTTGGTGTGAAAAGGCGTTTTCAGTGTTTTTTATTTATTTATTTATTTTTACTACATTTAAGGGTGTTTTAGGCTCTAAAAACATATTTAAGCACTCCTCTTCCATAGTAAAATAGCTGTAAAACATATTGTAGTTTCTCATGACTTCTTTTTAATAAATGTGCTAAAAGAATATTCTGGGTTCTATACAAGTTAAGATCATTCAGCAGCATTTGTGGAATAATCTTGATTACCACAACAAAATAATTCAGAATTGCCCCTCGTTTATTAAAAAAAGGAGTTACAGTAAGGCACTTACAAAGTGAATGGGGCCAGTCCATATACATTAAAATAAACACTGTTTCAAAAGTAAAGCCACAAGAAATAAACAGTGTGCATGTTTACATGATTTTAGTGCGATAAAATCGCTTACTGACATTATCACTGTAAAGTTACATCCAATACCGGGATTACATGGTTTTGTTGATGACAACAAAGCTGTAATATTGGACATAACTTTACACCGATAAGGTTATTTAGTGATTTTTAATGCACTAAAATCATGCAAACATGTACAGTATAATGTTTATGTCTTGTGGCTATACTTTTGAAATGGTTTGTATTTGCATTTATGGACTGGCCCCATTCACTTCCACTTCCAAGTGCCTCACTGTAACCACAATTTATGCATTTATTTATTTATTTTTTAAGAAATGCTTTTTAAGAAATGCTGTTAAATGAGCTTAACTTGTATTGAACCCAAAACATTCCTTTAAAAATGAAAGCAAACCAATTATTAATTTTGCTCCTTAGAATAGTGCAATTTAAGAAAAATAAGACTCAATTTGATTAATTTCTTTGCATTTATTAATCAAGGTATAGTGTTGCTCTAACTCGTTATTGAATGCTTCACTGTGTAGACATGGTATCAGCACTCACAACCTTGAAAGTTTCCCCCCTCCAGTAGGACCATCTATTATCAAATACATCCATATAATCAATACTGACACAAAATGCAGTATTAGAAAATGTTGTTACACCACGCTACATACACAGACAAAGACATACACACACAAAGTAGCAGCATTTGTCCAATCCATCTACTCTTTTGTAGCTTACAACACAGACAGCAACATGGCTCACGTTCACACACAATTCTCTCATGACAACTGAACTTTATCACATCATTATAGTGGATATGTCCTTCTGACAACTTGATGCATTACAATACACTGTGACCCTTGACCTATCCAACACATGGTGTGTTTTGTTGAGACCGTAAAGAAATGAAGCGATGTGCACTTAGCATGGAGGTGGGGTCAGCGTTAAAACCCATCGTGGAGTTTGTAAACACAGGTTTAACATGAGCAGGTAGTCAACCAGGCCGCTGGTAATCGACAGCCTTGTCTGTAATGTGTATGTTAATTAATGAGGGGTGGGCGTGTCGGTTTATGAGGCTGTGTAAGCACACACACATGCAAATGTGCACATACTATAATATGTATATAACATATGCCATTCTACCTGCACACAACAAAGATGTAGGCTCAACTTACGCTGCCTTTAAGTCATGTCACAATGATTTTATTTAAAAGATGAGTGCACATGATCGCCACCACAATGCTGTAATTACCAGTGGGAAAGTAAGGATTTTCTTTGAGCCCTGACTTTCCAAGTTGGAGGCGTGTCAGTTACAGTTTAAAGGCAGAAGTACACTGGTATTGGTCATAATTAGTTTTCAATGAGATTGACTAAACAGTTTACTTTCATCATATGTGTATGTTGATGAAGAATAGTTAAAAAGCTTGCCAGAAATAATTTCTCATTTAGCCAGTTTATGGGGTGACAGGCCAACCCAACAAAACTACATTTCAACAAAACATTTTTATGGCAGCCCTACAACACTAAAATACATATATAAAGCATCAATTACACACCTAATGTATACCATTTGTTCTTTTTATTGCCGGTGAGTGAAAAAATATACAATCGTTCAATGCACTAAATCTTTATTCCACCCAAAATCACTTGAATGGACATCACATCTTAAATCTGACTTTTGAACCTTAGGGAGGAAGAAAATTCTCAAGAGGACTTAAAGAGAGCATTAACTTCCTCAAAAATTGCATTATATAACAAAATATCAAACCAAGTGGCATTTATTTTAAAGAAATGTAACACCAACAAACTTTAAGCAAATCAATTCAGAAAAAGAGGTTTGTCAGAAATGATAAAAAAAGGGCAGATGCTATTTGCACCCTGGTTCAAATGGTGGTAGATACTATTTGCATCCCAATTTAAATACTAACACATAGTATAGAGACATCACTGCAGTGTGTTTATTGTTTTGTGTGTGTGTGTGTGTTTATTGTATTTGAAGTCCTACATAAAACCCTACACCAACCCCTACCCCTAAACCTAACCTACAAAAATTAACAATGGATTTACTACAGTAACCATAGTTTATTGATGGTATTTGAAGTAAAACCATAGTAAGCACAAAATTAACCATGGTTACTTCAGTCATGGTAACTACAATACTACTATAGTAAAATCATGGTTAATTGTATAAAAACCACAGTTTCCGCAATAAAACATGGGTACTACCAGTTATGGTAACTACAATATTACTTCAGTAAAACTATGGTTAATTTCCGTTAGGGCTTAACCCTACCCCTAATCAAAGGAGTGATAAAATCTAGAAATGACTGATGCTGAGCTGAGGGAGAAAGTCATCACTCCTCACCCCTCGGCCCAGAATTGGAAAGGGTGCGACCGATAAACCCTGCCTCTTACTCGGATCAAAGCCTTTTCTGAACCTGCAGACTGTTGACACTGCGAGGAAATCAACTTTATTCTCATCGGCTTTACTCTCCACTCCACTGTAGCGACTCAAATAAGGCACTCTGTTGAAAATTTGTATGGCTCCACCAGACTACTGGGGTGCAAATAGCTGTGCTAAGTTACACCTGATTGCAGATAGTCACTCCTTAAAAAAAACAATATACATATTGATTTCATAATTTTTCGTAGTTTATCGCGATTAATCGCAGATTATGAAAGTGCTGAAATTTGACTCTGAATATACAGTACTTTTCCTTCAAAATGCAATTATTTCCTTCTTAGGAAAGAAAACAAAACAATTTGTAACAATATAATACTTTATTAACATTTTCCAAACAAAGCCCTCCACAGTATAAAGATAGAAATGCACTAAAATAGCACCAATCCAAGTAACATTAAATGTTTCCCAAAGTCTAAGTGGGAGTTTGACTAATTAAACTAACTAGTCTCTAGGCATTAAATCTCTTAAACTCTCATCCTCCACAATATTAATCAGCTGCCAGACTGTGGCTATCCTCTTTGTTACAGTATTCATGAAGCTGTGTTTATGATTCGCGTCAGGGCGTCAGCACCAGTATCAAGCGCTGCTTTGTACTCCCCATGAAAAGTACTTGCAGACAAAAACGTCTCATTCTGCATTTGATTATAGTAAAGATTTGGAGTGCTTCTGTGGTAATTAAAATACGCCTTACATAGGCTGAAAAAAACTTGATTTCTGTCACAAGTTCTATCTAGGCTTGTTTTGTACAGAAAATAGCACCAAGAGCTCCTTTCCCAATCACTTTATCACTGAATCACTGTCATGTGTGTTTGTGGTGTGTGCCTCAGTGTAATGACTCCAGGCGGACACATCACAAAGGTTCTGCCCTTCCAACCAGTGTTTATGCTGGTTTATGCTGTATTAATGGTAAATGCGTTATTTTCTATTAAGAAAAATTAACGCGTTAAACTTTAATTAATCGCATGCTTAACACGTTAATTTTGACGGCTCTAATTTGGACACTTTCTTGTTGTCAAACTACGTGAAACATGTCTGTAGTTAATGTGATGAATAACATCTGCTAGAGCACTTAAAAAGAACTGACTTAATGCATCCACTAAAATGACCTTGAGAGCAGTTGATTAAGTGACTGAAATAATACTGTAGATAAGAAAAGTGATCCAGCCAGTTTTGTAACTAGGATTTTACGGGCCCCAGCGCAAAACACTTGTGCGGATTCCCGCTTGGAATTACGCCTGTAGATACGCCACTGGGTCAAGCATAATTTATTTGCAGTCATGCTTGTTTTAATATTTTGTATCTAATGCAACAACATTCAGACATTATTAAGCGTAACTCAAGTGTCCAAATACACTGTATACATATCATCTTAAAAGCTGCAAGAAAGACAGACCTGCCCCAACCACCCACTCTTAAACCCATTAAAAAGACATATTAAGGAGACCTTTAACCAAACTCGTCCTGTGCCATTCAGTAGTCCTTTCTTTCAAACATCAAACATCTCCACCAGGATTTCTCAATGTTTTTCCCATTTCCTGCAGCCCTACTGGCCTCGCTCTCAATACTAAAACATGAAATAAGGCCAGCTATACCCCTCCTCATAGTCAGAGGAGGTTTTGAGTTTTTAGCAGTGACAGGCCCAGAAACCTAGTTCTTCAGAGAACAGGAACTGTATTTATACTGCATGAATCAGGACACTGAGTGGACCAGAACGGTGAGAGAAGGTGACCAGATTTGTGGATAGTGACCATTCAGTGTAACTCTATCTTGAAGGATAGCGGCGCTTCTGTGGAGCTGCAAGTTTTTAAAAGGGTCCGGTCGTAATAGAAGGCCTTTACTGGGCTCATAAAGACTGATATAGTGCAGTCATTACTCTGGCCATGCTGCTGACATGCCGTGAGAGGTTTGTAGTAAAATGTTAAAATACATCTGAAGCACATGTAAGACAGCTTGTGTTGAAAAGAGGGTCCAGTAAAAAAGTGATGAATAATTAATAATAAAAAGAAATACAGTACTGTGCAAAAGTCTTAGGCACATAAGATGTTTCACAAAAGCATTTGTCTTAAGATGGTTATTTATATCTTCAGCTTTAGTGTGTCAATAGGAAATATAAATGTTAGACTCCCAAATATTACTTTTGCAAATAGAATAGAATAGAATAGAAGAACAGGGAGCCCTGCAACAGATGTCATGATCCCTACAAAGCCCCCCATTGAACATCGTGTCAGTCTGAGATTACATGAAGAGACAGAAGCAATTGAGACATCCTAAACAGATAGAAGAACTGTGGTGAATTCTCCAAGAAGCTTGGAACATCCTATCTGCCAACAACCAAGAAAAACTGTGTTCAGGTGTACCTGGAGAATTGGTGCTGTTTTAAAGGCAAAGGTGGTCACACCGAATATTGATTTAGCTTCTTTTTTTATATATTTACTGGACTTTGTATGACATTAATTGATAAATGAAAACTATTTATGTCATTATTTTTGAAGACATCCTCACTATGCAACATTTTTCACAAGTGCCTAAAACTTCTGCACAGTACTGTATATAAAACATATAGGTTCAGCACTTAAAGACAATAACCAGGGACAAATGATGCAGTATTATACAAAGAGTGTAACTGTTTATGATGTTAAATTTGACCCACATTTTTATGGTTGCCAGTCACACAAAATGGCGGATGGCAAGTGTTGTCATTAGGGGGAGTATCCCATTCTCGGGATGATGTTCTCAGATGAAATGATATGGTGATGTGCTGACAAGAGCCATATGGCAGCTGGTCCATCCACACACACACACACACACACACACACACACATCCTGCACTGTGGATGCGCAAATGAGTTTGACACTCTTTTACCAGTAAGAAATTCATACTAGGAACAAGCAGGAGTTCAGCTATGTTGTTATATTTACACTTTAGCTTATTATGTGTATTTAATATAGAATGATAAACACTATAAACAGTGTATAAATACATACAGATCTGAATATGTGATTAGACACGCTTTAGTGTAATAAGATATTTACGTCATGGAAGGAAAGGGCTGAAAAGTTACATTTTTGGTTTGAAAAATTTGGGGATTTCACATTTTATAGGTTTAGGTAAATTTTTGTTGTTTTATTTTTATTTAATAATTTTAGAGGTGGTGAAAGAATTTTTGACCACTGTTTTAAGTATATTTTGATAAATTAATTGAAATATTTGTAATAAAGTCGACTGGAGGACAGATGTCCAAAACAATCACTGATCCCTCATTCCATGGCCTAAATTTGGAAGGCCAAAACACTGAATCTAGAATTCTTGTTCTGAGATCCATTGCATCTTCCAGTAATTTACACATAGTGCAAGAAAAAAAAAAGAAAAAAAGAAAAAAAGAATCGGCTAATTGAACTCCTAGTGGATCCTAAATCAAACTGAAATTAACAGATGTGAGAAGAGTGAGGAGAAGGCTGCATTAGATCAGAGAAAGATGACACATTTGCAACTGAGAAAATTAATTTCCCATAAAAACAACAGAATCAGAATGAAACCAACAGAGAGTCAACTACTGTTAGTGTTAAGAAAAAAGAAAAGTGGTTTCTCCCACAAACTGTTTTTATCAGGAAGCCAATGTCAACAACCCATTTTGCATTCATGGCCCAAAGCAAGGATTTGGATGCATTTCTTGTCAGAATAGATGGAGGCCTTGAATAAGATGCTGAAAGGTGAATTTATTCAGCGTCTTAGACCAAGTAACCTCCTCTGGTTAAGACAGGAACTGCATTCCAATATAAAAAGGTATTCACACAGCAACACCTGTATATCCAGAACACACATTTACACTGTCACCTAGTGTACAAGATGACCACAAAGCCACAAACTCCATTACATATGACATCAGATGAGCCCTACAGAAAAAATGTAACTAGAAAGCAGGCATTTACTAGACCTCAAAACACACTTACACAAAAAATGGCCCTTTTGAATCAGTCAGTAGTCTTTATTCAGGAGAGGAATTATATTGTGTAACTCTGTAGGGCTTTTTAACAGATATCTGATTGTTATCAGACCCAAGCTTATTCATAGAGCCTGCTGGATAATATGAAAAAATATCAAGAAAATCCACATTAGATGATAGCTTTTTTCTGTAGTAAGATATTTAAAATTAATGCAAAGATGTACTACTAAAATTTTTTTTGTATTGTTTTCCTGTAAAACTATACAAGAATCCTTAAAACAAAATACATTTACTTTAGGACTACAGTGGTTTTATCCATGTCTTCTGAAGAAGTCCAATCTGTTTAAGTTGAGAACAAACCAAAATTTAACTACTTTTTCACTGTACATCTTGCCACAATCATGATTTCAAGCTCAATTACACTTCCTAGTGCTTAACGCATGCGCAGAGCGCTAGATAACATTAGGAAGTGTATTCGAGCTTGAAATCAAGATCGGCAAGGACCCAAAATCAATTGGATCACTTCAAAAGACATGGATTAAACCCCTGTAATCATATGGATTAATTTTATGCTGCCTTTATGTGATTTTTGGATCTTCAAAGTTTTGGTCACCATTCACATTGTATGGACCTACAGAGCTGAAATATTCTTCTACAAATATTTTTTTGAGTGTTCAGCAGAAGAAAGAAAGTCATACACATCTGGGATGGCATGAGGGTGAGTAAATGATGAGAACATTTTCATTTTTGGGTGAACTATCCCTTTAAGTTTGAATATGTGAAAAGTGTGAATGGGATTTGAGACCTACAGTGAAAGGGACTTCAGATTCTGACTGTTCCTCCCACAAAGCTATTATACAGCTTCAGAAGGCTTCTAGGCTGTTTTAATGCAACTTTTCTATTTTTTTTTTTTTTTTTTTTTTTTTTTTAGAGCTTGAAAACCCCTGGCAACTCTATGCTTCCAATGTATGGAAAAGAGCATTTTTTCAAAATACTAATTTTTTGTTAAACAGAATCAAGAAAGTCGAGGTCATATAGGTTTGGAAAGAATATAGGATGTGCCAATTATATTTTTTTACATTTTTGAGTAAACTACTCTAAGCCTGGATAGGAGAAAATACTTGACCTTTAAACTTGTGGTTTACCATTAAATTTAATCATTTGTCTTGTGTGAGCAGAGTGGAGAAAGATTCGGCTCAATCACTGTCACTTTCAACCATACTAAAAATCATTTATGTAACAGATGAGATAGGCAGACACAAGTTCCCATTTGTGCACACAAATCTTGTGAAACTCCCACAGCGCACTTACAGTATTTTATCCTTGGCAGAGGCTTTTCTCTGTGTTATCGGAAAGTATCAAGAAGAGACACCCTATCCTGTTCTTTTGTGCCAACTCTCAACTGTAGGCTCCAATCCTGCACAGTTTGTCTCTAGGGGGCTTATGGCTTCATATATGTTACTGTGGTCATTGTAAATGATGCAGTTCTTTGGTTTATTCTTTTGAGCATTTGTTTACTCAACCACAGTCACTTTCTCTAAGCACGCCTGCTACACTGATACTCAATGTCAACGGCTTACTGATGGAGAGTTAATCTTATGAGAAAATATGAAAAATAATACTAAAGTTTCTCAGAACAATCTTTCCATTCTTTCTTTTCCCCCTCAACATATGATGTCAATTACTTGTTCTCAGGGTAATGAAACTGCAACTGTATAGACAGCGTTTCCCAACATGTTGACCCTGCCCCCTCCCGCATTGCTAGTGGACCACAGACTACACTTCGTGAAAAACTGGTCTACACAGTTGTATTCTTTCTTTTCTTTAAAAAAAAAACAAAGGTATTATTTTTAAACAGACACTGAAATTTTATTACGAAGGATAAATGTGTTTTCAATATTCTAAAAAGAGAACAACATGTAAACACACACACAAATTTTGCATTAGGAGTGAAAAATACAAAAGATGGTTTGACTTACTGGCTGATTCTTTAAAGCCTGTGGCTTTATGGACAATCACATGCAGGAAGCCATACAGACCAGGAGATTCTTCATCTGGAAAACACAAGAAACACTCAATAAGTGAGAAAGCGAGAAAGACAGAATAATGATTTTATGATGTGCCCAACTCTTATAAGTGGCAGATAACAGAGCTGTTCATCTTGCTTACCTAAAATCCAGAAGATAATTTTCAATGGGTTTTCCAATATCGGTTTTCGATTTATAAGTAAAATAGTGTTTGTGGTTAACATTACTTGAAGTAATTTACACAGTTTTGTTCTACAAAATAAATGGCACACAGTCATACCTTATACTTGATGCCACTGTGTGCTTTTAAAGGTAAAACATAAGGACTAAAATCCAAATACCACACTCAAAAAAAAAAAAAAAAATGCTAAAAGTCCATTGGAAATTCTAGAGGGAACCCATGGTGAATAATCCTTCCACTTTGGCCTAAAATTTGACATCATGACTGAACAGCTCTATAGAAAAAAAGACACATATGAGAGCATCCAGTCACCCACATGCTGCAAAAACACATACATACTACTAAAATTAGAAGCAAACATGGGCCTGGCCACCCAAGAGCTAATACAGAGCCCCTTAAGGAACATGTTAGTGTGTGAATGTATGGAGAACAGAAGATCAGAGTATTCCTACAGGGAGAGAAGACACCTGCTGCTGTTTAGCACTGAAAGTGCTTTACGTATCTAGTCACCTTTATTTCCCTCTCTGCCCTCATCAGTGAGGCCGGTGGAAAATATGTGAACAGTTGGTGTCTGTATATGTGTTTTAGTGTGAATACTTAAGGGATTTTCAATTTAAAGGGAATGTATTTCTTCCTGCCCAGTATGTGGCGATATGCACAAAGAATGTGAATAATAAAAAATTTTTTAAAAAAGAAGTGAAAGTGGAGATTTATAGTAAAAAAGGACCGAAATATTCATCTGTCACCCACACTTATCATATCACTTCTAAGATATGGATTTAACCACTGGAGTCGTATGGATTACTTTTATGCTGCCTTTATGTGCTTTTTGGACCTTCAAAGTTTTGGTCACCATTCACTTGCATTGTATAGACCTACAGAGCTGAAATATTCTTCTAAAATAAATCTTTATTTGTGTTCAGCAGAAGAAAAAGTCATAAACATCTGGGATGATATGGGGGTGAGTAAATGATGAGAGAATTTTCATTTTAGGGTGAACCATCCCTTTAAGCTTTAGTCTGGATAATAAATATCAGGCTATGCATGTGTTTGGATTGCTCTGATCCATATCAGGCTTTGCTACTCACCACACTACTCAAATTTCCCAATTCAAAATGAAATAACACACAGAGATTATGGGGAACGCTGTTAAATACTGAAAACAGAGCCAAGTCTACAGTAGTTCTAAACCGATATATCATCCAAAACGTTTATGAGACAATATTTGGTCATTTCATAGGCCATCATGTCATCTGCCGAAAATCTTGCCTGCATGGCATCACATGCTAAGATTACGCAGAATGTTGATAGAATCTCACAATACAGCCAAGTGATAGGCCGATATATCGGCCAAATATTTGGTTGATTAAGGGACTGATATTTGGCCATTTTGAGATTTTTGGAATTGGCCAATAATAATGCCTATTCTGCATTACACTTTCATGCAGAATGTTGATAGAAACTAAGAATACAGCTTGATATAGACTAGTTGTAAACCGATATATTGGCCAGACCGATAATCAGCTGACATTTGGCCATTTTCAAAATATTGCATCTGCCGATAATGTGAAGATAACAGAAAATGTTGACTTAAACTGACAACTGATATTTTGTTGATTAATCTATTAATTGAGCCTTTTCGGCATGACCAATAACCACGCCTGCTTTGCATCATACAGTGATATTATGCATTATTTTAATAGAAACTGACAATACCGTTAAAGGCCGATATATCGGCCAGACAAATAATTCGCTGATATTTGGCCATTTTGAAATAAATGGCCAATATACTCAAGTGTTTCACTTTATAGCTTCAACAACAGCCTTGTCCTTATATAACAAAAGGAATAATTGTGTTAAATGCATGTTTTGTTTTGTTTTTTCAGCAATTATTCAGCAGAAATACATTATCAGTCAAAGCTGATCTGAAATATCTAAAGAAATATTTTTATGAATGTGTTGTCTTGCTCAAGTTCCATGTTCAAATAGATACAGATGAATGAAAGCTAAATGTCACAGACCCTTGACTTTGGCTAACGTGCTCTGCAAGTGTTATTAGTGCTAATGGAAAGAATGCAGATGTCAGAGCAAATGAAAACAGTGTCACATAACTGGAAGTCTGCAGCTGCCTTCACTAAACCCATGAGTTTGGATATCCTCGCTGAAAGCATTTAACATCATGTGAAATGGGTTACAAAAACATAATTCATGAAAACAATATTTTTGGTAAGCCCTAAAGAACGCAAGAATTCATTGACTTAGGGACTTAAATGCTCTTCTCCTGAGAGAAAAACTGCTGCACGTGAGGGACCTCCAATGACCCTCTAGCAACACTAGCCATCACTTCAGGGTGGCCTTGACCGACCCTCACACACACACACACACACACACACACACACACACAGAGAGTGGCTTATTATATTAATATCACTAGCAGTGGGTGGCAGTGCTCGAGTTGCATTGTATTTTTCTCTACATTTATTTAGCAGGAAGTGAACAAGCTGAGCACCTCTTTGAACATTCACTGGCTCATCAGAACAACACGTGAGAGAGTTAACAATCACAGACCTGTGTGTGTTTGTTAGATGTGATCATGATCCAGTCCACAAGTTAGAATCAAATACTGAGCTTTGAGGATACAATGATACGAGAGCGTTTGAGTGTGGGAACGATCCAGGATGAAAACTGTCACCCTTTCACAACCCCCTCGTAAGAGATGTCGCTCATCTTCATCAGTGCTTTTGATCTAATCACAGCAAACCCTCATGCTATTAAAGTCGACTGAAATTGAGTGGGACTCCAAAGACACCGTGACCTCAAAAAGTTTTGGGGCATTTCAGCCACACTCAAAATACCAATATCAAAACATCAAACCAATTGACATCTACAAACGGTCCCTTTTCTCAGAACTAACTTCAGTTTTCTGAGCCATTTGTGCAATTATCTGGTGACCTCAAGGTCATTGTTAGTCGATGTATAAAGAAAGTTCCTGAATACACTTGAACTCTACAATACACTTTATAGAGATGAACCCTGAGTGCTCTCAGCCATCAAATCAGGCCTTTTCAAACTCTTCCCATCATTAGATTGCACAGAATTACAGGAAGCGTCTGGAGTGTTGTCTCTAAATGACAAAAACAACACAGATCAGGTTAAATCTTAAAGATGACCCTACCAGCAGGAGACTAGAGCATATTTATACTCTTGCTGTGCCGATGAGCACAGAAAATCAGAGGCAAATATAATTTGATTACTCTCCCCTCTATCTGAGAGCTCTCAATGTCACATTGTGTCACTCAAAATGAAGACAAACTCCCACAATAGGCCTGATTTGTCAGCTCAAAGCGCCGTTTACCGGGGGAGAGGGTGTTTGTGAGTGTGCACATGTAGGAGCCATGTCTGCAAGCTAAGAAATGATGCCTTCTCAGGCAGTATTGATCCCATGCGACCCCACGTACACATACGTGGATGCTGTATTTTGGATTTGCTATATGCAACGCATAATTTAAATGAACTTAAACCAACTTAATACTGTTCACAACACTCTAGACTATCATTTAAGGGTTACATTTCTGACGCACCGAGTCACGTGACACTACAACATGACACTGATTTCCGTGAAACGCTTCTACGGTCGCGGAGCCAACCAAAGTGCCTCTGGTAAGAAACCTCAAAGTTTTTTTTTAATGAAACCTGTTTGGGTGTAAAGAGTAGCGTCTCTATTTCAGTTTGAAAAATGCATTTATTTTCCGTGTGCAATCATGCATAAACATGAAGTACACATATGTGGATTTTGGGACATTATTCCCTCAAAAGTTAAAAAAACATGTTACTCAAAATAACTTACTTTCAGCTTTAACACATCTATGAGTCATTTCCCTTCATTTTAATATACATTTTGTTGTTTTTTATTTTGCTATCACTGTACAATACAGTTATATTCATTAACATTATTAAATGCATTACTATATTCACTGTGCATTTTCACATTGAGAATCAATGGGTTCATCCAAAAGCTGAAAAATGTTGCTTTCAGAGGCTTTATATGAAAAAACATGCAATTTGAACTGTTCTGAGACCAGTGCAGACAGACAGCACACTGGAGGTTAAGTCATTCACTAAATAGGGAGAAAGGGAGCATCATTTAGCTCTTTATGCAGCTAAGAGCATTTACTGCTAAAATCCAACCAAAAGTTCAGTTTCAGGCTGCAGATGATGTCTGAATGTTTGGCAGACATGGGACAATAGTAATCTGTACTTAGATTCATAATTTGTAAAGTATAATTTTATGGTTGGCAGTTATCGGATGATGCTGGCTATTACTTTGAATCAGAATTAATTATGCTAATTTATGATGTAATGTCTGTAATGTCTCAAAAACATGAATAACCAACAGTTCTAGGGGGCCTGGGTAGCTCAGTGGTAAAAATACGGTGGCTACCACCCCTGGAGTTTGCTAGTTCGCTAGTTCGAATCCCAGGGTGTGCTGAGTGACTCCAGCCAGGTCTCCTAAGCAACCAAATTGGCCCGGTTGCTAGGGAGGGTAGAGTCACATGGGGTAACCTCCTCGTGGTTGCTATAATGTGGTTCGTTGTCGGTGGGGCGCGTGGTGAGTTGAGCGCGGATGCCGTGGTGGATGGCGTGAAGCCTCCACGCGCGCTATGTCTCCGTGGCAACGCGCTCAACAAGCCACGTGATAAGATGCCCAGATTGATGGTCTCATACACGGAGGCAACTGGGATTCATCCTCCGCCACCCGGATTGAGGCGAATCACTACGCGACCACGAGGACTTAAAGCGCACTGGGAATTGGGCATTCCAAATTGGGTGAAAAGGGGAAAAATCCCCAAAAAATAAAAAATAAATACAAATAAATACAAAAATAAATAAAATAAGCAACACTCCTGGAAACAAACAATTTGATTTAAAAAAAAAAAACAAAAAAACTGACTTTCTATAGCTTGGTATTATTGAAAAATTTCACAACTTAGTCCTGCTGTCCACATATGTGGAAATAAATTTTTATTTGTGCTGTCAGATTAATCACATATTTTTTTTTTTTGTATTTAATCACGATTTATCGCAGATTTTAAAAGTGCTAAAATTTTACACTACATCTTGTCAAAATTAATATATATTTTATTTTAGGAAAGAAAACAAAACAACATGTAGCAATATAATGCTTTATTAACATTTTCCAAACAAAGCCTTCATATAGGTAGCACTAAATGCACTAAAATCACCAATTCAAATAACATTAAACGTTTCCTAATGTCTAAGAGGGAGTTTGACTAATTAAAAGAATAGTCTCCCCACATAGGTGGCATATTCATTGCAATGGGCATTAAATCCCTTAAACTCTTATCCTCTACAATATTAATCTGCCAGTAGGCTGTGGCTATCCGCTTTGTTACAGCAATCGTGAAGCTGCATTCAAGATTTGCGTCAGAGTGTCAATGCCAGCGTCCAGCACTGATTGGAGCTCACCATGAAAAGATCTTCGAGAAAAAATGTCTTATTCTGCGTTTTGGTGATATTTAAGACTTGACGTGCTTCTGTGGTAATAAAAACGTGCCTTACCTAGGCTGAAAAATACTTGATTTCTATCACAAGTCCCATCTGGGCTTGTTTTGTACATCAAATAGTGTTAAGAGGTCCTTTCTCTGTCATTTTATCACTGACAGGGAAGCGCTGACAGAGATTCTTTTATTTAGTGAGATAACCTCCGCGGCTCTATCATAAGTGAGAGTGTAATGGTCAACTAGCGTTTTATGACCGCCCATAGAATATCTATAGCACTGCCGCATTATGCTGTTTTATGCTAAGCTTGTAGGCTCCCATGGTAGAAGTGCTTTGGCGCTGTGGCATGCGTCAGTGCAATGACTCCGGTCGGACACATTACAAAGGTTCTGCCCTACACACCAGTGTTAATGCTGTATTAACTAATAGCGATTAAGAAAAATTAACGCATTAAACTTTAATTAATCGCATGCGTTAAAGCGTTAATTTTGACAGCTCTAATTCTTATGAAAATATTTCCTCTAGAATTTTTTTTCTGCATGTGTATTAGGTACTACTATTTACAACGGGAAATGAAAAATGCAAACAGCAGTCAAGAGTCTCAGGAGGTTAAGGCATCAAGGAATGTCCAAATCCAATACAATTACAATCAGTAGTACAATTTCAACTTATGACTCTATTTCTACCAAGAAAAAGGCACTGCAGTTCTTCAATATTTGCTAAATTCACTAATCTGACACGATTGTACCTATGAAGCCTGAATGTTTCCTTAGGAGTCTTTATCTAAAAAATGGTGTTTAGTGACTTGTAAAAAGGGCAGTGAGGCAGTTGACTTAGGTTTCAGACAGAGTTATTGAGTTCATGAGGGTATGTAAGTAAGGGTATGTGGCAGGGGTTACATTCCTCCACCAGCTGCTCTTTATTTCACCTCATTCTCTACATCTTAAATTTCGCAGCAGGAGGGATGTTTTGTGGGGTTCAGGGGGTGATCTGAGGGGGGTCTTTCTATGTGTGTCACCAGACATGGAAACCATAAACACTGACTGCTTACTCAAACTTAAGACCGTGGGCCGAATATGGCCTGCCACCACTCTTTAAACTGGCTCACAAAAGATATACACTGGCGGCCAAATGTTTGGAATAATGTACAGATTTTGCTCTTATGGAAAGAAATTGGTACTTTTATTCATCAAAGTGGCATTCAACTGAGCACAATGTATATTCAGGACATTAATAACGTGAAAAATTATTATTACAATTTGATTTTTTTTTTTTTTCAGAACTTCTTAAACTACTTCAAACAGTTCTCATCAAAAAATCCTCCATGTGCAGCAATGACAGCTTTGCAGATCCTTGGCATTCTAGCTGTCAGTTTGTCCAGATACTCAGGTGACATTTCACCCCACACTTCCTGTAGTACTTGCCATAGATGTGACTGTCTCGTCGGGCACTTCTCACGCACCTTACAGTCTAGCTGATCCCATAAAAGCTCAATGGGGTTAAGATCCATAACACTCTTTTTCAATTATCTGTTGTCCAATGTCTGTGTTTCTTTGCCCACTCTAACCTTTTCTTTTTGTTTTTCTGTTTCAAAAGTGGCTTTTTCTTTGCAATTCTTCCAATTAGGCCTGCACCCAAAGTCTTCTCTTTACTGTTGTACATGAAACTGGTGTTGAGTGGGTAGAATTCAATGAAGCTGTCAGCTGAGGACATGTGAGGCGTCTATTTCTCAAACTAGAGACTCTGATGTACTTATCCTCTTGTTTAGTTGTACATCTGGCCTTCCACATCTCTTTCTGTCCTTGTTAGAGCCAGTTGTACTTTGTTTTTAAAGACTGTAGTGTACACCTTTGTATGAAATCTTCAGTTATTTTTGGCAATTTCAAGCATTGTATAGCCTTCATTCCTCAAAACAATGATTGACTGATGAGTTTCTAGAGAAAACTGTTTCTTTTTTGCCATTTTTGACCTAATATTGTCCTTAAGACATGCTATTGCATACTGTGGCAACTCAAAAACAAACACAAAGACAATGTTAAACTTCATTTAACAAACCAAATAGCTTTCAACTGTGTTTGATATAATGGCAAGTGATTTTCTAGTACCAAATTAGCAATTTAGCATGATTACTCAAGGATAAGGTGTTGGAGTGATGGCTGCTGGAAATGGGGCCTGTCTAGATTTGATCAAAAATGACTTTTTTCAAACAGTGATGGTGCTGTTTTTTACATCAGAAATGTCCTGACTATACTTTGTGATCAGTTGAATGGCACTTTGGTGAACTAAATTTCCTTCCGAAACAGCAAAATCTGTACATTATTCCGAACTTTGGCTGCCAGTATATATATATATATATATATATATATATATATATATATATATATATATATACATACAGGTGCATCTCAATAAATTAGAATGTCGTAGAAAAGTTCATTTATTTCAGTAATTCAACTCAAATTGTGAAACTCGTGTATTAAATAAATTCAATGCACACAGACTATAGTAGTTTAAGTCTTTGGTTCTTTTAATTGTGATGATTTTGGCTCACATTTAACAAAAACCCACCAATTCACTCTCTCAAAAAATTAGAATATGATGACATGCCAATCAGCTAATCAACTCAAAACACCTGCAAAGGTTTCCTGAGCCTTCAAAATGGTCTCTCAGTTTGGTTCACTAGGCTACACAATCATGGGGAAGACTGCTGATCTGACAGTTGTCCAGAAGACAATCATTGACTCCCTTCACAAGGAGGGTAAGCCACAAACATTCATTGCAAAAGAAGCTGGCTGTTCACAGAGTGCTGTATCCAAGCATGTTAACAGAAAGTTGAGTGGAAGGAAAAAGTGTGGAAGAAAAAGATGCACAACCAACCGAGAGAACCGCAGCCTTATGAGGATTGTCAAGCAAAATCGATTCAAGAATTTGGGTGAACTTCACAAGGAATGGACTGAGGCTGGGGTCAAGGCATCAAGAGCCACCACACACAGACGTGTCAAGGAATTTGGCTACAGTTGTTGTATTCCTCTTGTTAAGCCACTCCTGAACCACAGACAACGTCAGAGGCGTCTTACCTGGGCTAAGGAGAAGAAGAACTGGACTGTTGCCCAGTGGTCCAAAGTCCTCTTTTCAGATGAGAGCAAGTTTTGTATTTCATTTGGAAACCAAGGTCCTAGAGTCTGGAGGAAGGGTGGAGAAGCTCATAGCCCAAGTTGCTTGAAGTCCAGTGTTAAGTTTCCACAGTCAGTGATGATTCGGGGTGCAATGTCATCTGCTGGTGTTGGTCCATTGTGTTTTTTGAAAACCAAAGTCACTGCACCCATTTACCAAGACATTTTGGAGCACTTCATGCTTCCTTCTGCTGACCAGCTTTTTAAAGATGCTGATTTCATTTTCCAGCAGGATTTGGCACCTGCCCACACTGCCAAAAGCACCAAAAGTTGGTTAAATGACCATGGTGTTGGTGTGCTTGACTGGCCAGCAAACTCACCAGACCTGAACCCCATAGAGAATCTATGGCGTATTGTCAAGAGGAAAATGAGAAACAAGAGACCAAAAAATGCAGATGAGCTGAAGGCCACTGTCAAAGAAACCTGGGCTTCCATACCACCTCAGCAGTGACACAAACTGATCACCTCCATGCCACACGGATTGAGGCAGTAATTAAAGCAAAAGGAGCCCCTACCAAGTATTGAGTACATATACAGTAAATGAACATACTTTCCAGAAGGCCAACAATTCACTAAAAATGTTTTTTTTATTGGTTTTATGATGTATTCTAATTTTGTGAGATAGTGAATTGGTGGGTTTTTGTTAAATGTGAGTCAAAATCATCACAGTTAAAAGAACCAAAGACTTAAACTACTTCAGTCTGTGTGCATTGAATTTATTTAATACACGAGTTTCACAATTTGAGTTGAATTACTGAAATAAATGAACTTTTCCACGACATTCTAATTTATTGAGATGCACCTGTATATATATATATATATATATACACACACACACACATACAGTTGAAGTCAGAAGTTTACATACACCTTAGCCAAATACATTTAAACTCAGTTTTCACAATTCCTGACATTTAATCAAAGAAAACATTCTCTATCTAAAGCCTGGTGCACACTGTACGATTCTGGCCATGACTCTGCCGTCCGAGACAAATTTTGGGAATCCTAAATTATTTCTGTCATCGTAGGGCAAAATGGGCAATCTTACAACGTTCAGTGTGACATGTTCAATGACGGCCGATTAATAGCCTTTGCAATGATCTATAGCCTCCGACGAAGTGCTGGCAGTGTCATAAATTGATAAATTGCCATAAAACTTGCATCGCAGTTGTATAGTGTGACTGCTATTACGATGGCCAGGTGAGATATTCCGCTCCTCTCTTGCACCCCAATTCACTTGGAAAGAAACCTGCTCCATGTCTGCACCACCATAGCAACATTTGTGCCCAGTTATTCCTCTGCTCAAGCTCTTTCAATGTTTTTTCTTCTTTTCATTTATATATATATATATATATATATATATATATATATATATCACACACACACACACATACATACATAAGCATAAAATACTTGGAGAAAATTTAAACACTTCAGCAATATGAAAGCATTATTCCCCAAATTAAATAAATACAGAACTTACAAAATGAAAATAAATAAATGATTGCATTTTCTTAACACGTTTTTTTCTTTACATTTATCATGCATTTTCTTTACAACTTTATTTTAATTACTATTTTATTTTTAATAATTTTACTTTAAACATCTGTAAACTACTTTAGTTAAGATTCACACCACTCCAATTTTATAAAAAAAAAGTTTGAACAATTTAAATTGGTAGTATTTATGGGACGTTTTAACCCAAATCAGTAGATACAGTTGGATACAATTATAGAAATCTATGTCATGTCTGTGCATTATCCATAGGGAATGTGCAAGTGCCACATATTATTAGCCTATATGAATTTTCAAAATTTTGCATGGCTGATAGGTTACTAATCTAAAAGAGGAGAAAGACGTACTATAACCCACCTTTTTTGTTTTCCCCAATGTGAACGGAGAAGTTTGTCATTTTTCAGGCCACAAGTCTTTTTATTTCCACAATGAATATTTGCTTGTGGTAGCTAATTATTACTGTAGGCTACCTCCCCCACTGGCGTTCATTCTCAACATCTGTAATGCATTTGTGTTTTATTATGGGCCTATTTGACAAAATCCATCTTTCTTTTTATATGTTAGCCTATGCTCATGATGGAGTGGTATTGGAGCAATGGAAATGCTGATGTCCTGACTTTCAGGAAAAAAAAAAAAAAAAAAAAAAATGCTCCTCTGGGGCGGGCAAATCTCGCCGTTTCTCTTCTATTCCGCAACGCTCCCATAACTGTGTCACGTTCACTGATCGGGACGATTGGGACCACAGTCGGCTACGACGTGTATCGTACAGTCTGGCATAATATCGCACAGTGTGCCGTGGCGATATCAATGCATTCATATCATAAAGTCTGACAAGAAACTATCTTAAATTACTGTAAATATCCTACAGTGTATAGTGGGCTTTAGGTCAGTTAGGATCACTACTTTATTTTAAGAATGTGAAATGTCAGAATAATAGTAGAGAGAATGATTTATTTCAGCTTTTAATTCTTTCATCACATTCCCAGTGGGCCAGAAGTTTACATACATTTTGTTAGCATTTGGTAGCATTGCCTTTAAATTGTGTAACTTGGGGCAAACGTTTTGGGTATCCTTCCACAAGCTTCTCACAATAAGTTGCTGGAATTTTGTCCCATTCTTCCAGACAGAACTGGTGTAACTGATTCAGGTTTATAGGCCTCCTTACTTGCACACACTTTTTCAGTTCTGCCCACAAATTTCCTATCGAACTGAGGGGCTTTGTGATGGCCACTCCAATACCTTGACTTTGTTGCCCTTAAGCCATTTTGCAACAACTTTGGAGGTTTGCTTGGGGTCATTGTCCATTTGGAAGACTGATTTGCAACAGAGCTTTAACTTCCTGTCTTGAGATGTTGCTTCAATATATCCACATAATTTTCCTTCCTCATGATGCCATCTGTTTTGCACCAGTCCCTCCTGCAGCAAAGCACCCTCACAACATGATGCTGCAACCCACAGGCTTCACAGTTGGAATACATAATGATGATGATGATGGTCATTATGGCCAAACAGTTAAATTTTTTTTCCCATCAGACCAGGAGGACCTTTCTCCAAAAAGTTGTCCTCATGTGCACTTGCAAACTGTAGTCTGACTTTTTTATGGCAGTTTTGGAGCAGTGTCTTCTTCCTTGCTGAGCAGCCTTTCAGGTTATGTCGATATAGGACTCGTTTTACTGTGGATATAGATACTTGTCTACCTGTTTCCTCCAGCATCTTCACAAGGTCCTTTGCTGTTGTTCTGGGATTGATTTGCACTTTTCGCACCAAACTACGTTCATCTCTAGGAGACACTTCCTGAGCGGTATGTTGGCTGCGTGGTCCCATTGTGTTTATACTTGCTTAATATTTATTGTTTGTACAGATGAACGTGGTACCTTCAGGCATTTGGAAATTGATCCCAAGGATAAACCAGACTTGCCGAGGTCTTGATTTCTTTAGATTTTCCCAAGATGTGAAGCAAAGAGGCACTGAGTTTGAAGGTAGGCCTTAAAATACATCCACAGGTACACTTCCAATTGACTTCAATTAGCCTATCAGAAGCTAATTGCCTAAAGGCTTGACATCATTTTCTGGAATTTTCCAAGCTGCTTAAAGGCACAGTTAACTGGGTAGCTCAGTGAGTATTGACGCCGACTACCACCCCTGAAGTCACAAGTTCAAATCCAGGGTGTGCTGAGTGACTCCTGCCAGGTCTCCTAATCAACCAATTTGGTTGCTAGGGAGGGTAGAGTCACATGGGGTAACCTCCTCGTGGTCGCGATTAGGGGTTCTCGCTCTCAATGGGGTGCGTGGTAAGTTGTGCGTGGATCGCGGAGAGTAGCATGAGCCTGTTATATCTCTCACCTCCATCTCTCTAGATGTAGGGCTGTCAACGCAATTGACACTGTTCTCACGCTCTCACACCCTTTTTCACGCAGTGATAATGTCGCGGAGCATAGAGGACACTGACAGCGCACGGACAGACAAGACAGAGCAGCCTGCATGATGCTGCGAGTTATTCAGACCAATCAGGGGGAAAACAACAGCAAAGCGTCTCTCCCTCTCCTTCTCTTTCATAATTTAATCTGTTAACATTTTCAATACATCTTGTCAACTTTAAACGGCCATTTTTAAGGTAACTGATGAGTTTTTATTTGAGATATTTCACTCAAAAATGAAAATTGTCATCACTTACCTTCATGCTGTTGCAAACCTGTATGACTTTCTTATTTCAGTGGATATCAAAAGGAGATATTGGGGAGTTTCAGTCACCATTCACTTACATTGAATGAAAAACAAGATGCAGTCACAGTGAATGGAGACTAAGACTAAAAGTTTTGCTTAACATCTCACTGGAATTGTGATATACTCAATTAAAAGCGTAACAATCTGCCTGTAAACAACTGTTGGAGTAGATGTCCTAAATGACTTGCCAAAACTATAGTTTGCGAATATTAAATCTGTGGAGTTGTTAAAAAATGAGTTTTAATGATTTCAACCTAAATGTATGTAAACTTCTGACTTCAACTGTATATAAAAATATAAATATATATCTTCTTTTATATATAAAAAGCCACAATAAACTAGTGGTCGATCGATATGGGTTTTTCAATGGCTTATGCTGATACCGATATGTAGAGAGCAGAATGGCCGATATAAATGGAGATAAACATAAGATTTAACAACAGCAAATCAGATGTACACAATTCTAAAGTGAAAAAACCCCCCACTTAATTTATACAATATTTTCTCAAATTTGCAAAAACTTGAAAAGAAAAAACCTTGAAAACAGAAAGTGTTCACTATCCATTGACAGATTTACTGGTAGATTTCGGAACTGACACAAGGGAAAGTTATCACTTCTGTTTATCGGCCAAGTGAACATGGTAATCGGCCGATGTCGATAATCACAAAATGGCCAAATATCGGCTGATTAATTGGCCTGACCAATATATCGGTCTATCACTAATATAAACACTGCAGAACCCCATAGCAACACACTAGCAACCACAATGAAAATCTTAGCAACCACCCAGCACCCTGTGGTGGTGAGGTTTGCATGGACAAGCAAGACTAAAATGTTCTTCAGAAAATGTAAAGATCTATATGGTATAATCTATATTACCATAGTACAATTATTATTAGTAATAATCGTCTTACTGTTACCGGCATTATATAAAAACAATAAGTCATGAGACTTTCACCAAAATGTCAGTATTCTGAATGTACCACTAAGTACTCATAATTTCACAGAACAGTTATTGAGTATGTCTTCAGTAGCACTGTGGGAGTAATCAGCTCACTGAGGCCGACAGTGGGGGTTCTGGACAGATGGCTTTAATGTTGAAAAAAATCAAAACACGTCAGTCTCCAAGCAAAAACAAACAGCAAAGACCTGAAACACTACCCTAATCATCAGCAAATAAAAGCAGCCTATTCGTGGTATGGTTATCAGTAGAGTAGAACCAGACTGTAACCTTGATTCTAAAAACCTATTTGGACTTTGCTGCGATAGAACAAAAGAGAGAGAAAAAGTAAGATACACAAAACAAAGAGAAAAAGAAAAAGTGATGGGTGCGTAGAAAAAAAATCAATTTTGATTATGAGGTAAAGGCATTTAACTGAAAACAGAAATGAAAGGCAGGCTGTACTGTATGTTTTGAATTGTGTCACACAGTCAGGCTGGAACAGAGAAGGGCCCTTTCCAAACTGTTGCCATAATGCAGGAGGCACACAATGCTCTAGAATGTTATTGTATGCTGTGGCATTAAGATTTGCCTTTACTGGAATAAAAGGGGCCAAACCTGTAATTAGAAGGGGGTGTCCACAAACATTCGGCCATGTAGTGTAGCTAAACTGACATTCATCAACAAGCTATGTTATCTATCATTTCAGAGAACCAGACAACTGTCCGTGTATGTGTGCTGTGAGGAACTGATGCAAATGTGTCTCTTACCATCTTTGTTGCTGGTGACGGGGATGTTGTGGACAGTTCTGAGTTTGAAGCAGGAGCCAGTTAACACCTGCAGCTCTACAGAACTCAACACACATGCCTGCAGGTCTGAAACACACACAAATACACACAGTGAGGTCCAGACATGTAGTATTGAACTTTTAAAGTTACTGGACAACTCTTAAAACAAAATCAACCTAAATGAGAGGTTTAAATGATACATCTGTGATGTGTTAAGGGATAGTTCACCCAAAAATGAAAATGATCCCATCATTTACTCACCCTTATGCCATCCCAGATGTGTATGACTTTCATTCTTCTGCTGAACACAAATGAAAATTTTTAGAAGAATATCTCAGCTCTGAAGGTCCTTACAATGCAATTTAATGGTGACCAGAATTTCAAAGTTCCAAAAATTACTTAAATGCAGCATAAAAGTAATCCATAAGACACCGGTGATTAAATCAATGTCTTCAGAAGTGATATGATAGGTGTGGTTGAGAAATAGATCAATATTAAGTCCTTTTTTATGATAAATTCTTCTCCCTGCCCAGTAGGTGATATGCACAAAAAATGCAAATCGCCAAAAACAAAAGAAGATTGTGAAGACCTAAATATTGATCTGTTTCTCACCCACACCCATCATATTACTTCTGAAGATATACAGAAGATTTAACAACTGGAGTCGTATGGATTACTTTTATGCTTCTTTTAAGTGCTTTTTGGAGCTTCAAAGTTCTGGTCACCATTCACTTGCATTGTATGGACCTACAGAGCTGAGATATTCTTCTAAAAATCTTAATTTGTGTTCAGCAGAAGAAATAAAATCAAACATATCTGGGATGACATGAAAGTGAGGAAACGATGAGATAATTTTCATTTTTGGGTGAACTATCCCTTTAAGAGCTGCATTAAACATTAAACAGATGCATTAAACAGCTGTTAACAGTATGAACGTCAAACCTTTCTTCTGCAGTTTTTGAATGCTTTCCCTCCATTCTGACCTCTCATAATCTGAGGACAGCAAGAACAGGTAGCTCTGGAGAGAGAGGCAGAGAGATTATGAGCAGAAAGAAAGTGATGAGAGAAAGTGAAATAAAGGAATAACAATGGCTCCCCCTAGTGGACAGTTATAAATGTGTTACAGTGTAAACCAGGGTGTCAGACTCATTTTAGGTAGTGGACTGGATTGGACTAAATGTAATTTTAAGCAGGCCAAATGTTTTATTTGTAAATCTTCGGTCCATCTATGGAGAGCGTGTGCAAAATACATACCTTTCTAAAGCTAAAAAAGTCCAGAAGCAATAAATCAGTGGACACTTGTAAACCATTTTTTTTAATTTTTTTTTTTATACCTAATGTTTTTCCCTGTAGCTGCCCATGTTATAATAATACTGTAACTTCAAAATGGGGAAAATGAACTGAATTGTTCTGTAGTTGTCACCCACAGATCCCATTTCTGCTAAAAGCATGGATTGGCGCTTGTGCATGTAAACTAAATGCCTTGCGTAATGAAAGAAATGTTCTACGGCTTTAAGATGCGAGCTACAACATGCAACATAATAAATTAAATTAAAAAGTAAGATAAAGTTGATCTGCCCTGCTGAAGTCAAACAAAGAATATTCTGACTATTATCCTACCAATATAATAAATGTACTTTGCCGTGCGTTTGACACACCTGGTGTTAACTATATTCATTGAAATGCTTAATTATCTTTATTACCATTTAAATAATCAAATGATCAAAAATGAAACACAGATGAGACCATGAGATACCCGAGAAGACACTGCTAATAAATGTCACCAGTGAAGATCTCATGTAAGCCATACATTCAGGAAGGTTAAATCATACATATTTAATGGGTTCAGTGATACTGTACCTTGCCGTGTTTGTTGTGGATGCGGAATGGGATGTTGGGTGAGTGTAACAGCAGACACGACTCCTGCTCGTTCATCTTCTTCCTCAAACGATCCACATTACGACTCTGAGGCTTCTGTGCTTTCTGTCCACAGACACAAATGTTAATAGTTACATTTTTAATTTTAATTAAAAATTATATATATATATATATATATATATATATATATATATATATAGACACACACACATATTTATACTTAATATAATTTTCTCTCTCTCTCTCTCTCTCTCTCTATATATATATATATATATATTTATATTAGTTAGATTTTATTAGTTAAACTGTTTTTACAACATTAAACATGTATACACAGGGCAAAAGAAATACAAGTTTTTTTGTTTTTTTTTATGATTACCATAGTAGACTTTGTTGTGTTTGTAAAGGTAATTCAAAGGTAATTGAGCAGTTCTGTGTCTTTATGTGTGTAGCATTGTGTTTGAATGCATGAGAGTTTTTATTAGGCAATGATGCCATCATCCTCATATTATTGTGTCTTTGTTTGTATGAGCTTTACTGGAAATGATGTTATCAGTGCTCCACAGCAAATTAAAGAGAATACAGAGCAGCACTGCTCAGTCTGCTAGTGTGTGTCTTTATCATATTATAATGGTACACAATATGTGATGGGATACATGACTCAGAGAGGAAATTGTTCAGTTCTTCCACTGCCAGCTAGTATAAACAAACCAGCATGCCCATGTTAGCGAGGTTGAGAGCGAGGGTGTCACCTTTCCTCTGCATGTGAGCCACTGCCTCGTTGTCCTATGGTGACCTCTGCTAAACAATGAAAATGGGTCGTCCAAGATCTGCTTCCCTTAAACCTAAACCTAACCGACTCCCAACCTGCCTAAAAGTAACTCAATTAAGACGCGGCTCCAACCAGCAGTAAACAAAATATGACATCCGCTATCTCCCCAATGCCAAACAGACAGTCTAAAAACAATGCTTCAGAGAATTTGACGTGACCTGAGATTAGAAAAGGCTGATAATCAAGTGAAGATCTTATTGAAGACAGCTGAGCGATGTCATGTAGCTTAGACACTGATATTTGGCAACACTTGGCAGTTAAGGCAGATTTTTATGCATCGAACCTACTCCCAAGTGTCCGCATGTTACGGTGGTTAATGGCAAAGCCTCCATTGTAGCCTGATGTGCATCTATCCAAAAAGAAACTGTACGTAACTTTTTGAGACCAGAGACCCTATCCTAGGATGATAAAAATATCTAAGGTAGCCTCTAGGGATGTGCACGAGTAATCGACTAATCGAGTACTCGTTATGCACCAGCTAGTTGACCATTAAAAATACTACTCAAATATTACAAATTGATTTTACTTGGTGCATTTGCCTGCCGTGGGCAACGATTAATTATACAGTACTTTACCTCTCAAAAGCATCCATCTCGCAGTTACAAATGAGTCCACTGGTGGGCGCTCCGCATGTTTGTCGAAGTGTTTGATGATAGAAAGGGACATGATGGCGTCTTGTGTGCTTTCAAGCAAAGTCAAGTGTGGCAATACTTGTAATATTCTGATTCTTATTAAAATAGTACTCTGTTGGTATTCAGTTCTTGTTGGAGTCATGCAAACCAACAGAAGAGGATCTGCTTTTATGTTGGAAAGAAAATGCAAAGCTGTACGAAAAACGTGGATGCTTGTGCATTACATTTCTGAACAAGTGCATTTGATAAAAATCCAAATTTCACCACTTGTTTTTCTGAACATGACAAAAATGTGATAGCCTTTATGTAGACTCAAGAGTTTATCTACCGTAGGTGCATTACCCTAATGCAGTCAGTATTCATTTCTATCTAAGCTCCAGGTGAGTGCAAATGTTTTTTTTACGGTTATTCTTTCAATCTATTTTTTATTTTTATTTTTATCTAAACTATTCTGTTCAAATCCCTACCCTTAAGGATGAGAAATAGCAATATATTATATAATACTGATTCCTGAGCAAGCAACATAAATGTTAACGTTAATTTAAAACAATAGAAACATATGGTAATTGCCCTTTTACATATCTAACAAATGTGTGTGCTTGTGTGGTTAGCTGTGAAAGAAAGACTGTACCTTTTCTTTTTGTATCTCACTTTTGATGGCAGAGATTTTGATCTTCATCTCTTCAATTTCATGCTCAGGAAGTGTCTGGACGTGAGGGAGAGAGTCCGACTCATCCAAAGTCTGGAAGCTCAGATCAGCCAGAGGGATGTACCACTTACACTCATACTGCTGATGCCTCCTGACAAATTCACACACAAAGAAAAAAACATATTTAAACACCATTCATGTCCCTGTTGTACAAGCATACACTTTTATCAGAACAGCTATTACAGGAGCAAAACCCTGGTGTTTAAGGGTTAGTTCACCCAAAAATGAAAGTGCTGTCATCATTTACTCTTTTTATTTGAATCCGTTTTCTTCTGTGGAATGCAAAATTAGTTATTTATAGCAGAATGCTCAAGTTGACCTAAATCACTCGCATATGCAACCAAATTCCACTCCATGCGACTAAACAAATATCCGTTATTAGCCACTGGCTAGTAAATGTTCAGATTTCTGCTATTATTAATTGTCTGCTTAATGTGTAAAATGCAATTAATGCAGTACATTGGAAAACATACATTTCCAGGAGGTACATATCGACTCGACAGCACATCCTAGCACAGAAACTGATTTGTGGAGCCCTGCACGCTTATTCGTTAATTTATGATAATTTGATGTTGCTTTTTTTTTCTTTGGCCTTTTAAGAGCTTAGCCTCTGGTTCCAATTCATGTTTATGGAATCAGTGTTATAATAAAATCATTTTTGTTAACTTAGGTCAAGTACTCATTTTATTTGTATAGCGCTTTTCACAACATCGTTTTAAAGCAGCTTTACAGAAAATCATGCATTAACAGAAAATGAAACTGTAATATCTATAAAGTCTTAGAGCGATCATTGTGTAAAATAAAAATAAAAACTGAAATTATTGGAAAAAACTGAAACTTAACTAAAATATTTTATCACTCCAAAACTAACTAAAATAAAATAAAAATGATCTAGACTTCATTTTAGTTTTAGTTTTTGATATAAACTGCCTGGCCAAAAAAAAGTTGCATACTCTAATATTTAGTTGGACCGCCTTTAGCTTTGATTACGGTGTGCATTTGTCATGGCATTGTTTTGACAACCTTATGCAATGTCACAACATTTATTTCCATCCAGAGTTACATAAATTTTTGACCGAGATCTTGTATTGATGACGGCAGAGTCGAAGCACCCCGTAAAATCTTCTCCAGCACATCCCAAAGACTTTCAATGGGGTTAAGGTTCAAAGGAACCACTCTTTCACAATTTGAGCCCAATGAATATTGGCATTGTCGTCCTTGAATATGCCCATGCCGTCAGGAGAGAAAAAATCCATTGATGGTATAACCTGGTCATTCAGTACATTCAGGACTTCATTTTCTTGCTGCATAACGTTGCTGAGCCTAGACTTGACCAGTTGAAGCAACCCCAGATCATAACACTGCCTCCAGAGGCTTGAACATTGGGCACTATGCATGACGCGCCCATCGCTTTGGCATAGGGTAAATCTGGACTCATCAGACCACATGAGCTTTTTCCATTGCTCCACAGTCCAATCTTATGCTCCCTAGCAAATTGAAGTGGCCACACAGCTGTTTAGTCCCAATCCTGTAAATTCTCATCGCATTGTGTGTGTGGAAATGCTCTTACTTTCCCTATTAAACATAGCCGTGAGTTCTAATGACGATTTTTTACAATGTGACTTCAAGCGTTTTAGTGATCTCCGATCATGATCATTCAAGATTTTTTTCCGACCACATTTCTTCCACGAAGCTGATGGTTCACTACTACCCTTCCAGATTTTAATAATGCGTTGGAAAGTTCTTAACCCAATTCCAGTGATTTCAGCACTCTCCTTAGTTGTTTTTTTTTTTTGCTTGATGCAGGCCAATGATTTGCCCCTTCTGAAATACACTAAAATCTTTTCCATGACCACGGGATACGTCTTCCGACATGATTAAGAAATGAGAAGCTGCACACTGCATCAGTTTGGGTTAAAAGAATTGTTGCCAGCTGAACCATATTAATAACTGCAATAATGATCCAATCATAGGCTCTTACATATCTGCTTATTTAAATTAAAATGACAATTATTTTTTTTATTTATTTTTTTGGCCAGGCAGTATAGTATGGGCAAAGTGGGGCACTTTTGGAAATTTTACTTTTCTTGACACTTTGAATTATGATCCGAACGCCACATAACCTATAATTATACCATTGAAGAAAGCTTAGGATGTCTTCTATATTGGGAACTAGAACCTTTGAAGATCCTCTTTTGACCAAATCACAGATTGTTTTTTAGCAGTACTGGTAAAGTGGGAAAAAGGAAAAATTATTCTCTACTTCTACTTTACCCATATTCACCCTATATTATAAAATTTGCAACATTTACATACAAAACTTGAAAACACCACTAGATAGAGGTAACACACAAATGCCCTGAGCAATGTAATGATGTTAGACTTTTTAAATTACACCAGTAAAAGTTCCACTTTGGCAGACATAAAAAAAAAATACAAAAAGTAAAATAAAAACTAACTAAACTGAAACTACAAAACACTGAGAAAATTAAAACTAAACTAAAACTAACAGACAAACAGTGAAAACTAACAAAAACTAAAAAAATGTTATGACAAATTGAATATAAAATAGAAATAAAAACCAAAACTATAATAACCCTGCGTGAAATGGAAGAGAACAGTGCAAACATTCTTCAAAAATTCTCCTTTTGTGTTCCACAGAAGATAAAAGGTTTGAAATGGTATGAGTGTGAGTAAATGATGACAGAACCACAAAAAAACTAATTTTCATGTCTATCTTTGTCTTCCAATCCTGATAGAAAATGACTTTGTATGGACTGAAGTAGTCTATGTCCTCTCGGGTGTGGAGAGCATACAGATACAGAAATACTTAAGAGACCAAAATATTTCCATGACAGGAAAACTTGATAATGCATTCTCATTTTAAGGGGATTATAATGCCCAGTATGGCTCTGCAAAGGAATATTATCTGTTCATCACATCCCTGCACATTCATAACAACCAATTAAAATCATCTCCTGACTAATTCATCCTGATTAACACGCCGAGTATTTTACAGTCTGTGCTAAGAAAAAATTAAAAATCTGAAAGAACTGAATGTCTCATAATGCAGAGGGAGAAAGTGAATTAAGATAAAGTATATCAAATTAGGATTAGGATTAAAGAATAGGACCCAGATTATTACTCTGAATTAACTAGAGATGCAGTATTTCTACTGTTGTGTGCAAGATAAATAAAATAAGGCTAAATAAGCATGACTGAATGTTGCTTTCTCACATACACACACACGCTAACCTAAGTGTGTGTGTAATTCTAATTGGAAGGCTGTGGTTCAAGAAACACAGAGCTGCATCAAGGTAACAGCAGCTATCAGTCATTATTACTTTCCCTCTGGGATCGTAACCATGCCAACAACAGAGTGACAAATGAGGTTACAGCTTCGTAAATCAAAACACTTTATCTACAGACACCAAATACCTGTATAGTGATGCATGTATAGGTGATAGGTCGGGGGGAAAAGCGAGTTATACAGCATGATAGAGAAGGTAACGTACTTCATAGATCAAAATATATTGTATCAAGGTCATACCCCACTGCAGTCTTTTTAATCTTGGCGCAGAGAAGCAGGTCTGTGAAGAGGAAGACATGACGGAGTTTCCGTGTACCCTCCGACAACTCCACCAGGAAACCATCCTTCACCAGCTGACGAACCTGCCAGACACAGAAGCACCCCACTTACTTCCTGTACACTCGTTCATAAGCACATAGACAATGTGCGCCTTTGGGGAACCAAGGGGTGGCAAAGGTCAAGGATCTGATTGCGGTTACAGAGTCCATCACTGACACTGTACGCTTTGATTATTAAAAGATCTCCTCTGTGCCTACTGTAGTCTATAATCACACATAGCTGACCATAAAACTGCAATCATTTAGAATATACAGTACAAGCAGCAAACAAAGTAAAGATGCGTGCTCAAGAATAAAGATGGCCAGGGAGCCAGTGTTGGAATGACTTACAACAGCCATGTACTCATCAGTAGGATTAAAAACATAAGTGGATCGGAGGTGCATGATGGAAAACAGTTGAAACATTAATTCTCAATTAAGGAAAAATTGAAGAAACTTTGAAGGTTACTTATAAGGGGCCTAAGTAAGAAAATTACACCAAAGGGGGTTATATTCTACACTTTTGTAGCATTTTATTTTTTTTCCCCGATGTCCACTTACAATGCATTTGTCTTAAAATCTGGTTTGTTACTGTTTTAACAAATAACACACAAATTATTGTATTGTTCTTGTAAATACTGAATAAAGAATTGTTGCTTTGCATAAAGCTGGAAAGGGTTACAAAGTTATCTTGAAGAGCTTAGATATTCACCTGTCCACAGTTAGACAAACTGTCTATAAATGAGATGATTTAGTACTGTGGCTACTCTCCCTAAAAGTGGCCGTCAGCCAAGATGACTTAAAGGGCACCGCAGAATGCTCAATGAGGTAAAACAGAACCCTAGATTGACAGCTAAAGACTTGAAGGAATCATTGCAACTGGTTAACGTCTCTGTTCATGAGTCTACTATATCGAAAACATTAATCAGGCATCGTGTCTATGGCAGGACACCATGAAGAAAGCAGCTGCTTTCTAACAAAAACATTACTATGCCTGAAGTTTGCTAAAGACCACCATGACACGCCACAACGCTACTGGAAACTGTTTTGTGGACTGATGATACTAAGGTTGAATTGTTTGGGAAGAACACGCAGCACTACCTTTCGTGTAAAAAGGGCACTGCATACCAACATGAAAACATCATCCCAACGGTGATAGTACGGTGGAGAGAGCATCATGATTTGGGGCTGCTTCGCTGCTTCGGGGCCTGGACCACTTGCCAGCATTGAGGGGAAAATTAATTCCCAAGTTTATCAAGATATCCTACAGGATAATGTCAGGGTGGCTGTGTGCCAGCTGGAGCTCAGTAGAAGTTGAATGATGCAGCTGTACAATGACCCTGAGCATCAAAGTAAATCCACTACAGAATGGCTTCAAAAAAAGAAAATCCACCTTTTGGAGTGGCCCAGTCAGAGTCCACACCTTAACAAAATAGAGATGCTGTGAAATGACCTCAAGAGAGCCGTTTTACACCAGATATCCTAAGAATATGGCTGAGCTGAAGCAGTTCTGAAAGGAAGAATGGTCCAAAATTCCTTCTGAACAGAAATCAAGTGCCGCTGTAAACTGCACATACCAGAAACGCTTGGTTGAGGTTATTGCTGCCAAAAGAGGGTCGACCAGTTATTAAATCCAAGGGTTCACTTACTTTTTTCAAAGCACTGTAAATGTTTAATGGGATGTGTTCAATAAAGACATGAACGATTATAATGTTTGTGTGTTGGTAGCTTAAGCACATTGTGTTTGTCTATACTTGTGACCATGATGAAGTTGAGATCACATTTTATAACCAATTAATGCAGAAAACCAGCATAATCCTAAGGGCGCACCTCTCCTTTGGGTGTGGTCACAGCAGTCCTGCGTGGATCAATTTCTTCATTGATGTTGGACAGGAAGTTCTGCGATATTCTCAGAGCATCCTGAAGAAGTGGGAAATCTGGATGGTCTTTAGGGGTGTGCTTCAACAAGTCCTAAATATAAAAATAAATAAATAAATAAAACACACAAATACAGACATCAGATCTGAGCTATATACTTTAAGAGATAATCTAACTATTAAAAAAAAAAGCATAAGCCGGTTTATCAAAATGACACTTTGGTCTAATATTCTGGGAGTATTTTTATAAATTTTGCAAAAATGACAATACCTCTTTTTGACAAGCTTTATTACTATTGATAAAAGTTTTAACCGAATATTTCAAGTATGTATAGCTGCAGGCTGGAGAGCTCCAAATGGGGCGGAATCTCCAAAAGAGGGCAGGGTAACTCCGGAAATGGTAGGGTTACTCTAAAGGGGGTTGCGCCAATTCCAAAAGGAGGTGTCACTTCCACACAAGGTTAAGGGTTAGGTCAGGGGCTCCCTATATCTTTGCTGGCTGTTTGAAGCTCCTGCCCCCTTTTTGGAGCTCTGCCTGCAGCTATACCATTCTCGAATGTTTGGGGAAAATATTAAGACTGGGTATGTGGGTATCTGGGTTTGTCAAAAAGAAGTCCAGTTTTGACATGATGATACTGGCATCTTAATGAAAATGATGGTTTCAGCAGTGTCTCTTTATGGCACAGGACATCATATATAACATTTCATCAATAGAACTATTGCCTTCATGCAGGGGTGGGATTACGATTTCTGAGGCCCTGAGCAACTGTCCAACCGGGTGCACCCGGGGCAGGGCGATATGGCTTAAAAAATTATTACATTTTGATATTTTTCAGGCTGTTGACGATATTCGTAACATGTTTTGATAATTGTTTATTTGCTCAGAAATGACATAAAAGCTATTTTAAAACATATTTTGTATTTATCCTAACAGCCAATGTAGCCAAGTAGATTTAAAGTGTTTAATTAAATAAAAATCTAGTTTTTCACTAAATTAACACAAGGAAGAATGGTATTTAATTTATAATATTACAAAATGTAATTTGTATGAACCAATACAATAAAAGAGTAATAAAAAGGCAATTTTAACCTACTTATCTGTGTGTGAATGAACAGGGTGTGCAAAAACATTATTTATTATTGTCCAGCCAAGTTTATTACATTATAATTTATTATCATATGATGCAGAATTAGTATTATTATTTTGAAGGCTTGTTTTATACAATAGCAATATATTTCTGTTGTATTGACTTCACCTTCACCTGGAGCTGCAGTGTCAGTATGTATTTCACAGTTTACAATGTTCCTCAATACAAATCACATTGTTCCTCAATACAAATCTGGTGAAACGCTGTCACCTCCTCTATCTCTGTGACACTGTGTCACATTTTTAGATTTGCATAATAACTTTAAGCGGTTTCAAATGTTTGGAATTGTGTGAATGGGTGACATGCATCAGTAATCCTTCACAATGCAGGTGAATCGCCCCACAACGGCTGAAAACAGCATATCCGCATGCGAACACAGAACAGTGCGTCACCCCTTAAATTTTTGCCGTCTGACGGGGGGCCCCCCAAAGTCCGGGGACCCACGCAATTGCGTGGTTTGCATGGTGGTTAATGCCGCTACAGTTTATAAGTACAGCTTACACTGATAAAAAGTCAAAATGTCACCACAGACAATATTAAATTATCAAAACATGTAAAGACAATTTTACAAGGTAACAAATCCAAAACAAGTACTCTATTAGTACTCTAGCACATGCAGGACTAAATGCATTTAAAAAAAACTCATGACTCATTATCAACCTTTCTGCTGGTTAAACTTCAAGACTCTCTCAAACACAGTACGAATATATTTATTTAGGTTTATTAAAAACACTGCAAGCCCTGCCATGCTTAAATAACTTGTTGAATAGCAGGCCTTGAGTAACAACTCACTGCCTCTCTGATAAAAGCTACATGTGAGTGTTTGTGTGACTCCAGGAAAATATTTGGAGTCTAAGCTTTTCTATGCCTTTGTAAAGGTGACCTTATAAATTAAAGCTCTAGTTGTTGTTCAGTGTCTGACCATATGCAGGCAATTCCGACCACCACATGAAATCAAAAGATGTGACATCTGAGGAGATGTGAGGATAGAGAGAGAGAGAGAGAGAGAGAGAGAGAGAGAGACTCACATGTAGGACCAGAGTGCTGCGGGTGACGCGGTCAATAGGCTTGTAGAGGAGAGCTGCAAAGAGAAACATTTTAGAATTAATAATAAAATAAGCATACATTTTAGAATGTTTTATCACAACATACAGACCCTAAATGTGAGGAACACAGACTCACAAAGCATACACACACACACACACACACACACACACTTTCACACAAATGTGTATTTATACCTTTCAGAGACAAACATGTAACTAAAAACTGAAAAAAGACAGAAATCCTCTTTCCCAAACTCTATTACACAGCTGAGTGAGCAGCATCTCTGAGCACTTCACAAACATGAGACCATCAAGACAAATGAATCCAAACACTGCAGCTCAGTTTATGTCTTCAGCTTTCAATAAATAGTCTCAATAAACTGAAAGACAGAATAAAACCTATTTGTTAGCTTACAGTGTCATAACCCTCCCACTATCCTTAAATGTGATTCTGAATACTCCTCTGAGGAGATAGAGTTAGAGTTTTTCTGCACACTTTTCTTACCACGTACCATAGACTTCTACGTTCTTCATATTAATCTAAATATAATTACTAAAGACTTATAGCCTGACTCTAACCCTAAAAGCTAGCTTTATATATTTATTTGAAAAAAAACAAGTTTTGTATTTCCTGAAGAAAATAAGTGCGTGCAAGTCAGCAAAAGAATATTGTTTACGTTTTAAGAAAGCTTAGGGTTTAAGCTTTGGTTCTGTTTAAAGGAAATGCTGTCCGCATGCTTTGCTGTTGTCATGACACTTGCACGCATCTGGTTTTCTGTAGGCTGTGTATAAGGATCAACACATAACATGACACCATCAAGAAAGAATGAAAATAATCACAATTCAGTAAGTAAATATTACAATGACATCAACCATGTTGTTTCCATTTTGAATGACAAACATTCTATCAATGGAAGATTTTCAAACTTTAATCTTAAATATACACTGATGAGCCAACACATTATGTCCACCTGCCTAATATGTTGTTGGTCCTCCACGTGCTGCCAAAACAGCATCAACCTGCCGAGGCATGGACTCTACAAGACTCCTGAAGGTATCTTGTGGCATCTGGCACCAAGACATTAGCAGCAAATCCTTCAAGTCCTGTAAGTTGCGAGGTAGGTCAGACTTGTTGGTCCAGCATATCCCACAGATGCTCAATCGGATTGAGATGAACTCATCATGTTCCTAAAACCATTCCCGAACAATGTGTGCAGTGTGGCAGGGTGCATTATCCTGCTGAAAGAGGCCACTGCCATCAGGGAATTCCATTGCCATGAAGGGATGTACCTGGTCTGCAACAATGTTTAGGTAGTGGCACGTGTCAAATTGACATCCACATGAATGGCCGGACCCAGGGTTTCCCAGCAGAACATTGCCCAGAGCATTACATTCCCTCCACCGGCTTGTCGTCTTCCCACAGTGCATCCTGGTGCTGTCACTTCCCCAGTTAAATGGCGCACATGTAAACAGCCATCCACGTGATGTAAAAGAAAACGGGACTCATCGGACCAGACGAGCTCCTTCCACTGCTCCAAGGTCCAGTACCGACATTCACGTGCCCATTGTAGGTGCTTTCGAAGGTGGACAGGGGTCATATCATGGGAACTCTGTCTGGTCTGCGCCTACGCAGCAGGGTGCAATGCACTGTGTGTTGACACACTCATCCCATAACCATCATTAAAATATTCTGTGACTTGTGCCACAGTAGACCTTCCGTTGGTTCGGACCAGACGGGATAGCCTTCGTTGCCCTCGCGCATTGATGAGCATTGGGCGCCCAACACCCTGTCGCTGGTTTGTGGTTTGTCCATCCTTGGACCACTGTCGACAGGTACTCATCATTGCTGACCAGGAGCACCCCACAAGCGTTGCCGTTTCAGAGATGCTCTGACCCAGTTGTCTGGCCATATCAATTTGGCCTTTGTCAAAGTCACTCAGATCTTTACTATGAAATATTTCTCCTGCATTCAACACATTAACTAAGAGAACTGATTGTTCGCTTATCATCTAATCTATCCAGACCTTGACATGTGGCCTTGTTAGGAGATGATCAACGTTATTCGGTTCACCTGTGAGTGGTCATAATGTTTTGGCTCATTTATGTATATTATAAAATTTCCCCCCTAAGTTGACAAAAATCAATAACAGATTGCACATCCGAGACTTAAATTATCTACAAAAATGAAAAATTAGAAGTTTAATATTTAGGGTTAAGGATTCAGACAAAGCCCTAAGGAATATCAACACCAGTTATACCTTGCAAGCACTGTAAAAAAAAAAGAAAAAAGAAAGAGAGATCAAGCAACTGGTGCGACGGCGACGACAACTCTAAAGGAACTGGAGGAAGGCAACATTGGGTGAGAAATAAGGTCTCAAAGTGCTGTGGGAGGATATCAAGCAGAGGCTAGCCAGCCTGCAGAGGGCTGAGTGCATCCGAAAGTGCAGGAAAAGGAAGGAGGAGTGAGCCAACTTCTACAAGAACCCCTTCAAGCATGCCAGGCAGCTGATGGAGGAAGCAAAGACTGGGAAGCTGAAAATAACCAGGAAGGAGCTGGAAGAATACATCAGAAGGCAGTATAGGGACCCAGCAAGGAATGAGCCATTAGGTTCGCCAGGATACGTGCCTCATCCAGCCCTTTCCATATCCCAGTTTAACGCTGAGCTTGGAGGGAGAGGTGAAGTCAGAGTGGTCGTAAGAAAGGCCAGATCATCAGCAGCCCCAGGCCCCAAGGGATACCCTACAGGCTCTATAAGAACTGCCCCACAGTATTGAAGCTGCTGTGGACCCTCATGCAAGCTGCCAGGAAAAAGCAATGCATCCCATCGGAGTGGCGAAGAGCAGTGGCAGTATTCATCCCCAAGGAAAAGGACTCCAGAGAGATCAGCCAATTCAGGAGCATCGCCTTGCTCAACGTTGAAGGGAAGATTTTCTTCTCCATTTTGGCATGGAGAATAACCAACAACCTCACAGAGAATGGCTATTTAGACACCAGCTGCCAGAAGGTGGGGTTCCAGGTTTCCCAGGGTGTGTGGAGCACTCATCGTGATTTGGGAGCGGATTCAACTGGCCAAGCACGAAAAGAAAGATCTGTGTGTCGTTTGGCTTGACCTTGCGAACATGTATGGATCAGTGCCACATCAGCTCATCAACTATGCCACGAGTTCTTAACACATGCCTCACAGCAATTGGAGCCTGATGTCAAATTACTTCAAGGACCTGCGAATTAGCTTTGCCCTCTAGGATTTCACTACTGGATGGCAGCAGCTGGAGGAAAGAATCGCCATGGGATGCTCAATCTCCCCCATTCTGTTTGTGGTCGCCTTCGAGGTAATACTCATTGGAGCAAAACAGATGGTGGGAGGAGTCAGATTGCCATCAGGGCAGAAACTGTACTGAGCAGCTACATGGATGATGTTTATAGCCTCCTGCTGACAGCACAATGTACAGCTAGACTGCTAAAAAGGATGGATGAATTGACGTCCTGGGCAAGGATGAAGATCAAGCCCACTAAGTCCCGAAGTCTCTCGCTTATGAAAGGGGTCAGGAATGACAGCACCATCATTGTCTTGGGCAATGAGAGAATCCCGCTGCTGGCTGAACAGTCCATCAAAAGCCTTGTAAGACAATACATGGCTGAGCTCTCTGACAAGAACATGGGGAAGAGTGTGCTGAATCAGCTCACTGATGGTCTGGCAGGGATTGACCGAAGCCAGCTTCCAGGAAAGTACAATGTGCTATCACACCACACTATACCAGAGGATAATGTGGCCACTAAAACTGTGTAAAATCCCCTTATCCACAGTAAGCAAGTTGTATGTGAAAGCCAACTCTTTCATCGAAAAGTGTCTGGGCTTGCTGCGATGCCTATCTGAAACGGGCCTTTTTGGAAAGAATATCTTACAGCTGCCACTGCAATCCATCTACATGGACTACAAGCAGGAAAAGACCAGGATAGTGTTGGAGACAAGGGAATACACTGACCAGGGAGTGAGGAGTACAAACGTCCAGGCCTACACGGGCCGCAAGTGGAAAGCCCATGCTGAAATTGACTTGGCAATTAGCAGGCTGCAACATAGAGATCATCGGCAGAGTCCAGACAGGAAGGACATGTCTTGGGTGGGGAGAAGCTCCGCGAGTCTGGTCCAAGGCCAGCAGGAAAGAGAGGAAGGAACTGGTGGTGTCTGAGGTGATGAGGATGGAGGATGAGCACTATAAGATCAAGGCTGTAGCACAGGGACGACAGGGGTCTGGACAACGTGGGAAGGCGTTGTTGGCAGAAACATCAGCATGGCGGACCTGTGGAAGATTCCACATGCAATGCTCAATTTTCTTATCAGGGCAACATACAACACTCTCCTCTGCCCATTGAACCTGCACTAGTGGTTTGGCCAGGAAGAATGCTGTTCTATCTGCAGCAGTCCAAATGTAAGCCTCCAGCACAATTTGTCAGGCTGCAGGATTGCGCTATCCCAAGGGTGCTACAGGTGGCGACACGACTATGTCCTGAGCAGATTGGCCGAGGTGTTGGAGGGGCGCAGACAGGACACTAGTAGGTCACCCTTCACCAGTGTGTCATAACATCCAATTTGTCAGAGAAGGTGGGGGCAAAACAAGCACTGCACCAAGGGATCCACAGTTCCTTTCCCAGGACTGGAGAATGAGAGTCGATCTCGTCAGGAAGCTCCAGATCCCTTGGGAGATTATCAACACAAGTCTCAGCCCTGACATAGTGGTGTGGTCCAGCGGTGCCAAGACCATGCTCCTCATTGAGCTAACTGTCCCATGGAAGGAGAGAGTAGAAGCTGCCTTTGAGAGGAAGAGGTTGAAGTACACGGATCTTGCAGCTGAGTGCAAGAAGTCTGGCTGGAGAACCATTATCCACCCGGTAGAAGTAGGATGCCGCAGCTTTATTGGAACAACAGCGGTTCGCCTCCTGAGGGATATGGGAGTAACTGGAGCAAACCAGTGGAAGGCCTTGATAGACCTGGCTGAAGAGGCAGAGAAGAGTAGCTTTTGGCTCTGGGTGAGGAGAAAGGAGAAGTGTCGGGGTAGTAACACCTAACCCGAGGTCCAGCTGCAGGGGGTGGCAGACGTCCCTGCCACTGCTCCGCCACCAGGACAAATTCCAGGTTTAAAGGAGCGAAACATTGACTTTGCCGCTGACTTATGGGCCCCGGAGGAGGTGCGTCAGGCAGTAATGCCATAGCAGGCCAAGAACTACCTGTGTAATTAATACATTTTTATATTTACTTTATTCATGAATCACTTTAAAATTTAGAATATCTCCAATAGGATGTTTTGACAGATTTAGCTCATTACTGGGGATGATTTTGTAAACACACATATACCTGTGTTATGTTTTAAATCATGTTGGGGACCTCCCACTGTTTACAATTATATAATATTAACTTATATGAAATAAGCCATTTATAACTGTATTTTCCTTCTAGGCATCACAGGGGACCATTCATACAAATGCAAATATTCACTTTAAAGGTGCAATTAGTAATGTTTTGAATTTGTCATCTTGGACTTACACTGACGCCTAGTGGTGTGGAAAACTTTTTTAATCAGGAAAAAATGACTCAGTGCACCTTTAAAAAAACTGAGTGCACCCACCATGCCGTGAGGTTTGGATGATGAGTAATTAAATTTAATTTTATTGTTGAACTTTTGCAAATTGTATTGGATAGAGACAGAAATAAAGTTATTGGGGAGAGAAAGGGTGAAGGTGTTCTGAAACAGATCTCTCATGTGAGCACCATGGCTCAACATGCCATTGAAGACACTCCAAATCTATCCCCCACAGCCTCGTTTTCATTCACATAAAAAAATCAAAGATGACACTACTGCGAATAAGGTCTACAGCTCACCAAGAATACCCACAGGTCACACTATGAGTACTATTACACAGTTTTGGAAAGCATACCGACATACACACTCAGATCAAGTCTCCTGTGAGCAATATTTAGGAAAAACATTGGCTTCTCATATCTTTGACAGCACTAGAGGGAGAATTCTCCACTCTCCTCCTCTTAGCTCACGTCTTTATCACTGACAGAGTTATATGGAGGGGTCCTGTGGTGGTCCTGCTTTCTTTCACTCTAATGGACGATGATTCCCGACAGCCCCCTCTCATTCGCTCACAATACAAAGTCTAATCAAATTACTAAATCACAACACAACTGAGCGCTCTGACAGCACATATATCCCATGAGTCTCTGCAGGGCTGATGAATGTTATGAGAGAGAAAATGGAGAGAGAGAAAGAAAGAAAAGGTATCCAAGTAGATTAATAAGAGAACACTACTGTTTAAGTTTATACAACAGTAAGCAATCTAGTCGCTCTCACATCAACTAGTGCAGTTGTTCTCAACTGGTTTTGCTTTAGGACCAAGATTTTACCATATAAATAGATGCAAGCATGTGTGTGAGTGTGTGTGTGCGAATGCATGTAAGTACTTGCTCTGGTTGTCATGAATGAATGCGCAAAATTGGCTCCTTAAGAATAATCTGGCTCACTGCACCGAATGGAGCCCGAGCAATCAGAGTTGATAAGATGTGAAAAGGAACCAATCAGGAAATTCAGTATAAATTGTGACATCCAATCACAATCTTGGAGCACATTCTCGGCATAGATGCTTTTACACTAATTTGGTTCCTTCCTAGATGTCCTTCACACAGAGTCCCAGAATAAACCCCTCTAGATCAATAGAGCTACTGATTTCCTATATATTCATCCACCTGGATTGAAGAAAAGAGGAGTGGAGTTTAATATTCATCAGAGCTAGAAGAACATGAGAGAAATAGAGCAGCAGGTGATGGCGCAATTACAGGAGGGTGTAAATGTTTGTGTGTGTGTGTGTGTGTGTGTGTGTATGTGTTTGCACCATGTTTATACTACAATGTGGGGACCAAATGTCCCCATATGGATAGTAAAACCTGAGAAAACCTACCTTGTGGGGACCAGCCAGCGGTCCCCATGAGGGACATTTTGTTAAAGCATTCATATTGTGCTAATTTCATTTAAAAAGATATTATTTAAACTGTAAAAATCTTAATTCTTTTAGCAGTAGGACTACTGTTCTAGACAGATGAACCTCTAGAAAAGCATTAAAGACGTAAATTCTGTGGATGGAGTTTTTGGTATGTACAGTAAGCATTCCCTTTCATGTATTTTTGTGCATATCATACAAAAGTTGCTCAGAGTGTACTGGCTTACATGGTCATGACAGGAGTTGAACAATTAATGTCAAAGATGTGCATTTGCTGATACTGAGGTTGAGGTATGTGTAGGTTAAAGGAGTATGGGCAAGATTTAGAATTAGGGGTTAAGGTTAACAGTGTAACTACAGATGTTATTAAATGCAGGTACTTTAAATGTAAGTACAATACAACAACACGTACGTACATAATAAGTTGTAACAAATGCGTAAGTAAATCTGGAGTCGACGGAGGCGTTGGCGTGATCACTTGGTTTTTTTTTTTCTTATAACAACAGCAACGACTTAAAATACTCTGTCATTTATGGTCATGCAGCTAAGAGGAAGAAATAATTCCAAACTGTAAAGGGTCTACTTTTGTGTCCACTCACAATAAAAACAATACATTTTGCTTTTGTAAAATACAGAAAAAAAAAAAACAGGACGCACTTTCTGTTGCGTCAATCTCTGTGAACTTTTGCTTAGAGCACGTCACAAAAATGAACTGAAACTCTGCATATAATTGTCGCACAGACATGACAAATATGTCTATAGAAACCTTGAAATGTCTACTTTTAAATGAACCAATTTAAATCCAAAATACATATTCTCAGATTATGTAATGCGTAGGAAACTAACAAGAGGAACAGCTTTTCCGTCTCATCTCATTAGCACAGCTCTTAGGAACACACATTAGCAGAGCGCACAATTCATACGGTAATGATCTGGGATGATCCTCAAGAATATGGCAAACGTACCCATCAGTGCTACAAAAGTGGCATCAAGCTTCATCAGATTCATTTATTTTTCATTTCTTTTGGAAGATGGCACACTACCCACGTGAGGAAGCTCACCAGATTATCCTGAACAGTGAGGAAGAATTCTAATTTTCCTCAGAAGAAGATCACATGAACTGTCCTGTTAGTGGTTGAACTACTGAATCACAGCAAACAAAGTACAGCAAAAGAGCAGTGACTGCCCACTTCCATGACGCACTGTGAATGACGCAATCGAGTCGGTGTACTACTCGTGTATATTGTTTCTAAATATTTTGCCAGCAAATTTTAAATATATGCTTCTATACTTATAATAAACAACTTTAAATCAATAGTTTTATGTATTTTTTTCGTTGTTTTTAATTCGAATACATCCTTTGCAGTGCTTCATGGGGTTGTAGGATCATTCCCTTACTAAAGACAGTAATTACACAGTCTTGTACCTTTGTCTGATTTTCAATAATTTCTTTGCTTCAAATACCAGTTTGTAATGTAATGTCACTTCAGAGCTGGTTGGTTTGGTTCTTGGGTTAGAACTCTTTTATGAAATCCCAATGGAAAAAATTAATGGGAAAAATACTTCCGATACCAACACGGCTGAAAAAGTGGATGGGCACTGTTGCGCTCTGTTGACAAGCAGAGAGTGTTTCTGATTGGTTAAGTTTTCTGATCGCCTTAAAAACCAAAAAACAAAATGCAGGCAAGAATGTGATTTCTTAGGGCACCTATTTCAGTGATATCTGTCAAGCAATAAAGACATTTTATAAGTGGCATAACGTATAGCAGCATTAAGATGTATTGAACCCGGAACATTCCTTTTAGTATAAAACAGAAAGGAGTGTGTTTCTTTAATAAAATATGAAAACGGTTTTAATTCAGAACAAATAGTCAGAAATGAGGACACTGAAAGGATTTTCGATTAGCCCCTCTGAGTCAAATGTCTAACTTTTAGCTCAGTGAAACGTTTTTCTCTTTTCCATATTTTCTCAAAACATCTACATGCAGTTGATTTACAAAGTGTCGAAAGCTGGTTGTCACTGGGATTATGATTTATTTTAGCTCTAAAAGAGGAAAGCCAGTTCCATTTAGGTCCAGTTGCCTTTAGCTTGTTCACTAGGGATCTAAATATAAATATTATTTACATATTTATTTATTTTAAGGTTCAATTTACAATCATGTTTTTATTAGACTGCAAAATTATGACTAAGACATTATAGATATTACAGATTCTTTTCCTGTAAAAGCATAATTTTCTGTAAAGCTGCTTTGAAATTATGTGTGTCGTGAAAAGCACTATACAAATAAAAATGACTTGACTCTTATGCTCTGCTAAAAACCAAACAGCGCTTGAGGAATCCTGTAACAGCAGCCCGGGTCTGACAGGAATGAACTGAGCTCTGTGATTGGACCGGATAGTGCTCAGTAACATGACTGGACAAAGCAGGCTGCTGCCAGTGTTAGAAGCTACTAGAGACACATGATGTGTGAGCAAAATCAATACCTGGACTTAAAAGACGAATTCTGACATTAGCTCGTACTGAGATACTCAGGAAGACTCAAGCTACTATTGGCCAGTAGGGGAAAACAGTTTAACCATGATCTCTTTCTCAGTTGTTCTGTTTTCACCTCTCACTTTATCCGACTGTGACACTAGTAGCCTATTTATTAGACTTCACACTTATAACATCCTCCTAAAACCTCTCTCTCTCTCTCTCTCTCAAACATTTAAAATGTTTAATCTCAATCTCAAGCATTTTATTGGCATGATTGTTTCACACATAATACTGACAAAGCATCTATAAAAATGCCACTCATGGTAAATAAAGTAAAATAAAATATTGCAAAAGTATTGCAATCACATCTCACATTTTCTCTTGGGTTTTTTAAACCTCTTGTTCACAGTTTCTTGAGCTGTAGCTGCACTCTTGAGGGGGTTGATTACATCTGAATCTGTACAATTTTACGTTTGATTTTGAAGTGTACGGATGCATTTTGATCAATTCTTGATCTAGTCTTTCTATACAGTCCCCGTCCCACCCCCAGCAAACCTTATGCACTTGAAAGTGAACCTTTATCTGTCTATCATCCATTGCTGTGGTGACTGCAGAGGTGCATTATGGGGCGAAATCCTCAAGTCACCTTGGGGTGGAATGAAGAACTTCAAAGAGTAAACGCAGGCAGAGATGTTAATGTGCACAAATGTATTTCCAAACAGTAAATCAGTTTGGGATGTGCTAAACTACCAATTTTCATAATCGACTAGTCAGTCGGTTGTTTGAACGACTAGTCAGTGATAAGGATAATAATGAATATTCAGGCTCCGTTTCAGTGCATTCATAAAGTATTGAGACCCCTTAATTTTTTTTCACATTTTATGTTGCAGCCTCATGCTGAAATGCTTTAAAAAAAAATTCAATCTGCACTCCAAACCCATAATGACAAAAGCAAAAACTTTGCAAATGTATTAAAAAGAAAAAACTGAAATATCACATTGACATATTTATTCAGACCCTTAACTCAGTACTTAGTTGAAGCACTTACGGCAGCAATTACAGCCTCAAGTCTTTTTGGGTATGATGTGACAAGCTTTGCACACCTGGATTTGGGGATTTTCTGCCATTCTTCTCTGCAGATCCTCTCAAGCTCTGTTAGGTTGGATGGGGACCGTCATTGGACAGCCATTTTCAGGTATCTCCAGAGATGTTCGATTGGGTTAAAGTCCGGGCTCTGGCTGGGCCACTTAAGGACATTCACGGAGTTGTCCCTAAGCCACTCTTGCGTTGTCTTGGCTGTGTGCTTAGGGTCATTGTCCTGTTGGAAGGTGAACCTTTGGCCCAGTCTGAGGTCCTGAGAACTCTGGACCAGGTTTTCATTAAGGAAATCTTGGTATTTTGCTGCGTTCAGCTTTCCTTCAACCCGGACCAGTCCCTGCCGCTGAAAAACACCCCCACAGCATGATGTTACCACCACCATGCTTCACTGTTGGGATGGTACTGCGCAGGTGATGAGCGGTTCCTGGTTTCCTCCAGACATGACGCTTGGAATTGAGGCCAAACAGTTAAATCTTCGTTTATTCAGAACAGGGAATCTTGTTTCTAACAGTCTGAGAGTCCTTTAGGTGCTTTTTGTGTGTCTGGCCACTGTGCCATAAAGCCCAGATCGGTGGAATGTTGCAGTGATGGCTGTCTTTCTACAAGCTTCTCCCATCTCCACACATGATCTCTGGAGCTCAACTAGAGTGACCACTGAGTTCTTGGTCACCTCTCTTACCAATTGCTCAGTTTGGCCAGGCGGCCAGCTCTAGGAAGAGTCTTGGTTGTTCCAAACTTCTTCCATTTAAGAATTATGGAGGCCACTGTGCTCTTGGGAACCTTCAGTGCAGCCAAAACATTTTTGTAGCCTTGCCCAGATCTGTGCCTCAACACAATCCTGTCTCTGTGCTCTGCAGGCAGTTCCTTTGACCTCATGGCTTGGTTTTTGCTCTGATATGAATTTTCAGCCGTGAGACCTTATATAGACAGGTGTGTGCCTTTCCAAATCATGTCCAAACAACTGAATTTTCCACAGGTGGACTCCAATCAAAATTGATCTAGAGAAATGATGGGATGCACCCGAGCTAAATTTCAAGTGTCAATGTGATATTTAATTTTTTTTATTTTTTTTATACATTTGCAAAGTTATCAGAAATCTGTTTTTTGCTTTGTCATTTTAGGCTATGGAGTGTAGATTGACGTGAAAAAAATAAAAAATAATTTAAAGCATTTTAGCATAAGGCTGCAACATAACAAAATGTGGAAAAAAATAAATAAATAAATGAAAAAATGAAGGGGTCTTAATACTTTCTGAATGCACTCTATGTTCACGACCCCAATCAGATGCCTTTTAGATATATGGGTATATGGATATATGGACGCAAAGTGCAGCATTTCAACATGGTAACTAACGGATTTTCAAATAAATAGGCTAGATAACTAAAATGTCATATTGAACAAAACTATCAAAGAAAAGAAAGAAATAAGAAAGACTCTATTAGTTACTGAATTAGATTACAAATTCACTTACCGAACCTCAGAACAATCAAGAACTGAGTCTCATCCAAAGCTGTTAGTAAAATACCAGCAGACTATCAAAGCATTAAATTGCTGCATAGTTACCGTAGGTGCAGTTACAACACAGCCGAAGAACCAGTAAAACCTCCATGACAAAGTTTCCCCGTTCCTTTAGTCCTCTCCAACTGCTTCCCTCTCATTCTGCACCCCCTTTTATCCCTCTCTCAGCGCACAAACACACCGCCGAGAGACAGACAGACAGAGAGAGAGAGAGAGAGAGAGAGAGAGAGAGAGAGAGAGAGAGAGAGAGAGCACACACACACACTCGCACTTCGGATACAATCTCCCACACAAAACACTCAGAATGAGCAAGCATGCTCTCTTCCTCACACACACAAACACTTGAGTTGTGGATGCTGCATACACAAGTAGAAGATGCAGAGCTGAGCTCATTCTTAAAGAGACACTGCTCTCTTGCTCATTCATGCATATCCATTCACTCTCTTTCAATGAACCATCTTGTGTTTCCTTCATCAACACATCAGGATTCAAAAACACATTTGAAAGGATTCAGATTGAAAATCCACACTAAATGTTAAGAGCTCGTGCATTTCACCGCAGATTTGGTCTTACCCTCCATGGTGGAATTGGTGGTGCAGTCCTTGGATTCTTTAGGTCCTTTAACTTTCAGATTCTGTCAAGAGAGAAGAGTGCACACTATCAATGCACACTGCACAGATCCTGCTCAAAAATCCTACACTGCACTGGGCTCGCATCTGGCTTTGACAGCAGAATTTGACACTAGAATAATAAAGAAAAATATGATGTGGAAATGAGGAAAGCTTCTTGTGTATGTGTGCGCTCCAGTACATCTAAAAACACACCTAAATATATAAATAACACGAAGAACATATTTTATACTATAACAATTCAAATAACAGATACAGTTGTGCTCAAAAGTTTGCATACCCTTGGAGAATTGGTAATATATATATACCATTTTTAAAGAAAACATGAGTGAGCAGGCAAAACACATTTATTTTATTTCTTATGGGATTCATTTTCAACTGTAGGTTAAAACAGAATGGCACAATCATAAAACATGATTTCATAAAATGAAATGACCCCTGTTCAAAAGTCTGCATATCCTTAGTTCTTAATACTGTGTATTGCCCCCTTTAGCATCAATGACAGCATGCAGTCTTTTGTAATAGTTGTCTATGAGGCCCCAAATTCTTGCAGGTGGTATAGCTGCCCATTCGTCATGGCAAAATGCCGCCAGGTCATGCAAAGTCTTTGGTCGTCTTGCATGAACTGCACATTTGAGATCACCCCAGAGTGGCTCGATGATATTAAGGTCAGGAGACTGTGATGGCCACTCCAGAACCTTCACCTTTTTCTGCTGTAACCACTGGAGGGTCAACTTGGCCTTGTGCTTAGGGTCATTGTCGTGCTGGAAAGTCCACGAGCGTCCCATGCACAGCTTTCGTGCAGAAGAATGCAAATTGTCTGCCAGCATTTTCTGATAACATGCTGCATTCATCTTGCCATAAATTTTCACAAGATTCCCCGTGCCTTTAGAGCTCACACACCCCAAAAACATCAGTGAGCCACCACCATGCTTCACAGTGGGGATGGTATTCTTTTCACTATAGGCCTTCTTAACCCCTCTCCAAACATAGCACTTGTGGTTGTGACCATAAAGCTCTATTTTGGTCTCGTCACTCCAAATTACAGTGTGCCAGAAGCTGTGAGGCGTGTCAAGGTGTTGTCGGGCATATTGTAATCGGGCTTTTTGTGGCATTGGCGCAGTAAAGGCTTCTTTCTGGCAACTTGTCCATGCAGCTCATTTTTGTTCAAGTATCGTCGTATTGTGCTCCTTGAAACAACCACACTGTCTTTTTCCAGAGCAGCCTGTATTTCTCCTGAGGTTACCTGTGGGTTTTTCTTTGCATCCTGAACAATTCTTCTGGCAATTGTGGCTGAAATCTTTCTTGGTCTACCTGACCTTGGCTTGGTATCAAGAGATCCCTGAATTTTCCACTTCTTAATAAGGGATTGAACAGTACTGACTGGCATTTTCAAGGCTTTGGATATCTTTTTATATCCTTTTCCATCTTTATAAATTTCCATTACCTTGTTACGCAGGTCTTTTGACAGTTTTTTCTGCTCCCCATGGTTCAGTATCTAGCCTGCTCAGTGCATCCACGTGAGAGCTAACAAACTCATTGACTATTTATACACAGACACTAATTGCAATTTATAAAGCCACAGGTGTGGGAAATTAACCTTTAATTGCCATTTAAAACTGTGTGTGTAACCTTGTGTGTCTGTAACAAGGCCAAACATTCAAGGGTATGTAAACTTTTGTTCAGGGCCATTTGGGTGATTTCTGTTATCATTATGATTTAAAAAGGAGCCAAACAACTACGTGATAATAAATGGCTTCATATGATCACTATCCTTAAATAAAAGACATATTTTCAAAATCAATGCCAAAATTTCACAACTTCTGCCAGGGTATGCAAACTTTTGAGCACAACTGTATGTTAACACAGGTACGTTGCCGAGATGTGGATTCAAGAATGTTTGTACATCTACGCCAGGGCTATTTAACTTGCTACCCACAGGACAAATCCGGGCCGCTTGAAATTTTAAGTGGCCCACATGAGGTTGTCAGTTGTCTTGGGGCTTTTTACACCAAACATGTTTTGTGTCTCTTTGTGCTGATTTTCAATTGTTTTCCTAAGTTGACTTGCACTAGACGGATGTTGCATCACGTCTCGATGATTTAAAGTGTCTCGTGCAGGAGCGCCGCATTTTTTAGACTCTTTCAGAGGTTGCACTACGAATGATTGTTATCCGTCATTTTGACAGAATGGGAAGATTAAAGAACTAAAATCATGGACGACTGATCAGCATGATTTCAGAGAAACTGAAAAGTTCTGTACATTAATTTGGTGAAGTCAAAAGTTTAAATCATTACATACATAAACTTAAACTTGGGCAACTTCTGATGCAACTTCATAAACAATCAAAGTGCATGGAGAGAGCAATTTTCTCCATACATAAATTTTTCTCATGATCAAAAAATTTAACCAATAAACACAGATATTTTATTTATACAGGTATAGTGAACAAAATATTCTACACCTACTATAACACGATATCTGTTAGAAGCTTTATGTTAACAAAATATTATTGGCTCGCATGCCCTGAAGATTTTTTCCATCAGGCCCACTCGTCAATGACATGTAGAATTATCTGTTTTGGATGTTAGAAATACAAACAACAACTTTTCACAATGTTTATTGTTTATAATGCTTTGAATCTGCTCTTTTTAGAGGTCGTTCAAACCGAAAGCATTGTTGCATTAAAAAAGCTGGACATAGTGTAACAAATGGAACTAACTTGACGTGGCTTGTAAAAAACGTGGCGCTCCAGTGTGAGATGCTGGAAAAAAGTGGCCAAAGAGGTCTGTCTAGCGCATGTTTATATAGAAAAATATTTCGAAAACAGTGCAGACAAACAGCCTCAGTGTGAACAGCCCCTTAGGATAATTGGTTTGTACAACACTTAAAACAGAACACATTGCTTTCAAGATTATGTGCTGCTTTACAGATGCTTCGGCAATGTACATGTGCTCACTGGGATTAACGCTTTAACGGAATGTCACAAGATGCCATAACTTAATACTATGTGCTACGTCAAAAAACATTTAAACATATAGGACATTTTGTACTGATCAATAATTGAACCATTGCAAATACCTTAGCCAATCACTGACCATTTCTAACAAGAGACTATTTAGCAAAGATGAATTCATTAAAATGAACAGGAGAAACTGGAACAGCCAACAGTCAATGGATGTAGAAAGGAAGTACCGCTTTACAGGAAAACGTGCCAATCACCTTTTAGATACAGACATCGCCTGTCAATCAACTTGAGAACACACATGAGCATTAGCTATACAAGCCGGGCATTTTTTTTTAGCGTAATCAAGTGGTAAAGAAGCACAATTTATTATTCCGGTGGGTTTTTTTGGGGGGAGATTTCTGTGTTCTCCCATTCAAGTAGACAGGAGCTGCACTTTCATGACTTTCATGAATAGCTTGCCGAGAGTGATCCAAATATGGCCGCCAGTGGACTGACTTGCCAGAAAGACTTTGACTGTGCCCACTGAAGGCTGCAGATAAACTCACCTCAGAGATCTGCTGAAATTGGCTGTTTGCCTGGCTGCATTTCTCTGCTGTCTCAACTGCGACTTTATAGTTGTCAACAAAGGCTTTGTAAACACCAAGCTGACTGGCCTGAGAAAAGACAAGAAAGAGACAGGTGTTAAATACAATACAAAAACACAGACAGAGAGAGATGTGAGGGTACATGAAGACCACCTAGTCATGGATCACGTGACTTTAGATGCACTTGACATCAATAAGATCAATTAATCTGTATACAAACCAAATTTAGCTGCAAGTCATTAGCTTTTAATGGTAACCTGTATAAAGGCTGTACTATATATAGCCCTATTTGGAATTATTAAATTAAATAAACTGAACCTGGAATGCTTGGAAAAGACCCTGAGACCCTGCTGGCCCTGCCTATTAAGCGACATATGCTGCTGCATAGGGCCCACGCGGCCAACAGGGGCCTCCCACCACGGGTTCAGTATAGCCAAATAATTATTTGCAGTGAGTGTAAATATCACTGGGCACACGGCCCAGCTATATGCCTGCCAATAATCTGATGGAACCTATCAAAACTATTTAAATGATTGCATACACTTTGAAGACATGGAGAGATAAGTATATGAATTTGACCTCCATCAGTCTACGATTTGATGTGGCGACATTAGAAAGACAGCTGGTTAGTTGCATGTGCGATCCTGGTTCAAGTCCACCTTTTGCCTATTTCACTATTCTCCCCTTATCAATTCATGTAAGCGAAGACAGACAGTGGCTGTACATGCCATCGGACAGTCATTTATTTTAAATAAAAATGAACACAAATGGTGTAAAGAAAGCATCTAAGGGGAGTGTGATATCACTGAAAGTAGCCTTAACACGGTGTTCTCGTCATGATCGGGGGGCTCAATAAACCTTGGGCGGTGCAGAGAAGGGGGTCGGATGGGTGCACGCACGCCTTTCCCGGTCTGGAATGCGTGGTTGGCGGCTTTTTCCAGTGGCTCGGCATTTCATGGTCCGGATGAAAACGAGGGTCATGGCGGTGACTCTGTTACCCATTTCGTGGACCTGACGAGACTGCTCTAAACAAGCGGTCCACATTTAAAGACAGCAGTGACAAGGTACAATTACATGATACATCATGTGCATTTCTTCCCACTGCCAACAATGTAGTTAAGTTCAGTCACAATACTTATACTACATACACTGATGTTATTGATTATATACGGTTTTATTATACACCAGTGTGCTAAATAGCATATGCCACTATTTACAGCAAGTGTAAATATCATCACCTGTAGCCTACCATACCTTAATTTGGTAATTTAATTATTTCTTATTCATTTCCACATAACTTCATTAAATATATGTATTAATTTGTGCATGTGATATGTATTTGTTTGTTTAAAACATGTTCTTTCTTTTTGTACTTCTGAAGTAGATATACCTGTATAGTTTTGCATTTTTAAGATTTATGCTTTTAAATAAATAGACCTGTTTATTTGCACAACTTAAACTTGCTTAGTTATTAATGTTGGGTGTGTTTGGATAGGTGTAATTGTAGGTAGGGGGGCCGCATTTTGAAAATCTGCTGAGGTCCCCCAAAATGCTAGGGCCTGCATTGTTGGTATGGATATGTTTGTGTTCTCTTACTCTGACTGATGCATTGGAATTGCTTTTAAAAATGTTCAAAACCTTCACCCAGAGACTCCTCCTTCTAAAGCATTCTCATTCAAACTGTGAGTTGAACTTTCCCCTCCTCTGTCTCTCTCCACGTTTCACTTGTCTTTTCTCAAAGTCTGTTATTATCGATCTACACCATTCTCTCTCTGTCGGCACCGTTATGATTTCTTGACTTTTGTAAGGTTATGGATTGCTGGATTGTGCACCCCAATGGTGTGCCCCGAGGTGGAACATCATGAGCAGACTCATTCTCTCTCCCAGCATGCTGCTCTCTCCCACTGCTCTGGAGACGTTCAAAACACAACTCATCACATGGAAGTGCTATTGTCGCCTAGCAACCCCCCCCCATCAAGCTCTCTGACTTCTCATCAAGTGCATCCACAAACAAGTGCTGATCCACGCATGCACATCACAGAGACAGGAGTGAAGAGAGAAACATTAACAAAGAGAGAAGAGCAGAGAGAGTTAGTAGATAAGTGAGAGAGAAACTCTGCCTTCAATCCACTCCATCTGGGATTGCTCATCCCAAACCTTTCCTTCTGCTCAAAAACGGAATATTTTTCACTCCATCTATACTCTTGTTTTGTCCTTCATAGTTGTTTTACTCTGTGCTGCGTTTCCAAAGCAGTGGGGAGGGCTGTAATTAATTGCTCCATTTGCTACTCAATGACTGTCACAATTGTTTTACTAAACGTGTGTGTGTGTGTGTGTGTACAAAACTATTTTCAGAAAAGTTTTGTTTCATAACCTCCTTCCATATGGCATTTAGTACAGCAGATAACCTGTAATGAGCAATAATGCACGCTGGGTAAGGGCCATCATTGTCCATTCAGAGTGTAGTAATGACATAAACAACAGAACAACATGACTACATACTGCAGTACATACTTCAAATGTGGCCAATTGAATATTTATAATGAATGAATGAATGAATGAATGAATGAATGAATATTTTATATATATATATATATATATATATATATATATATATATATATATATATATATATATATATATATTTCCTGAGATGCAGCTGGCTGTCAAACACATATTGAGCTACACATAACACAATCTACACATAAGCTACACATATGTATTTTCTCAGGCACTTATTGAGTCTAAATAGATGCACAACTTACATAATTTCAGTAGTATACCCAAATGACAATAGTCATATCATACTGTTCATGTGTTGTACTTGCTATAGTTTACTTCCATGATGCGTCTTCGTCAAATAGCAATGTCAAATGTAAATCAAGTCAATCACTGAAACAATAGCGCCACCTTGAGTAAAAAAATAACATGTATGATATGTATGTGTACATGCATATGAGATACTGATAATTCACCATTGATTCACCAAAAATAAACATGATATAGTATTTATTTGTATGAATATAATACTAATGTCTCTTGAAATAAACAAAGAAATAGATATCCTGTGATAGTAAAAGTATATAGATATATAATAAACAAAAATATAATTTATGGAAGTGCAAAAAAAAAAAAAAAAACCCTGACAGTATCACATATCTAGTGTCCCTAGTGACACACTACAAATTGTTTTTTTGCAATTTTTTTTTTTGCAATTTTGCCTTTTTTGTGTGTGTGTTTCACTATTCATAAGACATAGATTGAGGAATACTAAAGAGGTGTAGGCACAACTCCCAAAAATGGATGAGGTAAAGGGGGTGAAATGAGGTCTCGAGTCTCTAAAGACCTGAGGTATGCGTTTAAGGGTAAGTAACATTGTGAATATTATAGTGAAATATGTTAATGTGCCTTTTATTTGTGCAGTTCTTAAATGAGTCCGTGAGTTTAAAAGGTTAGTTTTGTGTCTGCTCCTTATCCTTGCGAGTTAAAGGGCGGTCACACTACACGGGGTTCATTCACTCCCATTCAAACGCATCCAAATGCGGGAAACGCAAGCTCATGCAAAGAACTTTCGTATGATGCTGCATACCAAAGTTGAAGTTTAGTGAACTCTGAACTGCGAATCTACATGACGGGAAGACGCCTGACCTCTTGGCTCAATTCAAAGGATACATATACAAAGCTGCGTGTTTTTATTGTAGATGGAAAGTGAGCAGACGGTATATTTTAACATTTTTATAACAAGATTTTGTTTTATTTGTGGTGTTATTTACTAAAACCAGAAGCTCTTCTGCGTGACATCATATCCTGGTCCATCGAGTTGTCTGAAAATAGAGAGTAGTGATGTCTGATTCACGATGTCTGATTCACGAACAAATCGTAAATGATTATTTATTTTTTTAATTTTTTTGAGTTTAGTAAAAATGCCTTCAGTACTTTTAACAAGAGTTTTGCTGGTTTTTAGACATTTTATCCTATTATTTTAGCAGGCAATAATGACTGTTTTGGCCCAAATTTGGCTACTCGATTTAAAAAAAAAATAATAAAAATAAATAAATAAATAAATAAAATAAATCACATTTTGCCAAACCCATGAAAAATATCAATTTTACATCATAAGATCCTTGCATAACATTCATCAACACATTAAAACTAGGTTTGAAAGCTTAAGAATGAAAACAATACAGGCTTTTAATCTCATTTGTATAATAAGATGACCTAGACAGAATGAAGCAGTGTGATGTTACATAGGGTTTGAGAACAGGAGTTAGTGCACCTCAGTCTCTAAACTAAAACATTCATTACGAGAGCAGAACAGCACAACGAGTGAACTAACTGCAGTTCTGCACTCTGTCCAGAGCCGCTTAATGAGACTCCCTCACCCACAGGCCTGATAGAGAGGAGAGGAGTTTTTTCTGATAGTAATCCAATGAACAGACTCGGCATACTGAGGCATTATTCTCTGATTATCTCCTCTCTGTATAATTGTTTCTTCCAGTCTCCACAGATGCTCCTCTATCTTTCTACGCTTCATCTAGAGAAAGACGATTGCTATCAAATGTATTTGCACAGTCTGTTGTTGTGTTCATCTTGAACTTGATTCAGAGGAAATATATACCAACACATAGACAGACAGAGAGATGATTCTACATTATTAAGGCTAGTTTTAAAGGCAAAACCAAGGTCGCCAAGCATCAGGTAACTTTATAAGAAAGTAAAACAGTCTACTAAAAGTAACATCTGTTGCGGCTTTTACATCTGACTTTTTATCTAGCAAGTTTTTTTTTTTTTTTTTTTTTAATAACTCTATATGGCAACACTTGTGTGGAATATTCCTTGCAACCAAAACAAAAACATAACCTAACAAAATCGTGATGGGTCTCAATGTATTTTTTTCAACTCATATTTACTGTGATAATGCGATTGACAACACTATGACCAGCACTGTTTGTCAGTAATATGCAAGGAAAAACAGCTGATGACTGCATTTACATAGGGACGAAAATATATTGTTAATAAAAATAATTAACCCTTGTGCGAACTTCGGGACATTTTTGTCTTATTCTTTTTTTTTTATCATTTTGGCTGTGTTAAATCCAATGGCAAAAATTTTGCCAAAAGTGTGTATTTTTGGGGGGAATTTTGATAATTCAACCTCAGTTCCCTGTGTACACAAAATAGTTACACTCAGGACCTTGAGGACAAAAATGTCCCCATTGAAACTCATTAAAACGGCAATATTTGATCCCAGTGCCATTAAAGCATAAAATCATGAATTCTATGATATTATGCTTTCATTCAGGAGCCCTGGCTACAAAATTTACATTTGTAATATTTTCTCATGTTTAGCCTATGGAGCAAACACATGCTTTTTTCCTATTTTCTGTTTGCTGTATTATAGAGCACTGCAGGCCAATTGAATAAATTATGCAGCTAAAATTGTGTTGGTGTGTTGTATGAATGTCAAAGTGTGTTTTGTATGTGTGTATTGAGAAGTGTGTGTGTGTGTGTGTGTGTGTGTAAAAAAACAACAGTGGCATTATATAAACAAACTGACATTTAAAGGGTTAAAATCCTGAAAATGAGTGAATATTTGGTAATTATGATCAGGACTGGTGTTGGTTAAAAAAAA